>NW_024464918.1:10650000-11900000 GCF_017591425.1 Ochotona curzoniae
AAATCTTGGGGGAACCCAAAAAACAACCCGAATTCCCACCTTCCCATACAAAGCTGAAAAAAGCAATAAATTCAGAGGGCTTTAGGAAGAAGAAATTGGACACACAAACGCTTTCCAGGATTTGGTAAAAGTAAAAATGAATTGCTTTTAATTTCTGAAGAAAGAAGGCTAGATTGATTTTTACAGTCTCTCCTCTAAACAGCAATTTACATGCTGAAACTGTAAAGCTGAGGATAAAATATCCCTTCTTGGTGATTTGAAATCCGTTGATTAATTTCAAGTTGATGACCCTGTTCCCCAACAACAATAGAACTTTAATTCATCTCACTCAGGCTGCCTCTAACTAGTTTTCAACAATCACTAAACAACCTGCAAGTGGTGGCTACCCAATGGATGCAATGTCTTTTAATAAATACAAATCAAATGAAGCAGTTAAAAAAAAAAACCTGATCCCAATACCAAACTAGCCACATATTTTCTGTGAGCAAAAATATATTCTCATCATAAGAATCTCAGATATTGCAAGGCAGTGTTGTCCAGTAGAAATAAAATGAAATAAAATTCAAGCACAGGCACAGGCCACCTATGTCATGCATAATATACCAGCAGCCACATCAAACAAAGGCAGGTGAAGTGAATTTTAAAGTATAAGTCTATTTAACCTGAAACACAAAAATATTTTATGTTAACTATACAATCAACATTAAAAATGGTGAGATTTTTATCTCTCCGTACTAACTCTGGTATCCAGGGTGCATTTTATACTCAACAGCATATCTTAATTTTTCCATATCTCAAATGCACAATGGATGTAGGTGGCTATTGGCTACCATTACAAGACAATAGAGGAGCCTAAATACATCTCGGGTAAGCAAATGGAATACTTAGACACAAATTACAAGAATATGAAGGATAGTTTTGATCTCACAGAAATGGCAACATGTGGGAAGTAGTTCCGTGCAGGCTAGCAGAACTCCGAGAAGACATCTCCCAAGCTCTACCAACACGGGCCTCAGTATTCCCCATTGTAACCAAGGATGAAAGCTCTAATAACTCATATAACCAGATGGATTATGTTGTACACACAAGTACAAAACTGGAAACTGTTCCTGACACATCAGGATAATCAACCAATTTTAACAAGAAGAGATGGATGAGGAATACTGTGAGGATAAGGATTGTCCGGAAGTCCCAGTGCCTTCCCTAACCCCTATCTAGAAAGAAAAGAAATAAATGGACATTTTATTTTAAGTGGTATACACTGTAATATACCAACCAGGCTTCTTGTTTGGAAATTAAACAAACCAAGTGTTTCGGCTTAAAAGTTAAGCCATAGAGGCATTCCCCCTCAAACTGTAAAGGTTCGATGTCCGGCTCCGTTTCTGACGTCCTATCCCTGTCTGAAAGCACAGATGATCAGCTGATCAGGTGCTTGCTGCCTGTGATGGCGATGTGGCTGCAGTTGCTTTCTCCTGTTTTCAGTCCCAGCTCGGTTCTGCTGCGTGCTTTTGAGAAGTAAACCAGCAGGTAGGGGTGCTCTCTCAATGGGCCAGGCGTGATAGCCCAATGACTAAATCCTCACCTTGCATCTGCTGGGATCCCATAAAGGCACCAGTACGTGTTCTGGCTGCTCTATTTCCCATCCAGCTCCCTACTTGTGGAGCAAAGACCCAAAACTTTGGGACCTTGCACCCATGTGGGAGACCTGGAAGAAGCTCTTGGCTCCTGGCTTTGGATCAGCTAAGGTCCTACCATTGTGATGACTTGCGGAATGAACCAATGGAGAGAGAAAGATCCTTCTCTCTATATCTCCTTCTCTCTGTATTTCTGCCTTTCCAATAAAAGTAAAATAAAATAAATCTGTCTATATCTGTTCTTCTGACTCAGGAAGAAAGCAAAGAAGGCAAGAAGAGGGAAGGAGGGAGGAAAGAAGGAAGGGAGTAAATAGCCTCTTTATTTAAAAAAGAAAGCTTTCCCTCAGCCTACCGGCCCATGCTGCCTGCCAATAGACATGGGCTATTATCTCCCTTTGGGGAATGTCCCAACTAAAGAGCGGTGAATGCCCTGCTAAAGTCAAAGCCCTTTTCCAGGGTGATTCGATTATAGTACAAGGACCATTGTAGAGGCTCACGGAGGCTCAGAAGGACAGCTCTGAAAGCCTGCCCGGCTCGAAAGCTCCTCGTCCCTGAGTGCATCCTTGGGTACACTCAGAGCTCAGCTTCTCCCTCTGCACCCATGCCATTTCCCTCCCCTAGTGTCATCCTCAAAACATTCCTCAATAAAGACCTGCGTGTGCACACACAGCACGGAGAACCCCACCCAATGAGAGACAAGAACTGCGCGTTGGATCAAGAGTTAAGACAGTGAATAAATAATATTGATCCATGATATCCCAGCAATTTCTATTCACTATGTCAACATCGTCACCCATCGTGAGTTGTCTCCTTCCATCTTTGCTTCAGCAGCTCGTTTTTTCCTGGATACACAACAAAACGGTGAAAGAAGAAATGAGAACAGCTGGAGCATTGAGACTTTTTCCAGAAAGCTTCTTTCTTCTTTGGGTTATCCAAGACCTGTGCGCTACAACCAAACACATGCCAGAGTGAGCCTAAACCACTGAGTTCTCTCACATCTCGGACTTTCAAATTCTTAAATTTGCCCTTTACTTAAAAAAGTCAATGATTTCACCAAGAAAGTTTGATTAGTTTCTTTTACTTTCTATAATGAAGTGCCATCCTTTTTACACTTGAAAGGATCTTTGTAATAATGCAACATTGATCTTTTGAATACAGATGAGCTAACCTAGATAATAGGATTTAGAATGTGAAAGATCGGACCTGCGGTGATGTTTAAGCCTCGAGTGCCATCAAGAGGACTTACGGCATACAACATCTGCTCCCTGAAATTTTCTGCTACTGCATGAAGGAATAGAAGATCACGTCTCATGCGTACGATTTTCTTCAACACCTTAAGTCAGTGCAGTGCCCAGATGTCGGTCACCCAGCACACATAAAGAAAGATTTAGCTCTAAGATCTAAAGACTCGTCCAGTCTGCAGCTATAAGCCTGAAAGAGCTAACATGAGGATTCAAATCTGATACTGGAGAACACATCTTATAAAACAGGGGGGAAAAGGGAAGGATCCATATAAACATTATTTTGCATCAGGCTCAGAGGCTACAGTGGCAAAGCCTTTAAACAGATGACAAGAACAGATATGAGAGGGAAGCTTCAGAAAATGAAGGAAGGGAGTTCAGGAAGCAAGCTAGCAGGGCACTGCTCCGCCCGTCTTCCCATCCCTTGCGGTGGGGACTTGAGGGGTAGGACAGGACCTTATTATCTATGTATGGTGCAATATGAAACTCAACAGCTAGACAGAGTGAAAAAAGAACTCTCCAAAGGTTACACATTATGATTCTGTTTACTTAATACTTATAAGTAAAATCAACCCAGGGATTTTTTAAAACATCAGTTTAGGGCCCAGTGCCATAGCACAATGGGTTAAGCTGTTACTTTCAGTACCAGCATTCCCTTAGGTGCCTATTCAAGTCCTGGCTGCTCCACTTACAATCCAGATCCTTGCTAATGACCTAGAAAGGCAGCAGAGAATGACCCAATGACTTTGACCCCGGAGTCCACATGGGAGACCCAAAAGAAGGTCTTGGCTAAGGGCAAGAAAGCCAATCTCCAGCATCTCAGGAGCTGTTTTCCAGTGTATCATGTTCCTACTGAAAGTGTCTTATTACGCTACAAAATGACATAGAAGGAATGCTATTGGCTTTGCTAATGCACCAAACTCTAAGTTTAGGCAGCACAATTTTTAGTCCAGGAGATTCAGATTATAGTTATTTGATCTTGAGCTAGCAGACACACTCAGTTTGGGAATAAATTGGACATGGTGTGGACAGCGCATGACATAGTGAGTGAAGCCCCGGTGTGAGTCCCAGCTGCTCATCTTCAGAACCAGCTACCCAATGCCCAAGTGAGTGCAGCGAAGAATGGTGCCCGGGGCCAGGCTTCCCATGTAGAACGAGCGGAGGAACTCGCGTCCCCTGGCTGTTCTGGTCATTGGGAGTATGAATCAGCCGGTGAAAGATTTCTCTCTCTCTGCCCCGCCCCCTCCACCTCTCTCTGATGTTACAGTTTTCAAATAAATATCTTTCAGAAACAAGAGTCAGCACCGTTGGAGTAGCAGAGCCAATAACAGCCCTCAAACATCTCGGGTGGCTTCGGTTCTCTGAACAGCTGGTTCTGCACTTGCCTTCTCCGCTCTAATAACCCTGGTCCAAGCACCTGTCCAGTTCCTCGGCGCTCACATCACCTCACCACTTCGGGACTCAACAGAACCGAGGCTTGGTTTGTTTCTCCCCAGTTTCCCAGACTTGCGCTCCAGGATGCCCAGGGTGAACAGGGCCTGATTCCCCAGGGTCGCCCAGCTCTGGAAAGGCTTGCAGGCAACAAGGGCGCCCAGAAAGCCCCTGTGAGCCTGGGCTTTGACTTGTCAACAGAGGCTTTGAAAGACCAAAGTTGTGAGTTTGTCTCCACGAAAGCAAACTTCCTCTGCTGTTTGCTTTGGGCGTTTTGCCGATGTATCTGCAGAACAAGAATGGATTTTCTGTCCGATGCTGCATCCTGTTGGAGCTGCGAGCGGCTAGCTGCCACGGCAAGGCTGGAGAACAGGGCTCTGACCCAGACGCACCGGGGCTGAGCCCTCTGTCCGAAGGGCTTCTCCTCCCCGCTCCCCTTCTCTAGCTTCATCTTCCACCCCCACTCCGGAATTAGACAGTGGTTCTACAACTGTTAGGAGGCGCCAGGGAGCACCGTTTGTTAAGCCACTTCTCCTGACTTCTCCAAAAAAGGTAAGAAAAAACCAGGACGCCACAGGCGTGCCCACCACCCCATGTCCTGCTAAACTGTGGGCCCAGTATCGTGCCTTGCTCAACACTTTCAAACAAGAGGGGAGTGCTCTCCCGTGGTGCTGTTGTCATGTCAAAGTTATTGAAGCAGCAGAATAAAAGTTGGCTGGCCAGAGGTCCTTGACCCAGGGTCAGCCCCAAGCTCTCACTGGTGCTGGAATTCACAAGCTGCCTAAGCCACCAATTTCTCCAAACGCCACAGCAGGTGAATTTACAGTCAGACTCAATGTTCCTGAACTCTGAGACCAGTATGTTATTAGTATTAAATCCCTATTTTCCTTTTTTTTTTTTTCTGGTGCCACAAAAAACAGAGCAAAAGGGGCCCCTCCTTCAGCTTTAGGAAATGAGAGATGTGTGTGTGAGCTGTAGCCACAGACAAGGTGACCGCTCCTGCTCAGAGGGCCAGGAGACTGCATGCTAGCAACTGCAGCAAACCCAAGTAGGAGGAGTTCAGAACTTTAAAGAGAACTCTTGGCAACAAATTACAAGGGTGGAGATTGAGTACAAAAACCCAAATATGCACCCAAGAAAGATACCGGAACTACCCGCCTTTGTGTCTGGGGCTCTTCATACTCTGAGAAGCAACTGTCGGATGGGAGCCAAGTGAATGCCTCTAAATCGCAGAGTGGATGGGGCGTGTTAGGAACCCGGCAGGACTAGGCTCAGCGATGGAAAAGAATCTTTCAGAGTTGTTATGAGTATGTGGGTAAGGTCACGCAATTCCATGCTCAGAGAAAACTGGCTGGAGTCTCCCTACTTCACTGGTGTGGCAGAAGATTAAATGCAAGGACTTTGCGATAGGAACAACAGAATTTGCGTCCCAGCCAAAGGGTTGTAAAGAGTTTGGTGGGAGGAAGGGCTTAGGGATTACCTTTGTGACATTTCCAATTAATACAAAATCAACAGAACGTCTTCCAGTGGGATCACTGTGACGATGAATGCTCACCTACTTGTAAGCACGCAAAGACTTCAGAGCAGGAAAAAGGAGGAAAAATCAACTGATGCTGCTTCTTTTAACAGCATAAACAAAGAGATAAAAATACGGAATGAAATTTTTAACTGTATCTTCCCATTCTACCTGAAATTGTGAAATTGTCCTGTGCTTCAATAAAGGAAAATAATAATAATAATAATAATAATAACAACATCCAACGGAGTCTAACGAATGTGCCATCTGTTCAGAAATCAAGCACTTTTTACATGTGACATGACTGCCCTCGTGTGGTTGAAAAGTATACTGCAGCCATTTTCCAAGGCGATTGAAAAAGGTAATAACCGAAAAACAAAACAAACACAAAACTGCTTTTTCATTAACACAAATCACTAATAACATAAAAAAATGAAGAAACTTACATTTTAAGGAATAAAAATACATTTGTAATAAAGTCTCTATCCAAATCACACCCTGAGCTCTGGGTTTCACTGCACACTGAGTTTTTCTATGGAAGAGAAATCATTCATTAGAAACCAACGGCTTAACAAAAAAAAGGACAATGCGTGGACCAGGTGTTTATGTCAGGAACCTGCATGGCTCCTGCAGAGGACTGGAGCAGGAAGACGGCTTACTTCCCACCCTCGTTTATTCCTGCAAACCACTGGTTTATAGCCGCAGCACAAACCCGAGACTTCCTATTCCAGCAGGTGTTACCCCGTGATGTGGCAAGAATCTGCCCCTTGGACAGAACGTAGGAAAACTTGCCCTGTGGAGTTAACCAGACAGAATGAGGACATTATACCTAAAACATACTCTTTTTACTTCTCCCTTTATGAACTATTGGGGTGACTCGGTGAGCAACCCTTTAAATTGGAGTATCTGGGCCTGGCGCAATAGCCTAGGGGTTAAAGTCCTCGCACGCTCTGAGAACCCATATGGGCACCAGTTCTAATCCCGGCAGCCCTGCTTCCCATCCAGCTCCCTGCCTGTGGTCTGGGAAAGCAGTCAAGGACGGCCCAAAGCCTTGGCACCCTGCTTTTGGCCTGGGAGACCCGATGAGCTCCTGGCTCCTGGCTTGGGATTGGCTCAGCTCCCGCCATTGCGCTCACTTGGGGAGTGAACCATCGGACGGAAGATCTTCCTTTCTGTATATCCACCTTTCCAATAAAGATAAATAAAATCTTAAATTGGAGTACCTACACTTGTCAAGCACGGTGTCACCCACACTTAGAATCAAACCCCCCCAGCTCAGCTTCTCTGAGGAGTGGGGAAGCGCCTGAAGAAGAGTTAGGATGCAACAGCACTCTGCTGGACACATAAAGTTCCCCCCAAGACAAACCAAATTCTGTAGCCTTTGGTCATAACAGTCTAGTTTGAACTTAGTTGCAAACGTTAGGTTTAAATTCCATGAATGAGACGGTGACTTAGGTAATCATTTGAAAATGTAAGCCAACACGAGAATGCCCACTTGCTGCAACAGGAACAGAACTAAACATCGGGTCACAAACAAGAGGGCATCTTCAGGCCCTCCCGAGGGGGATCTGGCACAGCTGCTGGGTCTGTGTGGCTCCTCTGTGTCAGGGAACGCTCTCTGACTGGCTGGACATTCTAACGAGCCACCACACTCAGGATGTGTCTGGCGAGCACAGACTGTTGCGGCTTGAAGCAGCTTCCAATGTTCCCGCAGCACTGAGTAGGACCCTTGGTGTCCAGCTAGGGGGTGAAGGACACAATAGCTGGTCTTCATTTTACTCGTGTCAGGTGCATCTGCTGCTATGTGGGCTAATGCACATCAGAGGTGGACATTTGTGATGAGGGAGCGCCATGTCTCAGAAAGTGGCTTTGTCATCAGACACGCGCTCGCTCACAGCTGTGTGAGCTTTATCCTTATCTGTCAAATGGGACGGCTTCCTAACCTCTTGGGTTGGTGTGAGAATGAAGGCAGGCTTGGCACGTTGCACAGTTCCCCGCACACAATGCATGTCACTGGGAGAACGGAAGTCTGCCAATGCAGGGACGCGAGGCCAGTTTTGAAGGCCAATGCACCTTTGCCTTGGGGTGAGCGGAAGTGCTAGAGCAGGAAGGATTCCGCAGCTTTGGACTAAGAGCCGGGAGGACCGCAAACTCCGCAGCATCGGAGTTCTGTTCAGGACTGGGAGTCAGAGCGCCCGGCAAGCAGGACCTCCAGTTGTTTGTCAAACGTTGACTTGTTCCCTTGTAACCTGTCAAGGGCCACGATCGATTAGTTCTGTTCCCTTCTGAGTCATCCCCGGGGCTGCGCCGACAAGGGTGAACGGCTACATGATGGCTCCTAACTAGATTTTGGCACCACCACGCTCCTCTGGCGGCTCCAGTCGTTTTACACGAGGTTGGCCAGCCCTGCCCGAGTGTTTCAGCTGTGATTTCTCCAGCACTTCTGAAAAGCAAGCCATGACCTTCTTTATCTCTTCCCTGTCAACAACTGTGCAGCTGCGTTAAGCTTACAGTCCCCAGCCTCCCTTCAACTTCATGTCCACTCCTTACTTGCTACTCCAAGCCCCTTTTTAAACCAATTTCCAGCAGGAATCCTAGCCCTTGATCCCTCAGCACTCTGTTTTTTATATACATCAGTTCCAACCACTTTGTACAGAATCATTCTTTTTGGGTTTTTTGTTGTTGTGGTTGTTGTTCACTCCCCTGTTACTGCATACAGATAAAGTATCTTTTGCAATTAAAATGGAAACTGGTTCTAAGATCCCAGTTTGAAGCTGGAATTCCTGTTTAGACAGTCTTATTTGCGATATAATTTACATACTATAAAATACGCCACATTAGAGTACCCAATTAAATGAATTATAGTAAAATTACAGAGTAACATCATCACCACAATCCAATTTTAGAATATTTCCATCAACCTAAAAAGGCATGCGTTCTTGCATTCCACACTCATCCTTAGTCCAATAACCGAAATCTAAACTGCTCCAAAACCCGAAGCTTCTTGAAACCAACATGATACCCCAAGCGACAAATTCCATATCTGACACTTGAAGGTAAACTACCTCCATTTCACACACAAAATACAAAGCATTATATAAAATCGCTCCCAGTTATGTGCATAAGGTACATATAGGAATGAATTCATAAATAAATTTTATATGAGGAATGGGCTCCAGCTCCAAGATATCTCATTAAAGGAACGTACTATTCAAATGTTTGGGAAAAAAATCTAAAATCTGAAATACTAAAGGTCCAAAGAACTTCAGGTAGGGGATACTAAACTTGGAAAGACTCCCTATATGCTGCAGGAAGTCCTATTCCTCAATATCCTACCAGGATCATTTTTTTCCTCAAGGACAGAATAACAATCCCACTTTTTTATTTACAACTTGGAGAGTCCCAGAGGCCAAGAATAAACTATTCACAGTACTTTGGCTCAGGTAAATTCTCTTCTTAAGTTCATAAGATATTTAATGGGGGCAAGTTGGGGAAAGAAGGGAACTAAATGAACTCATTTGACTTAAGATTTGACAATGAAAAGGAGAGAAAGAACAGAGTATCCTATACCTTGCTGGACTAAATTTAAAGGTAACAAAAATAACCTTAATGAAGCAAAGAAAATAAATAAAGATCGATTTTATGTATTCCAAGAGTGACAGAGAACAAGAAAGACATTATCTTCCACCTGCTGGATCACTTCCCAAATGGCCACAGCAGTTGAGCTTGTCCAGGCTGCATCCAGGTCTCCTGCGTGGCCGAGCAGAATCCAGGCACCTACATCACCTGTTGCCTTCTCAGAAACATCAGCATCGAGCTCAGCCAGAAGCAGGTCTCCCTCCCTGACCCACAACGCTGGCCCCAGAACCGTGGCTTCCAAATCTCAAAGAAACGTCAGAATATGAAAATCGTAATTTTCTCATCTTTAATGAAATGGCCGAGAGAGGCTATGATGACTGTATTCATTTCATAGAAATAATGTATTAATCACCACAAACTAGATGATGACATAAAACAGCTCTCATCCCCAGAAGCCCCAAATCAAGATGTGAGCAGAATTACACCCTGCATAGTCAACATGAAATGCATCCCCTCGTTTCCCTTGATGTTCCTGACAGTCTCTGGCATGCCCGGCCTTTCTGCTCTTTTCTTCCGATCTCTGCCACTCACACATAGTGTCTTCCTCCACACGCTCTTCTCCTTTGCTTTGCAAGGACGTTAGTCATACCCTATACAGGTCTGTCCTAATGACATTGTCTTTGCTTGGTTCATAGCTGCAAATAACTTATTTCTAAGATTGCATCCAAACGAAGGGGTTTGAAATTTGAACACTTCATTTTCAGGGGAAACAACTCACTATAGTCATTCGCAGATGCTAAATAAAAGTAAAAATAACCATATTGATGGAAACTTCACTCTGAAAGATGCAACTGGGCTTCTGGGAGCAGCCCTCTCCCCTTCCCTCCACGTTCTGCCCAGATACTAGAAGAAAAAGGAGATTGGAGGAGGTTGTCTCATCCACTTTCTCCCATTCCTTGGCCCTCTCCACACTAATCTGGGCTCCGTGTGGGCATGAATTGTTCTTAAGTATATAAACATCATCAAAAATAAAATAAAGTTCATATGAACCTGAAAATAAAGAGAAATCATCACAAAGGTCAAAGTGAATTAAATATTTTACCATACAGAAAAACGACAAAGATGTTCACTTTTACCACTTCTATTCAACGTAGTGCTGAAAGTTGTAGACAGAGTGAATACTCAGGCAAGAGAAAGAAATAAGACATTCAAGTGAAGGAGTATGTTAATATAAGCATGGGCCTCTATGTCAAAAACTCCCAAAGACACCAGGAAATTTTTTTTTTTTGAATAAGTGAATTCAGCAACACTAAAAGAAACGAAAACTAACAGATGAAAGTCGGTACCATTTCCATATACCAATAGCAAGTTATCTGAAAAATAAATGAAGGAAGCAATCTCATTTTTAATAGCTACCAAAAAGATCGGGAAAAAAGTAGGTCAAAGAAGTAGAAGATATTTACAATGAAAACTACACCAAAAAATATACTTTCAGGAATTTTGAGAGGACAAAACAATTGGAAAGACATCCCATGTTTGTGAATATTAAAAATTGACATTAGACACCAGATCAAGTGATGGGAGCTCCAGTTCCAGTCCAGCTCCCCGCTAATCCACCTGGGAAAGCAGTGGAGACGGCCCGAAGCCTTGGGCCCCTGCACCCGCGTGGCTGACCCAGAGGACGTTACTGGCTTCTGGCTTCGGACCAGCTCTGCTCCAGGCATTACAAGGCCGTCTGGGGAGTGAGGCAGCGGACAGATCTCACTCTTACCACTTTTGGCCTTTTAGCCAAGATCGAGTGTAGAAGATCTCGCTTTCTTTTTCTGTCTCTCCCACCCATAGATCTGCCTTTCAAAAACAAAAATTAATAAATCTTTTTTCAAAAATGGGCAGTAACTTTAAATAAACATTTCTTGAAATAAAACATACAGATATCATCCAACAGGTATGAACAGTACTAATTATCAGGGAAATGGAAATCAAAGCCATAATAAGATATCACTTCATTCAAGCCATAATTGCTGTTATCAAAAATACAACAGATAACAGGTACTTGTAAGGATTCAGAGAGGAGGGAATCCATGTACCTTTTCATGAGAATGTAAATTAGTATTGAAAATAATACAGTCTCTACCAAAAAAAATTAAAAATAGAATCATCATTAATCTAGCAATTCCACTATTGGTACATATCCAAAGAAAATGGAATCAAGATGTCAGAGAGACATCTATACATTCATGAGGAGCCTGAAAGCTTATTGTAAGAAATGCAGTGAACCTATACACCCGTCAGCAGATGAGCTGATCAAAACCATTGTGTACACATACACAGAAAACAATATAATTCCACCACGAGAAAAAGATAGAATTCTGACATTTACAACAACATGGGTGGGAAAGTCAGGCACAGAAAGACAAGTCATGCAAGATCCCACTTGTAGGCTAAACCTAAACAGATTCCTGATCATTGAGAGGATAAGCATGGTTAACGGAGGCTGGGGAAGAGGAAGTGGGAAAGGTTGGCCAACGGTTACTAAGCTGTAGTTAGATAGGAGAAAAGTTCTAGGGTTTTAGTGCACCGTAAGACAACCATGAGGAAAAATAATGGGCTGTATAGCTTTCAAAAGCTAGAAAAAAGTATTCTGAATCTGTTCACTACCACAAAGAAATAGTAACTGTTTAAAGAAATAGACATGTTTATCCTGGTTTAAACATTAATGTATATATAATATACTGAATTAATTACATACATATTATATATAATTAATATATATGATAGACTGAAACATCACATGCTAGCCCATAAATGAGTACAATTTTATATAGCAGTGAAAATGTTTAATCTTAAAAGAAGACTTCTCTGAAAATCTGACCCAAGAGGAAAACCATAATATGGATATTTTGGATACTCTAGTGGGAACCCTAGCGAGACAGTTGTGGAAGTCACCCTTGACAATTCACAATTGACAATCTCCACTTTCACTCAGTTTCTAGGTTTTTTGTGTCCTTAAAAGTGAGCAGACTCACATGATTCTAACTAAATGATGATCTGGAAAAGGTACAACCATGGAGACAGTGAGAGCTCAGTGGTTTCCACGAGATAAGGGAGGAAGGGATGGATCAATAGATAGGTAGAATAAGGAAGATTTTTAGAGCAGTAAAACCAGTTTTTATGGTTTTATAATGATAGATATAGGTCACCCGACATTT
The DNA here is from genome assembly GCF_017591425.1 of Ochotona curzoniae. NCBI lineage: Eukaryota > Metazoa > Chordata > Mammalia > Lagomorpha > Ochotonidae > Ochotona > Ochotona curzoniae. The sequence continues at coordinate 10,662,611 of NW_024464918.1, forward strand.
GTCAAACTAACAGAATGTAGAATACCAAGAGAAACTCAGCTAAGGGCATTGGACAATAACGGTGTGTCAGCTTAAGGTCACCAATCATTAACACGTGGAACTGTGATGCTGGTGAGTGAGTGAGTCGGGGGGCTCGGGTGTACCTGGAGGCAGGGGAGAAACCTGTTGAGGAAACCTCGACATATGTGCAATTTTGCTATGAGCCTTAAACTTTTCTAAAAGATACAGTCTGATTTTTTTTTAATAAGCAGACATTCAAGGATTCTCACTCATTGAAAGAAATCTTGAACCAGGAAAGAGGAAAACAAGCAACTGTACAAACCCAAAACACACTCACGATGCACACCATACACACCTTCGTGGAGGAGGAATATACAGAAGACTAATCCTCAGTGACTTCCACTGTGTAGCAAGCAAGTGAAACCACTGCCTGGGGCGATGTCAGCATCCCGTGAGGAACCAGACCAAGTCCAACTCCTTGTTAATGGCCTTGGAAAAGCAGTGGACGGTGCTTCAAATGCTTGGACCCTTGTCATCCACTTGGGAGGCTTAGAAGAAACTCGTGGCTTCTTGGCCCCTGGCTTCAGCCTGGCCCAGCCCTGCCTATTGTGGCCCTTTAAGAAATGAACTAGCAGATGGAAGAGTTTTTTCTCTCTTTTACTCTATATATAGCTCTCTCTCTCTGTCTCTTCCTGCTTCTCTGTAATTCAGACTTTCAAATAAATAAATTTCTATATAAAATAAATAAATAAATAAACTGATGGGCCCAGCACGGTGGCTTAGTGGCTAAATCCTCACCTTGCTCACCCAGGACCCCATAAGGGTGCCAGTTCATGTTCCAGCTGCTTCACTTCCCATCCAGCTCCCTGCCTGCGGCCTGGGAAAGCAGTCCAGGATGGCCCAAGCCCTTAGGACCCTGCTCCCGCGTAGGAGACCTGGAGGAGGTTCCTAGCTCCTGGCTTCAGATTGGCGCAGCACCGGCCATTGCGGTCACTTGAAAAGTGAATCATCAGATGGACAATCTTCCTCTCTGTCTCTCCTCCTCTCTGTATATCTGACTGTCCAATAAAAATAAAATAAATCTTTTAAAAAAAAAAAGTGGACAGGTCTGAAGCCTTGTCACCATGTTTCATTTTAGTGTGTCCTTTCCCTCCCTATCAGCTTACAGGCAAAAGTCTAGAAAGGTGTTGACTCCATGCGAGCCTCTTCTAGCAAGATGTCACACAGAGTCCCCCCAGAATTCACCAAATCTTTTCTTCTTGCCCACACAAGCTTACCCCAGCACTATAATGAGGCAGATTCCACAATGATCAGATTTTCAATTTTTAAACTTGCCTTCCATAGCTCCCTTTACCAGGTTACAGCTAAAAGGACAGCTAGCAGTATATTCATAACATAGGATAATTCACTTTATTTTGACTTGAAGTAGCTTGCTGAGGTACTGGTTGTTTAAGAGTCTAATGAATTTGTAATCAAAACAAGCAAAAGGCCAGTCAGTCAAACCTTGGTGTCAATGTTGTTCTATTACAATGTTCATGGTTACACAGAAAAAATGAAAAAAATTTTCAAAGATGTTTAGCCATGATTCTTAGAAATACAAAAGGGATCGTGGCGATTTTATGTTTGGCAATAACAGAAAAGAATCTCCTTTGAAAATCGAAAGGTTCTTACACTTCAAAGGCTCTTGAGCATGATCCAAAAGTCACTCCCAAATTTACTTCTGAAAAATGTCAGATTTTTATTGACCCTGTGGGAACCAAATTTCTGTTTAATTAGAAGCTCATCTGTAAAAAAGACATCTGAAAGCTCAATGAGAAATGATTACAGCATTTTGGACAAGCTTTTCTTTATCAGCTGTCTGACAGAGCAATCACATTCGGTTGAGATCTATTTTTCTCAAGATGGGAAAGGTCAAGTTTTTGCCACAACGTACATTCAGTAAGCCTGTGCCTTCTGAAGGGTACTCTTTGTTAATATCTGTATTGATCTAGTTCACCCTCAAAATACACAATAGTGTTTGTTTTTAATAAATTAAAAAAAAAACTGCCCCGAACAATGCAAACCTTCCATTTATTAAACAAATGAAAGGAACCAGATAGATCACAAAAGGAAAAGCAGCAGGCACCAAGTCAAAGACATGGCCATCTTCAACAAAATGATCTATTTAAGCAGAAGCCACGAGGGCCAGAGCCATAGAACAGCAGCACATTAAACACCTGTCTGTGGTACCACATGCCACATGGGTGCCAGCTGGAATCCCAGCTGCCCCGCTTCTGATCCTGCTCCCTCCCAGTGAGCCTGGGAAAGCAGCAGGGGATGGCACAAGTCCTTGAGACACCTGTACCCACATGGGACACCTGGAAGAAGCTCCTGGTGAATCCATGGATGGAGGAAGATCTCGGTTATATTGTCAACCTAACTTAGAAATGGTCACGTATTACGGCATAATCAGTCTCCCTCTACGGTGGACAAAAGTCACAACAAACAAAGCCGCTGGCGTCTGGACATGAAGTGTGCGGAAATGCAGGGTGGAAGTTCCTGGGACTCTCTTCTTGGGCTTCTGTGTGTGACTACTTCCTGTAACTTAGCTGACAACCAACCTGCTTGTTACACAAGGGGTCCTTCTAATTGAGAGTGGTAAGTCTAGATCTGAATGAGTCCTATTATTACTTGACATTATATTACATTATATTCTTACTTTTATTCTAATCATAGATTCTACCAGAAAAAAACTAAACATGGAATGCTGTGCCTCAGTCACTTCCATTTTCTCAATATTTGCTAAATAAACTAATTAATAAAAGAAATACAAGGGGTTGGGTTTCTTCAGTTTGCTTCTGCAGGCTCTTAAAGATGAAATGAGAACTTAAGTGGCCTAGGGATAAAACAAGTAAATGGAACAATTACTTGAATCAGATTATTCCTTTATTGTTAGGCAAAAGCTCAGAAAAGCCGTTTAGGCTACAATGGAGACATGTTGTTAGAAATCATCGAAGAGTATTAGGTCCTTCCGTTAATGACTAATATAAAGGCCAAAACAATGGGAAACTATGTAGCCACTTAAAATATAAAATTAGAAAATATATTTTAAATACACAAGTAGTGACTTATGCAACACAAAAAAGGCAGATGTCAAATCCAGAGTGTGGTTCCATTTGTTCAGTTATCTGAAGCCAAAGACAAACATATACTAAATAGCTGTCATTGGATTAATTTGATGTGATTAAATGGCTCTTCACTTATTGCTTAATATGATTTTTGTATGTACGGTCACAGTACGCAAAAAGAGGGAGAATTAGAGTTATCATCATAATTTGCCCCCAAAGACAGATACAATGGCCAAGGTCAAATCAGGTAGAAGCCAGGAGCCAGGTGCCAGGAGCTTCGTCTGGGTGTTCCTCGTGAACTGGGGACCTAAACACTTAGGTCATCTTGCACTGCCTTTCCCAAGCCATGAGCTGGATCAGAAGTGTAGCAACCAGGACATGAAATGGCACCAACATGGTTTTACCAGCAAGGCAGCTGTCACTAACACATTTTAGAAGCATCTGAAGTAAATAGCATTCTGCTCAAGTAGACAAGAGAAATTACACACCAGTAGGGGCATGTGTGCATGTGTTAATTTTACAATTAGGAAGAAGCTCAATAGAATTTAGGAAGAAGCACTTTGCCCCACCCTGAAGCTCACCGTTCCATCAGCACCACATTTACTGCTTTTGCGTGACTTCATCTACCCTCTGGAGATGCTGGGGCTTGATGCAACAAATTCTTTTTAAACGGCAGGTTCTCTGACAAAACAAACCAAAAGAAGAGATTTTGAAATCTAGTCTGCTAAAAGCTTCAGGGCTGAGTGAACCACAGCCTGGCTCTTCCATTTGGAAGAGTTATCACCTTCGCTTTCCCATCCGTTTCTTTTCTCTTTGGATCATCTTTCTTTCATATCACACAGGCTTTCTTTTGTGTTTTCTTTCTGGTGCCAAAAAAAAAAAGAAAGAAAGAAAGAAAGAAAGAAAAGCCTGTCCCGGGTAGACTCAAGCCCCTCCTGGGACCTTGGATTTACTCAGAAAAGGAAGGTTAAGCTAAAAACCAAGTTTCATTTCATAGCAGCCAACTCATGAACGCCTCATGCCAGGAGGCAGTTCACATTGATGGGCACCATGGGAGCAAGGTTCTGGAGGGTGTCGTCTCAGACTCGCTAAACGTGACATTACCTGGGAGAATGACTAGATGTGAAGTTTCCAAGACCTTGCTCCCAAGATCTATTTGGGTGGGTCACTTAAATAAGCACTTGGACCAATTTCTAAGGAAATTTCGCTGCAGATGGTCCACAGACCACACACGCTCTGAGAACACTGATTTCCAACTTTCCAACGTGAACCTGATGACCCAATGCAGACAGTGAGGTCTGCCTCTTGATTGAACTGAAGTCAGGAGGTTTGCCTGGAGCTAGTTGTCAGGAAAAAAAAAAAAGGCTGAAATGACAAAGCAGATTTTCTCAGCATTTGAAATTTAAATTTCATCTTCTCCTGTTAGGAGTGGGACTGTGTTCTTACCTATGAACTACAGGCAATGCTTCTTTGCATTTGTAATTTATTTGGTTTAATAGCAATTTATAGTGTTTTATGAGAGTGTACTTGGTCTCCCCAGCTTGATCATAAACTCCTAGAGTATTTAGTAGGCTCTTTTTAAATATTTTTTTAAAGATTTATTTATTTTTATTGCAAAGTCAGATATACGGAGAGGAGGAGAAACAGAGAGAAAGATCTGCCATTCGATGATTCACTCCCCAAGTGACCACAACAGCCGGTGCTGCGCCGATCCGAAGCCAGGAGCCAGGAGCTTCTTCTGGGTCTCCCATGTAGGAGTAGGGTCCCAAGGCTTTGGACCGTCCTCGACTGCTTTCCCAGGCCACAAGCAGGGAGCTAGATGGGAAATGGAGCAGCCGGGATTAGAACCAGCACCCCTATGGGATCTCGGTGAGAACTTTAAGCTACTAGTCCACCACGCTGGGCCCAGGGAGGCTCTTAAAAATTAAAAAAAAAAAAATAAAACACATGGAATAAAAGAAGTCATGCTAAGCAGTGTCATTGGCGGCAGTCCATCGAGAGTCATAGGCACACATTTTCTACTACTTACTCAGCTCTTACTCCAGGGATGACACCCTTCTTGAAAGTCAGAGTTACAGAGGAACAGAGAGACACAAAGAGACAGACATCTCCCATACACTGGTTCACTCCCTTGAGGACCCGAAGGACCAGGGCTGGGCCGAGCTGAGGCCAGGAGCCTGACACTTCATCTGGGTCTCCCATGTTTCTTATCTACAAACAGTTTATAATCAGATGAAGTGTTGTTCTATTACACTGGTTCTCAAAACGTGATCCACAGCCAAAATAATTAAGAAAGCAAGTGACCTTGTCAAAAGCATTAATTCTCAGTTCTCTTGGACACTGCAAAACCTGAAACTCTGGGGATGAACCCCAGCTACATGGTTCTTGCAAGTTCTCCACATGATTCCGATACAGGCTAATGTTTCACAATGACAGAAGAGTCTTTTCTATTACTGATGCTAAAAACAAAATAAAACATGCTTGAAGATTATGTAATAGCAAAGAATTGTGTAATCAAAGTGCACCTGTCAGCTCCCTAGAAGACAAATTATAAATGTCAGGTGTGTATAACATGGATAGATTTCCAGAGTAGCCATTGGATCTAGTTATAAAGATGCCAGTGAAGGCAGTCAGATTCTACTTCAGAGCTCCTGGGTTTGACAGTTCCGAATCCTGATTGCAGGTCCTACTAATGCAGACGTTGGGATATAGTGGTGATGACCCGAGGAGCTGGGTTCCTGCCTCACATGGGGACACCTTGGTTGAGTTCCTAGCTTCTAGCTTTGAACCTGTGTCCAGTCCAAATGTGGACATCTGGAAAGTGAACCAGTGAATGGGAGGGCTGCATCTCTTTCTACATCCCCAATCCCTCTTAAACAGTTTTAAGTCTCCCATATTTGCATAAAGTAAAGAGAAATTCCCTGGGCTGGCATTGTGGCATAACAGGTTAAGTCCAGCTCCCTGCTAATGTTCCTGCAGCAGCAGAGGAGGATGGACGGCACTAGTTCTTGGGTCCTGGAATCCATGTAGGAGACCTGGAGTAAGCTCCTGGCTTCCGTCTGGCCGAGCCCTGGTACCTGTGGTCATTTGGAGAATGAATCAGCAGGTAGACTTCTGTCTTTCTCTATATAACTTTGCCTTTCACATAAACAAAATAATATTTTAATTAAAGAAAAAACACTGCACAGGAACTAATAAAAATGTTTCTGTGGCATTTTGCAAAGTGTTCTGTCTCAGCTGATGTCTCATAGGGTCGCCAGTGTTCCCTGAGACACAGATCAAGCACTTCTTTAGAGTTACAGATACTGTATTGACAGATGATGGGGCAAGTCACTCGCGTACCATGAGCTGCCTCAATTCTGTATTCCTTTAGCTCCACTAAAGAGCATTTCCTTCTTCATTAAAACGTATTGAATCCCCTGTTTCCCTCAGTCTGCTTTGCACAGACTGAGGCTAAAGTTACCGTCCAACACTCATTGCTAGCCTGTTGTCTACAGATCTTTTCCTTCATTTACAAATTAACAGCTGGTGCTCATATTAACCAGATGGATGACTGCACCTGGTTAATTGGAGTTGTAAGATGGATAAATAGATTAAAGAGCATGGTGGCTGGAGCGTTCGCTGCTGGCCAGACCTAATTAAGAAAGAAGAAATGAGCAAGTTCTACTGGGGCATCAGGAGGGAAAGATACAGTCAACTGATTTTCTAGAACTGCTTCAGGTATGAAAGTACGAGAAGCACTCGCTGTTCCATTGATAGACCAGGGACCCCCTCCTAGTGAGAGGGCACAAAGGCTATTTTTGTTTAAGATTTTATTTACTTGAAAGGGAGAGTTGCATGGGGAGGGAGGAGGAGGCAGAGATCTTAACAACTGCTAGTTTACTCCCCAAATGACTGCAATGGCCAATGACGGAGCTTCATCCAGCTGTCCTATGTGGGTGCAAGGACCCAAGCACAGCGGGTATCCTCCACTGCTTTCCCAGGCCATTAGCAGGGAGCTGGATCAGAAGTGGAACAGCCAGGGCTTGAAGCAATACGCATATGGGAGGCCGGTATTGCAGGTAGCAGTATTACTCACTACACCACAACATTAGCCACACAAATTCTATTTTTTCCACTAGCACGCCCGTCATTTACACCATTACTTTCTGAACTGTGTCTATTGTTGGCTACCTGTCCCAGAATCATAGGGATGTTAATTATGGCATGCAGAAGACTGAATCTCATCCACGACTCACTCATGTAGATTTCCTGTTTCATTTGCTTTTGTGGTTTTTGGTGCACACGAGGACCAGGGATCGACATTGTTAACAGCTTCTCTCTAAAACTGGGACTTGCTGACTTTTGCTGTCCTCAAATACACAGAATTTCTGGAATCATCACAAAAGAAAAAAAAAAAGATTTGTGTCATGACAACAATAACTCTGCTACAGTCTTAGACTATAACGGTCTCCCTCAATTAAATCTCCAAAATCCCAAAAACTCTTAGATTCGGGGCATGTGTCAGAAGCCAAGAAGGTCCTGATGCAGAGGTCTCCTGAGACACTTGTTAGAGATGCGAACTCTGCCTCAGCTTAGACCACATGAAGTGGTCAGTGACCACTGACCGGCCAGGTGTGTGACATCCTACATTTGGGGGCCACTGTTGCGGAAGTACTCTAACTTCAGCACAAATGTGAATTTCCTGGGGATCCTTTAAAATGCATGTTCTGTTTCTCCAGCTTTAGAAACTAACAAGCTCCCATAGTCGATGAGGCTGCTGACTCGTACACACGTAACAACACTCTAGATTATTTTTCACGTAATGTCATAAAAATAAATTCAGGCTTTAAAAAAAAGGTGAAGAGGAGGAGAGTGTTGTGGCTTAGCATGTTAACTGCTGCTCGGGACGCTCAAGTCCCACCTCCCTCTGAGGTCCTGTTTCTTCTAATGAATCACCTGGATAGTAGCAGGGACTTATGTCTCTCTACTCCCACTCATGTGGGAGACCCACATGAAATCCTCGGACTCTCGCTTTGATGTGAGACCACTGGTAGAGTTAGTCAGGCAATAGATGCAAGATCTTTCTGTCACTTTGCATTTCAAAAAATGTTTCATGATTGGGTCCAGCACAGTGGCCTAGAGGCTAAAGTGCTCACCTTAAACCGGGACCCCTTTTGGGCACCGGTTCTAATCCTGGCAGCTCCACTTCCCATCCAGTTCCCTGCCTGTGGCCTGGGAAAGCAGTCAAGGACGGCCCAAAGCCTTGGGGCCCTGCAACTGCGTGGGAGACCTGGAGGAGTTTCCTGGCTCCTGGCTTCAGATTGGTGCAGCACCGGCCATTGTGGTCACTTGGGGAGTGAATCAATGGATGGCAGGTCTTCCTCTCTGTCTCTCCTCCTCTCCATATATCTGACTTTGCAATAAAAATAAATAAATCTTTAAAAAAAAAAAGATTCATGATTAAGTAAACATTTTTAAAACAAATGAAGAATCCGAAGCAGGTACCCAAACCTAGGCTGAAATGGTTGGTAAATCAATATAAAAAATGAAGCCGCAAAAATGACATTAGCTGGCCTTGAGTTTAGCATACAAAAGATTCATTTGCCCTAACATTGATAACTGAGACTACAAACTTGCATTTGGCTGGGAAAGGAAACTAAAAGTAGTTTAGCAGAGATGACACTGTCCTTTTTCCAGTGTACTAACACTGTCGTTAGCCAGCTTACAGATGGACACATTTTACATTTACGGATACACCCCAACTGTGTGGACTACCCTAACTTGAACTCTGCCAACTGGGATCTTATCACCTTGAGCTCATCAGGTCACATCACTCCCCTGGGTTGCGATTTCCTCATTTATTGACAGTTTTTGTCTACCCTTAAAAGTTGTCATTCCAGGACTCGTTCAGTCTCCTATATTACTTATGCTTGTTGTATCAGCCAACTTTTCATCATTACAGCTAAGTACCTGAGCTGACTTACTTATAAATGAATGATTTTTGTTTCAGCTCATAGTTTCACAGGTCCACAATTCAAGGTCAGGCGGGCCTCTGGTGGAAAACACACACAGAGCCTGAGTTGTATGGTGCAATAGGAAGCCGGGAGCTCGTGAGCCCAACTCAGGCTCACATAACTAACTTCCTTGCCGGAACCGGCTTCCACAGGCATGCCCAGGAAGATCCAAGAACATCTCCCTAGGATCGCCTCCTCAGCTTTACAGAGTCATCAAGTCAAATAACACTGTGATACGCACACTGTGTTCATTTGAAAGACATAGCCTATTTGACCCAAACCACTTGGCATACTGTTTTGGATGCCATTTTCTACCCTTTGCATTTGCGAATTCAGTGAAAGCACTGCCATTTTTCATTCCTTGGAGGCAGCCTGTACTGATCACAAACCTTGGCAGTTTGTGTGCTTAATTCAGATGCTACATGGTTCCTGAGCTTGTCCTTTTCACCTTTACCTTAGTAGGTTTTAAATTATTCATCCTTGAGGTTGCATCTCACTAAAATTACTGCTATGGAATACGGTCACACACAGGATAAGTTTACCTGGCTGTCAAGGGCTTACTAAGCAGCTCATGTCCACTGAGATGAGGTATGTATAAATTAGAGGGTGAAGATTTGCTTGTAATGGGGACCTACCAGAATAATTTGAGCAATAAAGACTTAGAATAGCTAGTAGGTTTATAGAATTCCTCTAGTGTAATTAGGAGAGGCATTGTTGTGTAATGAAGAAAATTAATTAGAACTAAATGTTTAGGGAATGTGTGGCTAGGTAACCAAAGGCATATTTGCAGCCTAATTGTTTTTTGGCAGCTGGAGGCATTTTATACCCTTTCAGGATGTTTAGTTAATGGATATTTTAATGTGCCCTACTGTTTGCTTTTCCTTAAATTTAAACTACTTTGATATAGAAAAACAGTTCATCAAAGGTTTAAACTAAGTACATATCCCAATGGAAAAACACCTCCATTATCTGGCTTATTTGATCATATGTCTGTCAAACGTTAATTATTTTCTGAGGCCGTTTGTACTGAAGCAATTGGCATGCTTTCCTACGCCACATAATTATTACTTTCTGTTTTCTTATTTGTCCCCCACACACGCACACACAATTTCGGAAAATTTACACCAACTCCCAACCCATAGCCCGATCACAAATTTCCTTTCTCAACCCTTCTCTGGAGCAACATAAAATCTTTGAAAACACGGTAAACTTTAACACAAGGATAATCTAAGGAATGGGAGAAAATGCTTGCAAAGAATACATCAGTTAGGAGTTACTTTCCAGAATACACTAAGAACTCATACAACTCCAAAGCAAAAGTCAGCACAGCCTGAGCAGGTTGTTTAGCATGGAGGTTAAGATGCCCAATACCCTACATCCAAAATTCTGAGTTGGATAGCCAGCTTTGACTCCTGGCTGCACGTTTATATTAATGCAGACTCTGGGAGGTACAGTGATGGCCTCAAGAAGTTGTCTTGACTTCCCACCAACTTTTTAGGAGTTCTTGATTAAAATCCCAGGTCCCAACTTAAGACTGCATGAGGTTCTGGCTTTTGCAAGCATTTGGGGGGTAAACCAGTGGAAGGGAGCTCTATCTGACATTTTGCCTCTCTGCCTCATAAATATTCAAAAAAATGTAAAAGACTAGCAACCTCATTAGTAGATAAGCTAAAACCTAAAAATTTCTCCAGGAACCAGCTCACTGTGGTACAATGGTTTAAGCTGCTCCAGTGCCAGTGACCCACACAGACAGGGGTTAAAGTCCTGGCTGATCCTCTTTCAACGCAGCTCCCTGCTAACGCATCTGGGATAGCACTGCAGGATGACCCAAGTTCTCGGACTTGTGCGCCCATGTATGAAGACCCAGATGAAGCTCCTGGCTCCTCGCTTAATCCTGGCCCACCTCCTGACAGATGGAAAATTCTCTCTCTCCATCTCTTCCTTTCTCTTTCTCTGTCTTTAAACAAATAGAATTCTTCTTTATTTTTTTTTCTGAAAGATTTAGTTATTTTTATTCAATAGGCAGATTTTAAGAGAGAAGGAGAGACAGAGAGAAAGATCTTCCATCAACTGGTTCATTCTCCAAGAGGCCGCAACAGCCATAACTGATCTGAAGCCAGGAGATACTCTGGGTTCCCCACGCAGGTACAGGGTCCCAAGGCTTTGGACCATCCTCTACTGCTTTCTCAGGCTACAAGCAGGAAGCCTGATGGGAAGTGAAGCAGCTGGGACATGAACTGGTGCCCATGTGGGATCTCCCTGCATACAAACGCAAGGATTTAGCCATTGCACTAGGTGTGTAAATAAAAATTTTTTTAAAGATTTATTAATTTATTACAAAGTCAGATATACAGAGAAGAGGAGAGACAGAGAGGAAGATCATCTGTCCGATGATTTACTCCCCAAGTGAGCCGCAACGGCCGGTGCTGTGCCAATCCGAAGCCGGGAGCCAGGAACCTCTTCCGGGACTCCCACGTGGGTACAGGGTCCCAAAGCTTTGGGCCGTCCTTGACTGCTTTCCCAGGCCACAAACAGGGAGCTGGATGGGAAGTGGAGCCGCTGGGATTAGAATCAGCGCCCATATGGGATCCCAGGGCGTTCAAGACGAGGACTTTAGCCGCTAGGCCACGCCACCAGGCCCGTAAATAAAATATTTTTAAAAGAAATATCTCTTTAAAAGATACACAAATGACTAATATGTATATGAAAAGATGGTCAATATCACTAATCACCAGGTAAATACAAATGAAAACCACAATGAGACATCATATCATAAAGTTAGGGTGATTAATGAAAAACATGCTTTGATGAGAATGGGATGAAGTAGAAACTCTTGTTTCAAAAATCTATTTTTATTGGAAAAGTGGATCAGATTTATGCAGAGGAAAGACAGAAGGATTTTCCATGCACTGGTTCACTTCCCAAACGGCCGTAATGAAGCCAGGAGCTGGGAGCTTCCTGTGGGTCTCCCACATGGGTGCAGGGTCCCTAGGACTTCACGTCCTCCACTGCTTTCCCAGGCCACAAGCAGGGAGCTGGATGGGAAGTGGAGTAGGAGGATCATGAATCAGTGCCGATAAGGGATCCTGGAACTTGCCAGGTGAGGATTTACCCGTTGAGTCACTGAGCCAGGCCCCAAAGTTGAAATTCTTTGTGCAATGTTAAGTAGAAATGCAAAATGGTATGATCCTTATGAGAAAGAGTACAATGATTTCTCAAAAAAAAAAAAATGGAACTACCATATATTCTATCAATCTTACTTTCTAAGTCTCCAAAAGAATTAAAATAAGGATTTCAAATAGATATTAGAATGTCTATTGTCATTGCAACACTAATCAGAGTCATCAAGTTGTAGAAACAACCTAAATATCCATTAACAGACACGTGGATAAGGAATGCGCAGTAACACATACAATGTGATATTATTCAGCCTTTAAAAAAAGAAATCGTGTCATATGCAACACAAATGAACTTAGACAACACAATGCTACATGAAATAAGCCAGTTACAGAGGGAGAAATCTGCATGTCTGTACTTATATGAATATCTAAAATTGTCAAATTCAGAGTGGAAAATGTTTTCCAATGACTGGGAGTTGCTGATCAACTGACATAAAATTTCAATTACACAAGAGAAATGTCAGAGAGCTCTGTAATACAATATTGTACCCATAATTAAAAATATCATATATTGCATACTCAAAACATGTGTTAAGAGTTTAAATCTTAAGTGTTCTTACCACAATCAAACAGTATTACAAGAAAGTGAAAAGGCTAAAGTTTCAGTTCCCAGTGTGAATGGACTGCTGAGATCACTGCTTTATTAAAATTCATTGCATAATAGCTGTGTACTCAGAACACCTTTATTAGAATTTGTTTCCTAGGCTATTTTTTCTTAAAGACTTTTTTTTTATTTTAAAGAAAAATTTGACAGAGACAGAAAAAGATCTTCCACCCACTGTTTCACTCCCAAATGGCTGCAAAAGCCAGAGCTGGGCCCATCTGAAGTAAGGAGCGAGGAGCTTCTTTCTGGCTCTCCCGTGTGCGTGCAGGACCATGTTCCACTGCCCTGCCAGGTTATAAACAGGGAGCTGAATTGGAAGTGCAGCACCCGGGACTCAAACTGGTGCCCATATGGGATGCTACTATCCCAGGAGGATTATGCCACCACCCCAGCACTTTTTATGGTATTTCAACTGCAATTTACTGATGCTGGTTTTTTTTTTAAACATAAAAGTCGGGATATAAATACAAATATAATCTTCAAAAGAGTGAAAATACATAACTATTCCAATAAGGGTTCAAAATTCTGAAACCCTCGTTGTTACTAAAATAGTCTCCCTTAAAGTTATTTTTTTTTAGAATCAATTACAATTTACTTCAATTTAGGACTAAAGGTAAAAGACCCAGTTTGATATACCTGTTTGGGGTTAGAATAACAATGAAAAAATGAGTTGGCTTAATATTTTGATACTCTGTGAAGCTATTACAAATCCTAAGGCTGGTGCCAGCTGGTGTTATATATGGTGTTAAACTCCTACCTGCAGGGCTAGCATCAGATAAGAATGCCTGTTTGAGTTCCAGCTGCTCCACTTTCCATTCAGCTCTCTGCTTATGGTCTGAGAAAACAGTAGAGGATGGCCCAGGTGCTTGGTCCCCCGCACTCACATTGCAGACCCAGAAGAAGCTCCTGGCTCCTGGCCTCGGATGGGGTCAGCACAGGCCATTGCGGCCATTTGGGGGAGTGAACCAGCAGATGGAAGATCTATCTGCCCCTTTCTCTGTAATTCTTTCAAGTAAAAATAAACTAACTTTAAAAAAGAAATAAGCCACATATATAGATACAGTCTTGAAATGATTTACCAAGAGACTGTTCAGTGAATTTATACTAGTTGTAGCATCATTTCAATTTTGTGCTTTAAAATGTTTTATTTATATATGGACTATTTCTAGGAGATTGTCTAAATTATTTTTAGCTTGCAAATAGCTGTTTTTCCAAAAATACTGATTTGCTTGTGTGTATTTTTATATGTTTTACTACTAGGTCTTAGATTTAAAGATCCTTAAGGATAAAGACCCTGCTTTATTTTTCTTGATAGTTCCACATTCACAGGAAATTACACACAGACAACACTGTGTATAAATCAGTACGCTCAGATTCATTTGTTACAAAGGCAAGTCAAGTTAAATAGTGGAGGTGCGGGCATTGAGCTTGGCACTAACATGCCTGCATCCCATTCGGCGTACTTGGGTTTGATCTGTGGCTGCAACTCTGAAGTCCAGCTTCCTGCTAATGCAGACCTGGGAAGCAGGTATGATGACTCAGTTCATTGGGTTGCTGTCCCCCACACTAAGGACTTCAACTGAGTTCTTGGCTTCTAACCGTAACCCTGCCTATTCTCAATTTTTGTGGGCAAATGGGGAAATGAACCAACAGATAGGAGCATTTTTTTCCCTCAAATGAAAAAAAAATCAAACTTTCTTTAAAATAAAATGGGAGCTTATTTGAGGATGCACTTGAACAGCATGTAACAAAATTTTCATATCCTTATCTCATAAACAAGTCCAACCGAAAGCTGACAATTGTTTGCCATTATAACTGTTATTGGGGTGTTAACAAAAGAGATAAAACTTTACATTTTTTTTCCCAGAAAGTGGGTAATGTATCATGTTTATCCTACAATTCACAGCCATCTGCAGTTATATTTGCCTTTATAAAATTAATAGTCTGTGTGTTACATAGAAAGGGTCCAGCTTGGTTTGGGAACTTCTCACCGCACGGTGAGCAGTTAGAAACAGCTGGCCGCGAAGGGTTCTGACTGCCACGGAAGCATTTACCATGGGTCATTGTCATCCTTGCCACACCAGACCAGCCCACCAACTCTTAAGGATATTCTAAAACCCATGAGCAGATGGATGCTGCTGCACTCCATTGCTTCACTCAAAACATTTCCTGAAGATCATACCAAGGAGCACAGATGAATGCCTTTTAAAAATTTTTTTTTCAGATCAAAACTGAGTACATCCAGAACATGTAACTTTGTAAAGTTTCAGAGAAGGTGTCTCTCTCGCCTTCTAGGAGATTCTATAGTGCTGAAAAGTTACCAACCTGAAAAGTTATGAAACCTAAAATGACTTGAGAGGTAACATGTTACACTGTCTTTCCAGACAATACATACATCCCATCAACACACATTTGCACAGCGCAATTGAAGAGAGAATATCAATGGAGAGAGAGATTTCGCTGCCACCTTTACACTTTACAAAACACCTACCGTGTTATTCACATGTTCTTCCCACAAACGCCACTCTTTCACTCGTGAGAACAGGAAAGCACAGAGAAGTTGCCTGCTAAGTCTAGGTTGCTCGTGGATCACTCTTAGGATCTGCACTCAGGTTTCTTTGGCCTGAAAGCTGATTTCTCTCTGCTCGCCGCCCCCGTGTAGGTCAGGCAGAGCACGATGAACAGTGTGGGCTCTGGAACCAGTTCAGCTGGGCTTCCGTCTTAATGCCACAGCTTCCCACCTGGGAGGCCCGGACAACACACTTACCTTCCCATCACTGTATCTCAGGTTCCCCAAACTTTGAAAAGGCCATGTTAACACTAACTATCCCAATACAGCAATAGTAAACCTAAAGGGATTTTTTTTTCAAGTACTTAGAAATGCACCTAGTAATCATTTGGTCTAATTTTAAATTATGATTCCGGAGAAAAGTAATTTTAAAAATGTACACCTTGAGGGGCGCGCGAGAGAAATAGGATCAAGTTGTGAATCGGATGTAGGTAGATCATGTTAAGAAAAATCGAGAAATTCTAGTCTGCCTACTTGTGAGGATGGATGTGGAGACAGCAAGCATGAATGGAAACGGCAAAGGATATTAAAGAAGGTAAACAGATGATAGAGTTGTCCTGTGGATTGGAATGCACTGACACGTGTTGTTTTTACTGGCTTGTGGCTGTTGTTTGCTACTCTTTAAACAGACATATAACTTTGTTGAACCCTCTCAAAAGGAGTTGTATATAAAATAAACTCTATACAGTTTCAACTCCTATGAGGGATTTATTCCACTTGCTCAGCTCCAGCAAAGGCTTCGGGAAACAAAGAATCAACTGTGATTCCTAAATGAGCAGCAGTCCCCGTGGTTCAGTTACTCAAAGCTTCCAGCAGCACCGGGCCTAATAGTTCATGCTGCTCAGCTGGGTTCTGAGCCTGGGGCTCTCCGTGACTTTTCCGAGAGCTTCATGATTGGTTTGCTTCCATGGGATTTGGATCAAGATGAAAAATGAGCCCAAGGTTATTTGGAAACAGTTCATATTTAAGAAACCTTCAAATATTCGCAAATAAACAGTTCTCTATAAATATTGTATAATAACCCTATAATAACTTCCTATTTGCTGATGTTTATCATGGGGGGGAAATTAGAAAAGGGAAGAACTGTATTTCAAAAGTTAGGATTTCAGGATAAGATCCAAACCATTTGGAAGCGTTTGACATCATTTTAGTCGGAAGGGAATAACAGTTCATAAGGAAAGGAAATTGTATTTGAATTTCCCAGCACTGTGATAAAAAAAAAAAAGTATTCTGTCTAGATAATACCTTTTCCTGACTGAGCATCCCTACCCTCCAGCACCCAACCAATCAACCCCTGTCCCCACCAATTCATTTTCAGGGCCTGTACTGTTCTGTGGTTAAAGGGATGGAGTAATGGAGATTAACAGCATCTGTCTGTCTTTAATGCACAAAGAAGCCAAATGCAACAATCCCTGGAACACCTAACGACTAAAGCGCCTTTCCACTCATCACCCACCCCCGCCCTTTCGTGGCATTTGTGCTAAGCCTAACCCTTCATTCTGGTGCAAGGCTACCCTTCGGGACTGGCTCTGCATTCGTTAGCCAAACCAGCCATTGTCCATGGCAGACCTGCTGGCCGCAAAATCAGCCTGTACAAAAGCAGCTTCTGATGCCGTGAAAAGCTCAGACAGAAATGTAATAAACAACGTTTTGAATTACATTTTGGACATTTAAAAATGCTCTGGGCTCAATTTCATAAGGCATTTGCATTTGTAATGAAAAAAAAAAATCCATCACTGAGTTTCCACTCTCAGGTTAACAGGCTCTTTTATGTTGTAAATTTTTTTTTGCAGGAGCAATTACAAATTGTACACAGATTCATTATTTCCTGAGTACTTTATCAGGACATTTCCCCATACATCTAATTTGTCCTGTCTGAAATGTAACTTGACATAAGGGATTTTCTTAATTGCTTTTGAAGCCCTTCCAAGATAATCAACTGCTTTTTGGAGCATGATAAAAGACAGTAGACGATATTGCCAGTCTGTTTTAGGGGCATAAGCTGAAGTTTTTGGGTAAGAGATAGCAAGGAAAAGCAACATTTGCCTTTTCAACTGTTCAGCATCTCTCCTTTTAATTTGTTTTGCATTTTAATGATGTTGTCAGTGTCTAACAATAAGAAAAAAGAAATATATCTGCCCCATTGCAGCTACACTGTCACTTTGGGTGTAAACACAGTCAATATTTACAAAGGATAAAAGTAAAAATCTTTGGGTCAAAGCTGTGGCATATCAGATAGGATGTGCTCTAGGCATAGCTAGTTCAAGGTCACGAGTTTGGAAGCCTGGTCCTTTGCCTACGTAATCCTTTCTGCCTATCGGTGTGTCAAACGACACCTATCATTACCTGGAAACTCAGAGGGAAGCCCACGTTGAGGAAGGGCTTTCTGGTGTTTTCATCACTTGCGTTTGGCTCTCTCTCACACTTTCAGGCTCCCGGCCTGTGGAGCACCCGTTTGCTTTCTTACTCCCCTTGAACAGACTGCAGAGGTAGCAATCTCTCTCTCTCCCTTACCTTTTTTTTTCACTTCTTTGCTCACTCTCCGTGAAAATGGCCCATGTATGTCTTCCTCGCCCTGCAGATACACCATACCTCTTGCTTAAGCCGTGTTGCTGCTTGTGCTTAAAATGTTTTTTTAATTAAAAGGCAAGACCCTAGCAAATAACCATTAGGAACAAGCCTAGACCATATGGTCACCAGTTTGAGTCCCTGCTGCTCCTCTTCTGATCCAACTCCATGCTAATATACCCCGGAAAGCAGCAAGAGATAGCCCAAATGTTTGCGCCCCTGCATCCACATGGGAGACCCAGCAAAGCTCCTAGCTTTGGACCAGCCCAGCGCAGTCATTTAGGAAATGAACTAGCGGATGGAAAAAAAAAAATCTCTCTTGTTTCATATCTCTGTTTAACTCTGCCTTTCAAATAAATACATAAATCTTACACAAAATGAAATTAAAAAAAAAAACGTTATAAAAAGTGGTGAAACCAAAAGTAAAACAGCCAAATTTCTGGAGAAGGAACCTTACTAAAAGCTGGTGTTTCTGCTAATTTCCAGGTATTCAGATGGCAAATTGAACTTCATAGATGTGATTGAGGTAATCAACCTTAAAATGTGGACACAATAAACCCATGCTGTGGCTTAGCACATCAAACCGCGACCTGCAGAGTGTGCATCTTGTTGGGTGTTGGCTTGACCCAGCTCCCTGCTGATGACTTGAGAAAAGCATCAGAAGATGGTACTCATGTCTAACATGCAGAAGAAACTGCTGGCTTCAGCCTGGCCCAGCCATAGTCAGGCCACGTGGGAGTGAACGAATGGTTGGAAGACATCTGGTTTCCTCTGCATCTTTCTTACTGTGACTCTACCTTTCACATTCTTAAATAAATCTGAAAGAAGAAAAAAGGACGTAGGGATGATTCTTTCTGAGAGTGTCCGACATGCACCCTTGAAGTGGGTGATGCTTCCTGGCTGATCAGAGATAATGAAGATTTTATATAAAGACTCAATTGGCTCCTCTACTTTCATGATGGTGAAAAGGGAAAGAAGCCAAGGGATCATGAGGGCCTGTAGAAATGGGGAACTAGCCTCAGTTATAACCATAAACAAGGACCTCATGCTCGCAGGTTCCCGGAACTGAATTCCACCAATCCCCAAAGCTGAAAATGTATTCTACCCTAGAGCCTCCACACACTTTGACTGGCGCAGTGTGTATCAGACTTCTGATCTCAGAACTGCAATACGAGGGTGCTGCAAAAAGCTCATGAAAAACCTTATGAAGAGATACTTAGGTAAAAATTCAAAATCACATGTATTATAAAAGCATTCATGAAAGGGGCTAATCCTCCACCTGTAACTGTCGGCATCCTTTATGGGCACTGGTTCACGTCCTGGCTCCTCCGCTTCTCATCCTGCTTGTGACCTGGGAAAGCAACAAAGGATGACCCAAGGCCTTGCGACCCTGCACTCGCACGAAAGAGCCGGAAGGGGCTCCGAGTTCCCGGCTTTTAGATCGGCTCAGCTCGGGCTATTGTGGTCACTTGGGGAATATATCAGTGAGTAAAGATCATTGTCTCTCCTTTTCTCTTTAAATCTGCCTTTCTAATAGAAATATTTTTAAAAATTCATGAAAATGAATATTATGAAAAAAAAACTGCATGGATTTCAGTTTTTTAAACCAAAATAAACATTATTTTCCATTAAAATTTTGAAATACCTTTGTGTTGCAAGCCGCATCTGTATGCACTGGCCACATGCTGTGCCTAAAATGGCGCCGGCCGGAGAAGCCACACCTTCGTGCGTGTCACGTAGCCTAGCGCATGCGCAGTGAGCTGCGGCGTGGCCGGCGCGTGAACACTGGGGACTGACGAATCCGGTCGCCCAGGACCCTGCGTGATCATGACGCTGACCTATCATCGGCGGAGGCGGGGCCAGTCAGCACATAAGAGCAGAAAGACTGCCGGGGTCCGCCCCTTCCTCTTCCTCATCTTTGTGCGCGCAATAAACTTTACCGCAGAAGGCTTCACTCGCGTCTGCCTCTTACTGCTGGGCGGTAAGACACGTGGGCGCGACACCTTTGTAAACATTTGAGTCACTACTAACATGAAAAGTGAGTTATGGGGCCTGGTGCAGTAGCCTAGTGGCTGAAGTCCTTACCTTGAATGTGCCGGGATCGCAAATGGCCACCAGTTCTAATCCCAGCAGTCCTGCTTCCCATCCAGCTCCTGGTTTGTGGCCTGGGAAAGCAGCTGAGGAAGGCCCAAAGCTTTGGGATCCTGCACTCATGTTGGAGACCTGGAAGAGGCTCTGGCATTGTGGCCACTTGGGGAGTGAATCAATGAATGGAAGATCTTCCTCTCTATCTCTCTTCCTCTCTGTATATGACTTTTCAATACAAATGAAATGAATCTTTTTTAAAAAATGAGTTATATTATCCATTGCATAATACCAAATTTTCACACCCAGATTATCCTTGAAGTGCCCAAAAACATATATTCGGGTTTTTTTTTTTAAGATTTATTTATTTATTGGAAAGTCAGATATATACAGAGAGGAGAGACAGAGAGGAAGATCTTCCGTCCGATGATTCACTCCCCAAGTGAGCCACAACGGCCGGTGCTGTGCCGATCCAAAGCCAGGAACCAGGAACCTCCTCGAAATCTCCCACATGGGTGCAGGGTCCCAAGGCTTTGGGCTATCCTCGACTGCTTTCCCAGGCCACAAGCAGGGAGCTGGAAGGGAAGTGGAGCTGCCGGGATTAGAACTGGCACCCATATGGGATCCTGGCGCGTTCAAGGCGAGGACTTTAGCCACTAGGCCACGCTGCCAGGCCCATATATTAGTTTTATTATATTTTCATGTAGTGAACATTCTCCAAATGCAACGACTACTCAAAATACTGCTTGCTAAAATCAATTTAAACTATGCCTCATGAAAGAAAAATATAAGAATTTTAGTCTCATTTCAGAAAGTTGACATTATTAACTTAAGAACACTGATTGGGACATGGGGTAAAGGATAAAAATTAACAGCTTTGTTTTAGATCAACAAGGTTAATAAGCCATATTGACCCTTAATCATCTCCCAAGAATTGCTCTTGGCAGGAATCAGAGAATTGATTGTTCTCTATTTCAAAGCTTAGCCTTGAGAGTCTGTAATGAGAAAAGTCCACAGGAGTTGAAGGAATATTTAGATCTTTACAACAAAAAGATACTCCAAAAGTGATGGCAATCATGACTAATAACAGCACCACTTTTTCCAGGTGAAGGCAGCTGATATTAATTGCCTGGATAAAATGGCTGGTTAAGCCCTTCATTTGTATTAAATGATGCCCTTATCTAAAATATTTATGTTCAGGCTGCAGTTAATTAACATTCCCAAAGGCATAATAGCAAAAAGAACCAAGTGTAAGTGAGCCAGAGGGTCACACACTACTATGTAAGGTGTCAAACAAAAATAAATAAATAAAAATCTGACCGTTTCAGCTTATTAAAGTGGGTCAGGAGAAAGTTCAAGATTAAGTTAATAGAATCAATAACTGGTGCTTTATATTAAGACAGTGGGTTGAATATGTGCATCACATTTCGTTCTCCCCAAATTTTAAACCAGACATAAAATATGTGGCTGGTGGAGCTGATAGCACAGCATAGCACAATAAGCCTCTGACTACAGTGCCAGCAGCCCATATGTACACTGGTTCAAAGTCCAGCTGCTTCACTTCTGAGCCAACTCCTGGCTAAAGGCCTGGAAAAGCACCAAAGGACAGCCCAAATCCTTGGGCCTGCACCCACATGGGAGATGTGAAAGAAACTCCTGGCTCCTGTCTTCCACCTGCTCAAACTCCAGCCACTGGGATGAGCAGATAGATCTCGGTCTCGCCTCCTCCCTAACTCTGTTTTTCAAATTAAAAAAAAAATTAATGTCTAAGATAATTTCACATTTAAAAAAATATAGGATTGGTGTTGTAGTACAGTGGGTTGCATTATTAGCAATGATGTAGCCATTCCATACAGGGACTGGTTTTTGAGTCTGGGCAGCTGAACTTCCTCTCTTGTTGATTGGATTTCCATTCATCTGACAGAAGAACACGGCCCAAGCGTTTGTCTCTTGCCAACCATATGGGAGAGCCAGATGGAGTCCCAGACTCCTGGCTTTAGCCTGGGCCAGCACTGGCCACTGTGACCATCTGGGGAGTGAACGAGCAGATGTGAGATTCTCCGTCTCTCCCCTGCTCTTTGTAACTCTTCAAGTAAATAATATTTAAAATGAATAAAACATAATAGAGACTGAAAGAATAAAAAAGGAGATAATCATCAACAAAGTTTCGAAAGCCAGAGAAATAGTGAACTGATAGTAAACAGGACCTCGCCGACTCAAAAAAGCTGACTTGGGCTAGTGGTGACAAGCACTGATAATGAAACTACATTTCCCTGACTTGGGTTTATTTGTAAGAACGGCACAGGAAGGGCCCCAGTGTGATGGCTCCGTGGCTAAATCCATGCCTTGCATGTATGCCGGGATCCCATATAGGGACTGGTACATGTCCCAGCTGCTCCACTTCCCATCCAGCTCCCTGCTTGTGGCCTGGGAAAGCAGTAGA
The DNA here is from genome assembly GCF_017591425.1 of Ochotona curzoniae. Taxonomy (NCBI): domain Eukaryota; kingdom Metazoa; phylum Chordata; class Mammalia; order Lagomorpha; family Ochotonidae; genus Ochotona; species Ochotona curzoniae. The sequence goes on from NW_024464918.1 coordinate 10,685,162, forward strand.
GGACGGCCCAAATCATTGGGCCTGCACCGGCATGGGAGACACTGAAAGAAGCTCCTGGCTCTTGGCTTCAGATCGGCTCAGCTCTAGTCATTCCAGCTGCTTAGGAAGTGAACCAGCAGACAGATCTCTGTCTTTCTCTCTGTAAATTTGCCTTTCCAATAAATTTAAAAGAACAGCAGAGGATGCTAGCCCCAGGCATACAGCAGGCCAGAAGTCACACCAGTCCTTCCGTTCTTGCGTTAGCAGGCTATTACTATGGAGACCTCATGCGAGCATGGCATCTTTGGGAGGAGCCTGACCTTAAACTGTTGCTGCAGGTGCATGTGCAGCCTGAGCCTGGGCGTAGGATGGCTTGGACCTTGGCCTTGCCATGCCCTTTGATGTGAGAGGCTTGTTCTGGGTCTTTGCTTTGGTCTTTAGCCAGGCCAGTCTGTGAACCTTGGCAACATGGGCATGAGCATGCTTCCCAAGCTTGGAATGGGAGATGTTGGCAAGCTGAAAAAGCTTATAGCTATCCCACTTTTGGGGTTCTGGGCTTAGCTTTCTTAGGCATGAATGGGGCCTTGATGGCCTTGGCATGTGCACTTGTAGCCGTGGCATTGTTGCCTTGCATCTTCTTCAGGTCCTGCTTGTTGTGCTTCCTAGAAAAACACATGTTCCTCAGGAATTTCAGGTCCACCCCTTTAAGAGATTCGTTATTTTTGCGAGCATGGCTTCTTCATGCCACTTCCGTGCCACTTCTCGCTCTGCTTGTGTGGGGTGTGATTCTTTGACTTAACCATGTGTGCACTGTAATCTGCGGCTGCCGAAGCCCCTGGGATTGGAAAAAGAACAAAAATTAAACCGATTTACTCCAAAATCTTCAGAAGCATCAGGCAGAACAAACACCTCTGAAAGGCAAAATCACATGGGAACAGAGAGATATCCCAGCCCTGTTCCCAAATGGCTGCAACGGCCAGAGCCGGGCCACCCAGAAACCAGTGGGCTTCCCACATGGGTGCAGGGGCAGAAGGACCTGGGCCATCCTCCACTGCTATCCCAGGTGCACTATCAGGGAAGTGGATTGGAAGTGAACAGCTGGGATTCAACCTGGTGTCCACAAAAGATGCTGGCATCTTGGTGGGTGAGAGTAACTATGCAGCCTATTACAATCACAATAGGACAATTGCAACTTTTTAAATGTGGAAGAATAACAACTGCAAAATGAAATAGGTTAAAATGTGCCAACAGTAAAGCCTAACACTGCAAAGTCCAGCACAGCAGAACAAGGACATCTGACCAGCTGTGAACGGAACACCACGGCGCTGGTCTTCCCAACAGCACCATTGACAACACAGCCAACAAAGCCACCTTAAACACTCTGGGCAAAAAAGGATCTCCCAGCTAAATTTTATGCCTGAGTGCTCCACTTGCTTTTTTTTTTTTTTTTTTTAAAACACATTATGGGTGATTTCTCAAAAAGTTACTGAGGAGCTGGCATTGTGCCATTGACACCAGCATCCCATATGAGCACCAGTTCTCTGATGCTTCACTTCTCACAGCTCCCTGCTAACGTGCCTGAGCAGTACAAGATAGCTCAAGGGTACGGATAGTATAGGCAGTGGCTTAACTCACTGCAACACAATGTTAGACCCTGTATTTTTAAATTTGAAAATGCCAGATGAGTGGGGATGCACTTATAACTCACTGGGTGGGACACGAAGATTGGTTGCTCCTCACTAGGGTATTGGGGATTTCTCTGCACACCCCTCCTAAAACCGTTTACCTAAACTGTTGACATATGTCTTGTTACAGTTATAGAGTTAGACTACCCAAAAAACAGCCAGGTTCTGCAAAATCATGCTTCAACACTATGAACTGCTAAATACTAAAATCAAAATAGACATGAGACAGCTGAATAGTAATCTATACCCATTTTAAGCTGTATAGAACCCAGCTGTATATAAAATAATAATTGTAATGTCAATGTAGAAGTCATAGGATGTGGTTCAGAACTTGTACTCTTTTTTGTTGTTGTTGTTTTCTCTCTCTCTTTGAACATGCTGGTTACACAATACCATGTCAACTAATTCCATTAAGATATAAATTGTTACTGATGTAATGTCGGGGCTTTCAATTTATTGGGATGATACTCTTTCGGCTGTACCTTCAGACCAGAGACTGTCTCTCCATGAAACTGTTGAACTTATCTGCACAATAAGATGCTGGACTCTATGCTTTGTAGATGCTTGCAAGGAAAAAACCTGAACTGAATTTGACCTGTGGTAATGCAACAAGATGGAAGAATCCACCATGGGGGGTGGGGGGAGAAGCAGGTTTTGGGGAGGGGAAGGGGGAATTCCAGTGCCTATAAAACTGTGTCACATGATGCAATGTAATAAAAAAGAAAAAAAAAAAAAAAGAAAATGCCAGATGATTGTAACCCAGAGTGCTATCTGTTCTTGCCCTGCTCTAGATGCTGTGATACCTGGAGTAAGTCATCCCATTAAGGAAGACTAGTATCAGAAACAGAAAACAGCCACATGTGCCAAGGGTGTGGAAAATCAATCACTGGAAATGAAGGTTACTGAAACAGATAAAAAATTATTTGAAGCCAATGGAAATAGAAGCACTACATATCAAAGTTTTCAGCATACATCAAAAACGGTACTAAGTAGAAGTTTATAGAACTAAGTACTTCAGGCATTGTGGCCTGTTCTGCCAGCATTACACATCAGCATCTGTTTTAAGTTCCAGCTGTTCCACTTCCGATCCAGCTCATTACTCGTGTGTCTCGGAAAGCAGCAAAGGATGGCTCAAACACTTGGAGTTCAGCACCCATGTGGGAGACATATAAGCGCCTGGCTCCTGCTTCCGCACCTAGCCCAGGACACTGCAGCAATTTGAGGAGCGAACCAGTTAATCAAAAAATTGAGTTCTTTTTTCTCTTTGTAACAGCTTTCAAACGAATTTAACAGTTCCTTTTCTTTCATATTTATTTATTTATTCATTTTTTTGTGGTCACGGGGGGCAAGTAGGAACCCATACTAGGAATGAAACGAAAAGTTTTTGGGACCAGCATGGTGGCCTAGCGGCCTAAGTCCTCACCTTGAACACGCAGGGATCCCATACGGGTGCTGGTTCTAATCCCGGCAGCTCCACTTCCCATCCAGCTCCCCGCTTGTGGCCTGGGAAAGCAGTCGAGGACAGCCCAAAGCCTTGGGACTCTGCTCCTGCGTGGGAGACCCGGAGGAGGTTCCTGGCTCCTGGCTTCAGATCTGCATAGCATCAGCCGTTGCAATCACTTTGGTGAGTGAATCATCGGATGGCAGATCTTCCTCTGTCTCTCCACCTCTTTGTATATCTGACTTTGCAATAAAAATACATAAATCTTAAAAAAAAGGAAAGAAAAATTGGTTTTCAAAAAGCTGATCCGTATCTAAACTTTGGCTATACTTAAGCGGAAAAAGTGTAGCAAATTAAGCCTCTCCCTGTGCAGCAGCATCCCATATGGGCACCAGTTTGAAACCCAGCTGCTTCACTTTATCTAGCTCCTTCATAATGTGACTGAGAAAGCAACAGAGAAGACCTAAGCATGTGGGAGACCTGGAACAAGCCCCTGGCTCCTTGTTTTGGACCAGTCCAGCTCTAGCCTTTGTAGCCATTTGGAGAATGAATCAGCAGATGGAAGGTCTGTCTCCCATTTCTATAACCGTCTTTCTAAATTAATTAATTAAAAACACTCAAGTTACAAATCAGGAAAGAAAAATGAGGTATCACCACTAACACCACAGAAATACAAAGGATTTAGCGAGCACTGTGGCATAACCAGTTAGACTGCCAACAGCCACCCCACATCAGGTCCCCGAAGGTGTGCCAGCAAAAGCACAAGACAGACCACGTGCTTGGTTCCAAAATCTACACAGGGGCAAGAGTAGGGTTTAAGTCCCTGAGCTTAGGCCTGACCCAGCACAGGCCACTAAGGCCACTTGCAGAGTGAACCAGTGTTAAGATCGCCCTCTTTCCCCTCAACTCTGCCTTACAAATAGATATTACAAAAGAAATATGAAGGAGTGGTAGCAACTACTACGATGTTCAAATTCCATCACACTTTTAGCTGTAGAAAGAATACACCGTGACATAATGAAGACCATATACAGTAATCCCACAGCCAACATTGATACCCACTGGACAAAAGCTGAAAGTATTTCCTCTAAAATTTGGAAGCTAATAAGAAATGTTTGCTCTCTCCAGTCTTATTACAGTACAGAGCAATTAGGCAAGAGAAAGAAGGAAAAACCATATAAGAAATGACATAAATTAATTATCCCTGTTTGCAGATGACATGATTGTAGATTGAGACAAACCAAGAGTGGCTACAGAATGAAATCAAAGCTATTCATTCTCTAGAGCTTCTTTCTACTGCTGTATATGAATGTTAACTAAAAAGAAAAAGAAAGATAATGCTTTTATTTATTGGTGACCAAATACAAATGGCAGGCTGACTAATTTATAAGTACCTGGTAAACAGTTAAAATAGGAGCATATATTTCCAAAACATGACATAATGTACACATGTACATGTACAATTAAATAAAATCACATAATAAGACAAAGGAGGAAGGCACTCGGGGTAGCAGTGTCCCACATTCCTTACTGGATGTTTGAGTAATTCTAGCTGTCCTGATTACAGCTTCCTGCTAATGCCCACCCTAGCTGACAGCAGTGATACTTCAAATAGTTAGTCCCGCCAACTACCTCATCAGAGGATAAAAAAGTAGAAGTTGGATAATTCTCCTGGCCAAATTTTACAGTATGTTCCTGTGCGTGGGGGTGCACAATACACTAACGTGGACTTTGCTGGACAGTAACTTAGGATTTTCTCAACACTGGAGCAATGACACCATCTCAGGGCTACTGAAACTATTCAAGTAACACCCTCACAACACTTTTTCCCACTTTGGGATCACTGAGGTGTCATCAAAAGACCATCTCCCAGCCCCAGGTGCTGATGTGGTACGATAGCAAGGAGCATCCCTCCTCCCCTCATCCCCTGGGGACACAGCAAAGAAAAAAGAAAAAAAGACTGCAACATGTGTCCCACCCACCGTCCTCAGTACCCAACCTTTGTCACCCTAATCAGAGACCCACACGGGCATGAATTCCTCTCAACTATGTGAGCAATGTTAAAACAAAATTAAAAACTAAAACACTAGTTAGGAGACTGGATAGAGTTCCCAGTTTCTGTCTTTTACCCAGCATGGTCACACAGTGAACCAAGAAATGGGATCAATCTGTCTACACCCTCAAGATCAAAGATAAATGGATTATCTTGTGATTTAGCAGCAAAACAGATGAGCAGAGTTCAACTTCTATAAATTCTTCAGTGGGGCCTGGCATGATAGCCTAGTGGCCAAAGTCCTCACCTTGCGTGGGCTGGCTGGGATTCCATACAGGTGCCAGTTCATGTCCCAGCAGCTCCACTTCCCAGCCAGCTCCCTGCTTGTGGCCTGGGAAAGCAGTCAGGAATGGCCCTAAGGGCAACCTGCATTCATGTGCAAGACCTGGAAGAAGTTCCTGGCTCCCTGGCTCCTGGTTTTGGCTCTGCCCAGCTCTGGCCATTTTGGCCACTTGGGGAGTAAACCAGTGGAAAGATCTTTCTTCTCTCTATAAATCTCACTTTCCAAGAAAAAAAATCTTAAAAAAACAAAAACACCACCCCACAATCCATTAGTGGACCTAGGGTAGGACTCCTATCAGTAAAATATCAGCTATTAATTTTAAAGCATGCAGTTTGAGAACACTGCTTCAAACAACCCACTCTACCTTCATGGCTTCCTTACTAATGACTTAATATCACTGAAAACTGCAGAGTAAATAACACATTCAAGTATTACACATTCTTCAGGAATATTGTATGTAAATATATAACAAGACTATATATTTATTTTCATTACAATCAGAAGCAATCAGTTGGCACAAGCAGATACAGTACCTATAATATTCTACATCTCAAGTCTGGGAGCTGGGGGGAGATTCACAGGTTTGCATTTATTGTGGCATTCTGTATCTCAATATATCAATTATATTCTTCTATATGCATTAGATGTTACATAAGAATGCAAAGTTAAACCAACAGGAGGTTAGTATAGATATTTGGTCCTTACATTCAAAAAAGAAAATACAAGAAAACTAAGCATTACATGCCAGCAGTACATATTTATTATTTATGAAATTTCATGTCAAAGGACTTACATGGCCCAATAGCATTAGAATAATCACATGTATGAAGTATTACTTAGCAACATGGAGTGAAAAGGAAAGTTAGACATTTATATTTAAAACTTACACACACTCTCCCATGTGCTCATCATACACTGCTGCAACAGCAGGAGGCATCGAGTGGTAGTTCCGATATACATTACACATCGAAATATCTCAAGCATAAAAACCATACTCAGGTTGCAAAAATAAAGTTTCTTTCTTCAAACATTTTGATCTGAGCTCAAGCAAAAATAATAATAATGAACACCAATGATTCTCATACTATTTTATACACTTTAAAACAATTATCAGAATAAGGTCAACAGTTATGGAAAACCTCAAAGTAGGTTACAGGAGTGAATGTATTTTACTGAAGTCAAAAAAAAAAGTCTACAGATGTTTCGCCCTGGCTCTCCTAATTCACGACACTAAAGCTGAAGGTTAAGCCGGAATACAACGGTGCAGAGGACAGGTATCCCTGCAGACACAGCAGCGCTGCCCTTCAGGTTCTTTAGATAATTTCACTAGTGCAAGAGCATCTTTTACCTGAAAGATCATTACGAGTCACAATTAGAGTACTCATACAAAACTATTTCCTTTATTCTTTACAAAGTGCCACATAAAAACAACAAAAAAATGTAACACCGAAACTAATGAAAAACCGTCTGTCTCCATCTCTTGTCAATGAGAAAAGGCCAAAGCGATTCTTTGATTCCAATTCGAAATGGTGTCCGCTGTCCAATGCCCAAGGTCTCCAATTTGGAGCAGTCAAGCTGAGCGTTTCTTGGACGTTGTGCTCCTAAGACGGGGCTGTCAGTAATCTTTAAAAGAAAAACAAACACAATCCAACATAAATGAAGGTTTTACATTCTTGAGAATTGTATACTCTCCACTTCACTTTTTCATGCAAGATATCCAAATTGAACTGTCACAGAAAAATATAAACAAGACGTCTACCACAATCAACACATACTTTCCTTCTATAAATTTCATCAATAATCATGGGCTTTCTGAGAGATTACTGAGAAAGAAAAAAGAACACTGCCCACTTCCAAATACAAAGTTCACTCTGATGTGTACTCAGAAATCAGGTTAAACAACACCTCCAACACAAGAAAACATCATCGGTGACACACAATGCCATGACGGAGCTGGACTGAGGATTCTAGCTGCCATGTACTCACAGGTCTTAAGTGGCTGCTGGGGAGGTTGAAGGCATCTGCAATCGCACACGCCATTTCATACTTAGTCATCTGCTCATTGCCAGACCAGTGAAAGGTTCCTTTAATTGATGGATCCTGAGAATAATGAAATAAAAACTCAAAATAGTTTCAACCATTTGAGGAGCAGAATCAGAGGGCTAGCAAAAGAAACACATTTAAAAGTTCTAGGGGCCCGGAGTGGTGGCATAGTAGTTGAGGTTCTAGCCTTAAGACATGCCAGGATTCCATATGAGCGCCATTCTGATCCTGGCAGCTCCACTTCCCATCCAGCTCCCTGCTTGTGGCCTGGGAAAGCAGTCGAGGACAGCCCAAAGACTTGGGACTCTGCACCCGCGTGAGAGACCTGGAGGAAGTTCCTGGCTCCAGGCTTTGGATCGGCACAGCACTGGCTGTTGCAGTCACTTGGGGAGTGAATCATCGGATGGAGGACCTTCTTCTCTGCCTCTCCTCCTCTCTGTGTATCTGACTTTGTAGTAAAAATAAACACTCCTTAAAAATAAATAAAAGCTCTAGGAAGTAAAATGCAAACTTCCTTTTCCGGAACGCTTTCCACAAGAAACTTAAATTTGTTTAAGTAGTTTAATTTGTTTAAGTAGTAGACCCAGGTGTCTCAGACAGGCCAAAAGTCCACCTTGCAGATGGCAAACTCCAGCATTCAGTCTTAAGGACCTTCTCAAGTAAGTAAATCCAAATATCCCAATTTCGCTTAATTTGTAAGAATCCTAGAGGCGAACAGAATTTCTCATAGAAACGTAGGGCAAGGTAAAGAAGGATTTTAATTATTTAATACAACTAAAAACAAAATGCTACCCATTTTTAAAGTGAGCTAAACATTATTAAATATTATCATAGCATATATTGGATATAAATTTTAAAAGGGGTTATACTATTACTGATACTCCAATTGAATCTCCTTCACTTCAGAATCAACTTTTTTTTTTAAAGATTTATTTATTTTTATTACAAAGTCAGATATAAAGAGAAGAGGAGAGACAGAGAGGAAGATCTTCTGACCGATGATTCACTCCCCAAGTGAGCCGCAACGGCCAGTGCTGCACCGATCCAAAGCCAGGAGCCAGGAGCCTCTTCCAGGTCCCCCACACGGTTTCAGGGTCCCAAGGCTTTGGGCCGTCCTCAACTGCTTTCCCAGGCCACAAGCAGGGAGCTGGCTGGGAAGTGGAGCTGCTGGGATTAGAACCTGCGCCATATGGGATCCTGGCGCGTTCAAGGTGAGGATGTTAGCCACTAGGCCATGCTACCAGGCCCAGAATCAATTTTTTCAAATGTTTAATTCAAATTCAAATTCAAATTGATGCTTCCTTGGCATCAATTTCTCAAAAGACATTAGGCGATTATTTTGTTAGTCATAAGAAAAAAAATATAGAATTTCTTTCACTTTGCAATGAAAGAAATGATTGTGTCTACAGTAAGTTAGGAATAAATTTCCATGGAAGAACATAATATTTTTCAGTTTACATAAATATAGCCTACAATTTTTGTTTGTTCTATGGGTTTTATAAAAGTAGTTCCAACTTTCACTGGCTGAGAACCCAAGTTGAGCTATGACATTTAAATTACGCTGTGGGGCAGGGGGAAGTAGGCTAGACAGAGGCCTGCCAGCAAAGTGAAGTCAAGCGACCTTTCTTCTTCCAAAGTCTCTTACCAGCATTCTCTTTTCTGCCAGCTGTCGGCATACGGTGGCTACATCTTTGACATGTGTGGGGAACCTCTGCTGCCAGTGGTCCATATTGGCTGACTTATTGCTGAACTGCACTTTATCGAACATAACAGTCACGGCACTTTCTTCAAGCTTTTCAACCTCACCATATAAAATTGGAATCCTCAAGACAGCAGCTCCTAGAGATGAACAGAAGTAGGTAACAAAGCTCACTGGTTCTTAAGGTTTGAAAACAGAAAAGTTTAACACTATCTAAGGAGACCCCTTGCACATGATTAAAAGTAACTGACATAGCTTACCTTCAATACTGATTTAATAAATATGATGCTGTATATTTTTAAATGTCTTTTCATTCAGATTGCATCTAATTTCTCTATTGTCAGAATAATTACAAAACAAAATATCTCATGGCAAATAAATACAAATAAGCCTTGACTAAATGCTCATTAAAAAATAAATGCAATACAGGAAATTTCTGGAGCAAGTAGGACAATTCCTACTAGACTTTATTATTCTGTATTACACTGTTGTACTCAAATTTATGTCAAATTTCCAAGTTTGAAAACTGCACCAAACGTAGAGAACAATCTTTTGTTGGGGTCGACTTCTGCATACTGGATTAAGCCGACGCTGGTGAAGCCAGCATCCCACATAGCCAATGAGTCCAAGTCCTGGCTGCTTCATTTCTGATTCAGCTCCCTGCTAATGGCCTGGGAAAGTAAAAATGGATGTCCCAATGTTTACGCAGACTTCACACATGTGGGAGTCTTGGAAGAAGCTCCTGGCTTCTGCATGACCCAGCTCTAGCCATTATAGCCATTTGGGAGTGAACCAGTGAATGAAGATCTATCTCTGATTTTTCAAGTAAGTAAAACAAATCTTAGAAAAAAAAAATCTATGAATGAAATCCATCAATGACTTCAGTAAATTTTGGCAAAAATTAATCACTGGTGGAGCTAACTGCTCTCACTATTGTAATTGCTGATTTAAAATTTTTGAAGTCTTTAGATTTTATGGTGGTACTTGATGAGGGTTACTACAGATTTTAGGTAACTAACATTTTAACTGAAAGCCAGTCTTTGAATATTAAAATCAATTAGTAAACAAATTGCTATGGTTTGTACAGGATCTGTGAGCCCTACAAAGCTTCGTGTGATTAAATTTAATCCCAGCAGTGAGAGATTCAGGGTGGAAACTGAACCTATACATGGTGATTAGAGATAGGGCCCTTGGGAGATAATCAAGATAACGTCATCAGAGTAATCCCCTCAATGAGCAATGACAGCTTTCTAAGAGACCACAGACACAACCAAGCTGCCTGCCTTTGCTATGGGATATCAGGTACCAACTCAGGGCTCTGCTAACAGAAGGTGTTATTCACTAGAAGCAGCCCTGACCTTGGATCTCCAACTCTGAGCCAAAACGAACTTTTCTTTTTAAAGATTTATTTTATTTGTACTGCAAAGTCAGATATACAGAGAGGAGGAGAGACAGAGAAGAGGATCTTCAGTCTGTTGACTGACTCTCCAAGTGGCCACAATGGCCGAAACTGAGCTGATCTGAAGCCAGGAGCCAGGAGCTTTCCCATGTCCCCCATGTTGGTACAGGGTCCCAAGGCTTTGGGCCTTCCTCAACTGCTTTCCCAGGCCACAAGCAGGGAGCTGGATGGGAAGTGGGACTGCTGGGATTAGAACTGGCATCCATATGGGATCCGGGTGTGTTCAAGGCGAGGACTTTAGCCACTATGTTATGGCGCCAGGCCCAAAACAAACTTCTTTAAAGTTACCTAGTCTTTACACAGTATTCAGTTACTTGTAAGATAAAATGGACTTAATACAGGATGTAAGTGTTCCCATGGTTTGAATGTTCTGGCCTCTTCAACAACTCACTTTGAAACTCTGATCCCCAATGCAACGGAACTGTAAAGTAGAGCCTTTTAGGATCGTAAGGATTCTGACTCAATGAATCCCTGTCTTTATAAAGGGGCTTGATGGGGGCTCACCCCTTTTCTGCTCTTCTGCTATGTAGGGATCCAGTATTACTCCCTCTGGAGGATGCAGACTGCACCGACCAGATGCTAGAAACTTGACCTTAAACTTTCTAATTCTAAAACTGTGAAAAGTCAATTTCCATTCTTTACAAATGTGCAACCGCCCTTATTCTGCTACACCTGAACAACAGCAAACTAAGATATGGATACAGTCAAGGGTAATTTAAGGATTAATTTATACTCCCCCAAAAACAAAAAAAATCAAGTAACAAGAAAAGGTGTCCAACAGTTTTTGAAGGACACGATACAGTCTGGGGCAGGAGTGGGGAACCCTCTTGCTTCCAACGGCCATGCCATACAAAACTATCAGCTTAAAAATTACCTTTTGTGGGCAGCACTGCTGCTTAGCAGGTGAAGTTGCCATGGCACCAGCATTTGCCAATCCTGCTAACGTGACTGGAAAAGCAGCAGAGAATGGCCCAACTTGGCCCACTGCAACCACACGGTAGACCCAGAAGACGCCCCTGGCTTCAGCTTCAGCTGGTCCATGCCAGATACTGCACCCCTTTGGAGCGTGAACTGACATTTGGAAAACCTCTCAATCTGTCATTTCAGAGAACTGTAATTCTTTATAATTTTTAATTTCTTTTAAAAACTATTTTACATGTGTACCCTTTGCACACAAACACATGAAGGAAAAACCCATACATAGAATACCCCAATCTAACAGAAATGATGCTCTTCTGATCTTTCAAGATATAAATTTGTCCTATATGATCTTTTCTCTACAAAGTTGTGTATATATGTGTGTATAAAGGCAGTGGAGAAAATCCAGAAGTTATCCTGAAGGATTCTCTAAATTCTTATACTACACCGTATTTTTTCTTTACTGATGTACAGTCATTAATTTATTAAAAATGTATGAACTAAAAGTGGCTAAAGAAATTATGTCTTACCTAAATTATTCTCCAGTACAGCCTTTTCTCCTTCTAATTTTGTTTTGCCATAAAGATTCAGGGGAGCTGGCATATCTTCCTCTCTATAAGGTGGATTTGTTCCATCAAATACATAATCTGAGCTAATGTAGATGAGAAATGCTCCAACTGCAGCTACAATAACAGAAAAAACAGGAGACAAATTTATTAAATTTTTATAAGGCATTACTATCCAGTTGAATTTACAATGATTTGTGCTTTGTGAAACATAAAAGCAAATCTGACAAATGATCCATTAAACTTGAGGAAATAAGTGATCATTTGACATTTTATGAAGACTTAACAAAGTAATTATTACCTGCTTCCTTTGCTAAATTCCCAGAAGCATTCACATTAAGTTGCGAAGCAGCATCTGGCTCATTTTCTACAACATCTGGTCTTCTCTCTGCTGCACAGTGCACTATGACATGAGGCTAGAAGTTAAACAAGGTATGTTTTTAATAGAAATTAGAACAAAACACAGAATTACAACTTTTCTACAGTGCACAGAGACAAGGCTCATTAAATCAATACTCCTTCGGCTACGAATAAATCAATATTATTTTAAACACCACTCCCCAATGTATGAACAACCTTAAAATACATACATAATACCTGAAAAGCAAAGAGTAATTCGTATTTCCTAGACAAAATAAGAAGGAAAAAAACATGCCAACAACTATGTTTATAAAATAAAGTTAACTTTGTTCCCTAATCTGGATGGGAGAAAAGCTACTCTTCACAGGATTAACAAAATAAATAAACCTGTTTCAGGCTTAACACTTCATTTTTAAATTGAACTGATAAGTCTACATCTTACCTGATCATTTAAAGCAAATCAACAACCTATAAAAATCACTTCCCCATTTGAGCATTCAGGATGCCACCTACCACAGGTACTGCAGAAAAGTAAGGATTTCATAGTCTAGTAGGAAAGATATGTAAGGAGATGGTTTCAATATAAAGTGACAGACACCAAACAGAATACAACAGTTCCTTCAAATGGAAAATGCATTTCACTCTCACAGACAGGAACTAGTACTGACTTCGGCAGCACATACTCTAAAACTGGAACAACAGGAACTAAAATTCTGGAAGGTCTCCGCAATGTAATGAGCAGACTGTTTCCTCATTCTCAATCACCATTTAGGGAAGCTGAAGTGTTGTTTTAAAACATGAAAATGGTTACCCTGTGGCACTTCTTAAAATGTAGCATTTACTAGAAACTTGTGACAGGCGTCTGGACTTGCAGTTAAGCCCCACGTAGGGAAGTCCACACTCCGGGAAGTCCACACTCCGTGTCCCAGTGCCAGGGTTTTACCTCTGCCTCCTTAATTTCAGTTTTGTGAGGCAGCAAGTGACAGCTCCAGTGGGTCTGCCTTGCACATACATGGAAACCTGGACTGTTCTGGGCTCCACAACTCCATCTAGCTCAACCTAAGATGTCCCTAGCACTTGGGGAATGAACCAACTGATCAAAGTTTTCTGTTGTGTTTCCTTTTCACTCTCTCAAACATACATTTTTTAAAATCTTCTCAAATCTTTGGGAGGCCTGAGAACAAGTTTCCCAAGTGATTATCATGCAGCTGTTCCCTGAACTACACTTAGAGAAAGAATACGGAAGCCCGGCACAATGGCCAATCCTCCACCTACACGTAGTGGCATCCCATAATGACATCAGTTTGTGCCCCATCCAGCTCCCTGCTTCTAGCCTGGGAAAGCAATTGGAGGATGGCTGCTGAAGTCCTTGGAACCCTGAACCCAAGTGTGAGATGTGTAAAAATCTCCAGGACACAGACCCGCTCAGCTCTGGTTGCTGCGGTCATTTGAGGAATGACACAGTGGATAGATCTTTCTGTCTGTCTGTCCATCTCTCTGTAAATCTGCCTTTCAAATCATAACAACAGTCAAAATAAAGCTCTCTAGATTTGATCAAAGAACAAACCTTAGTTTTTTCTATAACCTTCCTGTGGCCACGGACAACTCACTTAAAGCACTAGAAGCCTGCTTTCTCAGTTCTAAATGAGAAATGATAATATAAAAAAAATTCTAAAAAAAGAAATTATAATATATTCTTTATATTGTAGACTTCATAGAACATACGCAAAACATTTTCACAGCAAACAGCACTGAGGACTGGTTCGGGGGTGCGCTGACAGGGCTAGACTCCAGCACCCACTGGTGCTCTTGAGAACTGGCGTACATCCGGCACAGGTTGAGAGTGAACCAGGTAGGACCAGTTCACATCACCTGCTGGCAAATCTGAACACCAGAATGGAGTGTGGCTCAGGCCAGGTTCAGTTGCAACAAATGCCAGTTCACATGAGGGCCGGGACCAGGGACCAGCCGGACTGAACTAGGCTATAACCCCAACCAGCATGAGCTGGAATTGAGGAAAGGTCAGCCCCAGAGAGGCTACAGCACCCACTGGCAAATGCCAAGGTGAGGCGGGCCATGCTAGATTGGGCTACAGCACCCAACCAACACACATGGAACTCAGTGGGGGTGAGGGTGAAGCCAGTAGAGGGGATGTGTAAGACTCTCCTGCTGGACCCTCACTCCTACTGGATAGTGTGAGTTGGGATGGGGGCAGACCAGGCTGGGAAGGGTTACAACACCTGTTGGCCTCATCATGTGAGCTGGATGAGGGAAAAGCCAGGGTTGGTTGACTGTTCCTACTGGTGCATGCATAAGCCAGAGTGGATGTGGGTTGGTTAGGCTTTGCCGCAGCATCAGCTAGCAAATGTTGGCATGGAGGGCTAATTCTGTCAAGTTAACCTTCCAAACCACCTGAAAAATGCAGGATCTGGGAGTGGGAATGGGCCCAGTAGGGAAACAGTGGACACCTCCTTCCTGGGTTGCCACTCTGACTGGTGAGCTTGAGAACAGGACTGGAATGGGAATGGCTACACAGTGGCACCTGACAACACATATGTGGGCTGGACAGTGCGGCTGGGTGGGTTCAACTAGCCTTCATCCCCACTGACCTGTATCAGAGCTGAATGGGATGTGGGACAGACAGAACCAATCTGTTGTACATACTGCCAAGCACAGGAACCTGGGCAGGAGGCGGGCTTGGTGGGGGTCATTGTAGGTCACTCAGACTAGACTGCAGCTGCCACTGGTTTGTGTAAGGGCCAAGTGTGTGGTGGGCAGGATGGAGCTCAACTGCAACCCCCACTGGTTTGCACAGAAGACAGGGCTGGAGACAACTGACCCAGCAATTACAACACTGTGTGTGTAGGCCGATTTGGGTGACAAACTGTGTTGGACCCTGTATGGGATGCACACACAAGAATCAGGTCTAGGATCACTTCAGACACAGTTTCTTTGGGGGATCCCCCCAACTAAACTGCTGGACTCAGAACCCCAACCATGAAGAGAATTACAGGTTCCATGGTCTGACAGTGGAGTGCATGTGTCAGAGCTGGGCGTCCTCAGTGGCTTAGAGCAGTGGACAGCTTATCCAGGTGCACATGGAGGATAAGGCAGGACACTGGAGCCTGCAGAGGACACCTGGTACCACAAGAGAGGACAGAGAACAAAAGAAATTGATCAACTACCCCAGCCAAGTGTTGGCAGTGAACATCTGGGCAAACGGAGACTCCAGGGTGAACTATGTCATCCAGTGGGTGGCTGTCCTCCCTCCCAGGGTGCAGAGGCTTTTGGGAGGCTGGATGTGGCTTCTCTGCTTGCCACCGTCACTTCCCCCAGGTATGGAGGGGAAAAAAAAAAGAGAGAGAATGTGCAAATGGTTATTTTACCCCCTTCCTGTAGTCTTGACCTTTATCATCCTAACCAACTATCTATCATCAAAACTACATTTAAAAAAAAATAAAAAATAATAGTACTGATAAGGCACTCCAGAAACCTTTGTATAATTCATATTTTTATCTTTATCAACATATAACTCAATCTAATTACATGCGCCTTGCCATATTAACAGAGAGCATATTACATATTGTTAAGTGTTCAATGGTTAAAGCTTTCAAGTACGTGAAATTAAGACATGTTCTGCTCCAATGCACCAATTCTTAAAACAGTTCGTATATAACAAAAGGAACAGACTAAACTGTACCTGGAACTCATGAATGATGTGATGAACTGCATCAGAATCCAACAGATTAACTTGTTCAAATTTTGGTCTTGCTCTTCGAAAACCACAGCCAACGGCATGCCAGTTATTCTGCTGAAATTCTTTGTGTACAGCTCTGCCAAGAAGCCCAGTGGCACCAGTGACCAGAACACGCCTATTGGGGATATTAACTTCCTCCTAAAAGGTAGGGCAAAGAAGAATCGTTTACTTTGAAAATCAAGCTTTCACCATTGTTCGGTGAATTTGTCAAACATAAGCAGTTTGATGCATATTTAATATCTAAAGGCCAGTTCTAAAAATTTAACTGTATCAGCAAATACATTAAGTTTTATTAACCTTAGTGCTCCCCCCCCAAAAAAAACCTTAAGATGACACTCCAAGATCTGCATAGCTAGAATTGCATTTCCTATGTGGATAATGGAAAACAGTGTTTCTTATGACCGATGTCAGTCAAACAATACCAGTTATGCTATTCAATTTAAATATGTACAACTGGGGCTTGCATGTTGATTCACTGGCCAATCCTCCTTCAAGAGCCAGCATCCTACACGGGTACCGGTTCATGTCCCAGCTGCTCCACTTCCCTTCCAGCTCCCACTTCTGGCCTGGGAAAGCTGCAGAGAATGATCCAATGCCTTAGGACCCTGCACCTGCAAGAGAGAACCTGAAAGAAGCTCCTAACTATGGATGGGCTCAGCCATTTGGGGAGTGAGCCAGCAGACAGAAGATCTTTCTCCCTCTCTCTCCTTCTCTCTGTAAAATCTGCCTTCCCAATAAAAATAAATAAATCTTAAAAAAAAAAAAAAAAGCACAACTTCAGTTTTAACTTATTCTATGGTTTAAGTATTCCAGTTATATTTCCAATATCTTTTCTTGACATTTGTAGTCTTTAGCTTTTAATCTTATATTTTCTTTGAAATATCAATTTATCGTGTATTTACAGATCTGAGTAAGGGAATCAGTCAGCATTTCAAAGGAATTTAGGTAAGGAAAAATGATTCTGGTTCTAACCACACTAACATGTTTTCTAAATTTAACCAAAGTAATAAACTTTCCTGTGTTAACTCTAATTCACCTACATGTAATATTTAAAGCAGAGCTGAGAAGGAGAGGGTAAAAAACACTAAGTATTTTAAAATGATCTGTATGACTACTGAAAACAAAGAAAAATTACTTACAGAAATTAAGCATCCACCACTATCTAGGAAAGAGTTTAAATTGTGTAATATTTCCTTTTCTAGAAAGGATAATACCTTTGTCCCTTAAAAAGAAATGTTAAGTTTAAGCATTTGAAATTCACCAAGTGGGCCCGGCGTGATAGCGTAGTGGTTAAACTCCTTGCCTTACATGCTCTGGGATCCCATATGGTCACCAGTTCTAATTCTGGCAGCTCCACTTCCCATCCAGCTCCCTGCCTGTGGCCTGGGAAAGCAATGGAGGATGGACCAAGCCCTTGGGACTCTGCGCCCATGTGAGAGGCCCGGAGGAGGCTCCTGGCTCTGGCTTCCAATCAGCACAGCACCGGCTGTTGCACTCACTTGGGGAGTAAACCATCGGTCAGAAGATCTTCCTCTGTCTATCTTCCTCTCTGTAGATCCACCTTTCCAATAAACATAAGTAAATCTTAAAAAAAAAAAATTCACCAAGTGAATTCAACAGTGAATTACAATCCATACACATCATTGGCTCTGTAAAGTATGTCTTTCTCTCATTTTATTTTTGGTAATGATGTTTGCCACCACTACATCTTACAGAAAGAACCAATAGAAAATGCATATTGTGAAAAATTATGCCTGGTTTTCAAACTTTTTTTCACCAAGATAAACTTATGCTTAACCTTTTTCTAAATTAAAAAAAAAAAAAAAAAAAGGAAGTACTAACCAGTAGGCAGTTTGCCTACCTCCAACACTGAAGTTTTTGTTTCGCTTTTTGAATTATACAGAGAAAACGACAGAGCCCTTCCATAAATTGATTCACTACTCAAATTGGCCCCAAGGGCCAAGCGAAAGCCAGGTGCCCCAGGACCCCATCTTTGTCTTCCACATGCGTAGCAGAGCCTCAAGTATTCTGGCCATCTCCCACTGCTTTCCCAGGCACATGGCAGGGAGCTGGGTCAGAGGTGGAGCAGCCCAGACTCACACTGGCGCCCAGACTGTACGCTGGCATCTCAACTGGTGGCTTAACCCACTGCACCACACTGGTCCCCAACATTAAGTTTCCAGAAGATAAAGGTTCTGCTGGGAATACAAATACATTTCAGTTAAAATTGCTGGAGTTGTTGGTTCATAATCCATTTCTATATCCTTACACCCTGAAGTCATATGCAATATCCCAAGAATAGAATCTTAAGCAGTCAGATGAGACAATGCTGGTGATGTGTTTATTAAAGGAGCAGAGAGCTAAAGTACAAGGATTTACTGAAAAGGAAAGGATACTACACAAGCTTGTCTTTGAAAACTACCAAGCGTTATATAAACACACATCTGTACTTTTCATGATAAGAATAGCCTTGTTAAGGCTGTTCCACTCAGTTATTTTTAAAGTGAGGAATCTGAAGTCTAGATGTTAAAGATTTTGTCCACAATAAAAACACAGAAGTGAGAAGCCAAAACAAGATATTCAGTTTTCTTGCTTCTGGAGTAAGGTCAAACACAATAAAATTTATTTCAATCCTCTGATCTTAAATTTGGCTTGTTGAAATACTAAAATTTTAACTACTCTACCACTACAGTGAACTGAGAAACAACACCCCTTTTGATCTAGTAGCTTGTTGGTAAATGTTGTATGCAGACAAGATGATCAATGCTCTTCCATATTTCAAGTTTTATAATTCTAACATATTCCATGCTATCCTTACAATAAAGGGACTGGAAACGATGAGAAAACAGTTTCATCTTTGTGAGTTAACCAACTTTTCCTCAGGCCACCTTTTGTCATCCAAGTAAAAATGAGCAAAAACTTTTTCATTTTTCATTTTGATTTTAAGTTCACTGTGGCTGTGAAATATACATCATTTTAAGAGACGCCAAACAAAAATAAAAATGTTTCCTCCTACTTTTCAGCTTCGATTTGACCAGCATTCTACCCAAAGCGTTTTAAAGTACACTGTTTTGCTGAATTCTACATATTCTCTAGCAAGGAAACAATTCCTCTAAAAATCACTTTGGTCAAACATTCTGAAACTTGGTTTGGTCGTTCAAAACACAGGGGATATGCAAGCATTTCAACAGACTCAGAACAAAAAGCTGTCTAGGTCACACAAGGTATAATACAGCATTAAAAATGTTTGCCTGAACATTCCTCTTTTCTACTACATTACATATGTCCAACAAGTTTAAGGTACTTTAACTATACCTACCTCTGTTTGTAGAAACTCTTAGGTATACGGAATTCACCCACTTCAGGCAATCAGATTTGCAGGTACCAAAATTTTCCTGAACAATGCTGTATATGTAAATGAGCGGTTCTTACCGTGCTAGGCATGACACTGTACTCCTAAAGGCAATGGTAGGGAAACGCTGTCTAAACGATCCAACAGCCTTCTGGGACCGTGATTTACACTTTAGCTGATTAATTCATATCAAAACGTTCCAGTAGGGCCAGTGCTGCTAGCAGGTAAAAGCTGCAACAGGTGATGGCGGCATCCCACACGGACACCACTTCCCATCTCACATCCTCCACTTTCAATCTAGCTCCCTGCTAATGCCCTGGCAAAGCAGTGGAAGGCTGTACAAGTGTACGGGCACCTGTCACCCGTTGGAGAAGCCCAGACGAAGCTCCCGACTCTGGTCTGACCCAGCATAAACTTGCCATTGGGGCAATAAACCCCAAGGACCGAAGACAGTTGTCTCTCTCCTGCTCTGACTTTCAAATTATTCAGTTTATTACCTATCTGAGCTACAGTCAAGTTTTACAAACGTCCTAGAAGAATGAAATATCACTCTCACTTGGAAAGGGATATTGTTTAACTTTAGTAGCATATTTTCAGGTTTACTTATTTTTATTGTTAAGGCAGATTCACATAGAGAAGGAGAAACAGAAAGATCTTCCATCTGCTGGTTCACTCCCCAAGTGGCTGCAACCACTGCAGCTGAGCTGATTGGAAGCCAAGAGCTTTTTCCGGGTCTCCCACGTGGGTGCAAGCTCCCAAGTCTTTGGGCCGTTCTCAACTGCTTTCTCAGGACACAGGCTGGCAGCTGGATGGGAAGAGCAGCAGCCAGGGCACCCACATAGGATCACAGGGCTTGCAAGATGAGGATTTAGCCACTGAGCCGTTGTGCCCGGCCCTCAGCACTTTTTACAGCTAACAAAGTTTCACACTTCATTCATGGATCCTGCAACACTGATTCCCTCAGAGGTAGACCTGGACTTTTATCAACCTTCAGACTCCTTAACTACCTAGGTAGGTCTGGTTTAACTTCTGTCACCATACTGTAACGTACCACCACAGGATGCCTCCCCCAGCAGTTATTCTAAGAGTTCTCATTCTCAACAGCGAGTTTTCATTTCACAGGTTTTCAGTAGAATGTGCCCAAGAATTCAGTTCTATGATTTTTAACAAAAGAAAACATTAAAAGCCACTGTCACATTACTGAAATCCTGTACAAGTAGATCTCGATCTCTCTCTCTCTCTCTCTCAGCAACAACCAGGCATTTACATCAACAACATGAACTGGAACTGCGTGCAGCACTCATCTATCCTCCAAGACCCAAGACGATTTAAACACACTAAATCCACTAACTTTCTGAAAGCATAAAAAAAAACGCGTTATAAAAATCAACGCCCTCCAGTCCACAAGACGCACAGGGGTGGACCCCGACCAGGGCTGGTCCAGCCTTGCACGCAGGTGACACGGGTGCGGGACGTCCACCCCATAGCTTAACAGGGTCTCCCCCGACCCCCGGTTCTGATGCCCCGCACGCTCAGACACGGCTTCCTCCCACTCCCACCTCTCGGCCTCTCGCAGTGGGGTGCCAACCCAAGCGCATCCCCCCCGGGCACCGACCTCTCCCAGGAGCTGCCTCCCTCCCGCCAGACCCACAACAAAACAAGACTGCCTCCGGGTTTGAGAAGCGGCCGACAGACCCGCCGAGGTAAACACACCCGGCGGGGAGCTCGCACCGCCGCGCCGCCTCCTCACCTCCACCAGCCTGCAGCTCCCGGGCACGAAGTGAATGGAGAGCTCCTTCTGCCGCCCCACCATGCCCGCCGTCTTGAGGACGCCGCCCGAGCGGCCGCCGCCTCCCCGACAGCCGAGCGCCGCCGCCCGCCTCAGCTAGGCCCCAACCGACGCCCGCGCTCCACTTCCGGCTTCCTCCGCCACCGCCGCGCGCGCGGATTGGCCGCGCTCGGAAGGCGTCACCGAAAGGGGGCGGGCGCACGCGGGACGCGCCCCAGCCCACGCGCCGAGTCTTAAAGTGATAACACGGAACAAAGACGCGGACCTAAAGCGTGTCTCCCCTGCGTGCCCTTGCTTGTAATTCTCCTAGTTTTACTTTTTCAGTCTTAACGCAGAGCCTAAGAAGTCAATACAGGGTGAAACCCAAGAGTTTTAGGATTCGAGTTTTAGGCTTTTGAAAGAAATCAGACATTAAGTGTTGTCTGAGTCAGGAACTTATTTGCGCTTCTGTAATGTCTTTAAAAAAAAACACGTGTGAAACTTCAAAAATGTGACACCACTTTTAATTAATTTAAAAACGTGTTGGGGAGTGGACGATGAACGATCTGTGCACCTCTTCGGTGCCTTCTGGAGTTTAGTCTTGATTAGAAGGGGAACAGGCAGCAGAGCCAGGGACACCCCACGGGTTTTTAGGGGATTTCACTGCAGCCCCAGTTCCTCCACTGCCCGGGCCAGCTTCTCAAATCAAAGGAAATACTATCGAAAGTCGGGATCCAGAGCACTCAAACGATTGGGCCACAAGTACCCGGGGTGCCCGCGACTCTGATCCCGAAGACTCTGCAGGTTCCCCAAGGGCTGCCTTGCTCTGGTGTAGATCCCAGGATAACGAGTTTGAAACGTCGCCCACCAAAGGATTACCACTGGAATTTTGCTAAGCAGGCCTCGGGTTCCTCATCCCCGCATCATAAACCAAAAATGGGGTCGACTTTTTTATACTACGTCAGAGCTTGACTTTTCCTTGTTCCCCATCCCATCCAGGGAGAATTCAGTTCCTTCTTCGTGTAAATGCTTAAATTTTCATTGGAACTGGACTGGAGACAGCCTGAGGCAGCCGCTTTTTAATTTTATTTCAAATCAAGTCTTTGATGATCATAGATTTAGCATTATAATCAGCAGACAAGAAAGGGCATGGGGAAATGATGGGTGAGGGGGCAGACCCAACATCTCATTAATCCTCCTTTAAAAACTGGGGAACTCTATTTTTAGTTGTTTTTAGGGAAAAAAAACAAAGGTACTCCAAGCGTATAAGATTTAGTGACATAATTATCATTTTGATTCTCAGACAGCCTTGCCTTGAATGAGATTCAAAACCCACTTTGAGGCTTGCCATGTAGATGGGGTATGGTTCTAGGGGCATATGTTTGGATATGGTTTTTAATTATTTTCTTTTAACAAGGTCAGGGTTCCTGGGAATCAAAGCTCACCTGTGCAGACAGTATCCAACTTCCTGTGGTGGCTAAGTGTAGAGAGCTTACCCGGGAACTGAAAGTAACCTGAGCATGTCTAATTTAAACAAAGACAGGGCTGGAGTCCCCCTCTATCTGGAATCCTCATTTCTAGAGAACCTTCCAGTCCCTCATTGCATTTAATTTGGTAAATGGAGCTGTCGTTCTCGCCGGCATTCACGGAGACTTACCTGAGCCCTGCGCCCCCGGGAGCCCTGGGTCAAAACTACGCTTGGCTTGTTCTTTTGTGTCCTAAGGTTTTCTTTCTTTACACACCCGCTCTGCTTGTACCAAGTATTCGCGGGGAGGCTTTTTAAAGTTAATTCTCACTGCGACGTCTTCATTTTCTGCATTGCTCGCACTTACCTGTTCCATGGCCTCCGGCACTTCGGGCATTGTTCCAGAATTATTTCGGGGAAAACAGAACGGCGGCGGGTCTGCGCCTGGCTCTTTGTCTGCTCAGCCTGCAGAGAGCGCAGGCACGCCAGAACGGGAGGTGCAGCTTCACTTGGCCTTTCAAATTAGCATTTTGACTCCGGAATCTCACAGAGTTTTCCACAGCGCAGTAAACTGGCAGCTGATTCCCCCGCTGTAGTCTCGAAAACACCCAATGAGAAGTTCCGTGTTTAATTGCCAGCCAAGCCAGGCCGCAGGAAAACTACACGGTAGAACCAATTGTTTAAAAAGAAACAAAATCCCCAACTACTTCCTGGGAAGACTTGCTGCACTTTGCTTTTGCAGAACTTAAAGCAAAAGCCTACAGTTGGAAAGGACAGAACTGTTAGTTATTTAAAACAGTTCGAGTTCTAGCTCATACGATATTACGATACTTTACGCGGAGCTAATTCCCGCAACCTGGTTCTTTACTGTGAGCAGAAAACACCAGATGCAACAACATATCTTGGGAAGTTTATTCCAGCGGGGAAGGAACAGAGGAAGGGGGGGGGGGAAGGAGGCCAGAAGGAGGAGAGAGGGAAAGAGAAAGGAAGAAGAGGCCAAGAAGAGGAGAAAGAGCCGCACCTGGGGCCCTTTTTTGTCTGCCAGGTGTGGGGGGCGGGGATTCGGAGAGATTGAAGTCAAGGCCCCAGGTGATTGGTGCCTGCAGGTGAATGCCTGGGGATGATTGGTGAGTAGGCGGGTTTGGGGAAGGGGCTGGGAGATTGGGGGTGGGATTCCCAGGTGGAATGCCAGGTTACATCTGATTGGTGGATGGCTGGACTGGCGCGAATTCCGTGAGCTGTGAGGAAGAAGAAATGGCGCAGGGTCCAGGGTGGGATATTGGAATAAGTCCTTACAAGAACCTTGCAATTGATTCCTGTTCCAAAATGCCTTCATTTTATTCAATTAATTTCGCAACAGAACATGTTCAGTAAAATTCCCCAATACAAGTTGTCCCAGCCCACCCGGATCTTAAAATTAACTCTATCAAAGGACAGTAAAAGCTACTGGTGGCAAAAATACACAGCAATTGAACGGCAGCAAATCATTTCCACTAACATCGGCTGCTTTCTGATTGTGAATATGATGTAAATAGTTCTAAGTCTGGCCAAGCATTAAGAATTTCCAGATCATATACCTGGAAGCAGCTAAAATCCTCACCTTTCCCACACCAGGATCCCATATGGGCGCCGGTTCTAATCCCAGCAGCTCCATTCCAGTCCAGCTCCCTGCTTGTGGCCTGGGAAAGCAGTAGAGGATGGCCCAAAGCCTTGGGACCTTGTGCCCGTATGGGAGACCCAGAAGAGGCTCTGGGCTCCTGGCTTCAGATTGTCTCAGCTCCAGGCATTGCGCTCACTTGGGGAGTGAATCATTGGACAGAAGGTCTCTCTCTGTCTCTCCTCTCTGTATATCTGACTTTGCAATAAAAATAAATAATTTTTTAAACAAAAAAGAATTTCCAGGTCATACTTTACAAACCTATGGAACTAAAGAACCCAATAAGCTTATTTTCAAAATAACTTTGAGAGTGATGAAGATTTAAGGTTTGAACAGCTGTTCTAGACTGTGGTCTTATACTCATTTAAGAATAATAAAAATTGCCTTTGACTAGAATGTTAAACTTAAAAAGCATATTATTATTTTTTATTTTTTCAAAGATCATTTTTTATTGAAAAGTCAGATTTACAGAGAAAAGCAAATACAGAGAGAAAAATCTTCCGCTGGCTGATATGCTCCTCAAATAGATGCAATGGTCAGAAAAGGGCTGATCTGAGACCAGGAGCCTCTTCTGGGTCTCCCATACAGGTGCAGGGTCCCAAGCCTTTGGGCCGTCCTCTACTGCTTTCCCGGACCACAAGCAGAAATGTGGACAGGAAGTGGAGCAGCTGAGACATGAACCGGGGATCATAAGGGATCCCAGTGCGTGCAAGGAGAAAATTTAGCTGCTAAGCCATAGTGCCAGGCTCTGTCTTATTTTTTAATTAAAAAAAATGGAATAAATTTTATTTTTTTATAATTTTCACATATTTGATTTTAGGGTGTGAAGGGCCAAGGACTGGAGGAAAGTGGGTGAGACCATTGTTTCGACATTCTCTTTTTTTCCTTCCTGTATCTGGTGGAGAGATAAGAGGAGAAGCCACATCCAGCCTACCCACCATCCCAAGGTCCCAGATGTGGTGTATGCTGCTAGGGTCCTGCTCAAGTGGGTTTTGATAGTACAAAATTCTGAATTGCTGCCAATCTTGGAAATCTCTCCAGACTCCACTGGCTGACTGACATATTCTGGCTTAGAGTCTCCACTTGCCCAGGTATTCACTGCCAACACTTGGCTGGGGTAGTTGATCAATTTCTTTTGTCCTCTGCAGGCTCCAGTGTCCTGCCTTATCCTCCATGTGCACCTGGATAAGCTGTCCACTGCTCTAAGCCACTGAGGACGCCCAGCTCTGACACATGCACTCCACTGTCAGACCATGGAACCTGCAATTCTCTTCATGGTTGGGGTTCTGAGTCCAGCAGTTTAGTTGGGGGGATCCCCCAAAGAAACTGTGTCTGAAGTGATCCTAGACCTGATTCTTGTGTGTGCATCCCATACAGGGTCCAACACAGTCTGTCACCCAAATCGGCCTACACACACAGTGTTGTAATTGCTGGGTCAGTTGTCTCCAGCCCTGTCTTCTGTGCAAACCAGTGGGGGTTGCAGTCGAGCTCCATCCTGCCCACCACACACTTGGCCCTTACACAAACCAGTGGCAGCTGCAGTCTAGTCTGAGTGACCTACAATGACCCCCACCAAGCCCACCTCCTGCCCAGGTTCCTGTGCTTGGCAGTATGTACAACAGATTGGTTCTGTCTGTCCCACATCCCATTCAGCTCTGATACAGGTCAGTGGGGATGAAGGCTAGTTGAACCCACCCAACCGCACTGTCCAGCCCACATATGTGTTGTCAGGTGCCACTGTGTAGCCATTCCCATCCCAGTCCTGTTCTCAAGCTCACCAGTCAGAGTGGCAACCCAGGAAGGAGGTGTCCACTGTTTCCCTACTGGACCTAATCTCACTTCTGGATTTTTTTTTTTTTTCCTTTAAAAAAATAAAGTGTCGGGGCTGGTGCTGTGACCAGTGGGTTGAAGTATCAGTCTGCAGAACCAGCATCTCATATGGACATTGGTTCGAGTTCTGACTGCTCTACTTCCTATCCAGCTACGTGGTAATGGTCTGGGAAAACATAAGATGCTTCAAGTGCAGGGGTCCCCGCAACCACATGATGTTTGAAGAAAGCTCCTGACTCTGGCTTCAGCCTGGCCCAGCCCTGGTAGATGTGGTCATTTAAGGAGTGAACTGGCAGATGAAAGAACTCTATCTCAACCTCTCAGTTTGTAAATCTGATTTTCAAATAAAATAATAAATCTTTAGGCCTGGCACAATAGCCTAGCAGCTAAAGTATTCACCTTAAACACACTGTGAATCCATATGGGCGCTGGTTCTAATCCCTATAGCCCTGCTTCCCATCCAGCTCCCTGCTTGTGACCTGGCAAAGCAGTCAAGAATGGCCCAAAGCCTTGGGACCCTGCACCCGTCTGGAGACTCGAAAGAGGCTCCTGGCTGGTGGCTTCAGATTGGCTCAGCTCTGGCCAATGTGAATCAATGGACGGCAGATCTTCCTGTCTTTCTCTCCTCCTCTCTGTATATCTGACTTTGTAATAAAAATAAATAATTCTTAAAAAAAAATCTAAAAAAAATAAACGATTGAGTTGAAAAAAAAGTAATTCAACTTAAAAAAAAATCACTTGATTATTCTCAGAGCAAATGGCACTTAGTAAACTCTAGCAGGCATTCAGCGGGTCTATAAATTATTAATTTTTTATTAAGGTGTTTAAATATGCCAAAAAATAAAAAATTACAAAAATCAAGGCTGGCTTTAGGCATAGCCAGTTAGTCCACTCCCTGCAATGCTGGCATCCTGCATAGGCACCAACTGGATTTTCAACTCTCCTCCATTTCTTTATTTTTTAATTTAAAAATCTGTATTTTTAAACTCTTTTTTTCTAAAAAAAAAAAAAAGATTTATTTACTTTTATTATGAAGTCAGATACACAGAGAGGCAGAGAGACAGAGAGGCAGATCTGCTGTCCACCGATTCACTCCACAAGTGACTGCAACGGCCAGAGCTGAGCTGACCCGAAGTTAGTAGCCAGGAGCCTCTTCTGGGTCTCCCACGTGGGTACAGGGTCCCAAGGCTTTTGGAGATCCTTGACTGCTTTCCCAGGCCACAAGCAGGGAGCTGGATGGAACCAGCACCCTATAGGATCCCAATACATGCAAGGAAAGGACTTTAGCTGCTAGGCCACTGCGCCGGGCCCTTAATTCTTTGCATTATTGCCTACACAGTTGAGAGGGATTCGTGTCCAAGTGAGCAACTGACTAGGATGGGCCAGGTCAGGTAGGGAGCAAAATGGGTAGGACAAACGTTTCATCTTTCTTAGCTTTCTTTTCTCTCCCATGTCCTCAGTGTTGGATAGGGAGCAGTTCACTCCTTGCTATCACACTACATCAACATGCTGGGATTGGGGACTCATTTGATCACGTCATAAAGACTCCCATGTGGAGAAATGTTCTCACGGTGTCAGGATGAGGGAAATGGTTAGGAATGTAAAGATGGGTCTTTAGGGATGTGTTATGGCTTGAGTTTGTCCCCTAAGGTACTTGGAGGTACTTGGACCAGTGGGGGGTGCACTGTCTTCTGGAAGGATTAAGAGTTCTTGTGGTGCTCCAGTCAGTTACCAAGAGAACAGGTTGTTAGAAAGCAGCAACATTAGCCCATCCTTGCTCTTTGGCTTTCCGTCTTAAAGTGGAATCTCTCCCTCTATACAACTGTTGTCCCCATGATGGCACTGATAACATGGTGCTGAGGCCAAGACGATCCTCACTGAGCCCAAGCAGAGACATGCTTTCAAACTTCGACAACTGTGAATTAACAATTCTTTTTTGTTTGTTTAAAGATTTATTTATTTACTTAAAAGGCAGAGTTAAGGAGAGGCAGAGAGAGAGAGATATCTTCCATTCACCACTTCAGTCCTCAACAGATTCCTAATGTCTGGAGCTGAGCTGGTCCAAAGCGAGCAGTTTCTTCCAGGTCTCCCATGGAACTATCTTTGGCTGTCTTCCCAGACCATTAGCAGGGAGCTGGATTGGAGGTAGTGCATCCAAGACTTAAACTGGAGCCCACACAAGATGCCAGTATATTTTGCCATAAAACCTGCCCTAAACACCCCTTGCTTTAAAGTATTCAGTCTGTCAGTCATCAAATGAAAGTGGTACAAATGCTATGAGAGGGGAGAAGGAGTTTCAAAAATGAAACTTCCTGAGCCATCCCTAGAGGACACTGGTAAAAGGAAATGTTTCCAGTGAGCACAACTTGACCGGCCCATATACCATCTGTGTTAAAAGCAGAAGACTGACTCGTTTCATTTTAGTGAATAATTATTCCAATTTCTGTATTTTTTCAGAATTTAACTCAAATAGCCATATTTTTAAATCTAACCAATTATTAATCCTATAATTTATCACAAAAAATACATTCTATGTCAGGCTCCCTGCTTCTGGCCTGGGAAGGTAGCGGAAGATGGCCTAAAGCCTTGGGGCCCTGCAGCCACCTGGCAGACCTGGGGGAGGCTCAGGGCTTTTCTGGCTGGCTCAGCTTTGGTTTTTAAGGTCATCTGGGGAATGAACCAGTGGACTCTCCTTCTCTCTGTAAATCTCCCTTTCCAATAAAAATGAATACATCTTAAAAAAAAAAAAGGAAATATACATTCTGATAGACTCTATGGCTCCCTAAATGCAAAAAAATTCACAAAAACATTATATGTAAATATCAATCAATTGTGTAAACTATATATTATATGGAAAGTATCATCAATTTCTAAGCTATTATTTGTGATACTGGACAAATGGATTTCGGACGATATAGATAATAAATAAATCTTAAATATAGGCATTAATGTAACTTTATAAAATTCATGTTGAATAACTCAGCAGGTGACATAAAATTTTGTTTTGTGCTGCACAAATATTAATCAGATACTCAGTAGACAAGCAGATGACAAGCAGTACATGACAAATGGCATAAAGAGGTTAAAGTACCTTGTCAGATTTTAGTTAGTGCATCTAGGAATTAACTGAAGAGTTTATTAAAAATGCAGGTTTATAGGCCAAACCAGATTTTAAGTTTAGTAGAACTGAATAAAAAACAAAGGATTGTCTAAATAATTAAACAACTGTGTGACTCTGGTAAAAGATAAAAAGGTTACTGAAGAGTTAATCTTGTCTTTATAATTCTTAAATTGGACAAGTGAAAAGTTTTGTAAGGATGAAACGAACATTATTAGAAAAATGTAGTCAATAACACGTTGACACTTTAGCCTAGCTAAAAGGTTCAGAGTAAGAAGACCTTCAGATGCTAGCTAAAAACGAGCAGGTGGAACCAGAAACTTGAAGCTAAGGATACAGGCTAAACTCAGTTAAAAGGTTATAATAACATGATATGGATTAGCTTAAAGGAGGTGGTATTTACAACACAAAATAAAATTTAAAAGACATTTTCGTAAATAAAAGGTTGAGCTTTCTTTACATACTAAAATAACATTAAATAAAAACACAGTATTATAAACACAATAATAATACTCTCATCAATAGTAACAATAATTTTTCACAAGTTTTCCAGATGTTGCATGATTTCTTGATTCTCCTTAGGAGTTCAGCAGCAGTTTGTATTGCCTAAGAAGATATGAAACAGAATTAAAGTATTTTAAGTGAAAACTTACTCCTCCATCATTGTAAGCTGCAAGCCGACCTCCTGTCTGTTCTAAGGCAGATGAAGCAATGCTTACATTCTGCGGCATTCTGATGAGTACATTCCTTTATTCACTATTTCAACAAATTTGATTTGTCATAAAACATACAAAGATCTATAGCGATTAAAGAAATTATTTACTTTTCCAAAAACATAATTGGAAAATTAAGGACCTAACAGACATTTAGACACAGTAAGTCAATCATTATAGAGAGAATGATTTGAGGAGATGGGGGCAGTAGGAGAGTCAGGCAAGCTTCTAGGAAGATGTGCTTCGGATGTGAAGGACAGGTAGAATTCAGATATAGAGAAAAAGTAAGAAGAGAAAAAAGTATCGCACAATTTCATTAAGCATTTCTTTTGTATCAAAAGTTGTCAAAAATTTTCAACTAATAAAACCAAATCAGTCACTATGATGAGACTTCTATACATCTATATTAGCTTCTTACCTTCTTTTAATGGGGTTTTCATGGCAAAATTTTCTTTACTTTCATGATGAAAAGCCTTTGAAGGATCAAAGCGTCTGATACCCAGAGCTTTGTCCAAGTCCTCCTGAAGTTTTCTCTCACTTTGTTTTTTTTTAGCAAGCTGAGAGCGGAGTTTTGTCACTTCCTATGTTAGAAAAAGGAAAATAATAAAGAATATTAAAGTTGGGTGAATTATGTTTACCAGTGTTGCAAGGCAAATTGCAACGTCCAAGGTAGAAATTTATCATACCTAATGGCAAAAATCACCATAACACATAAGCACTAATAACTTCAAACAACAGCTTAGCCCAAAGAGAAAGAGAATCTCCTAAGCCCTCTTGTCTAGGAGCATAAAGGTGTTTTCTCAAAATGGACCAATGATCTGAACATAAAAGCTAAAACAACCACCTACTGGAAGACAATGTCAGGGTAGATATTCATGATGTTGCACTTGTCTAAACATTCTTACACACAAAACAACAAGTAACTAAAGAAAAACATAAATACACTGTAATTGAATAAAATTTGGTACTTTAAAAGATAATAACAAGAAAGAAAAAGACAATGAATACCAAAAGAGAAAATACCTATCATTAAATACACTTGGGGCCCTGCGCGGTAACCTAGTGGCTAAAGTCCTCGCCTTGCACAGGCAGGGATCCCATATGGGCGCTGGTTCTAATCTCGGCAGCTCCACTTCCCATCCAGCTCCCCGCTTGTGGGCTGGGAAAGCAATCGAGGACAGCCCAAAGTCTTGGAACCCTGCACTCTCTGGGAGCCCCGGAAGAGGCTCCTGGCTGCTTGCTTCAAATTGGCGCACCTCCGGCCACTGCAGTCATTTGGGGAGTGAATCATCGGACAGAGGATCTATCTGTCTCTCCTCCTCTCTGCATATCTGATTTTGCAATAAAAATACATATATGTTTAAAAAAAAAAAGAACCTTGTACATAGAATGCATAAAGTACTAAATCCATCAAAAAGATAAAAGAATCCAATTTTCTAACACGTACAAAGAATTTGAATAGCTATGTCTCCCAGGAAAATATAGAAATGGCTAAATCAACATCATTACCATCAGGGAAATGCAAATGAAAACCACAATGAAGCATAACTACCTATCTGGTAGGATGGCTGGAATAAAGAGGTCGAACACTGAATATTAGGGAGTATATGGAGAAATTGGAAGCCTCATAAACTGATGTATATGGCAAAACTACTTTAGAAATCATTCTCAAAGTATCTGAATTAATTAAAACCAATTATTATATGACCATGCAATGTCAGCCAAGCATATACTCAAAGAAATAAAAACGTATGTTCATAAAAACTTGTACATTAATATTTAGAGCAGCATCATTCAGATGACAAAAGTTGCAAACACTCTCTTATCTACGAATTGATAAATCAACAAGTAAAATACTATATATCCAGACAGTAAGCTAGTGGTGTCTAAAAAAGGAATAAAGTACCGACACATGAAACAACACGGATGTGGTTTGAAAGCATGTTAATTGAGAGAAAGCAATCATAAAAGTCTACATGTTGTGAGTTCATGAATAGGAAGCATTTACAACAAGGAACTCTACAGAGATAGTGGCTGCGCAAGGATGAGAGCTGGAAGGATGAGGAGATAGAAGAATGAAAGGGAAAAGGTGTATACAACTTCATTTTAAAGTGATAAGGATACCTTAAATTTATTATAACAATTGCACTTATCTGAAAATAACAAAACTCACAGAATTATATATTTTAAGTGAGTAAATGATATAGGATGTGAATTAATGCATGAGAATTATTTTTTAAAGATTTATTTATTTTTATTGGATAAGCAGAGTTTTTGACAGAGGAGAGACAGAAAGATCTTCCATTCATTTGTTCATTCCCCACATGGCTTTTCCTCACAGGTGCAGGGTTCCAAGGCTTTGGGCCATCCTCCACTGCTTTCCGAAGCTATAAGCAGGGAGGTGGATGGGATGCGGAGCAGCCGGGACATGAACTGATGCCCATAGGGGATCCCGACATTTTCAAGGTGAGTATTTAGCCACTGAGCCATTGCACTGGGCCTGATAAAATTACACCCCACCTTTTTCTTAACACTGATCATCTGTCATATTTATATCAAGGAGCCTGCTATTTTGCTAGCAAAAATGGATATACAAAGCTTTATGAATTCTTCCAATTACACTAGTAATTTTCATTATACTAAAGACATAGTTAAAAACCTGAGAAAATTGAATACCAGTATAGGCAACACTCTGAAGCCATTAGATCTAGGACAAACTTACAAACATGGACATTTTGTTAAGTGCTAAATACAGTTAAAATAATAGAAACCTTCTATCAGTATCTTTCAAATAATATTTTTTACAAACCGATTTTAGTTGGCTATTTTCATCTTTCAATTTCACAACATGCTTGATTTTTTGTTTCAGATTCTGATGACCCAACAATTTTGCATATGAATCTCTTAATTTGTTTAGTTGTTCCTGAGCCTCGCCATGTTCACTCAACAATGCTTGTTTCTCTGCTTCAAATGCATCCAGTTGCTCCTGGAAAAGAGGATCAGGTTAATATCTAGACTGTAAAAATCAATCTACCGCTAAGTAGTTAAGTTTCAGATAACTCATAAAAATATTAAGAGGACTGCTAAAGTCTAACAAAGACACAGCACACTTACATATTGTTAGGGTTCTCTAAAGCTTCAGTAAAAGCATCTTTTAATCTTAGTATTTCTAATTTTAAAATTCATTGAAAAGAGGAAAACAGACAGCGAGTCTTACTTGGTATTTTAACTAATACCGTACTTGTAACTCCAAAATCACCGTGTACCCTTTTTCCTTTAGGAAATCATCTAGATACTATTTTGAGCAACACTGAAATCATAAGAAAATCACTAATTAACACAGATTTTCAACAGTTCATGTAAGGGCAGCCTGTCAGCCAATAAGCTCATCACGACAGAAGACTTTGTAAAATATAATGCTACATAAGACATTTTTGTCAAATTATGAATGATAGTTCAATTGAGGTGGAGAAAATTTATGTATAATGGCTTAATAGAATTCATATAAAACTAACCGAAACTTAAATGTGCACTGCAAATATAGAACAGAATAAGTGCAGGAAAGCAAGCCACCATCATGTCTAAGAAAGGGAACAAAGTAAACTCCTAAAATAAACAAAAGTGTAATCTTAAGTGACAAACCTGAAAAGGTTTAGTTTTCTCGTATAGTTCTTTATAAAGTAGACGCCACTTATTACTTTCTTCAGTTAATTCTGCAATTATATTTTCTTTTCCAGCTTTCCTACATAAGAAAATTTGACAAATTGATTAGAAAATCATTAGCTTCTTTTTCCTATTTGCTCAGAAAAAAAAAAAAAGTATTTGGCACTTGGATCCAGATCTAGATTACCTTGATTCTTCTTCTTCCAGTTGTTTCCCAAAGTCTTCATTTTGTTGCTCAAGTAGGCTTTGCAAATCAGATATTTTTTTGCCAGAAGATAGTGCGATTTCTTTAATTTCTGCTTCCTTAAGTTCTAATTGGGCCTGTAGATCTAGGCACATCCTGGGTTGGAGAGAGAGAAGAGTTTACTGAGCACTTCACAACTATTTTATTTATGTTGTCTTTATGAAAAAAAAAATTTTTTTTTAAAGAATGTAACCAATTTTTTTTCTTTAACATTTTTTTAAGAGGTAGAGAAATTTTCCTTTGTTGAGTCACTTCCCAAATGCCTGCAATAATTTGGGCAGACCCAAAGCCAAATCTAGGAGTGGGGGACTGAGTGTGGATGGCAGTCACTTGAGCAATCACTGCTGCCTGTCAGAGTCTGCCTAGCAGGAAGCCGCTGGAGCCACATCTACACTGTCCTCGGGGATGGGAGACAGGCATCTTAGTCAACAGGCTCAACACCACCCTAAGAAACACAGCGAATAATTGTACCTGCATCTTTTACTATTTAGCTTTAAACAACATGAAATTGTCTTCATGGTTCGAAGTGGAAAAAATTTGTTTGTTCTACAAACCTTGTGGAGTCTTGGTTGGCATTCTCAGCTGCTAACACTTGATGCTGAAGGTCTTTGGCACTTTTTTCCGCTTTGGACACTTTCTCTTGCAGTACTGAGTTCTCTAACTTAAGATCTTCCACCTCCTTAGCCACTGATCTTTTATAGCTTATTCAAAAGAAAAAAAAAAACCAGTCAAAACATTTTTCTAGCTACTATATAAGTGACCAACATATAGCTATGATCAGTTTATTTTTTAGACACTTTTAGGTAAAACTAACAAAGCCTTTTGGTACAGTCATACATTTCTACAGGTAAGAATTCCGTTGTTCTGAGGTACACAGTAATGAGTGCAAAAAGTATTCACTATTTGTTCAAGAAGAGAAGGAAGTCTGCATACAAGATGGAAAAAATATTAAATACCAAACATGAAAATTGTTCCAAAATAAAAAATATAAAATTTCTGTACCTATTATCACAGATTTTATGGTCTTATAGGAAAAGTGAAAAATGCCTCTCTCTTTATGATATAAAGGAGAAACACAAACAATTTTAAGCCAACAGAACAGTATACTTTAGTTTGTGATTCAGCAAAGTCCTTCCTTCGGAACTCAGAGGTAAATGGAAACCTGGGTAAGGTTAGTTAGGTTAGAGGTTAAGGATATACCCTTAGTGGCAAGTAGAACACTCACCCCTAAGATGTGAAAGTTAAGAGAAAGAAGAGTCAGGAAGAATGAAGAACTGGAGACTGACTGGAAAGCATCTACGTATCAGCCAGGTGAATGACAAAGGATGCTCGGACAGAGGAGTTGGAAATAAAAAGATTCAGAATCTCTCTTGGAGAAAAACAGGAAAATTCAAAAGATATTGGGGGTAAGAGTAAGAAAATAACCAAAGATGACTTGGTATACTGAAAGTCAGAACGAATAAAAATTTCCTAAAACAATTTTTCAAATTAGTGAGAATAAAAATTCCTTAAAGGATTGGGATCAGTACTCCAGATATATTGTGACAAATAAATATATATATATAATTAACACAACATAAAAGTTTGAAGCAAAAATGGTTAAGTAAATTGTGATGCATTATATAACCAAACAATCACATTGACTGTAACTTATAGCCTCAGTCACATCATTCAATTCTAGAAATAGAGAATTGCACAGTGAAAGGTCACAGGAAATGGCTATTGTGACATCCGGAAAAAAAGCAAAATCAAATAATGTCTTACTATACAGATATACACGTTACAAAACCACAGCATATGGGAAAAATGAAGAAATAATAAATATAAGCTTTAGGATTTGTTAAAGAAAGGCATGAAGATAAAGCAACAGAACAATTCACAGGTTGACACTAAGTGGCTGAAAAATCTTTTGGCTTACTAAAGCATTTCTGCACATGTTGATATTATGCCTTATAAAATATGCCTATTGCATATTCCTGCTCAGCTATCAAGTAGATTAAAGTAGATAAGAAGCTTCCCCATAATAAGATTTAAATATAATAAGCTCACATTTATATGAGATGTTGGTATATTTTTCCTTTGTCATTAGCTTTTTTTAAAGAAAGTACCAAATAGATGGGATAACAGTGGAGGAAATAGACACAGCAAAATTGGGAAATAGAAGTTTAACTAAGAACAGAGTCAGAAATATGTGATGGTAATAGCTTTAAGAAGGAAATAAGACTCAGTGGGTATTTTTTTTTAGTTTTTCTTTTAAGGATGCATGAATGTTTTCATGTTTTAACAATAATCAAAAGAAATGTAATGGAAAGTTTGATGTCACTGAAGTGAAAACCTGCTGAGCTTAACCTGCAGTAGACCGACAGTGGGAAAGGAAAACTTCTGTATCAGATTACCAGGTGATATTAAATTTCCACTTATGCCTAGTTAATAATACAAATCAAATCAAACTGGTCATCTTTGCTTTATTCACCGATTTTCCTTGGTAAACACTTCTTCCTGCTCCTATTACACTAGAGTAAAGATTTCCAAGAAAAAAATACCTTTCAAACTGAGCAGTAACATCTTCAAGGTCTTGCACTGTACTATTATACTTTTCCTGTAAAAGCTGGCTTTTCTCCAGTTCAGCTTCTTTCCTATGAAAAAGGAAAAATGAAATAATAACTACAAGCCATTATCCTAAGAAAGAGAAGGTGCAGTATCTACATCTGAAACTGTTAGCCATGAATTTCACGTTTACCTTTGCATTCACTGGTATACAGCTAATATCAAAATTCATGTTTCTTGAAGCATGCTTTTAAAAAGTACTAATTTCTCCACTAGAATCATATCTTTTTTGTTCTTGTTTTACTTGTTTTCATGCAAATTTACTTACTACTGTATTTCTTTTTATATAACATAGGAAACATCATGAAACAACATAATTAAAAGATTATACAGAAGCCAGGGCTGTGGTGTAGCAGGCTAAGCTTCTACCTTTGGCACCAGCATCCATACAGGTTGAATTCCGGCTACTATACTTCCAATCCAAATCCCTGTTTATGGCCCGGGAAAACAGCAGAGGATGGCTCAAGTGCTTGGGCTCCTGTGCCCACGTGGGGAACCTGGAGAACACTCCTGGCTCCATGGTTCAGATTGCCTCTGCTCTGGCTACTGTGGCCATTTAGGAAGTGGACCAGTGGACTGGAGATTTCACTTCCTCCTTCTCTCTGTAACTATGCCTTTCAAATAATAATAATAATAATAATAATAATAATGCACATTTCCATGAGTTTTTTGGAAACCCCTTATATTTAAGTGTTCTAAAAATATGGGGGAGTGGATGAAACAGAGAAATATTTTAAACATGATCTTCCTGCAGCAGTCAAGACTAAAGAACATAATATGAAAATATCAAGATTTAGTAAACACAAAAAAAGGTTAATTCTCTACCTTTAGATTATAATTGCTATGTACACAGTTCCACTTTATTTTATTATTAAAGATTTGTTTATTTTTTAAAGATTTATTTTTATTACAAAGTCAGATATACAGAGAAGAGGAGAGACAGAGAAGAAGCTCTTCCGTCCGCCGATTCACTTCCCAAGTGACCGCAACGGCCGGTGCTGCGCTGATCTGAAGCCAGGAGCCAGGAACCTCTTCCAGGTCTCCCACACGTGTGCAGGGTCCCAAAGCTTTGTGCCATCCTCAACTGCCTTCTAGGCCACAAGCAGGGAGCTGGATGGGAAGTAAAGCTGCTGGGATAAGAACCGGTGCTCATATGGGATCCCGGCAAGTTCAAGGTGAGGACTTTAGCTGCTAGGTCACGCAGCCAGGCCCAAGATTTATTTTTTTTTAATATTATAAAAAGATTTCTTTCTTTATTTATTTATTTAAATGGAAAGTGAGATATACATACAGGAGGAGAGACAGAGAGGAAGATCTGCCATCCGCTGATTCACTCAAGTGGCTATAATGACCAGAGCTGAGCACATATGAAGCCAGGAGCCAGGAACTTCCTCCAGGTCTCCTACAGGGGTGCAGGGTACCAAGTCTTTGGGCCATCCTCGACTGCTTTCCCAGGCCACAAACAGAAAGCTGAATGGGAAGCGGCGCTGTCGGGATTAGAACCAGTGCCCACATGGGATCCTGGCATGTGCGACAGGAGGACTTTAGCCACTAGGCTACCACACCAGGCCTTCCATTTTATTTTTAAAAAGTTTATTTGAAAAAAGTTATAAGGCTATGTGGATTTATTCTGACTATATGAATAACCCACATAATACAGTGTAATCATGTGAATATTACATGCTTAAAATTTTTTCTATACATGTACATGAACTTATGAGATCTCATAAAACTCCTTTACTTTATATTTAGTGAAGTAGAAAGTTATACAAATTAAGATAATCCTGTATAAAATGAAGCAGCTAGTTGATAGATTTAGTAACAAGTACTTATGTCCTGAGTTTTGAACCACAGTTCTTTAAGTGGAATAAATGATTAATAAACTTTGCCCTTAGAAATTGGTATCATGGATGCATTTTTTTTTTCATATAATTTCTTAAGGTTCTAGCCTGACTGCAGTATTGAACAGTTCCTCTAATTACATTTCGGTAATGTTTTCCCCAAAGCAGGGATATATGAAATTCTGGATTTCATTTTTATCATTAACCATCACAAAAAAACATAAAACAGATCAATACCAAAAGTACTCAAAAGTGACGAATGCACAATATTTGTCTCAGATTCAGTCTATGGCTCCTTGCTAGAAATAATTCAACAATGAAATCCCAAGGATTTAAGTATTATAATTCATTATGTGATTTGCAATTTGAATCAAGGAACCAAACCGCCTATCTTAACCTAACTAAATACTAACATGAAAGAAGTGATATGAAACTAGGTTGTCAGGAGCTAGGTCTCCCAGACAGGCGCCAGTAACCTTGCACCATCAGCCATTCTATGCTGCCTCCCAGGATACACGCAAGCAGGAAGCCAGAATCAAGAGCCTGACATAGGAATTAAACCCTGCAATTCGGATGGACAATGTCAATGCAACCAACTTCCAGGCAAAATCCCTGTCCTAGTCTGTTTTA
Organism: Ochotona curzoniae; assembly: GCF_017591425.1. Lineage (NCBI taxonomy): Eukaryota > Metazoa > Chordata > Mammalia > Lagomorpha > Ochotonidae > Ochotona > Ochotona curzoniae. Next base: position 10,724,293 of record NW_024464918.1, read on the forward strand.
TGATTTCTGCCTCTGAAGATTTTAAGAGCACTTCAAATGTATAACTTGCACTACGTAAACTTACGTGCTCAAGGACAAAAATACAGAATTTGTTTTATTAAAGGGAAAGTTTCTTAGATTTTTTTTTTCTTGTGCTAATTATTATGATGCCTTTGCTCACCAATTTTCAGAAAATGTAAGAATGGTTATTTGTTTATTACCGTTCTTTTCAATTAAACCTTGACACAGTGGGTTGGGATATCATAATTCCACAATCAGTGATTGATTTTGAGTACAATCTCCACTTCCAATTGCAGCTTCCTGCTAAGGCACACCCTGAAAAGCAGATGTTGGTTTAATTACTGGATTCCCTGCCACCCACTTAGAAGAACACAACTGAGTTCCAGGATCCTGGCTCCAACTGTTGTAGCCATAGCCATATGGGACGTGAACCACTGGATGGAAGACCTCTTTGCTTGTCTGTCTTTCAAAAAAATGAAAATAATTAACAACAACAACAAAAACCAGGATTAAATACTTTCTTCTCTATGTCCATTAATTACTTGTAAAATAATTCCAACTCTCATATTCATAAAGTAGCACAACAATTTTTTTTAAATCAAGTATTCAGTAAATAAGAGGTCCTATTAATACAAACCCTCTTAGGTTTTCTTCTATGAGTTTCAGTTCTGCAGCTGAAGACTGTTTCTCTTCTTCCAACTGCTTGACCAGATTTTCAGTTTGTACTTCCTTTTGCTGTAACTTATCCAACTCATCCAGTGCTTGCCTTAATTGTTCCTCTAGGTCATCCCTCTCTTTATTTATTTGCTCCTGAACGTAATACAGCAATTGCTGAAGATGAGAAGATGATTCCTACACCCAAACATATACAAGCAAAGTAATCTACAATACCACTGTGAGGCTCTATTAACAAACACAGCAAGGAATGAGGGCCAGCGTGATGGCTCAACTAGCTAATCCTTCACTTGTAAGCACCAGCATCCCATTTGGACACCAGTTCATGTCCCAGTTGCTCCACTTCCCACCCAGCTCCCTGTTGAGTGGTCTAGGAGGGCACAACAGGATGATCCAAAGCCTTAGGATGCAGGGGAAGCACCTGACTTCAGAGCAACTCCGCTCTGGTCACTGTGGCTATTCGGGCAATGAATCAGTGCATGGAAAACCTCTGTCTCAGTGAACCTGCCTTTCCAATAGAAAATAAGTATACCTTAAAATAAAAGAATGAATAAAAAAGTATGAAGACTAAAAAGTTTTTTTTTTTTTTTTTAAAGATTTATTTTTATTATTTTGTTATTGGAAAGGCGGATATACAGAGAGGAGAGACAGAGAGGAAGATCTTCCATCCGATGATTCACTCCCCAAGTGAGCGCAACGGGTCGATACTACGCCGATCCGAAGCCAGGAGCCTCTTCCGGGTCTCCCACGCGGGTGCAGGTTCCCAAAGCCTTGGGCCGTCCTCGACTGCTTTCCCAGGCCACAGGCAGGGAGCTGGAAGGGAAGCGGGGCTGCCGGGATTAGAACCGGCGCCCATATGGGATCCCGGGCGTGCAAGGCGAGGACCTTTAACCATTTGCGCCACCGCGCCGGGCCCGAAGACTAAAAAGTTTTAAGGAAATCAACACAGAAATATTCACTTTTCATGGACTAAATACTACATCTTGTTAAGTCATTTCAGGCTTTGTTTTTTAGATACACCACACATTCACATAAGCACCAACTGTTCTCTTAAAATTATGGGGACAGTGCTACAGCACAGGAAGTTAAGCCGCTGCCTGCAGAGCTGGAATCCCAGCCAGTTTGTTCCAAGGTGCTCCACTTTGGGGCCAGCTCCATGTTAAAGCACCTGGAAAGGCAGGGGAAGATGATCCAAGTACTCTGATCCCTGTATCCATGCACGAGACCCGGATGCAGCTCTGACTGCTGTGGCCATTTGGGAAATGAACCAGCATTGCAAGGTCACTTTTTGTGTTTAACTTTGTCTTTCAAGTAAACTTGCATTTACCCTAAAATTACATTTATGCCTGCCTCACAACTTCAATATACTTGTTGAGATATAATACTTTGTCTCACTATGTGAAAAAGGCACTGTAATTTCAATGTTATACATTAAAAAAACCAATGTCAGTTATATACATACATTTTTTAACTTATATATACCATCATTACTATAAAAGCATTTTAAACTTATATATACATACACCATCACTACAATGAAAGCAATTCTAACATTACAGTTAAAGCCATTATTTGTTTTGATTATTACCCATCCAAAATTCAAGTTCTCCCATTGCAGTGACTAATTTGGAATATATATGCCTTTTGATCTTTGTTGATAATTTAATGTAAGTCTACACGTTCTTGAAACAAAATTTCTTCTGATCCATTTAAGAGGCCAAGCAATAGAAAGGGAAGGATGGAGAGATGGAAAACTAGAGGTTAATCTTCAATATGCTGGATCAAATAGCCAGGTCTCAGCCAGAAAAAAGCCAAGAGACAAGAAACGACTTTTTGGCCTGCCTCTTCAGTGGCAGCGGTGTAAGTATCTGGGCCATCTTCTACTTCCTTCCGAGGCATATAAGTGCAAAATCTGCTTGGAAGCGAAGTAGCTGTTATTTGACCCAGTACTCTGATATGGGATGCTGGAGTGGTGGCTTACCTGCACAATTTCAGCTCTTCTTTCTTTTTTTTTTTTTTTTTTTTTTTTTTTTTTTTTTTTTTTTTTTTTTTTTTTGGAAAGGCGGATATACAGAGAGGAGAGACAGAGAGGAAGATCTTCCATCCGATGATTCACTCCCCAAGTGAGCCGCAACGGGCCGATACTATGCCGATCCGAAGCCAGGAGCCTCTTCCGGGTCTCCCACGCGGGTGCAGGGTCCCAAAGCTTTGGGCCGTCCTCAACTGCTTTCCCAGGCCACAGGCAGGGAGCTGGAAGGGAAGCGGGGCTGCCGGGATTAGAACCGGCGCCCATATGGGATCCCGGGCGTGCAAGGCGAGGACTTAACCACTTGCGCCACCGCGCCGGGCCCACAATTTCAGCTCTTATGCATGTATTTCTTTTGACCATGAATGATCTATATTTTGTGGACATGAAAATCAATTAGGAACTGGACATAAAATCCCACTAGGTCAATGGATAAGGATCTACATAATCTCTCTTTTCTAAAGATTTATTTATTTTTATCGGAAAGTCAGATGTAGATAGAAGGAGAGACAGAGAGAAAGATCCTCCATCTGCTGTTCACTCCCCAAGAAAGGCCACAATGGCCAGAGCTGAGCCGGTAGGAAGTCAGAAGCCAGGAGCTTCTTCTGGATCTCCCATGTTGGTTCAGGGTTCTAAGGCTTTGGGCTGTCCTCTATTGCTTCCCCAGGCCACAAGCAGGGATCTGGATGGGAAGTGGAACAGCTGGGACACAAACTGGCGACTGTATGGGATCTCAGTACGTGCAAGACAAGGACTTTAGACACTAGGTTACCACACAAGAGCCATGCCAATTTTCAAAATGAAAAAAATAATTTCCATTTCACTGAATACTACTAAGGTGGAACATCTTTTCATATTTACAGGAATATGAACATTTCCTTTTGAAAATCGACAGTTTCTATCTTATAGCTGTGAATTTTAGTAGACTGTTACTTCTCACAGAAATTTTAAGAATTCCCTTTTAGGTAATCTACATTATTTTATTTTCCCTGTAGCTAGACACTCATTGTAAGATAAATATGTATATACAAATAATATGTGCTGGGACTTTTTTCTTAGTTAACTTATTTATTATTTATTTGAAATGACAGCATTATGAAGAGAGGAGGAAAGACAGAGATGGAGAATATTACATCTGCTAGTTCATTTCCCAAATGCTGCAATGGCCAAGGCTCGGCCAAGCTGAAACCACGAGCCAGGAGCTTCTCCTGGGTCTTTCACATGAGTACAGGGACTTGGGCCATTTGCTAATGCTTTTCCAGCTGCACTAGCAGGGAGCTGGACAGAAAGTGATCATTTCCAGGGCCAATACTGGTGCAGTTCATTAAGCCTGCCATGTTGGATCCTATGTCAGACTACTGGTCTGAGTCCTGGCTTCTCCGTTTTTTTAATTCAGTTTCTTGCTAATGAGTCTAGGAAAGCACTTGCCCTAAGTACTTGGACCTCTGCATCCATGGAGGAACACCCAGGTGGAATTCCTGGCCCTGGCATTGACTTGGCCTAGCCACAATCATGATGTCCATTTGGAAATAAAGCACCAGATGTAAGATTTCTCTGTTTTACCCTTTCCCTATCATTCTGTGGTTCAAATACATAGGATAAACCTTTAAAAAAAAAATGACTTTGCCGGGGTCCAGGGTGGTAGCCTAGTGGATAAAGTCCTTGCCTTGCATGCACTGGGATCCCATATGGGCAGCGCTCTATGTCCTGGTTGTTCCACTTTCATTACAGCTCCCTGCTTGTGGCCTGGGAAAGCAGTCGAGGACAGTCCATAGCCTTGGGACCCTGTACCTGCCTAGGAAACCCAGAGGAGGCTCCTGGTTCCTAGTTTTAGATTAGCTCAGCTCCACTGCGCTTACTTGGACAATGAACCAGCGGATGAGGGATCTTTCTTTGTCCCTCCTCTCTATAAAATCTGAGTTTCCAATAAGAAAATAAATAGACCTTAAAAAAACCCAAAAGCCTATTTTGCTGCATTTGTTAATCATAATTTTCTTTCACTTTATGAACAATCCTGTTAGTGAGGATTTGTAAGTGAATCTTTAGTATATGTATAAGTAACTACTCATGAAAACATCCAAAAACAGAATGCTGGAAAAAAGGCTATAGCAATTTATAGATTTTTTTTTGATACAAAGGAAAATTGTTAACAGTTGTCAATCACATTTGTATTACTTAAATATTGTAAAAATTACCATCTCTTTTTGTAGAAGTGAACTCATTTCTGATTCTTTTTGTTGTAGTGTTTCACATCTCTGTTGTTCCAGAATAAGCTTCTCTTTCAAACTTTTTATCTCAGCATTCATAGTTTCACTCTTTTCTGTATTCAAATTTATGAGGTCCTCTATAAAAGGCAGAATGTTAAAAATACTGCTATATATTATCAATTTTGAGAAATTCGTGCTCCCATAGTATTTCATTATATTGAGTACAGCATGTCACACAAATGTTTCCATAAAAACAGAAACCTAATTTGATATTTGTATCATTACAAAATATATTATACATTATATGTCCTAATAACATTTCCAAATACACTTTCATGAAACTTGTAGTGTTTTTTTGTTTGTTTACATTTTTATGTTTATTAATAGGAAGAACAGATTTTAACTTTAAATGGCCACCTAGTGGGGAAGTCAGGAACTGCATGACTACATATATTTTTAACCAAGTAACTGAAATAAAGAGAAAACAAATCTGAGAGTATATGTTTCTCAACTAGAGGTCAGTGTTGTGGGGCATCATGTTAAACTACTGCTCATAACAGTGGTAGCACAGTCCCAGGCTGGTTCAGATCTGGCTCGCTCTCTACTGATCTAGCTTCCTGCTGATGTACCAGGGAAGGCAGCAAATGATGGTACAAGTGCTTGGGCCCCTGCTGCCTACACTGAAGACCAGAATGGAGTGCAATGTTTCTGCCTTAGCCCTGGGCCTGACCTGGCTGTTGCAGCTGTTTGGACAGTGAACCACTGGACAGAAGATGGCTCTGTTCTTCCTGTCTTTTTTTTCTCTCTCTCTGCCACTGTTTTTCCATAAAAAAAAAAAAAAAAACTTCAAAAAGTCTTCTTTACAGGATGTTCTTCCTGTTGCTATTTAGCTAACAATTTTATTTAAAAAGTTGTATCAGTATATTCTCAAATACTGGATACTGGGTAAGGCACTAATCTCAAGAAAGTAATTATAAACACTGTAATACCTTTTTCTTTTTCAAGCAGTTGACATTTTGCATTCAGTTCTTCTAACTGCTTAGACAATACAACATTTTCCTCAAAAGACTGGGTAAGGCTTACAATTTCTTGATTCTTCTCCTTCAAGCTGTCTTCTAACTGGGCAATCTCTAGCTTATATTTCTCCATTTGATCTGATGCACAGCTGCATTAAAACAAGATATTTCGAAAGACGCATGCATTTAGCCACAAAGAAAAGGTAAAAACGCAATAAAGATGAAAATTATGTCTTACAGCATTGAAGAAAATAAGGTCTAACTTAAAGCTACTATTACCTGATTTCTTCAATGTATTCTAACAGTTTTTCAGTTTCAGATTTTTCATCCATCTTTTCTTTCTCTATTGAAACACTAAAAAAAAAAAAAATGCATGTTAATACATACTAGTTCATTTAACGCCAAATATATACTAATCACTTTTATGATAGGCAGGGTGTCTCAATCAATTCCAAACCCTTAATGGGACCTCTCAAGCTGACACTTCAAAGGCAAACAAAGGATTTCACCTCAATGAGAAACCTTCCCAAACATATCCTCATGAAAGACCGATGATGACCAGAACCACTTTACATGTTAGAATTAACTATTTTTGGTATCTTTCCTGGTTTCTTCACACATTTAATAAATACTGACTTGTACACCAAAAAGCTTTTGTCCCAGCTTTCCTGACATTCAGTTATCCTTATATTTACTTCCTCCAAACAACCGGATGGTAGAAATGAGTGAGACTTACATAGACACCTTGAAAAGGAAATACACTGAGACACCACTCCACAATAGCCACAAAGGCCAAAATCTCAGATTAATACCTAATTGTGCTGCAAAGGGACAGCTGGAATTACCACATATTGCTGATGGGAGTGTAAACAAAACAAACACTTAATTTTTTAAAGCACTTTATATATACTTATCCTCAAACCCAATAATTTATCATTATTTAAATATTTATTCATGAGGAAACACATATATTTACGAAGATATATGTGCATTAAAGAGGCCTAGCAAAAACATTCAGAAAATGAAAACCCCATGATGATCAACAGTGAGCAATAAGGAAATGTAAGCAGATTCATATAATGGATTATTATTCAGAAATGCAGCTAAGATCAGAATACAGAGAGAATTAGGGATGGACATCAAAAAATCACTTCAAATGAAAGAAGCTGCACACACAATCTATCTCCTTCATCCTAGGATAAATGTCCCAAAAAAGGTATTACTAGCTTATATTTGAAGTAAAAAAGCAGTTTCTGTGATAACAACATTACACAGGCAGCAGCAAGGAGGGGCATGAAGAAACTTTCTGTGAGGATCGATATGTTCTCGGTCTCATATGATCAGTTGTGAAGGAGATGTACACAATCTCAAAAATCAACAAACTAATTAGGAAGCACATATTTTACTGTATTGAAAATGACAAGAAGGCTAGAATGCTGAGATAATCACAGCTACCTCTACCAGTATTTCCCAGTTGCAGTTTGTTATCTTCCTAAAATCACGTTATTAGAAAGATGGAGAATTTTTTTGATAATTTACACACAATACACACAAAGTAGCACATTCATTCAACTTTTTGGCAAAAAAAAAAAATGGTTGTTAAGGATAATAGTTCAATTACACATAAAAAAGCATTACAGCAATTAGAGAGCGGCAGTGAAAAAAAGTCTGAGGGAAGGCTAAAGTCTCAGTAAATAGTAATTCATTCTGACAGGCAAGTCAAAAATTGGCTACACTTAATTTCTATTTCCCCTCAGTCACTTACAGTTTCCCCTCAAGCTGTGCAATCTTCCCCTGAGATTCTTCAAGACTCTTCTGGGTGACCTGTAACTTCATCTCCATGCCTTCTTGCTTAGCCACCATACTCTGTATAACAGAGGTATCTATTTAGAAAATGAGAAATTATTCAGACCCCAGACTGATACAGCAGATAACAAAGGTATTACTTACCTTCATCTTCATTTCTCTTTTGTTTCTAAGCTTCATCAACTCCAGACTTAAAATTCGTAGATTCTTCTGGTTACTACTATCCTCGGAAAACTAAGTGCAACAAATTTAAAACAAATCAAGAAATGTGTTCTTCTAAGGCTTATATAAAGTCTCTTAAAGGCTAATAATTCTATCATTGGAATTATCGTTGATCAGTAGCACATGTTTATAAAGCGCCATCTTTGACCAACACAATTACTGCGATGCACACTGTAGTCGCTTCCCTTTAGCTGTTGTGGTGAGGTAGGCAGCTAGATCAGGGTCAGGAGCTTGGATTGGAAGCCATTCCCCCCTACCACCTAGGTGTTCCCTCCTGCCCAGCTGTGATGCTCACCTATCAACACCCGCACGGTGTTGCATTACTCTAACCACCCTCCTCACAAGCCCCCATTAAAGCCCATGATAGAGAGGGACTCGCTCTCTCGGTTCTGTGCTTGCTCTCTGGCTTCCTGTGGACAGACTCTGAGGACAGGTCTCCCTTGAGCATGGCCCCTGTATGTCTGTATTCCTCACCTTCTGTCCACTACTTGGGTGGACAGTGAGGACAGCAATGCTAAGATGCTTTGTATTTCTAATTGGTACACTATCGGGAGTTCCAGGAGAGGTGAGGCCTAGCAGTAGTGGAATGCGAGCAGAGAAGCCAGGGAAAGGTGAACGTCCGCAGCTTTGAAAGTATGCCCACGTTGTTTGCTGTATGTCTCTTAACAGATGGACTTCAGTGTAATGTCCATTTGTTCCTCTTGGATTTCAATTGACTGGATTGCTCTATGGACTTGTGATTTACTATGTCTAGTGGGCCCTGTTATTACTAAGCTTGGTTAATAAAGACTTCTTAGTAAACCCTAGACTGGTGTGATTTCGCTAGCACCCTGCAACATTTTGGAGGTCCAGAAGAGTTCAGAGATCCCTGGTCAGAGGGCAGTGGCCATCCTGTGCTTGGGAACCTGGCTTGGTAGTCTGGGGCGCCACCGTGATAGTTAACATGGCTCTGGCACTGGATCCTGGCTTCCTGGTTCAGGGCATTCCCACTGACCCTTAGGAGTCACCTGGTTCTGCATGACCGGTCACTTGTGAATTTAGCCATACGCAGGTCTGTCACATCTGATCTGTTTTTGAGTACTCCTCTGTGACTCTTCAAAAGGCTGGACGCAGTGTAACTTCTTAAGTCACAGCCCATCACGTTTGGATCCCCAGATTTGGGGTTCCCAAAGTCAGTCTTGTTTCTGGATTACGTGGTCATGTCTGTCTTGTCTGTGTTTCGTTAAATGTATTTTGCAAAAGAAAAATTTTTGTTTTGTAGTAACAAGCTTAGCCTCAGAGCTCCCTGAAATTGAAGGAGGAATGGCCTTGTAATCTTAGTTTCATGTCTCTTTTTTCCCAGCAAGAGTTAGCTACGTTAAGAAAATCTCAAAACTGTTAGCATGCATTACTGTCCGTGTTTGGGAACTGTTAAGTCTTTTATTTACTGTGACCTAGCTTTTAGAGTTTTTTGTAACAGAAAAATTGTTTAAAAGTGTAGATGTATGTGTCTGAAGTACTTATGCTTCCTGGGTCATTTTGGTACAACTGCTGGGCAAAGGTGAAAGATTTTTTGGGGTATGTTTCAAGTACTAGTTAAATCTTACATGCACTTTTATTTAGGATTGTTTCAAACTGTAAATCAAGGACATTGGCAGATGGAATATGGTTACAAACCTGAAAATGTTTCATCAGTGATAAAGGGGTTCAGAATGGAATATTGGAATCCCAAACAGAGGCTTAATTCCCTGCATCACAATGTCTGTCTGCCCACCCCACTTACACTGGTTTGACTTCCGTTTTTTTACATTTATGATAGGTTTATCAGGTACAACTTTGGGATAAGTGGTGCAGCTTGCAATGCTGGCATTCCATGTTGGAGAACTGGATCAAGTCCCAGCTACTTTGCTTGCCATACAGCTGTCTGCTAACATGCCCATAAGGACAGAGGATGGCACAAGTGCTTGGACACCTGCACCTGGTGAAACTCTGAGATAGAGTTCAGAGCTTTGGGTTTCAGCCTGGCCCATCCTCAGCTGTTCTGGTCATTTGGAGTGAACTAGCAGATGGCAGACCTCAATTTCTCTTTGCATCACTCTTCTATCCAATTCAATCGCAATGGTCCAACATGATTTGTTTCTACAATGAATATATTTAGACATAATCCCTTTGTAAATCAAGGAGCATCTGTACAGGTTCCAGCACTGTTCTATATTTCAGATATTACATATAGTCATTAAATGCATCTTCTGTGGATAAGGGGGGCATTATATTATCACACTGTCATTTTAACATTCTAGTTTTTTCTATATGTAGCTAGGATATTTATTTGCCACTCTAAACTATTAAGTGCAGAGCATGTGTATAAAAGCTGGTTACAGAACAGTTTTTGAGGTGTGGTTGCTTAACAAAATGAATATGAACTGCCTGGCCTATTCTGAAGTATGCATACTCTACTAAACCGGAATCTCCTTGACTGGGGTCTAGGAACCTGTTCCCTTGCTCTTCTTGATTCTAACGAAGTCTTGCTCTGTTGGTGGGCAAACTCTAGCATACTGCAGGTCCTTCATTATAACTCCTACTAAGCTGAATGGCATTTCACATCTGCTCCATATGAAACACAATAAACATTTTGGCAACTTTCAGATATTAGATATTAATACTGACAAACACAATTTCTCTTCTAAACACAGAGTCCATCAATTCATTTCACTCCCAAAATGATGTGAGATGGAACCTGTTGTTATTCCATTACTTACTTCAAAAAAAAGATGTTTTAAAGTGATTTCAAAATGTATAAAAGAAACTTGGTTGTTTATAATTTCTTAAGTATCTGGCATCCTACTCAAAACAGATAACAATTTCCATTTGAGGAAACTTAGTAAGATACATCTAATAGAAAGGAATGCGCTAAACTACAGGTTCAAACTCCCAAACTACTATAAAGAAAAAAACCTTAGTTTTTACTCAATTGTATGTTATCATGAAGTTCAAATACCTTAGACTTTAGTACTTCATTAGTCCTGGTTATCTCAATGAGCTGTTTTTCCAGGGAGGCATTGTTTGCGTGCAGAGATGTTTTTTCTCTGACTGCAGCATTCAGCTTTGCTTCTGTCTTTTCCAACTCGCTCTCCAGATCCTGGATCCGCTTATCCTGAACACCACGTTCCTGCAGCAGAACACGGATCTAGAAAAAAACAAGATGTTACGTGATTCACTGTTACAAAGCAAACATTAATCAAAGCAACTGATTTGTGCCAGTTAAGACTCATGGCTGTTGCACTTCTGACCCAGCTTCCTGTTAAAGGGCTGAGAAAGCCATAAAAGATGGTCCAAGTGTTCGGGTCCCTGTATCCATGTGGGAGGCCTGGAAGCTGCTCTTGGCTCCTGGATTCTGTGTGGCTGAGCCCAGCCACTGTAGCCTTTTGTGTTGGGTGAACCAGAGGAAGATTCTCTCCACCTCTCTCCTCCCTGTAATACTGCCTTTCAACTCAATAAAATATTTCCTTTTTGTTACTATGCTCATATTCTAATTTTATTAGCTAATTGAGTAATTATAGTAACCTTATAATACTTAAGATTTATATTCATTTTAACAACAGACTTTCAGTGCCATAAAATTCTAAGTGTAATTAACCTGTTACTCACTTTCAACATATTTCTGCTTATGAGAGTTCTTTTCCAGAGTTTCAATTACACAAATTTATATTAAAAATTTGAAGTGGTGTTTTTTATTCCAAGGCACAGCTTCTGAGCAGAATGCATTAACCACTAGCAAACCATCCTTTCTACTGCTCCTGAAGCAGTTACAAAGAAATAATAAATCAAACAACAACAACAACAAAACATGAACTGCAAAATTAATAGGGAAAAAGGTTTGCTAATCTAAAATTCTGTGCCCAATAAAGAAACTGATGCAAACTTCCACTTTTAATCCTGGGATTATTACTGAGTCATCAGCTGTTTCACTGATACTCGGCTAATACATTTACAAAGATCAATTCCCATGTCAATGACATGTTATCCTCAATAAAATAATTAGACAATGTTACTAAGACACATGCAAAAGGTCCAGAACATTCAAGCAGATATATACAACTATCTTGACATATTAGTCCCAAGCCAACATTTGACTGCATTCAAACAGAAAGGTTCAACACATCAAAGGAGCCTGTTCATTAACGTGTATGTTCAGCAATAGAAGCTTAACTGGCAGAAGCTGCAAAATTCAGCATGCTGTTTTCATAATTTTGTGTACTCAAAATATTTCACTGTATCTTCTAGAGACTAACTAAACAAAGTAATCTTAAACAGAAAAAAACAATCAAAAATAACCTAGCAGAGAAACAAGTTGGGCAGAAAACAAATAGCTTAGGGAAATAGATGAATTCTTTAGGTCAGTCCTGCTCTATAAAAGTTCTTGCCATGAAGCAAATCCACTCTCTGCCAAATAAGATGTGTTAAGCTCACCACATACAGCTACTAAACACTTCCCGATTTTGTGTTTACTTTAAAAACAGCCACTTGCTAAGTAACTTTCATCGGACAGAAAAGCTCCAGGTTATTTCAGCTTTTAGGAAGACCAGTTATTCAGAGCAATGTATCAAGGAACAACTTAATCAGCACAAGTAATCTACTAGGGTTGCAAGTTTGTAAAGCAACTCTCTAGTGAAACTTTTTAAAAAAATTTTTTTTTTTTTAAGATTTATTTATTTATTTTTTTTTTTAAAGATTTATTTTTATTATTTTGTTATTGGAAAGGCGGATATACAGAGAGGAGAGACAGAGAGGAAGATCTTCCATCCGATGATTCACTCCCCAAGTGAGCGCAACGGGTCGATACTACGCCGATCCGAAGCCAGGAGCCTCTTCCGGGTCTCCCACGCGGGTGCAGGTTCCCAAAGCTTTGGGCCGTCCTCGACTGCTTTCCCAGGCCACAAGCAGGGAGCTGGAAGGGAAGCGGGGCTGCCGGGATTAGAACCGGCGCCCATATGGGATCCCGGGCGTGCAAGGCGAGGACCTTTAACCACTTGCGCCACCGCGCCGGGCCCAAGATTTATTTTTATTATTTTTTATTGGAAAGGCGGATATACAGAGAGGAGAGACAGAGAGGAAGATCTTCCGTCCGATGATTCACTCCCCAAGTGAGCGCAACGGGCCTATACTATGTCGGTCCGAAGCCAGGAGCCTCTTCCGGGTCTCCCACGCGGGTGCAGGTTCCCAAAGCTTTGGGCCGTCCTCGACTGCTTTCCCGGGCCACAGGCAGGGAGCTGGAAGGGAAGCAGGGCTGCCGGGATTAGAACCGGTGCCCATATGGGATCCCGGGCGTGCAAGGCGAGGACCTTTAACCACTTGCGCCACCGCGCCGGGCCCAAAAAAATTTATTTATTTTTATTGGAAAGATAGATTTACAAAGAAAAGGGAAAAGATCTTCTATCTGCCAGTTCACTCGCCAAATGACCACAATGGCTGGAGCTGAAGCAATGAGACGTCAGGAGTCAGGAACTTCTGGGTCTCCAGGAAGGTGCAGGGTCCCTAAGCGTTGGGCCAATCCTCCACTGCCTTCCCAGGCCATAAGCAAGCAGCTGAATGCAAGTGGAGCAGCCAGGAGATGAAATGATACCCATATGGGATGCACTTGCAAGGGGAGGATTTAGTCAATGAGCTATCACATCAGCCTCTCTAATTACATTTTTAAAATATATATTAGCATACAGGAAGAATGGATACTATGAATAAAGAAAAATATTTGAAAACTGGTGTATCAATCTTTGTAAGTTATTCATTAGGCAGGCTATCTTGAAATAATAACCTTGACTTTGCCTGCATCCTACATTCACAGTTTGAATAGGACCTAATAATAATAATATAGCAGTGTTCTGATGATTTTTCCTTCACTATGGGACTTAAACTGATACTTATGTTTTTAAACTCCACCAATCTCTTCTCATTATATATAACATTAATTTTTCAAAAAGCTTAAAGCATTGCTTACCTCTTTTTCTAATATCTTCAAATCTTTATCATTCTTTAGAGGCTCCTGTTTGAAAGTCAAAGAACAAACACAGATTTAAATGATATAAACGTCACAACCATATTTGATATTTAGTTATTAGAAAAGATAAAGGGCTCCAAGTAGCTCTTTTCTCTTTTAAATGGTGCACTAAGTCTATGACACATTTTATAGATGACTTTTCTGGTAAATGAAGGAAAATCTTCATAAAATCTCAAAACATATCAGGTTTAAGAGCTTTCTACCCAAGACTAGCACTGTGGTGTGTGGGGTAAAGCTGCTGTGTGCGACAATGGCATCCTATCTGTGTACCACATCTGACTGAAGCGAATGAAGGCCAGAGCTTTAGGTCCTTGCCTCAGTGTAGGAGAATGAAGATCCTGGCTCCTGGCTGAGGTCTGCTCCGGCACCGACTGTTGCAGTCATTTGGGAAGTAAAGCACTGAATTCAAGATCTTTTCTCTACCTACCCCTCTCTATGACTCTGATTCTCAAAATAAATAAACCTTTTGGAAAAAAAGATTTCAAACTCAAAATTAGACTTTTTCTTACAATCACAGTGAAAAGAACAGGTGGAAGTTTTGAATAAAGCTGTTGACTGCCTCCTTTTAAATGATAAACAGAAATTCTGGATATTTAATCATGCTAGCTTAGAAGAGACACTAACAAAGAGAAATAAAGTGAACTTTCAACTCCAGAGGAAAAAATACACAAAGTAATATTATTTTAATATTCTCATGACTTATTTTCTAACTAAGGCATACTTTTCATGCTTCATCTTACTTATACCCAGTAGTCACTCTGACACAATGGCTAGAAATAGCCTTTTTATCTGCCACAGCGCTGGCCCCTAGCTTCATGTTTATTAACACTCCAATTGGGCTATTCAGTATTCTAAGGGGTTTGTGAATACCAAATTTCTAAAATTTAAAATTTAAGAACTATGAGTCCAAGATATTCAAGTATACTTACTTAAATCAATTTCAAGAAAAGTATGTTCATTAATTCTGCCTGAAAATATAATAGAAGCTTCTTGCTGGCATAATGACTCAACTGGCTGATCCTTTGCCTGCAAGTGCCAACAGGCATCACACATGGGAACTGGCTCAAGTCCTTGAGACCTTGCACCCGTGTGCTAGACTTGGAGGAGGTTCCTGGTTTCAGAGCAGCTCAGCTCTGGCCATCTCAGGATTTGGGGAGTGAGCCAGTGGATGGAGGATCTTTATCTCTTTTTCTCTCTGTTCTATAAATCTGCCTTTCTTATAAAAATTTAAAAAAAATTAAACTTAAATACATATTTCAAATTTTCCACTAGTCATATGTAAATTAAAAATATTTGTATTTTACTTAACCCAATATAGTGCCTATTATTATTTCAACACAAGTGCAAAATTTTAAATTTGAAGCTTTTTACACTACGACTTCAAAATCCACTTTATATTTTACACATATTATGTTTCATTTTAGATGCTAAATTTTCGTAATATTCACTTACCCTTAGATTTCATAAAACACATCCACACAGTTCTAAAAACATTAGGCAAGTTTTCTAATGAACAGAACTGGATATGCTTTAAAATATATACTAAAACTACACTAGTAGTAAATAACTAGTAGTAAATAAGGGGAGTCTAGCAGTTAGAATGTCCACATCCTGCATCAGAATGCCTGGCTTTGACGGCCAGTGCCTGAGCCTGACTCCCGACTCCCCCAGTCTATGGATGCAGACACTGAAGGCAGCACTGCGAGCTGAAGCTACCGGCAACTGGGAGTCAGTCAGCAGACGGAAACATGAAACCCAAAGGAGTCTTGCATGCACACTTGAGTCCCACCCCAGCACACTAGCTGACATGTTAAAGCTCCTCACCTTTAATCCTGAAGTCTTGACTGTCCTAGCCGAAGCATGTAATGTAGTATCCTTGTCAATATTAACATTCTGGTGAGATTCTGCAGAAAGATGAATCATGCAGATTAGGTTTTATATTTTTTAACTATATTCAAAAGGCAATTTTCATATTTCCTAATTGCAAGCATAAGGAAAAAGCCAGTTATCCTTTTCCTGACTAAAGACTTTCAAATGATTAGTTGCACTATATTTTTTATACATCTAACACATATATTTACACATATAATCTTTTTGATTATATAACAGCATCATTTCATGAATCTGTTATCAATGAAAATTTAAATATAATTCTAACTTTATATTCGAGGAAGTTACAGCATTTTCCAATTTAAATACTGTCATTAATTTTAAATTTGATGGATCATGTAAATAATATTTTACTTCCATACCCATTACCTTTCTGTTTTTTAAATCTCTGTGATTTCTGAAAGGACACTGGTCCTTTTACTGCTTCTGAAGTTTTAACATCATAAGCTCCTGGAGATGGTGCACAACCTAAAGAAAATATAAAATAATACATACCACTTAATGTAATTTGTGATCTACACTGAAGACAGGTCATTATAAAGTGACTATAAATGTAGAAACAGCATTCATTTGATATTGTATACTAGGTTTCTATGAGAAACAAAATCTTGCTCCTTACATCAATTAGAAGAAAAGGAAATCAGGCAGTAATTACTAAATACCAAAGTAAAACACTAAATACAGTTCAAGTGAGTACAAAGTAAAAAGCCACAGGCAGTTGAGGCAGCACAATGCGTAACAACGAAGACTGAATACAAGCAGAAAACATCTGATGTCAAATCTACTCAGTTATTTATGCAACCATCATAGGTTTACATTGATAATCTATTGTCAATACATGGGACCTACTTAAGATTATAAAGGTACTTTGCATATACAGAAGTAACCACACAAAGAACAAATACAACTTTCTTGACTACCTAATAAATGCCAGGCATTATGCTGAGCATTTTACAGATGTAACTTTAATTCTCACAAAAACCTTACAGAACAAATTTACAAATAAGGAAGCTGAAGCTCAAGCAATTTATAGTCAATGTTATACAAAGTACAAACTCTGCTGGACTGTATTTCTACATTCCAGAAGGTTACACATTTATTGTATAACTACACTTACCCCAGGCCCCAAATGTGAAGGCCACTCAAAGGGTTTACACACTTGAGAAGGGGCCCTGAGATTTACAACAAGAAAAAAAAACACTACTAGTGTTGTCAGCTCATTGGAAACCGAGAGATTAATACTAATCCTTAAACAGCTGTCTAGTTCAGGTTAGAGTTTCATGTAAATAAATAGAAACAGCAAGGAGCTGTGACCATTTCAAGGCAACTACTGATCTTGTTTGTCAGATGGCTCTTGATAGCACTGCAAAAAGAAAAAGGGACAGGCAGGGAGCACTGTGGTGCAGTGCACGAAGCTGCTGCTTGCGACACCTGTAGTCCATATCCACGTCTGGGATCAAGTCCATCCCCACTTCAGATCCCACTTTCTGCTCCTGTGTGTGGAAGGCGCCAGTGCTAATCTAAGTATTTACATGCCTGCCATCCACATGGGGAAACTTGAGGGAATTTCTGGCTTCTGGCTGTACTCTAGAGAGCCAAGCTTGTTAGGGGCATTTGGAGGAAATCACACAGCGATGGACAATTCATCCACCTAGCTCTCCCTTTCTCTCTGTCAGTCATTCAAACAAATGAATGATTTCTTTAAAGATTTTTTCAAAGTGAAATAACAGAAAACATCAATATTACCCATGTGCAGCAAGCTAAAGCAATCACAATTTTCTGTAACTTTTCACTCTTTAGAAATACAAAAATACAGAGCATTTTTAAAATTGTTCATGGAACTTTTATCATGAAAAAACATATCATGAAAAACCGTCATTGCTTCCAAATTTTTCTAAACCAAAATAAATTTATACTTTAATTGTATATTTCCATGAACTCTTTTGAAAATTTATTTATTTGAAAGAGTGACAGAGAAAGAGAATCTTCCATTCACTAGTTCACACCGCAAATAGCTACATGGTTAGAGCCCTATCATTAAAGCCAAGAGTCACCAACTCCATTTTGGTCTCTCATGTGGGTGTCAGGGACCCAAGTACTTGAACCAGCTCTGCTGCTCTCTCAGGTGTATTAAAAGGGCCCTGGCTTGGAAGTGGAGCAGCCAGCATTCAGTGTTCTATGACACTAGTGTTAGAGGCAACCAAAATGTTAAAAGGTCTACATATTGTAAATTGTTTGAGTAAGTCAAAAGCAACTTGATTTTAAAGTAAAAAGAAGTTTCTACAAATAACTTGGGCCACATTCCCAGGCTTGGGCTGGGAGGGTCAGTGGGTTTTTTGCAGGCACTGAGAAGAGTAAGAGCAAGAGCCCATTGTCCCCCACACCCAGGCTCAGTGGCCCTGATAAGGGTAAAAATAAAAATGGCCCCATGGTCTGTATTTCACAGATGTGTTACCTATTGCTTTGCATCTGAAACCCCTTAGCTTAGAATAGTTTTGTCTTGTCATGAACAGCCAAACTGGCCTATAAGAATCTGGTTTGTCCCTAGCTTGGGGTCTTGCTTCATCCACTGGTCCTGCGTGTCCATGTGAGGAGCCTGACCCTGGCTAGCTAGCTCAATAAACTCTGCTTGAAGATTACATCCATGTCTGGTTCTTTGCTATCCAACAGAGGGGCGATTTTGGACCCTAACACTAGCATCTCAGGCAGAAGCTTAACTTGCTCTGCCACAACACTGGCCCTTCCATGAGCATTGTGAAGTACCACAGTATGCTATGGACAATTTTAAGTCATTTTTATGCTGGATTATTCTTTTAAAAGTACTTCCATGTGCTTTCACCAATTCTAAGTACACCATAAAAATTCTATTAAGGGCCCGGGATGATAACCTAGTGGCCAACTCCTTGCCTTGTACACGTCAGGATTCCATGTGGGCACTGGTTCACATCCCAGCTGCTCCACTTCCCATTCAATTCTCCACTTGTGGCCTGGGAAAGCAGTACAGGATGGTACAAAGCCTTGGGACCTGCACCTACATAAGAGATCTGGAGGAGGTTCCTGGCTTAACATCAGCTCAGCTCTGGCTGTTGCCACATTTTGGGGAGTGAACCATAAGTTAGACGGTTTTTCTGTCTCTCCTTCACTCCATAAAATCAGATTTGCCTTTCCGATAAAAATAAATAAATCTTAGAAAAGAATCTCAAAGTGAAGCACAGAATTCACTGGGCTAACCTCAGCACAGGTTGCCTGTCTCTCACACTTCATCATTTATACTCTACAGTATCAAGGCAGAGTCAAGTCACAAGGCTGCCTCAATGCAGGCCAAACATGGCACATCTTAGTGCATTTCTTGTTCATTTGCTATAGGCAAGAGAAGGTAATGAGGAACATAATGTATGTTGAGGTAAATAAGAATTTTGAGAAAACTGCCACCACTCTTGCTAATTATGCCTGTTTGGGGGTTGGCAGGAGCTGCTCTGATGCAGAGCCCACAGTCATGTTCCTTCAATCTGCCCTTAGAGATGCTTCTTTGCAAAAACGTGAGTCGCATTGCCCTAGTCTCAATAAGCAGCCAGAAACAAAACAAAGCAAAACATTCTGAATTCTAGTATTATAGTTTGTTGGCTTTATTCCATTAGCAGGGAGCTGGATGGACGTGGAAAAGCAGGCCGTGAGCCAGTTCCTGTATGGGATACCAGCTTTGAAGGTGATGGCTTCACCTGCTCCTCCCAGTGCCTGCCCTCACTTAGCCTTTTAAATCATCTGAGTGCCAGGGAGACAGAGGCGACAGACCAAAACAGAGTGTTCCCATCTGCTGGCCATTCCCCAGAAGTGCCTGATCCTGGGAACTGGGAATTCCATCGGGGTCTCCCACCTGAGTGCTGGGTGTCCTATCCATTAGGAATTGCATGCTGCCCATCCGGGTCCATATCAGCAGGAAGCTGGGATGGGCAGCAGAGCCAGGAATGAAGTTGAGGTACTTGAACATGAGATGTGGCCGTTTTAACCCAGGTTTAAAACCTGCTCCGGGAATAGGTATTTTGATCAGCAAGACCAGGTTTCAAACACAGCTGTGTGAGCCTGCTGAGAGACCTAATTGGGGCTGGTGTTGGGGCAGAGTGAGTTAGGTTGTCACTTGTGGTTCCAGTAAGTGCCAACTTTAGTCCTGGCAACTCTGCTTCTAATGCAGCTTCTTGTAAGAGCTCTGGGAGGCAGCAGGCCCTGGCACCCACATGGGGCACCTGGATGGATTTCCTAGTTCCTGGCTTTGGACTGGCTGCTATTGCAGTCATCTGGGAAATGAAACAGCAGATGGCAGATCTTCCCCCCAACTCTTTCAAGTAAGTCAATAACTCTTTTGAATAGGTCTTTAAAAAAAGACAACATCTAAACATATATTACTGAATGTCAGATACACTGTAGATACAAGAGAGGAAATAAGAACATAATTACTTCTGCTCTTCCAGTGTAACTTTAAACTTGCCAGAAAGTTATCCTTTTGGGGGACTTAAATTCTTCACTACAAATAAAAAATAACACTTAACAGTACGATTGTAAGGATTGTGAAATAAAATGAAATATCACCAAAATGTTCACACATAACAAATATCAAAGAGCTCTTCTCATCCCCAAAACCGTGAGGCTGAAAAGCCGTCCAGCCAGCAGAGTCGATTAGGCATCTACAAATGGTTTCTGCCCACCACGACATCCAAGGCATCCTGCTAACTGTGTTTAGGCACTGCAGGGTTTAAATACAAGCAAGGACTCAGGGCTTGGTTTCATACCTCAGTTCTGCCAAACTGGCTGTTTAAGGAGAGCAAAAGTAAGCAGTGGTGCTTTTATCAATGAAATAAAGTGTCCGGTGTGGTAGCCCAGTGGCTAAAGTCCCTGCTTAGCACCCCCCCGGGATCCCATATGGGCGCAGGTTCTAACCCCAGCTGCTCCACTTCCCATCCAGCTCCCTGCTTATGACCTGGAAAAGCAGTCGAGGACGGCCCAAAGCCTTGAGATCCTGCACCTTCATGGGAGACCCGGAAGAGGTTCCTGGCTTCTGGCTTGGCATCAGCTCAGCTCTGACTGTTGTGGCTACTTAGGGAGTGATTTATCAGCCGGAAGACCTTCCTTTCTGTTTCTCCTCTGTATATCTGATTTTACAATAAAAATAAACAAAACTTAAGAAAAGGAATGAATGAATAAAATGCTCTCAAAGTTGTATGCGGGCTAAAAAAGAACTAATAACAATATAAACACTTAGTATGTCCCTGAAGTACAAGTGGCATTAGCTGTCATTACTTCATTTTTAGCTTTTCCAGCGTCTCCTACTGCTGTAACTCCTACACCAGTCAACTATCAAGCTTCCTTTTTACATTTTTTTTCCTTTTCCTTTTCCTTTTTTTTTTTTTACAGATCCAAAAATATTTCATAGATAGAATTCTAGGAACATAATAATTTTCCCTCCTTCCCGCTTTTTCTCTGTTCTTGAGGTAACATATTATAATTTACCTTACAATCAAATGCTTAATTCTTCACCAAAGAAAGTGTGAAAAGGTTTTAAAAAAAAAAAAAAAAGAATCCTAGCTTAGCGGGAATTTAGGCAAGGACCATAACAGTAGTCAAATAAAAAGCTGACCATTACATTGAAATCGAGAAAATGTTCATCACAGATCATTCACACGCATCTTCCTTCTTTAGCGCCCGAAAGGAATACTGAAAAGATATCATCGGTTTCTGAAGAAAACGGTTTCTTCCCCGCGAATTCCTCCAGCGCCCAGCGTCTGCTCAGCTCGCTCCCTTCAGACCCTCGACCTCCACAGCGTCCCGACAGAAACTCCTCGGGGCACGGTCTGTTTTTCCTTAGCGCCGCACCTTCAGCTTCGAGAACAGCCCTTGCTTTACGTGGGAGATGCACCCGGACCAGCCCCCGGACCAGCCGAGCCCTCTCCCGGTCTTAGCCAGCGGCCTCCCCGGTTCCCCCACTTCGCTCCCCAGAACGTACCCGAAGGGTCGTTGAAGCGTTTCAGCGGCGCTTTAGGAAACGACATGCTCTCAGGGGTTTCCACAGCCGATCCTGCCTGGCAAGCCACCGCAGCTCACCCAACACCCTGCCCGGCTTTCCCTTTTCAAATTCAAACCTCCGCACGCATTCCCCGCCCACCACGCAGGTCAGCCAATCGGAACGCCGAAAACAAGCCTCGACCATTCCCGTGCGGGAAAACGCAGATGCGTGCGTACTAGGCTCGCGCTGCGTCCAATCAGGGAGCTCGGGTGTTTTCGTCATCAGCCAATACCTGACTGCGATTGGTCCCCAGCTGTCAGTACAGCCCTTCCTGGCATTGCTGACTTCCAACCTCTGTGGGAACAGCATTGGCGCAGGCGCACTGACAGGTCGACGGTGCATTTTTGCGTCACAGAGGTGTCGTTGAGTTCCTTTCGCTCTCATTCTGACTTTAACCCAGTGTTCTCTGCTTAGCAGCGTCTCTGGTTTTCATTTCTTTCCAGCTAGGTCTTGTTAGCGTCTTCCTGAAGGGTCTCTTGAGAGGGAAAGCGGGCCGCCTCCTGCGCATGTGCAGTGACCTGGGCGGACGTGAATCGGCCGCAGGCTGCTGCGCGTGCGCACGGCTCGCCTAGTGCCGCTTGTGCCCAGAGGCGCCGGGAGCATGTCGACCCCGTTTGAGGAGCGCAGTGGGGTGGTGCCCTGCGGCACGCCGTGGGGCCAGTGGTACCAGACCCTGGAGGAGGTGTTCATTGAAGTGCAGGTGCCGCCAGGCACCCGCGCCCAGGACATCCAGTGCGGCCTGCAGAGCCGGCATGTGGCGCTGGCCGTGGGGGGCCGCGAGATCCTCAAGGTAGCTGCAGGTCGTCCCCAAGGGCTGCGCGTCTTTGCAATGGCTTCGGGGCCACTCGGCTCCCCTGGCACAGAGAAAAGGCAGGGGACTGGCCCCGGGTTTGGGCTCTGCGCAGGTCCTGACTTGTGGAAACACGAGCACGTCTCTCCTTGATTTCCAAATCAAGTCGGGCTGTCGCTTCCTAGTTCTCGGAGGGTCTTCGGCTGAGAATGATCAGATTGTTGAAGGAATAAATATATGTATTGATACTTCCTCCAGGCGTATCTTATGCGGAGGTTGAAACATAGGTGGTGCAGAGTACAAGGAAATAGATGGGGATAGTAGGAGAGGCTTCAGACATGATTTCAGGTGATTTACCGAATCGTACTAGGAAAAAAATGCAGCATGTTTGTGGGGTGGACAAGCAAGTGTGAGATGTGTGAAAAAAAATAATCTATATCCTTTTTTTTTGTCAGTGTCCCTTAGGTCGAGAACCTGCCTTTCCCTTGTTAAGCCTGTGGTTTAAATTCAATTAACAGGTTGGAATTAGATTTCTTAGATGCATAAGATGTTGGGCGACAGTGTCTTGGTGAAAGGAGACGGCTCGATAGGAAATGTCATTTCCTGAGTGTTCTAGGATGATAACTTTGTGCGGAAAGTCATCACGTTAATATTACTGAGAGACCCAGGCCTTCTCGAGGTGTGGTTCTTAGCTTTTTCATAGCGTTATTTTGAGCATCACCGGTACCCCTAGGGAAGGACGAGTTTGAAGTAGTGCCTGCTGTGTAATAAACTCATACATCTTAGCTCGTATTTATGTGGAACTAACTGCCATTTGTACCTCATGACTTTTGTAAAAGGCATTCACTGTGTCAACTAATAACTTCTCTGAATAGATACAGTTGATTTGTCTGAAGGATGGTTGAAGATGACAATTGAAATGTGTATGTTAGGGGCAAGTGTCTGCCCATCACCTGATATGCCAGCCTCCCTTGTGGGTGCAGGTGGGTATCCCAGTTGCTCCGCTTCCAGTCCAGCTCCTTGCCGATGCTCCTGGAGAAACAGCAGTATCCAGCCAAATGCTTGGACCCTTGCACCCATGTAGGAGACCTGGAAGAAGCTCCTGGCTCGAAGGCCAGCCTTTATGGTTGTGAACCTCGGGGTGGAAGATCTCTTTGTCTCTCCCTCTCTGTCTGAAACTCTGCTTTCAAATAAGAGCATTTTTTTAAAAATGCAAAAATGAAAGCTTATTTTGATAGTTCCAATAACTGAGAGTTTAGCAGTGCTGCTGGGATTTTGCCACTAAAATTTCTTTAACTATTGTTGATAAACTAAAAGATATGAATATATTTTGCTGACATTTTCATTTTCCGTTAGTTAAGTTTGGCAAGAGATTGAAGTGGATTTGGGCTTAATGACACACATAAAAATTTGTGTTGCCTTCCTCCTAAATGAAAAGTTGGTCCTCTCCATAGCATGTGCTTTAAAAGTGCTTTGGAGTAGAATTAACCTATCTGTAAAAGTTTACTGTAAAAAAAAATTTTTTATGAGAGAAATTTCTTCCATCTGCCGGTTCACTCACAGATGACCACAACACCCAGGGCCGACACAGCTGAAACTGGGAACCAGAAACTCCGTCTGGGACTCCCACATGGAGGGCAGAAACTCATACTTGAGGCAGCATCTGCTGTCTTCCAGCAGGTGCAGTAGCAGGAAGCTGGATCAGTAGAGCAGCTGGGCCTGGAAGCAAGCGGCTCCACCCCTGGGAAGGCACCCCTCACCGTCGCTTAACCTGTTGCTCCATGACCTTCCCCTAGAAGTTTTACAAAGACAGCACCACTTCTTTGGGTTGGAGTTCCTTTCTCATAGTGTGGTGTAGTGGGTAAAATTTCAAGTTGTCAGCTGTAAACCTCATGTTTGACCAATCAACAGTTAATGTTATATCTACATTGTAAAGATTAGAAAGTCCTGATTTCTTGTCCTGGTTGTTTTTAAGAGATCTTGGTGCTTGTTGTAAACATTGCAAACAATGTAAGTTAAGTTGTTTTTATCCCTAGGAGGAAAGTTAGAGGTCAGCACTGAGAAATCTGATAACATGATACAAATGTGGATTAGAGAGGAAATTGATAACTTTTAATCATGAAAGCCTTATAGAAATGAATTGCTCTATTCTTATTTCCTTCTATGTTTATTTTTCAGGGCAAGCTCTTTGATTCTACCATAGCCGATGAGGGAACATGGACTTTGGGTAAGGATGATCTACGATAATTCTCACAAACTTAGAAAATTAACGTTACCTTCGAACTTAGCATTTGTCCTCTTTTGTGTTGGGTACTTTTTTATTTTGTGCCTTTCAAAGATGGAATAATAGAAGTGTATTAGAAATGCTTGTATGTCCAGATGGACTCTAATGTTTTGTATTTGTGGTGTTACTTTACTTTAGAGGATAGAAAAATGGTTCGTATTGTTCTTACAAAGACGAAGAGAGATGCAGCAAATTGCTGGACTTCTCTTCTGGAATCTGAATATGCAGCTGATCCCTGGGTACAAGACCAAATGCAGAGGAAGCTTACATTAGAGCGCTTCCAAAAAGAAGTAAGTCAGATCTGTGTCTATGTATGTGTAGTGAAATCGCTGAAAATTCATTCACAATACTGTAGTATTTGAAATTAAAACTCACATGTAGTTTTAACAAGTTGCAGAAATTCTTTAAATAAACTTTGGATTATAGTAAATAGAAAAATGTATAAATTGTTTAGGTTTTCTTGAGTGATTTTAATTGGTATGACTTGTGAGGTAAAATGTGCTTAATATGCATCGGTAATTCACAGACAGATTCTTAACAGGGCTGGCATATAAAACCACTGAAATGTTCAAGTAGATAGATATCTTAAATTTCTAGGGAAAGAATTATTAGATCAAAGCACCTTTTTTAAGTTTTGTTGGCCAATTTCTCTCTTTATTGTAATGTTCTTGAAATGATTTCTAAATATTTGTATTCTAAAATTTTCTTCTAAGTTTTGAAACTATAGATCCAGTTGGATATTCAACATCTCTGACTCATCTTAACAGATGTATCGCAGCGAGTCCAAATTGAGTACCCTCATTTCCTCCTCAGATTTATACTACCTCTAGCCTTTTCATGTCATTTACTGGAAGCTGGTTGCTTCAGTACAGCAAACAAATTCAAACATTCAAGGAATTCTCTTGAAATTCTGCTGCTGTAATCCCTATGTGTTAGGGGTCCTGACTGGTACTATTTTCCAAGCATGTTCAGAATTTAGCCACTTCTCAACAACCACTCCAAACTTACCAGTTGTGGTTTGGACTACTTCTAATGTCTTGTGTGGATTACTTCAGTAACTATTTAAAAAAAATTTTTTTTTATTAGATATACAGAGAGGAGGAGAGACAGAGAGGAAGATCTTCTGTTTGTTGATTCACTTCCTAAATGACTGCAATGACTGGAACTGTGTTAATCCGAAGCCAGGAACCAGGAGCTTCTTCTGGGTCTCCCACGTGTGAGCAGGGTCCCAAGGCTTTGGGCTGTTCTCTACTGCTCTCGCAGACAGTAAGCTGGGAGCTAGATGGGAAGTGGAGCCACCAGAATTAGAACTGGTTCTCATATGAGATCCTGGTGCGTTCAAGGCGAGGACTTTAGCCATTAGGCTACCATGCTGGGCCCTCAATAACTATTTTCTAATGTAAGGATTTATTTTATTTTTTGAAAAGCAGAGTTAACAGAGAGGGAAGCATTCAGGCACAGACACACACACACACAGAGTGAGAGAAAAATTTTCCGTCCTCTGTTTTAGTCCCCAAATGGCTTTCTACTCCCTCTTTTTCTCTTACTCCTCCCCCTCCCCTCCCCTCTCCTCACTTCTTTCTCTTCCGTTTTTTTTGCTTTATTTCCTCCTTTCTTCCCTCCTCTTCTCCCCTTGTTTATCAACCATGTTGAATCATTCCTTAACTGTTTTTTGACTAGATTGCTTTTTGTCCCTTAGCTTAGCTAACCAGTTTGAAGTCATTGCTCAATGAAGCATACTCTGAATTACCTCATTTAAATACTGTAATTTTTCTCCAGTTGTCTTATTCTGCAGTACTTGTCCCCCCCACACCATTGTAACACAGTAGGTCAGAAGTTGTAAACTATGGGCTACTGGTCGTATACAGGTTATTGCCTGCCTGTTTTTTTGTATATAAACTTTTACTAGAACAATCCATGGATATTCATTTATGTATTATATTTCCTATGAGATTGTATTATAGCTCGTATGGTATTTTATACACTTGCGTGCTTGTGAGAGTATAAAGCCTGCAAAGCCCAATTTAGTTGTGTGGGCTACTCTTGCACTGGTAGCTTGGGATTAAATAAATGAACTTGCTTACCAAAAAGACTATTTTTATTCGAAAGTCAGATTTACAGGGACAGAAATATTTTCCATCCACTGGTTCACTTCCCAAATGGCCACAGTGATCAAAGCTGAGTGGTCTGAGGCCAAGAGCCAGGGGCTTTTTCCTGGTCTCCCATGCAGGTGCAGGGTCCCAAGGCTTTGGTCCGTCCTCAACTGCTTTCGCAGATAATAAGCAGGGAGCTGGATGGGGAGTGGAGCAGCCAGGACAGGAACTGGTGCCTGTTATCAGTTCTACAAGTGCTGACTCTTGTAGGTAGAGGATGCGTGTTGAGCCACTGTGCCCGTCCTGATGTATAACTCTTAAACTCATTGTGTAGCATATATAGCAAGCTTTCAAAAATTATTAAAATCTTTTTATACAATGGATAAAGTACATTTCTCCAAACACTCTCCAGCATTGTAATCTATAAGTTGAAAAATATCTCAGTTTTAAATTCTAGTTTGGTGATTACAACAAAGTTTAGCACCTTTTCATATTTTTTTTTTCCCATTTAGATTTTTTTTTGTGAATTGCCAGTTCATATGTGTATTTGTCCTTATGTTTTATTGTAATGTTTTTCGTATATTTTAGAATCCTGGTTTTGACTTCAGTGGAGCAGAAATCTCAGGAAACTACTCTAAAGGTGGACCAGATTTCTCAAACCTTGAGAAATAACCAGTACTCGTGATGCTTTCTGTGGATCCTAGCAGATGCGTAATCAAAGAAGCAGATCATGTGAAGAGGGAAAATGTGGATGCCTCCAGTTAACACACTGACAAATATATTTAATTGTGGTTCTAAAAGTTGCATTCAAATATGGTTTTATGTAGAAAATACATACTCTGGGAACTATCTATGAATATATGGTAACTTTTTTTGGACTTGTTTTTGCTCAGCATGAAGTTTTATATAAATTGCATTTTACTAATTTCATATTAATTGTATTTTTAATACAAAAACCAGTAGGTTATAGATCATGTGAAAGGGTGCCTTCAGGGATTTTTTCTTTTCTTTTTTTTTTTTTTTTTGATAAGTGTGACACAGGAATAATGTTCAATAAACTTTTCTAAATAGGAATTGTGTACCCCTTTGTCTATTTACACAGAAAAATATTGTACTGAAAAAAAATTAAGGCAGAAATTAGACCCACAAACATATTTTGAGTAAATTTTAAGACCTAATGAAAATTTCTTTGTTCACATATTATTCCTGAAGAGATTATGTCAAGAAATTTAAAAATAGTTTGAGAACATATCAGGAATGGGTTATTAAGGAGAAATAACAAGCTAAGTGTTATTGGACAGGTGCTTTGTCAGTGGAGAAACCGTATTCAGATCATTGATTGGCAGAGCTATCATTTTGACTTTGAGTGATCCAAACATCGAGGAAGGAATCGTTGAGGTTTCATATCAGCCTTTTTATTTTCTTTTTAATCCTTAAAAAAATTAATTTCCAAAACAGAAATCTCAACACAGAAACAATATAATACATAAGGTACATAGTTTGTTTTTTTTATGAACTCTGAATTAGTAGAGGACATGTTGCTTCATCTTTGAGCAGACCAGTATGTATTTGCTTCAAGCAATGACATTATCTTACCTAGCGAGAGTGCACCATTGAAACCAGGGCACCTTACACTTCATAATTCGACTTAGAGGGGCATTTTTAGCAGTTGTTATAGAAGTGGTCATAAGTTATTACATCCTGTCATGATTAATATATTTGAATTTATTTCATTTCTGAAGGCGTTACTTAGATCACCAGTTAAGGTAGTATTTTTCAAACTTCTTTGTAAAGTTCTTATGTATATAGATATTTTATGAGCAGTTAGTTGCAACAAAACTACCTTGTTTTACATCAGAATTTCTATTTATTTATACCTCTGAAGATTCATGATTTTCTATTATTTTCACAGATTAAAAATTATTATTACGTTGATGTAAGTTGTTATACATTTGCATTATTTGATCTGGCTTTTGTATATCTTTTTGTAATTTTCCTTTCTTTTCTTTGTGTAATTTTTTACTCTCTGGTAAAAGATATCCTAGACTCACTATGTTTACTCTACTCCAGCCCAAGATGTGCCATTTTTGCAAAAAATTTGAAAGCCAAGATTGGATACTAGTGTGTAATTGTTTTTAACATATATTTCCATGTATGTGTATGTTGAATGCTGTGAGTTCATAGTTAAAGTTTCGATTCTAATATTAGGAGGTTGATTCTTATTTTCTCCTTTTCCATGTTTATAGCTTCCTTTTATAGCAGTGAGAAACCTGATTCCTACTGCTCGTGTGTTTCTCCGAAATGTAGGTCACCTCATCTCCTTCCCGGGGAAATGCGTGCCATCCTTGTGAAAGTCCAACATCCTTCCCTTACTCACTGGAGTGCATAAACCCCGTTAGGCATACCTTGTTGATTTTATCCAGTGCTTTTGGATTGAGTTGTTAAAGAGAGAAATAGCTTTTTTCCCCTTTAAATTGTCTTATCTTTTTGACATTAAAAAAACTGTTTTAAAAATACACATATATTATAATTAACACTGGTGTATTTAACAAATTATTGCAGAGATATAGATAGATAGAAACAGTTCCAGTCATCCTGCTCCTATCCTAGAAGCCCTGGAAACCATGATTTTGTCTGTTTCTATAGTTTTGCCTTCTCCACAATATACGTTGAATCATATAATATTAACAGCCATACTGAGACATAATGTATATGCATTTATCCATAATATATAATATCTGTAATATATATCATACTATATACAACACTGATTTTATCTTAAGTAGAAATCTTCTTTTTGCTACTATCCCTCCCTTCTCCCCATCCCTTGTCAGCCAAACAACCACTGATTCATTTTCTTAGTTCCCTGTACCAGACATTTCTTGTATGTGCAATTATAGTATATGTGGTCTTTGGTAACTTGATCTCAGTGTGTCAGAGATTCAACCATGTTCTAGCATATGATATTTTTTAAGAATCATGTATGATCACATGGCTGTTATCCCATTAGGTTTTTCATTTGTAAGCTGATGGACATTTAGGATATTTGCACCTTTTGGGTATGCTGAATAACGCTATTATAAACATCTGCATGCAAATTTTTATGTGCTTTAAAAAAAAAATTTTTTTTATGTGCTTTGCTTTCTCAGCTCAGAGAAAGTTTAGATTGGCCTGGATAGTTAACATTGGAGGAACTTCCGAGGTATTATACAGAGTATACATTTTGCATTCCCACCAGCAGTATACAAGAGGTCACATCGTTCTCAGCACTTGTTATTATCTGTTTTTTTGATTCTATTCATTCTTGAGGGTAATTAATGCTGTGGTTTAGATTTGCATTTCCCTTATAACTAATTGATCAGCCATTCTTTTTTGTGGTTATTGACCATTTGTGTATCTTTCACTGGTAAATGTTTATTCAACTCCTTTGTCCATTTATTAATTGGGCTATCTTCTTGAGTAATAACAGTTCTTTATATATTCTGGTGGAAGTATTTTAACAGATATGTGATTTGTAAATGTTTTTTGCCATTCTGAATTCTTTTCAACTTTTTGGTGTATTTTGGAGTTCAAACGTATTTAACTTGATGTGATCTTAATTTGTCATGATGTTTGTGGATGATTCTTTTAAATTTTTTTTTTTAACCATCTGAGAAACAGTAACAGAATGAGCACACTCATCCACGGGTTCAGTCCGTCAGATGCCTGCAGCCTTCAGGGCTGGAGCAGGAGCCAGAACCTCAACCCATGTCTGCAGTGTGGGTGACGAGCCAGACACTTGGACCATTGCTTTTCCCCCATAGCATCTGCGTTTGGGGGATGTGAGTCAAGAGTAAAAACACACTGTGATATAGGGTATCTTAACTGCTAGGTTCAACACCTACTGCACCTACTGCAGATGATGCTTCCAGTGTCACAGCCAAGGACTTTTTAACCTCAGCTCTTATGAGAAATTCTTATGAATTTTCTTTGGAAAAAAATTTTTCTTTTCTTTCTTCCTCCTTCCCTCCTTTTTCCTTGTTTTGCTTTCCTAACTTGCACGCAACAGAGAAAGGGAGATAGCACCTCAAGCTTCCATCTGCTGATTCACTCTCCAAATGAACACAACAGTCAGAGCTGGGCCAGGGTGTAGCCAGGAGCTTTCTGCTGCTCTCATAGCTGGGCCATCATCTGCTGCTTTCCCATGCAGAGTAGCAGAGAGCTGAATTGACAGAGCAGCAGACACGACTTGACCCTGTGCCCATATGGGATGCCAACACTGGCAGCTTGACTTGCTATGCTACAATGGTGACCCCTGTTTTTTTTTCTGAAAGTTTTATGACTTTGTAATTAAAATCTGCACCCTATTTTAAGATAGCTTTTCTGTAGGCTGTGAGGTTTAGGTGGAGAGAATTCCCTCCTTCCCCCCACCTTTTTTAATAGCTATCTAGTTGTTTCAAAATTATTTGTCCATTCCGCCACCAAACTTTCTTTGTATCTTTGTCAAAAATCATAGTACTTTTGTGAATCTGTATTTAGGGTCCATTCCATTAATCTGTATGTCTTTTTAACAATACTACATTGCCTCAGTGATTGCTGTTTTAAAATGTCTTGAAATGTAGTAGCATTAGTGCTTGTAACTTGCTTTGAAGTTGCCTTTTCATTTTCTTGTCCATATAGCATTTACACTTAGTGTAAGCATGGGTGTTTGGTGCACAGTTGATGCCATTTGGGATACCCATATCCTATATCAGAGTGCATAAAGTAGGGTCATGGCTCTGCTCTTGTGTCCAGCTTTCTGCTTTTGGCCACCCTAGAGCAAGTACTTAAGTGTGCCACTCAACTGGGAGCACTGGATGAAGTTCCTGATTCTTGGTTGTGTTCCTGGGGAGTGAAACTGCAGGTGGAGATCTGTCTGCCTTTCAAATAAAGAAAGGAAAACTTTTTTTTTTGTTGTTTTTGTTTTTTTTAAAGGTTTATTTTATTTATTTATTTATTGGAAAGGCAGATATACAGAGAGGAAAATCTTCCGTCCGATGATTCACTCTCCAAGTGAGCGCAACGGCTGATGCTATGCCGATCCGAAGCCAGGAACCTCTTCTGGGTCTCCCACATGGGTGCAGGGTCCCAAAGCTTTGGGCCGTCCTCGACTGCTTTCCCGGGCCACAGGCAGGGAGCTGGATGGGAAGCGGGGCTGCCGGGATAGAACCGGTGCCCATATGGGATCCTGGGTGTGCAAGGCAAAGACCTTAACCACTGCACCACTGTGCTGGGCCCAAGAAAGGAAAACTTAAAAATCAGTCTGAAACTGTAGTCTCCTGCTGAGATTTTGAATGAAATTTTCTGTAAACATGGCATGTTGCTCTGTTGAGATCCTCTTTTGAGTCCAGTCACCATCATGTTATGTAGCTTTCTCTTTATAGAGCCTTCACCTCTTTTGATAGACTTATTCCCAAAAGCCCATGGGATGGGGAGGACTAGTGTGAATGGTTTTGAAGTTTGGATTTCCAATTACTCATTGTTAGTGTACAGCAGTATAAATATTCAATTTTTAGTTTTTGACGTTGAATCCTGTGACTTTGCTAATTGCTAAATTTGATGATTAGTACTAGCAGTTCTTTGACTATCTCCATAAACCATAAATGCGACTCTTCTTCTTTTGCCCTTTATAGATCTTTTCTTTCTCTTGCTTGATTGCTTAAACAAAAAAGTAGAGATGTTGCAGCCACATGTTCTGGTTTTGAAAAGCATTGTCTTTTATCATTAAAAAAAGTTGTCAGTTATAGATTGTTGAGTTGAGGACAGCCCAAAGCCTTGGGACCCTGCACCTGTGGGAGACCCAGAGGAAGCTCCTGGCTCCTGATCAGCACAGCTCTGGTTGTTGCAGCCACTTGGGAAATGAATCAGCGGGCGGAAGATCATCTTCTCTGTCTCTCCTCTCTGTAGATCTGATTTTCCAGTCAAAATAAATCTTTTTAAAAAATGCACCTATGTATAGATAGATGTATTTTTAAAATTTATTTATTTCGGGCCCAGCGCAGTGGTGCAGTGGTTAAGGTCCTCACC
The DNA here is from genome assembly GCF_017591425.1 of Ochotona curzoniae. Classification (NCBI taxonomy): domain Eukaryota; kingdom Metazoa; phylum Chordata; class Mammalia; order Lagomorpha; family Ochotonidae; genus Ochotona; species Ochotona curzoniae. The sequence continues at coordinate 10,757,436 of NW_024464918.1, forward strand.
TTGCACGCCCGGGATCCCATATGGGCACCAGTTCTAATCCCGGTAGCCCTGCTTCCCATCCAGCTCCCTGCCTGTGGCCTGGGAAAGCAGTCAAGGACGGCCCAAAGCTTTGGGACCCTGCACCCCTGTGGGAGACCCGGAAGAGGCTCCTGGCTTCAGATTGGCTCAGCTCCAGCCATTGCGACCGCCTGGGGAGTGAATCATCGGACGGAAGATCTTCCTCTCTGTATCTCCTCTCTGTATATCCGTCTTTCCAATAAAATTATTGGAGGAAGATCTTCCGTCCGATGATTCACTCCCCAAGTAAGCACAACGGCCGATACTATGCCGATCCGAAGCCAGGAGCCTCTTCCGGGTCTCCCACAGGGGTGCAGGGTCCCAAAGCTTTGGGCCGTCCTCGACTGCTCTCCCGGGCCACAGGAAAGGAGCTGGAAGGGAAGCAGGGCTGCCGGGATTAGAACCGGTGCCCATACAGGATCCCAGGCGTGCAAGGCGAGGACCTTAACCACTTGCGCCATGGCGCCGGGCCCAAAACAAAATAAATCTTTAAAAAAATTTTTATTTATTTGAAAGGCAGAGAGAGGAGACACAAAGGGTGTGATTTTCCATCTGTTGATTCACTCCCCAAATGGCTGCCACAGCCAAGGCTGTGCCAGGCTGTAGCCAGGAGCTGCTTATGGGTTTCCCAAAGGGATTCAGGGACCAAGTCCTTGGACTGTCTTCCACTGCTTTCCTGGCCATGTTAGTAGGGAGCAGGATTGGAGATGGAGAAGCTGGGACTCAAAGTAGTATTTATGGGATGCTGGCGGCGGGGGGGGGGGGGGGGCGGGGGGGTTATCTGCTGTGACACAGCAAGCCCTAAAATATTTTATAGTTCTTTTGAGACTTCTCCTTGGAACCTGTTGTTTAATTTCCAAATATTCAGAGATTTTTCTTTTCTTAGTGACTTCTAGTTCATTGTGCAAGAACATACTTTGTGTGATTTCAGTTCTTTTACATTTGCTAAAGATCTAGGGTAACAGTCCATTTTGGTAGAAACTTATGCACTTTGTAGAATGGTTAGCCTGTTTTGTGTTTTAAGTCAGCTAAAACGTGTTATATGGAGTTCAGCATCTTATCTTTGCATATTTTTTAGATTTATCAAATCTGAAAAGAGTATTTCATTCTCTGTCAGTGAAAGATTGTCCATTTCACCTGCAGTGTTGACTTGATAGTAACACTTATTGATCTAGGAATGTCATCTTTAACTGATTTTTTTTAAAGATTTTATTTTTATTTGAAGGGCAGATTTCTACAGATAAAAGGAGAGACAGGGAGAAGGTCTCTCCATCTATGGTTCACTCCCCAAGTGGCTGCGATGACTGGAGCAGAGCTGGGCCAATGTGAGACCAGGAACCAGGAAATTTTTTCAGGTCTCTCACATGGATGCACGTCGCCAAGGTGCTGGATCCACCTCCAGTCATAAGAATGGAGCTGGATCAGAAGTGGAGCAACCAGGACTTTAACGGGTGCCCACAGGGGAGACTTTTGCTGCATCAGAGAACCAGCTTGTCATGCCACCATATACCGGCTCCAAATTCATTCTTTTATGCTTAAAATCCCTCTTCAGCTTGGTAATATTCTCCTAAGTCTACTTTGGTGAATGCGTACAAAATTGGCTTATCTAATTTATGTTTTGGGTTTTTGAAAAATTATGTTTCACACTTACAAGCAATATGTTAGAAAAACATATCTTAAAAAATGATTCTAATTATTCTTACTATCCTATGATCATAATCATCAAATGATCCAAGCAGGTTAGCTTTCATTGGAAATTATCCTTAGCAGCTAAACTACTGAGATGCCGTTTAATTAGGTATCAAGTGCACAAAAGCTTACATGCTTAAATTTGCATTAAGCATATAAATTCAGGACAGTGCTGAAAGACAAAAATGGATAATGCCTATACATCAACTTTTAGGGCCCAGTGCAAAAGCCTAGCAGCTAAACCCTCACCTTGAATCCATCGGGATCCCATACGGGTGTCGATTGTGTCCTTGCTGCTCTACTTACCATCCAAGTCCCTGCTTGTGGCCTGGGAACACAGCAGAAGATAGCCAAGCCTTGGGATCCTACACCAGTATGGGAGACCCAAAAGAAGCACCTGGCTCCTGACTTGGCAGCCACTTGGGGAGTGAACCAGAGGACAGATCTTTGTTTCCTTCTATTTGTGTATCTGCCTTGCCAATAAAAAAGTAAAAGAAATCGTGTCTATTTTTAAAAACCCCCATGTAGTAAAGGGTTAATTAGGTAACAGGCATACTGAAAGATTTTACTGTTTTTGTTTCCAAGTATTTATGTCAGTTCTGAATTTAAGTACACTATAGAGTATTTTATTTGAAAGGCATTTGCAGAGGGAGATAGAATACTTCTGTTCTATGGTTCACTCTTCAGAGGCCACAGCCCAGGCCAAAGCCAGGATGCAGGAGCTTCTGGGCTTCCCCTGCAGGGGTGTTAGGAGACCACGCACTTTCAGTCACATGAGCAGGGAGCTGAACAGGAAGTGGAGCAGCCCACAAGGGATGCTGGCATTCCTGGCAGCAGTTTAATCCACTGTGTAATGATACCAGTTTCAAGAAAACTTCTTATCTGGTCTTGTTCTCATACTGCTGGGATTAGAAGAAAATGGTATCTTTGATGTTCAGATATTGGTTTGTATTCCTGCATCCCATATTTGAGGACATGGGTTCAAACCCTGGCTCCACGTTGGAGTTCAGCTACCTTCTGACGCAGACCCTGGTGGACAGCAAGGAATGGCTCCAGTGCTTCAATCTTTGCCACCTGCCTGAGAACTTCAAGAATGCCATGCTCCAGGCTTTAACATGGCCCAGTTTGCGGTTGTTGAGCATATCTGAAGAGCAAACCAGTGGGTGGAAGATACGTCTTTTAAGTAAATCTTAAAAATAAATTTTTAAGAAAGAAAACAGTGCAGCATCAAAGCATGGTAGGCTAAGCATGAGACTGTGGCACTGACATCGATATAGGCTTGAGTTTGTTTGCTGGCTGTTCCACTTCTGATCCAGCTCCCTGCTTATGGCTTGGAAAAGGATGGCCCATTGTCAGTGTGCCTCTGCGTGATGTGGGAAACCCAAAAGAAGCTCCTCACTTAAGAGTAGCTCAGTGCTGGCCCTTGTGGCCATCTGGGGAGTGAACCATCAGATGGACGATTCCGATCTCTGTGTGTAACTCTGCCTTTCCAATAAAAATAAAGATTTTACTATTAAAAAAGAGACAGGGCCTGGCACAATGGCGCAGTGGTTAAGGTCCTCACCTTGCATGCCCGGGATCCCACATGGGTGCCGGTTCTAATCCCGGCGGCCCTGCTTCCCATCTAGCTCCCTGCCTGTGGCCTGGGAAAGCAGTCGAGAATGGCCCAAAGCTTTGGGACCCTGCACCCCTGTGGGAGACCCGGAAGAGGCTCCTGGCTCGGATTGGCAGCTGGGCCTGGAATGAGCACCCATATGGGATCCCTGTGCTTGAATGGGGATCAATAATCAATAGTCTATAAAGCTATCATGCCAGGCCCAAAAATAAATCTTAAGGAAAAAAAATCACATAGGAAGGGATTACATTTCAATAATTTTATTGAAAGGTTTATTACTTGGTACCAAACATAATGGTATTTGGTTAGGTTACCTGGGCCAACTCAAAAGTGAACAACTGATGTAGCAAAACAACTGAAATGTAGCAAAACTGAAGTCATCGGTAAAACACAGCTGGCAAAATGTAAGGATAATCTATGCTGTCATTCTTTGGTTACTATTTATTTTTTGCATTTCCTATTTACCCACAACACAACATCAAAGCTCATCACAGCCATTCTGAACTTCAGCCATGCGCCGTTCTGTTCATCACCCGTGGCACTTCGACACAGTCACCGGCCTTACTCTCGCTGACTAGCCATGTTTACTGAACTCTGCCTCAGTGACCTATTTGCGAAAGTATCTACTATTCTCAAGATGCAGGACAGGCATTAATGTATATTCTCCTTTCAGATAAAATTCTAAAATTTTAAATTAAGAAGCAATGGCAATTTTATTAAAACCAGTACTTAACAAATACATCTGGAGTGTTAAAGCTTGTCTGAACTTACTTTAGTGGGCTAAAATAAGTTCTCAAAGTGATAATTCAAGCAACTGATGAAATAGAAAACAAATTTCTTGATAAAACTAGATTGAGGCAACTGATTCAGTATAAAATATTTTATCATATGTATAAACCACCATTTTCCTCGAAAAAATATTCATGATTATGCATTTTCCAAACTTTCCATATTTGTTTTCTCCCTGCTTTCTAAAAAATGCTTCTAATTTAAATGTAATTCCCCTGTCCTGGTATTGTCTCCATGTCAGGATTATATTTGCATTTTGGGTGACAAGAAGCAATTTTCACTGCCTAAAGCACTAACTTTTATTATTTGTGAAATGTTATTTTGATGAAAACCTCATAATTTAAATTATTTAAATTATGTAGGTTAGCCTTTTTAATACTACCTAAACACATCAATCATACTCAATCAGATATAGAAAGCTAAATCAGTGTTAAGAAACGATTCACAGTTTACTTTCCCAGTCTTGTCATTAGTGCTTCACATTTATGCTTTAACTTTACATCACAGATGAATTCATACCTACAGATAATTCCACTACAGTATATATTAATTAGACAGTCTTCCTAAACCTGAGGGCATCATTCTAATCTAGTGAAGTTAGAAGGCTTCAAATTTAAACTCAAGATAATATGAAATCCATAGCTCAGGATGGTGGAGAAAAGATTCAAAGAAGAGTTTTTGTTGCATGTTACTCTAATAATACTCCCTAAAACCACCACCAAAAACCCAACTTATCAGACATCTGTGAAGTGTTATTAAAAATGAGTTGATCATATTTGAAATTCATAATCATACATGTGTTAAATATTGAGTGGAAAAAGATAAATCATAATTAAGACGTGTCAAAAATATATGAGATGATTCCAAGTTTACTTTTTTAATGCATTTAACTGCTTTCTAGAATTCCATCAGTTTTAGTAACTGGAATGTTGAGACACTTACAGCTTCCAAATACCTAAAGTGCAGATGGATTTGCCATGTCTTGCTTTTTCCTTAAATGCAGTTGAAATGTTAAAATATAAGATCATATTGATCTAGCTTATAAGCGAACATACTCAAATTAGTCCACATAGGATCCAAAAGTTTGGTCTAATTGTACTCTGGTTAACATACCTATAAATGAGCCATGGGTCTAAATGGAGTATGATTATGATCAAAAAGAAAATATGATTTTACTGACACTTTTAAAACTTGGGGTTGTTGTGGAAGCTGCTGGGGGTTTTTGGTTGTGTTTGTTTTTGCCTGAGGGATGGTATGACTTACATATGCATCAGAGGTTGGATAATTCCAACCTCTCTGTAGAGTGCTATACGCAGAAAATGTCTTCAAATATTAGCTGACTAGATCAGTGCATTCACTTCCCTTCTGCAATTCCATTTTGTTTACTTTGAAAATATTGATATCCTAATTCTTATAAAAAGAAGTCATAGTACTGGATACTTTCCTCTGCATGGAGACTAGCAGTGACCCAAACTGACCAATTAAGGAACCATTTCAGGAATTGTTGGAAGGTGAGTTATTCTGTAGTAGCTATGCTTCAGTTGCCGTGCAGTACGCCCAGAAACAATCCATTTCAACTTCTGCACATTTGGTTTGGAACACTTGTTTGATGAATACTCAGTTAAACACTTGGATACAAGCTCTTGCCAGAAGGTCAAATCTCTGCCACTTATCTGTGCATAAATTAAAAACAATTATTCAATTAAAATGAAATTATTTTACATTGTATTTACAGTAATAAATGCAACTCTCCTAATATATATCCTTTCTCAGCAAAATAAAAACCTTGGATTAGCTACCTAAGTTTCAAATCAACATATAACATTCATTTCTCTTCACGAGATAGTACAAGTGGTTCTGTTCCTTGTGCAGCTATGGGGTTTAGCTTATGACCCTGACATACCTTGGAATGTTTCTGAAGACATTCTACTCCTTCTGTCAACTCTATACATTTCTGTGCTTGAATCTCCAATGCAATGATAGATAATGCCAATACAGAAGGCTGAAAGAGATACATTTAAAGTAAATAGAAGATACAAATATAGGTCTATATAAACAAATCTATATAAACAATTTTAATCTGTATGAATATTTACCTTTGCTTTAGAAAATATGATCCTGCAGTGACATGCCTTAAGTTGAGCTTCTAGTCGTTCAAAATTAAGGCTGTTTCTCCTTTAAAAAGAACATGGGATTCATTTTATACAGATAATATTATAGCTAATCAAGACATACATTGTTTTATAAAACCATTTTAAGGAGAAACTGATGCTCACTTTTCATAAGGCGTACAGACTTAAAGGAATCTCCATTGCATCAAATATAAATTTCTTAAGAGTACCATATATGATTTTTAATTATTTAGTTCAAAAAATTAACAGTATTATGTCATGATTTACTTTTCCTTTTCCCGTTTTTTTTTTGTATCTAATGAGTATCCTTTTTCCATAATTTGTGTTAAATTTTAACCCACTAAGTTTTATGTAAGTTGAAATGTTCTTTAATGCCAAGTCTTCATTAAGTTAATTACAATAGAGTCTTCTCAGTTTTGGAAGGCAGTAAAGTTCAGGAAGCCCCTGCTGTCATTTTACTATTTTCAATAGAATTCTATATGGACACTGATCTCACACAGTATCCAAACACCATTCTGATTTCTGAACATTTTTTTTTAGAACGCAGGTCACATACCTCTCAAATGGCAAGTTCTCTTGAAGGAGGGAGTAATACAGTTGCAGAAACTGAAAGGCAGTGGTAGCTCTGACTTTCCAACACACCTTCTCCAATACAATCTTTTCCATTCTCATCAAATCTGAAACCGTGAACCTATACTGACTTATTCGGATCAAGTCAGCTGCCAATGGCACATTCCTTTCCTCTTCTGTTGATTTTACAGCCAAATAAAAGCAGCTCAGACCGACACATCCAAGGTGCTTGGGCTGTACCTAAAAACAAACAACCAGTAAGACTGTATTTCTACCTTATTTCAATGACTAAAACATGAGGATTAATCTAGAACTCAGATCTAATACGAAATATTTTTGAGCTATATTTTCAACTATAATGGATTTGACAAAATCTATTCATACCTAAATTGTAGCCTGTTAGTTTTATGAGCTCTATTTGGATCCAATTTTTGAGTAACTGAACTAAGTTTTAGTATAATATTTGACTCCACTGTAAATTTTTTTTTTATCACTGTGAAATTATAAGTTTGATTAGACATGGTAAGTGGTCATTACATGAGGGCTGAAACATGTTATGACTTATTCACAAAATTCCTCTGCAGAAATTGGATGCCATGTATTGTTCTAGGTTGTTTTTATTTTAGTAACATTTTAAAACCTATAACAACACATGTTGTTTACCATATCTATAAAGTTCTGTCTACTAACAATTTTGCTTTTTCACGTCACGTTTTAAAGTTCAGAGTAAAACAGTCAAAACTCTATGTAGGCTTTAAGTTTCAGCTCAAATGAAACTTCTAACAATACCTCTGCTCTCTGTCCTTTTTCAGAGTACATTCCTGCCAATTTAAAGATAATGATGTGATTTTTTAAATTAGACTTGTACTGTATGGTAGCTATCAGTGCAACCACCTCATTCTCACATAAGCCTATCTTACCCTTGAGGTGCAGCTATGTATTGTTTATTTTTTAACATTAAAGGACTCAAAGGAAGTACCTACCCATGTAAGTACCTAAAGAGCTGTTGAATGTATGCTGAATAGATTGTTTTGACCCACTTAACAAATACTGAGTTCCTTTAATATATGATACATTGCATTAGCCATAGAAAAGTAAACTTAGAGAATAATTCTACTTGTCATATCAGCTCATTTTCCTCATGATCTTGGAGTTCAGGGAAGGCAGATGCATTTTTAACAGTTAAGTCCTGACAGCTACACACATATTCATTTACAATAAGGAAGTAACTATATAAAAGTCACTCCTTCAGAAGATAACTTTATCCGATGCAAACTGAAGTTGGAAATGCCAAATGGTCAAAGCAAACAGGAGTTTAGTGGATAGTGACTAAGGAACATATCCTAATTCTTAAACACACTGTAGCATTCTAGACCTCTAGCAAACTCTTTAAACCTAAAAATCATATTAAGTACATGGACATAATCTCTCTGGAAAAACTGTTAAAAGCAATGGCCATTTTTTTTCTGTTGGAAAATTCTGTGATCAGTTACCTGATATTATACTACGATACTGCTTTTGATCTCTGAACATAAGTAATGAAAGATGCATTACTGTTGATCATGATAAGCGTACTTACTGCTGTACTACACAAAACAATAGTGTTTCTGTTTCCTGAAAATGAAAAAGATGATGGTTTTCAATGAAGAGCTAGCAATCCATCTGTAAAACCCACTGCGTGGAAACAATCCTGTACATAGCTTTACACATACCTTCATTTTAGACAGGAATCTGTCCAGCAAATTCACAGCTAGAGAAAATGTCTCCGTGTCAAAACCAAAAAACTGAGTTAGACTAAGAAGATCTTTTACTTCGAAGTCCCTCAGCCGAGCCGTCATTCTGAGGCCATTATCGTGTGCACACTCGATCAGTCTCAAGCCACAGACCTTCGGCTGGCATCGAGCTTCCTGTTCCAACAGAGCGTTCAGCTGCTGTAGCAGTTTCTGAGAGTCAGTTGTTGTCGGGACCTCTATCATCTATAAATAGAACAAGGCCCAGAAAGGAATTCAGAGTAGTCCTGGCTTTCCTCGGCTGTGCCGCATGATGCCCAAGAACCTTTCAGTTTATGAATCTCGCCTCCCCTCCCGGCAATCTACCTTATTGTCAAGTGCTATCTCCCCCACGCCCTTCTACAAGATTCCTACCTTTTTAAAAACTCAAGTCTTCGAGAAATACTTGTATAAGTTGTAAGCAGATAACCACGGACAGATGAGGATATCAAAACTTTAAAAATTAGACGGTATCTTACATTCTGCCACTAACTAACAGTGTGAGTTATACAAGTTAGTTCTTTTTTGGTAGTCTCTCATCTGAAAGGTGGGGATAAAGTTATTACCTACCACCACAGATTGGGAAAGCCATCTGAAGTCATACAATCAGCTTAGCACAGTTTCTTTAAAATTGCACAAATCTAACTGTGTGTAAAATGGGAGGCATGAACTGTTTCTTTGTATGATTGTGAAGATTAAACAAAATGATTCGTTTAAAAAGTGTAGCCCCACACCCCGGCACCCATGCTCAGAAACAGTTCTATTTTTTTTTTTTTTTTATCAGAATCAAGGAAATTCAAAGCGTGCTATGAGAGAGCACATAGTGGGGGAGACGGGTTCATCTAGTTAACAACACGAGAGTGGGAATTTCATCAAGGGTCCTGGGTCCTGGATGCCCCAAACACCAACCGAATGACAGGCAGGTAAGGGATGTTTAGGGTTGGGGAGGTGAGAAGCCACTAACTGTCTCGCTGAAACCGGAGGCAGGGCGCGGCCCCGCCCCTCCGGCTGGGACTAGCCTGGGCTTGCGTCCTCACTAGCGGGAGAGCGCGGCTCGGAGCCGCGAGTCACCCCACGCACCCAACTCTGTGTCCCACCCGCACCCCGAGAGAGCCCACCCCGACGCAGTCCCAGCTCACCTTGACAGCGGCGGCAGCTCCTCAGTGCTTAACCTCCCTCCCCGGGCCTGCTCTCACCTCACCCCCCACGGTATCAGATTCCAGAGGCCAAGGGGACGGGGGGACCCGCGGGCGGGCGAGAGGGGAGAGAGGCCCGGGGAGGGGGCGCCGTCCTGGGTGGGGGTCTCGGCAGTGCCGCCCAGACGACACCGCCCTTCGCAGGGTCCGCTTGCAGCCGAAGGGGCTGCGCCTCAGCTCCTCGCTCATATATAGGGGAAGGCGGGGCTCGCGCGCGCCGGGGAGGCATTCTTACCTCTGATTGGTGTAGCTCTCTTGATGGAAGGTTTCCGCGGTCCAAAGAGGGGCTGGAAAGGTTGGAAATCCGGCCACTCAGCGCACACTTCCCGTTACCTTGCGTCGAAATCCCCCTCTCCCTGTAAGACCGAGCCCTTCCCTCGAAGTGTTTAGTCAGTGGAGGCTTTCTCCAAGCGTCTTCCCTGGAGACGCACCAACCTTGTCAGGGCCGGGTCGCTCTGTCGCCCCGCCGGATTGGCCTGGGTATGCTTCCAGAATGTTCTGGGAAGTTCTGTGCGGTTTAAGTTGTTGTACGGTAATTCTGCCCCCTCTTTCTAAAAAAAGATAGAATGCCAAGTCAAGAAAAAGTTAAAGGTTTTGTTTTTTTTTTCTTTTGTATGAAGTCCATGTGTGACTTTATTAAATTCCTCAGATTTCTTTTTGTGAGCTTGGGAGTCGGTTCTGATGTATGGAATTTGGCTTTTTGCAAGATTTGTCAACTGAGGTGGTGGGGCTGGACTATGTAATTTCTTGGTCTTCTACCAACTTTTAAAATTTTCCCGTTGGACAAATTTTTTTTTAAATTGACATTTTTTTCTTTTAAAGTGGGTTAAAACGAACGGGGTGTGACAGGTTGTGAAGAAAAATACTTAGAAAACACCTTGGTAGTGAGCTGGAATCCCTGAATATGGGGGCAGGCGTGAAGCAGTATTGTGTTTTTTCATGGACTGTAGTGAACTGAATCTCTGCCAGTCTTTTCTGTGTCAGGTAAATGGGAAAATAAACTGTTCCTTTGTCACCTCCTCGCCACTGATTCATAAGAGGAGTCTTCGGAACAGGACCACCGGAAGCCCCTTCTGACCTACAGGTTTTAGTTGGCTATTTCTGTTCTCATTGCCTCTGCCTGTTCTGTTGCTCTCCCAGCTCTGAAAAAATGAAAATTTGAAAGATTTCTTGGCACGTCTGCTCCTTGCCTTGCCCTGTACCTCTCTGAGGCAGTGCCACAGTACCAAGCCCTAGATGGGCAGAGAGGAGTAAGGAGGAAAGGGAAGAGGGGAAAAGGAAGAATAAGTTAATATCTCAAAATAATACCTCATGGATTCAGATGAGTGTTTGAGAAAAAGTTACAAATGGACAGTGGGCCTTGGAAAGAAAAAACTTGCTTACTGAGTATTAATTGGCAATGGAAAGCACTAAAAATAATGCTATATGTTTTCACGTGTGCAATAATGTGTGTCTATAAGTGTACCTGCTTTTGTTTTGCTTTTTAGTTCGTATTATTTCAGTTTCTTAAATTTAGGAATATATCTTTATATGCACGCCAGTTTTTTAAGATTTACTTTTTATTTGCTTGAAAGGCAGAGTTACAGTGAGAGAAGGAGAGACAGAGAGAATCTTCCCTGTCATCTTCTGCTTTGCTCCCCAGCTGACTGCAGCAGTTGGGGCTGGGTCCACTGAAGCGAAGAGCTCAGAGTTTATTCTGGGTCTCTCCCAAAGAGATGCAGGGGTCCAAGGACTTTGGCCATCCTCTATTTTTTTTTCTCAGAAGTATTAAGCAGCGAGTTGAATTGAGAGTGTAGAAGCCAGGACTTGAATCAGTACTGATATGGGATGCCAGCGTTGTGGTATGGGTTTAACTTGCTATTCCACAACACAGGAACCCATCATATTAAAAAAAAAAAAAAAAAGATTTAAGAATGCTATGAGTCAAACCTATGGCAGTGAAAATCATGTTCAGTTCTCATACATGCCGATCTACAGAAAAATGCACTGGCCCTTGTTCTTACAGAATAGGAGTTCTTATGGACCATTAGGAAGGAGCTGGGTTGGAGATGGAGCAGCAAGGACACAAACTGATGCCCGTATGGGATGCTGGTGTCACAGGTGACAGCTTTTCCTGTGACACCATGATGCTGCTCACTGTAATTTTACTTTTAGGGAAGTGTTGATAAGGGCCCGGTGCAATGGCTCAACCGGCTAATCCTCCACCTCCCAAGTATGGCATGGGAGAACAGTAGAAGCCAGCTCAAATTCTTAGGGCCCTATACCCATGTGAGACCAGGAAGAAGCTGCTGGCTCCTGGCTTCAGCTCAGCTCAACTCTGACCATTTTGGCTATTTTTGGAGTGAACCAGTGCATGAAATGTCTTTTTCTTTGTCACTCCTTCTCTCTGTAATCTGCCTTTCCAATAAAGATAGCCATCTTAAAAAAAAAAGAATGTACACACACACACACACACACACACACACACACACACACACACACGGCTGTGAGTTCCGATCAGAAATTTTTAGATAAACTGGCTTCTAGGACATTTTTGATGCTCAGTAGTATGTACAACTTCTTGCTTCACATTTTTTCTCTGTCAGCAGAATCAGAACCAGTGTGCAGAACAGCGGCTTTAAAGCTAAGGAAGAATCACAGGAAAATATGATCACATCCTCTGCATTATAGACTGTAGAAGTCCCTTTGAGTTGCAAGGATTATAGCAATTAACTTTAACAGTGAGGATGTATCTAGTGCTGGATTGACTTGAAGGGAAACTTCTAATTGATTCTGTTTTCATTTTGTATAATGGGGGAGTGAGGAGTCCAGTGTCCAAGCACTGTAGCTCCCTAGTCAGGCTCTGTGAGAAAGAGCCAGAAGTTTTGGGTGTGAGCTTGCAAACTCTCCTGGGGGTCAATAAGAGTTTAATTAAGTTCCTTTCTGCTTCTAGATCTTTCCTGATACTGCGTATTACCACCCCCTCCTCTTCTTCAGCTGCTTTAAGTACATCTACATACTGTGTCTTACTTAAAGGTAACTAGTTTGGCAGTTGTTTCTTCAGTTCTGTGTTGTCTTTTCGGATGCAAGTGGACTTGTGCATGGCTGTGAGAAACAGGGAAAGGATGGAAAGAAAAGATGAATACATTCAGATGTATTTGTCCATTCAGAGATTCTGCAACTGTTTACTCAAACGAAGTAATCTCTTATAATTGAGATTTCCCCCATATTTCCAAATAAACTAAACTTTGATTAATCAGCTAAGAATTTCTATATAAAGACACTGGGAGATATTAGGGGGAAGATTTTTTGCTTTCTAATATTTAGTCCACAATCATAGACAGTTGAATGCAGGGCCCCAAGTCAGAATCAGATAATAAAGTGGAGGATATCCTTGTGCTGTGTATGTCCTGTGTGCCAGGCCATTGTGCTGAACTTAAACATGCATGATCTTCTTTATTTTCTAATACCTCTGATACTATTATAACTGTCTTTAGAAATAAGAATTCTTAGGGCAGGTATTTTGGTGCAGTAGATTAAGCTTCCACTTAGAATTCCCAAATCCTGTATCAGAGTACCTAGTTTGAATCCTGGCTACTTTGCTTCTAATCCAGTTTTGTGGTGAAGTGCATCACGGGAGGCAACAGGTTAGGGCTCAAGTACTTGGATCCCTACAGGTCTTGTGGGGGACCTGGTTGGGATTCCAAGCTCCTGACTTTAACCTGGTCCTGCCTTAGCTATTGCAAGCATTTGGAGAATCAATCAATAGATGAACGATACGTCTTTCTTTCTCCCACTCTGCTCCTCAAATAAGTGAAGATAAGTAAACAAAAAACCCCAGGATTTTTGGTTTTCTTCCTGTTTTATTAATTATTAATTTTTACTAAATATGTTATACATATAATTTGGATTTTGTTGCATTTAAAAAGCATTTTAAAAGTTTTCAGAGGTGGGTAGTTGCTGCAGCAGTGAAAACTCCACTTAGGATGTCTGCATCATCCATCATAGAGATTGGGGTTCGAGTCCCACCTGAACTTCTGATTCTAGCTTCCTGCTAAAGTGCACGATGGGAAACAGCAGGTCATGGCTCAAGGTATAGGCTTCCTGCCGCTCACCTGGAAGGCTGGTATTGGATTCTCAGTATAGCTGAGACCCAACCTTGGCTGTTGCTGGCATTTGGAGAAAGAACCAACAGGTGGAAGTTCTTTGTCTCTAAGCCTGTCAAATAAAAACATTCACAAATTATTTTAAATGGTTGAGATGACAATTTTTAAGATATTTTAAGAGTTTTTATTTTGGAACATTTCAGATTCATTATCCAGTTTCAGTAATCATCAGGATTTTCCCATGTTGTCATCTCTGATTTCTATTTATCCATTCAACAAATATTGATTATTTTCTAGGTGCCATACCATCATATTTTTGTGGTTCTAGATTAAAAATGTTACAGATTTTGAGCCATAGGGTGATCTGGCTATCATTCTCTGTGAAGATGGGCAGGAAGTATCAGTAGGATCATTGTCCCTGATGCAGAAGCCAGTACTGAAGGCATCCCTTCTGTCTGTTACTTTGGAAAGAGAAGTTGGGCTTTGAATTGAGAACTCCTTTCTTGTTTAAGTGTCTGCTACCTTCTTCCCCTTAGAGCTAATGGGCATAAGTTCATGCACGCACGCATGCACACACTCATATATTATATTCACAAAATATTTTGACAGAGTTGAAATTTGGGAAATAAATCATTACATTTCTATTCTGTTTTTTTAATCTTTTGCATTATTCTAGAAATAAGAGATCTTAAGAGTCATAATTTTTAAAAAGATTTTTTCATTCTAAAGACATGGTGACAGAAGAAAAGAGAGAAAAACATTTTCCATCTGTTGGCTTGCTTCCTAAACGGTCACAGTGCTAGGACTGGGGCAGGTCAAACCAGGAGCCAGACACTTCATCTGCTCCCCCACATGGATGATGGAGGCCCAAGTGCTTGGGCTATCCTTAGCTGCCTCAAGAGAACACTAGCAAGAAGCCGAATGAGAGTTCAACAGCTAGGACTCCAGTCAGCACTCCAATATAGGATGCTGACACTGCAAGCTATGGCTTAACAACTGCACCACAGTAACCAGATCTAGGTCATAATTTTTATTTTCTAAGTTACTGGTAAAGACTTTTCTGCTGATGGCCACAGCTTTTCTGGACTCTTTCACCTTTAACTCCTCTTTTGTCTTACCTGATCTTGCTAGCCTTTTGCTCAAGTCTCTGCTCCGACATTAACCTCTCCTTAAATCAGCAAGTGCTGTTGATCATCATCTGTCCAGCTGCCAGCTTCTCTTGCTGGTTAGAGGCAGCAGGAGGAGAGAGGGGCTCCTTTGGTGAGCTGAGGCTTGTTGGGTGAGTGTGGAAGAGAAACAACTGAATTAGGGTCATAGATGTCATACTATACTTTATCCTCAAAACTAAAAGGCAGAAGACTTTTCAGGGAAATAGGTGATTAACCAGGTAAATGTGCTGTGACAGAGCCTTGTGCAGGGAGTTAGGGGAACACACATTAAGGCTTAAACAAAGTTGAAGGGTTGGTGACTATGAGGGTTGGGGATCTTTGGTGATTGACAGGATTGCTGTAGCTCCAAGTCTGAGTTTTGAAAGGTGTAGCCGGGTGAAGAGGCCAATTAAGAAGGCACTCTGGCTAAAAACAATAGTGTGCAATATTGTTTTCTGGGAGATATTAAGGGAGTTGGTCTAGTGATGAAACAGATCAGTGAAGCTGTTGTTTATTCTGAAAGGCCACATATACTATATATAATATTCTCTCTCCTTTTAAAAAATATTTATTTTTATCAGAAGGGCAGATTTACAAAGAGAAGAAGAGACAGAAAGAAAGATCTTTCACTCACTGGCTCACTCACCAAGTGGCTGTAATGTCTGTAGCTAGTCAACCTGAAGCCAGGAGCCAGGAGCTTCTTCCTGGATATCCCACTTGGGTATGGGGTCCCAAGGCTTTGGGTTATCCTCTACTGTTTTCTCAGGCCATAAGCAGGGAGCTAGATGGGAAAGTGGAGCATCTGGGACACAAACCGGTGCCCATTTGGGATCCTAGCTCATGCGAGGTGAGGATTTAGCCACTGAACCATAGCACCGGGCATATTTTTTCTCTTATTTTTAAAGACTTATTTATTTTGCTTGGAAGAATTACAAAGAGAGGGAGAGGGAGAGACAGAGGGATTTTCCCATCCACAGATTCCGTGCTCAAATAGTTACTATGACTAGAGCCAGTCTGAAACTGGGAGAAAAAAGCTTCTTCCGGGTCTCCCATGTGGGTGTAGGACCCAATGGACTGGACCATTATCTGCTGCTTTTCCGGGCCAGAAACAGGGAGTTAGATCAGAAATGGAGCACCTGGGACACAAATTAGCAGCTATATGGGATGCCATTGCCATAGGTGGAGGATTAGAATGCCACATCACCTCACTGGCCTCAGTGTAGATTATTCTTAAAAGTTTGGACAATTTTCTGCATACTTTGGGGGAAATTGGCTATGCCATGCTTAAATGATTTTAGAATGATCAGTCAGCATCATGCCTAATATTAGAAGTCATGACTGGATTAAGAAGAGAAGTTAACAGGCCATTGCTTTAACTCAGGAACAAAAAATGAAACATTGAACTAAGGAAGTAAGAATGCTAATGGTGAGTGTCATGAACTCAAGGGACCTTAACAGATTGAGCTACTGCTTTGTGGTTATAGATCACATTTGGAGGAGCAGGAAGAGAAAGAGCAAGGAAAAGGTCCAAGCTTCTAGACTAAAGGAAAAGTTGAATGTGAATTCTATTTATATAGTTATTTGGCAGCACATGAAAAAGACCAGGTTTGCCTGAGGAAAACTTTGGGCTTGAGATGCCTAAGGGATTTCCTAGTGGAGCTGTCTAAAAGGCAAGTAGGAAAGATTCGGTGCCACGGATAGCTTGGGGTCTCATCATTATACAGGCAGGATTTATCTAATAGAAGTAACTAAGGAGAGTTAGAGATGGTAAGTTTGGAAAGACTCTGTGGAAGGGGTGTCTGAGGGAGACTTAGAGGGAGAGGAGAGAGAGGACAGAAAAATCAGAGGGGAGTGTGTCACAGGAAGCTGAAGGGATGTCAAGGCGAGTGAACACCAGTGCCTGATGCTGCGGAAAGAATAAAGTGACGTCAGAGCATGAAAGAGAGTCGATGGAACAAGGAGTGTATATACAGACTTGCTGGGAACTTGACTGTGAGAGTTACAGGCAGTAAGCAGGGTTAGACACGGTAATAATAGCAATATTTTGCTTTTCAAGGTGAACTAGATTTGTAGCTGTTTAAACAGTGACTCAGCAGGGAAAACAATATATCTGACCACTGGAAGAATCTGAGGCCTCATATGACACTGGTCAATTTAATTGACTCTGGTTAATTTACCACTCTGGTCAGCGGCATTGTTACAGAAACATCTAGTCAGATGGTCACAGATTGCAATGGAAGCTGACAGCACAAAGAAACAGAAATCCTATGTATTTAGTATGCTTACAATTCTCTGAAATACCACTAGATAGATATTTGTGGTTTTGGTAGTCATTATATATTTGTAATTTCTAGTTTATAATTATTCAAAATATTCTTGTTTTGAAATATCCTCACCTGTCAAGGAGTTTTAACGCAGTGTTGAAATAAAATTAAAGGTTAAAAACATGGATTTTATGAGCCCATACATAGCTAAAATGATAGAACAGTACATAGATTTGTTCCAGAGTTTTTTTTTTTTTAAGATTTATTTTATTGTACAGTCAGATATGCAGAGAGAAGGAGAGACAGAGAGAAATATCTTCTGTCCATTGATTCACTCTCCAAGTGGCTACAATGGCTGGAGCTGCACCAATCTGAAGCCTGGATCCGGGAGTCTCTTCTGGGTCTTCCACGCAAGTACAGGCTCTCAAAGCTTTGGGCTGTCCTTAACTGCTTTCCCAGGTCACAAGCAGGGAGCTGGATGGGAAGTGGGGCTGCAGATTAGAACTGGTGCCTATATGGGATCGTGGCACATGTAAGACTAGTACTTTAGCTGCTAGGCTACCGCTCCAGCTCCTGTTCAAGAGTTTTAAAAATAGCTAGCTTTTTTGGAAGGCATCCATGCATTAATTTAGCTCAAACAGAAAAAAAACTAGGTATATTATGGATGTTATTGTTTTTAAAGTAAATATGTACGTATTTACACAGTGAAACAAAATACTGTGTGTATGAAAGTGAGTATATTTGGATGTGATAAATAACATTGCTAAAGAACATTTATGTATATTTTAAGTGATTTTGTGTTTATTTGAGAGATAAAGAGGAAAGAGAGCATGTGTGTGAACAGGACAGAGCACTTCCATCTGCGGATTCACTCCACAAATATCTGACAGTCGCCATGGGTAGGAGAATCTAGAAGCCACAAGCCGGAAACTGCAGCCACTTCTCCCACAGGCGCAATTAGAGCCCCGTGATTTGAGCCATCCCCACTGCTTCCAGGAGCTGAAGCTGAGAACTGAACCCCTGCACTCTCTGTGCTTTCCTTAACCTGTAGTCGTCACCACGTGCTCCGTCAATTTTTTTCTGAAAATTTTGGTCTTGAAGAATATATGCATTTTAAAGACTATTTTATTTACGTGAAAGGTAGATATAAAGAGAGAGGGAACCAGTCTGTTCCCCAAATCTCTACAATGACTGGAGTTGGCAGGTTAAAGTGAGGAGAGCCAGGAACTCTATTTGGGTCTCCCATGTGGTTGGCACGGACCCAGATGCTTGGTCCATCTTCTACTGCTTTTCCAGGTACATTATCCGGGAGCTGGGTTGGAAAGTGGATCATCTAGAACTTGAATTAGAGTTCAATGGAATGCCACCACTGCAGTCAGTGGCTTAGCTCACTACACAAAAAATCCTGGCACCTGCCAAAAAACTTTCAGTAACTAGAAACAGTTGTTGTTAGGTTGAGATACCAAAGGACAGACTTTTCTGAAGTTTGTTTCCCTGGTTCCTAGATTGGAGCCTCAGTACTCCCTAGTGTGATTGGGAGGTAGTAACACTATTACTTCAAAGGTTGTTGTGAGGATTAATCGAGGTAATACTGAAAAGAGTGCATGTAATAAGACAAAAAAATGTTAAATATTATTGCCTATAGAAAGAAACAAGCTTTAGCCCATAACACTGATGACAGCAGTGACTGTGTTTAAATTGAACGATATTATCATGGTCTTTGTCCTTCATTTCATTAGTTATATAGTAAGATTCTGTTTAAATGGATTGAACAAGTTTATTAAAGTCAAGGATTTGTTTTTAAAGGGCGACAGAAATAAAGATCTTTCATCTGCTGGTTTACTCCCAAGTGGCTACAACAGCCAGAGCTGAGCCCATCCAAAGCCAGGACCCAGGAGCTTCTTCTTGGTCTCTAAAACAAGTACAGGGTCCCAAGGCTTTGGACTACCTCCATTGCTTTCCCTGGCTACAGGCAGGGAGCTAAATGGGAAGTAAAGCATCCAGGACATGAATTGGAGCTTTTATGGGATCCTGGAGCTTGCAAGGTGAGGATTTAACCATTGAGCCATTGTGTCAGGTCCAAGGATCCATTTTTTAAATAAGAAAAGTATAAATGTTATTTTAAAGTTCCTAAATTCTAAAATTTTAATAATTGGAAATTTGAAGGAAATAATACATCGTGTAAGACACGACAAAAATGATTATTTAGGTTGTGCTAAAGAACAAGGAAAACTACAGGACTGTAACAACTGCATGGTATTGGAGTTATTCAGATTATTCATTCATTAACATTATCACTTGGTGCCCTCTGAACACTTGTTGGCAATCAGTCATGTAAGGCAAATATCTTGATGTTGTGAAAACAGTTTTGACCTTGCAAACCTGCCTGTGCTTGGGCAATAGGGACACGGCCCAAACTCAGACATTGTCCTGCTCAAGGAACAACTTTACCCTGCAAGGGCAATCTAGTTATTTGATGAGATTCTTCTTGTGAAATTCAGGGCACTAATTTGTGAGTGTAAATTCTATGTGTTGGAGCAAAAACAGATCACAGGTGACCCTGGAGCTGAAAATACCATGATTTGGGGTAATATTTGTGAATCCACATCTTTTGTTTTAACAACCTTGTGCTGCTGTTATTTATTTTTTTATCTTTCTCAGTGCTGAAAGTTCTCTCCCGTGACTGGCGTGATGTTTCAGTGGCTAAATCCTTGCCTTACGTGTGCCAGGATCCCATATAGATGCTGGTTCATGTCCTGGCTACTCCACTTCCCATTCAACTCCCTATTTGTGGCCTGGGAAAGCAGTAGAGGATAGCCTGAAGCCTTTGGAACCTGTACCCATGTGGAAGACTTGAAAGAAGTTCCTTGCTCCTGGCTTTGGATCAGCTCAACTCTGGTCATTGCAACATCTTGAGGAGTGAAACAGTGGATGAAAGATGTTTCTCTCTGTCTCTTCTTCTCTCTATAGATCTGCCTTTCCAATAAAAATAAATAAGTCTTACAAAAAAAAACATAAAGTTGTCTCCTTCCTGGTATCACAGTGCCACTGGTTCCTTTAAGTAAGTGAGAAGAATCAGTGAGAGGTTTTGGCATCTTTCACACAGTGGGTGTCAATTTTGGTTGAGGTAGCAATGACCAATTTATGGTGTGTTCTATGCAGAGAATGCCTCAGGAGCAGCCGCTGCCCTCTTGCCTCTGTGTCACACTGTGAGGATGATCAGAGTGGTCTCGGCAGTGAAGTTGGTCTATATTCCTCACATGCTGACCAAGGGCTTTTTTTTTTTTTTTTTTTTTGCCTTGGTTCAGCAGCTTTCCAAGGACTTCTTTAGAGGGATAGTGTCTAGGCATTTTGTAAACCTTGACCATCCGGGTGCCGCCATTCTGGTTAGTGTAAACTGGCTTTGTGATAGTAGCAAAAATCTTTTTCTTTTTCGATCTTGACTTTGGGAGCCAAGTACTTTCTCAAGTACAGACCCTCTTACAAGGTCAGGATTTCAGCTGCGATGGGGGATTCCCCTTCTTGGGATTTTTCTCCTTGAGGTTCTTCTTCATTTTGTTGCTGACACTATATTATCTGCCTTCTTGGCTGGAGAGTTCTTTTTAGTGTCTGGCTTTGGAGCAAGTTTCACTTGCCGTCTTGCAACATGGAAGAGAGAATTCTGTCCTTCATTTCTCAGCATGATGGTATCTTCCAGGATTAAGACCTCATAGACTCAGAGGAGTTGACTTACTATGCCTGTAATAAAACAGCTAATAAAGAAAGATCCTTCCGCCTTTCCAATAAAAAAATCTTTAAAAAAAAAATAAAGATCCTGTCTTTTCTCTTTCTCCTTTTATAATTTTCTTCTTCTTTTAATATTTTCTTTCAAAAACTTTATTAATAACTTTATTTCCTTTAATAACCATTAAACTTTTTAAAAAAAGATTTATTTTTATTATTACTTTTTTATTGGAAAGGCGGATATACAGAGAGGAGAGACAGAGAGGAAGATCTTCCGTCCGATGATTTACTCCACCAAGTGAGTGCAACGGCCGATACTATGCCAATCTGAAGCCAGGACCCTCTTCCAGGTCTCCCACACGGGTGCAGGGTCCCAAAGCTTTGGGCTGTCCTCGACTGCTTTCCTGGGCCACAGGCAGGGAGCTGGAAGGGAAGCGGGGCTGCCTGGATAGAACCGGCGCCCATATGGGATCCCGGGCGTGCAAGGTGAGGACCTTAACCACTTGCGCCATTGCGCTGGGCCCAATAACCATTAAACTTTATTGAATTTTCCTTTCATAACGTTCTTTGAGATATAAAAATGAATGAAGATTCCCACTAAGGGATAATTGTACCTTCTGTTTTTAATAAACTTCAAGACTTGTAAATAATTTTGCATATTTTTTTCAAAAGATTGACTTATTTTTATTTGAAAGGCAATTTACAGAGAAAGTAATCTTCTATTGTTGATTCAGTCCTCAAATGGCCATGATGGCCAAATCTGGGCCCATCTGGATCCAAGATCTGGGGCTTCTTCCAGGTCTCCTACATGGATGCAGGGACTCAAAGACTTGTGGCTCTTTTCCTGCTTTCTCAGGCACTTTAGCAGAGAGCTGGATTGGAATTGGAGCAGCTGGTACTAGAAACAGTGCCCATATGGGATGGTGGCACCACAGGCAAAATCTTTATTATACCATAGCTCTTCCCTCATATTATACAATTTTTTAAAAATCCATACTTCCAAGATTTTCAGAAAAACACACAGGAAACTAGTTTGCTTGTGCTGCTGTTATCCATCATTGTGGAATGGCTGTTTGGGTCTAATATTCTCATAATACTGGCAGCTAGAAGCTTAAGATCAAGGTGCCAGTGTACTTAAGAGTCTCTTGAGGCCTCCATCTTCTCACTGGGGTCTCACTTGGTCAGTGCACATCTCTTTCTGTTATGAAGACACGAGTAGTGTTGGATTAAAATGCACTCTTACGATCTGTGTAGCCTTATTTGTGTTTTGAAATACTGTCTTTCCCATACAGTCACATTAGAGGGTTGCTTCAGTGTTTGGCTTTGGAGAGGGCAGTAACTTAGTTCAGCTATCTTTTGGTAAGAAGAGAGGACAGAGAAGATAAATGATTTATTTAGGATTACTTGGCTTGTGATAATAATTTAGGGCTGAAGCTGAAGACTTCTCATTCTCCTGTTGGATCCCATTGCGAGGTTTCCATTTGTCTCTGGAATTTCTTGATGGCATGAGTTTCTGAAATAGTATCATGTTCATGCACAAAAAACAAAGAAATGCTGTTTAGTTACATATGGCATCTAAGCTCAGAATCTCATGGTCTGGTCCTACTTGGCTCTATTCAAGTACAATTACCGTCTCCGAGTTCACTGTTAATATTTAGTTGGTCATTTCACAATGCTTTTGGAACTAGCCTGAGACATTAAAGACACACAAGTCCCTTAACATGTATTTTTCAGAAGAAGGTCCAGAGCCTGTTGTGAAATCTGTGGCGAAGGGTAGAATGTTAAGAACTTGGACCACGAATCGATCATTGAAACAGTTCCAAATTTTCAATTTGTAAGGCCATCTTGCGGATGTCAAAACAGAAGAATCTGCTTTTGGACGCAGAGTGTCAGTTGTTCTGCTTTCTGCCCTCTCACACTTCATCAGCTCCTCTCTCCCACAAGGCTCAGAAACGTCTTATCCATCTTACAACTCAAAGTTGGAACTTCTCGATTTCTCATGTCCGCCAGTCCTCAGCAACCAATATTGTTTTCTGTGAATTTATGCACAGCTTAATGACTACAGTAAAACTGAGCAAAGAATGCAAAATTTATATCACTTCACAGACACTATTGTGTGAAAATTAATGCATGCCCTAAGATTTTGTGTAATCCCGAGAAACAGAATTTGGAGTAACAGAATTTTTAAAAAAAGATTTATTTATTTTTACTGGAGAATAAAATATACAGAGAGGAGGAGAGACAGAGAGGAAGATCTTTCATCTGCAAACTCACTCCCCAAGTGGCTACAACGGCTGCAGCTGAGCCAGTCTGAAGCCAGGAGCCAGGAGGTTCTTCTGGGTCTTCCATGTGGGTGCAGGGTCCCAAGGCTTTCAGCCGTCCTCGACTGCTTTCCCAGGCCATAATCAGGGAGCTGGATGGGAGGTAGGGCTGCTAAGTTTAGAACCGACACTCATATGGGATCCTGGTGTGTGTCAGGTGAGGACTTTAGCCACTAGGCTACCGCACTGGGCCCTGAATAACAGAATATTATAGTATTGGCATTAAATATTTTTTTCTCATCATATTGTCACTGTATGTTTTATTTTTATTAAGATTTACTATTTTTTTGTTTGTAAAGCAAATTTATATATAGAGAAACAGACACTTAGAGAAAAATCTTCCATCAGTTGACTCACTCCCCAGATGGCCACAGTGGCCTTAGCCAATCCAAAGCCAGGAGACTGGAGTGTCTTCCAGGTCTCCCATGTGTTTCAAGGGCCCAAGCACTTGAGCCATCCTCCACTCTCTTCCCAAGTGCACAAGCAGGGAACTGGATTGGGATTGGAGCTGGTGGGACATGAACTGCTGTCCAAATGGGATGTCGGCATCACAGGTGGGGCTAAACCCATTACACCATGGCACTGGCCCCACAGATTTTCTATTTTAAAGGAATTACTAATTTGTAAGATAGAGTGGTAGAATTAGAGGCTGTGAGGGGAGGTCAGAGATACGGTTTGCTCCATCTATGGCCATAGTAGCCAGCTCTGGGCCAGGATGAAAGCAGGAACATGGAACTCCACTGGAGTCTCTTGTGTGCGTGACAGAAGCCCAGGCATTCTCACTGCAATTGGCTGCTCTCAGGCAAGTTAGCAGGGTGCTGGGTAACGGGCACACACAGGCATTCTGATATAAGGTGCTGGCATCACAAGCAGTGACTTAACCCAGCGTGCCTCAGTGCTGCCCTCCCAATGTATATTTTGAACAATAAGATGCTTAATACATATTTATCTTTGATTCATTACACACTTAATTTCTTTAAAGCTTTAGTTATTTATTCAAAAGGCGCAAAAGCAGAGAGATCGTCTGCCCCACTGGTTCATTTATCAAGTGGCTGCAGCAGCTGAGGCCGGACCAGGCCAAAACCAGAGCAAGGAGCTTCATCTCCTTCCGCATGGCTGGCAGGGGGCCACACACTCGGGCCACCTTCTGTTGCGTTTTATTACTCTTAAAAGGACAGTCAGCAAGAATGCCAAAGTAAAATAATAGACTAAAACAAGCAGAACAAAGGAACCGTTAAGAAAGAGACGGAACGGAGATGAGCCTTCGGCACAGTTAACACACCACGTGCACATCTGCATCAAAGTGCTTAGGTTTGAGTCCCATCTCTGCTCCTAATTCCAGCTTTCTGCTTCATTCAGATGCTGTAAGGTAGTAGTGACTGCTCAAGTATTTCGTTTCCTATCACCATGTGAAAGATCTACATGGCTTCAATCTGGCCCTGCTGCCATTTGGGGATTGAACTAGCTAAGGGGAAATCGCTGTCTCAAATACACTGAATAAAAATTGGCCGAGGGGGCCCGATGAAGTAGCCTAGTGGCTAAAGTCCTACTCTTGCGTGTGCTAGCCACATTATTAATTACTGAAAGAATCTTTTAGATTAGCCCAATTTCATAATCATTTGGCTAATTAATATATTCATTTCATGATCCTTTCCTGTATTTGTGAAGTATCAAAAGTATATATTTTAAAATGTCTCCCTGTACTTACCTCAATAGTCTTGAGCTTTCCTGTAAAAGAAAGGCTTTCTTATCCAGAAAAACAACAAAAGGGAATTATACAAATGCTCATATTCTAGTAAACGGATAGTATTAAGGATGGTGAACTTTGAAGCTACAATGCATCGGAGTGAACAGGGAGCAACAATGATAAATGGTAACAGCCAACATGCTCTATTCCAATAAGTTCCATCATTTGGTGCCTACTGGCATAAAAATAGAGACTATATCTATTTCTAGAAATTTCTGATTGGAAAAATGATAACAAAATTTTGGAGTAAGTCTCATCCTTCTAGCCCTGAGGAATTTCCTTGACAGGAAGGAATCAACCATGAAATCAACCAGATGTGATGATATAAACATGAACCACTCAGACGTTAGCTCAAAATCAACATGAACAAGGAAGGCTTCCCCCCGTGTTATCTATGTGCCACAATCTTCCAAAGAATTCTAGGTGAACTTTAAGTCAGTTTTCTGAGTTTATCATTTCCCCCCCCCCCCCAATTTTCTAAGCGTTTACCATTTACTATTTTCATAAGTAGGTGATTTCAAGGTTTTTAAAATAGGGCCACACGGCTGACATTCTGAGCATGCTGGGTGCATTATTTCCCTGAAGGCAGCGACTGTGAGGTTTAGGGGTAAGAAGTCTTCCAGGTAGTACAACTCGCTTACTAGAAGCAGGATTCACGGTCCCAGTGTTTTTCTCTTTTCCGAGTAAGTAAGAGCATGGAAAAGAAGGAAGCTAACTTCCCTCGTTTTTGTGTTTGCTGTCTTTGGTAACACCCACCGCTCTTTTAGTATCACTTCAGTTCTTCATGGTTGGGGCTCCAGGGGCCCATGAAAAGGAAAGGACAAAACATACCTAGGACACAGCGACAGGGACCCCGAGGGAGGGAGCAAGACAGACACGGTCGGTGTCAGCTTCGGATGCTGCGTGTGGGGAATGCTGTGCACCACTCCGGACTGGAGCAGGTCATAGAAGCTGCTGTCTGGCACTGTTGGTGGGTTCCTGGCCAAGCCAATCACATTCAGGTTGCATTAACCGCACCGCATTGCACAGCCTTTAGAGACTCATAAAATCCGAATGCAGCAGTCCTGAGAGGCCGCTGCTTGCAGGACGGGCAGGCTCCTGCAGAAGGGGCGAGCTCCACTCGCCCCTGGGGGCCTTCTCGGCTTCCTCGCTCATTCTTCTCTGTCCCTGTACCTCATTCTTTGCGGTCATGAGACATAGATAATTTGGCAGAAGTGTGGTCTTCTGAGCAGCAACATCTCAACATCTGAGAAATCCCTGTGGTGATGTAACCAAGTACTTTGAACTTTAGAAACCACTGCAGGGGCCCGGCGCTAAAGTGTAGTGGTTAAGGTCCTTTCCTTGAATGCGCCAGGATCCCATATGGGCGCTGGTTCTAATCCTGGCAGCTCCACTTCCCATCCAGCTCCCTGCTTGTGGCCTGGGAAAGCAGTTGAGGACGGCCCAAAGCCTTGGGACCCTGCACCTGTGTGGGAGACCAGGAGGAAGTTCCTGACTCCTGATTTTGGATCGGCGCAGTTCCAGCCATTGCAGCCACTTGGGGAGGGAACCATCGGACGGAAGATCCCTCTCTGTTTCTCCTTCTCTCTGTATATCTGCCTTTCCAATAAAAATAAATAAATCTTTTTTTTAAAAAAGAAACCACTGCAGGATTTTCTAGTGCATTTCAAAGTGAAGAGTCATCGCTTTCAGGAATTGTATCTTCAACTGCATTCAGGAGAAAATGAAACATAAAGTAAAATATAATCTAAATTAGACAAAATGCAAATTCCCATAGAATCTCTACTACAAGAATTAAAAAAAATTTAACAATATAAATTATTCAGATTTTCTCACACAATTGCTGGCTGACATCAGGCGTTGATAGATTAGATGACTAAGGCCACAGAACATGAAAGATCCTGGCTAGACATCCTCTTTAGGAAAGCCGGAAGGACGTGTTGGTATAGTCAGCGATTAAGGAATTTGGTGTTTTGCTGCTGGTTTAGTCTTGTGTTGGTCCCCCGCGTGTGTATTTAAATAGCAGCGCCTTTGGAAGGAAAGGGTTTAGTTTTAATTAATTAGTTCCAACACTAGATGGCAGTCTTGTGCCATTTTCCAAGGAGTTACGAAAGAAAATCTAGGGGGAAAAAGAGCTTAGAAGCTTCGAAAGGATGTCAGCGCTTTTGTTCCTAAGCAATGCATAGTTTTGACATTCTGGGCTTTTTTTTTTTTTGGATCTCTTCCATTAATTATGACACTCAAAGTTTCTCTCTCTCTTCTTGATCATTGAGCAGCAGAGAGCCAACACTTTAATTAAGCCTGTGGGGCACTGCTGCCAAGGCAGAGAAGGGTAATGATCCTGTGCCAGGACTTTACATAAACTGTTCAGTGAATTCTAAGAACATCTCCATGAAATAAATGTTACCATCCTTCGATGTACACTGGAGAACATGAATATGTGGGGTCTAACATTACGCCTGAAAGAAAAGACCGAGATTGGGACACGGGTTGTAGCATACTTTTTGAGAACGCCATACTTATTAAGCCCTTGAGGAATAATTACTGGAATTGTTAAGTTCATTAAAATCTTAGTAAATTATTTCTGTATTCATCTCCAGGTTTTCTGCTAAGGTGGGGATTATGCATAAGGTTTTAAATTATTCTCCATATTCCAACATTAGGGGCTGCATGATTATATTTACAGGGATATCATTTAAATCTTCTTTTAGCTTTGCCATGAGTTCTCCAAAAATTTTAGGATAAATGTGCTTCATGAAAAAACTATGCTTGGATTCCATGTTTTTTGCACTACCTTTACTTCTATTTCTGTGAAGTTTTGAAAGTACTTTCTTAATTAGAGATATCAGTTTTAAAGGAATTGCAAGTCCATGGAGCCCAGTGTTTCTGCTTAATTCTATACATTTAGCACACACTTTATAAATTAATATTGGAAAACAAAAGCATTGCTTAATCACTGAGACAGATCCATGGTCTTCAAGACTTCTTCTTCCACTGCTATTCCCTGAGCAGAAAAGCTGAAGGAAGATTCAAGTGTGACCAAAATCGTGCACATCATGCATTATCGCTTAGATTTTTTTACTGGGTGACTGCGTGGTTTTTGGCATGATCGGGCAGACTGGAGACCATTAGGAACTACTGATATCACAGGACTGGCATTTGCCTTTTGATTTCATCATCTTCTAGGTTGATTAGTTCTGAAAAACTTAGCTTCTCTGTGCAGTTTCCTTGACAGCAGAAGGTGGCAAGGAGTCTGTAAGCTCATCTATAAAATGTACTTTGGGTCACTATTGCAATATCATAGGTGATAATAGATTTGAGCTTTTACTAATGATAATAGTAGCAGTTCTATCACTTGATTTGGCACACATTAACTACTTTTAAAAAATGTCTATTCACTTAATTAACTTCTTTAATTACAAATCCAATAGCAATAGGATTATTATTCAACTTCTATGTTTAGTGTTGTTTGTAGTGCCTGGGATGTAACAGTACTCAAATCTGGTGTAAACATGTAAAAATAAATAAATTGTATGATCTTCAAAGCCATAAATAGCTGAGCTGTGCATGCAATTTCAAAGTAAATGAAAGTAATATTTGTGGGGTGTAAGTATGATAGAGGGAGAGAAAGGGGGAAAGTGGGAGAAGGAGAGAGGGAGAGAGGCAGAAAGATGTATCATACTTCAAGGGAAACTAAATGAGGTACTATGCTGAATTCTGATGATTTCTTTATTTCCCATGTTTGAATGTTTCTTCTCTGAAATGCAAGTGTTGAAAGTTAACCTGCAGTGTGATGCTATTAATAGGTGAAACTTGTACGAGATGGTTAGGAAATGAGAACTCTTCCACCCAGGGTTGAACTAAGGCCCCAGTAGAAGAGGTTTGTTTTATGTAGGGTCCAGCTTACTTGTCCTGGCACCTTCTGCCATGTGAGGGCATCGTGTTTCACTGTTTTCTGCTTGCATCGTGAGACATGCTTGCATCCTCTGTTCTCTGTTGAGGACAACACAAGCATGTCTCACGTTGCAAGCAGAAAAGAGCCCTCAACAGGCAGCACAGCCTGCTGGATCCTTGAACTTGGACTTCTTGGTTTCCAGAACTGAGAGAAAGTAAATTTTAACTGTAAATGACCCTCTCTTAGGTATGTCTGTGGCAGCACAAACGGGACAACAGCTTACTCGTGTTTGAAAAGTTCTTAAGGACCCGGCATGGTAGCCTAGTGGCTAAAGTCCTCACCTTGCATGTAACAGGATCCCATATGGGCGCCGATTCATATCCCAGTAGTCCTGCTTCCCATCCAGCTCCTGGCTTGTGGCCTGGGAAAGCAGTAAAGGACGGCCCAAGGCCTTGGGTCTCTGCACCCACATGGGAGACCTGGAGGAAGCTGTTTAAATAGGTATCACAATTGATGAGTTCATGGTAAGATTTTAAACCCAGTGAACATGGAACAGTTCCTTTCCTTCCTGTCATCTCCTTGATCTTGTTTGCAGCTTGGCTTACCCCTTTATTCTCTTTCCACATCTATTTCCAAAGTTGGAGAAGAAACGGGTCAATCAATGTGGATTTACAAGAACAAAATCCCTACTGATGGGAGGATCTCCCTCCCCAAAGAATGATTTTGTTTTGAATAATTGACAATAAGAATAATCATCTCAGTTTTTTGGGAGTTCAGGATCTAGCATCTTTGTTATCACAAGGTTGAGACTGGTCGTCTAGCAAAAAGAAAAAAAATAGTTCTGTCAGCTCTGAGAATTTTACATATGCCTTTCAACTAATCAACTGCATTAAACTATCCGTTAAAGAAAAAGCTAGTTAAGTGTGTGAGCTCTGGGATCAGATGACCTCACTTTCAACTTTAATTGTACTATTTTTCTAATATAAGATTTTGTGTGGTTTACTCAAGTTTTCTGACTCTCTGCTCCCTCATCTGTGGATGGGAGATGATACTCTCACAGTGTTGCTGTAGAAGTTCAATGAGCTGATGTATGTAAAGAGCTTGGCACAATGTTGGCAAGTGCTCAATAAGTATTAATTATCATCAGTGCTGTTCAGTTGATTGGGCATTAGATAGCTGCAGCCGCTGAGGAAATCACTTCTGAGAGTGGAAAAAGTCGGAGCATGTATTAATCCAAGCTTGCTGTTTTGCAAACTTTAATATTAATGCACTCAATTCAAGAGATGAGCTTCAAAAAATTGGAAGCTCAAGAAGAAAATTACCTAATCATGAGTATGATTTTAAAAGGTTGCTTCGAATTACATCGAATGCTAACCTGAACTGTCGGGATAAGAATATTATGTCCTGGATTAGTTCATATTCTGGTTTGCATCCTATATACAGTTTCTTAGATGATGTCATTGGTGACTAGAAATCCCTTCAGTATATATGCGGGACATGTTTTGAACCCAAACAACTTCCTTAACACCAATTGTAGAAACTTTTGCAAAGCATTTCTAGCATATAGACACAAAGAAACAGATTCGGGGTAAAACTATCCTCATGGTAACACTTTTCCTGCCAAATAAAGATGCGCGGATGTTGGATAGAAGTGGGAGAACTGAGAATGTTGCTGTGCTGTCAGGTAGTACCGGCACATGGCTGCAAATATTTGAGTCTGTATTTGGTAGTTGCAGAGTAGAGGGTTATGAAAAATATGTCATATCCCTTAAGTCTTTGAAGGGATGGAGGGTTTGCTCATTTGTCCGCCTCGTGAATGTGCACTCATTTTGCTTTAGGATTATCCCCCAGCAATTTCATGGGAGAGAAGGATTATCTGTTGAAAATGATTAGTTCTCAATCTGACTCTCCTTGTAAAGATGAAGCGTGTGTGGGACTGATTTAACCGCTAGGCACTACTGGCAGAGATTAGGATCTTGGAGCTTATTAAAGGGCTGTTTCGAGATCTGAAAAAAGAATTTAACTGTCTCAAAAATTTAACAAGAAGTTAAAAAATCGTAATTAGATAATTGTTAAGTCAGATATTCACAAAACACTGTCTTTTGTCAGGTTTAATTATTCTTGAGTGTATTAAGCCTAACATTTTTATTCAATTTTGGGTTGCTTTTTTTTTTTTTACCTCTGAGATTCCTATGTATGAGGGTACTTGAAAATGTTCATGGAAAAATGGAATTGAAAGGTAGACTTAGTCTGGTGCGAAACAGTTTTTAAGTTTGTATGTAGAATGGTTTTCAAAAAGTTCATGAAAAATGATTTAAGAAAAAAAAAACTATACACTGATTTTTTTTTAATTCCAAATAAATTTATCCTCATATTTGGGATGATTGCCTATATGCATCAAATATATTTAGTAAACTCATATAATTTAACCAGCAAATTTTTTTTCAACATATTTAAGGATTTTTTAAGCAGACAAAACTATTCTTAATGTGGGATTTGGGGTGCCTTTTTATGTGACAATTATGAATCAAGGCGGAAGACTAGGTGTCATCGTAAAGGTGGCATTGTGGTGGCCTCTGGGTAGTCTTCTGTGTTTGGCTTGACAGCTTCTTCTGCACGGCCAATATGATAGGGGTTAAGCACTATGACAGGATTACCAGCCTAAATCCCAGACAGCAACCTCTGTTTGTGCCCGTCTCATCATGTAGTCAACAGAGAATAAGCTTGGTAGTTGTGTTCAGTCAATACTGTCAGCTAGGTACTGTACTGCTGTAATGGCCTGTCAGCTCTGATTTGCTTATGCAGAAAGATTAGTGGAGAAGAGAAAAAAATACCATTTTAATCATTGTCTTAGAAATCGACCGTTCTTTCTCTGTAATCGAACAAGGAAAAAACTGGAGTGTAAGTACTGATTTGTTGAATAGCAGGTGAAGTACAGTTTCTAAGAGAAATACAAAATCCCCAATATAATAACCGATTTTGAGTTTAGGAGGCTTAACCATCACCTAAGATCAAGTGTTAGGTCAGGAAATAACACCTTCAAAGCCCACCATCATGATAAATTTGTATCCTGGAATGAATTTAATTGATGGGTTAATGTTTGAAGTAATGGAGAAAGAAAACCAAGTACATGGAATTCACCTTTTCTGCTTTTAAGAGGAGACAAGTTGGAAGTGGCTCATATAATCCCGATTCTAGATCAAAAATTCATTCTGGTCTCTGCAAGTTTTTGCTCACTTTTCTAATGAGTGTTTTCGAACTTTTCCAAGTTGCCAGCACGAGCTTGGCAGATAATCGTGAGCAACTTTGTTAAATTTTTCTCTCATAGCATTAGAGAACACACCACTGGGTCACTGAAATTGTAATGGTCGCAATTAAAGAACTTCCAGACATGTGAGACAGTCAGTAGCTGGCATTAAAACAACAAAAAATGCTGGGGACATTCTCTGTGAGACAGTGACCTCCAAGTTAAGGAGGGAAAGAGGAGGATGAGTCAGCTATTCTCAGTCCTTGGAGGGAAATGGGAGCTGCAGACGGCAGAGGTGAGGAGAGCAGCTCTGCATTGGTAAACAGCAGAGTAGAAGGAATCAGGGCGAAGCAGGGAAACCAGAAAACCTAAGACCATTTGCCATCATTTACTTAAAGAATGCTAATTAGGAGACCCTTTAGAAATACAAAAGACCATCAGCACAGAGTCTTTGCTCTGCAGACAGAAAAGGCTATTATTTAGTACACATTAAAGCTGTCAGTCAGTGGATGAGCATGTGACCTGTATGCTGATAATAATCTTAAATTAGGAGTACATAACTAAACAAACAAGAAATAGTATCTTTTTTCTTTAAAGACACGGGTGGTTATATTTTTAAAGATAGATGAGCCACTTCAAGAAGCTGAGGAGTTACCTGAAGACACACATTTTTTTTTTATTTATTTAGGTACTTATTTATTTACTTAATCATTTAAAAATTGCTGTTAGGCCTACAGCAGTGGCCCTTGGTCTATAATGGGCATCAATGCCACCTGAGTGGTGTGTTACTGCAGCTTGTTGAGGCCTGTGCTCAGAGCTCCTGAGCTGGGTACGGGAAAAGTCTGAAAATATTCCTTCCTTCTTTCCTTCCTCCCTCCCTCCCTCTCTTTCTTTCTTTCTTTCATTTATTTATTTTTCTTGGAAAGGCAGATCAGCTTAATGGAGAGGAGAGACAGAGATACACATCTTCCATCTGCTGATTCACTCCCCAAATAGCCACAATGGCCAAAGCTGAGCCGATCTGAAGCCAGGAGCCAGGAGCTTCCTCCAGGTCTCCCCCGTGAGTACAGGATCCCAAGGCTTTGGTCCACTGTCTGTTATTTTCCCAGGCCACAAGCATAGAGCTGGATGGGAGAGTGGAACAGCTGGGGCACAAACTGGCAACCCCAGCTCTTGCAAGGTGAGGATTTAATTATTGAGCCATCATGCAGGGCCACATTTATACATTTATTTTTAATTTTTATTTTTCATGGTATGGTTCCATAGGCTCAGGGATTTCCCCTTCCACCCTCCTGATTATCCATCTCCTATGTTTTCTTCCATGTTATTCCAATGGTATAGTCCTTTAGTAGTACTCACTTGTCCATCAATCTGCTATTTACCTATGTAGTGACACTGTAGTTATAGATAATGGCAGAAAGTCCAGCGTTCTGTTGTCAAGTTATATTTAACAGTTTCATTGGGAGTCCTTCCTTATTCAGGAGTAGAGCTATGCAGATTGTAATGTATCGTCACTGCTCATTATGCTAGTCTCTATTATACACTTCATCTGTGAGAGTATATGTATATACATGTGTGGCTGTGTATCTACCAGTCTTTTACTTTGCATGAATGTTTCCTTCTATCAGAGGCATATGAAACTTATTCTTTTTGGATTGGCTTATTTCACTGGGCATAACAGCCTACAGTTGGGACTATTTGACATGCGATTATTTTTAATGTTATGGTGTTGAAATCTTTTGTTTCTTCTGTTTTGTGACCTGGTGGGAGACTTCAATTTTACTGGGTTCAACTACAATTTAATTGTTGATTGAAGCTGATGTTTCAGTGGAACAGTACGGCTTCATACCTATGGCCAAGTAATTGTAGAAAAGAAGGAGGTGGTACTTACATGTTCTTTGTTTCTTCTTACTGCCTTTTTTCTTTTCTTCTTTTTTTCCTTTTTTTGTTTTGGTGGTGGGGAGAAATAGGAAGGTTAGGATAGGTATAATTTGGTTGATCTAATTTTTCCAGCTATTTTGCTCAGTCCTTTACACAATTTAGCTCTTTAAATTTTTAAAAGATTCACTTATTTTTTTGAAACGCAAAGTTACAGAAGGTAAGGGCAGGGGACAGGTACGCAGAGACTGGTATTCCACCTGCTAGTTTATTCCTCAAATGGTTGCAATGATGGGAGCTAAGCTGGCCTAAAGGCAGAAGCCAAGAGCAGTTTCATTTTGGTGTTCCACAAGGTTATAGGAGTCTATGTACTTTGATTTCTTTTTTTCTTTTTTTCTTTTCTTTTTTTTTTTTTGTTTTGTTTTCCTGGTGGTCAATAGCCATAGTTTATTAGTAGCATCAGACTTTTTTTGTTTTTATTTTTATGGTGCAATTATGTATGGTCTGGGATCTTGCCCCTGCTAAACTCCCACCCCTGGACTAATTTGTCCCATAGTGTTACAATAGTACATAGTCCTTTATAACAAGTTACAATTCTGTCAGTCTGTTATTTAAGTGTGCCCTGACATTTCTGATACAGACAATGTCAGACAGTCCAGCATCCCATTGTCTAGATATGTCCAACAGTTTTATTGGGGGTTCATCTTTGATTTGGAAGTAGGGAAGAATATTGCATTGTATATTCACATCTGGATGTGGTAGTCTCTGTTATTCCATCATTATACATTCCCTTAAATGAGAAGCCATGAAATAAGGACAATAACAGATACAAAGTTAAGACAAAAAAGAAAAAGAAAAAAAAATACAGCACCATGTACTTTGACCATTCCCTTCTGCTTTTCCAGGCACATTAGTAGGGAGCTGCATGGGAAGTGTAACAGCTGGGACTCTAAATGGTACCCACAGAGCTTTACCTGCTATGTCCCAGTGCTGGTCCCTATCTCCTTGAATTTTAAAAACACCCCAAAAGGATGGCATTATTTTACCCTCACTGAAGAGGTGAAATAACTGGAGGCTAAAAAGAAAAAACAACATTCTATATCTAGTAAAGGGTTTGCTGGATTATGTACCTTGGATTTTGTGCTCCAAGGAAGTATATTGATGATTCCTGGAGATCTCTTTCTCATACCATCTTTTTTGGAAAAAATGCTTTAATGGGATACTTGTTAAAGCCTGGAATGGTTGTGATTGTATCATTGGGATGATGAGATTTTCTTAAACAGAATCTAGTTAGCCAGATATTAGCCAAAAGGGAGAAAAAGAGAAACCAGGAAGGGGAAGTCAAGAATATTTAGTGTCTACTTTACACCATTCAAGTGCTTCTGACCTGTTGATATGTAGATACTTGAATCTCATTCAGATCTCCCAGTCATTCTGAGAAAATTATGACCGTTCCCTTTTACAGAAGACCCCATCAGTCTTGATGAAGACAGTAACATACAGGAGGTTAAGGCTCAGAGAGGTAGGCGATAAGCAATGTCACTGACTTTCCAACTGACTTACACATGTGGGCTAATTCCATTAAGACGATCAAGATTTTGACATGAAGATGGATTCATGTGTTTTCAGCACCAAAATTTTTGTATTTATTTTTTAATCTTTAATTTTGTGTGCATGTACTGAATATTGTTGGTATGTATTTTCAAATTTCCTTTATTTTTTGGCGCAACTTTGATACATGTTTTTTTCTTTTTAGTTTTCTTCTTGCTGTCCAAAGGCTGATTGACCAAAAGTTAACAAATTTCTAGTTAACATATTAACTAGACTTTTATCCTTCCTGCCAATGTTAAAACAACTAATTTATAGTCCTATGTGGGAGTAAGGAAAGGTGACCTCAGACAGACCAATGGAACCCTTCAAAGAGCAAAGGAAGGTGTGAGGTCTCCAGGCTCCTTCATTTCCAAGCCAATCGGATATAATTGCTTGAGAACAGGATTCAAGTACTTGGAGTCTTCTCTGATGCACAGCTTCAGAAATAATGATTACAGCAAATCAGAGCTCATGAATATGCAGTTTATTTCTGCTATGAGACACTTGAGTTATCTAAATTAAAAATATAAAATTATGGATTGCAAAGAAAGCGGCAGGGATTTTTTTATACTTTAACAATTGAAAATATCACTGGAAATGAAGTCTTCCTGCCAACACGAAGCACATAATAATCATGCCAGGAAAAGGATGCTTTTCTAAATGCTTGTTTTAAATAGATCTCCTTCCACCCCGCCCCCCACAAAAAAATTCTGTTTAAAGATAGACCACGGAAGCTTTAATTCATGTGATTTTTCCTCTGTGTGGATTTCAATTTCAGGGCTCTCCATTTTGGGACAGAATTTAACACCATCTCATTCACAAGATGTTCCCTGTAGTCAGCAGCCACCCTCAGAAATGCTGGAATGAAAAGGCTGATTTTTGTTTTTTGTGTTTTTTTTTTTTTCCTCTCCAAGGTTGTTTTTCCTAAGACCTCTTGGAATGTTGTTAAGTTTGGTTTGTTGAAGACCATCTGTCTTACAAGACATGACCTCAAAATTCCAGCCTTTGCTTTCAACTGTTTCCTCTTAGGATTGCTCAAAATAACTCACTTGGTGCTCTCTGTTTTGGATCTTCTGAGGCAGTATGATTACTCGATATAACTACAAGCACTAATTTGTGTGTCTACTATTGTCTCTGCAAATCAAATTTGCAAACTATATCTTCAAATATCTGAGCTTGTAACACCAAGTAGTTTCCACATTATCTTAATCACATGGGAGTTACCAGATCTAAGAATATGTAGCTGAAGGAACTCCTGTATAATGGTGTTTGTGTGTGTGTGCATACACACATACATATGAACACTGGAGGGAATATTTTCACCAAAGCACATGGTTTAGTGCTACGTAGTGTTGACATGTATTTTCTCTGTTTCTTTGTCCAATGATGGCAGATATTGCTCAGTGATCTCAGAATCCCTCATGTAGCACTTGAGGGAGCCTCTGTCAATTAATAAAAGCGGCATTTAGCATCAAAATCATGCTTGTTTTTGGATATAGGGCAAGCTTAAAACCACAGAAGCAAGCAAAAACTTTTACTCAGTTGGTGCGAGGTGCTGGGTTGTTGTAATGAGAAGTGATGCTCAACAGCAGAAATGAAGCCACTCTGGGGATGAGGTTACAGGACAAACAGAGCAGTTTGCATAAAGTAAGTCTTCAAACTAAGAAGCTGTGTGAAGGGTCACAGCCCAAAGGAAGGGGGGCACTCAGAGAGGCAATAGCCAAACCTGAAGTCAAAGACACGGCAGTTGAATGAGGTAGTTTTGGGAGGACTAAATGTGCTGAAATGAGATTTCCTGAAGCGTTGTTTTTATTTCTGCTGAAAACATACACATCTCAAAATATTTTCCATGTTCTCACCATTCTACATAGTACTAGTTGGTCTTTGCCAATCAAGTGAACAAGCGGCAATCTTTTCTAACAAAAAGATAACAAAGACAATAAAAGTATCACATGCTTCTAAAACTGTCTTTTCCTAAGTGATGATATAATCCTAGTACCAGGTTAGTTCTGTGCCTGCTTATGACTGCATTTGAAGGTGAAACTTCAGTAAGTCCCAGATTTTTCAGGCTCTCTGAGGGACAAGTGATAAGAGGTAGTTACCTTCATTACATTCTACTTTCTTGCTACCTCTTTAAGAAAAAAGCTTTGAATTTCATGCTTAGTTTGAACAATGAGTAGGTCTACTGGCTGAACAGGTTGATCCAAATGTATGACATGCTACTAAAAAGAAAACAGCGTTCTTGTAGGGTCTTGTGTATCAGATATATTATCTCTTAACTAAAGGTTAGATTCCTTTTCCTAGCTAGGTACAATGTGGATGTGCCTGAAATAGACAATTTGGGAAATCCTAGATTTTTTTCTAAGTAGATAATATATCCTCAAACTCATCTGGTAAGTAGACCATTACAGATATTTGGAATTGCTATTTTTGTATTTCCAACAAAATTTCCTCTCATTACGTGACCCCTTATACAAAAATAAACATGAACTCACATGGAACTGAAGGGGAGGATTAGGTCTGATGCTGAAATCAGGGCTGCAAATTGCTTAGCACACCATCACAGGTTAGTGGAGCAAAAGCTCACCCTTGTAATGATTCCTTCTTACGGGCCAATGAAGAGACAAATGGAGGCATCAAGTCCTACCAGTAAAGCTGGATCAAAATCACTTTACTTGGGATCAAGCTTTCTTGTTAATAAACCAGTCAAACTTGAGAGTGAAAACGGTCATTGGAATCATTTAGAGACCAGAAAGAGTTGAATTTTACTTAACAGTGATGTTTTGAGCCTTTTATATCAAAGCAGTTGCCTCGATTTCTTATTTTTACATGTTTTGGGGAGAATAAATTATTTGGCATCATGGAAGAAATAGTACAGGTTAGAGTTGTTATCGGAGTTAATGTGCTGGTGCTCAATGAGTTTGTTTTCTAGAGATACTAAAGCTAAAGTAAATATAATTGGTCAGCTTAACAACAGAAATCTATTGTCTCGCAGTTCTAGAGAGCAGAATTTGAAGATTAAGATGTGAGCAGGGTTGGTACCTAAGGAAGGCTGTCAGAGGAAATTGGTTCCACGATGCTCTGGCTTCTTGTGGTTTGTTAGAAATCTTTGAAACTCCATGGCTTGTAGAATTATTGCCCTACCCTCTGCATTCATCTTCATGTAACATTCTTCCTGTTATTCCCAGTTTTTCTTTTTATAAGGACACCAGTTACATTGGATAATGCCTGCCCTGCTGCTCTCCCCTAAGTTGATTACCCCTGTGAAGACCCTCTCTCGAATAAAGAAACATTCTGAAGCGCAGAGAGGTTAGTACCTCAGTGTTTCAAATTTGGGGAAACGGTTGAGTTCTTAACAGAAATCCCTGATACATATTGAATGCATAACTATGAAGTGCAAATCGTATTATCAAACTGCCATTGCTTTAAGAGAATATAGTTGGAACAACAATTTCAGGGCATTTTCTTATCCTTAGATTGAAATGAGAGTCAGAATTTATCAGTTTCTATCCACTGCTGTTTTGGAGCTGGTTAGTAATCCTTTTCCTACATGAGAAATAGAACCGGATGGACAGCTGGCTTCAGAGTTTGCATGAAGAGTACATAATCCTCCTTATGTAACCCATCGTGTTTGCAAAATCTGCACTGCAGTTTTGTGGAGGGATGAGATGTTTGGAAATAAAATCTGCTGTGCAGGAGTGGAAAATTTATCCCCCTTCATGTTATTTTTGCTGTCTGTATTTTATTTTATACTCACAAGAGTTATAGATACTTGCTTGAGTGTTTTGTCTTTGTTGCGCATGTCAAAAATATAGAAATGGTGAAGTAGGTGCTAGTCTGTTCAATGACCTTCAAGGTAATATGAAAGCCATTCAACCCCCTTAGAATTAAGATTTCTTGTGCATAGATTGGATTAGTTTAGAGTGAACTGAAATGAGGAAACACATTACTAGGTATGAATAGTGTAAAGGTTTGCTGTTCAAATTGTAATTATGCATAGCCAGTCATTATATCCATGTGCAAGACATCTGTTCATGTTTAAGTGCATATATTTGAAATGCAGAGAGGGAGGGCCTTTCTAAATGGTGGCTTAACTTACTGTTCCACAACACCCCTCCTAGACTTCCATCTTTTAAATCAAAATAATACTTGCAGCTTGTTTGTGATTTACAGCATGGTTTCCCTGTTTCTGTTAGGAATTGTCATCCCTTCATTACAAGTAGCTCTGCTGGAGCAGCTGGTTATATAAATTGAGACTTTGACCTATGGCTGATTTTGGAATTTGCCTGTTTCGTATATTCTAGTAGAAGACTTTGTATGTTAGGAAAGAATAAGACAATATAAAGAAGAAAGGAGAAAGAGAAAGACAGAATAAAAATGTCATTTGAGTTCTTGGAGAACTCTGTTTTCATAATTCCGTGGAGTTGTCTCATTGCCTGAGCTGGTATCGGTTGGAATTCTGTCAGGTGCAGTGGAAATAGTCTTCTCATATAGTCCATATAAAGAAAAAGTAATGGGCCCGGCGTGACAGTGTAGTGGTTAAAGTTCTTGCCTTGAACATGCCGGGATCCCAGGTGGGCACCGATTCTAATCCCGGAGGCTCCACTTCCCATCCAGCTCCCTGCTTGTGGCCTGGGAAAGCAGTTGAGGACTGCTCAAAGCTTTGGGAGCCTGCACCTGTGTGGGAGACCAGAAGGAAGTTCCTGGGTCCTGGCTTTGGATCGGCTCAGCTGCAGCTATTGCAGCCACCTGGGAAGTAAACGACTGGACAGAAGATCTTCCTCTCTGTCTCTCCTCCTCTCTGTATATCTGACTTTGCAATAAAAATAAATAAAATCTTAAAAAAAGAACAAACAAAAAGTATCTTTCCTGTCAACATATGATGCTGGTGAAAAAAACAACATATATTCTGCATTTGACACACTGACCAAGGTGAAGAGGCAAATAAATTATTTACTCTTGATAGAGCATTTTAACGAAATTGGCATGCAGTTGCTGAAGGTGGGGACCAATGTCCACAGGGATTGCTTTAAGGTAGCCTGTGTGTGTTTTCTTGGGTTTAGTAGTTAAAAAAATTGAATAATATCCCCAAGGGCTTTTGAAAGCATAATAATTTGTATTTGGTGTTTTCTTTTAAGGGATCTTCACATAGTTCAATGCCAGATAAACTAGTAGAGATTTTATAGCATAATATGAAATTCATGAGGAATTAAAAAAGCTTTTCATTACCTTGCCTGATGAAAGGGGTTTAAAAAAATAAAAGGTGGTCACCTAAACTTTGTCAAAACTCAAAATCTATCTCTTCTTTTATGCATATATCGCTTTAATACCCTCCAAATCATTGTTTTATTTCTTCCCTTGCACCCTGCCAACCAGCTAAGTGGACTGTCCACGTATCGTATCACCATGGCAACACAACTCAGCTCAAGCCTTACGCTGTATTTCTACTCCCTGTTCCCCCTCCGTCCTGCACACACATACTTAATAAACTATAAAGACAAGGATTAGTCTTTAGCACAACTGGGGCCTCCCTGATGCCACTAAAGCAGCACAGTTTGGCTGTACATAAGGCTGTTAATGGGCCCTCTCTGGCTTTCAGTCTCCAGTTCCCCTTGAGGGAAGTTAGTGTGAACAAATAGGACAGCATATCTATTAAGAAAGTGATGTCAGTATATGGAAATTTTAACAGCAAAAAATAGAGGGAGAACAATGTGCAAGTTCTTAAAAATATTAATTATATTTATCTGTGTACCTATCAAGATATCCCACTTTGGGGTATATCTAGAGTAAATGAAAAAAGTGTATCAGCTGCACATTTCACAACTGACTTGTGGGTTAACAGGAATGGATTAAAAAATGCCTCTGTGTCCTTGCCCCTCTCCCTCTGGACCTGCAGGAAGCTGGAGAAATGGGACTCAGGTCCCCTTCAGCAGGCAGTAAGCTGTGTTACAGAGAGATACTCCAGCCTTTTGTTATTGCATGAGTGTTTTTGTGGCTGTGCTTTTGCAAGCCTTTTGCAAGAACTCTGAGAACATGGATCACAGGCTAAAGTTCACAATAGACTCTTGGAGCTTTCCCCTCCAAGATACTGTCTGTCTTCTTCAAAGCGTCATGCCCTGGTCAATGAGGTGGTGATCAACTGCTCCACGTTCTGTTGGTGAGCAGTCTTCAGATGCTAAGCTGTGCTCTGTGTGAGTACTTTCTAGTTCCAAAAGTTCCATTTCTATTGAATCTTGTGTGTTGAGCACCAAAGCCAGAGAAGCTGTGTTCTGATTTCAGGAGAGATGCTGTATTGGTGACCAGCGGTTTGACCCCCAACTCCTTCGGTCTTGCAGTGTTATGGTCATCAGCTTGGCTAGTGTCGTTAGGACCATGCTTTTTGATAAAGAGCCATCAGTAGCATTACCTTCGAGCATGGTATGTGTTATTGAAGAAGCATTCAATTCTAGGTCTTTTTGCAAATCTATTTGCACTCCTGTTCCTGTTGTGTGAGACACTGTGATAGACATTTCTCATGCTAGAGTAATTTGTATCTAGCACTACTAACCAAACCTAGTTTGTAGTTCACAGTCCATTAGTCTGGTGTCTGAGGAGGGCAGTGGGGGGCAGAATGTAGGATCACATTGTGAGCCAGGAAATGGCTCAATTCTAAATGTGATTATTCTGTTGCTATGGTAGGGTAAAAAGCCCAGAGATATTGCCAAAAACTAAAATTTGGCATCAAATTTTATTCTTGCGAATCTGACAAAGTTTAACATGAGAAATTGTTGACAAGGTTTACTTATTATTTGCAATAATTAAGAAAGTAATAATGTTGAGTAATAAAGGCAAACTAGTTGCAATTTTATTTTTAAGATAATTAGCCATCACTTAAATATTTAGATTTAATTTTATACTTGTAATTAATTGTATCTACCATACCCCAATGCAGATATTTAATTATTTTGCTGTTTTATTATTTAAACAAACTGATTTGAAGTTGAAAATCAGCTGAAGCAGCAAGGAGATTGAATATGGAAAGTATCTGTGTCTTATGAGATTACTTTAGCAACTAAATCAGGTAATATTCAATGAAAACCATGGAAACATAACTCTTAGTGAGTACCTTAACACTGACAATATTTCTAGGAATGGAGTAATGGAAAAAACTAGTGGAGTGAGGATGCAAAAAGAAAAGAAACAATATTTTAAAAAGTCAAAATTGAATTACCTTGTTGGCATGACTTTACCTCTGTGGGTATGGAAAGAGTGTGATGGCTAGTTCACTACCATCCAAGAACTATTTAATAGAAACCCTCTGGTTTTGTTTGTTTGTTTTGTTTGTTTTTGGCCTTTTAATTATTTAGAACCAAATTCTTGTTTTGGAAGCCTTTGAGTTGTGATAGCATAAGTAGTCTATTCATTGTAGAAAATTAAGCTGTTATCTGGTAACCTAAACTATGTAGACAATCCACTTTGGATTAGTATCAGCAGGCAAAAAATATTCAGGGGTTGTGGGTTCACTCTTACTGAAAAAGAACGAGCTATTGTTCATAGTATTCATTCCTTTTGAACACTTCAAGTTGGTATATTTAGATAATATGTAGTCATTCTATGAAACGAAACTTCAAAAAGAAAGAATACCAAAGATAAAAAAATGAATTCAAAGAATTATGATTGCATTAAAACTCTTTCTTTATCCAATCATGTGGAAACAGCTCTAGAACCGTGTTAGAAAAAACCCCGGTGATCCAGTTCTTCAGCTTCTCAAAGTGACAGAGCTGGAAAGCGACAGATGCAGAGGCATCGTTGCCTTGGGCACCTAGCAGAGAAACCAAGAACTTCTTTTGAAATAGCCTCAAGAAAACAAGGTCATG
This sequence comes from Ochotona curzoniae, assembly GCF_017591425.1. NCBI lineage: Eukaryota > Metazoa > Chordata > Mammalia > Lagomorpha > Ochotonidae > Ochotona > Ochotona curzoniae. Next base: position 10,801,007 of record NW_024464918.1, read on the forward strand.
TCGGACATAGAAAGGGAAGAAACACACTTTAATTACTGCCTCACCTATGAGATTTGTTTTCAACTTATTGGGGATTCACATTGTTTTCATTATGGAAATTTTCAAACATATACAGAAGCACAGAGAAAAATGTGACAAATGTGCTTATCATCCACTTTCCACATTGTATGTCTGTTTTTGAACGGATACTATTTCCCATCCCTATTATTGCTTTTACTGTTACTACCAATACTATTGCTAACATTGATGTGGGTGGTATATTTTAAAAGCAAATTCCAAATAGCGTAACATCTAATTTGGGATACTAGTTTGTTATGACTAACATGGGCAAACCTTTTAAAAAAATGCAGTTGGCCTTTGTATTACTATACGGATAACATTATCCATACTTTCTTTTTTATAAGATTTATTTATTGGGCCCGGCGCGGTGGCGCAGTGGTTAAGTTCCTCGCCTTGCACACCTGGGATCCCATATGGGCGCCGGTTCTAATCCCGGCAGCCCCGCTTCCCTTCCAGCTCCCTGCCTGTGGCCCGGGAAAGCAGTTGAGGAGGGCCCAAGGCTTTGGGACCCTGCACCCGTGTGGGAGCCCCAGAACAGTCTCCTGGCTTCGGATCGGCATAGTATCGGTCGTTGCGCTCACTTGGGGAGTGAATTATCGGGCGGAAGATCTTCCTCTCTGTCTCTCGTCTCTGTATATCCGCCTTTCCAATAAAAATAATAAAAATAAATCTTTAAAAAAAAAGATTTATTTATTTATTTATTTTATTGGAAAGGCAGGTTTACAGAGAGAAGGAGAGATAGAAAGATCTTCATTTGCTGGTTCACTCTGCAAGCGGCGGAAATGGCCAGAGCTAAGCCAATCCAAAGTGCAGAGCCAGGAGCTTCTTCCAGGTCTCACATGTGGCTGCAGGGTCCCAACGCCTTGGATTGTCCTCTACTGCTTCCCCAGGCCACAAGCATGGAGTTGCTTGGGAAGCAGAGCAGTCGGGACATGGAGTCCTGGTGTGTTAATGTGAGGATTTAGCCATTGAGCTGTTGTGCAAGGCCTCTATCCATACTTTCTTAAACATTGTCTAATATTTAATTTACATTGTTTCCTTGGTTTTTTAAAGTAAGTTCTTAGAATAAATTTGTCTGAATCAAGGTGTGATCCTTGCATTTGTGTATATAAATGTATACACATACATATACATGTATCTTTTATATTTATGTATTTTTTATTGGAAAGGCAGATTTACAGAGAGAAGGAGATACAGAGAAAGACCTCTGTCTGCTTGTTCACTCCCCAAGTGGCTGCAGCCGCCAGAGCTGAACGAATCCAAAGTCAGGAGCCAGGCGCCTCTTCCCATTCTCCCATGTGGTTGCAGGGTCCCAAGGACTTGGACCATCCTCTACTGCTCTTCTAGGCCACAAGCGGGGAGGTGGATGGGAAGTGGAACAGCCAGGACATGAACTGGTGTCCAAATGGAATCCTATGGTTGCAAGGCAAGGATTTAGCCACTAGGCCATCATGTCAGATCCTGTTTTTAAATATTTTTTATTCTTTAAATCTATAATAATTTTTTGGTAAATTTTTGTTAAAGAATGTTATCTATGTACTTTTTCCCATAGAATGTGCTGCATTCTAAATGTGGTGGATGGATTTGTTCTGCGAACTTTTTTCTAGCCTGCACATTTCTTTTAAACGTGGAGTTAGACCTCTGGAAGCTTGATTATATTAGATTACCCTTTCTTCCTCTCTTGTTTCTTTGTCCCATTCCATTCTGTCTCTTTCTGGGTATTACAGAAGCTTTATTCTTTTATTGTATTACACAAGTAGACACATAATTAGTTTTGGATATTCCACTTTCAGTTGCTGCTAGCATGATTTCTTCATTTTACTGCTCTTTGCCAGATTTTATTTAATGATCTTAGCATTCATGATGATTATTGCCCTAATGCCTTATTTGAAAAATGGTGATTTTTCCAAATTTATCACTTTCTGAAATGTACTAGCTAGTTCTGTAAAAGATTTTTTCCTTAACAGCTATTGGTTATGCAAGTAAATACAGTTGTTTACACAGCAAATTACAGTGATGGCCAACGATGTTTTTCATTTCTCTTCAAATATCTGATGCATTTTAATCAGATGCTATTATTCTTTCTGATTAATCAAATTGTCCCATCTTAGGCCACTATAAATCTCTCCATTTTAGCTCTTGATTTTTTTTTAAATATTTAATTCCCTTCCCTAACGAATATAATACATTATAAAAAAAAGAGAAGGAACTTGAATCAGATTCAAAGGAATATAGGATTTTTAAAAGGAAGATTGTTTATAACTTTTTAAATTGGGACAATAGTGTCAGAATAACTAAGTTATTTCTCTGAAGTGGGCCATGGTCATTTAATATTTATTTGTTTACTCTTACAGACCCAACTATTTTAAATTACTTTATGAGGGTTCTTTCAAAAATTTTTGGGAAGAAAATATTTGATCTAGTGGTTAAGGTGGTTGGGTCCTGAGCCCAGTGCGGTAGCATAGCGGCTAATGTCCTTGCCTTGCAAGCGCTGGGATCACATATAGTCTCCAGTTCTAATCCCAGCGGCCTTGCTTCCCATCCAGTTCCTTGCTTGTAGTCTGAGAAGGCTATCAAGGATAGCCCAAAGCCTTGGAACCCTGCACCCACAGGAGAGACCTGGAAGAGGCTCTCGGCTCCTGGCTTCGGATAAGCACAACTCCAGCCATTGTGACTGCTTGGGGAGTGAATCAGTGGACAGAAGTTCTTCCTCTCTTGTCTCTCCTCCTCTCTGTGGATCTGACTTTCCAATAAAAGTAAAATGAAAGATGGTTGAGTCCTGCATTGGAAAGCCTGGGTTCAATACCTACTCCTGACCCTTGTCTTCCGCTGTCTGCTAAGGTGTACTCTGCAGGCAGCAGGTGATGGCCTAAAGTGACCGAGTTCCAGTTACTTTATGGGAGACTCGGATCAAGTTTCAGCCTCCAGCTGCAGTCCTGACCCAGCCCTGGCTGTTTTTGGCGTTGGGGGAGTAAACCAATGGATGGGGTGATTCGAATAAGTAATGTAAAGAATTTTAAATACATGGAAAAAAGAATTAAAAATATGTTATTTTGGTACATTTTAAAAAATGCATTCATTAATTTTACATACTATGCAATTCCACAGAATTTTCAAGACCCCTTATATGGGCATATCTTAAAATATAAATTTTTGTTTTAATGCAAAGATTGCACAAGTTCAGAATACAATGGTACATACTGTTCACTAATAATCCTTTCCATTTGCTGAGTAGCCAAAGATGAGAAACAACATAAAGTTGAGGGTAAATTTTGATTTCAAAGAAAAATCAGGTTTCTCTGTAGGGCAACCAAACATCATGATGAAGACTTCAGATTTGAAACCTGGGAAATTTGGATCCTCACACCTCCGAATTTTTGCTTAGAGACCTTCCAGTGTTAGCTGACCTGCTCACATTTGGATTTCCTCATGTGAGAAGCAGAACAATACTATTGATTTCACAGGGCAGAAATCAGCATGTTCTGAAATCATCCTAAATCATTCAGCGAAGGACACACACCGGTGACGGGTGCCATGGTCAGCCGGCGAGGATCTCTGGCTGGTGCTGGTGGGAGAGAAGCGTGGCATGTTGGGAGTGAGCCCTCTGCGAGCTTTTCACGTGTAGACTCACTAATCTCTCTCACTCTTAATGATTCCACACTGGTAGAATTGCTGAGTGAGAAGGAATTCTACTGCCGTCCTCATTTTACATTTAAGAAAATGCTAGCCCATAAAATTGACTCACCATGATATCACTAATGTGCAATTGCTTAAGGACAGAACTAAGAATAGAGCAGTATTGTCCAACAAAAATATAACACATATTACAGTCACGGTTTCAGAGTTTCTGGTGGTTACTTGTATAGTCCACATCCATAGCACATTTCAGTTTGAATCATCAGCATGGCAGGTGCTTGATACACATGGGACCCAAAGTACTCTTCTCCTAAAAGCTTGTACTATCTCTATGTTAGTATATGATTTTCTTTCCAGTTCACATGCTGGAAACAGTTGCCTTAAAATACGTATGTGGACCATCAAACATAAGTTTTTCAGCTTGAAAATTATCACATCAGTGGTTTTGATATATTTAGGGGAAGAAATTTTTGTGGGCAACATTTTGTAGAGTGCTATTGTTTCTGGAGAGTGTCCCAGTAGCTTGCCAATAAACAATTTCAAATGAGAACATTTTTGGACAAAAGGTGCTAATTGCAGCCATGTTTATTTATGCATTTTATTAAGAATACTTTTTTTTTTTTGCTAAAATTTCTGTCAAGAAGTACATTATTAGAAAAGACTTAATTGGTGACCCATCTTTAAGAGAGAGACATTTTTACAGCATATGTTAAATTCATTTTTGTCTTTCATATTTTAATTTCTCCTGAATTTCTTGAAAATTCTGAAAGTTTTGTGCCTGGTGTCCATATGGCTCATCCCTGAACATTATTGCCATTTGGGGAGTGAATCGATGAAAGATCGATCTTTCTTTTTAACTCTGAATTTCAAATAATAAATAAATAAATAAAACAATCTTTTAAAATCTTGTCATCATAAAATTAAAGTTCTGTGTAAACCTGGCTGTAAAAATCAGCCAATTTTGGGTTGTGCAGTAGCTTAGCAGCTATTGTGGACGCCTTGGGAGTGAACCATCGGATGGAAGAGCTTCCTCTTTGTCTCTCCTTCTCTCTGTATATCTGACATTCCAATACAAATAAATAAATCTTTTTAAAAAATCAGCCAATTTTAGGGCCGATGCTATGGTCAAGTAGGCTGAGCCTGTGGCACCAGAATCCTATATGCCAGTTCATGTCCTGGCTGCGCCATTCTGATCTAGCTCTCTGCCAGTTCATGTCCTGGCTGCGCCATTGTAGCTCTCTGCTTATGGTCTGGGAAAGCCGAGGAGTCTGGCTGAAGTTCATGGACTCCTGCATTCATGTATGAAATCTGGAAGAATCTCTTGGCTCCTGGCTTCAGATGGGCTCAACTCTGGTCCTTACAACTACTGGGGAGGGAATCAATGGATGGAAGATCTCTCTATGTCTCTCCCTTTTTCTCTCCTTCTCTCTGTAAATTTGCTCTTAAATAAAAGCAAAACTTAAAAAATGTATTTTCTCAAAATTTATTGTAAAGGAAGTAGTTACTTCCTAAGTTTGTGTGGTTTTTTTTTAAACTTAAATCTTGCAGGGATGTGTAACTTAAGGTATTCTAGCTGTTTCTTTGAGATTCTTTTCCAAAATTCTAAATAATAGACCTTTAATGTTACGTTTTGATTTTTTTAGTTTTACAGACTTTTCTATATCAAATGTGTTAGAAAACGTTTAGTTTTATCACTTTCCCTGTCTTTCCCTGCCTCATGCATGTCATTACTATACTATTCCTTCATCCCCTGTAGAGTTACAGAATAATTTATATCAGAAATTTCGATGTTGAATAACTACCCATACCATGTGATATGCAGTAACTACTCCTCTTTTTTTTTTTTTTCAAATTTTATTTCCCCACTGACAATAATAGTCTTGTTTGGTTGTTTTATCTAGATTTTTGTGTATTTATTCAAATCTAAATTCGCATGAGTAGCGAATCCTAATATCTTGCCTGAAAGATGGATGTATGAACTAGTTGAAGGAGTGGCGGGTAGGGGACAGGACATAGGAACTGGGAGGAACAGGTGCAAAGGCTCTGGACCAAAAGGTTGAGGAATGTGAGGTGGCCAGTGTGAGTGGATGGTGGGAGGGAGACAGACCACCACAAGAGGCCAGCCAGATCAGGCACAGTTCATAGGCAACTTAATGGTTTGGTCTTGGTGTTAATTAAAGTGATATGAAATGCATTTCAATATTTATAGCAGGGGAGAGAAATGGCCAGATTGAAACCTAGCTTTCCATTCTGTCATTTTCTGATACCAATGCTTTTATAAGAACTTTCTCGATTAGACTGGATCTTTTCTGTCGTTCACAGTCTTTGTAAATCTTAACTGTTGCAGGAGATCTCTGTGTATATGTTTTGGTGTCAATACTCACTCGGACTGGATTCTTTATGTTGGTTTCTGTTCTCTTCAGTTGCCTGAATGTTGCCTAGAGCTAAACGCAGTTTAACATTCTTTTTTTTATGTGTAGTGCATAATTATTTTTTGTTTCCTTTAATGATTGTTACATTTAAGTTAATGCACAGCTGTCATTTTCAGGTATAGTTATCAAGAAAGATTTCTTTTCAGTTATGCTTTTCATCGGTTTAAGAAAACTTCATTTTTTCTGCCATAGCATGGCTTTCAATTCCTAGAAGCTTGAGTCGTGTCTGTTGTCACTGCTTGAGTCGGCTTGCCGTCCGTCTGCTCTGTTTTTCCAGTCATGGCAACTTTTAATTTGTAGAAGGGATAGACATGATAGTGTGTGACTCTTCAAAAAGTTCCTTTTCCTTTCCTGTTATTTGAAGATGAGACTGTGTTTGTATCTATTCTAACTCCTCTCCTTTACCTATTAGGTTGATCAGATCCATCAGGAATGATTAGTGAATTGTTTAAAAAACAACTGAGAGTGGCCGGTGTTGTGCCATAGATAGCATCCCATAGGGGTGCCTATTTTCAGTCCATTTCCTTGCCAATGCCATGTGAAAACAGTGCAGGGTGACCCAAAGTTTTGGACACCTGCACCCCACATGGGAGATTCAGATGAAGCTACTGGCTCTTGGATTCAGTCTGACTCAGCCCTGGCTGTTGCTGCCACTGGGAGAGTGAACCAACAGGTGCATATATATCTCTCTGTTATTTTGACTTTCAAATAAATAAAAAATAATTTTGAAACAAGGGAGGATAGTCTTAAAAAAAGAAACGAGATACTGCAAAATGAACAACAAAATATTTTGAAAATGTGAGTATAGCACAAAAGGCTGTTTACGAGGAAAATACAGAAATAGGAGTGTTTGTGAATGTAGAAATACTGTGTAACATTTTTCCTTAGAAAATGCATGATAGGGGCCTGGCGGCGTGGCCTAGAGGCTAAAGTCCTCGCCTTCAACGCACTGGGATCCCATATGGGTGCCGGTCCTAATTCCAGCAGCTCCATTTCCCATCCAGCTCCCTGCTTATGTCCTGGGAAAGCAGTTGAGGATGGCCCAAAGCCTTGGGACCCTGCACCCATGTGGGAGACCCGGAAGAAGTTTCTGGCTCCTGGCTCCGGATCGGCACAGCACTGGCCTGTTGCAGTCATTTGGGGAGGGAATCATCGTATGGAAGATCTTCCTCTCTGTCTCTCCTCCTTCTCTCTGTATATCTGACTTTCCAATCAAAATAAATAAATACTTAAAAGAATAGAAAATACATGATAGGAAGAACAACTTGAGTTTTTTCCTGTTTCAAGTTTACATAAAATATGTGGGGAAAAAAGTGGAAAAGGATAACATTTGATTTACCTTTATATTTAAAATGAATTTTGATTTTCAAAAATTTCATTCATTTAATTTATTTGAAAGGTGGAGAGAGAGAGATGGAGATCTTCCATCTGCTGGCTCATCCTCTAAACAGCTGCAAGAGCCGCTCATGGAGCCAGGGGCCCAGCATTCGGGTCTCTGTCATGGGTGGCGGGGGGCTGCTGCAAGTTCTGAGCCATCGTCTTACACATCCTCATTTCACACTAGCACGAAGCTAGAATTAGAACTGGAGCTAGGCCTCGGACACAAGCATTTTGCTCTTTGATAGGGGCTTCCCGAATGCCCACTCTGATTTTTTTTTTCCTTTTAGTTTTAACCTCTGAATTCAGTATCCATTCTTTTTCTTTAAAGATTTATTTTTATTAGAAAGGCCAATCAGACTTATGGAAAGAAGGAGAAACAGAGGGAATGTTCCTCCTTCTGCTGTTCATTTGCCAAGTGGCTTCAACGGCTAAAGCTGAGCTGATCCAAAACCAGAAGCCAGGAGCTTCTTCTGGGTCTCCCGTGTAGGTGCAGGGTTGGTTACAAGGCTTTGAGCCATTTTCTATCCAAGGCCACGAGCAGGGAGCTGGATAGGAAGTAGAACAGCCAGGACTCAAACTGGTGCCCGTCTGGGATCCTGGTACTTACAAGGTGTGAATTTAGTCACTTAACTATCACACCTGGCCAAGAACCAGATTATTTAAAACAATAAAATAATAAAATGCAACCTCACTCACATTCAAATCACATTTGTTATGATCGAGTCGCAAGAATGGAAGCACAGATATTTTCTGTTAATCAGTGTGCCAGTGACAGAGTTCTTTTTGTTCTGAAGATAGGCTCAGGACATGATCGAAAAGGAGATTGGAAGAGAAACAGCTCATTTTTCTGTGTAAGGATATTGCTTTTGTGACTTTTTGAAAGAATAGCCTAAGAAATTAAGGATCCAATTCTAGGGGCAGACAGGTCAGAAAACAGAACGAGGGAGGCCAGTGCTGTGAGACAAGATAGAAGCACTAAAAATCTGCATTGGACTTAGAAACTTTAAGAAAAGTAGTGTGTAATATCAAATTTACACCTGTTTCCCCTGTTCTGTGTTCGCTTCATCCTCTCCTATGCTGTCCTATGGAATTCACCACTTGGATGAGATTGGGTTACATGGGGCAGAGAGAAACTAGTATTGACTGAGAATGCAACCTCTGTGGGATCTGCAAACAGGAATTAATTGAAGTAATGAGATTGCACGTCTCTAAAAATCTGTAGAAGTCTTGGAAAGAGCATTTTGGATTGGTGGTACGTGCACTGATGTTGTCTCTATAAAGCAGTACCAGATATACAGATTGCAAGAATCATGCAGATTGTCTCCGTCTGTACTATCTGTGTGATCATTTCTTTAGATGGTTTTTATCTTTTGGTTGGTGCATAAATCCTCTGCATTCAGCTACTCCAGAAAGAATTTGCCAAAACATTCTATCTAACATGAAAAGATGATTTGAGTTAAATACAAAAGCTTTGTTACCCTTTTAAGAGCAAAGTTGGCAAAATGACAAGACATTTAATTTTACGGAACCAGATAGGCTCCTAGGGAAGCCCAAGGCTAACTATCTTGAACAGTGTGTTAAGGGTTCCACACTTTAAGTGGATTCCAGATCAGTGCAGCTGCGGGCAATTTGCAGAAGACTGGCAGTGTGGCGTGTGGGTCCCTGGCACTGAATGCTAATGTGGGACTATCTCCTCCAGCAGCTTTTGCCATTCATCATTTCTACATCCAGATGGCTCCCATTGTCTTTGCATTTCTCTTTTTGTGCAAAGTGGCTGCTCTTAAATCATGGTATATTAGCTTTGGGAGCAATTTTATTATTCAATGAGTAGTCCAATTATCACTCTTTATAGAAGAGGAAATGGAAACCCAAAGAGGGGAAATATCATGGTCAAAACTATCCTGCTACTTTGTGTCACAGCTGAGACAAGAACATATTTATCTCAGATCTCAGCTTACTGCTCATTCCAGTTCGTCAGGATCTGATAATTTTTGGTAAAATGGGTAGCACAAGATTCAGAGTCAAATGATCACAAATTCAAATCTCATCTCTGCCATTTAATAGCTACATGACCTTGGGCAGTTAATCTCCAGTTTTCTCATTTGTAAAATGAGGATGATAATGGACCCTCTATCCCAGGCTGTCACGAGGATAAATTGATACTAGTATTTAAAGTGCTTAGCAGAGTGTATAGTATGTAGTAAGTGCTCAGCTAATTAGCTTTTATAGCTCCAAATCTTTTCACATTAAAACGTGAAGAATTGGTTCTTTTTAGGATGGAGGGAACAATGGAGCCACCATTTTGTTCATAAGGCACTACAGAAGCATATTTTAGCATCATACAGGCTAACAGCATAGTTCAGCCCAGTGATCAAACCTTGCCAGCCTGGTTGTTGTGAATGTCTATGTAGGAAACATATTGTCCCCTTCACCAGACAATAGAGAAAATGAACCACATGAAGTTCTTAAATATTGTGCTTCCTATTTTGTCTAGCACACATTCATTTTAGGAATGGTGATCAGTGGCTCTTATCACCAACTTTACTAACCCAGCGTTACAGAGACTTACCTCTTAAATTCAGCAAGCTGCGCATATGTGGGGTACAATTCATACTTTCAAGATCTTACCTCTTGCTTCAAAATAAAACAATACGCAATCTTTTAGCAACCTCATGGGATAGCTGGTATATGCGTCGGCTTCCTCAGTTCTAGAAGCATAGCTAAGGCTTTGAGAACTCTCCCAAGGGCAAATGATGCTAAGGGGCTCACAGTGTTCTCTTAAATTGATGTGTCAGTTATTAGCTGGAGCCCACATCTTGGACGATGTTTAGAATCTGAAAGATATGGGACAAAATGTATACTTGTAGAAAATTAGCAATAATATGGTGGCCTTTGAGGTGTTGACATTTAGCTGCAATAAAAATTCTTTTCCATAAAATCATAACATTTTTATTACTAATTTAGTTCGCACATCAATAAAATCGTAAGACAGTGTTGTCTGCAGATTAACTGCCAGTAAGTTACATGAGAGAGATTTTAAGATGCAGATTGCTAGAGATTGTATTCGAAAGGTTTAGACTAGGGAGTAGAAATTTGCATGTGTACTATTATGCTATTTATGCTATATGATTATTAAATATCCTAAAATTTGAACATCGCTTGCCTAAGGAAAGTTCCATTTGAGGAATTTGTTGCTTAAAGAACACAGATTGGGCTCAGCACAGTAGCCTAGTGGCTAAAGTCCTTGCCTTGAATGCGCCAGGATTCCATATGGGCGATGGTTCATGTCGTGGCTGTTCTGCTTCCCATCCAGCTCCCTGCCTGTGGCCTGGGAAAGCAATATAGGACGGTAAAAAGCCTTGGGACTCTGCACCTGCATGGTTGCTATCAAATAGAAGAATGAAGTAGAATTGTCAGAGGGTGTAAAAGAAAGTTTAATTTAGGATCGTGTGTTGGGTATCTGAGGATGTGCTATTTAAATTTAAGTCTTGGAGGGTATGTATGAGTCAATACATGTCAGAAATGAGAAAAGCACTTCAGGGAAGTTCTAAAAGAAGGTTTGGTAACTAAAGAAAGGGGGACTGAGTATTATTATATTTTGTCTGAAATAGGATGCAATGTTTAATAATTTGATAATGGGTGTTTGTCTTTTGCTGCTGACTAGCAAGTGAATTTAAATATTTTAGAGAATGGACTATTAAACTTTTCTTTAAGGGCCAATAGTACGTATTTTAGGCTTTTTGGCCATATTCTCTCTGCCACATCTACTCTTCTGTGCCATTATAGCATGAAAACAACTCTATGTGTAAATGAGTGAGCATTAAATTTAATAACACTTTTTATTAATAATGAAATTTGAATATGATGATGTTTTCATGTGTCATGAAATTAAATTCTTTTTTATTAGTTATTTAAACACGTGAAGATAATTCTCTCATGGGCTGGGCTCTGCGGAAACAAGTAGCACGGTGAATGTGATTGGCAGGCCAGAATTGGCATAACTCATTTTTTTTTTGTTTCTTTGTTTTAATATTTCTTACACATTTTTTATGAGAAAGGCAGATTTTACAGAGAGAGGAGAAACAGGAAAACGGAGAAGTTTTCCATCTGCTGGTTTACTCCCCAAGTAGGGCTGAGCTGATCCAAAGCCAAGAGCTTCTTTCTGGATCCCCCATGTGAGGGTAGGGGCCCAGGACTTGGACCACCCTCCTCTACCTCCCCTGCCAGAGGCAGAGAGATGGATGGGAAACGGAGTATTCCCTGTTATGGCCCTGCTCTAGCCTCAGAATGGTTTTACATCTCACATTCCTTGGACATAAAATGGAATCTATTTTCCTTATGAATTGCTCATGACCTAGAGTTTTTCTCCAATGAGAAGCATTTCTCCTTGACAACACATTTGTTGTATGATCGTTTTACATTGACTACAATTATTGAATTAGCTACTGTTGGAGGATGTTCAGTTCTTCTGGGAGTTGATGAGAAATCTATCTTTTTCATGAAGAACTTTTGTGAAGGAGAAAAATAGTGATGCATTTTGCATATGTAACAGCGTGAGTTATGCTTTTATTTTTCTTAGAATTCCTAGAACATTGGTGTGAATAAAGTGATCCTGAGCTTATTAAATTAATTTAGAAAGCCTTGTGCACTTTTGTTTTACTCCTTTACTGTAGTTAAACATTTTCTACTGGACATAGTTCATTTATTGGACAGACTGGTTGTGAGAAGGTGCAATGAGGATGTTGTTCGTTGTTTTCTAAGCGCTGCCTCCAAGTTTACTGCTTTAATAACACTTCCCCCAACCCAGACTACTTCTTAGGCTAATCCCATATGCTTGAAGGTATTGGATTGGTCTCATCAGGCATTATGAATTTCCACAGAACCTTAATCAAGACCTGAATCTCTCATTCATTTCAAGCCTGTCTTCTGATTTCCCATGTCACCGGTGGAAAGTGCATTAGGGCTCATCTTTTGCCCCTCTCCTCCCTTCTGTTCACTCTGCTGCTTCTACTTCCTCTAGAATTTAGCGTGCACTCGTGTGTACTTGTGTGTGTGCACATACGTGTGCACTGAACTTATAGAAAAAGAGCAAGGTATTACCTCCCTAATTCTGGCTAATCTATTCCTGGTGTTTTCTTTCATGGAAGGGTAACCCTTCGGTTCTTTCTGTTGTATGGCACCTGCAAGAACCCTTTAACACTCTTATTCTGCCTGCTGAGGCTGACGACAGCCCCTTAAAATCCTACTTTTTGGCAATGGACTCCTGGGGTTCCCTTCATCCTGAAGACAGAGTCTTTTCCAGAAGATGCTGATCAAGTTGCCTTTCCACGTGAGCGCCTGCCTCCTGCCCGCCTCGCCTCAGTCTCCTTACGTTCTCCTACATGCGTGAGGGATTCTCTTGCTGGCCCTTTATGGGACTTGAGGAGAGAAGGGGGTTGAATGTCATAGTATTCTATACCTGTGACTATCTTTCCTGTTTTAATCTCTGGGTCTCCTTGTGATAGATTAAGGATTATCACTTGTCTGGCTGTGTTATCTTTCAGCAGGTCCATGTTGTCTAGTGTTGTCATTGTTGACTTCTCAGGAAACAACAGGAATTGCTGTTTCATTTGGCCATTGTTTACCCTGCCATAATTCCTCAGTTGTTTTTTAATAAATTTTTTTTATAATGATGACATGGTGGATCAGGGTGAATTTCTCAGTTATTAATAAGCTTTTTGAAAGTAGGATCTCTTGAGTCCAGCACGATAGCCTAGTGGCTTAAGTCCTTTCCTTGCATGCACTGGGATTCCCAAATAGGCACTGGTTTGTGTCCTGGTGGTCCTGCTTCCCATCCAGCTTCCTGCTTATGGCCTGGGAAAGCAGTCAAGGATGGCCCAAAGCCTTGGGATCCTACTCTGGTGTGGGGGGACCCGGAAGAGGCTCTGGGCTCCTTCCTTGGGATCAACTCAGCTCCAGCCATTGTGGTCACTTGAGGAGTGAATCAATGGACAGAAGATCTTTCTCTCTGTCTCTCCTCCTCTCTGTATATTTGCCTTTCCAATAAAAAATTTTAAAAGATAAATCTTAGAAAAATAAAGTAGGATCTCTTGTAATTTTCCTAAATTTTGGCACTTATTCAATAAATGGTAATTACTAATTAGGTGGAGATGGAAGTTGGTAGGCTGAAATGCATTCATTAACACATGCTTACTATGTGCCAAGTTTCATAGTGAGTGTCGGGGATATTGTGCAGACTAAAAAAGACATTATTCATGATTTCAAGGACTTACCTTTTAGCAGGTTTATTTGAAAGATTAATTTTACAAGCAGAGAGAGAGATGGATAGAGTCGGAGGTAAAAGAGAGAACGAGATCTTTTGCCTCCATCTCCAAGTAGCCACAACTGCCAGTGCTGTGTCATACTGATGCTAAGAGCCAGGAGTTTCCTCCAGGTCTCCCACTGGGTGCAGACTCAAGTATTTGGGCCTTCCTCCTCTGCTTTGCTAGGTATATTATCCAGGAGCTGGATTAGAAGTGGAGAAGCTAGAAATGGCACGGCAGGTGGCAGCTTAACTTGCTACACCACAACACAGGAAAGCTATATCTAGGGTCGTTCTAAAAAGTTTGTAGAACAATGGAGTTAAAGGAAAAGTTTGGGAACAGGCATTTGACTTAGCACTTAAATCATTGCTTGGGACACTTACTCCTATATTAAAGTATCTGATTTGAGTCTTGGCTACTCTGTTTCTAATCCATCTTCCCTACTCATGCACTCCATGGGAGTATCACATGATGCTTCAGATGTTTGGATTGCTCCCTCCCAAGCAGGAGGTGCAGAGTGAGTTCAAGGCTCCTGACCCAGCGCAGTCACCATGGGCAGTTTGTGAATGAAACAGTGGATGGAAGATCTTTCTCATGTCTCTTTCTTCATCTTTCAAATTAAATGAGAATAAATAGATTAAAATTTAAAAGGATAGATTTACCTTAGTGTCAAAAGTTTTGAGATCTAAATGCAGCCTCTCATGAAATTTGTTTTGTGGGCCCGGCGCGGTGGCGCAAGTGGTTAAAGGTCCTCACCTTGCCGCCCGGGATCCCATATGGGCGCCGGTTCTAATCCCGGCAGCCCCGCTTCCCTTCCAGCTCCCTGCCTGTGGCCTGGGAAAGCAGCAGAGGACGGCCCAAAGCTTTGGGAACCTGCACCCGCGTGGGAGACCCGGAAGAGGCTCCTGGCTTCGGATCGGCATAGTATCGGCCCGTTGCGCTCACTTGGGGAGTGAATCATCGGACGGAAGATCTTCCTCTCTGTCTCTCCTCTCTGTATATCTGCCTTTCCAATGAAAAAATAATAAAAATAAATCTTTATAGAAATTTGTTTTGCATGAAGTTTATGAAGACCTCCTCAGGTACACGGATTTCTAAACTGTGTTTACATGAACTTTTTGTAGTACGTTTCTATATTTAAAAAAAAATCACAGAATATACAATTAAGCTCAAATGTTTATGAGACCATGAAACGAAAGTGTGGGAAATGTGAAGTAAAGGGGAGTCGTGGTGATTTGTCTCAGGACTTAATGTTTATCAGAGATTTTCAGAATTCATGAAAATTAAAGCTGGCCATGAATGTAGAAGATCCGACTGTGGGGAGAACATGGTGCTTTCTAGGATTTTTTTGAAACAAGTGAAAGGAAGTGAGTGTGTCTGGCAGTCCGTGACCTGGGCAGAGCGGGCTGAGAGGAAACTAGGGCATACAAAGCATTCAAACAGCAGCCTGCCAGGCAGCAGGCCTGGATTCCATCTTGAGAGAAGCCTTTGGTGGGTTTGGAGAACTGGAGTGCTATATTCCCAGTTGAATGCCCAAGTGGTTCATATTCAGTTATTTTCTTTTTTTCTGAAGGAGCACAGATAACAATTCAGAAAAGCAGAACAATGCTTCAGTTTCAGCCTTACAGAATTCCTGTGCATACCACTCCACTCAGTGCAGATATGACTCCAAAACCACCTCCCATTCCCTACACTCAGCAGGTCAGACCCGATGGAGCTGTGTTTAAGGGACAGCTCTTGCCCTGTAGGAACATTTGGGTGTAATCACCATAGCACCATATCATTCAGGAAGGCATGTTGTGTAATGTATTTGTTCTTCAGTTCAGATTTGCAGTTCAGAAATAGTTATTATGGCCTAACGTGAGTGTACTAAACGTCGAGTAAATGTCAACCCCATGCAGTTCTTCTCACCACGGGATCAGGTCGGGGGTTGGAACCTCTGATGGAGATGAAATGTCAGATGCATTGGAACCATCAAGGAAGCAGGGGTTGAGGGTAATAGCTCTGGGTTAATACAATCTGTAAGCCAGTTTTTAATTTCAAGAACAGAATTGTGATCCATTGAATCTCTCGTTTTTCTAACACCTCACACATCGACATTTAGAGACAACCCCAGTATGTTACCTCTGGATACAGTTCTTACTGAATTGCAAGAGTGGAATTGTTGTATTGAGCACCTTTTGTGTTTCCACAACCCACTCCCTATTCCATATCATAATTTGTGAATGCTTTAATAATTGCATGGATGACTCCTTATGCTAATTCAAGGATACAGAAAGCCAAAGCTACCAGTTTGATATGCAGCAAAGCATAACAATTAAAAGGGTCTTTGCTGAAATAACAGGCATAAATGATTTGACCTTTAAAGAGGAGCATTCAACATGTTTTGTGACAATATAAATTTAGTTAGTATTTCTTTTTTTTTTTTTAAAGATTTATTTTTATTATTTTTTCATTGGAAAGGCGGATATACAGAGAGGAGAGACAGAGAGGAAGATCTTCCATCCGATGATTCACTCCCCAAGTGAGCGCAGCGGGCCGATACTATGCCGATCCGAAGCCAGGAGCCTCTTCCGGGTCTCCCACGCGGGTGCAGGTTCCCAAAGCTTTGGGCCGTCCTCGACTGCCTTCCCAGGCCACAAGCAGGGAGCTGGAAGGGAAGCGGGGCTGCCGGGATTAGAACCGGCGCCCATATGGGATCCCGGGCGTGCAAGGCGAGGACTTAACCACTTGCGCCACCGCGCCGGGCCCGTTAGTTAGTATTTCATAGCTGAGAAATTGAGAGCTGCAGGAAGGAAAGGAAAATGATCTCCTGGGTTCTCCCACACCATTCGCAAGACTTTGGCATTATTTGCTTATCTGTCTATCAATCAGAACACCTATTTGAAAGGCAGACGCACACTGAGAAAGAGGGAGAAGAGGAGGAAGAGAGAGGTCTGTCTACTGGTTCACTCCTCAAAGCCTTGCAGCGTTGGGTCAGGCCAGATACTGGATCTGGAAACTCCAGGTCTCCTGTCCTGGTGGTAGGTCCTGAGTCATGACCATCGTGTGCTGCCTCTTTGAGGGGTACATTAGCAAGAAGCTGGAATTGGAGCGGAACCAGGTCTCCGGTCTCTCTAATACGCATACACACACACTTTATGCCAATGAACACTCATGTTATGCCATTTTCTTTCATTTTGAAATCCTAACCGAAATAATCCTTGCAGGAATATTTTCTGCCTTCTCTTTGGTACCTGTGAGTACCTCACGTCGTGGTTTTTCTTTTTGAGCTCTATTGACAGCATTGGCATCACTTTGTGAAGGGTTCCCCTAGCAGGCTGTTTCTAAGGGTTCCATTGGTCCGTGTCTGCAGGTACCACCCTATTCCTAATCTGGGTATTGCAAACCCTGGTTACCAATCGCATTTATTTCCCAGGTATGTGATTCACATCTCTGATTTGTCAAGGGTCCCCCCAAGAAGACAGTTACGATTGCACAATCGGCACAGGCAGAAGCCTCCGAGGACAGGATGGCATCACTCCGATATCAAATTGGCATTTGCCAGGCAATCTGTAGCTGATGTATGGAGAGGAAAATGGAGAAAAAATATTCAGTTATATGATTGGCTTTATTTGTTCATATATACCTTCATTCTTTTCTTTTTTTTTTCTTCACTGTAATTGGTTTTATTCAGGCCAGACCTCAGCAAGATTAGGATATATGCCAACTTTTCCTTGAACACCATTCTTCCCATTAATAGATATATTTTGAGCACCTGTGTTCCAAATGTTGTACCAGTATTGAATATACATCAAAGAAAACTAAGTATTTAGGCCCTGCCCAAAGATAGTTAATGATCAGCTGTGAAAAACAAATTAATAGGCGATTATAATACAGTGTAATACGAACCATAAACATTGGTAATATGAATTTTGTTTGAGTGAGAAGTTTTGCTTAGATTAAGACACCAAAATAGTTTGGTTATTTGTAACTGTGGCATTTCCTATTTTATTGTAACTGTATGTGGCACATCATGGTTTATCCTAACAGCATTTTATCATAGATTGTATCTGGATGAGGAGGCATTACAGCTACTGAAGTCATCTCTGAGATGTATCTTTTATCGGTTTCAGGAGGCAGGAATATTCAGAAGTTAGGGTTCATTCTACAAATTGGACGCTAGTTAGCCAAAATATTGTAGAAGCTTGCTATTCCTGTCCTCTGTCTTATCTATAAAGAAAGCTCTGATGCTCCTGTTGTTTGCCTTATATCTAACTGAATCCTCCTGTGAGTTAGATAAATGTGGCATCTGAGGAAACTGTACGTCTATTTTGTAAATAAAGCAGCAAATGCAGGGCTTCTGCAAATAGAGCTGAGTAATCTTGCCGATTTATTGCCATTCCAGGGCACAACTATCTTCACTTTAGCATTAATGAATTACTCATCTTAAAGTAACTATTTAAGGCAGCTATTTAAAGCAAGGAAATTACCCACAGGTATTTATCAACAGGAACAAGAAAAGCTCGCACACGGTTTTATTTAGAAGGAAATTAACCAGTTTGCTAAATGCCAAACATCCAGGTTGTCTTTTTAGCGTTTTGCCAGGAGGGGGCGGTATAAGCACGTAGTTTGCTGCCACCCATTCCAACTCCTTAGATAATCTACATTTCAGTGTTTGTATTAGGAATCATATCTAGTATTTTGTGAAATTATTTTTACATATATTTCTAGGTATGATAATTTCTTGAGAACTCTGAAACAAACCAACCCAGCATATATGAACTTGGTTTAGCGAGCTTGATTTAAACTCCTAAAAACCAAAATGGAGATTTTTTTTTAGCTAAAATGTAGGGGGCCATAGGTATGCTAAAGGAACATTAAACAAATGAGCTAAAGCCAATAGTGGCCTTTGTTCAGTTTTTTCCTATACTTTTGGGGCAGTTAATTAATGTAAGCTTAAGGTTAAACGTACGCTTGTTAAACTTGGCTTTCTTCCTGTTGTTGAATTTGTATTGTGGCTTTTCATTTAAGGGGATGTATAGTAACTGTGTGATGGAGACTATCATATCCAGATGTGAGGATACATTGCAGTATGCATCTCTACCTCCAGACAACGATGAACTCTCACTGAAACTGTTTACTATATCTTGACAATAGAATGCTGGACTCTGCCATTGTCCATGCCCGCAATGATGGACATATGACTGTGTATGAAGAACTATGTCATAGTAATAATATAGGAGAACTCAGTGGTGGGAATGGGAATTGTTGAGGGGATAAGGAAATCCCAGGGCCTATGGAACTGTATCATAAAATGTTGAAAATAATAATAAGTAAATCATTACATAAATCCTTAAGAAAAATAAATGTCTTTGTTTGGACTGGAGACAGCTGATATGCAATAACCTTTTTAAAAATGTTTTTCTTTTTTTTTTGACAATCTTTACGTAGTTAAGGGCTACAGGAAAGTGGGTAAGACTATTATTTCCACATTTTTTTCCCTGTATCTGGGGTTAAGGGGGAGATAAAGGGAGAAGCCCCACCCAGTTTCCCACCATCCCAGGTTCCTGATGTGGGGCATGCTCCTAGGGTCTTGCTCAAGTGGTTTTGATAGTTCAACAATTGAATCTCGCCACTCCAAGCAGACTGAGGTCGCTGCAGAATCCACTAATTGACATAGTGCAACAATCCTTTGGAAAGCAGCCCAAACCCTACACTATTCTAGCATACTCAAGAACACCAAGTAGGAGTCCTAAACCTGCCAGATGTGGTAGAAATAACAGTGAGCTTGAGACTTCCACATGAGAGCCGGGGCAAGTTGTCTCCTCTCTCTCTGGACTTCAGTGAAGGGACTAGATGGCATCATCTCTGAGATCTTTCTATTTTACATGTTTATGAGTCTACAATCTAGAATTATGATTCTACTGCTGTTACAAATACCAGTACTACTGAATGTGACTTGTTATACTTGTGAAGGATTCTGCTAAGTGCTTTAAATTCATCGCATTCTTTATTCTTACAGAAGTATTTTGATGTAGATATCAAGTAACCTTATTTTATAAGAGAGAAAGCTAGGAATTAAGGAGTAAATAAATTGTCCAAGGTCTCAAAACCAGCAGGGAGTGAAGACGTATCTCAGACCCAGACATCCTGCCTGACTCCTAAGTACCTATGTTTAATAAGCATTGTCAGGTTCTGTTAGCCCTTGTTTTCTCACGCTAGCATCTGATGAATATGCTTGGTGCCAGTCTAGAAGGGTTACTCTCTTTTGTCCCCTGGCCCTTGCCCATCTCATTTCCTCAGTCTTCTGTGTATGCAAACAGTATTTGCTCAAGTTCTAGTTTGTGCTTATCCTCTGGGCATATTGTTTGAGTCCACATCAATCTATTTTTTTCTCCTGGGTTTTTATTGCACTTGTAATCCATTCTGTGAAATTTAGACTCAATTCAATATATATATATTTTTTAATTTTACTCTGTGTTCTAAATCAGTTAGTTTTGTCTGCGTTAACTACAGGGCATTACTCCCGAGGCTTCAGAGCACAGCTTACCCTTTTAAAACTCCTGGTATATGAAAAGTGCAGGTCGCATAACAAGTTAGGGATCAATAATTTCTTCTTGTTTGCTAGAGATAGACCGCAGGCAAAAATGGTCCCCTTACTTAGAAATTTATGGCTGTCTCCAAGGAAAATAGTTTCTAGTCTTGCTTCGAAAATAATAGCAACAAAAGCCTAAGAAGTTATACCAACTTCCCTGGCCAGCATGGTCAATTATTTCACAAGTTAAACAATCCAATTATTATTGTGGTATTTGTATTATTATACAGATAGCATTTAGGAGCATTACACTTATGTTTTATGTGAGTTAAGAAGGATAATCTTTCACAGAAAGTCTAACAGGTTTGAAGAAACGAAATGATTTGGAGGCCTGTAAGATTTCAGAGCTTGTGAATCCAGAATGAAGCTGCCAACCTCATGTTTCTCCCAGTCCCAGCTCCGATTTCCTAGCAATGGCTTCAATGCATCATGTTGTATAGAAGCCTATTCCTGTAAAACCTCACATGATTGATTTTCATCCATACCTGTTCCTCTCCACCTAGCAAGCAGTCTAGTTTTTTCATTAGTTGCAAATTCATGTTTTAAAAATTTTCCTCTTTCCTCATGTTCACTGAGAATTCAGCCCTTCTAACTGCTGCATGCTAAACTATGCCTCCTTGAAGATGTCTACATATGGGTCCTCAGAACCCTTGGATATTACCAATAAAGTTGGCAGGTATAATTTAGGTGTCCTGTGATGGGAATATGGTGCAAACTTTAAGTGAAAGCCAAATGTTTCTTACAAGTGAGAGGAAAGAAGTTCAAAGGTGGGGCTAGTCCATGGGATGATGGAAGCAGAAAGTGAGTGATGCTACCAGGATCCAAGGAATGCTGCAGACAATGGAAGCCTGAGTCTGTAGAAAGAACTATCCCTGCCAGTGCTTATATTTTAGCCCCTTGGAACTTTTTTCTTTATTCTGACGAATTGAAAAGTGTTTTAAAGGATATATATATTTTTTGATGGGTCAAGTTACACACACACACACACACACACACAGAGAATTTCCATCCATTGGTTTACTCTTCAAATGGCTATTGTGGGCAGGGCTGGGCCAGGCTGAAACCAGGAGCCAGGAGTTTTATTTGAGGCTTCCTTATGAATGCAGGGGCCCAGGCATTTGAGCCATCTTCTGCTGCTTTCTCAGGCACATCAGCAGGCAGCTAGATAGGAAGTGGAGCAGTGAGGATGTGAACTGGCTGGTGTTTGGGAGGCTGGTATTACAGGTCACTGCTGAACTCCATGGGGTTTCTGTTTTGCTGCTTTGGTTGAGGCTACATTTCCCCCTTAATTTCTTCCTGTTTGAATTTAAATGTCTGTTTTCAAAGTACTAACACTACTACCACACCACGCCAAGAGGTCTGGAATTAACGTGAGAAGAGGCAACTGTTTAAGATCTTTGAGGTGTATGCTTTTGATTTTGCTTGCAAGCAGTTGGAGGTGAATATTGCTGACTCTGTCTCTGGGTACCCATCTTATGCATTTCTTTAAATAGGTGATAAATATTCACCTGGGAGGCATTCTGAGTTTTGGAGGACAGTGAATAATGTTGAACTGCTTGAGTCTGACAATGACAAACAGAATTCACAGCTGTTAGGAGCTTTGCTGAAGAGTTAGGATGCTAAACCTTCGATGAAATCTTTTCTGAAGGCATGCCAGTGACATCATTCATCAAGACCACTCCATTTCTTTTTTGTCCCATAGCGCTTAGCTGCTAAATCAGAGTCTGAGGATTGTGAGCAACCTCAAGAGATCATCTAGAAGCTGTTTAACATGATCCTTGAGAAGAAAATTGTGTGCTCAGGAGCACTCACTTACTTACTGTGACCTTGGCTGGGTCATTTAAGCTTTTTGAGCCATGAATTTTCCATTTGTGAATTTGTGACAACCGTGGCTTCTGGTTTACATCAGGGTTTTAACACCTGAACCAGCATAAAGAGGCTAGTCAAAACCTACTCAGCTGTACTGAGCAGAAACAATTCATACCAGTGGCACGAGAGGAGTATGTTTAATGTAACTAAAAACCAAAGGCTACATCTGGATTTGGCACTTCAGGATTCCCTACTTCAAAGACGTGGTTAGAGACAGACACTCATGTCTGAGAAGGTTCTGTCTTTGCAGTGGGCAAGGATAAAATGCTTGGCAACCCTGAGGAACGGAAAAAGTGCTTTCCTCTGAGAGCCAGCGAGCATCCCTGGGGAAGCGTTTTTGGGCCACTTTGTAGCATCCCTGAACGCTAGTTATTGTCATCTGAAGGATGAATGTGTGTGAATGGCCAGGCCTAACTCTCACGCTTGTTCAGATTTTCACCAGGAATTCAAATACAAACTGTTTGAAACGAAAAAGGAACCCATTGACTCATAATAGATTTGATTTCAAGTGAAGATCGATCTGCAATGCCATTTTTCCCCTGTTACCCTCTGCTCTGGGTCCGTGTCATTGTTTTATGATCAGGCTCCATATCAGGGCCTGGAATCTGGAAATCCTTTCCTTTCAGGGTCAAAATGATTTTACCTCTCATATCGCAATGTCTGCGTTCAACACACACACACACACACACACACACAACTACAAATTCTTCTAGGGAGATTTGCATACTGGGAAATAACATATGTACACAATATACATCTTTACTGCCAAATATTAGTAGAATTCCTATTATTATTTTAATTGTACTTTTATATTGTATCGCTTTATTTTATTCCTTTTCCTCCATTTATAATGTCATGATACATTTATGTGTCAGAAGGTAATCCTGTAACAGTTAAGTGAATGACTATGCCATTGTAATAACCTGGGGATGAATAGCAAGAGGGAGTTATTTGGAGGGAGAAGGGGAAACAGAGGTTTAAGAATGAACCCCTATGCATGTAAATCTGTATTGAGGGAAAAAACCCACAAATTAATAATTATATAGTTTTTAAAAATAAGAAAAAAGATCTGTATTCAGAGAAACTTTTTTGGTGCTCTTGAACAATGTTTAGCACTCACACCCTGACTGGCTTTGGGCCATGTGCCTCATGAGTTTCATCTTGTGGCCTAGAGGGCGGAATACATTTGTTGAGCTAAGCCACAAATCACTTGCCCATTCATCTAGGAACATAACCATAAATGACCATATTAATATGCCTCAAAGAAAATCAAAATACATTTTTGGGAAACTGGAGGTGAATGCTGGAGAGCAGGGTGTTGTGGCCAGCCCAGGTGCATTCCAAAATACTGGTAATGCTGTTCTCAGTTATAATCTAGTTTCTTTGACTAGAAATAAGGTAGAAGAATATTGGGTTGACAAAATCAACAGACACATAATTTAGTAAATTTTGCTTATGCTATTAGGCTACTAACCATCCACTCCTTTTAGTGAAGACCAGGATTCTAAAGCAAGGAGTGACTTCTCTGAGGTTGCAGCTGTATAAGCAACTAAACCAATACCAATATAGCATTTAGGATTGTATTCTTCCTAAGAAGCAGATATGGAAAATAGAAGGGCCCCAGTGTACCACCCAAATGTGGCCTCATTAAAGGAGGCAAATGCACAAACAGAAATAAGGGGGCATAAGGACAAAAATGTAAAGTGAGATGTTCAGAAAGGAAAGTTACCATTTTCCTGGCATTTTACCTGAGGATCAGTCATCTGGACTTTGAGAAAATGCATATTGGATGCTACAGTCCTCCCGTTATTTCCCTTGGGTCATCTGCATCTTCTCTGTTGGCTGCATGAGCTGCTTAGGTAGGTGGCCTTTTCCAAATCAGTTTCTCTTTTCAAATACTCTTGTTTCTTTTTGTAAGCATCTATATGAGTTTATGGGAAGTCTCTCAAAAATTTAATTTTCCTCAGAACGTTTAGGGATCAAGAATCATCTGTATCATTAAGAAAATTGCATTTCCCAAAGTCATTTTAAAAATCTTATCTTGAAACAAGGAATGATGGATTTATCCAGATAAGTGGTTATGAAATCTTCATCAGCATGTGATGAGGAGTTCAAACAGTGGGTGAACAGACTGTGTGGGAGCAGCCATTGGACACCCGGCAGTTGCTAGAGCAACCAGAGAAAGAAGAGCCAGGCAGATGGGATCTGGTATTTATAGAGTGCAATGGCAGGTGGTAAGGTCTTAGTCCTGGCTGGTTTTTGAACAGGTGGGTATCAGTTTGAAAGGCTCTTGCAGCAGGCAGGCAGGCATACTGGTACCTGTAGGGAGATTTGTGGCTTTTGTTTGTTTGTATTCAGCTTTGATATCCCTTGCATCTAGTATAGTTCTTGTCACATAGTAAAGTCATATTGTTCCTTCAGAAATGAGCAAAAATATGTGTTTGGAGATGCAGAAAGGCAGTGGGAGTCAGGGATATCCATAGAAGGCAGAGAGAGAGTACATCAAGACGAGATTTCTTAGCGTGCAGGATGTTCATTGGTAAAACTGGGATGATCCTGAGCACACAAGAGTGATTGGTTCCCTGAGCCCAAACGCTTGGATTCTGGGGGATAGTAGGAGTAGAAAGAATTCCTTTTCAGTTCTCTGTGCATCACACCTTGTCCAATCCCAGGAATACAGAAATAAGATCAAGCATAATTGATTTCTTTAACTCTTTGGAGGCAGAAAGATCTATTTTTCCAGCCCTGAATTCATGTTATAGATGGGGTAAGCTACAACCATGTCATGGGGTTAATAGTCCCTCTGTAATAAGTCTGTTAAAAAACTTAAGTGATGTGACTGGCTTTGTCAGCATCTCACATGTGTGCTGATTTCAGATTGGGTGGTCTGCTTCCAATCCAGCTCTTTCCTCATGCACCTGAAGAAGCAGAGGAAGATGGTCCAGGTCCTTGGGTCTATGTACACACTTGCGAGACACCCACTGTTTTCCCAGTAGATATTTGGTGATGACTGTAGACATTTCTTGGTTGTCATCATCAAGGAAGGGTGATATTATTGCCAGTTAGTGGAAAAAGACTATGATGCACAGGGCAGCTTCCCTGGTCTGCACCAACCCTGCCCTTTTAACGAAGAATTATTGTGATCATGATCATAAAATGTGATGAAGAAAATTTTTTGTTGTTATTTAAGATTTAGAGAAAATATTCAAAGGTGTTCTTAACTTTACATGTTCTACAATTTGTAAACTTGTAAGCAGGATTTGTAAATTTGTAAGCAGGATTTTTATGAACCAGTTATGTTTTAGAATCAGATCTGAGTGCCAGTTTACAGGAAAAAAAAAACTAATTATGCTTTAGTCTTCATACAGTGCAATCTTGTGGATAAGCCAGAAAATAACAAGTAAACACATATGCAAACATTTAATAGAAGTTCAGATAAATATCTGACATGAGAGATCAGTGAGAGTCTTCCTTAAAGCCTCTGCAAACAAGTGACTGTGGAAACAAGACCAGGAGGTGCAAGCCTTCTAATAGCTGGGTAGAAGAATGTTCATCAGACTCATGTGTTCCTAAGTTTTGAGGTGGAAAGGAACTTGCATGTTTGAGGAACTGAAAAAAGGCAATGTGAGAGGGATGCTGTTATGAGCGGGGTGCAATTAAATCAAAGAAAGCGATGAAGCCTCCAGTGGAGCAAATGAGTTATGGAAAGTGTGTGAATAAGTTATGAAGTGTGAGGAAAAGCTGTTGAAGGAAGAGTGCATCCACGTTTTTGTTTATGCCTTAAAATGTTCACATTGACAATTATAGGATGCACAGATTGAATGCTGGCAAGAGTGGAAGCAAGTGACCATTAAAAAGTGGTTAAAATAGTTCAGGCATCAGATAATCATGACCTGATCTGGATGATGTCTGTGCAACTGAAGAAAAGGAGGTGCAAATAAAGAACAGATGCGTTTGGAGGAGCATGAGAGGGAGTCAGAGTGACGGAGATTTGTGATTTGATAGGCCGTTTAGTTCAGTGTCACTGATGGGGAGAAAACAGATTTAAGGAACAGAAATCAACGGTTCAGTTTTGTAATGTTGATCCTGAGCTGACTACAAATCTTCTAATTGGAGATTCCAAGCAAGCAGTTGAATACCTGTCAGAAGCACAGAAAAGCAGATAGATTGGAGATACAATCTGGGAATCACCTGCAAAGAGAAGTTAATTAAGGCCACAGGAATAGATGTAATCAACTGGAAAGGGGATAGGGAAAGAACAGCAGGCAGAGGCCTGGGGCTGAACACAGACGAACTGAAGCTTTTGAGAGCTGGCTTGAATAAACGCAATGTCTGATATATGATCATTCTGTTTGTTAAAATTGTATTCCATCTACTCACACCCTTCAAATTTATTTTGCTTTACTTTTAACTAATTATGGGCACCACTTGATGTTTGGTTACATGCATACACTGTGTAATACTCAAATCAGGGCTGAATATATCTATTTCCTTAAAGACTTAGCTTTTCTTTATAATGAAAATGTTCTAATTTTAAGTTATACATTTTAATTCAGCTTTATATTGATCACCAAGCTACCTAATGGAACTCTAGCACTAGCCTTCGAATTGTAGTTGCCTCTAATTTTTGCTGCCACAGGGGGGAGAATCTCGACCTTTGCTGTAGCTGCAGAAAAGCAAATTCTCTTTCACATCATGAAATTTTCCTTGCAGTGGATGATCTTGGCAATGGCATCTTGTGAAGCACACTAATACTTCACATATTGCTACGTCCTGCAAAAATAACCTTTAACCTTTAAAATGCCTGAAATCTCATTAGTTTTGCATAAAAATGTGTTGCCTTGGAAATAACAGATCAGTGGACATTTTTCTTCCTTATGATGTACAAATGCTTGTGAGTTTTTTTTTTTTAAACCAAAGAACACCCTTATTTTATACAGCAAAGTAAAAGGAAACAGCACTTAATGTCTAGACATTTCTTATTTATACAAAAAGTTTGAGAAACTTACAATTTAAAACATTTAAATTAATTAACAGAAGAAACTGGAGGATTGTGAAGGAACTGTTAGAAAAGAAGTAGTTTGAAGGATGAAATTAAAGGAGATAATGTTTCAAGAAGGTAGCATGAAGGTCATTGGTGATCTTGGCCAGTCCAGCTTAAACAGCAAAGTACACATGGAAATCTCTGCTGGATTATTTGGGAAGAAAAGTGAAGAAAGTCTGTATAACGTAGGAAGTGTAGAACATTGAAGGAGGCATCAGTGCATTATAGGCTAAGCTACCACCTACAGCACTGCTATTTCATTGGAGTGCTGGTTCAAATCTTGGTTGTTTCACTTTTGACCCAACTCCATGCTGATGTGACTGAGAAAACAGTATAAAACCAATATCTGTCAGCAAGTATCACTTGGTGATTTTAAAAGGCTTCTACTTCCAAGTCATCAAAAATATTTTTATATCTATTTTTGTTGATGAGGAGCTAGAAATCCAGTTCCTTGCTCAAAATTTAAAAGGAGTTATGTGTGGAGTAATGGAATCCAGGCAGCAAAAATATGTCTGCAGAACCCAGCGCAGACCCAGCGTTCCTCTTGTGACACAAGAAACAGGGAGGCAATGTCAGGGATAGAAGGAGGAAGTGACCCAAGAATAAAGACTCCATTCAATACACGTTTAATTAACTTCTCCATTCTAACGGACTAACTTAATTCGTGTCTTTTACACATGACTGAAATAGTGGAATATGTCTAATTTTTCCCAGAGGAAATTAGTCCTTAAGTTATATCTGAAAATTACACATTTCTAAGAGAAAAATTGAATGAGCCACCAGTTAATGATGGAGATTACAGATGAATTTCTTTTAAAGTTTCGATTGATTTGAGAGACAGATCACAAGAGATCAGTGTGTGTGTGTGTGTGTGACAAAGAGATAGAGCAAGAAAGCAGGCTGGTTTATCCCCCATATTCAGAGCTGACCAGGCTAAAGCCCAGAGCCAGGAATGCAATCTCAGTTTGTATGATCCAGATCTAATGACATCAACCATTGTGTCTGTCTATCAGGGTTTGCCTTAGCAGGAAGCTGGAGTCAGGAGCTAGAGTAAGGTACTGAATCCAGATACTCTAATCTGTGGTATGGACTGTCCCTGATGTCTTCATTGTTAGACCAAGTCCCTAATAGAGGAGAGCTTAGTAACTGAGCAGCAGCCCTAGAGACATACATTTTTGCTGCTTCAACAAAAAATGAGGGGTCTTAGAAATCTCAGTGTCAAATAAGCATTCTATAGGGCCACATGGTATGTCTTGACTTTTTAGGAGTTCAACAGCATGATAATGAAGCATGCAGTGAACTGGACCTGGAAAATGAATCCATTGAACTTTCACAACCTGGTGTTTAAAAATATGAGTAAAATTTCAATGTCATATTCCTTGGCTATTTCAAATTTCTTTAAAAGCAGAATATGTATATATATACAAAGTATAGATATACTGAGATGAGTTGAAAATCATTATATTGCTGTCTCTTAGCCCTTGACTATGAAGAAGGCAAATATCAATATGATCCAGTTGTAAGGAAGAGTATTCCCTGCCGTTTGTGAAACTAGAAAACCTAACTAGTGTAATGGTTCTGGTTTACAAAGCTCCAAGAAGGCTGCTTCCAACAGCAATACTACAGGCTCCAACCGCACTGGTCTTCACTTTCAGCTTCATTGCATTCCTTTGGCAGTCTGTGGGCTCCTTGTACTGAATACTAATAAAGGGATGCCTTTCCATTCATTAATTCTTCCCTCATCAACTTCATATCTTTGAATCAATTTGATCTCAGAGTCCTATAAATAACCTGCTATTTATTTAGATGATGTTAATGAAGCTGTTGAAGCATTTTTATTATGGAAAATTTTAGTCATTTTCAAAAGTAGAAAGAACTCCAGTATTGTTTATCAGTGTACACAGAACCTCGAGTACCCATCACCAGCTCCAATGATTAGCTGTTATATTTCCTTCTACTCCAACCCATTCCCACTTCTCTAGTATCATTTTGATGAAATTCCTAGGTGTTACAGCATTGATGGTCTTTTTCACTTTAATTTAATCACCAGAATTGGCATTTGCTTGTATTCAACATGTTAAATGTGTGTGATATGCATTGCATTCTCAAATATTATAACTTAGATCTATTGTCTCCACAAAGGGAATTATTATAAATAAGCCCTTTTCCTTTCATATTTTTTTTGACTTATTGAGCATATTTGTGATTCAAAATTTCAAATTCAAAAAGGTATCCATGACTGTGCAGCAAGCTTAGAGTTACAGCCATAGAGGTTGCACCTCCCCAACTCCTTATCAGTCTGAACACCCCAAGACATTCTTCTCTCTTCCGAGACCCCTGAAGTGGCATAAAGAGACCACTAGGGTAGTCTGGCAGCAAGGAGCTCCATACCCTCCTTCGCTTTCCCTCCAGTTCTCTCACCCCACAGGGAACTCCGCTCCCCAATGGCTCACGTTGGTCTGCAACATCCATCCTCTTTTGTAAAAAAAAAAAATGTATCCACCAAAAAGATGAGCCTTTTTTCTTAGGTTTTTCTTGCCACGTCAGGGGTCAGCACTGTTGTTGGTTTCTTAGGTAGTTGCTAGCATGTATTCTATGCATTTCCAATGTGTGTGTGTGTGTGTAAGAGAGAGAGAGAAAGAGACGTGGGGTGCAGAGAGACAGGGAGAGACAGAGGGAGAGAGAGAGAGACAGAAAGACAGAATGGACGAGAGAAATGATGAAGGTAGATGCTTGGGTTGATCTGTCTCTTTAAGAGCAGGAAATTGGAAGAGTTCTTGGGAAGAGAATGCATGGCCATTGGGTTATTTAGGAGGCTCTGTAGACAGTGAACTTCAGAAACTCAGACACTTTCATCTTAGAATGATACTTATTGCCACACAACTTAGTCTGGAATCATTTGTTGTCTTTATGATATGACTTTTGTATTTAGGATTTTCAGGGAGGGTATTCTAGTGCTAACATTATTAAAGGAGGGGGAGGAAGTTGTGTATGTTGAAATCTGCCCTTATTCACACACACATCTGGCAAATCAGGTGAGACAAAACTTTTTTTCACTAAGTTCTTCTTGGAGTTCGTATTCTTGATATCTTTTTTTCATTCTGAGTTTATTCTTTTATGTTCATGATATCACATTTCACCTGAGTAATAAGAGCAATAATAGCAGCAACAGCAACTGGCAATTGCTGAGCATCAGTAATGGGTCAGACATGCACTCTGTTTAATCTTTTACAACCATTCTCTCATCAGTGGAGAAACTGAGGACAAACAAGAGTAGTCATGTGTTCAAGGGCACAGTTAGGCCAAGAAGCGGATTGGCTTGCTCTATAATCTTTACTAATTTGTTTATTTTTAAGATTTATTTATTTTTTAATGGAAAGGCAGATATACAGAGAAAAGCAGAGACAGAGAGGAAGATCTTCCATCCACTGATTCACTCTCGCTTCAACAGCCAGAGCTGAGCCGATCTGAAGCCAGGAGCCAGGGGCTTCTTCCAGGTCTCCCACACAGGAGTAGGGTCCCAAGGGTTTGGGCCATCTTCTACTACTTTCCCAGGCCACAAACAGGGAGCTGAATAGAAAACAGGGCTGCTGGGGTATGAACTGGTGCCTATATGGGATCCTGGCACATGCAAGGAGAGGACTTTAGCTACTAGGCTACAGTGCCAGGCCCCAATCTTTATTTTTAAACCCTCCCCTCTACTAATTTTTAAAGGTAGAATTTTTATTGAAAGGTAGAGTTTATTTGAAAGGTTAAATTACAGAAGGGAATGGGGAGAAAGAAAGAGGGAGAGAGAGAAAGAATACTTTTTTTTCAAATGGTCATAACTGTTGAAACTGTGCCATGAGCCTTGAACTCCATCCAGACTTCTCATGTGGATGGCAGGAGCCCAAGTGCTTGGTTTAACTTCTACTACTTCCCCAGGACATTAGCAGGGAGCCAGGTCAGAAGTGCAACAGCTGGAGCTTGTATCTGTGCCCATATGGGATGGCGGTGTCACAGCCCATGGCTTAACCTTTACTCCACAATGTCTGTTCCCTCTGCTTAATTTGAATACAGTGTTTGTGAGGAGAGGTCTCCTGGAAACTTCAAACAGTTCATTGGTGTCCACATTCTTGCCCTAGAATGAGAGATGCAGAAGTTGGGTGGATGTGGGGTTCCATGATCTTGAGCCAGTTATGGTATAGGATAGTAACACTCAAGGGCTAGCAAGAAGGTCAGATACCCTTTGTGTTGGCAAGCACACACAAGAATCATGTCTGGGATCACCTCAGATGATGTTTCTTTGGGGATTTCCCAACTGAATCGCTGGACTCAGAATTCCAACCATTAAGAGAAGTGCAGGTTCCATGGTCTGACCATGGAATGCATGTGTCAGAGCTGAGCCTCCTCAGTGGCTTAGACAGAGCAGTAGACAGCTTATCCAGGTGCTCAGGGAGGATATTCCAGTATATTGAAGCCTGCTGAGGAACCTGGTTCCACAACAGAGGATGGAGGACAGAACAAATTAGTAAACTACCCCAGGCAAGTATTGGCAGTGAATATCTGGGCAAACAGAGACTCTAAGGTGGACTATGTCAGCCAGTTGATTCTGGAGAGATTTAATCGTGCTTGGAGTGGCAAGATGGGCAGCAATTCAGAACTGTAGGACTATCAAAAACACTTGAGCAGTGCCCTTGGAGCATGTCCCACATCGGGGACCCTGGGATGGCATCAGGTGACTGCTCCCCATCCCAGGGTGTGGAGGCAGTTTGAAGGCTTGGTGTGGCTTCTTCCCTTATCTCCCTCCTTCCCTTAGATACAGGAAGGGGAAAGAAGAGAATGTGGAAATAATGGTCTCACCCAGCTTCCTCTAGCCATTGACTCTTTGCACCGTAACTAACTATGTGTAAAAATCATCAGAAATAAAATTTAAAAAAAGAAGGTCAGATACAATCCAGTAAAGGGGTTCAGCCAGTGGAGCCAGACAGTCTGAATACAAGTAGCAAAGCAACAGCAAAAAGGGAAGAAAAAAACCAATCCAAAAACATCAGACGTTGAGAAAGGATAAGCGGTCAGCATAGAGGAGGCTGATCAACACAGAAATTTCCTGAAATGTTGAAACTCAAAGTTAGGGACTTTTTGCAAAGAAGCTTTTGGGAGTCTGGGAGATTTGATAATGATGCTGTTTGCTAGACACAAGCCTCTGTAATAATCATAAGGATGCTGCCTAACCATCGAGGGTTCCGAGCAGCATACTCAGAGATTTTGACGTGGGAGGTCTGAAACAGGCTCTTGGGATTCCACCTCCAATCATTTGGAAACAGACGTTACATGGGTCTCACATTGAAAGACTTGGGAAGTGTGAAAAGGGAAAATCTTCCCTTTCAGAAATTTTGGAAAAGGATGATGTCAGGAAATCACACACTGGAGGCTACTCAGTATAACAGAAGAAAAATAGCCAGGAGGGAAAGGGTTGAGGTACAGAAGACGTTGCCATCTTATTTGCCCATTTTGCCTCATCCACATCAGAGAAGGTCCTGTTTGCTGTTTGATGGATTTGAAAATCAAGAGAAAAGCTAGGGTTTAGGTGATATACAAATGAATAAGACGTGTAATGTCTTTGAAATCATGAGGTCATTCACTCTAGAAAGTAATTGAAAGAGATTGGGTTATTTATAGTTACTTTTGTATGCCAATTTTATTGGGTTAAGGGATATCCAGAAATCTGGCAAAACATTATCTTTGGCTATGTGTATGAGGATATTTCTAGAAGAGGCTACATTTCACATCAGTAGACTGAGAAAATTATCCTTACTAATGTGGGTAGGTACCTACCAAACTGTTGAGGGTACAAGCAGAATGAAAATGTGGAGGATGGTGAATATTTGAACTGAGACATTTGGCCCTTGGATCAGGGCTTCTGCTTCTTTGGGTAGAACTCTGCCACCAATTTTCTGAGCATCTAGCTTGCAGATCATGAGGTTCCTCAGCTTCTATCATTGAGCAAATCTCTGTGTGTGTGTGTGTGTGTGTGTGTGTGTGTGTGTGTGTGTGCACCTGTGTATACATGGCTGCAAATATCTCTGTTGGTTCTGTTTCTCTGCTGAATCCTGAGTAATGTAGCTTGTGTAGTCTTCCATAGTCACTGGAATCAGATTATTTTTGCAAACCCTGCTTATGTAGCTTACTGTGCCTCACTTTCCTCAGTTATGGATTGTGGATGAAAATGGTACCATCCGGTTGGAAGTTTTTATGAGAATTAAGGAATAAAATTTGTGCAGAGAACATGTGCCTGGCACATGTGTTCTGTTAATGTCCCTGTTTTTACTAAGGATAGAGGCTTGTTCTTATTTTAGTCTTTGATTATGAAGTTCCATAGTGCACCTCTCGGGACCGTTGACTTTGTTCCTTTATCGTCTATATGGAGCTTAGCTTGGGGATACTTTCTGCTTCTTCAGAATCTTCACTCTGGAAGGAGCACCTCCAAGCCTTAAACTTGGATATTCATTCCAATAGAAACTTTGAAGTTATGTAATCTGGTTGGTGCCCAGCCCACAGTTTTGAATTATTCTAGTCACAGTGGGAAATTGTTGGGGAAAGGAAAAAGAAGTGATAGTCGCTCTATGTGATTTTAAAAAAAAAAGTTCTGCATGAATATTCATAACCCTGGTCAGCATCAGTGAAGGCAGAGAAAGGTTGGCCTAACATTTGCTTGTCTGAGCATAGTGTTTTTATCCTAGAAATTTCATAAAAATATATTAGCTGTGAAAAAGATCATTGGACATGGTAGTTGTCGAGATACTAACAAGGATTATGGTGTATACTTTGATAATTTCTGTGGTTGAATAATTAAGAATGCTACAGATACTTCCAGGTTCTGCTGAGTTATTTTTCAGGAAACTGCAGAATAATTATATACAATTCAAAGACCAGCCTCCCATCACTGAAGTTCTTGGGCAAAGGAGAACTATTTAATGAGTTAGCTAATTGGGACTGCTTACATGTCAAATGAAAAACTTAGGAGGTGCCTGAGAAATAAAAGTCAGTTCTCTTACTGGGCATCAAGGGTATAGTCGGACTGTCTTTCAAGCTGCAAATTGAAAGCATTGACAGGAGAATTTTTTTTGCTGTTGTTGTTCAATCATAGTGTAGTTCAGGCACATTAGAAAATTGAGTGTTTGTCACAAGATTAAAAATAAAAAGATGCCACAAAGTGTAGTTCTGATTGCTAAGAAGTTTTTCTTTTAAACTCTTCTCAGATTCTGTTTATCTCGAAAGAAAAGACATAGGCTGATCTGCATTCTGCAGCTGACTGCCCCAGAGCCTCTGCGGTGTGAAGATTTGAAATTGACTTTCTCCCTTGAGGATGTTTCTTGGACGCAGAGGGGGAAGAAAAGTCAGCTAAGCCAGGGCATCTTTAAAGATCTTCTCTCTGAAGCAAGATACAAAATGTGCTCTTTAGACAATACAATTCCAGTGTCCCAAGCTGTGACCTTCCCTACTTCAAATGAATACCAATGACAATCAGTTCTTCCCTCGGTGAGTAACAGAATTTACTGGAGTTAGGAGGTAGGTAAGAAGGGGATTTTAGTACAAAGGAAAAAGGATTTTTCCCAGGGTTTCTTAGAAATTTTGCAAATGTTGTCTGTGGATGCAAGAGCTAAATTCCTACACATCAAAGACAATCGCCAATTGGACATTGACTCCAACCTTGGAAGTCCTAAAATGGAATTCGAAAGGCTTCTGAACATAAAGGAACTCCTTCCCCAATGAATATCACACTTCGTACTGGTTATGGCTACTTTTACTTTACCAAACTTGATGTTGAGAAAAACCTAAGTATTGGGATAGACAATTGGACTCAAATTCTTACAGCTCTGTTCTCTAACCTTTCTGAACTTCTGTTTCCTTACCTGTGAAGTGAAGATAATATAATTGTCTTCATGACTAAATGTGATTATGACATGAGGCCATTGATGCAGTACTTGTACCCCTTGGTTTTCTTACACACACACACACACACACACACACACACGTAAATACACACGCATCCCTAATTTATTCTTTGTGTTGCTTTATCCTCACCTCGTTTCTGTCTTATCTGCTCATTCACTCTGATTCAGCTCCTCTTACATCAGGGTCCTTCCTCCAGAAACTCCTTTTTACTTTTTCTAATGCTCCCAATTTAATTCGTGACTTCTACGAATTTGTTATTGATGTGGTAAATCATAGTTTGGAAAGTTTCATTACCCAGACAGCTACAAGAGCAGGGGTATACCAGGCTGAAGCCAGAAACTAGGAGCTCCATTTCAGCTTACAAGATGAATGGCATGCAGATAAACCATTGGACCGTCTTCTGCTGGCTTTTTAAGCACAGGCAGCTGACCAGGAGGCAGAACAGCCAGGGATTGAACCAGCACTTTCAGGTGGGAGGCTGGCATCACTAACTATGGCTTAATCTGCCCCAAATACACAACTTTTTAAATATTCTGGAACACTCAGTACTTTGAATACATGTAACAGGATAACAATAAGTTTTTACTGGTTGACACAAGGAACTTAAATTTTTTTTTTCAGTTTATAGTGCTGCAAAACTCAAAGATTAACTTAATTTCTTCAGTAAATGCATTCAGCCCACAATATAGATTATTAAATCACAAAGCACTGTAAGGGAATACCTTTACCAAGTTACAAAATTTGGCAAATCAATATAGTATTCTTTGATGTAACAAAAGTATATATTTTCATTGGAGTCATATATTTTTTTAATACTAAATACTCTAAAATATCATGTAAGTAACAAATCAAAATCACGGTTTTCATCAGAGCAAGTTATTTTATAGAAATCAATGTCTTTTAAAACTGTATGGTTTCTGCTTTTACAGTGATTTTCCTCATGCAAGCATTGAATTTTTCAGCAGTTGTGCAATAATGTATATGGAAAAGGTGGTTCTGTTTTATACAGGCTTTGGTTCAAAGCCAGGTGGAGTTTCAATGTGATAAAAGCTTTACATCCTGCCTTAGGAGAATCAAAATATTCATTTCAGGAAACACTAA
The DNA here is from genome assembly GCF_017591425.1 of Ochotona curzoniae. NCBI lineage: Eukaryota > Metazoa > Chordata > Mammalia > Lagomorpha > Ochotonidae > Ochotona > Ochotona curzoniae. The sequence goes on from NW_024464918.1 coordinate 10,837,346, forward strand.
TTTCTGAGGCTCCTCTTGATTTAGAAGCCCTATATCCTTTTATTTGACCAAAAGTCACATAGTCTTAATCCAGCTTATTAAAAACTAAAATATGATTATACATTTCTCAAGGATCTATCTATCTACTTATATATTTATTTGAAAAGCAGATTTCTAGAACAAGGGAGCTAAAGAGAGAAAGATCTTATGCCTACTGTAACTACCCAAAGTGGCTTCTGTGGCCAGAGCTGAGCCAATCCTAAGCCAGAAGCCAGGAGTTTCTTCCTGGTCTGCCATTCAGGTGCAGGTCCCAAGGCTTAGGACCATCCTCTACTGCTTTCCCAGGCCTCAAGCAGAGAGCTGGGTGGGTAGTGGAGCACCCGGGACATGAACCATTGCTCATCTGGGATCCTGGCAGATGCAAGGCGAGCCACTAGGCTCTCATGCTGGGCCCAGAATATGGTTATACATTTTAAAAACACTGGCCTGGGAAGTTTGGGGAGTGATGAAGAACATTGGCTGTCATTATCATTTCTCTGCAAATGCTGCTGTCACCATCGGAGCTTCTATGCTTGCTCTTGCCGATGCCATTAGTTCCTCCATCTCAACATATAATTTATGTATTGTCCACTCCAATGCTTCTTGGACATTATTAGCATTTGAAGATCCCATATTTACCGTCAGTCCTTCAAGGTAACTGCTGAGGCTGACTCCTTTCACAGAGATTATGGCTTATAGCTTTTTCTGGGTCCTGAGGATGTGGTTTGTATATAAATCTTTTGTCTGCTGCTGACATTGTATTTGCAAATGAATATAAGTAGTTTTGAGAGCCATTGTTCTTTCTACAGGATCAACCACAGAATGTTCTTGCACGTATGTTTTGGTTCTTGTTGTGTCAATAAGAGACTTCACAATGGGAGGCAGGGTCCGCTTGGTGCTGAGATGTCCATGGTTATGCATCCCCCCAGAGAGATCTGTGTGTCTGTCCAGTACATCTACTCCAACCATACTTGGGTTCACCAACTTTGGGTCATTTTGCATTTAGCTATTCTAATGGTTTCCCTTGAGTGGGCAGAGATATGTTTTGAAATTTGAGGCCCGGATTTTCATGGTATCAGAAGCCTGGTTGATACCTGGGAGGATGGAACATGAATCTAAATATAGGTTTAATCTTTGGTGCAAAACATCTTTTAAATCCATGCATATGAGAAATCTTCAAAAGTCTCATGGAAAATTAATATCATGGTAAAGCAGTACATGAATTTAATAACATTTTTTGCACCAAAAGAAACTCAACTTTTAAATTGTACTTTTCCATTTGAAGTGCCTTCAGATTGTTATTTCAGATAATAAGTTCTCCAATTTCTTCTTTAAAAGATGATCTAGAGACATTAATATTTGTAGAGTAGCTATATTGTTTACATATATTAATTGAAAGCTTCATAAGCAATCTCTGAGGAGGTATTAGTAACCTCATATTGCCTATGAACAAACAGAGGTTGAGATATTAAATAATTTATCCAAATTATAAGCCAAGGCAGGCATAGTGAAGATTTAATTCCAGACATTTCTGACTTTAGAGTTCAAACTTTAACATATTAAGTAATTTTTCCATTAACATCTGATAAAATTATGGGTAGGCTTCTGTGCCTTGGTTTTGAAACAAAACTGATTTTCACTTGGTACTTCCTATATAATTCCGAATGCCTAATTATTGGAATCAGGTGCCTGGACTTTATCCTCTGCTCAGAGATTTCAGGACAATCTCATCTTTTGTCCATACCTTCCTTTTCTTGTTATAACCATTGTATCAGATAGTACCGTTACAGCAACAAGACAGAATTACAGATTGACAGTCATTTTTAGATACAACAATCTTCTCGCAGCTTCAAGTATGACTTTAGCATTTGCCAGAAAACAAAAACAAAACGAGAAAACACACAGGACACCGTATGCAAATAATTTGCTGCTTGAATACATGTTTTTCCCTGCTACAAAATGTTGAAACCCAGCTTGAGGAACAATATGAAACCTTGTGTCTGGATAATCCAAATTGCATTCCTGCCCCCCACCCCCACCCCCAGCCCTTAAAATAAATGAAAGGAGCAGTGCTGTTGCAAATAAATTGTTTTTCCACAAATGAGAGATATTTTCTCTACTACAGTGCTTTCCAATTATATTGGGTAGCTTCTTGTTGAATAACAACAGAAGCTTGGAAATCAAACGATTATAGCCACTATCCAAAGTTCAGTAATTTTGATCATAAATATTTTTCATGCTTAGATGGTTATGTAAACATCATAGTCAAGGTTTTACAGGATAGATTGTAGCACACTTTCACTTAGTTCCTATAATTTCTGTTTTAGACAGAGATTGATGATTTCCCATTATGTTTCAAACCATCCTGTCATTAATATCTTTTTCTAATAGGCTTGGCGCCAGAATTGTAATTTCTATTTTGTTTTGGAGGGGAATAAATTCATTAGGCTGGGTAAATTATTTAAGTAATGCCATATCCTTTGCTGAAGTTTGCAAAAAAAAAATACTGTACAGTTTCTAGGGAGATGATCTAAACTCTCTTGCTATTCTCTTTGCAATTCTTAGAAGAATAAAGAAATGTGTTTTCTGGGAGACATCTGAGGGACAGCTGTTGGGCACGGAAGTTAACGTAGTGCTTTGGACACCTGTATACTGTATCAGAGTGGCTCTGCTCCTGATTCCAGTATTCTGTTGATGTCTGTCCTTGGAGACAAAGAATAATAACTTAAATATTTGAGTGCCTGCTATCCATATAGGATACCCAGATTGCGTTCCCAGCTCCTGGCTCTGGTCTAGTCTGCCTATGCTGTTAGGGGTATTTCGGGATGAACCAGTAAAAGACAGATATCTCTCCAACTTTCTGTCTCTCTCTGCCTTTCAAGTAAATGACAATTTTTTAAAAAAACATGTAAAATAAGAAAGAGTATTAAAAGAGACAGAGAGACACACACAGAAAGAGAGAGAGATTTCACTTTTAGTGGTTCAAATTTCTAATGCCCGTGGTGCATTAGTATGGAGCCAAGAGCTGGAGGTTCAACTGGGGTCTTCCCAGTGGATGTTAGGAATACAATTATTTGGACTATCACTTTTTTGAAAAAAAAAATTCTTGTTATTAGGAAGGCAGAGTTACAGAGAGAGAAGGAGAAATAAAGACAAAGATCTTTTGCCTGCTGATTCACTCCCCAAATACCCTCAACGGCCTGACCTGAGCTGTTCTGAAACCAGGAGCCAGGAGCTTCTTCCAGGTCTCCCATATGGGTGACGGGTCCATCTTCCACTTTGGGTCATCTTCCACTGCCTTTCTAGGCCATAAACAGGGAGCTAGAAGGTTAGTGGAGCAGCCAGGACACGAACCTGTACCCATGTGGCATTCTGGTGCTTGTAGGTGGAGGAGTAGCCAACTGAGCTATCATACTGGCCCTGAATCACCACTTCTGCCTTCCGGGGTCTCCACCAGCAGGAAGCTGGGATCAGAACTTGGATGTGAGACTTGTACACAAGCGCTGTGACACAGAATGTGTCTTAATTAGCATTTTGACTTCTCTGCTACCTGCGGCCCTTGGAGCCATGTTCTTTATGATGCAAGTGATCATTGATAGATAAGAGTGCTTGTCTCACAATTTTGTAGTCCAAGACAGATATCTGGTTTCAGAACATCCAAGTGTTAACTTTAATGATAGCAGGGAATGTACAGTTTGCTAGGGACAGGTATACTATGGGTGTGAGTGGGTGGTGGGTAGGGTTCCTAAAACCAACACATAAAAGAAAAGAAAATGCGTAATTCAAGCTATTTTTATAACACCCATTCCTTTAGACTTCATAGGCAGAGGATGAATCATTAAGTCATTGTTTAACTGAATAGGTGACTCTTTTATCACAAGCTTATGTGGCTAATAATATATTTCTATTGTAATTAATAATTACTTTTGTTTCAGTTACTCTGCTTTGTTGTTTGGGAATAGGTGTACTTCTTAGCTTGGCCCACCATTTTCTTTTCTCTGTCTCACGAAACACATTTTTTGTGCTTTACTTACGCACCAACAGTTAACAGCAATAACCTTGTGTAGATGGATACATAAGGGCAGTAAACCCTTATGTGGAAAACCAAGAGACATAGAAGAGGAGATATCAACGTAAACTCAAAATGTTGGGCCTGGCACGGTAGCCTAGTGGCTAAGTCCTCGCCTCTCATCTGCTGAGATCCCATATGGGCACTGGTTTGTGTCCCGGCTGTTCCACTTTCCATCCAGCTCCCTCCTTGTGGCTTGGAAAAGCAGTAAAGGACAGCCCAAAGCCTTGGGACCCTGCACCTGCATAGGAGACCTGAATGAAGCTCCTGGCTTCGGGTCAGCTCAGCTCTGGCTGTTGCGGCCATTTGGGGAGTGAACCAGATAACGAAAGATCTCTCCTCTCTGTAAATTTGTCTTTCCAATAAAAATAAATAAATCTAAATAAATCTCTCTTTTTTTTTTTTAAAGTAAACTCAAAATATTATGTGAGATTTTTAGACAGGGTATCATGTAATCTAACCCTTTTAAGATGTATAATACTACACAAGGCTATTGAGGATACTTCAGAGTGATACTCAGGTAGCTAGTTGAGGGAAAACATACTGGTTAAGCAATAGATACCATTAATTTGGGGGGAATATTTGGTGAATGGCTTTATAATGTAGACTGAATACAATGAGTTTGTCTATGATTCCTAAAGAGACAAGAGGTGTCTGAGCAGGAGTGCTGCTGTCACAGATGTGTTAACGTTTCTTAGGCATGAGTCAGCAAAAGGAAGGAGGGAGAAAAAGCAAGCATTCCACAGCAACTGGCGATGCAGGCAGCACCTGCAGGGTAGCTCCTTGGATCCGTCCATGTTTAGAGGCATCCTGAGATGTATATGTTAATTCAAAGTAGATCTAGAATAGCTTGGGATATTAGTGATCAGGATTATGATACAGGGATCAGGATTTTAGAGAAGGAAAGATGGAACTTACTTGATATCCATGTCATCTGTAGTATATCATCGTAACTCACTGTAGGAAATCTGATAGGATCAAAATCAATCCACCCAAAATAAAATACGAGGAGGCCCTTCTAACTGTCCCTGATTTGGTGGCAGCCTACTGCTGCACTGGAAGGCTGTCATATGGACCCACTTTTCTGCCAAAAGAGATGTGATTCCAGCACACTAAGGGGATGTCTGTTAGAGGACTTCATTCTGTACTTTCTGACATCGTGCCCAGTCATTTCCTAGATGACATATACAGCTTATTGAAGGTGAAGTTCTTTAGTGTTTTAAAAAGTCTACCCGTGAGCTGTTGTGACTCCAACTCAATTGACCGTGGATAAATCAAAAATGATGGGTTCCTAAAAATGTCAAAGATTATCTGCCGTTTTGAAAAAGATTGTCGTGACAATGTATGTGTGGTGGAGGGGGGAGGAAGTAGGGGTTAGGAATGCATTTTTTGCCTTCTTTATTTTTTTTTTTCAAGGGTGGAAAGTATGAACTTTTGGTAATTCTCATCCAGGAGATTCTTTTTGGGTCTCTGTTGTTCTGTAAAATCCTACAAAACAAACAACAAACAAATAACAACAAAAGAAAAGCTTCCTAACAACCAATTTAGGAAAAGGGCATTCTTCTTTTTCAATGCAGACAGGATTTTATTTGAAAGACAAAGTGATAGAAAGGGAGGGACAGAACAGGAGATAGAGATCTTCCATCTACTGATTCCCAAGTAGCCACCACGGCTGGGACAGAGCCATGCTGAAGCCAGGAACCCGGCGCTTCCTCTGTGTCTCCCATGTGAGCAGAGGCTTTACCTGACATATTGCAGCTCCACACCACGTAACTTCTCTCTGGAAGGATGCAAAGGCGGTGGCAGTTTGCCAGCTAGGAGAGGATACAACTGGTGATTTGGGAATCTAAAGTCATATTACACAGTGTTAGACAAATCTTTATTCGTACACAAACCTCTTAGAGTCTATAACAAAGACTACTCCAAGTTGCTTTTATTCCTTTCAAATTCTTTCATGTTCTTTTTTTTTCCCCAGATGCTGGTGATTCTTAAAAAAAAGGGGGGCAATAAAAAACAATTGGGAAGCTGCCCAGAGAATGTATAGAGAATCTTCTTATGTATTATCATTGGGTTCTTTCATGGGGAGAGTCCCAGTAAAGAATCCCCCTCTTCTCTGTACAGTGTCTCAATTTTTTTTAAAGACTTATTTTTATTTGAAGTCATATTTGCAGAGAGAAAGACAGACAGATCTTTTATCCACTTGTTCACTTCCAAGTGGCCACAACAGCCAAAGCTGAACTGACTTGAAGCCAGGAGCCAGGTACTTCTTCTGGGTTTCCCATATAGGTAAAGGTGCCAAAGGGTTTAAGCCATCCTCCACTGTTTTTGCAGGTCACAGAGAGCTAGGTGGGAAGTGGAGCAACCAGGACACGAACCAGCATCCATTTGGGATACTGGTGCTGTAAGGCAGAAGATTAACCAGTTCAGCAATTGTGCCAGCCCTTAGTGTCTCAATTTTTACGTACTCCCTTTGCTGTGCTGTCTAAAGAGTGAGCTTGTATTACTTCATCTGGGAGATAAGCCTGTATCCTGTTGGGAGTAGGAGAGATGAATAGCCTCACTATATAGAGTGGGAAATGATTCAGGGACATAATCTCTTAAAATTGTCTAACTACTACTTTTATGGTCTTCCAAACAGTTGTCTTGTTTTAGAATTGACCTTTCTATTTCTAGAGGACCTAGTGTTGCCAATTCTGATGCTTTGTAGATTCTGCAAAGCATATTAATTTTCTTCTCGACTTCTGCTGCAGTTGATTTAGATTGAACTTTCCTTAGATTTCCACCAGTTGCCCTCCTCCAGCTTTCACAATTTTGATGTAGTTGTCCCTTGTCCTTGTGGTTCTGGGCCCTTTAAAATGTTCCTTTCTGATGTTTTAGTGTAGTTTTGGGGTACCTGAGGGTCTGTTTCATTTAAAAATCATAATAACTTAAAAAGACACAAATGTAAGGCTCAAATATTGTATCACTACATGAAAGGAAGTAAACTACACCTAAGCTTCCTTTTGTTCCATAGTCACCTCTTCTGAGATTGAACAATATTAACTATTTGCCAATTGTTTCTCTAGTTCTTTTCCTAAATATCAGCATGTACGTATGCATGTGAATTTTAAAAATTAATAGGGATCACACCAAATGTGTGGCCGTATGAGTTGTTTTGCTATGTTTTCCTAAGTCCACGTGGATCTCTTCCATTCTCTGAACAGTTTGAATTGCTTTTGTATGTTTTGGGTTTCTTTATTATAGCAATGTTGTGGTGAAATATTTGAGCACACTTGTTTTTGCTCACGTATTATTATTACTTTGAGTAAATTCTTAGTGACTCTGGACCTAGATCTGTTTTCCAAACTTAAATAAAAATTGCATCCACTATTATATAATTAGTGTTTTTCCATTAAAATTATGAATTTTTAAAGTAAAAGCTTTAAAAAATGCTTATTTTGATTGCAAAGTCAGATATACAGAAAGGAAGAGAGACAGAGAGGAAGGTCTTCTGTCCGATGATTCACTCCCCAAGTGAATGGAACAGCCGGTGCTGCACCGATCCGAAGCCAGGAGCCAGGAGCTCTTCCGGGCCTGTCATATGGGTACAGGGTGCCAAGATTTTGGTCTGTTCTCAACTGCTTTCCCGGGCCACAGGCAGGGAGCTGGATGGAACGTGAATGAGGGAGATCCAAGCACTTCATTACCTGTTTTCTCCCAGGATGCGCATGATCAGGGACCTGGAGTGCAGAGCAGACTAGTACTTAAGCTGTGACACTTCAGTGTGGAATGTGGTACCCTGAGCGACATCTTTACTGCTGTGCCAAGCGCCTGCCTATGTTTCAAGTTTTAATTGAAATTCAGTAACTGAACATATTTAGGGGGCACATGATGACTTTTCATACAAGAAGTGTGCAACATGTAGTGTTCTGATTAGGGAGATTGCTGTATAGATCTACTCAAAATTTTGTCATTTTCTTGTGTTGATAGCATTCAACATCCTCTTTACTAATTGCATCTTGGAATATGCAGTTAGGGTCAGCAGTTGCTGTAAGTTGGTTAAGCCACTGCCTGCGATGCTGGATCTTCAATCAGAACACAGTTTTGAGTTTCCTATCTGACTGCCTGCTCACGCACATGGGAGAGCAACAGAAGATGATCGGAGTGCTTGTACTCCTGTCCCCCGTGCGGGAGTCCTAAGTGCAGTTCTAAGTTGTAATTCTGCCTTTCGAATCAATAATTTTTGTTGTTGTTGTTGTTAAAAAATGAAATACATGATGAATTGTTGCCAATAATCATTATCTTGCTGTTGGTACTCTTTTTGTTTAAAATCACTCACAGGTGTAATAGAGGTGTTAAAGCCACACTACCATCAAGCTAAAGAGTCTCCCCTCCAAATTAAAATAGAATGTATATTTCACAATTGAATACTGTTTAATTGCATGTTTAAGGATCTCCTGAAATCACTTCATATTGCATCAATGGTTAAATTCCCCTTGTAATTAAAACACATGTCCATGACAAGTAGTGTCATCCTTCAGCACTTCATCATGTCCCACATCTGCTGAGACTCCCTGTATCTTCATTCTTTAGCGAACAACATAGCCCAAAACTTACAGGCCCTACTTCATTGCAGGAAAGTTCAGAATGGGCTGTTCTGTGTCTTTACTGCTGTTTGAGAACGCATGTGCTTTGTTGTAACATTCCATTTTTGCATCTTTCCTTGCATTCTGTTAAATGTGCCTTTTCCAACACACCATTATTTCTTATAGGCAAAACCTTTGTGTCTTATCTTACTTTAAAAGTCTTTATGACTGGCTCAGTGCCTTCTAGAGGGTAGATGCTGTATCAACATTTATAAATATTTAGTTGCAGGATTTATTTGTTGCTACAAATCAAGCTCCCACTTCACAGATAAATCAATAGTCTCGTCTAAATTTTCACGATAACGCAGCTTTAAGGTTCTTTTTTTAGAATGTTACAAAATTAGAAAACACAATAGAAGAAAGATATTCTAGTGGCAGCTAATACTTTTCCACTGAATTTGATTTGTGTTCATGTTCTTTTCCTTAAATTAGAAACCCAAACTTTCATAACTTTTTCTAAACTAGCTGATTGCCATGTTTCCGAGTCACTTCTGGAACATATTTTACTTTAATAACTCATCAAGCAAAGAAGCCAGCAGGCTCCTCATTATCATGCTGTGTGTACAGGAGTTTGTCTTTTGCTGCCAAACCTGTATCCCACACTGTCCGATTTTGGAAAATGGATTGTTTTTAATGGATGAGTTTGAGTGACAAAGACGAAGATCAAGCCAATGGCCTGTCCCCTCAGTTGATAGGATTAGATCTGAATGAATAAAGACGTGTGATGGATGGCCGACTTTGGAGGAAATTTTGAAGTGCACGCTGGCACTCCTAAGCAGCATTAACATTCTCTGGCTGCTGTACTAACTCTTTAAAATGCCATTTGCATTGACGATGGTATAATTGACATTGCTCCCCGAGGAGCTCTGAGGATTATGGGGAGGCACAATCAAAGGAAATTCATCTCTTCTGAAGGTTCTCCTCTAACTACAAAATGTGGAGACAAGAACTGTTGTTGCTGGGTGTGATGTCATATTAATAAAAAGCAAATAGGCACAACATCTATCCATTGCCATAATTTTCTCAGGGTCTTTTTATTTCCTTGTACACTATATTTATAATTTGCATTATTCAGCATTTGTCTGGATGCTTGATTTAATTTTTACACCTAAACTTGATAAGCTGTTATCAATTTGCTCACATTGATCTTTACAGAGCTTGTAAATTTTGTTCAAGTAATACCTTAAAGCCCTAAACACCCAACAATTGGAGGGTGGGAGTGGGAGAAATCTTAGATTCTACAGAACTGTACCATAAAATTCAAAATTTTAAATGAAAATTTAAAAAGTAAAAAAAGAGGGTGAAGGCAGGCAACTCAAAGATTCTGCCTACTGTATAACAGAACAGGGTTGAAATCTTTATCAATGAGTGTGTTTTTTAAGGGTTAAAGATAAGCTGCAGCATATTGAAATTGTAATGTAAAGCTCACATGCATAGATATAAATAATGATTTACATAAAACCTTCAGATTTTCATAAGAATTAGTTATGATGGGGCCTGGTACGGTAGCCTAGCAGCCAAAGTCCTCGTCTTGCACATGTCGGATCCCATATGGGCTCCAGTTCTAATCCTGGCAGGCCTACTTTCCCATCCAGCTCCCTGCTTGTGGCCTGGGAAAGCAGTTGAGGATGGTCCAAAGCCTTGGGACCCTTATTCCATTTGGGAGACCCGGAAGAGGCTCCTGGCTTCAGATCGGTGTAGCTCCAGCCACAGCTCTGGTCATTGCAGTCACTTGGGGAGTGAATAATCAGACTGAAGATCTTCCTCTGTCTTTCCTCCTCTCTGTTATCTGACTTTCCAATAAAAAAAAAAAAACTTTTTAAAAAAGATTAGTTATGATGTATTTGTCCTCTAGATTTACACCCAGAATCAATGTGTATATACAAAATTTTGTTAAATGTTTGATGGAAAAATTATGTCTACTTAAGCATTTTGTAAATGTTACAGTATTTTGTAGAAGTTAATTAGGTAAAAAAAAAAACCATAAAATTCTATATTTTGATTCATAATGGCAGAAGTTTGTTTTTACTAAAGCCAGTAAATTCTGTTTCCTCCCCTTCTAGTATTGCATTATATCCAAAATATCTTACAGTTTTGCTTCATGCTAGAAAAACATTTCTCAATATGTTGCTTTATTCTGAAGGACGTTCCACGTCAGCTAGGAAAGATCAAAGTATGGCTGGTGATGTGGCGTTTTGAGCGTGTTCACGTAACTGTGTTCTGATTTTACATTGCTGACCTGTATCTGGTGTGTAGGTTAGAGGACGTGTGGTTGCAGAGGATAGTTCCTGAAAATTGCTTCAGAATTTGCCGTAAAAAAAATAGGGAGAAATTACAGAAGAGTAAGTTAAAGTAAGTATAATTAGACTCAAAAAAGTAGACGGGATAGAAGCTCACATCAAACTGGCTAAAGCGAAAGAGAGAATTTTTGGTGACACTAAAAAGTTGTACTCTCTTGTAGGCAGTCTTTGTCAGGGGAGTTTCTTCTTCAGCCTAATTAGAGTAAGGTTTCAGCTTTACTTTATCTTGTTATATCTTGGAAACTCTATGCAGAAACAACTGTTCCCCTTCCTGATAGTTCTTAGGAAAACTTTGGGCCTCTGTATGGTTTGCAGATGTTCTCACCCATGCTGGCGGTTGTTTCCCCATTCTGCAGATTGCTTTCTTGTGCATACACTTTTCAGTTTGATACAATCCCGCTTGTCTGCTTTTTGCTTTTGTTACCAGTGATTTTGGAGTCACATCCAAAATCTTTTTCTTCAGATCAATTTTAGGAAGCTTTCCTCTGGGTCTGGTGCCGTAGTATAGTGGTTGTAGTCCTTTCCTTGCATATGCTAGCATCCCATAGGGGTACCAGTTGGAGCCCCAGCAGCTCCACTTCCCATCCAGCTCCCTGCTTGTGGCTTGGGAAGCAGTAGAGGGTGACCCAAGGACTTGGGACCCTGCACTCCTATGGGAGACCCAGAAGAACCTCCTGTCTCTTGGCTGTTGTGGTCACTTAGGGAGTGAACTGGCAGATGGAAGATCCTTCTCTTTGTCTTTCCTTCCCTGTAAATCTGACTTTCCAACAAAAATGAAAATAAAAATTAAAAAAGAAGCTTTCCTCTGTGGCTTCTTCTAGTAGTTTTGCAGGTCTTATATTTAAATTTTAATACATTTTGAACAGATTTTTTGTACATGGGAGAGAAATGTTTTGTTCTAGTTTCATTCTTCTGTATGCCAACAGCATTAATTCAAGAAACTGACATTTTCAAAGATCAGTTGACCATAAGCACATGATTTAGTTCTGAGCACTCCACTCTGTAACACTGGTCTAAATGTCTGTGTCAGTATACTATTAACTTTACAAATCTAGGGCTCAGAAAGCAAATACTCAATACTCATTAACATATGGTTTTTAGAACTTTGTCAGAAATCAGTCATAATATCTTACTATTTCACAATGTTCTAATTTGGTTTGTATACTCATATACTCAGTATGTCTGATGTCAAACAGCACCCATGCAGGAGACCCATAAGAGGCTCCTGGTACTTTCAGATCAGCTCAACTCTAGCATTTGAGGTCATTCGTGGAGTGAACCAGAAGATAGAAGATTTTTCTGTCTCTCCTTCTCTGTGTAAATCTGTTCTTCCAAATATAAATACATACATACATACATACATAAATCTTTTTAAATAAGTTAAATTGAAAGAATAAAACAGTAGTGATTATTGTTAGTTTGGTCCTTACTGTTTTCAGTTGGCTTTTAAGCTCTTTCATAAAACAGTAATTATGACCTTATTTGAGATAACCTGTCTCACCTTGATCAATCACTGCAATAGGAGAGTGGGTAGCGTTGACTTAATCAGGACAAGTTGAGAGTAGGGGAGGAGTGGTTGTCTAGTTACACCGTTTAGAAGGGACAGTTTAATAGACACTGTTGTTGCTTCTAGCAGGGTTTCTCCTTTACCAAGCCAGAGCGTCCACCCACTAGGTGCTGTGAGTGGCTGCTCTCCACTGCTCCCCTACTGCGTAGGTAGAATGACATCCAGGCAAAGGAAGCTGTCAGGAGGCAAGCCGCTCCCTCCCCCAGCACTCACTAGGTTGATTTAAAGTGACAAGGGACTTTTGCGTCTTATTCTCTCTTCACAAGCTTCCTTTCACATGCCCAGCTCTGTTCTGGAGTTTTCTTGCTGATTCTTCTCTTTTGACCGGTGACTATCGGGATCTGTTTGGAATGTTCAGAAGGCACAGTCTAGAGTCCAGCAGCCACAACCAGGACGTGTTAAGGATTGCCAGCTGAACTGGGAGCTGGGCCAGACAAGGAAGCTTCCTTCCCTAGGGCTTCGGAAATGACACCTTAATCTTACATTTCCAACATGCACCACATAGGGAAATGAAATGTTGTTATCCCAAAGCACTTGGTTTGTTTTATTGCCCGAGACAATTAACATAATTTGCAATGGGCCGTTCTTTTCAAATTGCAGTGGGGTCAGAATACTGGACAACTGCAGAAATGCAGAGGCCCAGTTAGGACAGGATCTGGTGTTCTCGCAGGAGATGGCTGCCCACCAAGCTTGTTGGTGTAGAACCTGGATCACTCGAGCCTCACAGCAGAGCAGAAGAGCAATAAGCTGGCTTCCTCCTTCCGGAATTGCTCTGTTTGATGGACTGAAGTATTAGTAAGGAAGTTAAAAAAAAATAAAAGGACAACCTTATCCAGTGAGAGATTTTCTTTCTTATGCCACGAAATTATGAGAAATTCCTCACAGATTCTGGCAAGAGTATGTTGTTCATTTGTTTCTCTTTGTTATGTGTTAATATTCATTAAATTGTGTGTGCGTGTGTGTGTGTAGGATCTCATCAAATATATATTTTAAATTGTTTTTCTTGTTTTTTATTGAAAAAAAAATTTTAAGATTTATTTATTTTTATTGCAAAGGCAGATATACAGAGAGAAGGAGAGACAAAGAGAAAGATCTTCCATCTGATGATTCACTCCCTGAGTGACCACAACGGCCGGTGCTGCACCGATCCGAAGCCAGGAGCCAGGAGCTTCTTCCAGGTCTCCCACATGGGTGCAGGAACCCACGGCTTTGGGCCGTCCTCCACTGCTTTCCCAGGCCCCAAGCAGGGAGCTGAATGGGAAGCGGGGCTGCCGGGATTAGAACCGGTGCCCATATGGGATCCTGGCATGTTCAAGGTGAGGACTTTAGCTGCTAGGCATGGTGCAGGGCCCTTTTCTTGTCTTTTAAAATACAGGCCTAAGTGAAGAAGGTTAGAAAAGAAGGGCAGAATTAGCACTCAGTGAAACAGCAGATCATATTATGTTAAAATATAAACTTTTGTCATTTCTATTCTGTATTCCTGTTTTGTGGACAATGTGTCTATTTCTTGGGATTTTCTAGATTAATTAAAGTCATTTACATGGATACTGCAAAGTAGAAAATTACAGAACTGAAATTTCCCTCCTGAAATATCTGAATATGGTAGTGCTTGAATAACTAATACATGACTAACATTAAATCAATTTAATGAATTTTAAGAGCAGTTTGTGCATTTAAAAACTAATGTACCAGAACCAATTAATAGTCTAAAGAATGTGGCTATTTCTCATAATAATTCAAAGGATTTAGTGGAGATAAACTACTTCTAGTATAAGAAATACACTTGTGAGACTATTGAAACCAACAATTTGTTACCTTCAAATTTAGCTCAAGTCTCTATCCCAGGAATGTAACTGAAGAAAAAATGCTTGTTCTAATTTGGAACTTAATTCTTTATTTTAGTTTTGAGCATTATTTTAAAAAATCCTGTTGGGACCATAAATAAATAGTTTTGTTTTGTTTTTTTGTTTTTTTTCCCATTTAAAAAGATTTATTGAGGGTCTGGTGCTGTAGCCTAGTGGCTAAAGTCCTCTTCTTGCACATAGTGGTTCTAATTCCAGCAGCCCCACTTCCCATTCAGCTCCCTGCTTGTGGCCTGGGAAAGCAGTTAAGGACGGCCCAATCTGGCACCCGTGTAGGAGACCTGGAAGAAACTTCTGGCTCCTGGCTTCGGATTGGCTCAGTTCTGGGCATTGTGACCACTTGGGGAGTGAATCATGGGACACAAGATTTTCCTCTCTGCTTCTCCTCCTCTCTATCAGACTTTCTATAATTTGTTGTTGATGTTGTTGTTGGTGTTGTTGTGGCTGTTCTAATTCATACCAGTTGTTGACCTTGTTTCATGGCTTCTCACTTATGGTAATGTATAGTTATGGAGTATTGGGGTCTATCATATACAGACGTGGGGGTATAATGGAACATGTGTCCCTGCATCCAGACGAAAGATGGATTCCCAATGAAAGTGTTGGAAATGAGTAGACAACGGGATACTGGACTGTCTGACATTGTCTGTACCAACAATGTCGGCGTACACTTAAATAAGAGACTGATAGAAGTAGGATTCCTAATTAGGACTACGCTATTGTAACAAAATGGGGAAAATCTGACGGGGAGGTGGGAGTTTGGGGGAAATCCCAGCCTATACAAAATTGTACCACATAATTCAAAATTCAAAATAAAAATATATTTAAAAAAACAAACAAAAAAAAACCCATCTCTTTTTTAAAAAGATGGTTTTTGTTTGAAAGAAAGTTACAGGGAAAAGGAAAGAGAGAGAGGAATCGTCCATCCTCTGATTCACTCCCCAGCTGGAAGCAACAGCCAGAGCTGCACTGACCCTAATCTAGGAAACCAGCAGGCTCTTCCAGGTCCCAGGGCTCCCACCAAGGACCAAGAACTTCGGCTCTCCTCTTCTGCCTTCGTAGGCCAACAGCAGGGAGTTCATCATACATGGAACAGCCCAGAGTAGAACTGATGCCTGTGGGGGGTGCTGGCTTTGCAGGCAGAGGTTTAGCATGCTCTACCATGCTGCGGGTGGCAAAAATTTTTTTCAAAAACATCAGAAATCTGGTCCATCACGGTGACACAGTATTTAAAGCTGCCCATATTAGTACTCGTTCAAGTGCAGGCTGTTTCACTTCTGACCTGACTGCTTGCTAAAAGGCCTGGGAAAATAGTGGAAAATGGCTGAAGGCCTTAGGCCCTTGCCCGCACGTTGAGACATGAAGGAAGCTCCTGGCTCTGACCTGGCTCTGGACGTTGGGGCCATTTGGCGACTGAACCAGCAAATTTAAGACCATCTTCTCTATGTCTTTGCATCTCTTTCTCTGTAACTGCCTTTCAAATAAAACAAATAAGCCTTGAAAAAAAAATCAGAAATCTAGTGTTTTACTTAGATTGGATTTGTTTTTGGTTAAAAAGTGCAAAAAGCATGCTCTGGTCAATCTTAAGGAATCTGTTCTTATGCATAGAGAATTTACAGATGAGTAATATCCAAGATCATTTTAAAAGCAATGAGACATGGTGAGGGAAAAAGTATTTTAATTTTGTACTGCTACTGCTACTAATCAACTCTGCAGAGAAAAACAAAAAAGAAACAACAAAAGGAGAAAGTAATTTACCTTTGAGCATTCAAAAATGCAGGTGCTGTCTGTTCTTTGGTTTACAAATGAGTCTTTTTCTTTTTTTTACTCATATTTTTTAGAACCTCCTGAACAAGTAGAAAATGTAATGTAGATGGAAAAGTCAGTGAAAATCGGTGTGTGAGCTTGTACAATTAATTTCAGTTGTTAGACCTTTAATACCAGGCTATGTGCCATACCCTGTGCCCTCTGAAATAATCCTTTTATGTTGCTTGGGGTAGATATATTTTGATAGTGGCACCTCCATTAACCTTAGCTGTGTGCCTTTTTGAGTAGAAGAAAGGGAAAAACCACAGAAGTTGCGTTTTGAATGCTACCTGTTCTGAACGATTTCCACAGAACGTGAGTTTGGAATGTAGATGGAATCCTGACTATTTGCAGGGAGGAGAGAACTGGGCAGTGAAGAAGAACAAAGATGCTTCTCAACTGAATTTCTCTTGTGATACTGTGGTGTTAAATAGGAAGATTCAGAAAAAAATTCAAGAATTAGAATAAAAAAAAAAACTTTAAAGACGTGGGTGAGAATTATCTCTAGAAATCACATTGTGGGAAAGCTGGATGGAAATTGCTCGTGTTACTGAGTTCCTATGGGACACACTCAGAGCTCGGGATGTATCACACCCTTCAGTTGTAGTTCCTCCCAACAGCTCTATTATTATCACGTTAACTGTACTTACACCTAATCAATCTCAAATGGCTAACTGGATTTTGTATACATTTTAATCAACACATAGTAATTGCATATATCAGTTGGATACAGTGTAGCATTTTATCACGATCAGAGCAGTGTAAGCAGCATTATCTGTGACCCGAGGCACATGCTATTTGTATTGGGAATGTGCAAAATCTACTCCATTAGTTTTTAGGGTGTTGAATTGTGGACCATAGGCATCCTGCCATGCTATACAACATTGAAAGTAATTCCTGCTATCCAACTACACCTAACACACATTAACCATCCTCACTACAGCCCTTCCAAGACATCCTCTACCACCTAATATTATTATCCTAATTTTAGTGATTGAAAAAGAACTGAGATACAGAAAATTTAAGAAATTTAGGAAAAATGGTGGAAGATGAAATCTGAAATAATTGGCATTCCTTCATCTGATGGACAGACTAACAGATTTTTTTTAAATGTTTATGTGTTTATTTTCACATACATGAAGAGAGACAGAGAGAGGCAAAAAGAAAGAGAGAAAAATCTTCCATCGACGGACTTATTTTCCAAATGCCTTTAGCCATCAGGGCTGGGACAAGCTGAAGCCAGGAGTTAATCTGAATATTCACGTGGGAAGCAGGGGCTCAAGCACAAGAGACTTGATTACTGCCTCCCAGGCTGCATTAGGCGGAGTGCTTGATTCCAGGGGGGGTAGCCAAGACTTGAACCGGTACTCTAACAGGTGATGTGGTTGACCCAAGCAGCAGCAAACCTACTACACTCCAATGCCCACCCCCAATGAAATGACTCGTGATTGTTGAAGCCATCACTTTTAACAGAAGCTTTTAGTCCGTCCGGTGTCCTAGCTGTATATTCCTTTCACCTAAGGCACTGGGTTCTGTTTATTTTCAACAATGGCATTTAATGAATCCTCTAACTTTCTGTATCTTTAGACTGACTTAATGCTATTTTGAAAGCACCTCTTTTCATAATATTTGTACTAGATTTCAGTAAAGAGAAGGAAATATACAAGGGGGGGGGGATGAGTGTTTTTTGTTTTGTTTGCTATGTGAATTGATAGGAATTCTTCCATTCAGTGGAAACAGTCATTTGCCACTCTGTATCAGAAAGCTAAATGTTATTTGTAGAAATGAACTCTTGTTTCACTCAAAACCTTGGTGTTCAGTAAAGAGTAACATAGTCAAAAGGCAGCAGATTCAAGTTCTAGTATTAACCTGTAATTGTAGAAGCTCTGTTACATTCTCCTTTACACCCCTGGCTTCTAAGTATGACATGGTCTCAGTTCACATGGTTAGAAATGGCTGAGAGGATTATCATGTCTTGGGGGAAGGGCATGTACACCTGTAAGTAAACCTGCTTTATTTTCTCCCCAACTTTCTGTTAGTAACCAGCAATGATTGTTGTGTCAGTTTCTTGAGTTGACTTGACACTTTCATGTCTCATTTAATTTTCTTTACCAGGAGTGCCCTTCTCCAGGATCGTCACTCGACAAGCTTCTATTGATCTTTTAAGATCTAATTCCCACACTTTCTCTGTGTTAATAGCCTTTCCCTGCTATCTTAGACTTGGTTAATCACTTTGTCTCATCATGTTAATCTGTGTGATATTCTCTTGCCACAACATGTAATAAGAGGCATTTAAATTATTTAATTACAGTTTGCTTTTGCCATTTGACTATGAGCTCCTGCCCTTTTGTGTTTCTAGTATATTTTATGATAGCAAAATGCCCAATAAAAATTAACAATGCCATGAAAAAAATTATGATGAAATTTGGTATCTAAAAGAAGTCTGATTCTGATGCTCTGTAAATTCAAATTTCCTTTGAGAATGCTGAATCATCCTACATGAGCTCACATCCCACATATTTTACAACTCCTCCCACCCCCCCGCCCCCCATTAATACAGCTTTGGTTTACATTTACAAATTTTTAGAAGTTGTAGGTCAATCCTGGGAAGCTGTGGGGATAGCCTGCGCAGTTCTTGTCTTGAAGACTAGACTGTCGTTTTCCCCACGGGTCTTTCTGTATCTCCTGCCTCTTCATCCCTAAAAATGTCATTAGCCATGTGCTTGAAATAGGTAACGCTGTGGCAAGTTAGAACAGTGACAAAGAAAATGAAACCCTCCGTGCATTTTGTACAAATCGACTGTGAGGCCGCTAAGAGCTATACGTGTATTAAAAGATGTGATTGACAAGAGAAATAACAATTTAAAGGTATTGGAAGTTTTAACTTGATATCCAACGTAGGTTTATTTCATTTCCTGGGGGACTGTCATCCCATAATATCCTCTTTATGGTCTCATTTTAGACTTACATCTTTAGAGATAGGACAAGTATTTCAAGAGCAGGAGGGAGGCTGGTCATGAGGGAGAGCCGTGTCAGGAAGGTTTTGGCTTTACACGCAGGAAGAGCCCTAGAGCATCCACCCCTGTATAGATACTCTCTGTTATCCCCTTTCCGGCTCGTACCACAACCCTGTGTAAAGTTTTCAAAGGACATTCTGAAGAACATCAGTTTGTTTAAGAAGTAATTGTTCTTGAAAAATATTAAAAAAGCTTTGGAAGCTAATTAAATTCATAAAGCTCTAGGTTAAGTACGATAGAACCGTATTTTTTCATGATCATATGTGTTCGTCCCAGACAAAGAGGAAACTTGCCTAAACCTAATTGCCCACGGAAGCTTGATAGTGAATGTTCCAGGAGGTACTGTTAAGCGCATGCTGGTCAAGGTACGATGAGCGGAATCTTTCTCATAAGAAAACAGTTTCTATTCCCGATTGTTTAATGTTTTTGAGCATTGACATCATTCATTTGCTTCTTTTTTTTCAGTTCCCAGAGCCTTAGGATTAACTTGTTGTTTTCTGTTCTGTGATGAATAAGTCTGGCTTAGTTTCTTGGTTTTCTTTTTCTGGGTGTTTGGAATGTTTATTTAAATCACTGATATCTTTTCTTTGTTAAGAACACTGGGAAAGTCAGCAGAGGTTGGCCCAAATTCCTTGGTCCCTGCCACCCAGATAGGAGACCTGGAAGAAGCTCCTGTCCCAGACCTTGAGGCCATGACAATCTGGGAATTTAATTAGTAGATCAAAGATTCTCTCTCTCTTTCTCTGTCTTTAGAACACTTTCAAATAAATAAAACATTTTTTTTTTTTTTAAACTGAAGCACCGATACTGACACCAAACATCAAAGTTATATTTCTTTCTTAATATCTTCTTTAGGAAGTTAAGTTAGAGGAATAATAATAATAACAGCTCAGACTCAGTGAATTTTGCTTTAAATCTGCTGACTAAATAGATAGTATTATTTATAAATTGAAATGCTAATAAGCCATATGAATAAATTCAGATTTCATGAATTCAATTCATTGATTAGCTCAACTCGTACTCTTATTTATCAAGTACCTTCCATATCTGTAGTTCATAATGAATACAGTAAAACAGAATTGGTCTTTTCATGGATACTTCGATCTGATTAGATAGAGAGGAAAGAGAGAATTGCAGTGTAAATGGATTGGTGCAGTGATGAGTTCAGTTTTATGGAAGTACACAGAAAACCATTGATATATTTGAAAGAAAAGTTATTCACAGTTAAAGGAATTTGGAGGGGAAAGATTCTAAGAGCAAAAATGTATGGATACAGTTCTTATTGAGCACTTAATTTGTTTTCCCTTGTTCTAGGCACGAAAGATAATACAGTCCCTTTGCTTATATGAGAACATACATAAATAAGTGGGTAATTACAGTCTTGTAATTACAGGCTTGTGAAATGCTCAAAGAGATTTAAGAATATATTTCTATGGGGGCACAGAGGAAGGAACGGTTTTGTAACTAGAATGTTAGGGATTGAGTGACATGGTGTCTGGTGGTGTTTAATTGTGAGATGGCTCTTTAAAGAATCTTTGAAACAGACTGAGTTATATTTATCAAGCAGAGACTCTCGGGACAGTGATTTTTCCCCACACCGCTGAGATAGTTCTCTTCTGCCTAAGGAAGCTGTTACTGCTGTGCTGTCTCAAAGATGCCATGCTTCTTTTGTTCTCAGGCTCATTGAGTAATTCAGGCTCTTGGGAAATGGTTTCTTGTTAACCTCCCTGCAGGGTTCAAATCTGACCCACTAGACTTTTACATATTTAACAGGGAATCTCTTCTTCCTGTTTTTTAATGTAAGAAATTTCCTCCCATTTCATAACCTTCCCATACACTGTCTTTGCCACCTGGAGACATTTACCACTCTGGGTAATTCAGCAGTAGGTATAGCATAGTTTAGTTCTCAGTTTGAACAAAGTTACAATGTCTTCTGACCACTCCTTTCCTTTGTATCTTTTCTCCATACACCTATCACCATAGCAATTACCACTGTATGTAATTATTCAATTTGACTTCTTTTTAACTTGACTAAAGGATTGAGGAGGATAGCCAGTGTGTCTGTATCTTTCTGGTACTACTTGTGGTATCTCAGTGCTTGTCACAGAGCCTGATAGCTTGGTAAGCATGCAACAAAGTATGTTTTGAATGATAGCATATCATTTGTTTTATTTTTTTTTTTTGGTATAGTTTTACCGAAAATCAGGAAATAAATTAATATAAAGAAATAAAATCTCATGAATTCAGATAATAACAACTGCAATTTTTGAGCATATTTGATGTACCAATGAGTCTGGTTTTAAGAGTTATTGTGTATCTGGACAATAAATTTGCAAGGATGAAACCAAAACTGAAGCTAAAGCACTTTGCTTTATTTACAGCCTGTGGAGGGGCAAATGTGGCCCAGATCTGTCTGAATCTAGCGCATCCTTCTACTGTATCACATAACATTTCACTCATAGGTATTATGATCCAAGGGGACTTGAAGTGAGTTATAGAGAAATATGTAGGCCCCAGTCTCCCAAGGATTAACTCCACAGCACAGCTTGTTTCTCGAGGGTGTAACAGGAAAGGCAATCATGGCCTGATACATTTAGCCTGTGGCTTGACTGCAATCTCCTTCCTTCCTGCTTCCCCTTGTTGCATGTCCTTGGGGGAGCTTAGGTGTGGATTAACCATTGGGAGGATCCTGGGAGGGGCCAAGCAGACTTTAAATGATGCAGCTTGACTTCAAATAAACGGCATTCGGCATTCTCCTCACACGAATGACCCACTGTGTCTGTGTGTTGTCTGTCTTGTCTGTCTCATAACCCTAGTCGCTCCGCTCGACTTGGAGCTCGGAGTACGTGGCGACGCGGGCGTTGCCAACAGAAATAACCGGTGGGTGGAGGGATCAGGCAGATACACTAACTCTAAGTGAGTAAGGAGCATGTCAGGAGACTAGAGAAGTCTGCTGAGGCAAAGAGAAATACATCAGACTCTGAGTCTACAGAGATAAAATACACATACGATCTTGGGCAGTGGAGTGAATGAGACATAAAATCAAGCCTAGGACACTAGGCTCTAGTGATTCCGGAATTGAAGCAGAGGTTCTGTTCCAAGGGATCCGGACATTGTTGGACTCTGGGTAAGGATCCACAGCGTTGTGTGATCCTGGATTGAACACATAGCCGTGTGCTTTGCAGAGCTTCTGCACCCTCTCTGCCCCTGGTTTGGGGTTAGATCTAACCACGAGACAGAGGCCATTATACTATCCTGTTTTACACATTTGCCAGTATATGTGCTTAGGATCTATTTTCTATTTTCTTTTTCTTTTTAGTGAGTTCCATGTGAAATTCCTGGATTTAGTTATTTAATTTCTCTTTTACTTTTCATTAGATAAATGTATATATAGATGATGTATATTATTATTATTATTATTATTAGTTCTTTATTTTTCCTTAGGCTCAGGGATTTCCCCTTTCTTCTCCTTGCCCCTCAATTTTCACCCATATTGTAACAATACTTTAGTTACTCAACATCAGTTAGAAATGCATTATTGTGCTATTAAAGTGTATCCTGACATTGTCAGTAGACCATGGAATAAGATCCAGCATTCTAGTGTCAAGATGTATGTAGCAGTTACATTGGGAGTCCATCTTCCATTCAGAAGTAGAGATGCATAATGCAATGCATTTCTACTCTGTGGTATACTTGTATCCATTATATAGATCCTCCAGATAAATGTACATATATGCATGCTTACCTACGTATATATTGATCTTGTATGTTGCAAGAAGATTGTCTCATATCAGAGAGACCATATGATATTTGTCCTTTTGGAATTGTCTTATTTCATTGAGCATAATGGTCTCTAGTTGGAACCATTTTGTTACAAATGGTAGACTAGTACTCCATGGAGTAGATATACTTTATCCATTCCTCTTTTGTTGGACACCTGGGTTGTTTCCATGTTTTTGATATTTCAGATTGTTCTGCTGATGCATATTATTATAATGCATGTATGATTTTTGTTTTATATATATGTAGTGTCCATTTTTTTCTTTTTAGTCTTAAATTGGCTACATTCCTTTTCCTGCCAGAGAAATCATAAGCCAAGTTATTATTATTTTTTTTTATAAAATACAAAGTCAGATATACAGAAAGGAGGAGAGAGAGAGGAAGATCTTCCATCTGATGATTCACTCCCCCAGTGAGCGCAACTCCCGGTGCTGTCCCAGGAACCAGGAACTTCTTCCGGGTCTCCCACACAGGTGCTGGGTACCAAAGCATTGGGCTTTCCCGGGCCACATGCAGGGAGCTGGATGGGAAGCGGGGCCGCCGGGATTAGAACCAGCGCCCTTATGGGATCCCAGTGCGTGCAAGGCGAGGATCTAAGCAGCTAGGCCACGCCGCCAGACCCATAAGCCAAGTTTTAAATTCTATATGAAAACTATGCTTTGTCTTCCTGTAGTATAAAGGTCTTTTTAGAAAAATATGTACATGTATGCATTCAGTTTTGTTAAAAAACATGCCTTTGTCCTAAATTGATGCTTATGAAATTTTTCCAGATACACAAGGTGTGTTTATTTTCTAAGTTTCATATTGTTTGAAAAAAATACTTTTCCAATAAGGCTGATATTTATTGGAAAATAAACACAAGTGTTATTTCATTTTTTTCTATTATTGATTATTTTGGTGTGTAGTCTAAAGGGTTTTTGGTTGTTGCTATTTTATTTTGTTTTTGTTTTTGCTGTCAAGTGTTCAGAACATTGCTGCCTGCTTTCTCAGTTTTTCATATCTTTCCTCATTTCTGGGTTCATACTGATATATTTTTAGTAAAAAATTCCTAAACCACCAGCTATACTTCCCTGTGCCTTTTTAAAATTGTCTTTCAAACTAATAATCTGAAATTAAATTTTATTTCAAGTATTTCCTCAAAGCAGACACATTCTGATGATGCTTTATATTTTAAAAAATGGCTGCAAAGTAACACAACAAAAGTAAACATCTCAAATTAGAAATTGGAATTTAAAACAGCTTTTAACACTTGCATCTATAAGATTATAGCATTCTTCTCATGTGAGGAAGGGCAGATGTCTTGGTTAAGACGTTTTCAATTAAAAGTGGAAACTGAGTGATATTTTCATTTCCCTATGATCCTTCGACAGTTCTTTTAGAAGTGGATGAAGTCATAGACCATGATTCTTTTTTCATGAATTTGAAAATATTTTATAAGTTGCATGATCTACATGTCAATCTTTCCGGTCAGTTCTCCCTCATCAGCTTATTTCTTTGAAAGCGTATTTATATTTAAGTGGTATGGCCTTCATTACCATCGTTATCGTCATCTTCATGATGCTTTTGAACAATGTCAGCCATAGATGATCAAAGATTATCATTTCTAAATTCTAGGTATATAATTTCTTGTTTCAATAAAAGCCAACTTTCATTCTTTAGCCTACCTTGAAAATATAAAAAGCTCATTGTATAAGCTTCATGGCCACTGACAAGATGATGGACCAAGTGGGTTGTTCAAGTTTCAACTGAAGGCTTGCATAGATGCCCAGTTGGTTAATAGTAGATCACATGCCTGAAGACAGCTAGAGAGATGGGCTTCATTTACTAAAATGAGAGATAGGAAGCACGGGTGACAGTCTGCCGTTTAGCTTAGAAGCACCTTCTTTGTTGTGGAGAGGACCATGTGGCTGGGATGTGAGCAGAATATCTATGTGTTCCTGGAGAAGTTCCCAGGCAATAATTAGGAGAAAACCAAGGTTGATTCACAGAAGTCCATTTAGTTCTCCCTGTATTACCTAGGAATATAAGAAAAGAATAACCATGGAAAAAGGTGGCAGCTCTTGGAAACCAATGTGAGAACTTTTCCAGGCAGCTACCCTTGTTCTATTTCAACTAATAACGAAGCCTGGAGAGTGGGGCTGTTGACATATGGGGTGTGTTTCCCTGTCTCCCTCTCCTACATAAACATCAGCTTCATTATAATAATCTGTCATTTTGATGCCAGTTTGACTTAGTCATTTGAAAGGTAAAGTGACAGAGAGAAAGGGAGAGACGCAGAGAGAAAGAGATCCTCTGCTGGTTCACTCCCCAAAAGGCCTGAACTGGGCCAGGCCAGAAACAAAATATGGATCTCCATCTGAATCTCCCGTGTGGGAGGCCCAAGTATTTGGATCATCTTCTGCTACTGTTCCAGGTGCTGAAACAGAGAACTGAAGCAAAAGTGGCTCTTCCAGGACTCAAACCCGTGTTCATATGGCTACCTCTGTGTCTCTGCTTAATTCATTGCTTCACAACTCAAGGCTTCTTAGGCCAATTTTCAAACTTCAAAAGTTTTGGAACTTCTCTGAATTCCTCAGCTTCTTGGGTTCTTCAAGAAACCTTAAGATTCCTTCTGCAGTTTCCTCTCATTCTTGATGGAATCCATGCACTTGGAAAAAGGATTCCATATCCCTTTTCTCGCTTTCTCCTTCTGTCTTTCCTCTTTCTCTTTTATTCTTTCTGGTTTTTGAAGATTTCTTGAGTGAGACTATTTCAAAGGTCTCTGTGGAGATCTCCCGGTTTAAGCATCAAAATGATATTCATTTCTGAATAAAGTCTACTTAGGAAGCTCTCTATCTTTCCATGGTCTTCAGGTAAAAAATCAATATTATTGAGTCTCCTCTATTTTCCTAGCACTGTGCTTGTAAAAGCAATACATAAAAGATTAATGAAAAGGAACTAGTCCCACAGTGTTTAAAATCTCCATGAAGAGTCAGTACATAAACATAACTAAAATTAAATGACAATGGATTTGATCATAAACAGATTGGATCATAAAATAAGACAATCATTTTATTTTTTACAAAATTTTCCATAAAGAGGACAGATTTCATATATACAATTTTTTAAGCACTTAGCATACTTCACATTCTCCTTCCATGGGCTTAATCTTCCACTAAATGAAGAATCCAGCAAGAGAAAGTAGACAGACCACTATTGACAGAAATATAAACAAGGGCTATCAACATAATCAAATCTCTAGAGGAAAACAACACAATTTTGAAACAACTTTTCAGATAATCTTGAATGTTTTCTCGGCAGATTTGGCAAGACACAAAAGGGTATAGAACGTGCTGTGTTTGGGAGTCACTGGAGAATTAGCCTTGGGACTTTTCTGTATCTTGCCTACTACCATCTACTCTTAAACATTCTTCTCTCAAAGGATTGGAGACATCTTTTATCTACACGTGTGGTCAACATTTTTCTTAACATGTTAACAAGATGTTGTGGATAAGAGGACAATTTAAAAAATGAGCTTTTTAAACAGTTGTTTTTAAAAATATTAGTAACTTTTATTTTTTTCCACAGAAAACTTTTTATATAATTGCCATTTGCTCTAACTCACATCCTAAAGTCCCAAAAAGGTAATAACTAAGAAATCAGAGTCTTCTAAGAAATAGCTCTTTCTCACATTATCAGCAGGCAGTGGATGCGCCAGACCTGAGCCTTATTTAAGAGTCTTGCAGGGGCAGCAAGCAGGTTGTGGAGGAAGGGTGTTAGAAATTTGACTTAAAATTATGTTTCTATAGCACATGCACTGGTTTTATTCAGTCTGTATTTTAATCGGGTTGAGGGTGGAAGAAAAGAAGGGAATGGAGAATATTGGGAAATACTGAAAATCTTCTTGAACCTTCCCTTGACATTGGGTAGTGCCTGCAGAAATGAAAAGCATTCTACTGTTTCTATAGCTGAAAAATTTACAAGCTCAGGGAGCCACCTTCAAAACTGAAGGAAAGCAGTTTCTATGGCAACACTCAAACCATTTGAAGTGTGACTAGATAATCCTTTCTTGTAACCAAGGAGGCAGAAAGATGGACATTTATTGAATGTAGATTTCATACACCCTGAGTAATACACATTCAGAATAAACGCGTTCCCTCCATGACATGTCATATACCTAACTTAAAGTGCAGGATATTATGCACTGACTTATAGCCATGGTTTATTTGTCTAAGGCGTATGTTGGCTGCTAAGGAGCATTAAAATGATTAAGGATGTATACATATGTCCTTATCTCTCATGGATTTATATTCTGGCCCAGATATTTATACAATCCGTGCAGTTTATTTATCTCTCTAAGTTTCTGATCTTTAAAATGGAAGCAAAATAATGCCTTCTTCTAGGATTTTGTAAGTTTTTAAAGAACAGTAAATCAAGACAGTTCAATAAATGCAAGAATACTTCAAAAGGGTTTTGGAAAATGAAATTAAAATTTAGAGCTTATTTTGATGCACATTTTATTGCATTTTTTGTTCAGTAATATGTGGAAAATGTGTTATAGAAAACCTATTTATGAATTTCTGAAGGTATTTTTGTGTCAGAATAGATGTATATGTTTAATTTCATTTTCCAAAGCTGTTCTCCCACATTCAGTATTACTGTCAAGTTTTTCAGATACTAAACTGCTTTTACATGTACAATTGGAATATATCGTATATTATCTGAATATAAGTAAATATAACTAATATTTCTTTAAATTTTTTTATTATTACTTAATTTGAAAGGCATGGTTAGATAGTGGAAGACAAAGAGAGAGATGTACATCTTCCATCTGCTGGTTCATGCCCCAAATGGCTACGATGATATAGACCACAGTCAGAAGCCCATGACTCCATTTAGATCACTCACGTGGGTGGCGGGGACACAAAGACTTTTGTCATCTTCCACTGCTTTCCAAGGCACATTAGCATGGAACTAAATTGCAAGCGCATCTGGGACTTAAATTGGTGCTCATATGGGATACCAAGGTTGCAGGTAACCACTTAGCTTGCTGTGCCACAATTGCAAATCCTCAACTAATATTTTGTAACCACATACTTTACATAAGCGTTAGAATTGCTATTGTATGTAACACAAAATGAATTCTTCACCATATCATTCATCTACTTACATTGTTTACTATGTAGCGAGCAAAGAGGAAAACATCCAACCAATCATATTTAAGAAATTTTAAAGATGTATATATTTAAGTTTTTGTAAGAGACTAAGTGATGGAGAAGGATGTGTGCTGGTCCACTCCCCAGATTTCAGCCACAGTCAAAGCTAAGCCCAGGGTGGGAGCCTGGAACTGCATTGACTCACGTGGGTAGCACATGTACAAGTGGTTCAGCCAATCCCCTGCTGTATCCCAGGGTGCACGTTAGCAGCAAGCTATATAGGAAGTGGAAAAATTGGACTTATACTAGCAGTCCAACATGAGACTCAAACGTCCCAACAGGCAATTTAACTGCTGCTCCAAACATCTGCTCAGCATTTAGCCATTAATAACAGATTCCAGTGGTACATCAGCTTTATAGATGGTCATAGTCGCAGCCTTTCTTCTCCATTTAACTCCAGACACTGTTCCCCACATTTGGTTTCTTATTATCACATTTCTTCCTGCCTCATAGCCTATGTAGTGACTGGTCCTTTGCTGGTTTGTTCTGTCTTGGTTGTTAACCAATGTTGTTCTCTGATTGTTCAAGTCTCAGCTGAGATGTCATGTTTTAAGATAGGCCTACCCTGAAACTTTCAGAAGCTAGTTCTATCTGCTCATTTTCCATCAGAGCATCCACTTTATTTTTTATTCCCAGTACTTTCATAGTTTATATTTCTTGATTTTGATTGCCTTTCTCATTGACTAGATTGAGGTGTTGTGAAGGAAATAACTATTCATCTTCTTCCTCTTTTTTTCTTTTTTTTTTTTTGTTGCTGTGAGTTGATTCCTCTTTGCTTTCCATAGTGTCTGGTGTCTGGTAGCTGCTAACAGTGAATGGGAACGTAGAGAAGGAATTTGTAGTTTGAACTAGGAGCTTCACCAAATTTTTCAGAAAGAAGTGAGCAGTGAGGGATAGATGGACTTTGTAGAACTAAGGAGTAATAATAGGAAAAGAATGATGGATTTTATGCCTTGATGTGATTTTTTGACTCTGTGATGTGATTTTTCCAAAACTCTTTTTTTTTTTTTAACACAAAACCATGAATTTAGCTTTCACATTTCTGCATAGCCTCAAAAGGAGCTTCTGTTTGCCTAGACTTTGTTACTTTGTACCTTTTCTTCCATAATCTTGTCCTCCCGAGCTTGTTATTCTTCCATTTGGAAAATATAACAGAATGGAGTGCCATCTTGTTGCTTTGAAGCAGGAAATTTTGCTAAAACACTCACAGCCACGCTCAAATTATGCATTCACCAAGGACTGCATAGATAGTGCAATCATATTTATGCAGCTGAAAGCAAGAAAAGATCAGGTGACTGGTGGAGATCACTTAGCTAAGAGCTATGAGCTTCCATTAACTGTGATAACCACAGTCTAATTTCACTACTGAATGAGAACTGCAAGATAATTAGGAAGAGTGTGTGCCAGAATGCCAGTGCATATTTCTCCTAAATTAATACAGCCTCATCAAATAGGTTATATTAAAAACAGACGCTGGATGATACAAGATCATTGATTGGCTTAATTAATAAGAATCAACAGGCAGAGTCAGCGCCTGTATTAACCTTGGCAGTCATTGAGAGTCTGGGAAAGGCACTGAGTGAGCACGATCTGGTCAGGGATAAATCAGTGCTCACAGAAGAGCTTCTGAAATGGAGTCTGGCTATTGTGCAGTATTGGGGTTGTGCTGGCCTCGACGAGGTTCTTTCAAATGATCTCCCCATGGGGTGGGGTGAAAATCCACTGAAGTGCTCCTGTCAAACAAGGGAGGGAGCCTTGCATCAAAGATAGATGCCTCAAAATCCAGTAGTCTAAATGAATGAATAAAACTTTCAAAATCCATTTTTAGGTCTCTTAGCAAAATTGAGGATGCCAGAAATTAAAGTCTGGAGATAATGCACAAAAATGTAAAGCTAAGTTAGAGTTGATACTGTCTTCATATGTATGCAATGCTGGGGTCTCTTCTACAGCATTTCTAACAAGGTGGCACTCCAGCTTTGTGTTAGGCCTCTGCAGTGAGCTGGTAGCTCAGAAGTTCAGCATTCCATTTTGTGGAGATTTGGGGTATCTTATCCTCAATCAGCAGGAAACTTTTGTTCTGGTTTGAGTGATATTCTTGGAAAACTCCAGTTATTTCAAGTACAGTCATTTTTGTGTTGCCACATTTAGCAAAACGAAATATGAGTGCTCAGTTACATTTGCATTCCAGATACACACGAAATATTTGTGGCATACTTATACTAAAAATTGTTTTGCAAAATTTAAATTTGACTAGATAGTTTTTATTTTATCTGACAGCCACATGTTATTTTAAAGTAGAGTATCTTCTACATTTGCAGTGTGGAAGAAGACCAGAGTTACAGAGAGAGGGAGAGACAAAGAGAAAGTCTTCCGTTTGCTGGTTCACTCTAAATGACTGCATTGGCCTGAGCTGAGCTGATCCAACGCTGGGAAACAGGAACTTATTCTGGACCCCCCACGTGGGTGCAGGGACCCAAGGACTATTAGGACCATTCTCCATTGCTTTCCCAGGCCATAAGCAGAGAGCTAAATCAGAGGTAGGCAGCTGGGATGCTAACCTCTGACCGTAAGAAATGCCAGTGCTACAGGAAAGAGGATTAGTGTGTCTGCCACAATGCTAGCCTCACATTTACTGATACATTCAAATATTTACAGTGCATTACTTTAAAAAATTACATATTCAATTATCATTTAAAACTCAGAGAGAGTGAGAGAAAGAGAGATTCTGTTTGGTGGTTGACTCCTCAGACGCCTGTGATGATTAAAACTGAGTCAGGTTCAAGTCAGGAAGCTAGAACTCAGCCTGCCCCCTTCTTCTGCTGCCTCCCGGGGTGTGCATTACCAGGAAAGAGAATTGGAAAAGGGATTGGGACCAGAGCTAAAAGCCCCTATATGGGATGTGGGTTTCCAAACGGCCTCTTAACTGCTACACCTAATGCAGCATAAACTTATGAAAGAAAGAGCAGTTTAAAAACAGCAACTCTTCTGGTATATTATTTAGTAAGTATATGTTTGTGTATTTACATCTATATGGGCATGTAGTTCTGCGTGAAGATAAAGCCTGGAAATGTTTACATTAAATATTAAAATCAACTACTTCAGAATGACAGGATTCTAGATATTTTTCTGCATGAATTTTCTTTACTTCTCTTTTCTAAGACTCCAATACTATGTTAGTTCTTCCGATATTATCTAATAGGCTGGAGGCTCTTCTAAATGTAATGTTTGATACATAATTTTTATTGCTCCCAATATTTAATTTTTTTAAATGTTTATTTTCTAAGTCTTCTGTAATTAGCATATACTACTTATAAAGGTAAATATGTTTTTCATTTTAATTTTGAAAGAAAAGATATTGTGTGAATACCATGATTTTTTGGCAAACATTATAATTATATATATATATTATATATATATAATCATTTTTGATGATGAGGTAACCAAATATAAAGATAGCTTGTTATAATTTGGGTGCAAGTATAGAGTGGAGGTCAGTCTCCATTGTGACAAAGATATGCAAATTAGTGCATTGCTTTTCATAATCAATGCTATCTAAATTTTATTTTTTAAGAAGTATTGATGCATGCATATATTTGAGAAAGTGAGAGCGGGAGAGAGTGAGAGTGCTCCCATCACCTGACTGATTTTCCAAATGCCTACAGCACATGAACTGAGTAGGGCGCCACTGCTGTGACGCAGTGGGTAGAGCCACTGCCTGTAGAGCCAGCATCCCATATGGGTACCAGATTGGGTTCCTGCTCTTCCACCTCTGCTCCAGACCCCTACTAATGTGCCTGACAAAGCAGCAGGGCATGACCCAAGTTCTTGGGTTGCTGTACTCACTTGGGAGACCTGGAAGAAACCCTCCTAGTTTCGACCTGTTCCAACACAGGCCATTATGACCCACAGGGGAATCAACCTGTGGGTGGAAGATCTCCACGTTTCTCTGCCTTCACTGAAATAAATACTAAAACTGAAAGAACATGAATTGGGTTGGACTGAGCTAAGGGTTAAGAACTCACTCTTTTCCCGAGTGAATGGCAGAAGGCCAATTATCGAAGCCTCATTGCTGCCGTTAAGGGTCTTCTTTAGCAAGAGGAGAGTGGGCAGCCACAGCCAAGTACCGAAGCCAGGTACTCCAATGTAGGATGATATATATTTACTTTTTAAAGTGTGTATTTGTTTAAAAAGTTGTTGAGGGCCCGGCGCAGTGGCCTAGTAGCTAAAGTCCTCACCCTGAACGCACCAGGATCCCATATGGGTGCCGGTTCTAATCCTGGCAGTTCTGCTTCCCATCCAGCTTCCTGCTGGTGACCTGGGAAAGCAGTTGAGGACGGCCCAAAGCCTTGGGATCCTGCACCTGCATGGGAGACCTGGAGGAGGTTCCTGGCTCCTGGCTTCAGATTGGTACAGTACCAACCATTGTGGTCACTTGGGGAATGAATCATTGAACAAAAGATCTTCCTCTCCTCCTCTCTGTATATCTGACTTTGAAATAAAAATAAATAAATCTTTTTAAAAAAAGTTATCGAGAGAAAGGGAGAGAGAAGGAGAGAGAAACACAGAGAATCCACTTATCAGTGTACACAAAGGCCAGAGCCTGTAATTCTATCAGGGTCTCCCATGCCACTCCCATTGAGTGGCAGAAACTCAAGTTGTTGAATTGTTTTCTGATCATCTGGGTGCTGGATCAGAAGTGCAGCAGCTGAGACTCAGTCAATGCTCTGCTATGAGATGCCAGTGCTTACAACACCAGTCAGAAATTCTGTAATTTAAATATGTATATATTAATAAAAAGTTAAAAAGGAAAAAAAGGGATAAATTTCTTATCCAACCTCAATGGTCTCTCATGTTTCGCAGGCAGCTAGGTGAGCATTCCAACGCTTTATTTTATTTTTTGAAGATTTATTGCATTTGTTCAAAAGGCAAAGATACATAGATGGCCACACACACACACACACACACACACATGCTTTCTTTTTTTTTTTTTTCTGATATACTCCATTTCCCTATTTTACTAGACATGATTAAAGATGGCTTCTCTAGCTTCTTGTGAAATCCCTGAGGTTAACTAGTAATTTTGAAGTTGAAGATCAATGTAATTTTTCACATTGGTTCAGGAGTCCATATCTATGACCAGGTAGGGGAGAAAGATAAACTACAGCATAGCTAATGGGTTCCCTCAAGTATTTGAAGGCAGTTTACTATCAGGAAAGAGGAAAAAATGCTGAACAAATATTGCAAATATTTCTGTAGTAGCTAGATAAGCTCAATGGTATCTTTCAGCTGTAAATTGGAAAGACCATGATGTGGGAGAAAATTGAATTATTTCTATAATCTAGAGCTTTTCTTCTAAAGAGAGATGATGAAATATTTTAGGAGGTGAATAGCCTTTTTAAAAAAATCTCAGTAATGAAAATCTTGCTGGTATCTCCATTTTTCCCCTCATTTGGAAAAGTATTTATGTGGATGGACGTAAATACTTCAAACTCAGTTCCTTCAAACTGAGTGTGAAGCTACAGAGGAGAGGGCCTTCACGGGGAGTAGCGTCACTTAAATGGCAAAATGTTGGAGTGTGACTGTTGCAATAATATGGGGGGAAATGGTGGCAGGGGAGCGTGGGGAAGAAGAGAAGTGGAGAAAGGAACTCTTATATGACTTAGAAATCAGACGTTATAAAGTCAAAGAGGAAACCACAGGGAGAAAATTAGGTAGTATATACTTATGATCACATTTTTCAAAGACTTATTGTCTGTATATTTTTAGGTATAACATGTCTTTTAAAGCAGAATATTGCTGATTTCTCTCCTACATGCCACAATTTGTTTGGAAGCAGGCACTTTTTCTCCCTTCTTTAAGAGACACCATAAAATATGTGATGAAAGGAAGATTATCATCTGTTCTATCATGTGATGATATAAACTGCTTTAGAACTCAACTAGATTTTAGAATTTCATTTTAGAAGCTCATTTTTATAAACTATACTCCACAGTACCTGCCTAGTGGTGGATATTAGTTTTCAAAGTCCAATTAATGCCTCTTCATAAAGCGAAATCTTACTTCCCTTTGTCACAATAACATCTCTTCTTCCCAAACTGCCAGGTATTTAGTGAAATCTTCGAAAACTGCTGGTAATTTATGAATAGGCCTGCTGGGTAAGAATTAACCTTTTTCTTTATTACAAGATCATAAATCCAGTGCAGCAAAACCATGGAGGAATTAGAATGACAGAGCATATCAGACCCTGCTGCAACTATAGAGAAAATGACAGGAAGGCAAGCATGCAGAAAAATTTAAAGAAAATGTCATTTTTTTAAAAAAAAAGTCCTTACCCCTTAGTATCACTGTAGCACACAGCAAGGCTTTCTATTTCACCTGTGTATGGTAGGTAAGTGTTCTGTACTGAACTACTTAAAAGCGGAAGGCTATATGATTTAAATTTTATGTAAGGAGATTGTATTTCACATCTGCTTTCTTTGATTCAGCAGCAGGATTTATGAAGAATTCTTTTTCATTTTGAAGCTGAAGGTGGAGCCCTTGTGCTGTGACCAAAAGGCATCCTCAGCATTAAAACTTCGAACTTGTTTATGCAGTTCTCAAAAGGACACATCTAACAAAAATGAGTATAGCTGTTTCTTTAACTCCTACACTGCCACCTCCAGTGGTTTTGGAGGAAACTGGTTTAAAGAGGATCCCACATACCGTTGATTGCAAATCCAGCCAGACACTCTTTAAATCTGTAGTGTGACCTCTTCTTCAGTGATGCAGCTTTCATTGATTCTGGACCATATCATTCTTCCTCCTGTCTGCCTGGAACTTTCCTCTGGCAACATTACAACACAGCTTTGGTTTCACCA
This sequence comes from Ochotona curzoniae, assembly GCF_017591425.1. Classification (NCBI taxonomy): domain Eukaryota; kingdom Metazoa; phylum Chordata; class Mammalia; order Lagomorpha; family Ochotonidae; genus Ochotona; species Ochotona curzoniae. The sequence goes on from NW_024464918.1 coordinate 10,872,442, forward strand.
TTTGTAAAGCGAGTGGGTTCTATGAGCTATTTCTCATTTCTTTCCTTTTAAAATACTCTGAGTCCCGTGCAGATCTGCTTGTTCTCTGAAGATGTGCCCACAGTTCAGGTATGAGGGAAAAATGAAGCAGAGATCAAAAGGGTAACACCTGTCAAGTCTCTACTCAATACCTAGAACTTCACCAATGCCGTCACCTTTTCCTTCCAGTAAGAACACTGTTGACTTGGATATTATTTTTATTAGTCTGAGATGCTTAAACTTAATAATAATTTATGCAAAGACACCTCTTGAAGTGGATCACTAAATCTAACTTACACTTAATGGATAGGAATTTAAGATCCTTGAGAAAATCGTGGTGTCAAAACTATTTGAAATTCTGTGAGTGATGCATTTCTTTTATGGGAATATTTTCCTTTATTACACTTTGAGAAATGACTGGCTTATTACATTAGGATATCACTAGGTAATGGGGTGAAATGGTTTCTATTTTTGAAAAAAATATTGGTTTCAGGAAGAGTTATGGACTATGAATGAATTTTTGGAAATGTATCATGGATATTAGAAAGATCATTCTCTTTTTAGAATATAATAATCAGGGCCCAACGCAGTGGCCTTACAGCTAGGGTCCTCGCTTTGGATGTGCCAGGATCCCATATGAGTGCCAGTTCGGATCCCGGTAGCTCCACTTCCCATCCAGCTTCCTGCTTGTGGCCTGGGAAAGCAGTCAAGGATGGCCCAAGGCCTTGGGACCCTGCATCTGCGTGGGAGACCCAGAGGAATTTCCTGGCTCCTGGCTTTGGATTGGCGCAGCTCTGGCCTTTGCAGCCACTTGGGTAGTGAACCATCAGACGGAAGATCTTCCTCTCTGTCTTTTCTCCTCTCTGTATATCTGACTTTGCAATAAAAATAAATAAATATTTAAAATAAAAGAATATAATAATAATTCTTACTCAAATGTGTCATGACATTTTACAATATTTGATTTCTTGAACTGTCATTTTTAAAATAAGGCTATGGATTCTCAAAGTGATTACATTGTTGACTATTGGTTTCTGTATTTTATTTTGTGTTATTAGAAACATACTTTTTCTGTTATTCGCTTTTAAGTGCAATGTAATTTCTTCCAATATGAATAGCCTGCTACAGTTCATTCAAGACCTTCTGCCTTGATTGTTATATTATCTAATATTTGTACCACAATATCTTTTTCCTTTTCATTTGCATTTATAACTGTTCCTTTTCTTCATCTTCATCTCTCTTTTTTAGATAGAATGTGGCTGCTTTTTAAAGATTTTTTTCCAAAAATATCTAATTTATTTGAGAGGCAGACACACTACACATAATAGGGCAGAGAAAGAGAGAGAAACGGAGAAAGTTGACTCCCCAGTTGCCTCAGTGGCCTGGACAATACCAGGCTGAAGTTAGAAGTGGATAATTCAATCTAGGTTGCCCATGTGAATGGTAGAAACCCAACTACCTGAGTCATCACCTCCTGCTTTCCAGCATCTACATAGACAGGTAGCTGGGATTTGGAGAAAAGGTGGAATTCAAACCCAGACATTCAAAATATGAATTGGGGGTATCCCAACTAGCATCGTGACCATCTTGACAAGACCATGGGGAGTAACCGTGACTAGATGTGGGAGAGTGTGGTTTCAGTCATCCCTTCAGAGTCTTCTGGAATAGCAGTGAAGAAATGTGGGTGTTACTGCTTGCAATTGCCATCTCTTCAGGGCCTTGCCCCTGTTACGGTCCTGGTTTAGGGTAATTCTAGTGTTTAGCTAATGTGACCTGATAAGGCCCACTTTAACTGGATTGGAGTGACTTCAGATTGATGTTTCAATGGAGAGAGATCTGGAACATGTATTTTTATAGGGTGTATATATAGATCCTTCATTTTACTTTCCTTCTCCTATGTGACACATGGGCTGAATGTTGGGCTTCCTGGATGTAAAATTCCTGAAATTACTCTAAGGACTTTATAATAAACTCATTAGTCTTCTTGGTACAGGAAGAAGATTCCCTTAGGTTGCCATTAGAAAGAGGACTGGAACTCAAGTTGACAAGGTTATGAGCAAAGGCAAGACCTTTGATCATTAGTCACACAGAATTCCCATCCTTGCGCTCATAGGCTACTGTCTTGCTTGTTAGCAACAGGAGAGTACAGAAATTTACTGACTCTTCTGCCTGTAATGACAGCAAGGACTGTAATGACAGACAGAGTGAGGAGCTTCTTCACTGCAGAGCCTGCAGGCTTTGTGATTTTGATGGAAGGTTCTTTGACTCTCATCACAGTTTCACTTCCAGGTGCTTTGTTTTTCTGGTAGAGCAGGGGAGGCTTCCTTGAAAGCCAGCTTCTGTAATGATGGCTGTTTGTTGGATGTCCTGCTTTTTACATTAAAAACAGGTGCTGTTTTGGGAGCAGATTGGCCTACTTGGATTTTCTTGATGGCAAATCACCACATGAAACAACTATTAATCTTTTCAGATAGGATCAATGTGCCAGTCACATTGATCATCTACCTATTTATTAGGGTACTGGTGTTAACTTTGGACTGAGGGCTATTTTTCTAAGCAGGAAAAAGGACTTACAGTTTTAGACAGGACAAAAAAGTGTCAACATAACCTTTTCTTTCTCCCTGCCACCCCTTTACTAGCTTAGGCTGTTTAAAGGGAGGAGGAGCAGGATTTAGAGCAAGGATGACAGTGTGGTAGGGGAGGTTTAGCCAGCGTTCTGTATCAGTGGTGACCCAATCGTAATCAAAACAGGATGAAGGACAAAGTGACCCCATTACTCTTCACCATCAAACAACCAACACAACACGAATGTAAAATTAATTTAGGTAATCTTGCTGCCTGTAAATACTTTAGAGCAGTTTTTGAATTTTGAAACTGTTAAAGCTGATTCTTGACCACTGGAGAAATTAAGTACTTTGCCAAAATGTTTTAAGCCCCCAGAATCTCAGGAGGATAGTCTAGAAGGCAAGTCATTAAAGCACAACACCAACAACGCTTCATTAACAGACAGGAATAGTTTTTGAGAATCACATTATGGATGACAAAATTTAAACTAATCATAGTGACAATAAAAACTCAGTTGGCCATAGCATCTTAGGAATTATAGAAGACCATCGAGGTCATAGCAGTTTATAGACAGTGGTGACTGGAGAATTCTGTAGTTTAGAATGCGTTTATTAACAAATGAAGCACAGACAAAGCTTACATTGGAGAACTGAAAAACTTGTAGAGTTTATTAAGTGAGAAAATGTCAACTCTGCTTCAGATCATCCAGTCTAGGAAAAACTGCAGAGAGATGGGAAAACATTGCCCTACAATGAGGCTGCTCCATAGCTGAATAGCAATTTAAAATTAATCTTGTTATCAGTTCTTGTCATTATCTTTTAAAAACGGTGGCTAAAGAGGTAGGGAAATGAGACACGTACCATCCATTAGTAAGAAGGACCAACTAAAACCAGGTGCTATGTCTCGGTTACTGGACAGATATGATGTCCATCACCCCACTTTTCCTCCCTTCCCCACATTTGAGATGAAGAAGATGACATAGTGAAAGACAGACCCTGAGCAGCTCAGGTCTAGGAAGAGAGTTTGAGAGAGAATAAATTGACCTAGACCTCTCATCAGATTTCTCCTGCATGAGTGCAGCAATAAAACTTTGGCTGAACGAGATGGCAAGGAAGGGAGATACCAAGGGTTAGAAGAGAATAGGCAAGGGCCTGGCACAGTAGTCTAGCAACTAAAGTTCTTGCCTTGCACATGCAGGGATCCCATATGGAAGTCAGTTTTAATCCCAGTGGCCCCGCTTCCCATCCAGCTCCCTGCTTGTGGCCTGTGAAAGCAGTCAAGGATGGTCCAAAGCCTTGGGACCCTGTGCCCGACTGGGAGACCAGGAAGAGGCTCCAAGCTCCTGGCTTCAGATTGGCACAGTTCCTGTCATTGCAGCCACTTGGGGAGTGAATCAACAAACAGAAAATCTTCTTCTCTGTCTCTCCTCCTCTCTGTATATCAGACTTTCCAATTAAAAAAATCTTTAAAAAAAAAGAGAGAGAGTGTATGTAGGTAAGCCTGTGTCTCCATGGAATTCTGTCAAAGAGATTTTGGCTGCCACTAGACAAGACAGGGGAAAAGAGAAAAGAAGGCTTGGCATGGAGCATTCTTCAGAGCAGAATTGCCTTGGAGTTAACCATGGTTCTTGTGTTTTATTTTTCTTGGCTAGCTCTGCCAGATATGTTTCTAGAGAGAGCCTGGATGAAAGCTTATCTTTGAAGATGAGAGAATTTAGATGTGGGACGATATCACAGTGCAAGATAGCAAGGTTTACATAGGGGAGGGCGTTCATCAGAGTGGATGAACAGACAAAAGATGCCTGAGGAGGAGACTCTGCGAGGTGAAAAAATGAAGGGCAATTATGGCAAAAGAGATAAGCCTGGGCATTGAGAACCTCAGACCATTTGTTGTTTCTCTGTGTAAAGTTATCAAAGATTGTGGTAACTTGGAAGTCAAAAATGATGAATTCTGGCTAAGCTTTTAGTGTAGCACAAAATTAACCATTTTGACTTTTCTTCTCTCTTACACCCACTTGAACATATTTTTAATAGAGAGGTTAGAGGGGTGTTAGGCAGAAAGTGAGACATTTTGGAGGGCACGGGCAGGTAGAATCGGGCTTGGAGGTGGGGTGTTCTCCCAGAGACCTCAAACGTTGGACTCTTCTGGGGAAGGGTAATCACATTCTTGACTTTGCAAGACAGGTTTTGCCACCTTGAAATTAGGGACAATGGCCCCTCCTGTTCCAGTGTTAGAGTGCACGTGGGCTTCTGTTTCAGTACAGAAGGGGAAGAGGGGAATGGGTGCGAAGTCTACTCTAGGTCCCCTGGAGGAAGGGGCCAGTGGCAGTCGGCCTCATCGTGCTTTGGGGAGGCAAAAAGGGAACTTTCTTAACAGTCCAACAGGCTGAATGATCCAGCCCAGTGTTGCATGCAGAGGCTTTCTAATGGAAGGCCTGTGGTTATGAAGAAAGCCTACGAGGGGAGTGAGGGGGTTTGGAGAGGCATCTGCCAGGCCGGAGTCACTCCAGGGAGGGTTATTGCTGGGGAGAGGCATTGAGCCAGAAGTGACAGTGGAGGAGGAAGTCAGACTGGACTAGTTGCTCCGATTTTGCCTTCCTGCTGGGCTTTGGTACAAAAGATTTTTGTTTCCTGAAACTATTATAAAAGTATTGTTCTTGTTTGATATTTTGAGAATGGAGAAAATGATCCTTGCCCGAAATGTTATTATAAGTCACTTGGACAGTTTTAAAAAGGAAGTTAAAAAGTAGATTTTACAGCTCCACGTGGTGGCCTAACGGCTAAAGTCCTTCCCTTACATGTGCCAGGATCCCACATGGGCGCCGGTTCTAATCCCAACAGCTCTACTTCCCAGCCAGCTCTCTATTTGTGACCTAGGAAAGCAGTCGAGGATGGTGCAAAGCCTTGGGACCCTGCACCCGTGTGGAAGACCTGGAGGAAGTTCCTGGCTCCTGGCTTCAGATTGGCGCAGCACAGGCCGTTGTGGTCACTTGGGCAGTGGATCGTTGGACGGAAGATTTCTCCTGCTCTCTGTATATCTGACTTTGCAATAAAAATAAATAAATCTTTTTTAAAAAAGATTTTTTTAAAAAGTAGATTTTATTAATTTAGCGGCACTGGTGATCAAATTTTCTCATTAGATATGTTGGTTGATTAAATATGGTATTTGTGAAGAATTGCCATTATTTATTTAATATTGTTCACAATAAGCATATTGGTAATTTAAAGAACAATTTTCATCCTGTTTCTGGAGGAATTTCTGTCGTGGTTGTTAATCCCAATGTGGAAGCTAAGAGGCTGAAGACAATATCACAGTGCCTTATTCTCACAGGATATGTGCAGTGTCATTATCATACAGATATTAGTGTGGGTGAATACAAGTAATTCTACTGTTGACTCATAGTGTAATAATGAAAGCTTTTAAATAGAAGGTATGAGAATAGTAGGTACTGTTTTTGCTCTGAACAAAAATATTACATTGAACTTTGCTGCCATTACCAAGGCACCTGGTGAGAAACACCTGCAGCTTCTTTCTCTACTATTAAATAAATTTATGTCAGGAAATAAAAACCTTCCAATGAAATATCCTAAAGAGGGGTACAAAAATCTTATATACCTCAGAGACTTGTATAACTTCAATCAATGTGACTGCTTCTTTTTATCAAAATTTCTTATCATTACTTCAAGATTTTTTTCATACATTTTATTATTATTATTATTATTATTATTATTATCACTTGATGATACAGTTCCATATTCCCTTATCCCCTCCCCAATTCCCCCCTCCCCACCTAGTTCCTCTATATCATTACTAACATATAGTTCTTCATACACAGTCATATGTCCATCATTGAGGGCATCGACAATGGCAGAAAGTCCAGAATCCTATTGCCAAGATATAGTAAACAGTTTCACTGTAAGTCCATCTTTGTCTGGAAGCAGAAATGCATACTACACTGCATCTTCACATCTGGATGTTAGTCTCCATTTCACAGCTACTGTACATCCCCTTAAATGAAAAGTCATAATACAAAATCAACAATAGAAAGAAAATTAGAAATTTACAATGCAATGAAGTTAAATGACATGTTACTAGTTATGACAGTCTCCATTACACAGCTACTATACATCCCCTTAAATGAAGAGCCACAAAACAAAATCAACATCAGGGAGAAAAAAGAAATTAACAACACCATGAAGTTAAATAACGTGCTACTGAATGACTAACGTGTCGCTGAAGAAATGAAAATCAAGAACCTTCTTGAAGAAAATGTTGCCACTGCATGATCTACGAGTCATTGAAGAATTTAATCAGAAGAAAGTGTTTTGAAGAGATGAAACCAACAGAAAACCTCAAATCCCATGTGATATAGTTTCCGCTGATCTTTGTTGATTAAGTGTGTCTCCTCCAGACAATAAACAGATGGGTTTTGTTTTTTAATCCAGAACACAGTAGAGCAAATTAAAAGTAAAGTGGAGAGTCTCCAAAATAGAATGAAGCAAGCAGAAGAAAGAATCTCAGAATTGGAAGATATTTCCTGTCATCAAGGGGAAGCAAACAAAAAGCTGGAAGCAGAGCTGGATCAGGCCAAAAAAGTATTCAAGAATTGAAAGACACTATTAAGAGGCCAAATATAAGAGTTATGGGAGTCCCAGAAGGTGCAGAAAGAGAAGCTGAGTTTACAAATGTATTTAATGAAATAATAAAGGAAAATTTTCCTAATGTGGAGAAAGAATTGGGAAACAAGATCCAGGAGGGGCATAGAACTCCCAACATGGTTGATCAAAAGCGATCTTCACCAAGACACATGATCATCAAGCTCTCTTCAATCGAACATAAGGAAAAGATCCTTAAATGTGCACGTGAAAATCAATTGACATATAAAGGAATGCCAATTAAGCCCACAGGAGATCTCTCACAGGAAACTCTACAGGCAAGAAGAGAATGGAGTGACATATTCCAGATTCTAAAAGAAAAAATTGTCGGCCTAGAATAACATATCTAGTAAGGCTTTCTTTTGTCTTTGAAAATGAAATAAAATTCTTCCACAGTAAAGAAAAGCTAAAAGAATTTGCCTCTTCCAAACCTGCCCTACAAATGATACTTTAAGATGTTCTCTTGACAGAGAAGAGGAATAGCACCCACCAAAACCAAAGGCAAAGGGGAAGAACATCCCAGTAAAATGACAACAGAAGACTAAACCAATGAACAACCCATTCCTAAAATGACAGGACCAAAGTACCACCCATACATATTAAACTCTGAATGTAAATGACTTAAACTTCAAAATTTGTTAATATGAAATTAATATAAAGATAGCAGATTATATTTTTTTCAAAGGTACAATTCTTTTTTTACAGATTTTGTTTATTTTTTATTGCAAAGTCAGATATATGTATATATAGAGAGACAGAGGATGAGAGACAGAAATAACTTCCATCCAATGATTCACTCCCCAAGTGACCACAATGGCTGGTGCTGCGCTGGTCTGAAGCCAGGATCCAGGAGCTCTTCCAGGTCTCCCACGTGGGTGCAGGGTCTCAAGGGCTTTGGGCAATCCCCAACTGCCTTCCCAGCCCACATGCAGGAAGCTGGATGGAAAGCGGGGCTGCTGGGATTAGAACCAGTTCCCAAATGGGATCCCAGTGTGTTCAACGCAAGGACTTTAGCCTCTAGGCCACGGTACTAGGTCCCAAAGACACAATTCTAAGAACATAGCCATATATACCTCCCTGCTTCACATCCTTCTTCAACCTCCCTGCTTCCTTCTTTTCTTTTTTCCTTTGAAAAATTTTAAAATTTGTATTTTAAAAAACTTCTGCAAAAATGAAATTGCAATCCACTTTGCAGTCACAGGTTTAAAGCACTACCAACTGTAATATTCAACATGTAAAAAGTAGAAGGGCCACATTTCAACAGACGTATAATAAACATAATCTAAAACAACACCCAAGTCACAAGATGTGTGTTTTGTTTTATACATTTTTTAAAAATTCTGCATTAATTGTCACATGTCAGAGACAACATACGATGATTGGGACTGGCTTATTATGCTAAGCATAATCGTTTATGGTTATAACCATTTTGTTGTGAATGGCAGGATTTCATTTTGTTTTTTTAGGACTGAGTGATCTTTCATCATATCTATCTATCTATCTATCTATCTATCTATCTATCTATCTATCTATCCATGCAATCTATCTATCGCACAGCTTCTTTATCCAGTTATCCACTGATGGACATGTGGACATTGCTTCTATGTCTTAGCTGTTATGAATTGGACTGCAATAAATGTAGGGTCAGAAATAATTTATATGCTGATTCCATTCATTTTGAAAAATTCTCAGGGGTGTGATGACTTGGTAATATGCCTACAACTCTTCAGCAGAAAGCAACATTAATATTTTGGCCAATGGTCTTTAAAAATATTTTCTGTGAATGTACTTAAATGGAAGAGACTGCTTAAAAAATGTACAGAAAACTGGATTTCAAAGACGTGACCCTAATCTTGCTGGGAGCCAAAAGATTGTACCCTGTTGAGAATCATTGCCTCAGAGTAAATTCTTTGAGGAAGAGCTACTCATTATTCACATAAATCAGAAGCAGAGTTTTAACAGTTTTGTTTGCTTCTTTTTTGTTGTTGTTTTGTTTTGGTAACATAAGGATATAAAGGGACAATAGATACTTTTTTTTTTTCATAAGCTAGTTCAGCATGATCTACTTTAATCTTGGACTGCTGCAGCTATGGAATGGGATTCAGAGTTGTTTGAAAGATTAAATATAAAATCCCTTAAGGTGCTTGACAGTGCTCTCCATTTCAAAAGCCTTTCCCTCCAACACTCAAAGAATCATTATTTATTTTCTCCATTTAGTTCTGTACTATACGTTCTCTAAGGAGTCTTTTTAGTATCCACTGTTGTCCCGGAACTTTTTCACTAGCAAGGCAACTGAAGATATGGTACTTCAGGGTGGATTTGCTGTAATTGTGTGTGAGGCAGCATGATAATTTGCAACAGTATCCTATTGGAGGTGGGAGAAAAATACTAGAAGCTTGATTTTCTATTTATTCGAAGTCTCAGTCATTTTAATTTTTGTTTTTTAGCAGGTGGTAATATTCATAGTGTATTGGTAAAAGGATTTGATATATATGATTTATACATAAATAAAAGCACATTGCAGCTGCTTGCTCAAGGTTTCTTTATTGCTGGGGTGTGGTTTCTCTTTTAGGGATCACTGACAGGGAAGGTTGTGTTTTTCTGTTGCTGTGATTTGGAACAGAGGAAGGCAGTCGTAAATCCCACTGCCTGTCAGAATCCCTGCAATTCACTGTGTGTTATTTCAACATCATTATTCATGAAGTTTCATCATTCTTGTGTTTTTCAATAACAACAGAGATATATTTTAAATGTTCCTAACTCCAGTCTTTCAAGATTGATTGAAATAGAGAGCAAGATGATGCATTCCCTGTGTCACTGGTAGTATCTAAGAAGATATTATTTTGTTTGAAAATGGAAAATAAGATACAAGATTCTGCCTTCCTCTCTCGAAAAAAAGCTAGACACCAGGAGACAACAATGTCCAAATTAAATCTTGTTCCTGTTCCTCTCTTCAATTGTCTCTTGGAATAAGGAAGGCTAGAAGATAAGGAAGGCAAGTTTTAGGTTGAAAACATGTAATATAATATAGGATTTTGGAAACTGTGTATTTTTGTGTGTGTACTTGTGTGTGGATACATGCATGTAGGGCAGACACCATTCATTGTATTCCTCCTATCTGGCTGGCTCTTTTTAAGATTTTTATTTTTAGATTTATTTATTTTTATTGTAAAGGCAGACCAGATTTATGGAGGGAAGGAGAGACAGAGAGAAGGATCTTCTATCTGTTGGTTCACTGAGCCAAACAAAAGTCAGGAGCCAGGAGCTTCTTCTGGGTGCAGGGTCTCAAGGCTTTGGCCATCCTGCACTGCTTTCCCAGGATACAGAGAACTGGATGTAAGTGGGGCTGCCGGGATTTGAACCAGCATTCATATAGGATCCTGGCACTTGTCAGGTGATTTAACCATTGAGCCTTTGTGCCACACCCTCAGCTGGTTCATTATACTGTGCATTTTTAATATGTTCTAATACTTACGTAGGAAAGATGAAAGAGCAGAATTTCTTGTTCCTCTCATAGTAAAATGTTTTGACAAGTAATGGAAAGTTAAAATGGACAATTGTTGTGCTTTTTTTTTGCCAAGTACACACACAGCACAGGCAAGCTTCAGGACCCAGGCAGCTGCACAGTGCAGAGCCGCTGGCCCAAGGAGGCCCGCTGTGTCACACTCCCTCGCACATCCCCTCTTTCTCCAACCCTCACATTGGGGTCTGCCCACACCACAAGGAAAGCACTCCGTCACCTGGCCCACGCTAGCAGCCATGCTCTGTTTCAGTCTTCTGCTTTTTCCATGTGCTCTTGCTGTGGTCTAGCCGGCACCAGCATCAGGGACTATCAGTATTCTGTGGATACTTCCAGAAAGCTCTCTATATACAAAAATGTACATGTGTGTGACTTCACAAATGGGAATCATAGCATACAAATGAGAGTCACAGTATTGATATTGTTGTCTAAACTTGTTTTCTTCACCAATAATTTACTGATTTCCATATTTTCCCTATCTAATCTATCTATCTATCCATCTATAAATTTATTCCATTCTTTTAGAGGCTTAATGGCATTCCATTGCAGGAATTTACTGTGATTAATTTAGCCACCTCATTACTCAATACTGTCATTGAATATCTATCTAGGAATACATTTTAGCAATAGAATTACTGTCTCAGACTGTGTACATGTTTAAAATTTAAATTCAACAAGAATACATCAATTTATCTTTCCACAAATGAAACATTTTCATATTTTTTCTAAATCCTCACAATATCTGTCTTTTATGGGAAAATTTTAATTTTGTATTATTTTGCTTTTATTAAATAATGAGAGAGGTTGAGCATCTCTTCCTAACCAATTTTATTGTGCATCTCCTGCAAATAGGTGGTTTTACAAACATTATCAAGAGAGCCCTTTCTTTTGTACTAATTACATCCCTGCTTTTGTATGTGGACTATGAGACAAGCCAGAATCTGGGTTTGAAGGCAGGTTTACAGAAAGAGAGACAGAAACAAAGATCATCTGTCCCCTGGTTCATTCCCCAAGTGGCCTCAAGGGCCAAAGCTGAGCAAATCTAAAGCCGGAAGCCAAGGACACGTTCCACGTCTCCACTGTGAGTGCAGGGTCCCAAGGCTTTGGGCCATCCTCTACTGCTTTCCTAGGCCACAGGCAGGGAGCTGAATGAGAAATGGAGTAACTGGGACCTGAACCGATGCCCATATGGGATTCCAGTGCATGCAAGGTCAGGATTTAACCACTGAGCCATTGTGCCAGGCACAAGAAATAATATCCAAAGTTTTAACCAAGTGATTCATCATGAAAATTCAACATAGATTACAAAATAACTAGATTGCACAGCCTTTTGGCGATTTAGTTGGCCTTATGAGATCATGTTGCCTGCTCTTGCTGCTAACTTGTCTTTGAGAGAGAGATTTATTGGTTAGAGCTGATATTACGATGCTGCCAGGAACTTTGGAAACAGATTCCTAGTACTCAGAACATAGAGAGAAATTATTTAACGTCTTGGCCTTAGGTGGCAATATCTACTTGATTGACTTGAATCAAGCATCAAATTGTGTGGGGTACACTCCTGTCTACTGCGTGAACTGCTCTTCATGCGGTTTCATTATTTTCTGGGTCTTTACTTTGTATTGGATTTCGAAAAGCTTGCAGCTAAAGATAAACTAAAGTGGCAATTTTAAGCGACACCTGAAATAGAAATGTGACTGTGCATACATATGGATTATTAGATGTGCAGTTCATAATGTAACTATATATATGTAGTGTTACTGAAATTGGTGCATTTGCTATTTTGGTGATATTTTAAAGCTATTACTATTTTTTCCCTAAAAAGTTTGGATGCTCTGCTGACTGTTTTATTCTCTAGATATTTCTTGCTCTACTTCCATCAAATTCTACTCTAGAAATTTACTCTGTGGTCTCAAAAGACAAGCACAAGTTCAGGATTGCATCTTTTTTTTGTTTGTTTTTTTTAATTTATTTATTTTATGGGAATGTCAGATATACAGAGAGGAGGAGAGATGAAGAGGAAGATCTTTTGCCTGATGATACACACCCCAAGTGGCTGCAATGGCTAGAGCTATGCTGATCTGAAGCCAGGAGCCCGGAGCCTCTTCTGGGTCTCCCACGCAGGTGTAGGATCCCAAGGCTTTGGGCCGTCCTCAACTGCTTTCCCAGGCCACAAGCAGGGAGCTGAATGGGAAGTGGAGCTGCCAGGATTAGAACTGGCATCCATAAGGGACCCTGGCACATGCAAGGCAACGACTTTAGCTGCTAGGCTACCACGCTGGGCCTCAGCATTACACCTTTTATGTTCAAAGACAGAGAATCCACATTTTCTTTTATTGTTCTCTGAGACAGCTACTATGTTTTACAGTTTTTCATACTTTTTCTCTTCTCTCAAAGGTATTTCTAACTTTAATATTGTATTTCTCAAAAGTCATATAATTTTCAGGAAATAAAATTTTGTAGTCTTGTGGGTTTTATAAGTAATGCAATGAATTAAAATAAAGCAACTTCTATCCAAACCCATTTACCATGTCTATGTAAAAACGTCCCTATTATGTTTGCTAATATTATCTACTTTTCTTGATATAAAGTAATAATATTTGCTAAAATAGGGCAATATAACATGTATATATCTCTTTATAGTTCTACAAAATTGATGTATATTTTATGGAAAGCAAGACTTTGAAGATTAGTAATAGTGAAGAAGTGTACATATATAATGTCACAGTATATAATATTGGAGTTTTTCCTAATACCGTGCCTTTTAGGACTATATGTCTTTGTTCAAAAAATGCTGATTTAAAGATGATAGCTTTAGTAAGGGTGCTCTGACCCAATGAAACTTATGTCTCATGTTTGTAATGCATCTAGTCTGGTTAAATGGAATTGTCTACTCCAAAGTTGTTGTGGTAGAACACTAAAACAAACAAATTGTAATTGTTGAACGGGGCAAACTTTTCCGGATCAGTAAGGAAAACACTGAAGGAATATTTATTTTCTGAATTTATGTTGTCAATGTTAGGTTAGTAATATTGCTTTGATGAGAGTATTTTTAACATATATTGAATAGCTGTGCATTAACAAGCAAAGCTTTAAGTTCTTTCTTTTTTTTTTTAAAGATTTATTTTTATTATTTTTTTTTATTGGAAAGGCGGATATACAGAGAGGAGAGACAGAGAGGAAGATCTTCCGTCCGATGATTCACTCCCCAAGTGAGCACAATGGCCGATGCTATGCCAATCCGAAGCCAGGAGCCTCTTCCGGGTCTCCCACGCGGGTGCAGGTTCCCAAAGCCTTGGGCCGTCCTCAACTGCTTTCCCGGGCCACAGGCAGGGAGCTGGAAGGGAAGTGGGGCTGCCTGGATAGAACCGGCGCCCATATGGGATCCCGGGTGTGCAAGGCGAGGACTTAACCACTGCGCCACCGCGCTGGGCCCAGCTTTAAGTTATTTCTAAATGTTGCCAGAGAGATACTTTGACATTGAGCAAAGTCTTTTTAATAGTTTATTCAAGTTTACAAGCTTGAGGATAGGGGTGTATGGAGAGGCAATCATGTGTACAAGGCACAATAATTTGAAGAAGAGTTAGAAGTAGTGACCAAAGGTCAAAATCCTTAAAGTGTTTCTGAATTGAGAGCCCTTGGTTAAAAAACTTGACTCTCCACAGTGAAGATTCTGCCATTTCCTGAGTGTAAATCTCCCTTTCATTTGACAAGGCTTACACTTGCTGCATACAACTTGAGAGGGAGAAAGTGATGGTTCAAATGGTTGGGTATCAGTTAAACACATGAGACACATGAATTAAGTTGCTGGCTCCCCTCTTTGGCAAGTAAATCGGCAGATGGGGGCTGTCCACCGGTTAACTCCCCGTGTGGCTGCAATAGCTGAAGCTGAGTCGATCTGAAGCCAGGAGCCTCCTCCAGGTCTCCCACACAGGTTCAGGTTCCCAAGGCTTTGGGCCATCCTCTACTGCACTCCCAGGCTACAAGCAGGAAACTAGAAGGAATTTGGAGCACTTAGAACGTGAACTGGTACTCAAAGGGGATCCAGACACTTGCAGTGTGAGGATTTCAGTCACTGAGCCAATCATGCTGGTCCCTACTTACTTGTTTGAAAAGCAGAGTTACAGAGAGAGAAGGAGAGACTCATTCCCCAAATGGCTACAATGGCCAAGATTGTGTCAGGTCAAAGCCAGGAGCCAAGAGCTTCTTCTGGCTCTCTCATGAAGGTGCATGGGCCCAAGAACTTGGTCCATATTCTGCTGCTTTCCCAGCTTCATTAGCAGGGAGCTGAACTGGAAGTGTGGAAGTCTGGACTGGTGCTGTGCCCACACAGGACGCTGGCTCTGTAGAAGGCAGTTTGACTTCTGCACTATATTACTATCTCCTCATCCCCACTGAATTTTAACCTGTTCTTCAACTGAACTCCAGAAATGGATGATTCCGAAAAAGAAAAATTCTTAAAATCTCTATCATACATTCAAAGGTAAAAAGGAAATTTAATCAGACTCAAATAATTTTTAAGCTTTTTTTAGAGAAAATTTTTATTGACAAACATATGAAGAAAATCTTGTTTTGACATCTCCAGATAATGGCAAGCTAGAGGGAAAACAGGTTTAAGGTTTGTAGTAATTAGTTAATCTGTGAGTGATTATTAAAAAATAATATATGCAGTGCTGTGCTTCTCCAGAGGCAATGTTACAAATTGCTATGGTTGTTCTGGTTGCTGCTGCCACTGTTGATGTTTTGTTGTTTTTAAAGGATTGCAGCTACCATATGTTTGTGAATATTAATATTGTTTGAGGTTTCTCAGGTTGCTATAGTCACCACATTTCCCTTCTGCCAGTAGGACGCTGCGCACTGGAGTCAGAACTGTGCAGGAATCCACATATGGATTTGCAACCTGGGCGGCCATTTGTTCTGGAAACAGCCTCTTCCCTTCCCCAAATCCCCTGTCTTGTTCTTTTTGACAGATTGGCCAAAATGCTGCTGCTTCCAGCTGACTAACTTTCTCACACTAGGGTTCTGCCCAGCACAATCATCCATACCCTTTTCTCCTCTATATCCTAGCAACCCTTCAATTTTTAAGACTTAGAAACAACATTCTTACCCAACCCTTTTGGCAGTGCTCCCCCATCCTCTTTCCTCAGTGAAAACCTGGCTTTTCCCTCATCATCATAATGTATGTAGTAGTTCCTGGTGCTTTTATTTTTTTAAAACATCTACCTCTTTTTAAATCCCAACATCTTAGAAACTAGAGAGAGGTCAGTATCAGTTTCAATTTTTCTGTTCTTTTCCATTTGAACATTTCCTTACAGGAACTCCTCGTCCTTTTCACCTTCTCCAACTATTATGTTCTGAGCTCTCCTTTTGCCTCCTTTGTTTGTTTGTTTGTTTGTTTTTTAATACTATTTACTAGGCCAGGCCAAAGCCAGGAGGTATGAAGTCCATCCAAGAATCTGACCTGGTGCTTGGACCACATGCACCAGCAGGGAGCAGTAACGAAGCAGAGTACCCAAGACAAACCAAGCACATCAGTGTGGGATGTGTTTGTGCAGCTGTGTCACAAAGCCTGCTGCACTCCATTTTTTGATTCTTTAAAAAATTTTTTTTACTTAAGATTTATTTATTTTTTTTTAAAGTCAGATATACAGAGAGGAGGAGAGACAAAGAGGAAGATCTTCCATCCGATGACTCACTCCCCATGTGACCACAATAGCTGGAGCTGAGCCGATCTGAATCCAGGAGCCAGGAGCTTCTTCCAGGTGTCCCACATGGGTGCAGGGTCCTAAAGCTTTGGGTCATCCTTGACTGTTTTCCCAGGCCACAGCAGGGAGCTGGATGGGAAGTGGAGCAGCTGGGATTAGAATCAGCTCCCATATGGATGCTCCTAGGCATGTTCAAGGCAAGGACTTCCGCCAATAGGCCACTGTGCTGGGCCCTACATTTTTTTTTTAAATGTTTTATTTGCTTTTATCAGAAATGAAGATTTATAGAGAGGGGAGATAGAAAGATTTTCCATTCTCTGGTTCAATCCCCAAGTGGCTGCAATGGCCAATCTGAAGCCTGCGGCCAGAAGATGCGTCCGTTTTTCCCAACTGGATGCAGGGTCCCCTGGCTTTAGGCCATCCTCAACTGCTTTCTTAGATCACAAGCAAGGAGCTAGATGGAATTTGGGGCAGTCAGGCCGGGAACCAGCACCCATATTGAATCCTGCACGTGCAAGGTAAGGATTTAGCCACTGAGCCATCGTGCCAGGCCTTTTATTTTAAATTCTTAACTGGCAGTTTGTAGGATTCTGGACAAGCATATTCTTTCCTGACTTATCTCAAATACAAGAGGAAAGATTACTTTTTAGCCTCTGTTTGATTTGGTAGCTCAGCCAGTGAATCAAAGAACAGATTTTCTTTATTCTTTTTGGGAGCATTTTTGTTGATGTTGCTTTTGTTTTTCATTACATTCACTTTTAAAAGATCCAGATAAATTGTCCTTTAGAAAAATATACATCCAGAAATTTAAAAAAATATATTTATTTTATTTATTTGAACGAAAGAGTGACAGAGAGACACGGAGAGCTGGCTTACTTTACAACCAACCTGGTCCCTTCAGAAGCCAGGGGTGTGATACTCCATTTGAGTGGGAAGATAAAAATATTTTGTCCATCCCCTATTACCTTTCCAGGCATGTTAGCAGGGAGTGGGATGGGAAGTAGAACAGCTGGGAACTGAACTGCTGTGTCACAAGGGGAGCTCTGTGTCACCTGCTGTGCAAACGTAGAAATTTTTGAAAATAATTTAAAGATGCTTTTCTGGGACTTTTAATTTAAGTATTTGGTAGGTAGTCACACTGTCAGTTTTCTGGTTGTTATTTTCATGTGGAGATACATATAGGATAGGAGGCATTTGCCTAAAGCATGGCATTGACAATTTGTCTTTTGACAAATTAAAAATATTTAACAGAACCCTAACTTCATTTGCTCAATTTCTTACATTTTGAGTCTTGTGAGAAATAAAATGGACTGTGAAGTGTTTGACTCCAAGACCATGCCTTTTTCTGACTAATTCATTCAGCTACCTGGCACAAAGGCAATCTACTACTCCACGTGAACATTGATGAGTTGATGATTAGAGTTTTTTTCCATTATATATGTTTTCTATACAAAAAGTGTATTTTGAAGTTGAGAATTAAAGAACTAAGAAATATTGTTACATGTACAAGAACTTCTTTTCTTGTTCCTTTTTTCCTTTTGGGGGTTGGGTGGGTTGTGGAGTTAAAGTTATAAACTCTACAGTTAAAATGAATCGTTGCTACAAATTAGAAGATTAAGTTTTAATATTTTGAATATGGTATTCTAGGAATCCATGAGTAAGTTAGGATAAACTTAACTCTGGTTTTATTATTTCTATACTCTGACTACCCAGAAAACAGAAAAAAACTCTTTTGCTTACTGATATAGTTCTATATTATATATATGCATATATTCTATAAATATATGCATATTTATGTGCATACTTGAGTGGATAAGTGAAAATTGTGAAATGCCTTTTGGGAAGCCAGTTGTTAGATTTCTCAAACTAAAATGATGGATATATAACCATAAGATTAATACTGTTTGGGGCCAATGTGATAACCTAGTGACTAAATCCTCACCTTACATGTGCCAGGATCCTATATGGGCATTGGTCCCTGTTCCAGCTGCTCCATTTCCCATCCGGGTCCCTGCTTGTGGCCTAGGAAAGCAGTCGAGGATGGCCCAGTGCCTTGGGACACTGCACCTGCTTAGAAAACCCAGAAGCAGCTCCTGGCTCGTGGCTTCGGATTGGCTTAGCTTGTGGCCACCTGGGAAGTGAATTAGTGGATGGAAGATCTTTCTGTCTCTGTATCTCCTCTCTGTAGGTCTGCCTTTCCAATAAAAAGAAATAACTCTTTTAAAAATATTGAGTTTTTTTCATTGTAGAATGAATAAAAATTTTAGATGTTGGAGTATCATAATATGCTATAGCTAATATGTATTCTGGATATCATCATAATAAACCACCTAGGAGTTTTTGACTATTTTCTAATATTCCTGGCACCATATTTTTCATGCATTATTTCATTTCATTCTCTTAATAACCTTTGCCAGAAGTACTACTATTTACCTTATTCTGATGAAGAATCTGAGAATTGGGACAATCAACGTTGATTAATATCAGATAATTTATTGAACACTTTCTATTGAAAGTATGGGTTGATCTAGTTTCATCTCTCAAGGTCATGTTTGAGCAATAATTCATAATTTATTTCTGTGTATGAGATTTAAAAATATAAAAATTCCTAGTTGCATAATTGTTGGTTTTTAGACATTTTGTGATTTAATCTGTTTGCCAAGAAGTCCCTTTTTCTATTCCAAAGTAATTTGTGTAGCCTCTGTAGAACCTAGCTTGATTGTCCTGTAGAATTTTTATTGACTGGGCCCAAGAAAACTGTTATTAAATAAAAATTAAGAAAACTCTTATGTATGTACGTCTTACGGTGCTTGCTAATGTAGGAGAATGATACTTGTTAGTGGTTTTCAGATCTCTGTGTAGGTCATGACTATGTTTAATGTGATAGGCAAGAAAAATGATAAACAGAATTACAAGCAGAACAAATGATTTGCTAAACAACTTCCTCTAAGCATAGAAAATTGTTAATTAAGACAATTATATTAAGTGTCCTACATTTAAACTGAGAACTTCATTACAGACAATAGCTTTGATTACTTCCCCTCTGAAGAGAATGTTCTGTAGGCAAAGTAGAGGATACTTCCTGACTTTGGAGCATGTTATTTTGAGATCCTGTCTACTGGCACTGATCTATTCTTCTTGGTCTAAAAGTCCCACAGGCTGTAATGAGTGTACGGACTAGCATCCAGGATTATGATCAAGTTGTAAGAAATTTTCCAAAGTAGGAGAATTTTTTTTTGATAGGGATAATAGTAATCACTTTCTCTATTCCCAATTTTGGGCTGTTATCTCACTTTGATAAGTTGGTTATAATGGAAATAATGATTATTTTTCAACAGGTAAAGAATATGAACTTTGTTGAAGTTAAATAACTTTGCCAAATAATTCTGCTACAATGAACAGTGATTTATTATTGTTGGAAAGGTAGAGTTACAGAGAGAGAAGGTGAGACAGAGTTCATCTATTAATTGGTTCACTCTGTAAATTGCTGCAACAGCCAGAGCTGAACCAATCCAAAACCAAGAGCCAGGAGCTTCTTCTGGGTCTCTCATGTGGGGAAACAGAGACTTGAGGCATCTTGCACTGCTTTCCCAGGCCATCTGCAGTGAGCTGAATAAGAACTGAACAGCTTGGACTTGAATCTGTGTCCATGTGGAATGCTGAGACTGCAAGTGGAGGTCTTGCTTGCTATGGAACCACATCAGCTCTGTAAACTACTGAGATATAAAACACATACATTTTTCTTTATTATATCTTTTCATAAGAAATATTTTCCTTGACTGCTTTCCCGGGCCACAAGCAGGGAGCTGGATGGGAAACAAGGTCACCAGGATACAAACCAGGGCCCATATGGGATCCTGGCGCATGCATGGTGAGGACTTTAACCACTAGGCTACAGTGCCAGGCTCGGGTGCCTTTCATGTAAGGGAGGGTTTGGTTTATATTTCCCGGACCTGGTGCTGGTATGAGAGAAGTGACATAATCCCTTCTAGTCAGAAATAATGCCTCATTCGCGCAACATACCCCATGAGTTTTTTCTCCCCATTGTAATAATGGATACAACATTTGATGGATTTGCTAGTATAGGCAATGAAATGGTGGCTACAAGGGAAGAGGGAGAAATAGGCTTTTGTTTTAAGTCACTGAGATGTTGGAATTATTTGTTACCAGAATCTAATATACTCAGCGGAACGGATCCTTATTTGCACAGAGAATGAAACAACTTGTTCCTATAAATGTGTGCAAAAGCTCTGCAGGACCTGTGACTATCAAAGCAGCTAATTTGCATAGTTTTGAAACTTTAGCTAGTCAATATGTCCTTATTGTGACCTTAAAAATTCACAAATTTCTTATTATATTCTATCTCACAGTAGAAGGATTTCTAAATATAACTCTCTTTAATGCCAACACTCCTTTGCATATTGGAGTGACACTTCAGTCCTTGAGATTGTACGTTTGAGTGAGAACAACACATGAACGACGGATCAGAATCAGTCATTTCTCCCGAGAGGACAAGAACTAGCTTGAGTCTGAATGTATCATTTAGATAGTCTATTCTTTCCAACAATACTAAGAAATCTTAAAATGGAGAATTGAATCTGCCTATCCCTGTTCTATATTCTCATGTCTGGTCCACTCTTGTTATTCAAATTGGACTATCATTCATTATTTTCATTTCTCGGCAAATGAGTCTACAGACAGGAACACAGCTTTTGTCCTGAATGTTAACCATGGTCTAACTGCTTATTTGTTTTCTTTGGGTAAAGATTTTACATCTTAATTCATGGGCTTCAGGTTAAATGAACATAAAAAAATCACCAGCTGCAGTTGTTAACTAATTGTGTGTGAGTGTATATGCAAACGCACACATATGTGTAAAAATTCTTTTAGGGGAATAAACATAAGCATAACCTTCATTTACCAGTTTCAAACAACAATTTGTAAGTCTGTGGCTTCTCCCTAGCCTGGAGGAAATGGGATGAGGCATTAAAAAGTGTTGATACTTTCTTGACCTCATTTAGTGTGTTCAAAACCTACTATGTTAGCACTTTTAGAATAAGCACTAGTTTGTATGCAATCCATATGAAAGGCTTACACTAATGACTTGTGGGTACATACTTCAAGAAACAAAAAGGTGAAAGGTAATCCAAATTGCACTAATTGCTCAGGGACTAAGACGAAATAATTTGGAGTGGAAGAGTTACAAACATAAGGAGAAACTTAGGTTCTGCAAAACAGATGGCCTGTTTGTCTTAGGAGAGAACAAGATTTCAGGCTTGTTTTGTTGGATGAATTAGGGAAAAAGGTCTTTGGGGGTGGGTGTAGTTTTTCAGGGCTTCATAAATGAGAAACTCAAGTCAAGTAAGTACACTCCCAAAACTGACTAGATCGATTAGTCTGTCTATCTATCCATCCATCTCTGTCTCTGTCTAGGCTGAGCTCCCCTGCTCAACCATTCTGCAGTTTTCCTTAAGCATTCATGCATTAATGGACAGTTGGGATGATCTGTGTCTTAGATATTGTGAATAACATTGAAATGAACACAGGAGTGCAGAGATCCTGTTAGAACATTGATTGTACGTCTTTTGGATTTACACCTGGTAGGTAGTGGGATTGCTATATATATGTGATAGTTAAAAATTTTTAATTTTTAAAAAGAAATTCTATGCTGTTTTGCATATAGGCTGTTCTAATCCACATTATCATTACATGTGTACAAAGATTTGCTTTTCTCCAAATTCTCACCGAAACATATTTTGTCTGTTTGATAACAGCCATTCTAATACATGTGAAATGGTATCTCATGGGGTTTTGATTCGATTTGCCTGATTGAATGTTTTAAAACAATGTGTCTGTTGGTCATTTGTCTACCTTCTTTTGAAAAGTATCTTTTTAAAATCCTTTATTTAGTTTATAATTGGGTTATTTTGTCTTAATTTTGTTTTAGTTTCTTTTATGAGTATTTTGAATACTACCCCATTTCCAGATAAATAACTTACAGATACATTTTTCTATTCTGTAAACTGTCTCCTAACTGTCGATTCTTTCCCTGGCTGTGTAGAAGCTTCTTATTTTACTGAAATCCAATTTTTTTGTATTTGCTATTGTTTTTTGTGCAATGAGAATATATCCAGAATACTGCACTCAGGTCAACTGTATGGAGCTTGCCATTTATTTATTTGATGATTTCAGGTCTGAGAGAGCTTATTACTTATTTATTCATATTTTACCGTTTCAGGGTCTAGATTTTTGTTCTTTGCATCGATATGTCCTTTGCATATGCTTTGCTTTGGGGAAGTATAAATACTGGCAAATAAAGAGAACCGCCGAAGGAGGCAGAGGTGGCGGCTCGGTGCTGGGCGCTGGTCACTTGAGTCACTATTCACAGGTCAAAACACCTTAGCAGAAGCTGAAAGGAAATCACCACACAAGAGACCAGAGTGTCTGCTTTCAGTGCATTCATAAGAAAAGATGAATTTAAAACAACAGGAAAAATTTGCCTCGCTTCCCCTCAGTCCACACCTCCAGTGTAAAATGACTAAGAGGCGCCTCACTGGCCGTTTGGGTGAGCGAAAGGAATTAAGTCCGGGCCTCAGACTTGAAACCCAGTACATCAGGTGTGCTGTGGTGGAACCTGGAGCCTGGCGGGCCCTGGTGCCCAGTGTCCAGGCCGGTAGCCATGGCGGGCCCTGGTGCCCAGTGTCCAGGCCGGTAACCGTGGCGGGCCCTGGTGCCCAGTGTCCAGGCCGGTAGCCATGACGGGTCCTGGTGCCCAGTGTCCAGGCCGGTAGCCATGGCGGGCCCTGGTGCCCAGTGTCCAGGCCGGTAGCCATGGACCCTGGGCTGGGCGGAAGGGACCGCCCACCGCTGGCCGCCTCGTGACCTGCGCAGACAGGGGGCGCCAGTGTCCGCAGAACGGGCTGCGGACGGGCAGCTGGAGGCTCCTCAGCGCTGGGCCTGTCGGGGTGAGTGCCAGTACCAGATAATGTCCTGAGGTCTTTTACCCTAGTGCCAGAGCAAACACAAGCCACCTTTTACTCTGTGTGGGCGGAAATCCTGGAAGGGTTTAGGCGGCGCCTGGGTGGCTCCCGTGGGTCTCCCGCACGCGCGCGGCCACACCGCCATGCCCCGTCAGGGCCCATGACTGTGAGAAACGGACGTGAGCCAGTTTGGTGCCAGCCTGAAGGGCAAGGAACCCGCCTCCACCACTTCCTTCCCTGTATCTAGCTAATATTGAAGAGCAGAAGGGCTGTCAGCCGCTGGGGGAGCCAGGCCGTGCCCAGAGCTCGGTGTTACTGTCTCCGCGGGGAGACCCAGCAGCAGAACCGCAGGGCTCCCGTTTCTGGTCAGGCCTCGCAGTGAGCCTCCAGACCTGCGCTGGCAGCAGGTGGGGACCTGCACCCTGGTAGGACTGATGGAATCGTCATCTGCACACCAAAGGCCTGGTCGGGGTCTGCAAGACAGGTTAATGTTTACTTAACTAGACAGTTCCATTAACTGTGGTTTTGCAGTGTTGGAGTTTCCTTACATGACTTAACGTGCTTAGATAAGCTGATAAAATATCCGATTAAAAGACAAAATGAAATTTAGAACCCTAACACTTACCGGCTACTCATTATCTTTCAGACTGTGTTTTAACGTAATTTTTAAAAGATATATTCATTTTTATTTGAAAGGAAAACCTACAGAGAGAAGGAGAGAGAGCAAGAGAGGGGTCATCTGTTTGCTGGTCCACTCCCCTAATGGCCACAACAGCCAGAGCTGAGCCAATCTGCAGCTGGAGCCTGGAGCTTCTTGCGGGTCTCTCATGTGGGTCCCAAGGCTTTGGACCATCCTTCACTGATTTTTTAGGCCAGAATCAGGGAGCTGGATGGGAAATAGAGCCGCCAGTACTCAAATTGGTGCACATGTGGGATGCCAGTTTGGCAGGTGCAGGCTTAGCTCACATGCCACTGCACTGGCCCATAACGCAATTTTAAAAAGATTTTTTTTTCGTATTCTTTTAAAAAAGAGACTAATTGAGGCATTCATTTCGTATACTGAAAGCAGCCTTGAAATATTGGCCAAGAGTGTAAATGTACTTGGAGCTCTGAGTGAGTGAGTTGTGTCGACCTGAGGCATCAAAATTTTACAGTGATTCTTTAGAATGCAGAGGCAGGTTAACTTATTTATTTATTCATTTACCTTTAGGGTCTTTTAAAATGTGTTCCTATGATAGGGGTTTTATGGTGTGTGCTTTATTGATTCTTACGTTGGAGGAGTAGTTGGAATCTGCAAATAGTTACATGTTGATACGTTTCAGAAAATTTTCTAAAGGAATATATAGAGTGATTTCTTGGTGGATTTTGTTGGAAAATATTTTGGATTAAAGTTAGTTTTACAGACATAAAATCGTTGTGTTTGGATGTTTCTTTGCTTTGGGTAGATCTTTCTCTTAAGGATTGCTTAAGAAGTTTGTGGAAAATTGGATTAGAATGTAAGTTTATTTTGCTGCATCGAGGTAAAAGTGTATTGATTTAGTGTGAGAATGGGATGTGCTTCCTGAGAGTCTGAGAACCTGTTGCTGGAGCTGTGTAGGTGGAAACCCCACAGTTATGATGTGAGATTTTTGTGATTCAGTAATACTTACTTGGCAATATGAAAATTAGTAAAAACAAACAAAAACAAAAACAAAAACACTAAAACCAACCAAACAACAACAACAAAACAGCCTACTTTAATTGATTGCTATTGAATTTAATGGATAAATAATTCAATATGGGCTCAATGTGAAAAAAAAACCTGGAAAGTTTAGTTTAGTTTGATGATTGATAGGTTTTGAAAATTGAGAAATACTTTAATTTTGAAAATTAGTATTAGCTTGATTAATTGTTCCTTTAGTTTTCTTTCCCTTTCCATCTCTGAATGCTTGAAAAAGTGAAGAATTATGTGCCTATAAGAGGTGTGCAGTTATTATAAGGAGACTATTTTCAGAATCTTTTAGAAAAGGTGCCTCAAATTTTCACTGAGTTGTTAAAATTTCTCTTTTACCAAGTTAATATCCCAGCACCTTAAAATGAATGCAGTTTTTCCTTTTTCACTTAAAATTGCCATTTATGGTAGTTCTGTGGTGTGCTGTTCTGATGCCTGGCCTGCTCTCCTCTCATTCCTTAACATTTTCTACTTTACCATCATAACAATCATAGCATTTATTCCCTTAAGCCTTTTTTTTTTTTTACAGATTTATTTATTTTTATTGGAAAGGCAGATCAGATTTATGAAGAGAAGGAGAGACAAAGATCCTCCATTTGCTGGTTCACTCCCCAGGTGTCCAAAATGATCAAGCTAAGCTGCCCTGACCTGAAGCCAGGAGCCAGGAGCTTCTTTTGGGCCACCCATGTGGCTGCAGGATCCCAAGGCTGCTTTGCTGCTTTTCCATGCCTCTGGCAGGGAGCTGGATGGGAGGTGGAACATCTGGGATACAAACTGGTGCCCATATCAATTCCTGGTGCTTGCCAGGTGAGGATTTAGCCACTGAGCCATGGGTCCGTGCCCTCTGTTAGCTTTTGTTTTGGAGATTGAGTTAAGATCTATAGTTTACATGTTTAATGCCTTCTGTACTCTGTTGACAGCTCACAACCTGGAGCCCATTTAGGAATGGCTGTAAGCAAAGGCAATTTTGTTGGCGTTGTATTCATGGAGACTTTTGAATATTATGTGAGCTTTTGAATTACTTTTGGTTTCATTGGCTACATAGAGGTTCTCAGTTTCAAGAGATCTTCATAGGATCCTCTGAGGCTTGTGTTACGGTCTTGATTTCTCCTTTTACCCATTCATGCATCATTCCCTTCATTACTCAGTGTTTTATATTGAAAGCCTTCTGCAAATGCAAACTCTAACCTCAGAGCCTCTTTCTTAATGAACCTGACTTAAGAAAATGGGGTGTTTTCATATTAAATTTCCACACTCTTGAGACCTCACAATGAGGATTATATTTCAGTGCATGAAGCCTTTGGGAACACATTCAATCCATATTCAAACCATAACATTAGTTAAAAACAAAAGGGAATTACCCTAGAAGATTTATTATCTTAGGTATTTAAAATATTTAGAAAAAGTAATAAGGTTTGAAGAACCGGATATCTTTCCTCTAGTGCTATGAATATGTTGGAAAAATACAATGAAATGCTGAGAATGGATAGGCATTTACATATGGAAATTAAAGGACTGCAGTAATAAGATGTAGGGAAACTATAATTTCTCAAAGCCAAATGGAAAAAAATCCCCAAACAAACAAATAAATAAGAACAACACTATAAGGACCAGAATTAGAATCCCTGTGGACCAGGCTATAGAGAATTTGAATCTTAATAATATCAGTAATCCTGTGAAAGGTGAGGACCTTGAGACTGGAATATTTGCATCAGAATGCTGGAAAATTTAAAACTCCATTCCCCTTGAATGTTCTGCCCCTGTGGAAGTAGCTCTTACCATTCTGTTGAAAGCCCGCAAAACACTCTTTACTTTGAAGGTGCTGTTGAAACTAGTATATTAAATATAACTTTTTACTTATTAGTGTTGGAAGAGAATATCTTTTCCCATTTATATATTTTTAATGGTTTGTTTTGTGTCTGTGTATTTGCTATGGTGTAGTTCTTGTAAACTAAATATAATTGTATCTTATAACTACAAATGCTTAACTTACCACAATCTACATTGAAGTGCTGTTATTATTTTTTATTTATAGTTAAAATGCTTAGTATAAGGATCTTGTTACAATATTCTTTCATTTTTTCCTCCCAAGGTTTATGCTTTTTTTGTCTTATATTTTACTTATGTATATGTACATTAAAATCCACTATAAATTGATTTTAAGGTTTTTAAAAAAGATTAAAAGTAATAAAAATCACTCATGTATCTATCATTTCTGTGGGTCAGAACTACTCTGAATTGTTCCATCTTTCCCACCAATGTCTTAATAACTTTTTTGTACTGCCACAGGTCTTCCTTTACTGTTTCTTGTGATATAGATCTGATGCTGACTTATGAAAAAGTCATTATAGAATCTTTATTTTTGAAGTATAATTTGCTGGAGATGCAATTTTTGGTTGACAGTTTATTTTCATATCGTAAGTGAACTGTTAGTAATGTCTCCTCAAAGCAGTCATCGTTATTTTGTTACCTTTGCCAGTTGTGTTGAAAACTGTAGTCTTTCATTTTATGTGTTTTTTTGTTCTATATGAGAGTATAAATTCAGTGCCTGACTTCATCTTTGATTAAAGTAGAATTCATTTGGAATATACAGTGGTATCCACCTAACTCTGAACAAAAGTAGTATGAATTAACCGAGTAGAAAGCAGTGATTTGGACAGGTGAAGTGACATAGCTTCTGTCATTAGTCACTTCAGTACTCAAATAAGCCATGGTGGCCAAGATGGATTTTTTTTATCTAATCCCTCTAAGCTACTAATTCATGTCTAAAATGACATCCAAGAGAGACAAATGTGGAGCACTTGATATGGCACCATCTTCTTTAGAAGACCAGTTAGCCATTTGATAATCATTACAAGTTGATTATTTTGGACTCTTTGAGAACATTCATATTGACTGAGATTGAAATATTTTTGGAGTACAGATTAGATTTTCCTACATACAGGGAAATCCACTATTCAAGAGCTTAATGTATTTCATCCATGGATATTGGATTCCATATGTTATTTCAGGCAAGGGGACTCACTTTCTATAAGAATAGAAACAATTTATGAATATATGACCATGGCATCTAGTGTTGTGAACTATAATTCTCAGAATATATTGCCTTTCCAGAGTGATGGAGTGGCAAATAAGTAGTATTTTAAGGATATACAGCATATAAAAACAGCATTTTAAACAGCATTGAAGGCACTTAACAGAGTATACACCCTTACTACGCAAGCACGACATGGGTATATATCTCTACAAAGTGCCTAATGAATACACAGTTCTGGAAGTTTTCCAGGGTCCTATCACTTTGGATGATACTGTTTTAGAATTTTTATTTCTCTCTCTCCAGCGCTGGGCTCTGTGAGTCTAGAGCTTATGATTCCCAAAGAAAGAATTCTTTCTTGGAGGTCATAGCAAGGTTCGCATTAAATACCGAGCAGTGGATAGAGATCTAGTCATTTCAGAATCTTTCTGTCAAAAAATCAGAATGAAGTATCACCCTGGCAGACATTATGCGTCCTCATCAAGAGGAAGTAACGCTGCTGTCATACACATCGAGGTGATCCGCTTTTGGTGTCTTCTGCCCGATTTTGAACAAAATGGATAAGCACAGTGACCCCAATCTGGGAAAAGCATAGTGAGCAGCTGTTGTAATGGTAGAGAGGCTATAATCTATCACACGAAATTTACACTTGCAAGATTCCCCCAGGAAAAGAAGTCAAATAGAATCCTGGAGGAAACATTTTCAAATGAGGTTAATGTCGTTACAACTAATGGATCTAGAAGCATGCAATGTGGATCCATGAATGTTAGGGTGTATCACCAATATCAACTGTTTCAGTATCAATCTATTCATTCCCTTAGCTTTCTAGAAATTGCTCCAGAAAAAGCCCATTGCCTCAATCAAGGTTATGTTTGTTCTTCAGAAGCACACCACATCTAATTCTTAGACAATGTGGGACAGTAAAGGACAGATCCCTCTGATTCAATTTAGGAAAAGTTTGAAGATTAACCTGTTTCTGCAGATGCCTGTGCAATTGGCTGAGATCTGCTTTTTCAGGGTAAATTTTTTCTTTGTGCACGATACTGATTCTTTCACTTCCCTTTAGATGTTGGTTTTGAAAATATTTTCTATTGAACTTCATGTGTGCTGATGTCTGTGTCCAAGTTTGTTTCCCAGGGGATGTGATCTGTAGCACAATTATTTGGGCACCTTTATGCTGTAAAACCAAGTATCAGTCTTCAATCCATATGAAGTTGATTCCAGAGTGCTAATATAAGATTTACATGGTGTTGTCATGAATGATGATTGTTTCTGCAATCCCAAATTCAAACTTTTTCTGATAATTGTATACCAGCTTTCCTCTAGGGATCCACTCCTTTTTCCATTTTATTCTTTGGGTTTTGCCTGAGGTTGATTCCTTCGTAGCTCCATGGATTCACTTAAAATTTAGTCCTGACATTTCAAAGCATCTCTTTTCCCTTGCCAGAGTTCAGGGTTAAATATGTCACTTAATAAGAGTAAATGAGTTACCACAAAATCTGCTTGAGTTGCTAAGGGGAAGATCTGTGTGCTTATTAGATTTGAAATGAGAGCCTATGGTCTAGAATGGATCCATCTCTTCTATATCCTCCATCTGCTACCGAGTATTGAAGCAGACATTGAAGAAAGCAGAATCAGTAAAAGGAGAGACTAGGGTCAAATGGAATTATTCAAGTTCCAGATAAAAATGTATCAGAAGCAAGTATAACTCTTCAGATTTTTCTAGTGTTTGATTCAAATAACTTCTTCCTTTTTTCTTGTTGAATGTTATGTTTAGTGACAAATTAAGCTTGTAAATTTAGAGTGGATTAAAATTATGTCTGCAAAAACTCATGAAGTGAAGGGAAGGAGAGATATTGGGGGAGCAAGGGAGAGAAGGAAGTGCAGAAACATACACATCTGCTCTCTACGTAAAAAAAAATGTAAAATCAAGTCATTTTACCTTGAAAATATTGATGCTTTCATGGTTGAAACATTTGTGGAAATGGAAAATAAAATGAGTAGAAGTGCTTTGGGTGGAGAGACCTACTACCTGAAAGGCACCCTTATTTGAAAAGTGTAATGTGCCACTTTGAGCACTTCTAGGAGTTCTAAGGCAAGTTTAGTCAGATATTTTCTCCTTTTCTTACAGTGTGTTTTAACCATATCACCATAACAAATGCTATAATCACATCAGCATAGCCTAAGAAGTTCCTGCTGCTAATTGGAGAAAACAGGAACACTATGTTTTATTTGGAAATCTAGACTCTTTTTTAGGATACAGAAAGATGCCCCATTTTCTTTTGAAGAAGGGCATCTGGAAGGAAGTTTATTTTTATCTCTTTGAATTTCTATTCCCTAATGTATGTAAAGGGACTTATTTTTTTTAGCCCAGAAGAAAAATTGTCAAGATGACCAAAAATTATGTCCATCTACTCGTGCTATAAACTATTAATGGCTGGATAATTGCCTGTGGCTATTGTTGGTTGCAACTCAGCAAGAAATAAATAGTGTAGCCTTGAATCTTTTGTCTTTGTTTTTTTCACAGTGAGTAGAACATGACACAATACCTACTTTTTTTTTTTAAAGAGTTTTTTTTTTTTTTAATTGACAGAAATACAGGGAGGAGAGACAGATCTTCTGTCCACTGGTTCACTCCCCAAGTGGCTAAAAAGGCCGAAGGTGGGCTAAACTGAAGCCAGGAGCTTCTTCCAGGCCTCCCAAGTGTGTGCAGGAACCCAAGGCTTTGGGCCATCCTTGACTGCTTTCCCAGCCCACAAACAGGGAACTGGATGGGAAATAGAGCCACTAGGATAAGAATCGGTGCCTACATGGAGTCCTGATGGATGCTAGGCAAAGATTTAGCTACTAAGCTAGTGCACTGGGCCCCAACAGTTACCTTTTTAATATTATAAGTGAAATATTATGCTGTAATTTGTTGGAAAGCTGACTCTTTTGTTTTACTTTTCAGTTGTATTCATTTGTGTCAGGTGGATGAAAATCTTGTACCTAGAGATTAATTTGGAGGCTAGGAGCCAGATGTTATCCAGACTTCTTTCTTGGACTTTTCCTTGCTGTTACTGTGACTTATTGAACATGCTTTTTATCACTGCGTTTATCTAAATTTTTAAGCTATCTACCTATATAACAGTTAGTTATGTTAAACTGAGAACTTTTTGAGGCCAGGGCTATAGCTGTTTTAATACTCTTAGTGTCCAGGAACAGTGATCAACACATTGCTAGTACTAAATGAATGCATGTTGAATTTAAGTCAAGTTTGTTTATTTCTTGATTCTCATATTTATTATTATTTAGTTTTAAAGATTTAGTACTAATTTTTGCTACCTGATAAGTTTATATTGATGGAAGAAGTCTTGATTATTATGTCTGGCTGTGGGGCTGTACTTGGGCCAAATCACAAAGATAGGTACTAAGGTTAACTCTGTAGCTTACTGAGAACTAAGAGTTACTCCCATTCACTTTGTCCACTTCTGATAGTTTATTGATCTCCTATTAAATTTTTAAGCACTTAAAACTTAACTGCATTTACTTCATCAGTGTTTTGAAGATGCTATTGCTTATTTTACACATGCATAAATTGAAGTTCCAGGGAATTAGTTTTCTAGTCTTATACTTAGTAGGTATTTGACGCTAATACTGTGATAATCCCCTGGTTTCTTTATCATCTCCTGTCCTAACCTGTCTATCACTAATTCATACACCATAAAAATTTCTAAATAGCTGAAACAGAGATGAACTGTGGAGAATTTATAGGCCTAAGTAGGAAAATATAGCTGAATCGTAACTCCTCAACCCAGGTTAAGGCATATATGATTTATCTGATAAATGAATGATCTGCCCTTCTCTCAATTCTTCCAAAGATAGTATACTAGTACTGTTGTATGTGCATAGTATGTTAGATAATTCATTATATTGATGAAGGTTTTAGGTCATTAGAGCTTAATGCTTTTTTGGAATCCTGTTTGAGAAGAACGGATAGATTGTCATCTTTTCAGAAGACTTTGTCACTCGGGTAGTGTAATTGTTTAAAATTTCAAAACAGACATACATGAAAAAAAACTCTTTGTGTCCATGAGATAATATTTCAGTGACTTTTTGATACCTGAATATCATTCACATAGTAAGTCTATTTACTAACAAATTTGTTCTAGAAATTACCTGAGCATTGATATTTTCAGTTGGCAAATATAAAAATTATCTTATTTTTGACTTTTAATTATCACGCTACTCAAAAAGTGGGATTTCTGAGAAATTTCAGCAGTGACTGTGCTACAGTTTTGTATTTTTCAAAGAAATGTAATTAACATGGCTTGAGTGATGTTCAGAGACATTAAGGAAATTGCCTAGTATTTAGAGTTGTTTGGTAATACAGTGTAGACTTCCATTCAAGTCTGTTGACCTCATATCACTTTGCACGAGGGTGTTCTTTCCCCTGGATAACAGTACAGATATAATATTGGCAGAAACCTTTCTGTCTTCTCATCTGAAGACTAGTGTCATGGGTTGGGAACCACTGGGTGGAAAAAAACACACACAGTGACAGTAACATCAGCATCCCAAACTACCTGGTAAAAATACCGGTTTGTAATCTGCTGTAGTGCAAAAAAAAAAAAAAAAAAGAATCACTTCTGAATGCCCATGAGCGGAGTGAGCAATTCCTGAACAGAGTTTTGCATCTCTATTTGTGATGAGAGGAAGCAGTCATGTTGAAAGCTACAAGACCTTTCTGAGACACGTATCCATGCAAATTTACTGCTTGAAGTACATTCGATGTACTTCTGGTCTCTGGATCCTCCACACCCTGAAGATATAGAGCAGCGGAACTGCTTGTTTTTTTTTTTTTTTTTTTTTTTTAATGCAGAGTGGTTTTAAGAGGCCATTATGTTTAGTTTGTGTTGATGGCTCCGTCCATCCCTGTTTCAAATTGAATGTGACTGATCATAGGGCAGCTCAATTTTCAGTTCTGTAGGACTCTCCATGTTGATCTCCATAGTGGTTGTACCAGCCTATACTCCCACCAACAGTGAAGGAGGGTACCTTTCTTCTACATCCAGGGCAGCAAGTGTTGTTAGTGCTGAGTTCTGAATGTAGGCCAACCTCACCTGAATGCAGTTTTTGGTATTTCCTTGTCAGCTTGGGCGCCTGAGCATTTTTCCCCATGTCCATTAGCCAATTGAATTTGTTCTTTTGAAAAAAATCTCTGTTTATTTACTCTGTCCATTTAT
The DNA here is from genome assembly GCF_017591425.1 of Ochotona curzoniae. Lineage (NCBI taxonomy): Eukaryota > Metazoa > Chordata > Mammalia > Lagomorpha > Ochotonidae > Ochotona > Ochotona curzoniae. The sequence continues at coordinate 10,905,852 of NW_024464918.1, forward strand.
TTACAAGATTATTTATTTTGCTGTCATTGAGTTTCTGAAGCTCTTTGTAAATCCTAGATATTAGTGCCCTGTCGGTTGTGTAGTGTGCAAGGATTTCCTCCCATTCTGATGGTTGCTTCATTTTAATCATTTCTTTTGAGAATCTTCATGTCTGTGTTCATCAAGGGTATCGGTCTGTAGCTCTCTTTCACTTTTGTGTCTCTATCTGACTTTGGTAGTAAGGTGATATTGGCTTCATAGAAAGAGTGTGGAAGGTTTGCTTCTGTTTCTGTTCTTTGGAATAGCTCATGCAGGTTTGGGGTAAGTTCTTGAAACATTTGATAGAATTTTGCAGCAAAGCCTGACTGATAGCATCATTTGGTTCAGGAAGGTCTTTGATATTCTTTTTCATTTTTATCAGTGACACACTGATCATTCAGTAGCATGTTACTTAACTTCATGTTGTTCTAAGTTTTCTAGTTTTCTCTCTGCTGTTGATTTTGTTGTATGACTTTTCATTTAAGGGGATGTATAGTAACTGGGTAGTAGAGACTATCACATACTGATGTAAAGAAACAATGCAGTGTGCATCTCTACTTCCAAATTAAAGGTGGACTGTCAATGAAACTGTTGAATGTATCTTAATAATAGGATACTGGACTCTCTGCCGTTGTCTATGCCCGCAATGTCAGTACATACTTTAATAGCAGAATGATGAGACTTATGACATTATATAGTGACATGGGGGAAATTAGTGTGTGTGGAGTATGCTAATTTGAGGAGGGAGGAAGGGAAATCCCAGAGCCTATGGAATTGTATCATGGAATAATAAAAATCAATACATTAATTAAAATTGAATGTGACTAAAGATTTTTTCTTTTAGCACTTCTCACTACTTTACCAGTTTAGTTTTGAAAATAAATTCCCAGAAAAATTCAACCATTTCTTTAACAAGAAGAATCAAATTTGGTTTTAAAGATTTTTGTACTCCTTGGAAACGTGTTCAGTAAAGCTAAACTATCAGTGGCATCATGGCACTCCCTCTTTATCCTTAATTAAGGTTCATTAAGAACTCTGGATAGGCAAAGGCAGCGATAGAGGTCTGACTGGTCGCTATAACCTTGCGATATTTTTTTGAATTCTGTGTCAACAACATGAGCTCAAGCTGGTAACCTGAACACTCAAAGAAGAAAACTTTTGTAAAGAGTTTATTAGTGAGCTCCTGCCCTTGTTTTTCAGTCCCTTACTTTCCTTGTTCTTACTTCAGTTTCCATAACAACCCACCTCCCAGGAACAACTGGGGTTAATAATAAGGAGCATGTTTCCCTTTGCTTCTTATGTTTGTTTTTCAGGGAAATTGCATTTGCTGACATACTGTCATCTACTCGACTGCTGATTGAATTTTAGTTTCCAAGCATTACAAACTCTTCAATGCTTAATACAATAATAATATTTTAAGTTTTGATAGTTGTTACTCTTGTATCAATATGTTAAAACAGTACATATTTTTTTAATTTAGAAAGTAGCAAAAATATAAGCTTTCTTTAACTTCAGCCAGTATTCTGAAAGAAGACAAATGTTGTTATGTGTTATTGATGTGAGGAATTGTTATAGAAAATGATTTCTATAGTGCTTTATTTGGAAAACAATTTCAGAAACTACGCACTTTCCAGCTAGTTTGTCAGTTCGTTACTAGACCCAGCTAGGATCACTCTCCCTGGTAGGTTGATTATGACTTCAGTATTCCCAATTCTGTTGACATCAAACATCTACTGTTTCTCATGTGTACGGAAGCTCGTACATGGGAGCATGGACATTTCCTGGTGGATATGTTTATTGCCTGGATTGTGGTACTGATACCACAGATATATACCCAGATCCAAGCTCACAAAATTGTATATGTTAATGATAGATGGCTTTGGTATGCCAATGATATACCAAACAAAGATGGAAAAAATAAATATAACGAGTTTTTCAAATATTAATCTATTTTGTGAATTCTTTTTGGTTTTCTACACGGATTGATTGTTTGGACAGGTAGAGTTTTCTTCATTCTATTTAGTTTTTATTTCTAGCCTTTCTTGTTCTTGTTACTTTACTTTGTTGTGCTGGCTACAGCTTTCTAGTATAATGATGACTACAAGCAGTGAAAGCAGAGTTGATAGTGACAATCTTGTCTTATTGCCAAATGTAAGGGAAAAGGAAAGTCTGATGTTAGCTATAAGTCTTTTGTTTTTTTAAGTATTCTTTAAAACATTGAGGAAGTATTCACTTCGACAGCACATATACTAAAAAATTGGAACGATACAGAGAAAATTAGCACAGTCCCTGCACAAGGATGACACGCAAATGCATGGAAAAAAAAAACCAGAAATAGAACAGTAAACTTACTTCGAGACTTGGAAGGGGAGCTTTCTCTGGTCCTTGCTTAGTTCCAACTTTGGATCCCCACCCTCTCTTGCAATGACTATCAGGGTCGCGCTGGATCCCCCTACTCCCCCTGGTTAGATAAGATAGACAGAGACCAATAAGGAAAGCTTAGAACCAGACAGGAAACAGTCAGCTTGGACTCACATAGACTTTACTAGGTAGGACACAAAGATTAATTACTCCTAACTAAGGGATTGAAGATTTTTCTGCACACCCTTCCTAAAACTGTTCTGTGCCTCAATTGTTAACATATGCCTTGTTAGAGCTATAAGCCTGTTTGATCTTATTTTTGTTGTAGTTGATAATTGGATATCTTGGCATATTGAAACAAGTCTGTATTTCAAATTTTCTCCTGCTGTTTGATTTTTCTGCTTTCATTTATTTCTTTAGTAAGTTGTCTAATTCTGTGGAGTCAATCTCTCTATTTGTAGTTGTTGCCTCTGTTAAGTGACACATTAATTTTTTGCTTGTATTTTAGTTTTGATTTTTGTTTTCCTTTGTGGTCACTCTTGAATCAATCTGTCCTGTGTTTTCCAATTATTGATCTGAGTCTGGGTTCCAACATTTCACGCTAGTAATACTTCTGTTCTTTGCCAGTATGAGTATGTGTGTGTGTGTGTGTGTGTGTGTGTGTCTGCGTCTGTGTGTGTGTCTGTGTGAGGAATTTGGGGAATGCATTCAGAGCTCTGTGAGTTCATAATTTCTCTTGGTGTTTGCTTTCCGCTCACCCATCTTGTTTCACCTTTGCATATGCACATGAACTTGATCCAGCTACGGATGCATGATTTGCTCTTCAGTTTCAATCTGTTATGCCACAAGTGGATGACCAGAGATATATAACTGCTTATCAGGTCCCAAATATTTCATGCATCACCCTGTCATTGAATTTACAGATCGTCTGCAGTTTTTTGCTAGACAAAATAAGGATCACTCTCCTCCCACAAGGCTAGCTGTAACTTCAATCTTCTCTATTCTGTTTGTATCAAGATGGTTACTGTTTCTAACATAATATGGCGTTTTCTGATCTTTGTTCCAAATCATTACACCCTCCCCTCTTAGACAACGAGCTGTTGACGACACACTTTACCCTGGAAAACGTGGAGGCTGAGAGTGTTGAGAGTGTCCGAGACATCTTCATGCTCTCTGCCCCTCCTCCCAACCTTCATCCTTATTAATCAAGGTTTCATATTTTTTTCTAAGCACATCTCAATTTTTTGTGTCATTGATCCATTTTTAAAGACAGTTTCCTTTGGTACATTCTAGAATCCTGAAATCTTAGCATTTGATGTTTTTTGAGAAGACTGAGTTCTTTATTCTATCATTAAGAAAGTTTTACATATTCCAAGTACCTTTTTTACAGTTCTTCTAAGAGGTATAAAAATAAGGTCACAGATTGTTGAGAGTTTTTTTTCAGACTTCTTTCATTAAACACAGTTGAATTGTTTTCTATGTATTTGATACATATTGTCTAATAAAAATTTACACTTGTTAATCAGGTGAGGTTCTGTTGGTTTGGTATTTGTTTCTCCTTCTGCAGTGCACCTTCAGAGGGAGAAGCATTACTCGGAACCATTGCATTGCATGTGAACCATTGCTCTGTTCTCATGCACTGTCTTTTTGAGATATGGAGTTTGTGAAGTGAAAGCTTCTAGAGGTTCTCTTTTTCCTTTGGTTCTTCTCTTTATCTCTGGTTACTTTTAGGAATGAGTTCTCAACATTTTTTTTTTTTTCTGTTTAAACTATACCATCTGTATTCAGTGGTTTCTCTTATATGTTTCTTCTTTTCTGTTCATGTTCTCCTCTTGCAGCAAGATAATATTGCTTTAGTCTACGGCCATACCACGCTGAACGCGCCTAATCTCTTCTGATCTCGGAAGCTAAGCAGGGTCGGGCCTGGTTATTACTTGGATGGGAGATAATATTACTTAAAAAAATGTACTTAAGTCTTTACAAATCTCTTAGTCAAAGTGAAAGAGAAAATGGAAGTTGAGCTTAGGAAATGTGGACTCTGTCTTAGAAATGTGGACTCTGTCTTGGTTCATCTGCTAAATGAACGGACAGGGGTGCTTCAATCCTAGAGTCACCCGACTCTTCAACTCTGAATCTGTGAGTTTAAGTTTTATTGTCAGCCATATCGTTTTGCATATTTAATCATATACATTGAAATCCAATGTATATATGTATGCAGTAAGCAGGATTTGTGTATATCAATCATATTTATCACTTAATAAGATTCTGCTGAGAGGTGAGAGAATTTTGAGTTGAAATAAACACCTTTTCCTTTTCCATGCCATGTTCTCGAATACAAATAAATTTTTGAGGTGATTAGATTCTAACAGCTTCCTTTTCTTAGAGGAAGGGAACATGGAGAAGTTAATGGGATGGCAGACAAGGCCTCAAAGGAGGTAATTGTGAAAGCTAAAAACGGGATTTCAAAAATAGCCTACTTAATACTCTCCTTTGCTGCTGCCTCAGCTTTTTTCTCTTTTTAGGAATGCATTAATACAGCTTGATTTGTGCTAATTATTCGATTTGTATTAAACATCAGTGTAAATATTGAGATGGAAAAAATTTGCAAAAAATTATTGCAAATACATAAACCTAACGTGCTTTGTTTCTAAGGGAGGCGTTGTACTACTTCAGCAACCATGCTAAAGTACACATGGCTAATTAACGTTAAGTATATGTGATCTTTTGTAAGTGTATGTAATTCTTATTTGAAAAATATTTTTTCAAGTTTTAATTTGAGAGGGAATGAGAAAGATAAAAAGAGAAGGAGAGGGGTTGTGGAGAGAACCAAGAGAGTGAGAGGGAGAGAGAGCAGAAAAGAGCTAGAGAATTCTCCTCTGCTGTTTCACTCTGCAAGGCTCGAGATTCAGGAACTCAGTTCAGGTTTTTCTTGTGGGAGGGGCAGGGAACCAACCTCTTGAGCCATCTTCTCACTTTCAAGGTGCGCCATTCCAGGATGGTGGAGGAGAGATAGAGCTGGGATTTGAACCCCATGATATGAGATGAGATGCAGAGGTCTCAATTCACATCTAAATCACTGTGGCAAGTACTTGCCCCTTTAAAATTATTCTCAAAGAAATATGGATTTTTTTTTTAATTCACTGCCATAGAGGACAGACTTTATTCATTTTCAATCACTTTTTGGTTGGGATTTAGAATTAATCTTAACTTTGCCTTACCCAAATAATAACAATATTTTACTGAACATTTAGTATGTGGTAGACCTCAGGCTAAGTACTTTACAAAGAACATATTGACTTACGTTGTGAAGGGTAAACTAGGCCGAAAGATGTGACTCAGGCAGATGAAGCATTATTGGTGATCGAAACAGTTTCAAAGGTATAACTTTTTTCTAAAGCATTTGTACTTTTAATTTTCAATTGTCATTCTTCCTTGTTTACCACCCATACTGGCTGTGCTAAGGGATATTTGTGATTGTTGACCATCTTACTGACTTTGTCTTTTGTTCTGCATCTGTTAATTTTGGGTCCTTTCTCCTCTATACTCTGAGTTTCTGTAAGTTATTCTATTCTTGGTCCATCTTTCCTACCATAAGTGGGTCGTGGACTTCATTGAACTTTCATTGAGGGATATTGGGATCAGGTACATACAATTTCACCTTTGTATAGAGTTAATCTAAGAAACCTGATGTTAGTGAAGGCGTGAGGGACATGATGCCGCTGTTGGAACCCCTCCAGCATCCCTGTCTGTGGCATGTCCCTTCATCCCCTGCACTTCCCAGTGAAGAGACATGATGCTCCTGTCAGTGCTTATGTCAGCCGCAGTTGAGTTTGTGACATTTGAAATGAAACAGTCCTATTTGAGAATCTGGAATGCATTCTAACTGTTAGGCTTGAAGAGTATGTGAAGGCTGTCTCTGGAGCCCTCAGTGCCTTTAATACTGGCTGCTTGGTGAGTGCATGGCTGTTACAAGTGATTGGTCCCAGCTTCTCACTCTGGAGCCCCTGCTTCCCTAGAGGAATGGGGACCATTTGCCCTCTCATTCAGGTGTGTAGCATTTGTACTGGCTCTGCAGAGATGCTGAGTCATCTCACAAAGTAGAGAGCGAAATCTGGGGAGAAAAGAGGTGAATAACTTCGACATGATAAGCCCTACTTAAGGTTACATTTAGTGTGATGTGCTAAGGCTTCTGTTCCTGGTGTTGAATATTCATGTTCAGTGAGGAGTCCCAGAGGCTCACTACAGTGTCATTTTCTGCAGTTTCAGAATGAAGGGAAACGTGCTTTCTGCTGATGTGTCTGTGAAGTGATGAAGGTGAGCTTGTGAATCCTTTTAACCATTTAAGTTCTGATGCAAAAATATTTAACAAGAAGTCTCAAATTTCAGAAAATATTAAGATACTATAAGGGATTTTACTTAACTCCTCATAAATTCCTATGTTTTTAAAGATTTATTTATTTTTATTGGAAAGTCAGATATGCAGAGAGGAGGAGAGACAGAGGGAAAGATCTTCCATCCGATGATTCACTCCCCAAGTGACTGCAATGGCAGGAGCTGAGCCAATTTGAAGTCAGGAACCAGAATCTCTTCTGGAGCTCCCACGTGGGTGCAGGGTCCCAAGGCTTTGGGCGTCCTTGACTGCCTTCCCAGGCCGTGAGCAGGGAGCTGGATGGGAAGTGGAGCTGCCGGTATTAGAACCGGCACCCATATGGGTTCCCAGCGCTTGCAAGGTGAAGACTTTAACCACTACGCTATCGCACCAGGCCCATAAATTCCTGTTTTTAAATGAGGGCACTTGAAGGGCAACAAAACACCAGTAACTCTGATGTTTAAATTAACACACGCACTTCACATTCAAAATGCATGTATTATTTCAGTTACTAATGTTTTGGTTGACTTCAAATTCTTTCAAATTACATTTGTAATTTGCAGCTACTCTCATGGCTCTAATACAGTAGTGCAAAATATTGTGGAATGGGAGCAGGGTTAAAAATAATCAGAAGCCTGAATGGAATCTTAATTTATGCTGGTGGATGGAATTCCTTATCATTACTCACTCTTAGTATACAGAGCTTTGCTATCTTTTTTGTTTACCAGCATTTTAAATTATGTTGTAGTGAGATTTCTTAACATAGGCATGAAACATGGTTAGATTAGAAAAACAGATCTGTTTACCTGAGACAATTAGGAACGATGGGAAAGGTATCAATGAACGCGTCATTTAGAGGGTGAATCATAAATAAAAGACCCACACAGTTAGTGTGAATATTTTGCTTAAATGTAAAGCATTCAAGTGTATGCTGTTTTACCAAACTTTCTTGGAGGGGACTTCCACTCATAGACTTCTGTATCCTGGTGAATGACTCAGCCACATCCATAGTGTTTTTTAATTATGTTATTTCCAGATTCTATGTGTTTAGAAAGGCTTAGAATTTTAAAATGTTTGTGTGATCACTTACATCCTTACAGAGGCTTTGTAATTTCATTTCTTATTTTATATGTAATTAAATATAGTGTTTTGATAGTGGTCATTTAGAACGCTTTTTTTCCAAACATTTTGTTCAGCTTTCTTGGAATACTTTAAGTTCTTTTTGAACTTATGTTTCATATGGAAGTTATGTAGGTTACATAATAGGTAATTAAATGCTTTAATTACTGTAGCGAGTGTATCTGACTCTTGGTAAGTGTACAACCCAACTGGTGGAATTATAGTTGAAGGACACTCCGCTGTTGTGATGTAAGAAGAAATGTGTCCTTGTTCTGGTCACTGGTTCCGGGCACACGGTTGGTTCCTAAAACCTTTGGAATCTCTTAAGTTTAAGACATGCGTTTTGTATATTGATCAGATGAGTGCTGAGTCTCCCACGCCGGTGCAGCATTCCAAAACCTTTGGGCTGTCCTTGACTGCTTTCCCAGGCCGCAAGGAGCTGGATGGAAAGTGGAACAGTGCCCATATGGTATCCGACAGATCCAAGGCAAGGGCTGTGTCGGGTTCCTGGATTTCAGTTTTCTTTGGATGGGCAACCCATCCAAGTGAAAGCTGTTCTGCATTTTCTAGATTTGGATGAACCTAAGGTTTATTCTTTGGAAATTGACAAATTTGGTAGTTAATTGGGTCTGATATCAGTTTTGATGGGTTATGATGCCACCACACAAGATATAAATATTGTTTCAGGTTCCTTCTTAAAGGCTGTATATCACAAGGAGTAGATAAATAAATATTAAATTCCTGAAGGATCATAAAAGTTTGAACAAGGTAGTATGGATTATGCTTTGCAGTTTCAAGAAATAATCCCAAATTATAACACCTTTTTTTAGTAAAAAAAAAAAAAATAGAGTCATACAAATACCATAACAAATCAAAGGGATCTTCATGTCAGTCTTTCTCTCAGCAGTAGCCTGGGATTGGGATTGAAGATTACTTTCTGTCTGCCAAGTTCAGATTCCCAGAAGAGCAGCACGGAGACCAATAATGTAACCTGTAGCTACAGTCTGTAGCAAAAAAAATCTACTGAGACACTTATGTTTTGATGATGACATGGATTCTAGACTATTTGGTGAATTTATCAGAGGGAATTAAATGGGTCTGTTAATCTAGTGAGTATCTCAAGTGAGGATTGGTTAAGAGACTTTACAGGTGGAAATGCTCAGAGAAGGAACTAAACTTAATTTAATAACAGTATTTTGTTTTTTAAAAAATGGCAGATCTTGGCCTCAATGTGCAAGTTAAAAAAACAAAACAAACAAAAACCAAAAAAAACACAAATTGAAACAAATTAGGATGGGCACCATGCAAAGTAAGGTCTCTTTCACTTTGTTTGCTTTCAGATGTGAATTGTGGTTTCTGATGTAACCCCAATGAACAGGATGGATGGTGATTGGTGGTTCCTTGCTTCTGTTGAAGCAAATGTAGGGGTTTTACAAGTGTAGGGTTACATACTTGCTTAATTGTGCCTTGATATCTGACTCAATTGTAAAGACATTCTCTATTGAACTTGTTATCTCACAAATGTCATTGTCTTATTCCCTTATGGGGAAGAGTGTCATGGTAGAATTGGAAAGTGCAAGCTACCCTTGACTGACTGCTGCAAACATGTGGTATATGTCAGAGCATTCTCTCTGAATCAAAATCTCATAGATCTAGTTTATAATCAGATATTATTCTCATATCCTAGCTGGGGAACTTGAAAATAAAACCAACAGGGTTGTTACAGGAAATATTTGGTGGCTGTTATGATTTCGGTATGGTTAGTCCTCTTTGAGACACATGTTCAGGTGAAAATATCATTGCAAAATACTAAGAAGTGGGACTTCCATGAAGGCTTATGGTTTTGTTCTCAAAAAGATTAATTCATTCATTTGGTTGTTGGATTAATGGATTTATAGATCAGGTTTATCTTGAGCTTGAATTGGCTGTATAAAAATAGTTCGATTAAGTCTTTCTAACCTTGTAACTCTGGCCTGCTTTGTAACTCTTTCAGGATTAAGACCATCATTAGATGTGGCATTTGATATTGGGTCAGAATTGTGAGCCAAAATAATCTTTTTTTTGAATAGTTTATCCAATCTATGTTATTACGCTGTTAGCAAGACAAAAGTTTAAAAAGGGGGAGAAAATTTTAATGCATTATTGATTAGGGTAGAAAAATACAGTTATGATGCATTTTCATGAAAAGTATTGTCTGTGCTTATTAAAGTCTACAGAATAGTTGAATATGTTATCTATAGAATATCTAAAGCCTGTAATCCGAAAGGAGGGCTTGGAAAAAAGAATGAAGAAATTATGTTGACACTTCTGTGGATTTTTAGCAGTAGGTAGCTCTTGCCTTTATTACACGTCTTGACAATTGCCAGAGTTTAATACAGTGTTTAATACTAATGTCAGTATTCACACCACAGATGGAAACTCAAAGTGTTTCAAATTATGCTGCTACCTGAATGTTGCCGTACAATAGATTCACAAATCACAAATAATGAAACCCAAGCCACAGGCTCCTCATGAGCTCAGGAATTGAGTTCCATCTGATGGAAAAGACAGATTCCATATAAATAGACCTCTTCTTACAAGCAATCCAATCAAAATTTTGCACCTTGCTGGACTCCTCAGGCACAAACAGGACTTGAGGAATAAATAATAAGATTCTGAGCCTGAAAGAACTGCTTATAGAATTATTGGAAAGTTTTTTTTAACTTATTCTATAAGTTTTAGATAATATTATGGATAAAGAACATTTTTCTATTAATATAGATTAGAAAATTGGGGGCTTTTAAAAAAAGCTTTTAAGAAGACTTTCTGACTCACTTCCTGCCTCATTTTCTTTCAAATGCTAGCTCTGACTCAGCCATAAAATTTGTGGTTAGAAAAAGAAATAAAAGCCAAATTTGTTGGTATAGGTAGAAAACCATGGTTGGAAATGTTAGTGTATTTGTATGGTATTGTACATGTGGAATTATCTGTTGACTAATTACAGTGAGCATTGTTTTATTTCCAGTTAGTTCTGCTACTGTTTCTTATGACACAGGTATTTGTAAATGTTCATGTAATCTTTTTCTAGTAATTATGGCTGCTAATAGAAAGTGATTAAGGGTCAAAATATTTATTATATTTTGTGTTTTGTCTTTAGTGTGGCAATTTGGTTGTGGACACACTGTGAAATAGACATTTTCTTATTTAGGTAAATTAAAATGATATGTATCCACTGAAAATTGCATTTATAAATCTTCTTATGTCACCTTGCATGAAAAATAAAATTGTTGCTTAAATGATTTAGTAATTATTAATGAGTCACAAAGGTTAGAACAGTTGGAAGGCTCCTGTTGTCCTTTAAGACTTTCCTGATTGTCAGTTGCTTGCATTTTTTTTGAACATTTCTGTGTTTGATTTTTTCAGAAAGATATACTTTGTACTGATTTGCCTGTATATTAATGGCTCAGAAGGTGATACACTAAAAGGGGACAGTGTTGACCGTTAAATAACGACGTTGATTCTTTACGAAGCTGCATGTTTTATACTTTCAGTTATAGTAAGGACTATGCTAATATGTATGGAAAAAGTTTAGGTTTTATTTCTCTTAAGTTTTCAATATTGGAAAGTAATGCTATGAATACTGCTAGTCTGTACAAATCAGCTTAAAATTTAGGGCCACTTGTGCGGTTTTCTTGATCCATTTATTTGTTAGCACATTAGAACGGGAAATGCAAAGCTCAGTTTTTCCTCAAGGGCTTACTGGCCAGTATTGCTCAGCTTTTCCTATGTCATTGATTTATTTTGGATGCTAATCAAATCTGAGTCTGATCCAAGAATTGATGCCTCAGCATCCCAGGACTTGGTTTGAAGTGAGGGAGAAGGAAGGTATCCACAATGTGGATACCATTCAGAGGTGCACAGTTTAGCATTAACAGTATTTCTAAGCTGTAAAAGTATCATTTCGTATCCAATTTGACCTAATCCTGGAACTTCTAAGTTAGTATAGGGAAATTCACAGAGATGAGTAAATGAGGCCACCATGTATTTCCTCATTCCAGAGCTTCAACCCATTATAATCAGAAGGAAATTATGTGCCACTGATTTTTTATTATTGTTAATCATGTAACTGACAGAAAAGAGGTGGGAGCAATATTTTGTACTAGAGGGCAAGTTTCTCCTCTAGTCATTGCTAGGAGAAAAATGAGAGAAAGTAACTTTGATCAATTGTGTATTTGAATATTGATTTTTAAAAATATTTTTTCTTTTAGCTAACAGAGTTAGAATACCTTTGTAAAATCATATACATTCGGGACTTGGATCCAATAAAATCCTCTGTTAAAGGCTATTTGTGTAAAATGTAATAGTGGCCAATTTTTCCTTTCTGCTTTTTAGATTTTTAGGCAATGTTTGGGCTACTTGCATGTATGAGCTACTTGACTTTCTTTTCCTCTGTCATGCCTCCTCTTTTACTGTGGAAAAGCTACATTCCTCCTCCTTAGGATCAAAACTTCTGCTCTAGTAGCTCCCATTTTCCAGGGATATTATTTCATCCATATTTCTTTCTTTCATAATTTGATGCCTACAATCATATGATGGGATATTAATGATTAAAAAAATCTGGTTTGTACTTTGTTTTATCTCAGTCTTCAAGTCTCCCATAATCAACTTGTGGAAACATTTATTTATATAGTTTGCACCCAGTTGTTATCCTGTTTAATACCCTGTCTTGGTGTTTCCTCTGTTATTCCACTGAGACTGTTTCTGTCAAAGTCATTACTGAGTTTCCTCTTGCTTAGTGTAATGACTAGCCTTCAGCTTTTATTTGACCTTTCAGAGGTACCTCTCCCATATTCCTATACTTTATTCTTTATTTGCGTTGATACTGTTGTTTTAGTCTTTGCTACTTCTTTCTTGTCTTTCCAAGTTTTTTAGATTGCCTCCAAGCTGAGTCTTTACAATATGACTTTACTTTGTCCATACCTCCTCACATTGTGTACTCATTACAGGTCACGTCTTTAATATTTTTAAAATATGACAACCATAAGTTCCTGTTTTTAGTCTTGACCTATCTCTGAACTCTGGTTAAAGTTCCAGGCACCAAAAATTTCTCAGAATTTATGCTTATATTTTAATTCTATTTATTATACATAATGGTTACTTAGACAAAGTAGCATGTAAAAAGAGTGGAACTGAAACTGGTAGCTCTGTAAGACTGTATATAAATGGATACACTCATAGTTTTAGAAAACACGACAGTCATCCTTTTAATGAATTAGGGAAAATGGGAATAAAGCCTGCTTTTCCACTTGCATTGGTGTTTTATGACACGTGTTGCACAGGTTAAGAAACATATTAGTGTCAAAGTGGAGGGTGAATGTTGGCATGGAGGAGAATAAATTTAAGGAATAGTAAAATCATGCATGCATTAGGTCATCTTGATTCAAAACCAAATAATACAGAGTTCAAAGAATCTAGAAACATAATATATTTACTTTCTTTTTAGTGTAGATTCTACATATATAGCTGATTTTCAAAACGGTGGGGAGAGATAGGGAAAGTCTCAATGCCTATTAAACTGTGTCATAAACTAAAGAATTAAAAAAAAAAGGCAAATGTGAAGGACATCCCAGTAAAACAACAACGAAAGACTAAATCAGTGAACAACCCATTGCTAAAATGACACGATTCAATTACCACCTGTTTATATTAACCCTGAATGTAAATGGCTTAAACTCATCAATTGAACATCAGATTAATAGACTGGATTTCAAAAATAAAACCCATCTATTTGTTGCCTACGGGAGACACATCTCATCAACAAAGATAAGCGGAAACTGTGTCTCATGGATTTTGGTGTTTTGTTTTTAGTATCATTTCTTCAACATAGTTTTTTTTTTCTCATATTCAGTTCTTCATTGACTCATAGGTCATACAATGGCATCATTTTCTTTTACGAAGGTTCTTGATTTTCTTTTTCATTTCTTCAGCAGCACACTAGTCATTTCAGTAACATGTTATTTAATTTCATGGCATTGTAAATTTCTATTTTTCTTCCTGTTGTTGATTTTGTTTTGTGGGGTTTCTTTTAAGGGGATATATAGTAAGTGTATTGTGGAGACTGTCATATCCAGATGTGAGGATAGGATGCAATATGCATCTCTACTTCCAGATCAAAGATGGATTCCCAATGAACTGTTCACTATATCTTGACAGTAGGATGCTGGACTCTGTGCCATTGTCCATGCCTGAAATGATGGACTTATGACTATTTGTGAAGAATGATACTATTGTAATAACATAGGGGAACTCAGTGGTGGGGATGGGAATTGGTGAGGAGGTAAGGGAAATCCCAGGGCCTATGGAACTGTATCATATAATAATAAGAGTAATAATAGTAATAATAACAATAAATAAAAAAAAGAAAAACAAGGGATGCTTAATATCATCATTCCAAGAATACTGGAGATAATTTACCAGGAGCACTTCCTTTGTGAAGGACAAGAACTTTTCCTAGATTTTTGCTTTGGATGACTTGCAATGGTTAATAATGATAATAATAATAATAAAGCCTTTCTGTAGCAAGTGTCTATGTCTTCTCTTTACCATTTGCCATACTCTGTGTGAAATCTGCTTATTGAGTAAACTCATCTTCTCACCCACTATTCTGTTCTTAGGTCAAAATACACATTCCTTCATTACTTTCCAGGCAAGTGTTAGATTATGTGATTTGACTCAACTTCTTTCCAGCTATAATTGAGCACCCGTCTTAGAAGTTTGCTGAATTGTGTCTAGGTCGGGCAAAGCCCTGAGGTACCTTGAATGAAGTGGGAGATGCTCAAAGGTCCCTATTTGGATTCAGTTCAGGTTGGTGACTATGGTCCTGTGGGTGAATCAGGAATTCATGGGAGGAACACTTTGTTTTAGGGTTCATGGGTCTATTGAAGTCAATAAAATATCCACACAAATAATTGTTTCCAAGGAGAAAGAACTAAAATTTTTTTGAAAAATAAAAAAAAGCAATCCACACTCAGACTTGTTATCATTGTATTAATGTGAAGCCAATTTTAAAATGTAAGGATTTTTAGACTTAAGAACCCCTAGTAAATTTTTAAGTGTTTCTGTTCCTCAGCCTTCTGGTTTTGAAGATGACCTTCATAATGTAAATCCAAGCAGCAAAGGTTGCAGCCTAGAACCGATAGTTGAGATGCAGTGTCTCAAATAACATTGCTGTCTTCCTTCTAAAGTGATTACTCAGAACATTGTCAGGCCCTAAAATAGAATAGAAGTCAGTTTTTTTAGACTGTAACCCAGTATTGTCTGAGATTTTGAACTCCTCTGCCTGCTAGAAGCATCATAGAGATGGATTTATTGTGAACAGCTGCTTCATTCATTCTTGCGTTTGATAGAATGTTGGAAAAGCAATGTTTTACTGACTTTAAATACACAAATCAAAATCAAAGGTTACATAGTTCTGTGTCCTAGAAGGAATAATTGACCTGCAGAAAATTTTACGGTCAGTTCTATTTACAAGAGTTTGTTTAGCACCTAATATGTACAGAGTTATAGGTTGAATACTTGTGTGATAAAATTACCATCTCTGAAAGTTCACTGTCCCAGGAGGAAGGTGTGTAAGACAGAAACGCAAATATCATTGCCATGATCTACAAAAGTGGCATATGTATTCGAGTCAGTATTTGAAATTGAATCACCCTGTTATTTATTTTGAAATAATGATTCTTTCTAAAAAAAAAAATCACTGTCATTGGCAGTATTTATTGTGTATTGCTTCATCATAATTGTTTTGCATATTTTGTTTCAGTTAATCTACAAAATAACCTGTGAAGAAGGTTATTTTAAAGATGAAGTAGGCCAAGAGATGATAAGTCTTGGATCCCAGTGCCAATTTGTAGAGAAAAAGGAATTTAATCTCTATTCTGATTTTGAACTTTTGGCCTTAACTACTTTGCAGAATTGCTTCCATTGAAAGGTGAAGGTTGAGAAGGGATGTGGGAGACATAAATTTCAGAAAGAGAATCCCAGGACTCTCATGGAACCAGTCACGATGAATTCTCTGGAAAGTAATTTGTTTTTAAGAAAAGGTTCAAGGTTTAAATGACTTACTACCTTATTGCTGTCTATTCATAGTTACCCGTATCCCCTGTAGGAGTATATGTTTGTGTATAGTATATACATGTATGGACACAGCATGTGGAACCTCATTAATGTGTATAGTTCAAATGCATCAGCTAAAGACAAAATCAATTGCCCTTGCCCAAAAGGAAGAGACAGAGATGCACAGAGATACTTAGAATATGGCATATCTCCTCTTTTCTGCAGTCACTGCCTTAACACTTTCATATCCATGTAGTACCTGTTTTCTGTTTCTGTGGAGGCCTGGCTGTAATTCCTACAGTTAGACTGGCAGAGAATAGGATAAGAAGTTACTTGAACTATAAGGAGTAGAGTTAACTTTAGAACAGACAAAATGATTATGATCCTCATTTTTTTTTTGATCTTTAGGTTTTAATGAGCATGAATGCATTAAACAAGCAGTGTTGGATTTAATGTATTTAAATCTAATAAGTTATGATTACTGGCTACATGTTTTTTTTTTCCTGTCCCAAATCTAATTTCCCTCTGATAATTGCCGTTCCTTCACTAAGTATATTTTTATTTTCTGGTGGGAACATACCTCCTCATGGTTTTAGCACACATAATGTGAACAGAGTTGATCCCTATCTCCACAATTGTTCAGATAGGGTACCGTTATTCATTAGGTGCATAATATTGGATGCCAGGAGTGTACAAGAATGTGCAGTTGGAAAAGGGAAACCAAAGGGAATGTAAACCTAGAAGTGCTGAGTGTTTCCTCTTGGAGAGAGTTCCCCATCAGATGATGAGGCCAGTGCTCAGAAAGGCTGTGCAGCTGTGCACCGATTTGCTTCCTGTAGTTTTATCTCAACATCTTACTCCAGCTGTGTCAGATGGAAGAATTATTTATTAAATTCTTCAGTTTGTGAAGTTACTAGTCTTTCTAGAGAGAGAGAGAGAGAATCTTCCATCTGCTGATTCACACCCCACATTTGATTTTAGTCTTGTCTATACTCTGAGAGGCAGTAATTCTTATACTCAGTGTTTTTTGTTTTTTGAATTCTTTATTTAGTGGAGGATCAAGCTTATGAGTATAAAGTAAATTGGAAGTGTGTCATTTGGAAAATGAAAGCAATAATAGGAAAGGAAGGATGAGGGAGGGAGGGAGTGAAGGAGGCTGGGAAGTAGCATTCTCAAACCTGTACATTTAGAATACAGAAAATATGCTCCATTTATATAATGCAAAAAGAAAAAAAAAGGTTAGATGGGGTCAGCTGCCGGTAGAAACTTAGTATTTGTATTTGTTTATATCAAATTATCCATATGTACCCCTGCCAGATTACTCAATGTCAAGAATAGGTTTAACTTCTTTTATAAAGTACCATCCTTAGAAACATTTCGTTTACTTGTCCATGTTTTTGTTGGCTCTGCGTGCCCCTGGAATGCGAGTATTGTTAGCTGATCTCTGCCTTGCTCACTCACCTCTGTGTTCTTTGTGGTGAGGATAGTGGCTAGAGTGTTGCAGGTGCTCAGTTAACATTTCTGAGTAAACATTGAAAACAGACTCAGAAAAGAAGGTTTTGACCGCTGTGGGAAAAATTGGCTTCCTGAGACGAGCAGAGTTGAGGTTTTCTTCATTCTGTTTCTATCAAAGACTAATAATTTTTATTGACTTTATTCACCTCTCTTTATTCCTGATTTTTCTTAACCGTGTTTATCACGTTCGTATGTTTATGTATTTCTAATTCTATTAACAACAACACTGCATCAGGCAGTCTTTACGCATTATACATTCCTCTAAGAAAATCTCTAAGATGATCTTTTCTGAAATTTGTTCACCTTTTATTTTATAGGCAAACATGTAATATCTTATTGAATAGTGATTGGCATATTGAGTCAGTTAAGTTTTATGTAGTTGGTTTGTATTTTAACCTTGTTGCAAAAATTATTTATTTATAGTATTTTAGGAGCTGTAATCTACTAGGAACAAAATTTTCAGTGGAGTCCCTTTTAGAATATATTATGGACAAATTGTTACTTGAATTGACATTTAAAACAAAATTGTGAAGATCCAGTCAAAATGAACGGTTTCCTCAAAAGAACTGACTTGGACCTGGCGCGATAGCCTAGCGGCTTAAGTCCTTGCCTTGCATGTGCCAAGATCCCAATGGGCACTGGTTCCAGTTCTGGCAGCCCCGCTTCCCATTCAGCTCTCTGCTTGTGGCCTGGGAGAGCAGTTAAGGATTGCCCAAAGACATGGGACCCTGCACCCGCATGGGAGACCCAGAAGAGGCTCTGGGGTCCTGGCTTTGGATTGGGTCAGTTCTGGCTGTTGTGGCCACTTGGGGAGTGATGCATTGGACAGAAGACCTTCTTCTTTTTCTCTCCTCCTCTCTGTATATCTGACTGTCCAATGAAAATAAAGTAAATCTTAAAAAAAGTAATTGACTCATCCACATTTGGGCCAGCTACTTCAATAATTTGTTACCTTGCCTTTTAAAAGCAGTATCTGAACTAAACACATGTCCTGGAGATTTTCCTCATGGGTGTTCAGTGTCTGACCCATAATTTAGGCTTAATAGACTAAAGAGGATTTGCATGAAACTCATTGTGTTTTTGTTCATTCTGAAAATAAATGGATCTGGAAATGAATTTCATTTGTTCTTAGATCAAAAGATTCAGGTTCTTGTCACGACTCTGCTGTGAAATAGTTTGTGTTCTTGGGAAATTATATTCTCTTTTTGCCTTTCTTTGTAAAATTGGGATAATGCCATCTTGTTCTTTCTCACAAGACAATGAGAGTAAAAAAAAATGACATA
The DNA here is from genome assembly GCF_017591425.1 of Ochotona curzoniae. Classification (NCBI taxonomy): domain Eukaryota; kingdom Metazoa; phylum Chordata; class Mammalia; order Lagomorpha; family Ochotonidae; genus Ochotona; species Ochotona curzoniae. The sequence continues at coordinate 10,924,608 of NW_024464918.1, forward strand.
ATAAAAAATTCATAGGAAATATATAATCTGCTTTATAACAGAAATGAGCTATTATTTGAAAGAGAGTATTAAAGGTTGTATAAAATTAAGTATAAAATATATCATTGCCTCTAGGAATTTAAAATCTAAGACAATATATGGGCTGGTAGAGAAGTACTCTCTGCTTATGCTATTAAAACTAGGAAAACCAGTGAGACCCGACCATAAAAATAAGTATCAGGGCTGTGGAACTGTGCCCAACTGTAGCCGAGCTGTTGACAGCAAGTGAAAGGATGATTCCATTGAAAACGCTCATCACTGTTGTTTATGTAGCTTTTCTTCCCCCTTGGAGGGTACTGTGTTTCTGCCTTGTAGTCACACAAGACAGGGAACAAAATTTGAAAATGAGTTTGTGTCCATGTGAATCCGTAAATGAATTGAAATCATCAGGAAGAGGATGATGGTTTCAAGATCTCTGATTTTTTTATGATGCGACCTGATTTAACATGCAGAACTTGAAACAAGACTGGCTTACTTTGGTTTCATGATGCCTGCAGTGCAGTCCCTTCTTCTGTGTCATAGTCAGTTTGTTCTTAGCATGTTCCTTCATGCTACCATTACATCCGTCTTGTTTGTTTGTTCCATTACTATCCTTTAAAAAATCTTTTGCTTTTATTTGAAGGATTTACAGACAGATCTTCCATCCACTGATTCAATGCCCAGATGACTGCAACAGCCAGAGTTGGGGCATGCCAAAGCTAGGAGCCCAGGGCTTCATCTGGGTCTCCTTTGTAGGTGGCAGTGGAATAAACAGTTGAACAATCTTCTGATGTTTCTTCTTGACCATTAGCAGGGATTTATGTTGGGATAGATGTAGCTGAGACAAAACCAGGGCTTATTTGGGGTGCCAGCTATGTAGATAGTGGCTCTATGCACTATGCTGCAAATGTTGGCTCCTTTATCCTTTTAGTTTTATTATTTCGTTTACATACAAGAATATCTGGGTAGAATTATTGCTACTTTGGTGGTATTGCAGTTTTTTTCCTGAAACTTTATTAAAATTTGGAGAAAGAAGTATAAACAAATCTTTGTTTCAAGAATTTCTTTTCAAAAGAGTTTCAGTAACTTCTGGTACACAATTAGGAATGTTAAAAAAGATTGCTAGCTTTTGTATATACTTTTGTTTCTTATAGCAGAATCGTGCATATTTATTTTGGCCAATTAAAGGGACACTGTCTATTCAGGTGTTCCACACATGATCTCCTTAAAAATGGCTTAAATCTTGGGAGCTGGCATTGTTGTGTAGCTGGTTAGGCTATTGCAATGGCAGCGTCCCATGTGGGAACAAATTCCAGGCCCGGCTGCCTAGTTTCCAGAGTATCTCCCTGCTGATGCGGCTGTAAAAGCAACAGCAGTTGACCCAATTGCTTGACCCTTGTAGAATTCTCGGAGACCAGGATGAAGCTCTTGGCTCCTGGCTTCATCTGGCACAGCCCTGTTTGTTGAGATCGTTTGGAAAGTGAGCCAGCAGATACAGAATTCTCTCTCTGTGTAAATCCTGCCTTTCAGATAAATGAATCTTTAAAAAATAAAATTGCTTAAGTTACTGGGTAAAAATGGTTCATCCTCTCAGTATCCTAGATAGAAAACCCTGCTGTCAGCTTGATGTGTGTGTGTGTGTGTGTGTGTGTGTGTGAGAGAGAGAGAGAGAGAGAGAGAGAGAGAGAGAGAGAGAGAGAGAGAGAGAGAATACAACCTTCAGGGACATCCGTTGATGCAAGCACTAGTGTAGGAGAACCCATGAAATGACTCTTCCCAATTTGTGCATCTAGCTTCAGATTCTTGTATCAAGTGGAGATTAGCTAGAGCAGTAGCAGTGGCAGTGGCAAGTTTAGATAGTTCTTGGTAAAACATGTTGACTATTTTACATGTTTACTTTTTTTCTATAACATTGAGATAATCCTGGGTTTAAAAGTGAGTGCTGTTTCTTGATTGATACAACTTCTCTGAGCATCAGCTGCTATAGCTGTAAAGTGATGTCTGTAATCTGGCAAAGAATTATTGTAGAGATTAGATAACTATGTAATAAATTTTCAACCTGAAAGATGTTCAATGAATACCATGTATCAATTATTTTTATTCACTTTATATTCATTCATTATGATCCTGTGAGACATATCTATTCACAATTACCATTGGCAGTGTTTTAAAAGATTTTTCAACTCATATCACTATAAAAGTATTCTGTCTGTGTCTTGGTGCAGCCAGCAGAGTCTAAAGACAACTTTGATTAGTAAACTTAGTAAAAACAGAAGCAGGTGAAAGCAATCTAACTCTTAGTTCTTTAATAAGCCTATTTCAAAAGGTTTTCTGTATGTAGTAAGAGTTATCTGAGAGTAAAATATTAATTTTGTTTCATTTTTGTTAGACTGTGAAAATACATGCTGATGTTATTAACTTGACTTTCTACTGACTTGGGGGCAGAAGTGAAACACTATCAACTGAGAGTACATTTCACAGTGATGCAAACTTCAGCGCTTTGCAGACGTAGACCATTTAGGATAAACTTTTACATAATGTAGTTGAATAAAGTGAGGTACATAATATCCACTAGAATATCGTAGATGAATGATAAAAAGTGTACAACTAATATCTGAGTAATTTAAAGATATTCATCAGTGTGAGATAATTTGTCTTCTGTGGTTTCTGATGCTGGACTATAATAATTTGAAATCTTTTTTTTTTTTTTACAAAAGTAGAAATAAAGGCATTTTGGTAGCAAGAGAGCTGGATTTTAGACCTATTTTGCCTACCATTAGAAATTGTTTTAAGCAATGGGAAACTTTTTAAAAACATATTTATTTATTTTTAATCTGAGAGGCAGATTTGTAGGAGAGAAGATAGACAAAAAGAGAGAGAGAAAGAAAAAGAGGGTGTGTGAGAGAGATCATCCCTCTGGTGGTCGACTCCCTGAATGTCCGGAATGACCAGGCCTAAGCTGATCTGGAGCAAGGGACCAGGAACATTTCCCAGATCTCTCACTTCAGTATAGGGACCCAAGGACTTGAGCCATCCTCTGCTGCCCTCCCAGGTCATAGACAGGGTGATGGGTTGGAACTGGAACAGCCGGGACTCTTAACTAGTACCCGTATGAAATGCTGGCACTGTGGGTGAGGGATTAGCTTGCTAACCTGCCACAACAGCCCCAGCAATGGGGGACTTTTAAAACACAAAACTGCTTTCTGGGATTTGTAGAGTTTGTGTGGTATTTCCTCCATTGCTCATGTTGTTGAATATGTAAATGATGTGATCTGTTAAAAGATGTTTTTTATCTTTCTGTTCCTGAGCACAGGGATGAGAAATTTACTTGCATTTCAGAGCCTGATGGAATACAAACATGAGAGTGGGCTGAACAGGGCCTGTGGCCAACTGGATCACATATTCTTTGAGAGAAATGCTGCAACTCACCTCCGTGATTCCTACACATCTGAATTTTAAATCAAAGACATGGATGTTGTAACATTTATTTTTATTTGAAAGAGAGGAAGATCCATCTATTTATCAGTTGATCAATCCATGCATTCATCCATCCATCTGGAGAGATCTTCCATATGTTCACTCCCCAGATGGCAGCAGGCTAGTACAGGGCCAGGCTGAAGTCAGGAGGGTCATCCTCATCTCCCACATGGGTGACAGGACCCCAAGGACTTCTCCTATCTTCTTCTGCTTTTTCCATGCTATTAGCAAGGAACTGGATTGGAAGTAGAACTTCTGGAACATTAATGGGATGCCAGCATTGCAGGAATTGCCTCAGTGCAAGTCCCCCAAAATGTGGACTTTTATTGCAAAATCTCCCTATTTTATAACCTGTAGGCAGCTAAAACTTAGCTTTAATAAGGAATGAGTTTGAACTGCATCTATGTAAGGTCTGAGGTTTTAATCAGCTAAAAAAAGAAAGGCAGCATCTATTTTGGATCTTCTTTTCCTTTTATAGCTATTCACTTCTACCCCTACTGTGCCCCTAACTTTTCGACACACAGAGAATCCAGCTCATGGTTTATATAAAATTGCTTAGTTTTTTTCAAAAACCCTTCAATCTTCTGCTCACTGTCACTTGTCAGCTCTTACCTTAGTGAGCATGGCTTCTCCTTGGCTTTCCTTTCCAACCACCAGCTCAGTGAAGTCTCTGCATCCTCCTTCCAATATTAGCATGGAATATGTCTTCTGAAACTTGTATGCTTTGGACCTGAGACCAAGGAAAACTAATTGATCACTAATCAGTACCTCCACATAGTATGTATGTATATATGTAGGCACTTATTTATTATTTTTCATGGCATGGCTCCATAGGCACAGGGATTCCCACTTCCATCCGTGCCATTCCCCCACCATTGTTTTTACCCGTATTATTTTTAATTTTTTATTATTACTTCATTTTATGACACAGTTCCATAGGTTCTGGGATTCTCCCAACCCATATTATTATGAAGTGTAGTCCTTCAATAACATTCACAAGTCCAACATTCTGTTATTTGTGTTATGGCATTGTAGGTATAGGCAATGGTAGAAAGTCTAGTGTTCTATTGTGAAGATATATTTGACAGTTTCATTGAGAGTTCTCCTTTTATTCAGGAATAGAAATGCCTATTTAATGTATCTTCATTTCCCAGTATGCTAGTGTCCTTTATGCAGATCATCTATGTATATACATCTTTACCTATATGTCTACGTAAGTTGTATTTTGCATGAAGGTTGACTTATATTAGAGAGAACATGTGATATTTGTCCTGTTTGGATTGGCTTTTTTTCTTTTTCTTTTCTTTCTTTCTTTTTTTTTACTGAGCATAATGGTCTCTAGTTAGGACCATTTTGTTGCAAATTTTAGAGTTCCATTCTTTTTAATAGCTGAGAAGTATTCCACAGAGTAGGTGTAGCACAATTTCTTTATACATTCCTCCTTTTGTCAGGCATCTGGGTTGTTTCCATATCTTCACTATTGTATGCTGTACTGCTATAAAGGTAGGATTGTAGGTCACTTACTCTTATGCAGATTTCACTTCCTTCGGATATATTCCCAGGAGTGGGATAACTGGATCGTATGGTAGATATATTTTCAGTTATCTGAGCACCCTGTATACTGACTCCCATAGTGGCTGCACTAGCTTACATGATCACAAATAGAGGAATGAGGTACATTTCTTCCAAATCCATGCCAGCAATGCTGTTAGAAGCTTTCTAAATGTAGGCCAGTCTCACTGGAGTTAGGTGGAGCCTTAGTGTGTTTTTTTTTTTTTTATATGTGTTTTTCAATAGCTAGGGAGCCTGAGCATTTTTTCATATGTCTATTAGCCATTTGTATTTGTTCTTTTGAAAAATGCCTGTTTGTTTCCTTCATTCGTTTCTTCAGTGTTGTTTGTTTTGCTGTCATTGAGTTTCTGAAGCTCTTTGTAAATCCTGGGTATTAGTGCCATAGCTGTTGTGCAGTGTGCAAACATTTTTCTCCCATTGTATTAGTTGCTTCTTTGCTTTGTTGTTTCCTTTGCTGTACAGAAGTTTCTTAATTTGATGCAGTCTCATTTGTTTATCTTGGCTTTGACTGCCTACATTTTGGTGGCTTTTATAAGGAGTCTTTACCAATTCCTTTGTCTTGCAGAGTACTTCTCGTGTTTTCCTCTAATAATTTGATTGTTAGGTGCAGATTTAGGTCTTTGATCCATTTAGAGTGATTTTTGTGTAAGGTGACAGGTGGGGATCTTGCTTCAGTTCTGCAGGCTGCTATCCAGTTGTCCCAACAGCATTTGTTGAAGAAACTAGACTTTTTTTTTCCTGGATTATTTTTAGTTCACTTGCTGAAGTACATGTGTGGGCTCCCTTCTGGGTTTTCTTTTCTGTTCCATTGGTTTTCTTCCGTTTTTGTACCAGTATCAGACTGTTTTGATAACCACTGTCCTGTAGTAAATCTTGAGCTATGGAATTGTGATTGCTTCCGCTTTATTCTTCAGGATAGCTCTGGTTATTTGTGGTCTCCTGTGTTTCCAGACGAATTTTTGCATCATCTTTTCTACATTTGAGAAGAATTTTCTTTAGAATTACTCAGATGTGTGTCTGTTCTCTTCAGCTGTTCCTAGGAAGGCATTTACCATGATCAAGAGAAAAATGTGTGTGGTTGAAGTTGGCCACCAGACAGCCTTCCAGTGAATTTATTAGAGCATAGTATCAGTGTTGCCGCTTAGGAGGACTCTACCTTGGAGTAACAAGCCAGGGATCTAGGCTGCCCTCTTTAGTTGCTTTGCAGAAGAGATTTTGAATGTTCTGATTCTGTCTTCACAGGTTACACGTGGTTCTTGGGTTTTTAGGCTAGTTCCACCATTTTAGTTTGGTCTATGTCTGGATTATCTTGTCGACTTTTCTCATCTTCCTGTCTTGGCACTTTCATAAAGTTTTCTTAGAGAATCAGGATGGTAAGCCCTTTTGGGATATGACGTTGATAAAGAAATTAAACTACAGGGCGTTTGTTCTATACAATCTTTATAAACAACTCCTCCACAACTCCTGTTTTTGCCCAGAAGTGAATTTTTAAAAGATTCTCATTCAAACCAGACTGGCAGCTATCCATGGGCAAAGAAGCTATATCTTATTAACTTTTGTATCTTCAGAATCTAGCAAATAGAAGTGGTTCAAATACTTGTGAAATAAATAATCTGGTGGGAAGAAGGAGTATAATATACCAGAAGAACTCAGTTTCCATTTGCAGCTAGTATTTTATGATCCAGGTTGCCAAACATATCACAGCCTCTTGATAAATCTCACATTTATTAAACAAATGATGTGATTGCTAACAGAACACTCCATTTACACTTTTTCTCATTTGAAGCAGATGGAGGAAACAGAATTTGTTGTGGCTTTATTTCATTTTCTCACCACTCATTGAATTTGGAGTATGCCCAGTGTTTTCTCAGACCATTTAGGAAACTCGTCAGGATCAAAGGCTACTCTCATCACGTTTTCTTCAGCTCCTAAGTTGAGTTATAGGATGAAAGAAAATTTATTTTTAGTCCAGAAAGCCCTTTTGACTAAGCATTATGTTGGTGGAACATACTGTGACATTTCTTGTTTTGGTTACATATAAAGACATAAAAGTGAGATAAAACATTAAAAAGATAATAAAATTAAAAAATATTAATCATTTATTGAATATTTAATATATGCTAAACTCTTTGCCAATCACTTCGCTGAAATGATATTTACAAAATTTGAATTATATTTTAATTACATTTTCCATGAATCATTTGATGTTTCCAATCATTTGATGTTGGAACTACCCTGTGATTTATCAGATGAGGACCCTGAAAGACAAAACACTAAGTAAATCATTCAATGTGAATTATTTAGTCAACGTTTTTCTTGTTTTGAAGTTTAATTTTGTTCTTTGATACCAAAATCTGTTAAGTTTTATTTCAGTTGTCCTCAGAACAAATATTTCTACTGGTGAGCCTTCTATTGGTATTAGAATTGTATAAATTAGATGCTGCATGAGAATTTCAGAGCCTTTGGAAACAACAGGATGGGTTGAAGACCTGCTGTTAAGAAAGATGTTCTCTCAAAGTCGCACTTTAGTCTAAGCCTCTGGTCCTCCATAGCTATCCTAAGGTCAAGTGAAATACAATCCTTTGGGCATTTGCCTCTACTGATTTTGTTTCTCTGGATGATCATTATAATTTAGTGAGGAATTAACTGATCCTGGTTTATAATCAATGCCTTGTATGCACAAAGAACCCAGAGTAAGATTCATGTTAGGAAGTTTTGGAGATATTGCTGGTGCAATGTGTAGTTTAATACAGGCTATAGAAAAGGAGAAGTGCTGGAATTGATTAAGAGTATGAGATTTTAAATTAAAAAAGAAGTTTTATACAATAAAGTTGTGAAGCTCCTAACGTGACTTTAATTTAAAAGTGCTCATTTTGTCTTTTATGACAAGAAATGTGGAAGTTGATGAATTCCGGAATTGCTTTAGTGGTTTAGTGACATAGGGTTTGCATTTCTTCAAACTTCTTGTACTTTATGATATGGTGCCAAAATGGCTACAGCTGTTGGAGGTAAGAAATCTCCCCACAAGGCAGTAACATGGAGGAGTAATCAGGTCAATCATGACTTGCTCTTTTGTCAGGAAAACCAGTGACTTTGTGTAAGTCCATTCAGTTCATTTCTGGGTATTAGTCACTGGCCAGACCTTTGTTTTATGGTCATCTGTAGCTATAAATGAGGTTAGAGAATTGAACATTTCACTTTCTCAGGCACTAGAGTGGAAGGCAGTACCTCAGATCTCCAGTTCATTGGATTTGCCATTTAATCTTATGTTTGTAATCAAATTAAATTAAATTTCCTGGAAACACTTAACATATAATCTGATTTACAGTAAGATACTCTGAGGGGGGTCTTCAAAAAGTTGGTGGGTAATGCACATTATCTTTCAATTTCTTTTTTCCATGAGCATTTTGAAGTACTCTCATCTGAAAGTTATTATGAGTAACAAGGAAAAAAAGTGGTGGTTGTTATCTTGGCTCTCCTCTGTTTTTATGTTCCACATTTTCTGTATGCTGAAAACTCACTATAAATAATGGCTTTCTGCCTTTACTTTAAAGCTTCATAATTAATTTTTTCACTTTAAATTTCCTTACATAGTTTTATTTGTATTCCCTCTTTCCCTCTGTCCTTTCTTCCTTCCTTCTTTTTCTAATTTTTGAGATAGCATTTTTAATTTACATTATGGTTAAGACCTTAATGCTCCACTAAGTAACACAAGTAAGATGAAAGTGAACACAACTGTAGTGTAGCAAGGATGGAGGTAAAGGGTATAAACAATATACCATTGCATCAAAATGGATGTTATGGAGGACATCATGTTGAGTGAAATAAGCAGAACACAAGGAAACATATACTGCATCTTCTGTCTTGCACGTGGAAACTGATATGACAAAAAAAGATATGACAAAAAAAAGATATGACTGTGTGTTTAAGTATTGCTGCAAATTATAGTTCAGTCAATCTTTGCTCCATATCTGTCAAACTAGTGGTCAAGAATGCTATATTACTATGGTATTAATTATTTGTGACTATTTTAAGTTTTAGCTTTAATTTTTTCATTACAGTATGTTTTATTGTCATGATCAAAATAATTCTGAAATTTTGTTTATTTATCTTTAAATGTTTGCTTATTTATTTTTATTGGAAAATTAGTTTTACAGAGAGAAGAAAAGAAAGATTTTCTGTCTACTGGTTCACCCCCCTTGTGGCCATAACAACAGAAGCTGAGCAAATCTGAAGTCAGGAGCTTCTTCTAGGTCTCCCATGCCGGTGTCAGGTCCCAAGGCTTTGAGTCATCCTCAGCTGCTTTCCCAGGCAATAAGCAGGGAAAGCAGGGAGCTGGAAGGGAAGTGGAGCAGCCAGGACACAAACTGGCACCCATATAGGATCTGGGAGTGTGGAAGGTGAGGATTTAACTCCTAGGCTACTACGCCAGTCCCTAAGAGTAATTTTAGAACAGGGCATTTCTTTCATCCCAAACAATCTAATCAAATTAAGAAAAATGAGTATGTTCTTCATTAAAATGATGCATGTGAAATTTGATTAAAGGTACAAGACTGCATATGTAATATTTTTAATTCTCTTACTTATCAGGCTTCTCTGCTTGCTATTTCTCTTTAGTTGCTTTATCTAACTGCTCCTTTCTTGAGTTAAACTTAAGCTTGTTTTAATTCTTTACTTTTTGTGATACAGTTCTTAAATTTGAAAAAGTAAATGTGGTGAACAGTTCATCAGACCTGAAATGTGAATAGTAGTAATATCAGATATATTTGAAGTTATAGTAAAAGCATTTCATTTCCAAATGTTGAGGGAGAAAAAGGAGGGTCATTGTGCTCAGTGATTCAACAAATTCATGAATTTGAATTAATGAATTTTTAGAAATATTTTCAGGAGGGCCTGGCACAATAGTGTAGTGGTTAAAGTCCTCACCTTGCACGTGCCATATCCTATATGGTCACCAGTTCTAATCCTGGCAGCCCCACTTCCCATCCAGCTCTCTGCTTGTGGCCTGGGTAAGCAGTCAAGGACTGCCCAAAGCCTTGGGACCTTGCACCCGCATGGGAGACCCAGAAGAGTTCCTGGATCCTGGCTTCAGATTGGATCAGCTCTAGCCGTTGTGGCCACTTGGGGAGTGAATCATTGGACAGAAGATCTTCCTCTTTTTCTCTCCTCTCTGTATATCTGCCTTTCCAATAAAAATTAAAAAATAATAAATCTTTATTAAAAAGAAATATTTTCAGGAATAATTAAACATATCAGTGATCTAGTGCCATAATAATAATGCACTGGAGGATACAGTAGATGTAATTTTTTCTCACAAGTCTGCGGGTTGGCTTGACAGTTATGCTGATACAGGCTGTGGTTGATTTGAGCTGGAATAGGTCACACATCTGTGGTCAGCTCACAGCTTAGCAAGGAAATGCAGGGATTACCTTTAGGTTGGGGAATTCAGTGTCAGGTCTGTCTTTGCCTGTCAGCACAGTAGCCTAGCCATGGTCATTTAGTAGGGACAAGTTTCCAGGAGTGAGAAAGCCCATCTATACACAAGAGGAAGCAGAAATATCTCTGCCTTTCCTAGTCTCTGCATTGGCTAAAATGAGTCAGATGGTCAAATGAGTTAAATAGGAAGTCCAGCGACCATGACTGCAGTGAAGCTGTTGTTTCAAACCATGAATTTCCCAAACCAGACTTGGTTTTGCTTGGTGAACATGACAGGAAAAAGCTCTGATCTCTGAGTATTTCTGGTCACTTTTTTGTGGTATTCCTGAGTGATTACAGAGTGCTTAACCTATTTGCATATAAATTTTTTTCCTTAGATGGAAATTATGCTGTCCCTTTTTTTTTACTTGCAACCAATTTTTATTTTTTAAAGCAGTCTTGTGAATATTGCAGTTTATTGATGTATCTCCGCAATTAAGTCTTCATGCTTCTTCTCAAAGCTCAGGTGTTGCTGTCCTGCAGCGATGGACTTATTGCACGGAGATGATCATAACACGCATGGACTACTGACTGGTGGTCAATAGCCGAAGTGTATTGACAGCACCAGACTTTTAAAGCAAGGTTGTGGTGTAGGGATCCAGGGAGGAGGGGCTTGAGCCATTTACATCTCAACAGCAAGGTGCAGTTCCCCAAAACACAGCTAGTTCCTCCAGTAGGTTCTTTATCTAAACCTGTGAACCAGGGGGTTTCCTGCTCATTCATCTCCACATCAATTGCTCCTGGTGCCTTCTGGAGGAGATTCCACTGGCTATGTCTCCCACAATAGTAAGATTCTGAATGTCCTTCTACAGTCAAGTCTGCTGTTCTTTCATGTGTGTAGCAATTATTATTCCTAATTAAAGAGAAGCACTGCCAGTGAGAGAAAAAAATTCTTGCACATATTTCTAGGAGTAGGTTATGACAGATAAAATGAAAAAGTCTCTACTAATTGGAATAAATTTTATATTTGTATAATTTATCATATTCAGCTATGGCACTCACCAAAGATTTGTAGATTTAGGCTCATGTCCTCGCATATATGCATAGGGCCATTAAAGGAGTTTTCCCCAGAAGTCCCTTGGAAATGTGGCTTTGTCATAATTGCTTAAATGTCTGTTTTCAGTTGTAAAAACTCACGGTTAGAAAACATAGCGTCATTGCCTTAAACTTTTTCTAACTTTCTGTAAAATTGTGATATATGCAGATGCTCGCTCTGGCAAGCATAGAGCCTCACAATTTTCAGTTGAAGAGACGAGTGGAGTGTTTTCTTAGGGCAACCTGATCTCTAAGGCTGAAAGTTTACATATGCCTCTGACCCTCAGTTATCACTAACTTATCCTCATCTTATTTCTGTAAAGTAGAGAAAGTCCAGATTCCGATTTTAACATGGCAACTTAAGTGCACAAGGGAATAAAAGTGAAAAATCATAACAATTACTTTCTAAAATGTAAAGAAAATTCAAATGAATACTGTGAGCTTAGGAAAGATGTATGAAACAGCGTACAGCAGCCATCTGTTAGAGCAGTTGAAAAGCAAAAATTTGGCGTGTTATTGACTGATCTTAATAAATGTTTCACTCGCAAAGAATTTCGATTCAAAGTCAACTCTATTATTTTTTAATCAACATTCCATTATCAGTATCAGATCACTGTAGTCCATGCACAGCACCAGGTGACCAGATGCTGAACATTACATTAGCAAAACAGCAAGGCAGAATTCTCCTTGCAAGCCTCCCCCCTTTCCTTTTGCCCACCAACAAAACTCAGATTCAAAGTAAGGAGAGAGAGAAAGGGACGTACAGAGAGCATGAGGGCGATCTTGATATAAACTGCAGGTGCAGCCATGTGACACTGATGTATTGCTTATGTAAGCTTTTTTGCTGTGTATATATTTGTTTCTGTGGTCGTATTGTATGTGTTAAGTAGATGCTGATAGGAATACATCTATTGCATTTCTTTTTTATTATTACATTTCTAAAGTTCTATTTCTCAGAATAGATCACTTAAGTGCTGTTGCTTCACTTAAAAGAGAATTCAATTCCCTCTCTTTTCCATTCTAAGCTCTTCCACAATAAACATATTCACTTTTATCCATAATTGCTATTCAGCTAGTTGTAGACATGGAGAGAGGAGGATATTGTTAGGGATTTATAAATGGAGCATAACCTGTATTTGCAGGTGTTGAGAAGTTAAGTCATCCTACGGTCAACTACCCTATACTCAGAAGATAATCAACTTAATTGTTATGCTAAATGGGAGAACTTTTAACTGTGATGTTATTCTTTTGACTATATTATTTGCTAAATAGTGTATTTATAAGGTAGAAATAGGCAGGTTATTAATCCCAGGGGAGCTATACCTTGCTTTAAAGAAAATAAGGCTTCTATATGTCTTGTATCATTTAACAACAGAGTGAAGCTGAGTTAGCTGAAATTTTCTTCTTTACTTTTACCTGATTCTACTAAGATTGCAGAATGAACAGTTAACTTTCCCAACGACACATGTGCATTTGTAGACATTGCATTGTTTATGAACAATGGCAGATTATAATAAGACATAGTTGCAGCATGATTGCAAATGAAGTAAGTGCTACTACAAAATTTGATCCATAAAAATTATTATGCTGGGTAATAATTATACCATTGAATTTATGCTTTCATGTTAGATGAAGTACTAAGAAGACTATGGTAATATTACTAAGAAGGTGTGTGTGTTTGGCTAAAATGAATTTCAATAGTACCTTAAAATGCAGTAAACATCCCTATTGTGTGACTTAAGATGAATGAATTTATAGTACTTAAAAAATACCAGGGCTGGATATTGGGCCTGGCGGTTAAGACTTCCACATCCTACCCTTTAATTCTTGTTATCAAATCCCATCATAAACTCTTGATTCCAGCTCCTAACAAATGCAGACTCTGAGAAGCAGTTGTCTTGGCTTAAGGAGTTGCATCCCAGCCATCCATGTGTGAGTCTAGATCGCATTCCTGGATTCTTGCTTCAGCCTGCACCCAGCTTTGGCTGATATGTACATTTGAGGAATCAGCTAACACATGGAATCTTTCATGTGGCTGTATGTCTTTCTTTATGTCTGCCTTTCAAAAAAATTGCTAAGTATGTTTTGTATGCCATTGAGGTAGCCTAACAGATCAAAGCTCTTGAATACAAAATGTTAAGAGGGCCAAGAAGTATCCATTCACATGGAGAAGTTTTGAGCATGCTAAGTAAGATACAACCAGTCACTTGGACCATCTTCTGCTTTTCCCAGTCAGTGTTGCAGGCAGTGGCTTTTTCCTGTACACCACAATACTGTCCTCCACAGGTTTCTGTGTGAACATATGTTTACAAGTCTTTTGGATAAATATCTAGGAGCATCACTGCAGAAGCATTTGGTTTGGGTATCTTTGTAAGAAACTGCCAGCTTATCTTCCAAAACAGTTGCACGATTTTACATCACACCAGTAATGAATGACAGTTCCTATTACTCCACATCCTTGCTAGTATTTGGCATTGCCAGGATTTTGGATTTTAGCCATTTTAATCGGTGTATAGTTTTGTTGCGGATTTCCTGTTTTTATAAACACAATTTAATTGAGGCACAGAGATGCTCTTCATTTCATTTGTGTCTGTGAATGTTTTTATGCTACATTGCAGAACTGAATAATTGCTACAGATACCATGTGTTCTCCAAGGCTTAAGCGATTTTATATTTGTAGCTTTTTAGGAAATGTTTATGAAAATTTACCTTAAAGTATAATTTGATGTATTGTCTAGAACTTATACAAAATTCTTATGAACTAGTTGCTTTGGCCACCTAGAATAATTGTGAGGCATGAGGATCTTTTATTAGAAAGTTGGAGTAAATGTATTATTTCTGTAATAATTTAGAAGATCCCTTCTGTAAAGAATTTCATACAAGAGGACTTTACATTCTTTTGCTTGTTGAACAGGTTTTAAGAATTATTAAATACATAGTAGGTTGTTAAAGCCAATAAAAACTATAAGTGACATTAACTATGAATCAAATAATATTGAAACTATAAGCTTTGTAGCATATGTGAGCATTCCCTCCCCAACCTCACACACACAGAGATATACATACACTAATAAAAATAATTTCCAAGATTAAGAAGTTCTGCTGTGTTCAGAATTACCCTTTGTTCCCTACCTATTACTATATCAAAGGTGATACATGAGCGTAATAAGTGGTTTTTATATATAGTTGGTGATGGCATTAATATGGTTCTTTGGAAAGACAGATATTGCTTACTTGGGAAGGAATGTGGTTTGTAATACTTACCAAAATGTAAGCTACTATATAACATGAAAAGGTGAAAATGAATTTATTCTCATGTATTCTATGTGAACTGTTTACTGATCACAGTGTCTTTGAGTGTAATTTTTTCCAAAATTGATTGCCACATATTCCCAGGCTTGATTTCAATCCCACTGACTTAGAATCTGAATTGTCAAGTTTCCAAAGTGTCTATAGAGATTTTTCATAGATATTAATTTTTTAATTACTGGACCAAATATCAGAGGTAGGAATTATTTTGAAATTGAGAACTGATGTGCCTAGTAGCCAACTGATGCTAAAGGTATTTAGTCCATTTTGATTGGTAATTAGTCTATTAGCTTTAAATAAAACTCCTTCTTATGGTACATGCATATCCAGACTCTTTTAGAAACACCTTAGTTTTTTATGTAGATATGTGGAACTGGCAGAGTACCTTATCCTGTGCAGTCAATAACCGTTCTTCTAAACCTTCTGATCTCCAGGCTGGGCATGGAGATTGTGACTTTTCTGACTCTCGAAACTACTGGCAACACCTAAATGATAATTGAACTTTGGAGTGACAGTAACATCTTTTAGTCAAATACACTACTTAATTCTTTACTTCTCATGGTACTTTGGTTTTTTGTTTTTATTTTTCAAATTGCTGTATATAATTTTCATAAAAGCATTTGTTCCTTAATTCGTGATCAGAAACCTGCTTGAGCATTAAATGATGTTCCCGCCCTCAGAGGAAGCAGCAGAATTGTTCTGGGGAATTGTTTCTGTTACAACGTAGATACAACTAAAGACTAAATTGTAACATTTCTATATTCTTCATTTTAACACTTGAGTAACTTATGTCTTGTAGAGCTGTATCATGAGGCATCAAATGTAGTCAGTTTCCCTAGTTTAACTTATCTTTTGCTTAGAATTTTGTGAAAGAACCTGTATTGATCTTCTCTGCTTTTGGCTTCCCTGCACTTCACTATGGATTACAGTTTTGTTAATGCATGCATGTGAGAGCAATTGCACTGTATTTTAGCTTCTTGCAGAGCAGTGTTTCCATCTATTATTTGGCATTTAAAGCCTTCTACAACTGGTCAACAGTGAAGCTCCTCTGGGCAATCTCAATTTATGGCCGCACTTCGGAGTAAAGTAGTTCTTCCTTTGTGCCTCTGCTTCTATTCTTTCATCTGCCTAGAATGTACCTTTTATCCACCATTTCTGTTATTGTATATTCGTCTCTTTTTGTAACACTTAGCTGAAATGTTTGTGATATCTGGGTTTTTGTAAACCCTCTGACCCAGGAATAATGCTTTTTTTCCTTACTTTTCTGACACACACTTATCTCAGAAAACACTGACCCTTAGCTTTAGTGTATGTATTTATAAACTGATTTTATGTGTTAAGCTATGCATTTAT
The DNA here is from genome assembly GCF_017591425.1 of Ochotona curzoniae. Taxonomy (NCBI): domain Eukaryota; kingdom Metazoa; phylum Chordata; class Mammalia; order Lagomorpha; family Ochotonidae; genus Ochotona; species Ochotona curzoniae. Next base: position 10,940,847 of record NW_024464918.1, read on the forward strand.
TATAAACTTTACTGTTTAGGGAATTGAGGTATATGTATAAAAACTCCATGTCTAGCTAATGATTTTCTTTATTTTCTATAGAACCATACTTTTGATTTAACTTAAATTGATAGTCTCATATAATCATTGAAATATAGTTAATTCATTGTTTTCTGTTGCTGTAATATTTTTCTTAGGCAAGAGACATGTCTTATTCAATTTTCTGTTTCCCACAGCTCCCTGCAAATAATGGGTAATCAATAAATGCTTTTAAAGCAGTAAAATACATAAGATAATGTAAAAATGGAAGATATAATATATTATTGCTTGGACTATGTGTGAGATGAGATCCTGTAATGGCCTCTCAAGTTCAAATCATGAGTCTTTCTTCATTCTTTCTGTCATTTGTGCTCATTGCAGATTTGTCATGATTTTCCGGGAGCAATATGGTATACTTTGCTCTCATGATGTTTGCAGCGTGATCTGTTTATTTTTTCCCTGAAATCCAGCTGCCACACTGGTTTTTGTGCAGAATGCTTAAGCAGGCCATAGTACTGCCTTTGACTTTATTTCACTAATCTTGCTCAGCCAGAATGGAGGCGTATAAGATTTGTTGATATTTATTTACAACAAATCATTTTTATTTATTAAGTAAAACTCTGAAAGTCATACAGATATCTTCTGATGTCACTCTTTGGTCCTAGTTTGGAAGAAACATCAAGTTTCCTCAAGATACTTTTATTTGTGTAAGTATACAAATGAAAGTGATTCCTTTCTTTCGCTTCTATTTTTTTTTTTAAGATTTATTTATTTTTAATGAACAAGCAGATTTATAGAGAGAAGGAGAGACAGAAAGATCTCTATCTGCTGGTTTATCCCCCAAGTGGCCACAATAGCTGGAGTTGAGCAGATCTGAAGCCAGGAGGCAGGAACCTCCTCCAGGTCTCCCACGCGGCTGCAGGGTCCCAAGACTTCAGGCCATCCTCTGCTGCGGCTTTCTAGGGCACAGACAGGGGGCTGGATGGGAAGAAGAGCATTTGGGACCGAAACCAGTGCCCATGTGTGACCCTGGCTCTTGTAAGGCAAGGATTTAGCCATTGAGCCATCATATTTGGCCCAATTTTACTTTATTTCTACATTTGTACCTATTCCTCTGTCTCTCTCTTTTTTTTTTAATAATACAATTGAATTTTGTAGAAATTATTCCCGCTTCCTTTTTGAGAAAAACTTTGTTTTACCATTTCTAAAACTAAATTAATTTTATTTACATTTGAAAGGCAGAGAGAATAGGCAGAGACAGAGAGATCTTGTAACCACCTGGTCACTTCCCACATCCAGAGCTGGGCCAAACTGAACCCAGGAGCCCAGAGTTCAGTTCTGGTCTACTGCATGGCTGGCAAACACTTAACTGCTTCAGCCATAACTTGCTGCTTCCCAAGGTCTGTGCTAGCAGGGAGGTGGAGTTGAAAGCAGAGACAGAATTTGAACCCAGGCATTCCTTTTTGGTATGGTGGCTACCCAAGTAGCATCATGACTCATGTGCTAATTGGCTGTCTCTGTTTTTTCTCTGGGATCGTTATGTGTATTTTTTGAAACAGGAATGTGAAGTAAAGAAATAGTAAAGTTTATATGAAATATTTTTATTTTTGTTTATGTTTTTTCTAATCTCTGTCTTGGTAACAAAAAGAAGTACAGTAGCTAATAATTTATATTCTGCCATGCTCCTTGGAAAGCCTTTCATGTCGGTTACCTTATTTAATCTTTACATTAACTTCTCATGAGAAATTGTTATTCCTATTAATTATAAGCCAAATGATATAATTTCACATCTCACAGTATTCTCCAACAACATCTCATTTCCTTTGAGGTTCTTGCTATAAATGGAGAGGCCTTTTCATCTGTCCTCTCAGTGCCCATCCTGTTACTTATCTGACCTTACCTTGGGATACCCTAAATCTGAAACTTCATCTTTATACCTCACCCTTCCTCACTATGTTCTTATCAGAGCCTTTCCTCAGGTCAGCACCCATCTGCCTCTAACTGAAATGTCACTCTCTTTTAATCTTTGCTATCCCATTCTTTGCTTTATCTTACTTACCATGATTTTTCATGTTCTAATGTACTCTGCACATATTTTCTGTATTAACCCTCTCATTAAAAACTGTGAAGGCTGGAATGTAGACTTATTGGTGAAGTTCTGTATTTCTGGGCCGTAAAACAGCATGTGACATATGATTCACAAATAATAAGTGTTTATTGGATGTTATATATGTGTGAATTAGACATGTCAAATATTTTGAGATCTTTTAATTTTTGGAACTAGAAATCAACACAACCTATTTTTAGATATTTGACTTTTAGATATATTTCAGGAACTTGTCACGTAAAAACAGAATGCTATCTGTAACTTCCTCATAAACATCATTTATATTACATCATTTGGCAAAGTAGACAAAGACTATTAAGAATTTACTTGGCAGACTTTATTTTTTATAAACACTGTTAGATGCATGAAGTATTTTCATTGAAATGTGTACATAATTTTCTCATCTCTGAACCTAAAAATTACACTGCAGTGTGTTCATTAAGGTTGATTTTGAGGTTGCAAGACACGTTTTTAAACCTGGGAATCGTTTGTTGTTTATGATATAACGGCTCTTGCCCTGGAAACAGATTGCATGGACATGAAGCTTCTGTCCACACATTTGTGTTCAACAACCCCCAGAGTAAATATTTGCATTGATGACTCTTTCTAAAGAGCTGCATATAGTAATGGATCCGATTAATTGAGCTACTTATTTCTTAAAAAAAAAGAAACTTTGACTTCAGAAATCTGTTTAAATATACATTTTGAAAGCCCAGTTAGACATGATTCTAAAACAGTAACTAGAATAAAATCAGTCTGCTAAAAAGGAGCCGAAAGTCATTTCTGAAAATGATCCTATAGCCTGCTTGTTAATGCTGAGGAAGATTTGAACTGATTTGATTGCTGCTCTCCTCCTGCAAGAGGTCTCAGTACATGAAATGGCTTGAAGTGTAATTTAGGTCTCCATGATTTCCCTCAAGCTAATGATGTACATGAAGCTGAAATACAAACTTTCACTTTTGTAGAAATAGGACACACACTTTCTCATTCTTGAAACATCTGTCTCATAAAACCAGAAAGAATATTGTAGTTGATGGGCAAATGACATTTGATGACTAGTTGGTGGTCTGGTTTATCCAGTAAAGTAATTCAAAACTGTTGTAATGAAGCTCTGGAGGCTAAGCAACATCATTGTACATAGGTGTCTGGTAGAAAGAGGATTGGAGAGGCATTTTTAGCCCAGCATTTTCAGTTGTGCTTTTTTTTTTTTTTAAGATTTATTTTATTTTTATTGCAAAGTCAGATATACAGAGAGGAGGAGAGATAGGAAAATCTTCGGTCCGATGATTCACTCCCCAAGTGAGCGCAATGGCTGGTGCTGCACTGATCTGAAGCCAGGAACCAGGAAACTCTTCCAGGTCTTCCACACAGGTGCAGGGTCCCAAGGCTTTGGGCCGTCCTTGACTGCTTTCCCAGGCCACAAGCAGGGAGCTGGATGAGAAGTGGGGCCTCCGGGATTAGAACTAGTGCCCATATGGTATCCCAGGCGAGCAAGGAGAGGACTTTAGCTGCTAGGCCCCGACAGCCGTGCCCTCCAGTTGTGCTTCTTATAGTACAAGCCTGTATTTGTATACTACTATTTAAATTATTTATATTTGATTTACAGCTCTGTAATTAAGTGCACTGTCTTCTTACAACTTTTCTGTATAAGACAGTAATTTCTGATCCTCTCATTATTTCATCTTGTTTTCTGTTTTGGCAAACTTCAAGCATCTCAATGAGGCATCACTAGATATATTTTTCAAGTTAGAATTATAACATTATGGGAGACTGGGCTTACCAAGAAAACTCCCCTAGTTGGAGAACCTAGGAACAGAAAGGAAAGGTTATGAGCAAAATAGCACTTTTTTTTTTTTAACAAATTGGAGTTAAGGAAAGAATCTAGGATTAAACACTAAATATTTTTTTGGCTCAATTAGAATAACTTTAGCATATAATCAAGCCTATTGCTATGAGCAAGCCCATAAATGTGATATCTGATGAAAGCAATGTGTCTAATAACCCATAGTTTATTCATTAATGGTTCTGAGATATAGCAAAAGACATTTGGGAGGAGATACTTGACTTTCAAATAAACCAAAATGTCACAACAGTAATTAAATAAATCTATAGTCATTTCAAAGGTAAAATTTAAAGTTTGACTTTGGTTTGGACTTTGTACTGATAACAGAATTGAATCAGTGGAAGGTTCCCTTTTCTTATTTGAGAAAATCTCCACCCTTCTTTCTCCATCCTGCACCTTTTTTCTGAGAGCTACTGAAAGGCAGTACCCATGAAGTTTTTGAACAAGTGATCCTGAATTGAATGATTTAGAAGGAAGCAGTGAAATTTCTACTTAGTTTTTTTCCCTAAAGTCATTAGGTTTCTATAAAGGGTTAACTTCCCTAAGCCTTGCTGATTCTTCTTGGTTTATTTGCAGTGTATCCTAGACATATTCTGAGCAGCTGTGTTCCTTCATTGTGCCAGGTGAGGGTAACATTCACAGTATTTATCAGATTTTTGCTTTCAGACTCAGATTCAGTGTTCTTCAGGATGTAGTACACTCATTCTGATAAAATTTGCTTGTCCAAGTCTTTATCTTTAAAATTCTCCCACAAGCATGGTTAATAGCAATTATTTAAATTAACCCCCTCCTTGTTTAGCCTATAATGTCCAGATGTAATGAAACATGTATCTGTCGTGTTCCTTCATGTGTGGTATTTTATCTCCACATTGTTTATTGTTTTATAAGCGAGTATCAGTTTTTTGGCTGCATATACAAGAGTCCTTCCACGGGCGTTTTTCATTTTCTTTAAAGGAGTGTAACTAGGGATGTTAATTGGATTGTGAATGAAAAAAAAACAGTGTATTTTAATTTGAAGATTTATTTTGCATGTTCTGATTCACTTCCCAGATACTAGTTTGCAAAAGCTGGGGCTTTACCAGGCCAGAGTCAGGTGCTAAGAACTTGATCCAGATCTCCTATATGAGCAGCAGGAACCCTGTTACTTGAGCCATTCTGTGCTACTTCATGCACCATGTTCCAATCCAGTTGGGATTGTAAGAGGATCTTGGTCTTGAATCTGAGACTGCTAAAATTTTTGTTTTTATTGAGATGCCTCTAAGTTAAAAATCTCATTGAATCTTTTAAAAACGGAATTTTAAAAAGTGTGATTTTTAAAAAATAAAAGATACTAACATGCAGTGATCCAAAAGTGTTTATTAGTTGGTAAATGACTGCTGTACACCCGAAAATGAGAAATTAGCAAAAAACATGAAAAGTTAACAACAACAACAACAACAAAAAAAAGAATTTCAATTGCTTGGAGATTAATTCACTTCTAAATTGTTCTTGAGTCAAAGAGACACTTATAATAAGCATTGAAAAAATCACAACGCAAGATGCTATATGCACAAACTTACAAGTACTTAAATTCTAAAATTGAAGTTCTACTGCCTACATTTTAAAAAAAGGCCAAAATTAAAGATTTTAGAGATAAAAAATAAAATAAATAAACCCCTAAACACATGGAACTTTACCATAAATGTTAATGAAATAGTATTATAAAAGTAAGCAAAGAGTGAAGAATAGGCAGATATTATCAATGAATAAAAAAGCCAAAATTTAAAAAATGCTAAAGAAGATAACTGCAAATCTAATTCTTTAAATCTACCACTAAAATGGATGGTTTTGAAGTTTATTAAGATGAATGAATGTCTAAAAATACTGGAGATAACTCATTTCCAAAGAACAGTGCATACGTATTTGTCAAATGGTGAAATTTTAGGAGGGCCATATACCAGGCATTGCGGTAGGCAGTCTGTTGCCTTTGTTCTTCAGAATAAGTTTAAAGTCTGCTTCCATCCTCATTTTGCATTTAAAAACATCACTGAGACTAAGTGTGTACAAGACCTCAGAGCTGAGAATCAAACCCAGACTTTTAATTCCAACAACTTTATTTCTAAAGAATTGGCTATATACGGTGCTTCATATTCTCTTTGTTTTACTTCTAATAGGAGACCCCAGTGTAGGTCTTATAACTCTCCTTTGCACAAAATGCAATGAAAGTTTAGTTGAATGAATCTTTACTCTGTAGTTGAATAAATATTTCAGGAAAATTTCTTTTTTGTCATCAATTTTATGACATCTTTTATGTCATCATTTACTTATTTGAATATCAGTTACAGAGAGAGAGAGCTACTGCTCCCTGGCTGAGCCAGGTTGAAGCCAAGACCTACTTGCTTCTCCTACTTGGTGTCCCACCTGGGCAGCAGGTTCCCAAGCACCTGTGCTATCTGCTGCTGCTTTTCTCAGGGCATTGTTAGGGAGTTGGATTTGAAGTGGAGCATCTGGGACAGAAGGACCCATTTGGGGTGCTGGTGCTTCTGGAGGTTGCTGTAGCCAGTATGCCACAACACTACAATACCTAACCCAGAATTAACTTTTTAAAAGTATGTTGTACATTCATAGAAGAATCTTGTGGACAATACTTCCTGCCAGCGTGGGAAATATATTACCTAATGGGAGAAGCACTTGATGAATTTAAGTCCTTTCAACCTTAAGTTGTACAATTCTGCTAAATAGGAAGATGCTTTTAGAAGGGTATGCCTTCTCTGACCTGCAGCCTGGCTGTGGCTCTTGAGGGATGTTACAAGTTGCTGGGAATTTCAATAATGTGAATTCTTTAAAAAAATGGATTATGCTCACTTGTTACTGAAGGATTATTTTAGTACTAAAGATACTGGAAAGAAAAAGAAAAAAAAAAGCATCCTACCACTATAGGTAAGAGTTTAGAGGCTTTCCTCTGAAAAAACACACCACTTTTAATATTGTAAATCTTTTGTTTCCCCTCCTCCAATTCTAAGACAACCTTCAAACGATAGCCAAGGTGAATCTCTAATTAGCAATGTTGAGGTGATTTAATTTTTTACAATCACTGGAAAATTCAAAGGAATATTTACTTGCCCCCCCAAAAATCTATGTTCTACAAAAAGTAATCTAGCTATAAAATTTTACCAAAGCTGAAAAAAAAAATGCCTTGACAACCTGCTACGTCACAGCGGTCTAAATGAGGATGTTCTCAGACATGTTCTCAGACAATCTTATAAAAAGTGTTTGCCAAAAGACTTAGAAACAAATCATTTATATAATTTGATGTTAAAAAGGGTCATGATAATTCTTCATAATTCAGTGTCTTTTATCTTCCAAGTTTATTGTCTTTGGTGTTACGAAAAATTTCTAAACCAGGGTTATATCTGTGACTTTTTAATGAGGCACTGAGGTCTGACACAAACTTTACTAATTTTAATACATGCTTTAGTCCTCATCAAATACCAACAGAGAAATTTCTGCCTTTACTCAGAAATGTTTGCTATGCAGGAACATGTTTTGCTGGTTCATATAACGATCTTCTCTTCCTTCAAGCAATTAAGAATTTACTGCATGTCAGTTCTTACCAATTACTGTCAGCACGTAAAGATTTGACATGAATACATTACAGTAGGGTCTCTTCCCGAAAGGGTCTAACTATCATTGTGCTAACTCAGTACCTACTTATTACATAATCAGTTAACACACTTCCAACATTTCAGTAACTAATTAATGTTTTCTCATTTTGAAATAAATGTTTTGCCACTCTTCTATTTCTCTGAAACAACTCTTTCATTGAGGTCAGATGGTTACTGGCATTCAACCAAGGCTCATATCCTAATTGTATGTTCCAAAATTATTTGATTTTATTCCTGTAACACCCTTTCTTTTATCAACAAGCTTTTTGAAATTCCTGGACCAGGGAGAGTATTTTCATTTTTAAATAAGGAATTTGTGTCTGAGTAATTTAAAATGCAATGTTTTCCCCTGAGAGGATTCATACATTGTATTATGCTTTTATGAGTTTAATTTGTGATGTTAATGGAAGTGCATATTGTTAAATTAGATTCAGATATCATGTTCATGGTTTTCATTAACCAAAAAAGTGTACAGTTGAATAGATTTGGGAACCGTGCATGTTCAAGGTAATGAGCACTTTAAGTGTGCGTGCTATATTTTCATTTGCCTTCATCATCGCAGGCTTAACGGTGCATTGTGTAAATATTTCAAGAAATAACAAATAGAAAAACCCCTGCTATTCTTCTAGAGTACAAAAACAGGCTGTAAACAATAAGCAAATATCAAGATGCCCCTTTCATTCAAGTAGATTATGTATTTTTGTACTCTGTGTACTAGTTATCACAGATCAGGCAAAAATATGATATTTATCTTTTTAGTACTGATTTATTTCACAAAACATAATGATTCCCAATTGCATGTGTTTTGTTCAAAAGTGGGATTTCATTCTTTTTATGGTCGAGTAGTAGTATTCTATGGTGTATATAAACATCACATCTTTATCCAGTCATCCGTTCTTAGACATCTGGATGGATTCCACATTTTAGCTGTTGTGAATTGGGAGAAAATGTTTTCAAATTGTGTAACTGACAGAGGGTTAATATCCCAGATTTATGAAGAACTCAAGAAGCTCAACAACAATAACAAAAATAGTCTAGTTAAGAAATGTCCAGAAGACATGAGCAGGCCATCTTCAAAGGGTGAAATACATGTGGCCAACAGACACAGTGAAGGAATGCGGAGGATCTCTAGCCATTAGGGATATGCAAATAAAAACCACGATGACGTTTCACTTCACCCCAGTTAGAGTGGGCATCATCTGAAAATCATACGTAAAAATCCTCAAAATCCTCAAAACAATAAATAAATCCTGGTGAAGATGTGGGGAAAGGTTGGTGGGATTACTGTTGGTGGGAATGTAAACAGTACAACCATTATGGAGGACAGTAAGGAATTCCCCAGGAATCTGAAAATTCATCTGGTGTATGACCCAGTTATCTCACTCCTGGGAATTTATCCAAACAAAATGAAATCAGCATATGAGAAAGATAGTTGCACAACTGTGTTTATTACATTATGCATTGGTAACTGTGGGCACAAACCTACTGAAAAGGTATGGTGTGAGATTTTTATTTTCTTTACTTCACATAAATAGCAATAACACATTGAGAAAAGAGTAGATATTTAAGCCTCCTGTTAATTATGTTCGTTAGATTGATTAAATTGTGCTTTGTATACTATACCAAAAGATTTTTCATAATATATTACAAATATTATAGTAATCTAAGAAAAACATACCAGTAATGAAGAAACAATTTTCCCTAATTTGTCTTTTTAGAAAACCACTTTACATTTATTCATTTATTCTTTAACAGGTATTATAGACATTCCTCTAGATAATAATATGAATCTAATGGTAAACATGATACTCTAGTCTCCTCGTTATATATATACTTTGTGAACAAAAGGACAGTGAGCACATAGACATTTTCATATGGGATAAGACCCGCGTTTTTAGATTATTTTGGATAAATCCAAAATAATCTGGTGTAATGGCCAGTCATTTGTTTTGAGAATATTCTTTAGTTAGATCTTCATGACTCATTTTTATTCAAATCTCCTCCCAAGAAGGCTCTCCCTGGTTGTTATAGGACAGAATGCCATCTCCCTCCATCATTTTCATTTTGTATTATGTATTTACTCAGTTTCTCTGTGAAGCGGAATGTTTTATACTGTGTTCATTGCATTGACTATTTCTCTACTAGAAAATAAACCCTGTAAGAGACTCTGTCTTGTTTCTTACTGTATCCCTACTAGCACACAGTGTAAACTGGAAAATTGATTATTAATTTTTTAAAGTAGACATGCACCTGGCTAACTGAATTGAAGGTGTCCTATATCTTGAACTTCAGGTAATTCCATTTTCTGAGTTACCCTAAAGAGGAAAGAACATTTATATTCACAAGAAACTCAGTTTAACTTGTCTATAAAGATTTATAGCCACTTATTTCGGCCTACTGCTTAAACCTTGCTATGAATTTAAACAGGGAATTAGATAATAAACCGTTTGTACTGTATTATAGCTATTAGCAAGCCTTAAGTACTCAAATCATCATTAGTATCAAAGTGTATGAAGATGTAGAAGTTCAGTGTGACATTTACAGTAAATTATTCAACCCTTCAAAGCAAAACAAATATTTTGATAATGTGTTAGTGATTCTTGGGTGTAATATCAAGTGATTATAATGATGATATGTGGGATATGAGAAATGAGTTTGAAGCTGATGGGTTCTTAATGGTAATCTTTCTTCATCTTTTGACTTTTTGCTTTTAACATTCAAACTTCTACGTGAGTTACTTTTTGCGATAATTGATTAATATCAACTACTCAGTGGCATATATTCCATTTTCCTATTTTCAAGTTCTAGGTTTAACCGTGAAATAAGTGGTCTATCATTTAGATAGTGTTTTTGCAATATACTAGACACTGGGCTAATTTCTTTGCATAATGATGTCATGTGAGCCCACTATCAACCCTCATTCTTTTGAGTTTTTATTGTACATTGTTTAGATGTTTAAAATTACAAAAATTACAGAAGAGCATGGAATGTTCACACTTATGCATCACCTGGCTTTGCTCATCTGTGGCATACAGACACATAGTATATTGTCAAAACAAGGAAATTGATGTGGCTAAAATTTCAGCTTAAATTCAGATTTTTACTTGGATCACATCATTGTCTACATGTTTTTGTGATATCTACAGTGTTTATGAATTTTTGACATATGTATCATTTGTTTATGTAGATAAATTATAATCTTATAAGAATAATTATGATCTTATAAGGCTGAATTATAATTATACATTTTATAATCTTGTAAGGTAGTTATTCCATTAACACCGAGAAGTGTCTTCACATTACCTCATCATGATCGTAAATCTCAGTCTTCCCACCTGACAACCAGTATCGTTTCAGTCATTCTAATTTTAGTAACTTCTGCATGTTATATATATGGAATCACAAAGAAACCTCTGAACAAGTAGTTATGTGTTCTCCATTTTAACCTAGGAAATACAAGAAAACTTGTAGCATATCTTGCTGAAAGTCAGCCAGCCCGAAGGAGGGGACTGCAGAGGAAGACCTGTTTCTATGACAGCAAACCCATGCTGTTGTAGATGCTGTTAATTTTTTGTGTTTGTAAAGTGATAAAGAGCCAGGTCCTAGTGATAGCAGAGTTACCGCTTCCAGGAGATATTCACGTTTCCCCTTGATGAAATCTTTTCTTTTTCTGAGTGAACTGACCTTTATTGGGTTCTTTCAGATATCTATTTGACTAGTATAGCACATTAGAGTATATATGACCATAAATAGAGCTATTCAATGGAATGCTTCACCTTGGCAGGCATCCAGATATCTTTAATTCCATATCCTATGATGTAATCTATACTTTTTATAAGATTTTTATTTATTATTTTTATTGAAGTTGCAGATATGCAGACAGGAGGAGAGACAGAGAGGAAAATCTTCTGTCCACTGATTCACTCCCCAAGTGGCCGTGTTGGCCAGAGCTGTGCCAATCCAAAGCCAGGAGCCAGAAGCTTCTTCTGGATCTCCCATGAGGATGCAGGGTTTCAAAACTTTGCACCATCCTCAACTGCTTTCCCAGGCCACAGGCAGGGAGCTGGATGGGAAGTGGGGCCACTAGGATTAGAACCGGTCCCCATATGGGATCCTGGCACATGCAAGGCGAAGACCTTAGCTGCTAGGCTACTGCACTGGGCCCATTATCTTTTCTATTTCAAAATAAAAGAATTATGATAAGAACACATGGCATGAAATTTGCCTCTTAACAGATATTAAGTGTATAATGCCCTTCTGTTAATTGTAGACGTAATGAGATAAACCAGATCTTGTAAAAATTTCTCATCTTGCATAACCAAACTTTGCCCCTATTGAAGAATGACCCCCCTATTTCTCCCTGCTTCAATCCCTTGCAGCTACCATTTTGATATCTGTTTTTAAGAGTTTGACAATTTTATATAGCTTATGTAAGTGGGATCACGCAGTATTTTCCCCTCTATAACTGGCATATTCTGATTAGCTTCCAGAATGCCTTCAAGGTTGAGACATGTTTTTGAGCTAGTGGAGTTTCCCTCTTTTAAGGCTAAATAATATTTCGCTTGGTTAAAGCCATACTTTTGTTATCTGTTTGTCTGTGACTGGACCTGTGGCTGTTATGAATAGGGCTGTGATGAACATGGGAGTGCTACCATCTCTTCAAGGTCCTGTTATTGTAAGCAGTAACGTACTAACTAGTCACACAATAGAAGGTGAAATCTGGTCATTTCTGACAGCACGGGTGGACCTACATGTCACTTCATTAAGTAAATAAACAAACTGGCTGCACAAAAAACAAATAGCACTTGATCTCGCTTATATGGGAAACAAAGAAAGTTGATCTCTTCAAGTTAAGAGTACAGTAGGTGCCAGATTTTTGAGACAAACGGAGGAAAGAGAAAAGCAATGGTGGATTAATAATTGTGAAGACAGAATTATGTTCTGCTGTTCTCTTGCACATTAGGGAGACTATAGGTAATTCTAATGTATTGTACATTTCAAAGGAGTTGGAGGGAAGAATTTGGAATGTTTTCACCACAAAGAAATGTTGATTATTTAAGGATATAAATACATTTTCCCTACTCTAAACATTGTATATCAAAAGATCACACAACACCCCTTAAGTATGTAAAATTTTACATGCAATTTTAGAAATGGAAGATTTTTACTTTAATTCTTTTGTTTGCATAGCCAGAAGTTATATTTCTGGATTTTATAATGTTTCTGCTTTTAAGCATTTTAGATACCTCCATAATACTTTCTGTAGCATGTTATATTTTATGATTATCAGATCCTTTTTTTGCCACATAGTGAGGAAATTTGGACTATTTTGAAATTATTTGCATCCTCTAGTTAAAAAAAATCTGACATTTTGGAGGACTCATGTGGATACATGGGGTAAAGCAGGTCAAAGCTGGCTTCAAATGTAACAATATTAGAATAAACTACCAAAAAAATTAGGAAAAGCACATAGAACCAAATTTGTCAGATAGTTGTAAGTAAGCTTGAAAACAGGTGATCTGTTTACTAAACCTGTCCTGAAAATATTTATGATCTTGTCAGTGTTTGCTAAACATTATCTTGAAGTAGTTGCAAATATTTAATCCTGGGAAACAATGCAAACTCTTGGTTTCTTGTTTTTACTTTTAAGGTTAAATTATCTGTTACTTGTGTCTGCTGTTGTCAGTGCTTGACATGGAAGCTGAGTCTAAGTGCTTACTTATTTTTACAAAGTTTTTATTTTCTTATTTTACTAAGTAAATATTTTCCTGTTTGTCATAGTTCCCTTCTAATTCGTTTGATCCATTTAGGTTATCTGTGAGATGTCTGTATGCAGTAGGGATTGTGCCGTCTGTTGAAGAGTTTGAGTGCTATCTGCTTTCCCTATGTCTGTAGAATCATGTTTCCACTTGATAACCATTGATTAGGACTTTAGGGTCACTGGAAATGTCAAGTATTTCATCTTACTTTGGAAATTCAGTCATATAAAATATATATAAAATACAATTTTAGTTCTAAACCAACTATTTTTCCCAGTATTTTTCTGTTTTTTTGTGCATATGCATACTGTGTCCATAAATAGGTAGCTGTAAGAATATAAGTATTTATTTAAGCATTACATACTATTATGGCTTCTTTGAACAACTTTCTTGAAATAATTTCAGCCAGATGCAGATTGAGAAAGATTAGAAATGTTTGAGCCTTCTGCTTTCTATAACATCTAAGATAATTGGCTCTCTATAAATAAAATTCTGAAATTTTCATTTCCCTGATAAAAAAAAAAACCAACATGGCATACTTGTTAATGCTGACTGAACCGTTTTAAATTTGGGATAAGGCTGGAAATAAGACTTCAAAATCTGAGAATAGTTGTGAAGTTGAAAGATCAATGGAATGCTCTATATGATCAGAATGTTTCAAATTAGTGAAAAACTCATCTTGTTGCAGCAAAATCTGGCAAATGTTTTTGTTTTTGAGAAGACTGAATTCTGTTGCTTGTTGGTTAGAGTGATTTGGAAGATGTGTGTGCAGATTCTCTAAGGTGTGGCATGGATCACTTAACTACATCATTGATTCATTCTAAAATTGTTTGAGGAGCACTTAATGCATTCACTGCTTGCAATTTTTAAATTAATGAATGAAGCAAAACCTAGCTCTCACGAAGCTCATTATCTTTTGAGAAAAAGAAGTACTGAGGGAGTAAACAAGGTATCGGAATCTAATGACCTGTTGTGGTTGTGCTGTGAATAAAGCAAGCATAGGTGTTTGGCTGGAGACGAAAGGGTATGGAGAGGTGACGTTCTTCTTTAGGTTAGATAGCCCTGGAAGGACTCTTGGACAAATCTGTATTGATGCTGAGTCCAAAAGACCAAAATCAACAATCAGGGATACATTGGGTGAAGCAAATTCCAGATGTGTAAGACAGCACATGGAGAAATTCTGAAACGGGGATTTTCTCACTGTATTTGACCAACTTCTTCTAGTAAGTCCCATGCTGACTAGGGATAAAAGATAGGAAAGGTAGGCAGAGCTGAGTCTTGCAGAGCCTCATTTTGACCATAAAAAGAATCTTAGCAGTTTCGATTTTGTTTTAAATTCATCTGGATAGTGGTGAGGCCTTTTGAAAAATATTTAATATAGTAGTTTGAGTTTTATGCCCAGATAGCAAAGTGTTTTAATCAGCAAATAACATGGCTTATTTTAGTTTTCCTAACTTTCAGTTTAATTGCTATTGATTTTGGTATAAGATGTTTAGAATGAGGGAGGAGTGATAACGCAGTTAAAATGGGAAAGAGTCAATGGTGGTTTTGCAGATGTTAATGCTACCTCCCCACCCTGTGAGATATAGAAAGAAGAAAAAAGAAAACTGGAAACAATGGCCTCATCCACCTTCCACTATTCCTCAAGTCTTCCCACCCTAATCAGTGGTACACATGGGCATGCACCCTTCTCAACTATGTAATGATCATCAAAAATAATATTAGAAAAAAAAAGAGAAAATGCCAGTGCTAACAGAATTTGAGATAAACACATTGGATACACATACATTTTACATATGACAATTATATTTTCTGATAAATTTATTGAGGGGGTGTAAAAAATTAGGATTCCTATATTTCCGATTTAATAAACTAGGTAGCTAAATGGTGCTTTAATGACACAGGAAAATTTAAGGGAAGTATTGATATGAGAAAGAAAACAGTAATGTGGGATTGAATTTTGGGCATTTTTGTGGCCTTACTTGGTAGAGGAATCAGTTTGGAGTGTACTGGACTCTGGAAATTTGAGAAGCGATAAAGACTGGTTGTATTTGTGTGAGAGCACCTCTCTATTTGATTAATTGAGAAAAGAAACAAAGTACTTTCTGCTGAGTGTTGATTTCCTGGAGGCAAGATTGTTATGCATTTCATTTTACTTAAATACCAGTTTTCAAAATTGCTTTCTTTTCATTTGTGGACAACAGTGTAACAGTGTTTTCAAAGCCTAAAATTTAGTGTTTCTGGTTCAAGACATTCCATGCATACTGTATCAGATATAAGATGAAGAGCTAGTTGGATGCTACTAAAAGTGGGTAATTCGTCATTGAGTTGTATACTCTGAATTACTGCAGTCTGTTGTCCTTTTAATGGACAACTGCACTCATTGTTAGAATTCTATGAGCCCACATTTTTTTTTTTGCAGTCTGTTTTCAATTCACTGATAAGCAGATGGTAACGACTCAAAAAAATTCAAACATAAGCTTCATATTTCATTATTTGATTATTTGAAATAATTACCCATGGATCAATCTACATAGAAGAAAATCATTTTAATGAAATAATTCTCTGGGAGGTAAAAATTAGTAAATGTAGGGTGGTGAAGAGAGTTCCATTCACAAACACACCCAGAGTCAAATCCCAGATCACTCTTCATTAGTTCTTTGTTTTTGAGGGAATTTACTTCTCATTTCTTGTGTTTATTTTCTCTTCTACAGAATGTGAGGACTAACAAACATCCAAAAAAAAAAATGTAGACTGAAATAAGGGTTAAATTTAAGAATTCCTGAGGTTTTAATGATGTGTTTTGTTGATAGTTCTGTAAATGTCATCTGTCTACTGTTTTTGTAACTGACCTATACTGAGGAATTAAATATTATTTTGTGTATGTTGTTATTGTTGTTATTATACATAAAATGATGTGTGAAGTCTATTTTTTTTAAATATCCTTAAGGATGTCTGTCACTTTTTTCCTTTATTGACCAGAAGTTGTTCGTTTCTGGAATTCTTTTTATTGACATTCTGCCTTTTCTCCTTGTAGCTTTATTTGCCATTATAGCCCTCTAAGTAATTAACTCTGCATTGCAGAAAATTTAGAGAATAAGGAAAGTGATTTGAGAACACTGTTGAATAGCTTTTTTATTTATAATGGTTCAATATGTGGTAAGCTTTATCAGAGTCTTTTAAAATGAGAGACCCATTTGCGTGTTTATGTCTGAATGAGAGTTATGTCTGAAAGAAAAACAAGAGACTAAAAAATTAAGATGTGAAAAGCAAAACAAACTGAGAAAACCTTTCAAAACTACTGCCTTATCAATTTACCTATATAAAAATAACATAAATATGTACATAAACTTTCAGGGAGAAACTGTACTTTAAGTTTATTTTGTGGATAATTGCCGATTTGTGATGCATTGGTTAAGATGCTGCTTAGAATGCCCACCCCACGTCCCTTATGGGAGTGCTTGGTTCCAGTTCTGGATTTGCTTTCTGTCCATTTTCTAACTATGTCCTTGGAGGGAGCTGGCCTCAATCCCAGTCACCTAAATGATGGACCAGGACCGCTGGATTTTGAATTGAGTTCTAGGTTACTGACTTTGGCCTTGCCCAGTCTCAGCAATAGAGACTTTTGAAGTTCTTTCTCTCATTGTTGTATACGTATGGATGTATATATCTATGTATCTAACTATATGTATATATACATATTCATGCATACATATGCATGCATACACACAGATGTTTCTATATATTTTTCAAACAAAAGAAACACATATACTTAAAAATTGTGAATATGAAATATGGTAAGGCTGTCTTCTCACATGAATTTTTTTACCCTAGAAATCTCGAGTGTGGTCAGTTTTAGTTATCAAATAAGTCTGACTGTGTCAGATTTATATCTCCAAACCAGACACTTCCATGAGCTGCAGACTGACTTCCAAATGCTTACTGAGAATGATCATCTGTTCCTTACCTGTTGTTTATTCACACAGATACATTGTCTATTAGTTGCTGCATTACAGCAGTGTGCAAGGTGGTGCTTCCATTCATGGAAACCCAAAGAGCAAAAGCACTAAAAATGGAAAGTTGGAGTGGACATTCCATCCCTTATGTCTGATACCTCACCATGTGCTGCCAATTTGAAATCAGTTTATAGATTTAAAAAATATTTATTTATTTATGAAGCAGAGTTAGAGAGCGGGAAAGCCTGAGATATTAATCTTCAATCTGGTTCACTTTCCAAGCTGAAACTAGAAGCTAGGAGTTTCTTTCAGTTCTTCTACTTCAGCACTATATAATATGTGGCTGTCAGGACCTGTAGCAGATGCCATCAGTTGTTTTGTTTCATCTACCTTTGGGCCACTGTAGATGTTTCTTTTACGCACCTGCAGCCTTATCTGCAGCCTCTGGCTGTAGGAGTCAAGTGGGAAGGAAAGGAGAGAATGCCGAAAGGTAATGCTCCTGAGGCTTAGGGAGCTCAGTGTGTATTCCACAGGGACTCTAAGAGTGTCGTGAGCATGGTTGAAATTCAGTTGCCTACAATAGAACATTGCTCACTTATGCACCATTTATTAACAGCTCTTCCGTGTTTCACTTTCCACGCCTTCACAGTGTTTCCTGGCATCACATCTGAAATGTTTCACCCATATTATTTTCTCAAGTGTTCTTTGTCATGAAATAAAAACTAAATCAGAGCCAGAGAATTAAAGCACTTCAGAATTGTTCTACAGGCATTACTCACTTTACATTCTGTCCTTCAAAAGATCCTAGGTATGTTAGATTATGTAAATGATAGCCATGGGAGGAATGCTTCAGGAAAAATCTTTGATAACAGTAGAGTCTTAGTTAACAACTTTCAGTCTAGTGTTTCTTGCATGTTTTCAGTATTACAGAAGTAGTTGGAAGGGGTGGATGGCAATTAAACAGTGTAACTTCAAAGTCTAGTGAATATTAAAAGTTTTAGAATGTGAGACTTTTCTGTGTCCTACAGCTGTTTTTGAGCTAATGGTGTGATCTGCATGTTGGTGAACAGGGTTGAAGGGGGAGTAATGCACAATTATGAAAGGGGAAAACAAAAACAAAAAACTCAGAGAGATTATTAGATTTACAACAGGGGCGGGGGAGGGAGAGGTAGTTGGAGAGGGATCTCTCCCAGCAAGCTGAAGGCGAGAATACTTTTGGGTTTTGCCCAGCAGCTTTTATTCTAGGGAAAAGCATTGTTAGCATTAATGCTGATATATCTTCAGGGCCATGAGAGAGGAGGGAGAGACAGGATGTACCATGGATGTGCCAGTGTTTTGAGGTTATTGGCTCCAGCATGTCCACCTCCTTGTGATCTGACTTTGTCAACCGTAGACTTTATCACAGGGTATGGCCTTGTGGACTTGGCTTTGCTAATCATAGACTTTGTCATGTTGCATTACAGTGGGAAATTTCCATTTTAGGACTCCTGGTTCACATCCTTCTTGTTCCATCTCGAGCTGTATACATCTTTTTCTGATGATCTTTGGCATCTGAAAGATGATCATTGTAACTTGAGCAACTCAGAGCAGAAGCTGGTAGAGTTTGTTTCCTTGATGAGTTGTCCATTTTTTCAAAAGCATGAAGTGGGAGGAATATATAATGTGACCATTCAGTTTCATTTATTGTGACTTGCAATATGCCAAAATGCTATTAAAAATGACACAGAATTGCCACTGTGCATATATATCATCAAGGTTTCAGAGTTTTCTTTTTTGTTTTAAATTTTGTTCTTTGTTTTTCCTCAGTTCTCCACTTGGTTCAACTCAAGCAGTATTTATTGAACTAGAAAGAGGCAGCAAGTACCTACATTAAGTATTATAAAGAATTTAGATACCTTTCAAGTATGCAAATTTGGTGAGAAATACTGACAAGTAATTATTATGCCAAGAATTTTTATTTGAGATAGTAAATTTAAAAAAACACCAAGAAGACCATGATCTAGAGGAGAAACGGGAGGTGTTTTGGAGAGCATGTAGGCACGTGTTTCAGTGTTACAACAGCAGTAGGTTAGATCACATGATTTTTACGTGTAATTGGGAATAGTAAAAGCAGCATAGACATAGGTAGTTGCTAGTAAGGGTAGAGTAGTGTGGCCATGTGTATGATTTGTATAATGAAAGGAGAGAGTTTGACTAAAGACTTCTGGAATGTATGCCGAACTCCTATGGACCACTCTATCTATATTCCACAGTCAAAGGGATAGGCTCTCATCAAAGGCATGTTATATAGGCAAGGGAATTCTGACGACATTTTGGTTGTAAATCACAGAAACTTGTTACTAACTGATTTGAGCAAAAGGAAAGATACCTCTTGTTGATTGGGTCAAAGAAGAAGCATACAGTATAGGCATAGTTATGCTTCAGAGCTCAGATGACTCTACCACAATTTTTTCTCTTCTTTTGGGATCACTTTTCCTCTTGGTTATTTTAATTTTTAGTAGAATAATGCACGTTTGAAGCTACACACACACACACGCACATATTGACTTTTAGTAGAGGAAGACAGGTTCTATACCCTTTTGCTGCAGGGGAAAACAAAATAAAAACAATTGAAATTCTTTTGATGTCTTCTGCATACCCAAAAAAGTACTGATCTTAAGCTTCATTGTCTAGATTAACTCATGTGTCCATGTTAAACCTGTATGGTAGTCAAGAGGTAAGCCTGTCTACATGATTTGTGAAACCCAATAAAAATGAGAAAGTGAAGGTTAGTGTTCAAAAAATGGAGAATGCTGATAAAGTCATTAAAATGCATGTTTTCCCCTTTATTTCAAGACCTTCATTCAATCTGCTATGATGTTTTCATATTGGCTATTTGATCTTGTTTAAATTTAATTAAATTTAAAAAATGATTACCATAGTGCTATTATTTGGCTTTGTATTTTGTAGCTCAGCTTTAAATGACTTTTATCCTGCCTACAGAATCACTGAAATTTCAAAATACACTGAGATATTTTCCATGCATATGGACTTTGTTCTTACTATGACCCTAGAGATGCTGCATCCAAGACATTTTTCTTCTTGATATGTACTTATTCTATCAATATATATGTAATATATGCTAACCAACAAAGGAATCAGTTTCTCTTTTGATGTATTTTTATGAGTGGAAGCTTGAAACTTTTTTGTTTTGGTGTTTGTTTATTTGATATATACTGGATTCTTGCACACTGTAGTCTTACCAGTATGCTGTGTAACACCAGGAGCATATTCATTTGCGCTAACTCTGATCCAGTGCCCATTATCCAAATTATTTTTGCTTTCCTGAAATCGATCCTCCCAGCCTCTAGCAATCAGTTCTATAGTCAGATGGATGTTTTCTTTTTGCTCACACATAGGAAGGGAAACATGCAGTATTTATTATTGTGAATTTGGATCATTTAGCATGATTTCCTGCATTTCCATGGAAGCTCTCTATTGTGGCATCCTCATTCATAAAATTCAGAATAATGTCCAGCGCAAGAATATTTGGAAAATCTTTTCTGCAAAATGCTTTATTTTCTATTTTCATTGATTGGAATTTCATTTCTTTTAGGAAAGAAGAATGCAATATGTCTGCATCTTTCTGTAGAATCCATGCTAGCCCGTGAACAATAGTGAATAGGAATTCTCAGTGTCTGTGAATAGAAATTACCACATCTTTTATGTGAAACTTCAAAGGAAATTCTCTTCAGAATGTTTCTTTTTGTACTTTTTGGTATGCAGTGTTGTTTTGTGTGCGTAAGTTTCAGCACATGAATAAGTGTATGGTTCCTATCTTGTAATTTGTCCAAGAGATGAACGCTAGAAAATGTAGTCTTTTTATTTGTAGTAATAATAATATAAAGAATAAGATATAAACTGTAACTCATGCTTGGTAAATATTTCCTGGCTGCTTAATAAGAATAAGTTACATGTTGCAACATTGCTTTTCCTTAGGTCTTACACAGAGGGATTTTCTTTCCTGAAGTTAAGAAGCAGTACCATAGTAGCTGGCTCTGATAATCACATTTTAAAAAATTCATCATGCTGCCATTCTGAGTACTTTGCAGTAAGAATTTCCTAAACATTTAAATGAGCTCATTTTTGCAAGTCAAAAATATCCCATGGACCATCATCTATATTCAGTGAAAAACAGAGCTTAGTAAGATAAATTGTGGCTTCCTTCTTCACCCGATTTGCCTTGTGCTACCCTATGCCTAGGATGCACTTGGTTCAGATACGTGCATATAGAAGTTTTCTGTTTTGCTTCCTTTAGGTTCTTTATACGAAACTTTTTCCTAAACGTGACTCTAAGAAGTGCAGCTCTCTGCCTCACTGGCAGGCCTATGTACTCTCCTTGTGAATTTTTCCCTGGAGTGCTTATATCATCTGTCAGAAATACTACTTGTCAGTTTGTACATGCCAGTCTCTTCTACCAGAATGTAAGCCCAATAGATCAAGAGCCTGTGTTTTTCTTTTTATATTACCACTGTATGTTGAGCATCTGTAATAGTTGCTCGCACATAGTAGGTCTAATCATATTTACTAATGAGACTGTCTTCCGATCGGAAAAAAAATCATGGCCCACCATGAAAGTTGAGGCAGATCCTGGTGGATCATGGATTACGCCTGGGTAACAACTTATTAGTATGTTCAAATACAAATATTTTGGGGCCCCAGGGTTTGGTATTTTTCGACTCTTTTACTTATTTTTGAGAAAGTCTCTTGTCACTAAAAACAAGTAAAGTAATTGTATCATGTGAAAATGTTGGTATACACGTTGGCATGTACGTTTTATAATTTGTTCTCATAATGAGATAAACACTAACCAGGCCAACATTTCTGAAAATAAAAGTAGATTAAAATATTGAACTACATGAAGTAGGAATTTGGTATGGCAATTTAAATACCTCCTGATCATTTTCGAGAGTCTTATTTGAGTTCCACTTGCACATCTAGTTCTAGCTTCCTAGTAGTTCTTACCTTAGACCGCAGATGGTGGACCAAGCCTTTGGATCTGTGTTACACTTGAAAGAATCATGAGTTAGATCTGAATTCCTGGTCTTTGCTTGGCCCAAACCAAGCTTTTTTTGGCCATTTTTGGGGATGAACCAGCAGATGGAAGCTGTCTCTTTGAAATAAATGAATTAATAACAAAAGATTGAATTGTGACAATGTTCTTAATCGCCAATTAAAATTTTTGTTAGAAATAAATTTAAACTTCAAGTTACTAAGATGAATTTACTTCTCAACTTTTGTTTTCCTTTTCGCTTCAGATGCCCAGGGTGGTATATATTGAAATTAGTTTAACTTTTTAACTTTTAGAACTGGAATGATATTGGTGGAATGATATTGCTATTTCAAAGGATTTGACAATTTCAAAGTAAATTGCCGGAGAGGTGATTGTTACCAGTAAATAAAATGAACACTTACTATGTATTAGATGATCTGAAACCCTTCTTTGTTCCTTTCTTTCTCTTTCTCTCTTCCTTCTTCTTTCCTTCCTTCCTTCCCTAAATGTATATTTTTCAGACCTGTCCCTCTTCTCTTGACTATAGATTGGTTCAAATAAGACAGCATTACTTTATTAACAAAATTTTGGTAGTAACTGGGACAGAAACCAGGCAGTGTTAAAATGAAAAATACCTTTTGATATGCAAATGTTTTCTTCCTTAGGAAAACTAATTACATACTTATGGTTTCAGGGGGATGTTTAAATGACTTAAGGCAGTAGTTTTCAAGAGACTTAAAAAAACCTTTACAGGTTCAGTTCTAAAAGCCTAACATTAAGTAGCTGACTAAGCCCTCTGTGAGCTTTTGCTTTTGGTACTTTACTTTGCAGATTTGGAAACTGAATCATAGAAGACTAACTTATGTAAGACTGGTACATGAGCGGCTGAATGAGGTTTCGATTCATATCTGCTGTTTTCTTGTCTAGTGAAAATTCATTTGTGAAATGTAGTAACATACTTGTCTATCCATGTCAGATTCTCTAAAATAGTATAGGAGTGGGGCTGAATTCTGAATTCCAGTGTCTTCTTCAAAATAGTACTGTTTTTCTACATCAGAGTTTGAAGTCCAATACTTTCCCTAACATGATGATATATGTCTATATCTATATCTATTTTTTTTTAAGAATCTGTGAAGATTCGGTTTTTTGCTTCTTCTATTGCTTCTGTGGTGGGAAATGTTGCAAGTATAGTGGCAAAAATAATCTGTGGTTACAGCAGCTCAGGACTGTGTTTCACCATAAGACATGGGGCAGATACTTTTTTTGTTGTTGTTCAGTTCTGTTGAAACAAGTGTTTTGTATAGCTGCTTGTGTTGCAGCTCAAATTCTATGCTAGTGACATATTGTAGGTGAACCAGTTAGCAAGCTCAGAACCTCAATGCGTTTGGTTTGGTCAGCTGTGGCCTAACATGGAGATGTTGTTAAAAAACGTCTGTGGTGAAAAGCTCAGACTAATAAGAAATGGCCAAGTGAGAACCTTGTGGCTTGGGGAAGCTGCCTGGTTAGATTCCCAGGCTCACTGGGAACTCCACCTTGGGGTCTCCTGTATTGTGTTTACTACTACCACTATTACTACTGTTACTAGAGTTTTTTAAGCACATTCTGTGTGCTAGAGTCTGTGGTTCATGAATGACACAGATTATCATTTGGGATAACCTGAAAAAGAAATCTTATTCTAACTATATTGAGAAGAAAATGATTTAACATAGGGATTAAATACAAAACCACTGGTTGGAATTAGGAAGTACAGGTTAGGAAATGCTGACATTGGGGTTTCCTATTTTCTTCAAGCTCTGCCAGGTTATTGCTATTTTTGTCCATGGTATGAAAACAGGTTGCAGTGTAGCAAGAAAGGTGACTGAGAGAGAAATACCCAGAGATCAATGAAAACTTCATAATATCCCTCAAGGTCACATGATTACCCGTTACTGCCATGTTTCTGGCCATTTTGACTACCAAGATTCACCCAAATTGGTAGAATGGCATGTGTAGCTAAAAATCTTAGGATTTTAGTGAAGATTCTGGGGTATGTACTTCTCAAGTTTCCAGTCTACTGTTAAATAGAAGAGTGGATGAGGTTGAGAAAGCTGTCAAGTCTCAACAGGTGGTATATGCAAAATAGTTATTGTCTCCTGTAATTCTGTACCTGAGAATTACAGATGAGGAAACCTAAGACTTAGAAAATGAAAGAAAGTTGTTTAAGTATCCCCAGATTACATATTAGGGAAAGTGATATGTATTTAGTGAAGTAGCGGTCCCTAGTAATTAATAAAATGATTTGTTATTTCATATTTCAAAAAATTTTGAGGCAGAAATCTTGGCAAATACTAGGGACTTACTGAATATCTTTACTCTTGTTTTCATTTTTCTTCCTGCCCTTTCCCCTCCTCTTGCCTCCCCTTCACTTCTTTGTCTGTCTGTTTATTAGCTATCTACCAATTATTTGGAACAATTTCAAATGATTAGAATATTATTGAAGCACTGGATCTGTCTCTCAGCTAGTCAGTGGGAAAAGCAGGATTTAAAGTCAAGGGTTCTCTCTGATACTTGGATTTAACCATTCTGGCAATTCTGTTGTCATTGAAGGAATTCTACAAAATAGGTTTGTTTGCTAATTAGTATTTCTTTTTATACCTTTCACTCATCTTGTTCTGAGAAAAATAAAGAGTAATGTTAATATTGTATTTCAGAACAGTTGTTTCAAGATATAGAGGGAACAGTGAAGTCTTCTGCTGTATGAAATCAAGATCCTCAAGTAGCATCCTGGCTTTTAGGGTAAACTGAATGAAGAAAACAGAAATGAAAATGAAGGCGTTCAGGTTTCATGTTATATAAGTTAGGAAGCTAGTCATTTACAGGGAAGAAACTGTGAGGGGGCTGTGGTTTCTATGAATATATGGCAAGTGTTGAGCGAGCAGGCTACACATCTGGGATCCAATTCTGTGTACAATTGTGCTTTCTGGAAAATCACTCAAACCCTGCGAATGTATTGCACAAATACAAACTGTGAGATTTGGATTAGGTGATTGCAAAGGCTTTTTCTCTGCTCTGAAATTTGGATTCTCTGGTTTGTGAAGCATTATGATAATATGGAGTTTACTCTTGCTGTCTTCAACTATTGACATATTCCTTCCGTCTTTGAGGTTTTAAAAGTTTAATAAGTTTCAAATTCATGGTCAAATGATGTAATTTTGAGATAATTTATGTAAGCGCAGATTTTCTAGATTTCTGACTACATTTCAGTCATTTTTAAACATTTCTGAGTCTGTTGCTTTTATTTTTAGTCCCAGCAGACAACTCGCCAGTTATTTAAAGGAAAGATTTTATAGATAATTGCTATATCTGCAAGTTTATATGATGTGTATCAGCCTTAGACTGAAGAAAACTAATTAAAATCTAAGTTGGAAAAATAGCTGTGTCTGCTCAATATCAGATTGTTTTGAAGTTCAAAGTAGTACTTCTTTTTAATCAGAACTGCTATTGTGTTTTTCTCCATTTTACCTTTACAATTGATAGGCTACGAAACTTATCCATTTTAACCAAATTCCGTTGAAATGATGAACTCAAGTTATAATTTCTTGCCATCCAGACAGAGTTACTAAAGTAGGAGGAATAGACTACTTTTTATGTGATTACTTTTAATTCGTTTTGGTTTAATAAGCGAACATTACTGAAGTTACCGTGTTTATTAGGGAAGATCTTATGCATGCTAATTCTAGGTTTACCTTTCCAACTTAGCACATTGTTGCTTCATATTGTTAGAACTGTTTGTTTTCAGACGTGGAATATGAGCTTATTCTTATCTGCTAATTCTTAGTTTGGTTGGGAACTGCATAGAATATTGTGTAAGGAGTTATTTTATAGGCCTGGCATGGTAGCCTAGTGGCTAAAGTCCTTACCTTGCAGACACTGGGGTGCCGTATGGGTATCGCTTTTAATCCTGGCTGCCCAACTTTCGATCCAGCTCCCTGCTTGTGACCTGGAAAGCAGACGAGGATGGTCCAAATCCTTGGGACTGCACTCGCATGTAAGACCCAGACGAGGCTCCTGGCTTCTGGATTTGAATCAGTGCAGCTCCTGCCATTGTAGCCATTTGGGGATTGAATCAGTGGATGGAGGATCTTTCTCTCTGTCTCTCCTCCTTTCTATCTATCTAACTTTCAATTAAAGTAAATAAATCTTTAAAAAAAGAACTACTTTACCTCTGCATCTACTCAGTAAGAAAAAGTATTATGACAGACTTGCAGGGATGGCAGAAAAATAGACAAGGGAGTTGTTTGGAGAAAGGAATGGCTTCAAAAATTAATGTTCAGCAGTTACTATGAATGCTGTCAAATGCAGGAAAAAGCAAGGCCCTGGAATTAGAGGAAACTTGGCTATAGAATCAGTTGAGTCCCAGCCCTACATGTTTTATGAGACAAGATACATAATCATTCTGTATTTTGACAGTGAGTGGTTGCTGGTGCTTATTTTGCCAGCTCTTGCATTCCATGGGCTTGTTGTGTTCAGTTGCTGTAAAAATGCACTACTTTCCATTCAGTTCTTGGTAGTTCACGTACTTCATTTCAAACTCTTTTTTTTTTTTTGTTAATGTTTTGGTATGAAAAGTAGGACAGTGTAGGAATTGAGAGACAGAGTCATTTAGAGAGGCAATCTTATTTTTTTTTTTTAAGATTTATTTATTTTTATTGGAAAGTCAGTAATACAGAGAGTAGGAGACACAGAAAGAAGATCTTCCATCTGTTGATTCACTAACCAAGTAGCTGTAATGGCCCAAATTGAGTCAGTCTGAAGCTAGGAACCTGGAGCCTCTTCTGGGTCTCCCTTGTAGATGCAAGATGCCAAGTCTTTGGGCCGTCCTTGACTGCTTTCCCAGGCCACAAGCAGGGAGCTGGAAGGGAAGTGGGGCTGTCAGGAGTAGAATCAGTGCCTGTGTGGGATCCTGGTACATACAAAGCATGGACTTTAGCTAGTAGGTTACCGCAGCAGGCTGGCAATCTTACTCTTCAGTAACACCAATTCCATCTACTTTAAGAAGGTCTGGTTAATTTGTCCTGTGGCTCTTTGCTTGGATCTTTTATTTTTTCAGAAGTTCTACCTCATGGAATTTGCTAAGCATTTTTCTTTCCTTGTGATATATTAAGTATAAATATTAATCTTTCCCATGAGTGTTTTTTGGGGTACATTTAGTCCCTTAATATTGGGCAGCACATTATTCAGGTAATGCTATTTTCCTTTCAAAATACATTGTAAAAATATTGTACTTTCTCTTCTAGATGTTTTGAATGTATTGTTATTTCTTGTGACAGATATTTACCTTCAATAACCTTATATAGAGTGGTTTTATATAACAGTTGCAAAGATATCACAGCTGTTACAAATTCCTATGTATTTGAATGCTGTTTTTTACAGCTTTAAGAATTGCCCCTTAAAGTTTTTAAGTTCTTCTAATTACTTTCTAGTTCTTTCCTTTTTCTTTCTTTCTGTGAGATGAAAGTGCAGCATACTCATGTGGTGAGTCTGCAGGTTTTTATACAGCCTGTATATGATATCACATGACTTCCTGTATTGCATTTTTAAAATTGTTTTCATTTTTATCTTACTCCCAACATCACTGTCTTCTCTTCCTGATCTGGAATTGAATCATCTTCTCTCTAGTGCCTAATATGGGGCCTGCGATCTAAGAAGTGTTAATCAGATGTTTGGATCAGTGTGTCTTCGAGTCTTAGGGCAACAGAGTGACATTGTCATCGGGTACTAACCTGCGTGTTCGTATTGCCTTCAGTCCTAGAGGTAAGCTGCTGTTCTAGTATTGCATGTGATCCCTGGCCCGATACACGGCATGGTCCACATGAACAGGTTTTGGAGTCAGAATGCCATGTAGTGAATCCAAGCTGCCACATTTATGTGTTTGACTTTCGGGAAGAGAATTTAATTTCTTCATCTCTCTCTCTGTCGCCTCTGTAAAAAGTAATAATAAAAGCATGCTCATTGCCTGACTATGCGTTGGGTCAGTATATTCTTGTAAAAGTATTTGGCACAATGCCTAGCACATGCTGCTTTTAAGAAACACACATTATTAATATTGAGATGCTTTTGTAGACTTTTATTCTTAGTAGGCATAGATGAACAATTCTTTACCATTGGGAATTCTCAATACTCTTCTGTTCTTTGTAGAACTGTTTTTCCCCTGCTACTATTTGTGTTTGTGTGTCCTTTTCCTGAACAGTGGAAAGAATCATTATTCTCAAAACACTTGTCCTATTTTGGCTTCTGGCTTGAGAATTAATTATTTTGGCTTTCCTTTTCTTTGCCCTGCATTTACCATCTGTTGGCAATATCATTGTAATGATCTAATTCTTCTATAGTCTGGCAGTGTTTTACCTTTGTGACAGCTCTAAGTTCTATTTCTCAAATGGTTAGTGTGGGTAATTTCTGAAATACTGATGAATATTTTTATGAGACGTAAATAATTTGCAATTTAGAAACATATATACATATATAAACACACACATATTTACCACAAAATCATGTTAAATGAGAAAGAAAAATTTTTTATCTTATGTTGCTATTTTATTAACCCAAAACTGTCTAAAAAATGGACTAACTTTTCAATTTCCCTATTATAAATGACACTGATCTTAGAGCACAGAGAAATAGTTAAAGATAATCCTGTCTTCAGCACCAGGCTGTCTAGTTTTATATTCAGTGCCAATTTCCTTACATACATTTGCATTGCTTGATGTTGTTTTAAAATGTCTTTTTCAAGGACTGTTCAACAAGTTGAGTTTGCATTCTCAAAATCAGTGCCATCCATGCCCCATGAAGGGTGTTGCCTCCTGCCACATCCTTCCTGGCACTTGCATTTTTGTATTGATGTTTCATGTGGATATATGGGAATCTCATATGTCTTAGCAGAAGGCCCCTTTGCTCCTGAATTTCTTTTTATCTGTTATAGAAGTATATTCTTGAAAGGACTCCAGGAGGGCAGTTATAATGAGTGATCCTCTCATTTTCTTCATTATCTCTTTGAGGCCAGGCAAATGAGCTGGTTATTTCACAGAAGCACAATACGATCTGAAAGATGTTTCGTTGAAACTGAAGGATTACTGCCTTAGACAGATCCCCTTGAAGATATATTTGATTTGCATTTTAATTGTTAGATTAAAAAGTACAGCATGACCTACTGAGCATACTCTGAGACTAATTATCTGTATTGTTTCTGCTTGCTTTCTGTATAGCACAGCTCAGGAATGTATCAAAGTAACTTCAATATATATTTTTTGGTTAGAAATTACAGTTAGTCTATTTTACAAAAGCTACAGTTATCCTTTTGAAAGATAAAAAATTGATTAGTTTCTAGTGTTGATGTAAATGTGAGAAACTGTAGCGTTCGTTTTTGCATGTTTCAGAGGAAGTTAATTATCTTTTGGGGGATAATTTGGTAGTATCTAATAGAAGTTTAAAAGATTTTTATTTATCAGTTTAGTTAATGAACACCTATTAATTATTTATGTTATATCAGATACAGCTCTGTTACTGGGAATATGGAATGACAAAATAAAGGTTTGACTTTTATTTATCATAAAAAATAAGTAAAAATAAATTATGCCAGATAATAATACTTTGAAAAGTAGGCAGAGTGAGGATGATAACCAAAATTACTTTTTTGAAAATATATTTGTTCCGTATGTTTTTAGAAAGGGCCCCTGAGTGAAGATAGCCTTTGAATAAAGACCTGAGGTAAGCGGGAGAGGGGCATGTTGAGGATTGTTAAGCTGAGGCTGCTTGTCTGACTCCTGGAATAGCGGTGAGGCCAGTGTGCCTGGAGTAAACCGAGTGTGGTGAGGTAGGGTAGGAGATGCAATCAACACCATATTGAGGAAAAAGAGTTCACAGGAAGGCTAGAAGTCACTGGAGAGCTTTACCTTTTTTTCCTCCCATGAGACCATTGATGGTTTGGGGCCTAAATTTACCCATCTAAGTTATATTATGATTTTAAGAGATCATACTATTTGCTAGATAGGGAATCCATTTTAAGGAAGTAAAAATGGATTCAGGAACACTTGTAAGGAGGCTCTAGATGTTTCTGAGTGGAAGCTGATGCTGGCCTATTATGCAGGTTTGGACTGGGGAAGATTATGAAACTGATTTGATTTCATCTGCATTGTAAAAAGGTGAAGCAGATAAGATTTAGTAAAAAGTTAATTTTTCTTTGTGAGACAAAGCCAAGGTAACTTCAGGAAGTTTGACAATGCCAGTGCTAATTAGCTGGCAGGATATATAAGGTTTGACATAGGATTCTTGTATGTGAAGAGAGATTAATTTAGTTTTACACACTGTGAATTTGGGATGTTGTTAACGTGTCTTTGGCAATATTGAGGAGGCAGGATATTACAGCTTCAGAATGCAGACTTGGGCGGGAACAAAAGCAAAAAATAAAAAGCATTAAAAGGAATAGAACTTGATGAGATTAAGTAAGAGATACACATTAAGAATGCATAAATAAATCTGATTACTTTACTCTCTGCTTCATATTTTGAAGCCAGGAAGTAGAGAAGGACTCAGGAAAATAGACAAGATAGAATGACAGTGAGTAACATGAAATATTTAGTGATGTTTGTTCCAGAAGCCACATGAAGAAAAACATATCAGGAAAGACATGTTAGGGACTGGGATGATTAGTTGTGTTAAATATTGAAAGATTAAAGAAAGCTAGGGCTAGCAATGGAATGTTGAGCTAAAAAATCCTGTGATGTTTGGTAATATTGGGAAAGACATTGTTTTAGGGAATTAATGGGTAAGAAATTCTGTAAAGGATGGGCCTTTCCAAGAAACAGTCATTACTTTTGTTAATGGTATGTGGCTTTAGTTTTTTATAAAAGAAAGCAGTAAAATTGTGTTGTCATCCTTGGGTGAAGACTGGAGGTAGATATGTCAAAAAACAATTTACATCTTTTAAACAGATTTATTTTAGTAGATTTGATGTCATTTGCATAAGAGGATGTTTAGCATTTCATAGGCATTAAAGTTTGCAAATGGCATCTATAAGAAAGATCAGTTTGATATGGAGACAAATAGTGGGTT
This sequence comes from Ochotona curzoniae, assembly GCF_017591425.1. Lineage (NCBI taxonomy): Eukaryota > Metazoa > Chordata > Mammalia > Lagomorpha > Ochotonidae > Ochotona > Ochotona curzoniae. The sequence goes on from NW_024464918.1 coordinate 10,972,293, forward strand.
TTTTTGGTTGTTGCTAGAGTAAAGGCAATTGATTTTGATTGCTTCCAACATGATTTCACTCCAAATCATGAAGTGAGAGTGATGAAAAGGGAGAGGTTGGAGGACTGAAGCAGCACAGTGCTAATTGGATTAGTGAAATACAGACATTTGAAGAGATAATCTTATGCTTAAAGTGAGAACAGTGGACCCAATTGTGTTTTATTCCAACCAGGTTGTGTTGTTTGAAGGCATGTAAAAAGGAGAAAAGAGTATTGGAGTTTGTTTTAAAAGGTGTGTTTATTTAATTAAAAGTGTTGCAGAGAGAAAGTGAGAGAAAAAGAGAGATCTGATAGTTCTTTCTCTCAAAATATCTTCTATTTAATGGTTCGATCTACATTAAAAGAAACATGTATTATGGCAGAGAATATTTTGAAATTTATATGTAACTGTACATAATATTCGTTTTTCAAGAAAATTTGAAGACCCCTTCTTGCATTTCATAGCTCAATCGTTGTATGTTTTTTCATGTCTTAACTATTGTTTATCCTGTGCAGAAGTTATTTTCCCTTTCAGATCCCATATTTTGCATCTTTAAGAATGTCCTGTTTTTCTTTTTTTATAATCTTGACTTTCTATGTGTTTTCCTTCGATGTTTGAGCTTTGGCTTTTATGAACTTATAAATCTTTGTAAAAAGCTCTTCTCATGTTGATGTTTCTTGCATTGATATTAATAGGCATTTCACTATCATTATATAGCACATAAAGTTTAATGGCTTGGAGATTATATTAATTATGAATTTTTACATTGTATGAATGTTAGATGGTATTTTCTCTGGTTACTTTAAATGGAGGCTATCAATGATAATATAATAGATAAAATTTGACTGTAACATTTCCAGTAAGAAATGGTGAATATGCTACAGTTTAGGTTATGCCAACATTCTTTATTTTATGAATATTCTAGTTATTAAAGCTTGCAAGCACAGTAACTGGGTTGTTTTTATTTTTATTTTTTGACTGACTTTAAATATACACTTAGTACTAAATTTTAAAAAACAGTATTTATTTTATTTAATGAATGAGAATGTTAGAAAAGGAGAGATCTTTCATCCACTTACTCACAACCCAAATGACTGCAGTGGCATAGAGCTGGCCCAGAGTCAGTAATTTCATCTTAATTTCCCTTAAGGGTTCAGGGACCAGAGGAATTTTGCCATCTTCTGTTGCTTTCTCAAGCATACCAGCAGGGAGTTGGATTGTATTGGAATATCTGGCACTTGAACCAGTCTCCTAATGGTATGCCACCTTTGCAGGTGTTTGTCAAACCCATTACACCACAATGCTGGCCCCATATTTTTGATAGGAAGTTTTCTTTCATGAATTACCTTAAGAGAGAGATGCTCATTATCATTAGAATTTGGATGCATGCAGTTAAATGTTAAAGTGTAAATGAGTGAGATATCTTTTGTGATTATTTTGTCTATTGCTGTTAGAACTTTTGTAAAATCCATTAATGATGTGTGTTTTGAGTGGAGATCAGATTCTTGAAAGGATATTTAAATACTTTTATGTGTATAGTATAGGTGGATTTCATTTCGAAAGTGTGTGACATATGATCAACAAGACATGCTGCTCTCTGGCTTATTTGCATTAAACTGCCTTATGGGATTCTTATAATGTACACTGAGCTAATTTTTCCAATGACATGATAAGCTTATTGAGCAACTGACATATGGAAAATCAGTATAACATTATTTTTAAGTCTACAAGTGAGATGCATATTACCATGTTAATCTATACCTTCAGGGTGAGGTCATTATCAGTAAGCTACCTGAGGTTGTTTTTTTCTGTTTCTGACTACTGCTGGTGTCCATTGTTTCCCCAAACCCTGGAGAATAGTTCACTGTTCTGAATATGAATTACTCTCCTGTCAGGATATAAATAAGTATTCAAGGAAAAATGCTAATTAAAACAAATTTGGTTGTTCAAGTAATGCATTATTCAAGAAAAATCTCTAAGATTTAAAGTTACTTTTCTTTATTATGTTTAACAGTCCTCATGACCTTGTGTTATTAGAATTAACAAGTGATTAATCAAAAAACAACAAATTTAGAAGTATTTAGATTTAATATCTTTGCTCATAAAAGTTCTTTGGAGGTAAATCCAGATATAGCGAGACATTTTAAATATTTATTATTTTGCAAAACCTAATGGTAATGCTCTCTTCTTTGACTCAATGCAACCATTATTTAAATATATTTTAAAAAGATGTTTTATGTGTTTGGAGAGCAGAGAGAGAGGGAGAGATAAGGTGGGGGGTGGAGAGTTAAACAGTGTCCTCTTTAAGGCCGTGAGCGGTAGTCTAACAACAGCTAAATGTCCTTTCCTTGCATGTGCCAGGATCCACTATTGGTGCCAGTTCTGATCCCAGAGACCCCACTTCCCATCCAGTTTCCTTTGTGTGGTCTGGGAAAGCAGTCGAGGATGGCCCAAAGCCTTGGGACTGTGTGGTGACCAGGGAAGATGCTCTTGGCTTCTGGCCTTGGATAGGCACAGTACTGGCCACTGTGGCCACTTAGGGAGCGAATCATTGGACGGAAGATCTTCCTGTGTCTCCCTTCTCTGTATATCTGACTTTTTAATGAAAATAAAAAATAAAACTTTAAAAAAAATGTGTTATCTTCCATCTGCTGGTACTCCCTCAAATAGCTGCAAAACTTCCTGCCCAGGTCAGAGCCAGTGCCCAGGAGCTCAGTCCTGGTTTTCCATTTAGGTGACAGGGGTGCAAGTATTTGATCATTGTCTGTTGCCTTCCCCGGCACATTAGTAGGAAGCTGGAAGTGGGGAGCAACCAATACTTGATACAGAATTCTTCTGTGGGATGCTGGCTTTAGAAGCAGTGGCTTAACCCACTATGCTGCAATGCTGGCCCCTGTTAATTTGTCTTATTATGGCAGTGTTTTATGCTTATTTTTGTTATGGCATGCATTAAAGCTGAAATAATTTGTTCCTGAAACAGTTTATGTAACAGAAAACCTAGTATACTACTTTATACTCAGTGCCTGTTGAAAGCTCCCTTAACCGTGGAAAGTGATTTTAATGAAGAATCAATTTTATTTTGATTCACTGCAATTTCTACAAATAATCTCATATTCTGTGGAAATCTGCAGGGGAGTATTCAAGGTTTTCCTTTGTTTATATGCAACACATTGTTTGTCTTTGCAGTCCATTTTCAAGTTCATTTGAAGATAGTCTAGTTTAATTAACGTGTGAGAAATAATCAATTCAGATTGCAAAATTGGATAAAAATGTGTCAACCTGGCTGACCTTGTTGATTTGATGTTAAAATATTTGTAGTTAAGATCTAATGCTGGTAGCGTTCTTTATAGAATGGAACCAATAAAAGTATGTGAAAAGGTATATTATTCTCTGATTTGTATTTAATTTTCTGAATAATAGACCTATAGCCTTTTGAAATAATATCCAGTGAAAATCGAAAGTATATATACTGTTTAATTTGAGAATAATTCAAACTTTTCATTAGCAATCTGATTCATGATTTTTTTTTCCTGACAATGGACATTTTAGGATTATATAGGCCTTTTAAAATTATTTCAATGACATTCTCGTTAGTGATAAAATATTTCAATTCCCCAGAAAGTGAAAAACAAAGGTGATGTTTTAATATAAAAATTAGTTTTATGTTATTGATCTTACCATTTTAAAGTTGATTTCCTTTCTTCTTTCAAACCCCATGCAGTTACAGCTTAGTGAAATATGGATTATTTCAGGATAAAAAAATCATAAAATTGTTTATTTTAATGTCAAAATCTGGAAGGCACAGTAGAGGAAAAATATTTTCTTTCTAATCTTTTTTTAAGATTTATTAATTTTTATTGGAAAGGTAGATTCACAGAGAGAAGGAGAGACAGAAAAATCTTTTGTCCAATGGTTCACTCCCAAAGGGGCTGCAAGGACTGGAGTTGAGCTGATCCAGAACCAGAAGCCAGGAACTTGTTCCAGGTCTTGTGGGCAATCATCCTAGGTCACTGCCTACTACCTGGTGGTCGTGGCTTAGAGCTTACCTCTGCCTGGCCTGAGGCACAGCTTCCAGACCTGACTGTGGAGTGTGACTTCTGACATGGCTGGAAGGTCAAGGGCAATACACGTGGAGCATGACCTCTGACATGCCTGGAAGGTCAAGGGAAGTAGTTCTGTTGGACAGCCAATTACAGTGCCTTTGGTGGGTGGGTGGCTTGCAGGAAGATGCCCTCCTGCCTTTCCCCTTCTTAACCTTTAGAACCTTCAACTTGTACATAATAAAGCAGACATTCCTTACCGGCTTGTCTCTGGGGGTTCCTATGGCCAAAGAACACTGAAGAACAACATTGCCTCATGTTTAATGACCCTGGGGCCTGCTGGAAGGTTTAACCCCAGAGAAGGTCTCCCTTGTGGTTACATGGTCCCAAGGATTTAGGCCATCCTTGACTGCTTTCCCAGGGCACAATTAGGGAGCTGGATGGCAAGTGGAATAGCTGGGACACAAAGCAACACCCATATGGTATACCAGCATGTACAAGATGAGGATTTAGCCACTAAGCTATCGTGCTAGGCCCTCCTTTTATTCTTTTAGCTTCTGTACTGTGACTGTGTAAGAGAGCATAAATTTACAAGAGAAAAACAAACACTTTTTTTTAATATGAAGTTCATGTGCAAACAATTGAGGTCACCAAGGAGAGGCTACACTTGAGCAAGTTTAATGAGGAGTGAAATGCTGTAGAAAAATGTAATAGAATAGAAAAAATCCATGAGCTAAGTGTGATAAATTGTGGGAAATTTAACAAGGCTTATTCATTGAGCTTCCTCTTGGAATCTGTCGTTGGATATAACTAGTTTGTTTTCCTCTGAGCACAGAAAAGATCTCTGTCGCATGCAGATGTCATATCTTGGGGTAGCAATCATGAGCATCATTCTGCTATCTGAAAGGTTCATCCAAAAATTTTGTAATTCAGAAGCTGAATTGATTAATTTTCTTTTATTCCATTCAACTAGTTTGCCAGGCATGGAAGCAGCTCTATTCAGTTGAACCATTGTGTTTCATTTTAGGAGGTAATTGTATCGATGGCAACAGGCAAATACCTAAGTAAGATTTGTGTATGGAGTGAGCAATTAGGCATTTAATTAAGGAATAATAAAGGAAAGCAAAGCTGTCTGAAGGTAATAAAAAACAAAGATTAATGATCAGAGGAGCTTCTGAATTCTGATTTGAGATTTCTGTTTATTGAACTTGAAGCACCTTTGATTGTTAGAATGGAGGTGCAGTGGTTGCATGTTGCATTTTCTTGCTTGCCATTTAAATATCTCTCTAACATGTATTTATTTATTTATTAATTTATTTATAGGACAGAGTTACACAAAGAGAAAGAAATTTTTTCATCTGCTGGTTTACTCCCTACATGGCCACAATTGTCAGGGCTGATCTGCGCTAAAACCAGAAGCCAGGAACTTCACCTGGGTCTCCCATGTGGGTGCTGAGGAGGAATCACTTCAGCTGTGTTCTGTTACTTTTTCAAATGCGTAAGCAGGGAGCTGGAATGGAAGTGGAGCAGCTAGAATTCCCATCAGCACCCATTGGAGATACAGAGGCTACACGGGGTGACTGTACCTGCTATGCCAAACGTTGGCCTCACAGTTTGAGTATCTCTGATGTTGTTCTTTGATGTTTCAGAGAATACTTTGAGTGGCACACATAGCAGAGGCCTGAAGGATGTTAATACAGGAACTGTTATGGTTTAGATCATGGCAGTCCTCCAGCCTGCTGGGTTGCAAGAAAGGGCGCTCTTAGTTCTCAGTGATCCCAAATCAAAAGAGAGAAAAATTGAGAATAGTAAGATGAAGAGCTGTTGTCACATAGGAAGAAAATACAGCAATTTAGGATATAACGCACCTTGTAAATAAATAACAAAGCCTTAAAGATAATGAGTAGGATCAGAATTTAATATTTATCAAGGTTGCCATACAGAGATGGAGTCTGAAGGGTATGAAAGTAATCTCTGAAATGAAATAAAAAGTGTTTTCACATGATGTATCTGATGATGTTAACGTTGAAAGTGTGTGCTCCCTGGCATTTGAGGATGTGGTCAATGTGCTGTTGATGCCACCCACATCTCAAGTTGGAGTGCCTGGGTTTGGGACTTGTCCCTGCTTCCATGCTACTTCCTACTCGTGTGCACTTTGGCAGCCAGGAAAGAATGGTGGCCCAAGTACTTTTTTTTTTTTAAGATTTATTTATTTTTATTACAAAGTTAGATATATAGAGAGGAGGAGAGACAGAGAGGAAAATCTTCCGTCAGATGATTCACTAACCAAGTGAGCACAATGGCCAGTGCTGTGCCAATCCGAAGCCAGGAGCCAGGAACCTCTTCCAGGTCTCCCATGCAGGTGCAGGGTCTCAAGGCTTTGGGCCGACCTCGACTGCCTTCCCAGGCCGTGAGCAGGGAGCTGGACGGGAAGTGGAGCTGCCGGGATTAGAACCGGCGCCCATATGGGATCCCAGCGCATTCAAGGTGAGGACTTTAGCCGCTAGGCCAAGCCACCGGTCCCCTAAGTACTTCTGTCTTTGCCATGTACGTGAGAGACATGACTGAGTTCCAGGCTCATCATGTGTGCCTGGTCCAACTCTGGCTGTTAGGAATGGTCAACTGGCTAGATCTGTATTTGTTTCTCTCTTTCAAATAAAACAAAGATAAGTAAATGAAGATTATCTCTGTACATATTTAGACTCTCCTGTGGATGTTAAGGAAAGGTAACTTTGGCTAAGTTTTTGGGAATGTAAGTTAATGCGATAACCATGGGTATGTAAGTTCATAAGGAAAATGAATATTGGACTGCTATGTGATATAGTAGCCTCACTTCTGTGTAGTGTAATTCGGACCTCAAAAGAAATATCTGCACTCTAGTGTTCATTTCAATATCATTCATAAATAGCCTGGCTAATCCTCCACTTTCACCTCCAAGTGCGGCATCCCATTGGGTGTTGATTCTAGTTCCAACTGCTCCACTTCTCACCCTGCTCCCTGATTATGGTCTTGGTAAGAATGGAACATGGCTCAAGACTTTGGGACCCTGCACCTGTGAGGGGGACCAGAAAGAAGCTCCTGGCTCATGGCTTTCAATTGGCTCAGCTTCGGCTATTGCAGCCATTTGGAGAGTGAACCGCAAATGGAAGATCTTTCTCTCTGTATCTCCTTCTCTTTGTAAATCTGTGTTTCCAATAAAAATAAATAAAATAATAAAAAAGGAAGAAAAGTGGAATACTTTTTTTTAAAAAAAAGGAAAAACAAATACCACCATTTGCAACAATATAAGCAAAACTAGGGGACTTATTAAAGTGAAATAATTCAGAGAAAACAAATGATGAATGATTCACTTAAATATGGAGTTCAAAATTTTTAAGACCAGCCATGTGTTTGATCTACTGGTTAAGACACTGGTTGGAATGTTTTAATTCTCATATGAGTGGCTAAATTCAAGTCCCAGCTCTGCACCCGATTCTAGCTTCCTCTTAACATTTATTTTCTCCCCAAGGATGCAGGTGAAGGCTTATTTAGTTGGATTCCTCATATTCATGTGCTATCTGGCTTTGACCTGGCCCAGTTGCAGCTACTAAAGACACTTTGGAGAGTGAACTAGCAGATGGCAGCTCTCTCTGCCTGTCTAACTGATCTGTTTCTTTCTCTATATTTCAAGTAAAAAAAAAAGCTCATAGAAGCTGAAAACATTTCATTTGATTGTACACTTTGTTCAAGTTTATATTTATGTTTTCTAATATTAAACATCTGGTAAAGGTAATAGGATTGTGTTTCTAGTAAATCTTAGTAGAAAAATTCTGTTCATATTATATTTAATACTGCCGTTTCTGAGGACGTACCTGTTTTGACTTAGCAAGAATTCCCAAAGTAGTTCCTGAAGTAGCCTTAATTATTAAGGATATGCAAGCACATATGTAAATAAGCTTTTAATTATGCATATAACTGCTCATTTCTCTCTACATGATTTTGAATAGTAAGAGATTTTAAAGATGAATTTGGTACTTCTTCCTAGAGTTATAAAAATTTTACTGACACAACACACACAAGTACATACATATTCAAACATGTACATACTTGCATATATGTAAAAATAGAGATCTCGTAGCATTCATTTAAAAATTTTAACCATAATCTATAAAACATATAAACTCATGGCTTTTTAGCTACTTTGCATTTGAGTTTTGTTTAGGGTGACTAAGTCAAGTCAAAGTTACTTAATAGGGGAGCAAGTTCTTTTTGCCAAAATTTATATAGAAATCTTTTAGGATTTTATGTTGCCCTTTTACAGCATATATCTATGTCTAGGTGAGGGATTAGGGAAAGCTCCAGTAGCTCATAGTGTCTGCAGAGCACATTTGAATTTTGGCCTTCTTTTGAAAAATGCCTACTCATTTCTTTCATCCATTTCTTCACAGTGCTGTTTGTTTTGCTGTTGTTGAGTTTCTGAGGTTCTTTGTACATTCTGGATATTGGTCCCCTGTCTGTTGTGTAGTGTGAAAAGATTTTCTCCCATTATAATCACTTTGTTGTTCATTCCCTTTCTGTACAGAAGGTTCTTAATTTGATGTAGTTCCATTTGTTTATTTTAGCTTTGACTGCCTGTGCTTTTGATGACTTTTCTAACAGTCTTTACCAATGCATATATCTTATAGAGTACTTCCTACCTTCCTCTAAAAATTTTATGGTTTATGGGTGCAGATTTAGAAACTTGATCCACATAAAGCTATTTTTTGTATAAGATGAGAAATGGGAATCTTGCTTCTGCAGGCTGCTAGGCAACTGTCACAACAGCATTTGTTGAAAAGACCATCATTTTCCCATTGGTTATTTCCAGTTTACTTGTCAAAGATTAATTAGCTGGGCCTGCATGGTGGCCTAGCGGCTAAAATCCTCGCCTTGTGCACCTGGGATCCCATATGGGCGCCAGTTCTAATCCCTGCGGCTCCCATTCCCATCCAGCTCCTTGCTTGTGGCCTGGGAAGGCAGTCGAGGTCGGCCCAAAGCCTTGGGAACCTGCACTTGCATGGGAGACCTGGAGGAAGTTTCTGGCTCCTGGCTTCGGATTGGCGCAGCACCAGCCATTGCTCTCACTTGGTTAGTGAATCATCGGATGAGGGATCTTCCTCTCTGTCTCTCTCCTCTCTGTATATCTGACTTTGTAATAAAAATAAATAAATACTAAAAAAAAAAAAAACGCAAACAAAGATTAACTAGCTATACATGTATGGGCTCTTTTCTGGGCTTTCTATTTTGTTTCATTGATCTTCTGTTTGTGTACTATTACCAGACGCTTTTGATTATCACTGCTCAGTAGTATGTCTTGAGGTCCAAGTTGGGAAATCCCTGAACCCAACTGTGAATTGAGCCCGTGTGATTTCTTAGAACAGTGTGTGTGTGTGTGTGTGTGTAAAACATGTATGAAACACGAGAGTTAAGAAAGTAAGACTTCTTATTAGACTTTGAATATCACCTTCTGATTATGTTAACTTTTACTTCAGTGTTCTTAAAAATCTTTCTTTCTGATATATTTGAAAGATTTAGAGCTAATAGCTGATATTTTGAACTTACACATATGTATGGGGTACCATGTGTTGCCTCTTTCCATGTATGTTCTAACATCCAATCAGGGTAAACATTTAGCATTTCATTTGTGATGAGGTTTTAGCAGGCAAATAGTTAAGTTTTCTGGCATAACGCAACTCCCTCTTTAAAGTGTATGAAGACCAAAACCAGTAAACCTTATGTGGATCAATCATGGACACAAAAAATATCATAAAAGAAGTGTTCGTACGTGCAGACTTCTCGAGATGTCTCAAGGCACAGTCAAAGGACAGAAAAACCAAGATACAAACTCTCACCCTCCATGCTACCAGTGCCTTCAAAGGCTGGTAGGATATTAGCATTGCAAATAGGATTCAAATTATGTTTCTGTCAGATGGTTAGCCATGTACAGGTGTAGATGCAACTTCCAGTGTGCCCAAGCATATTGGAAGGCCACCAAGCTTCTGGGACAATAAATGAGATAAATGAGAAACCAACACTTGTCCTTAAGATCAAAGAACCAATAAACTATGAACATTCCAGAACCAAATTTAGATGAAACACAATCCAAAGAATTAATTTGAGCTTTACTTCATTTTTTCAAGACTTTGACCCTGGAGGCACCAATTCTGTGCATTTGAGGAGCATGTCTTGAACCCCTTTAATTGTAATGTTATTCAGGAAAATACTTGGGAGTTATTAAGGAATACTAAAAACATATTTCTGGTAAATCTTGTGTAGTTTGTGCATCTGTATGGTACAACCAGAGCTCTCCACCCCTCAGTTGACACCAGAGAATAGTTTTAGGTTTTGTCTTTCTAAAATCATTATTTTGTGTTCCTTCAGCTCTCATGCTTCTCCTCCCTTTGTATTCCTATTTCTCTTTGTCTCCCTTCTTTTTATTTTTTCTCTGCTCGTCTTCCTCATTGTTGGAAAATTCTTCTCTTCAGTAAAATACATCTGAAGAGATGTGACTTCTGTTCAGCCAGAATATTTGTATTTCACTAAATAAATCTTGTTATGGAGATTTTGAGACATGAAAGAAGAGTAGAGTGTCATATAACTTCTGTACTCATCCAATTTAAACAGTTACTATGTGTATTTCATATATTTTGTATAGTAATATCCCTTTTTGCAGAAATCTTAAAGTGATTCCTAGCTTTCACAGGACTTAATCTTTAAAGTTTTCAACAGATAATCTAAATGATTGGGGTTCTGTTGAAAGTATAAAATTATAATCAGTCTTTTGTCCCTCCCTCCTATTAAATCTCACGATTTTTTTTTGTTGTTGTTATTGTTAATCCAGGGCTCACATTTTTCTGTTTGTTGTAGAAATTTTTGTTTGTACTATTTTTCTTTTCTTTTTTTCTCTCTCTCTCTCTCTCTCTCTCTCTTTTTTTTGAGTTTTAACTTGATTATACTGAAATTGAAAGCAAAAATCCCATAGTTTGTTTTGGTAAATATGTTGAAAATTATTTCTAAGGAATGTAATTATACAAGGATCCGAGGAATGTGTCATTGGGGAATGAAGCACAGTGAAATATCCTGAATTTTAAGGCTTTAAAAATGCTGCCTAAGTGATGGAACACATTGATAAGAAATAATGTGTATCTTAGAGGATATCATAAAGAATACCCTCTGTGTCTTCAAAGAATGGTGACTAGACTATAATAATTTTCTCTCCCAGGAGAAAATCAATCATAGATTCTGGGATTGTTAGAATTTGAGGAGACGTTGGACATGATGGATCTCCTCATTCAGAACTGAGAAAACACTTCATGCGAAGATAAGAGATTTTCTTATCTGCATATGCACAGGATTCTCCTTTAAACCTCCTCCCTTTATGTTTTAAGCTACAAAGTTACTGAGATTACTCCCAGAAGATGAAGGCTATATTTGATTTCAGTGATTGAGCTCAGGTCTGCAGCAGATTTTCCTTGTAAACATAGAAGGATGATTCAACAGCAATCTAGTTTTGGTTGTGGCCTTAGTTTTGGTTTTAAAAGGTAGTGAGAGAAGTGCAAGGTCAGAGAGAATCCCAGTGATGCCAGTTGGGTTAATGACTGCCACATAGACTAAGACTCAATGATAATAACCCCCAATGAACATAGAAAAATTAATGCAGTTACATTTTTTTTAAACATAGATTGCTTTAGTGGCTGCCTAGAAATAATGTTATTCTTTTTCAGGGTTGAGGGTGGCACACAGAAGCGTATTTCAGTTTCAGTAGAGAGAATGCTAGTATCTCTCTCGGGTATGGGTGATCACCATAAATGCCTACACAAAAGTCTTTGTCCCCTAATTAATTTGGAATGAGAAGTATTTAAGGGGACTGCCCAGGTTCTGCTTCTTTTTTTTTTTTTTAACTTTGTAGATAGAAGTTTGCTATGCATATAATCGGCATCAGTGTTAGTATGTGAGTTGGCTGATGAAAGCATCTGCAACAGATAACCTGAAACATACATTCTACAGCGACTAGGACCTAAACTAGACTAGTCAGGTCTCTGGACTAGAAGAATTTCTCCTTTATCCTGATTTGAAAAATATTTAATTCAATCTCAGTTTTTTTTTTTTAATCTTCATTTTGACCACTCCATTAGATGCCTAATCTTTCCTCAAGATTTATTATTTCTTTGCAGTAGCTTTTAGACATCACATTTATATTAGCTTTTACTGATGTGTTATGAATGATGAATATTTGTTTCACTTTCAGGCCTGTTTCTAAAAGTGTTTATTCATTTTTAAAGTCAATGTGAAAGGGAGAAAAGGAAAGAATAGAAGGAATGAAAGAAGGAAAGTAGAGAACAAAATATATATGGACTTTACACTTTGTGCAAAATTTTTCTTAGAGTGACATTGATTGTGGTAGTGATTTTCAGACGTGCCACTGAAAGGCATAATTGAAAAAAGGCGGCGAGCTGATCTTTGTTAAGTGAAAAGTTGTGCTCTGCAATAGGCAAAGTCAGGAGAGTACAACCAACAGCAGCCCAGGAGATAATTTATATAATAGGCATTTCTGATAAAGGACCATTATTTAAAATATACAGAGAACTAACAAGGAAAAAAAAACCTTGCTTACAAAAATGCCCAAGTCCTTAATAGCTACCTCACCCCAAAAGAAGACATACAGTAAACAAGCACAGGAAAGGTTCCTCCACATGTGTTTCCACAACACGGCCATTGGGATGGTCAAAATCTGAACATTAATGACATTAAATAAGGGTGGGGAGCAACAGGAAACTCTCATTAAATATTAATAGGAATTGTGAATACTGTAGCCTTTTTTGGGGTACAGTTTTGGCAGCTTCATACAAAGGCAAACATACTTCTATGGAGTGATCCAGGAGTTAACCTCCTTCTTGCAAAAACCTGTGCAACATCTATAGATTTATTCATCATTGTCAAGAGGTGGAAGCAACCAAGGTTTTTTTCAGTAGGTGAGTGGATAAATAACTTGTAGCACAAAAAGATCTTTTAACAGAATTCACTACAAAGAAATGAACTGTCAAAACTGAGGAAGCGTGGGGGAGGAGGCATGGTAGATAAGTCAATATTATTAACTGGAAGAGCAATATGAAAAGGATGTATTCTGCAGAATTTCAATCATGACATTCTACAAAACCTGAAGACAGTGAAAATATGTATGGATCATTACAGTGCGACAAGTACTTTAAGATCATTCCCTTGTGTAATTCTTGTAATGACTGTAATAAAGATATCATTTTTATCTTACAAATGAGAAATGTGAGGATAATGAAACTAAACCAAAACGGGCAGTTAATATGTGGCACAGATTATTTTCAAAGCCAGACATGCACTGCGTAGAGTTTGTTCTTCTACTTAGAAGTATGTTTGAAATGTGATGCTTAACGATTGTATTCAATTTGGTGATTGCATTGTGTTTTTAAATTGCTTGGGCCAAAACTTAAAATTGGAAGATTTCAGATAATAATCCATACTTGTATGTTCCTTTGAGATATAAGCCCTGACCACCACATGGCTCTGTCTTCTTGTAGGAGCTACCAAATAGTGGCTTCTCCATTTATTCAGAACCTGCATTTCAGAGCTTGCCCTAATTACTATTTTTATTATCTTGTCCTGACTCTCCAAAACTGTATCAGTAACTATTGACCACTTATTATTTTACACTGCTTCCTTTCTTATGTAATAGGAAACTGTGTCCTTCCCTGAGACAATGAGAACTTATAGAGTAAGAGTTTTCAAGAAAAGGGAGAGTATGCTGTTAATTGTAGAGGCTAAAGTTAAATTTATTCTTGTTTATTATGTGAGTGTCACAACTATTTTACTCATTTATTTTATGTAGTTAGCATCTGTGAGAAATGCAGCTTGTAAAAGTTGCACTAATACTTCACTAGATGAATGTGTATCTTTCGGGTGATTTGCCTTGCTTTTCCAAGAGTTCTTTTCCTCACTTTAGAAATTAAAAACATAAACTATTTAAATAATTGAGCTGAACACCTGATATTAAGTAGTTTCTTAGAAAGAGAAGTATTAGCTTTTTTCCTTAGTTTTTTTCTCATTGTATCAATCTGACCCTTCACTTCTGTAATAAATTTTAGTTACAGTATTTTTGCATTAATAGGTTACCATTGAGATCATTTGCTAAGTATTATCTACTTTGTCTTGTGTTTTATTGGCCTGTGGATATTGCCTTTCTAATCTGAGTTGTGTAAATGGAAGTGTAATGATTACCATAGAGATGAGGTTACAGTGAGCTCAAGCCTCACATGGGGTGAGAGAAATCAAGCAACAGTATCTTTTTCCTCAAAATGCCATTCAGGATAGGAGATATATGACAGAAAGAGGCCAAATTGTATATCTAGAATAAAATGGGAGCTGACTGTCAGAAAGAAGAGGCACTTTAATTGGCAGTCATTCTGTCCAAGCTGTCATCAGGGTTGACCCTTGCTGAGGGATATTAGCTCAAATGAGGGAAGCAAAATAGATACTTTTGATGTTTTATCCTATTGGCACTATGCAGTATATCTGGTAAAATAAAAGCTTCATGATGCAAAAGTCAGCCTCAATGTCTTTCTTTTGCTTTAGAGACAAAAATAGGTTTTCCTTCTTGATATCTCTGAACAAATGATTCACACTTGAACCTACTCAGTCACTGTAGAATCATGTAATTGTAGTGTTAGATAAGAATTTTTTTTAAAAAACCACATAAGTTATTTTAAGAAGTCAAGAAAATGATATATTTTGTTCATCCCAAAATGAAACTAATAATTTAAAAGGATTGAGTTACAGAGGAGGTAAAAATAACAGTATTTGATCTAATGCTTTTGTTGTCCAGAATGACTTCTAGGAATTTTTTCCATTCTCTAATCTTCTCTTTACAGCAGTGGTTCTTTTTAAAATTTAGTTTTATCATATGGTAGTGTAGGCTTTCTCAATGAAATTCCCACTTTAATGAATGCAAAATCATTGTCTTTCACCTTTATTTTCAGCTGTCAAAAGTTCTAACTTGTGGGCCCGGCGCGGTGGCGCAAGTGGTTAAGGGTCCTCGCCTTGCACCCCCGGGATCCCATATGGGCGCCGGTTCTAATCCCGGCAGCCCCGCTTCCCTTCCAGCTCCCTGCTTGTGGCCTGGGAAAGCAGTCGAGGACGGCCCAAAGCTTTGGGAACCTGCACCCGTGTGGGAGACCCGGAAGAGGCTCCTGGCTTCGGATTGGCATAGTATCGGCCCGTTGCGCTCACTTGGGGAGTGAATCATCGGACGGAAGATCTTCCTCTCTGTCTCTCCTCTCTGTATATCCGCATTTCCAATGAAAAAATAATAAAAATAAATCTTTAAAAAAAAAAAAAGTTCTAACTTGTTACTCATAAGTTTATATTTTGGTGTTATCTTAATGACATGTAGTACCTTATTTTTTCCTCATCAGAGGATTACATAATACAGCCCTGGTGGATGTGACCCATTTGTGAACCAGCAGATGGAAGACCTTCTCTTTATTTCTCCTTCTCTCTGTGTATCTGACTTTCCAATAAAAATGAATAAATCATTTTTAAAGAGAAAATAGCAACCAAAAGACATTATAGTGCTCCTCTAGATAAATATATGTATATACATGCTTAGCTAAATATCTATTGATCTTGTGTTTGGCATGAATGTTGCCTTGTATCAGAGAAAACATATACTATTTGTCCTTCTGAGATTGGCTTATTTCAGTGACCATATATCAGTATAATGCTGTTTTGACTTTCAATCACTAAAATGATGAGCTAAAGGAGCTTCTTTTGTTTGTAAATTACCCAGCCTCAAGTATTTTATTTATTTTGATAATAGAAAACAAACTAGTACAGAATCCTGCATTCTTGTGTGAAGAATCAGGTAGGATTATCTTTTCACTACTTGCTTTGGAAATGTAGTACTCAGAGATGTAAAATGACTTTGGGAGCTTGCCTTATGATGAGATTTAGTCTTGACTCTTATTAGTGATGGTTTCCGCTAACTTGTGATAAGCCCAAGAAATGAAGGGATTTGTTAGAAGGATAAGGGCTGGTTCTGAGAAGTGACCACCAGTGTGAGTGCCTACACTTACAGATAGCTACAGCCACTATGAAAACACATGGTTCTTACAGAGCATTAGTATTGCAACCTGATTTTTTTTTTAAATTTTTGATTTTGGAATCCTTCTGCTTTAGAGTCAGGTTCCCGTAAAATAGCATCTGGCCTTGGCCAGGAGTTGTATGAGAACTTGATTTATTGTCCCATTAAATTTGTGTTCAGAAAAAAAAAATCAGTCTTGTAACTTAAGAAGAAGCAGTTTATGCTTGGACAAACAATGAAGTTCAGAAAAATAAAATGCATTTTAGAAGTGGTGCCATGGTGGTGTCATTTCAAGGGAGAGTTTTGTTCCAAAGGAATATACCCTTTCCTGCTGTTCCTTTGATGCTAAACTGACATCATTTCTGGGAATATCCCGTTTACAACCTTGAAAATGAGTGATGCTAGTGGCCATTAAAACAAATTGGAAAGCGGGCAAAGGGAGAAAAAACATTATCACTCTGGAAAGCCCTAGTGAAGATAGTGATTCTTTGTACTGAATGAAACTGTTTTATTCTTCATTAACTTTTTGCTTCATCATATTTTATTTTCCACCAGTCCCTCAAATTAGTAAGACGTTTCTCTGCTTTTGTTGAGTAGAAAAACAGATAATTTGGTGGAATCAGGTAAAGAATGTGCTTAGGGATCACACGAAGTGAAATGGATAGCACATCAGAGAACTTCAGTCCCTGAGTTCTTACATCACCCACGGCTGCCTTAGATGTCTCGTCTTGTGACACAGCCCTAAATGGCAGAGCTTTTACTGACAAGACGGTGTTCCCATTCTGTTTGGGGCTTTCAGTTAACAAACCTTTCCCTCTGGAGAAACTGGAAATACGTGCTGCCTATTTGCAGCTTAGTATCTCTATTTTATGGTATCATTATCTTATAAAATATATTCTCTTTTATTTGCTAAGTTACTCCCTAATGTTTATTGCCCAATCAAAGCTGGATAAGATTAAAACCAAATTGATTTTGATTTTAATTTGTGAGAGCCCTTACCACACTTTTTCCTGGGCCCAGCGCGATAGCCTAGTGGCAAAAGTCCTTGCCTTGAATGCGCTCAGGATCCCATATGGGTGCTGGTTCTAATCCCAGAGGCCCCACTTCCCATCCAGCTCCCTGCTTGTGGCCTGGGAAAGGAGTCAAGGATGGTCCAAAGCTTTGGGACCCTGTACCCGCATGGGAGACCTGGAAGAGCTCCTGGCTCCCGGCTTCGGATTGGCGCAGTACTGGCTATTGTGGTCACTTGAGGAGTGAGTCATTGGACGGAAGATCTTTCTTCCTGTCTCTCCTCCTCTCTGTATATCTGCCTTTGCAATAAAAATAAACAAATCTTTTTCTTTTAAAAACTTTTTTTTTCCTGGAAAGTTTCTTAAAGAAGCAATGCCTTGGTATAGAGTTTGATGTTTAAATTTGCTGTTTCAAGAACCCTTGTTGAAGAAGATAGGGCATCATACAGACATGAGGCTTATACAAATGCAGCTGGAGTGAAAGAAGGAGGGAAGAGGACAGGGTGGGGGGAGAGGTAAAGACAAATGTGTTTTCATTGAACCAATTGAAGTAAGATAGCTTGTTTTACAGTTTACATGGAAGTTTAAAAGGTTTGCTTCATTGGTTGGTGACCTTTGGTATCAAAATATTTTATAGCTGTAATTAAATCCTTTGAGTCTTAAGTTGAAAGAATTGGAAGATAACTTAGTGGTATTTTCAAAATGTGATTCTTTGACTCCTTTTTCAAAATCACCCACTCGTTCTTGGAAAAATACAGATTCATTTTCCAAGTACAGGTTATTGAATTTAGTTCTTTGGAAATGAGGCTCAGGACTCAGCATTTTCCTAGGCTTCCCAAGGGATAGTGATGTAGTTAAATGCAGTCCAATTAGTAATGCAGAACTTCCTTATTTTTAGAAGAGATGTCACCTAAGAACAGAGTAGTGAAGTGACCTGCCCAGAAAAGCACAGTGTATTAATAGACATCCATATGTTAACTGATTTTAAAACTTTGGCTTTTTGTCTACATAGCATTTTAAACTTCCATGTATCATTTCTAGGTAAGAATAGTCATGTTTGGTTTATGTATTTGTTAAATGCTATTTAATCACTATGATAAATAATGATTAAATTGAGATTAGACATGGCTGGCAGTGCAGGGTCCTAAGGTTTTGGGCCGTCCTCAACTGCTTTCCCAGGCTACAAGCAGGGAGCTGGATGGGAAGCGGGGCTGCTGGGATTAGAACTGGCGTCCATATGGGATCCTGGCGCATGCAAGGAGAGGACTTTAGCCGCTAGGCCACTGCACAGAGTCCTAGGATGGGACTTTTCTGGATCTTCCATATAAGCCCTGCAGAATGCTTAGTTTTAAAAGTTTCGTATGAAACTGGTCTCACTAATGGGCATTATGGTTAGGTTAAACAACCAGGCCTGGCCAAATAGTGTATTTGAGCCCCTCCAACAATGGTATAGAAGTCAAAATCAGCAATGTAACATGACCCAGGCAAGAAAGATCTGGTGTTAGGAACGCTTCGTCTTTCACTAACTATGAGGACAAGGGCGTTTGGAGCTGTCTGTGGCCATTTTGGGCGAGAACCTGTTTAAAGATGACATCAGCACCACAAAACAGGCTTTAAAAAGTTCTCTGATTTTATTCCAGGAATCAGACCTTACTTTGGAAAAACATTACTTTATATTTCAGCCTTATGTGCAAGGCTAACTAGAGGAGTGACAGAGTCAGGAGACCTGGACTAGTGACAGGTTTAGTAACATTTGCTTATTTTGTGTGTAAATTGGATTTTAATTTCCATTGTTTAGGTTTGTCTTGCATGGTTTCCTTATTTTTTGGTTCTTGGCTTATTTTCTCATTCTCCCTGTGGGGAGGATCAAAGTTTTGAGAGTGGGATCTAGGGCTCATGATTGTAGAAAAGGATTTCCCTAGGAAAAAACGTGTTCCCAGGATCTACCACTCTAGAAGCCAGCTTTTGTTGCGAGATATCAGAGAAGCAGCTTATGCTGCACTCATCGAAGACTCAGATTCCAAAACACCATCCAACAATACCCCGAAGTACTGTCAGGAACGTTCGACTAACACACAAAGGCGATCTCTTTTTCCCTAGCTGAACATTCTGAAGCAGTATTTTTTTTTTCAAAAACTGTGCCTTGGTGGGCCATTCTGATGTGCCACTTTAGTTATTGAACATACACAATAGCTTTGTTAGCACCAAAACATGCCTCCATATGATAATCATTCCTTTGCTGGGCTCAGGGGAGCTGTATATTACCAAAAAGAAAGAAAAGTGAAGAACCTAAGACTTCCTTTCACAGCAGAACTATGTTAATCTGTGAAGTACAAATTTAGGTATTTCCACCCAAGAGCTAGTGCTATTTCTTGTGTTTCATCGCTTCAGGATGCTTGGAAAGATGAGCTTTTATGTTCAAGGGGAATATCACAATCGCATGGTTTTTGGTTTTTTTGGGGGGTGGGTGTATTGTATGATCTTGTGTACTATTTTGTGCCTCTATTTTAAGAGTGCATCCTGTAAGATAGCCTAAATACTGAAAAGTATATTTTATGCCTTCTTCAGTGAGCGAGGCTAGTAAAATAGTAGAGTCTGGAAATTAAATAATAAAAAATTCTCAAAAGTGAAGAAACTGAATTTTCATTTGTGTTTAGTTTACCAAACTGTAATAGGAATATGTTTTTTCTACTACCACATAACATTTCAGAATAAACTTGATGTTTCTAGATAAGTTTTTAGATAAGAAAAGTGGCATGATAAACTAAAAGTTTGGGCATATTAACAATCAGATATTCCTGTTTCTTATTTCTTTTTTAGTTCAAGGGAAATACAAAATATTGATTCAATTAATTGGTCACCCAGTTATACATAAAATATTTAGAAAAATCAGACTCATCAAAAATATAAGTCATAAATACAGATTAGTAGGACTTATTCTCCAAATGTAGGATACTTTTTTTTGCAAGTACATATGATATAAGTACAGTATAATGCTTCTAAAAGTTTGTGGACAGTGGGATTAAAAGGTAATTGCATTTCCATGAATTTTTAAAGACTCATCCTGCTGCCTTATATGTTAAGTATCTTAGTGTTATGCGTAATTAAAAGTATCAAAGTGCCCAAAATGCCTGTAGGATTGGATGCAAGAAGCAAGTGACTGGTGTGGACTTAATCACTAGGGACCCTGCTCTCTTACAAGGTGGAGACATTGTATTATCTTTTATCTGATGTATACATGGATTCAACCAAACTTGCATTTTGTAGAACTCTTTATCCGTGCCACATGCTCATTCTGCCTCCAACCGAGGCCTGAATTCCAGTAGTGGCTTTGGTTTTGTGAATTCTCAGAGTTAACACAGTTCGGATGCTTGTCACGTAGATGTGCATTATGTAACTCTCTCTCCTTAATGCCAGATTTACTTTCAGATCATTGGTGGGTTAATTGAACCAATGACAGAGATCTTGCCAAAATCTGAGAAATTGTACTCTGACCTTGGAAGTAGGTTTAAGTGTAATTTCATTTAAATAGCTCAAAAGCTTTTATATAAATGTAAGTTGGCAGATAGATGGTATTTTGGGAGGGTCATAGCAGAAGCTATGTGAAATAACCAAGTAAAGTGAATATTTTTTTTTTCTAGTAGAAGGACAGACATATTAATTGTTATTTTTTAAAAAGTATTGCTGTTCATTTTTATACTTGCCTATTTGTAAAAATAATTGGCTTTGTCAAGCATGTTTTTCTTTATGGAGTGTCAGTTCTGGATGTATGTAAAGTTTCAGGGAGGAGGCTCATGAGCTTCTGCTGGATGGGAGCAAGTGCAAGAATGATGTGTTCTCCTGCAGACAGCATTACAAGTATTAATTACTGAGTAGAATATGTGCAAACTCCAGGGATGATTGTTTATCAACCTTGACATTTTTCA
Organism: Ochotona curzoniae; assembly: GCF_017591425.1. Taxonomy (NCBI): domain Eukaryota; kingdom Metazoa; phylum Chordata; class Mammalia; order Lagomorpha; family Ochotonidae; genus Ochotona; species Ochotona curzoniae. The sequence continues at coordinate 10,993,414 of NW_024464918.1, forward strand.
GTTCAAAACCGATTAACGATTTATATCTTGTCACAAGATAGGCTCAGCTGACTTCAGAGTGTTTACTGAGCTTTAGTATTCCTGTTACAAAAAGCTAATTGAGAAGGGATGCATTATTGAATCTTTTATGCCAAACTTTTCTTAACCTTGCTCCGTGGATGTCATTTGCATCTCTAAATTTCCATTCTTACCAATGTTATTTCAGCATCTCCCATAATTAGAATTGTATAAATTTTAGCTGCTCAATCATTTCTTCCTTCCTTTTTGAAATATGCTAACAGATGGGGAAATGGAGGTGGGCTCCCTGTGTTCTTGCTTTCAGACTAAAGGAAGTTAAACATTAAAAACTCAGAAAGTGCCTGTACACACCTCCATTTCATTGTGATCAGCAGTACATTTCCCCTGAGGTAGGAAGAGAAATGTGAATACAGTTTTTTAACCTCTTCAATTTTAGCTTACAGTTTTGTCCTGAATATTTCCTTTGGTTCCGTCAACTGTGTATGCTATAACACAAGGGATAAGGGTGAGAAAAAAAAATGCTTGCCTGAGTCATTTGCTTTCATGTGATATTTCATAGCACATCCAGCTAGTTTCCTAAGAAATGAAGAAATGTTAATTAAAATATGCACATCTAAGAAGAAGAACATAAAGTAGGATTGACAAAATTAGATTTGATGAGCTAGGTAAAAACAACTGAACTTTGGAAAGACTTATGCAAACACATGTAATTTCAGAGGGTCTCTCATAAATATGATAAAGCAACCTTTGTAATTTTTATTATTTTCTGAATCAACAAATGAGTACATTTCATTTTCTTAATGCTGTGGCTTGAATGTGTGTGTCCCTCTAAAAATCCCAAATTGTAACAATTCATGAGGTGATTGGCACCAAGAAACCCAAGATTAGAAGGGACTGGGCCTTGAAGACTCTGCTCCCATGAATGGGATCGGTACCCCTAAGTGTGTTCCTTTTGTCCTTCTAAAATGTAAGGGCACATAATAGATTCATCTCAGAAGGATTATTATCCTGTACCCGAGCTAACTCTGCTGTTGCCCTGTTCTTGGACTTTCCAGCCTCCAGAGCTGTGAGAAATATTTTCTTTCTTGTATTTAGAAATTAACTAATTTAAGATTTTTTTTTTAATTGTACCACAAACAAACTCTGACACTGTGTCTGACTAAAACCTAAGATTTGGGGTCAGGAATTTAGCTTACCTTTATGCATTTGTGCACCTGAGCTTTCCTGAATTTGGAAGTGAAAGTGCTGTGGGTTAGCCTATTTACCTGGTACCTTTTTAGTAGGTTCTTTGAAATATTTGTGCCATTGAATCTTTGACACCTGGTGAAACCTAGAGAACCCCTTTTCTGAACAAAATTTTTAGAAACATAAAATATATATGATTAAGAAACATCTTTTCTATAAAATATAATTCTTGAAAAATAAAAATGAAATTGTTACATAACAGTATATACACTTCTTCAATATATTTATTAATAGAATCTGTTATTGCCCAGTTCATACTCTTAATTTTTATTGTTTGAAAGGGAGGGCAGAAATAAAAAGAGAGAAACACACAAATCTTCCATCTGCTGGTTTGTTCTCCAGTGCTTTTAACAGCAGGGAATGGATCAGGCCAACAGTCAGTAGTCCAGGATCAGCCTGAGTCTCTTGTATGGGTAGTACCTACCTCAGATACTTCAGCAAGTACCTGCTGCCTGCCATGGTACACATTAACAGGAATGTAGATTAGGAAGCAGAGCCAGCCTAAAATCACAATAGTCTAATGTGGTATGTGGCATTCAAAGTAGAATCTTAGGTCCCAGTGTGATGGCTTAGTGGCTGAATCCTCACCTTGCACATGCCAGGGTCCCATGTGGTCACTCGTTCATGTCCTGTCTTCTTCATGAGCTGGGATCCGCTATGAGCGCCAGTCCTTGTGTTGGCTGCTCCACTCCCCTTCCAGCTCCCTGCTTTGTGTGCTTTTAATGTATATAAATCAGTGGCACTAATATACACAAATAACTCCATGGCTGAGAAAGAACTTGTAAGTACAGTCCCCTTTGAAATCTTAAATATCTTGGAATTAACCTAATCAAAGATGTGTAGCACCTCTCTGACAAAAATTATAAAAAATTTAAGAAAAGAAGACATGGAAAGATGGAGAAACCTCCTTACATATTAACCCTTGAACATATTAATCGTATGAATTGTTTATAGGAAGCATAGTTTGCAAATATTTACTCTTATTTTGTGAATTTCCTTTTCACTTTGTTAAGTATTGCTTTTTTGTGTGTCTTTTAGCTTGATATCTCATTTGTCTGCTTTTGCGTTTATTCCCTGTGTCTGGGATCTTGCCCCCAGAGTGTTCGCCTTGGTCAGTGTCTTCCAGTAATATCCTCGTGTTTTTGTGTAGTAATTTTTTTTTCCAATTTTTATCCTTTTCTTTAGTAATTTGATGGTTTGGGGTCTTAAGTTTAGATGGTTGATCCAAGGTGAGTTATTTTTTGTAGGGTTTGAGGCAGTGGTTTTCTTTCAAAGTTCTGCATGGCATTTTCATGTTTGATCATCATATGATCATTATCCTTTAATAACCACTTAGTAGAATTCAAAATTTTTAAAAATAAATTTTACCTGATAATAAAGAGCATTCTATTTTTCTTCATGTCACTCTTTTTCCAAGTATTTATCACTGAAGAGTTGAAAAAAAAAAGTTCAACTGATGTTCTCCATGTTAAGGAAAGCCACATAACAGCATAAAAATTCTGGCAACCATATTAACATTATAGAGTAAAAGTAGTAATAAAATTAATTTAACTGCTTATTATCTAGTGTAGTAATACACTATACCTAAAGTAACGCACTCTTCAACGTAGCCAATGTAGAGACCTTTTCAGCACATTGGTTGTCACCCTACTTATAAACCTTGTTGTCCTTCAAGTCTTAGCATGGTATCAAATCTTTGCAAGGTGAAAGAGCTGTGATGGTTTATCTGCCCTTTCCTGCCCACTCTTTCTCCTTTCCCTGTCTGTTTCCAAGGTTACATTAGCTTCTTTCATATTCTCCAGTACTACAGGATTCTTTCCATCACCCCACAGCCCTGTGTGCCTCATTTTGCCTAGTTAATTCCTCTTAGGCTTCAGATCTGAGCACATGATCATTTTTTACTTTTGGCCTACATCTGTGACTCTGAATTGTAGGTGAGTTATAATCTGACAACTCTTTATTACTTTGGATAAATTATTAGAATTTAGGCTGATGAAGCACTAACCTGACTTCTTGATTAATATGCCTATGTCCACACACACTTGGAATACATGTCTGTTTTGGTTCCATAATGTAGTCCCAGTGGGTAAAGTTTGACATTATTGCATAATAAATACTAGTTTATTGAACTGAAAAATCAATTCATGTATAAGTGGCTGAATGAATAGATGGGAGTTCAGCAGTGTATGCTTAATTAATATATTTAAAAATATTTCTTAATATACAATTTAAAGAAGTTCTTTAACATGCTTCCTCTTGCTTTATTTTCCTATTTTTGCCAATTTAGTGTTCAACTGAAAATCGGAATCATATTTATTATAGTGTATTTGTGAATATTTCAGTATTATTAATTCTGTTATGTAACATAAATCACCACCAAAATGGCCTATTTTTTTTTTTTTTTGTATTTCTTCTTTTGAGAATAAGAGTTTATACAAAATTGAAGTTGCTTTTCTCCAACATAAGAGGAGATTAATAAAATAGATTTGGAAATCATAGTAAGTGGTGTTTGTGGTGATGAGTCTGTGTTTGTGTGTGTGTGTGTAGAAACAGAGTCAAGATTTTTGAAATACTGTTGAAAAATGAAAACTGACAACTGAGTGATGAATTAATGGTCTAGAGAGGTGTCTTACACAAAGTAACGTTCAACTTCATCTGGCAAACAACTGTGAAGTAACACTGGAATATACAATCTTTTGGATACATTTTTATCAATCAGAAAATTAATATGTTAAAATTAGAATAAACTTTCTATTGAAAAGAAAGTGTTTTTGTCTCTCCAAAGATTGTGAAGTTTTACCGCCTGGATTAGGAGTTTATACATATATAACAGCAGGAACTTGCTAGAAAACCAAGCACTTAAGACCTCACCTAAACACAAAGATTCGTGAGTGTTTAGATGAAGGGCCCAGGAGTTGATCTTTATAATAAACTTGTTGAAGGATTCTGTTGCACTTGAATAATTAACAACTGAAGTAGGCCATGAGATTTAGGGAACACTCACAGTAATAATCTTCAGAATAGTTAATGAAGGCAAAATGCTGTTGAACTGTAGGAGTATAAAGAGAAAATCGTGAAGCTTAGAAGACTTCAGTCTTAAATATACCTGGTTATTCATTTCAAAGGTCCTTTTGAAAATTTCTATTGTAAGTGTAAAATTTTCAAACGTTTCCACAATAGTAAGTGTCTGTAACTCTAGAACCATTTGGGACACTTAATTACTTATATGTTGGCAGATGGCTGAACAACAACAAAAAGCCCCAGTTTTTTTGTTTGTTTGTTTGTTTTGCATTTGCTTATTTTTGTGTTATAAGTTCTTTCCCAATTGTAATTTCAAGCTTCTGGTAAAGTTGATTCTCCTGGTAAGAGTTGGGAGGAGATGGTCAAACAAGTGTTATATTTTGTTTTTCTCTTTACAGGAAGGAGGGAGATGCTATAGAAAGATCTGTCTTATTCAAGCTACTCACTTTATAGAAGGTTTATTTTCTACTTTGTATTCTTTTCTGTCTTGTTAAAAATAAGTAACACAGATTCACCATTTCTTCACACTTCAGCTCTTATAATATGTGAATATCTTGATTTTAAACTAGGCTGCCACTCACTTGTTCTAGTATTCTTTATTATATATTGTGTGCTGAATTCTCAGTAATTTAAGTATGAAGAAGGGTCCTTTATATTGGGATGTGTTTGAAAAAGGTAAAACTAATTTCTTATTCTAAATAATTGTTCCATGAAGCTTTTATGTTGAATCTTTTTTGGTAACCTGAGTCAGTCTTCAATAAACCCATACTAGAATAAATATTTTGACTCAATTAAGACTTAAATTTCAGTTATTTGAAGTATTGTTTAATGTTATTAAATCTGAAGCTGATGCTACTGAATAGAAGCAAACATTGTGAGGTTTTGTTTTTTTAAACTGATGAGAAACAAATCTGATGTGTTTTTATTGGTGGAGACAGCTCTTTAAGCAAAGCTGGCTGGTTGTTATTTCTAGTTTAAGCTGCTGTCCTGATTTTCAAAATACTTCCATAATTCCTTGGGTCTCTAGCTGGTCTCTTGTTTTAAAAATCTGTACTCTTGCCAGATCAGTACTAATACAGTCTGTTTGGAATGTGCAACTCCACGTCTCCTAATTGTCTGGAATGTTAAGCCAGTTCTTAGGCTTGATACTAAAGCCCTTTAGGTATCTGACTCCTTACTGCATTTTCATGTAAGTTATCTAATACAATTTTGCATTTTCACATCACTGCCGTATCATTCTCTTCCTGGTACTTGTCATTTGCTTTTTCTCTTCTCATGAAAGCCCTTTTCTTTCTCATACCTAGAGATGATATGTATACATTATACTGCAATGTGCAACTCATGTTCTCTCCAAAATATTCTCATGTTTCCTACTGTTGTTGTGTGGTGATTAGAGTTACTGGCAGGGTTTGAGTATTGGCAAGAAGCTGTTTTAAAAGCGCGGAGTAGCTGATACTGGAGCTAGGTGCTTCACTATTGGAATGGGAGTGTTCAAGCTTAATCTCCTGCCCCCAAACACGGAGGGACTAGAGAGGAGAGAGAGAGAGAGAGAGAGAGAAAGCTCCCATGGCTGGCTCACTCTTTAAGTGCTGTTAAAATACCTACTGCCAGTCTAGAGCCCAAGGAATTCCACTCAGGTCCCCCAGAGTGGGCAAGGAATTCAGTTACTTGAGCCTCACCATTGAGTCCAGGAGTCTGTATCTGCAGGAAGCTGGAGAAAGGATTGTAACCAAGAGACAAACCCAGAGCCTCTGCTATGGTACACTAGCATCTTAACCTCTACTGTCATTGAATCTTGAATTGAAGGTCAGTCTTGAGTACATATTTATTTATGTAAAATAAACTAGTATAAAATTTATCTTCCTGCTTGCAACCAGAATAGACTTTTATAACAATTAAACTTTTAACAAGTGTCTCCTATATTTTAAAGAGCTGCAGTTAATTTTATAATGGCTGTATAAATCTAGACAATCAATTTGTAGAAAATTCCTATAGTTCAGATTTTTTTAGTTGCTAAAATATAGTTATGTTAAATCTAAGTTCACTTTATTCTAAGTGCTTTAGTTTTTCTTGCTGAACAGCAAGACCTTTTTATTTTGTTTTTCTCTCTTATAGCAAGGACCACTATCCAGGGTACAGCATATTTTGATATCATTGTAGTTTATATGTGTGCATATAGTTTTATTGGCCTGTGGAACATAAAAGGCAGAGAAAGTATTCACGATATAGTTTACAGTAAATAAATTAATGGTTTCAGCCCTTTGTTATATCTGTTAATCATATAATTAAGATACTAGATTAATTAAACTACCAAACAACAGTTTCTTCTGGTTCACATTTTCAGAGGGATTCTCTCTTACTAAATTTAAGAATATATTAATTACTCGAACCATCACCTTGCCTCCCAAGATCTTTATTGGCAGGAAGTTGGAGTCTTGAATCATACCTGAGAATGTAACTTACTTTTATTGGTTTGTTTTCTGTTTTGTTGGTCTTTGTTTTGAGACTTTATGTAGAGTGAAACATATTTTCCAAGGCAAATTCTGAAAATAATTACATTATTTTTATGTAGAATTGTTTAAAAAAATAAATCATAGTAATATTCAGCACTTATTTTCTCACTACAAAAGTTAAATATTTTTCCTAACTTTTAAACTGATTGTCACCTTATATTAAATGATTAGAATTATTTGTTAGTATCATATGATATAAAAATATGAGTAGTGAATATAAAATGTAACTTTCCCTAAATTATGACTCAGTGGTGATTGGTAGATTAGTCAGTCAAAACATGATTTGTTCCTATGCTGGTTTGTGCTCAGTGTGAGTTCATAATGTGGAACTAAATAATTAGACTGTGCCTTATCTCATTAGGGCAGTGAAGAGGTTTATTACGAATTCAGCAAATTACAGGCCTGTGGTCATGCATCATGAAGAACTGAGAGTGTGTTCAGGCATTTAGAAAGGTTAGTCATCTGTCTTTGGAGTTTCAGCACCTTGAACCGTGTGATTTTCTGACAGTGGTAGGAGAAGACGACGCCAAAATCCAGTGAGAGCTGTTGTGATATTTCAAGGAGTCCCATTGCTGTCTAATCCAGGCAGTTGACTCCAAGATGGGCATAAATGTAAGAATACATGTTGAATTTATTGTTAGAATATTTCATCTTGCTTTAAGATCAGGCGACTGATTTAGCCTTGGGGGATAGGCAGGTCTTTTACTTAATAGCTGAAGATTCTTCTCAGGTCTGATGCTCTTCTCGTCACTGTCTAGCAATTTCTACCCGTTCTCTCTCCCTCTTTTTAGAATTTCCTGAAGTTTTTGATTAAAAGAAAAGTTTGAAATACTTTGTTTATAGCCCTAAGGGGAAAAAAAGGACTATTTGGAAATATATGTAAATGATGTAAATGAGGCTTAAGCTACAAATATGTCTTAGTCTCTTTACATTTTTCATTTATCCAGAGCTGGTATTTCTAATTAAGTCAAGTTTCATTTAAAGATATTTTCTTTAGAAATTATTGATCCCAAATAATTATATGCATTTATGGAGCACAACATTATGTATCACTACATGTATGCAATGTGCTGATTCTGTTAATGTGATTTGCAAATCTGCTACCTAGGTGTTTATCATTTATTTGTATAAGTCCTGTGCATTAACTATTTTAAAATATAAAACTCTGTTGCCAACAAAATCTGCCCTTACTGTGCCATAGAACATCAGAAGTTGTTTCTGCCTTCCAGCTACACCCCGTACTCATTAACCGTCCTGCCCCATCGTCTATCCTCTCAGCCTTTGAGTACTTTGGGAACCACTGTTCTCCATTCTGTTTCTCTATGGGCAGTTTTTTAGCTTCCGTACGTGACTGCAACAAGTAGTATCCGTCTTTCTATGCTTGAGTCACTTTGCTTAACATATTATCGAAGCCATGTTTCTGAAGTCAGTAAGAGTTACTGTCAATTTCTATCCATGTGATCATTGGCTATTCTTTCGTTCATTCATTCAGCAATTACTGGACATCAACTCTGTACTGAATATCGTTCAATGTGCTGAGTTTAAAGGTGGTATATAAAATGGATAACAATGCCTGGCCTCATGTGAGAGCCTAGTGGAGGAGCAGGCATTAGGAAAATCTTATAACACAGAAAGTATACAGCTACAGTTGTGGGAAATTGTATGAAGAAAAAATATGCTATCATTAAAATACTTAATTATTTGAAATGATTTCCATAAAGTCAAAATTCCCATTAAAAGAGACACTTTGAATGTAGATACACAAATCTCAGGATTCTGTATTCTCAATCAAATCTTATCTGTGAGATTTTCCTGATTTACTTAGAAATAGTCACTATTGCTTCCCATTATTGAGAACAAAGTTCTTTAAATGTCCTAAATGCTTAGATGTCTACCATTCCATTTACCTTTTATAATAATTTTGAGAAGGCAGTAAAATTAATGTTTTAGGTGGTACCGATGCGTTTATATCCACAGAAGAGTTTCTCTGAATCGAGCTGGACATACAAAGCTTTTTTTCCTCCCGACAGGACTTCAGATTTTTTAAGACTGTATAGCAAATCCAAGAATAATTTAGTTTAGGAGCCCCAAGGTGCTTCTAGTTATTATATTACACTGCCGACTGTTTATTGGAATTTTGTTTGGCTGTTCAGTGTCTTCCAAGGGTCTGCCACAGTTCTGCAGTGCCCAGTTTCTCTCTGTACACTATATAATAACATTCCTTGACCAAAGCCTATGATGGAGTCATCCAGGATGTCAATGTGTATTCAGAATTTTATTAAAAAGTAGGTATCTCCTTCTCTGTAAATCTGACTTTCCAATACAGATAAGTAAATCTTCCAAAAAAAGAAAAGTATGACTGAAATATTTCTCTCCTGTGTCCTGGATGAATGTATGTCCAAGATGGAGAAATTAGTTGTCTAAGAAAGGAAAAGATTCCAGAGCTTGTTTTTAAAGTTGTTGACTTTCTTGTCGTTTGTAATGAAACCCACAAGAGTTTTCTTGAGATTAAGATGATTCTTTTTATTGGTAATGGAGTTTTTCAACATCAAAAATATTTGTATTTTGGACATATAATTCTTGCTCTTTGAAGTTGACCTGTGCACCATAAGCAGCTTCATATTGTTTACTGCTCTCCTCCTCACGGTTGCTAATAGAAGCTTCTTGTAACAGACAAAAATATCTCCAGGTATTGCTAAGATACCCTCAGAGGAAGCCCGAATCCCCCTTATTGAACAATAGCAGTCCAGCTGATACACTTTCTGGAGATAAAAAAAAATTCTTATTATGTGCAATGCAAATAGATAGGTTGTCTTTTTTTGAGTAATATGTATACAGATTACATTGTTAAAGGGGACTCCTTAGTCACCACTATTGTAGAATTTTAATTACTTTTAGATTGATTAATTGCATTATTCTCTCAATCCCATTATTAAAATGCTCACAAAGTTTGTGTAAGAATCTGAAGGTCATATTAAACGTGAAATAGCATTTTTTTGTATCCAAGAATTCAATAAAGAAATATTATGAAAGAATAAATATAGGTTACCTTTTCCTATTTAATCTGCCTTTTCCCAAATCTCACAGACGTTTTGTTGAAGCAGTGTTACGATTAAAATGACAATTCAAGGTAATTTTAGTCTCTTGTCTCACTAGTGGGTTATTGCTGGAACTATTCTAGACTGCCTCTCCAGTTACGTTTCCTAGCAGCAGGTCTCAAAAATTACGATTTCAGGGGTTGCCAACACTTTTTACTACCGAAAGACTCAAGCTTTCCAAGACATATTAATCTATTTATTCCAGCAAGGCAATTTGGAATGTCAAGGATGGAAAAAGATTTGTAAAATCACTCAAAAATATTTGCTACTAATTCCTATTTCTTGGCAGTGTTGTAACTAAATGAGATATTCAAATAATTCATAGATCCAAAATTGTCCTCCTGATAACTCTCTAGATGTCTCCATATAATTAAGTCTCTCCCTCTATAAAGTTATCCGCATTGGAAAGGCAGGGTTACAGAGAGGGAAGAGGAGAGGTGGAGAGAAAGGAAGAAAGGAGACATCCCGTTTTCCAGCTTACCCTTTAAATGGCTATAATGGCTAGAGCTGGGCTGGTCTGAAACAAAAAGCCGGGAGTTTCATATGTACCACATGTGTGCAGGGACCCAGGCACTTGGGTTGTGCTTTGCTTCCCCAGGAGCATTACTGGGAGCTGCATCAGAAGTGGAGCATCCAGTATCCAGACAGGTGTCAATATAGTACATCAGCATCATCAGTGGTGGCTGTACGTGCTACGTCACAGAATTGTTTTCGTCAGCTTTTATAGCTGGTAACAATAACATGTCCTTACAATCTGTTTTTCTTATAAGTTGCAGAAGTTTCATGGTTCCACAAGGGCAAGTCAGGGCAGAAGACTCCATTGGCATGGTTGTCTTTGTTGAAGAATGCCATTAAAAAATCCCAAAGCCTGGTGCAGTAGCCTAGTGGCTAAATCATTACCTTTTATCTGCCAGGATCCAATACTGGCATTGGTTCATGTCCCAGCTGCTCCATTTCCCATCCAGTTCCCTGGTTGTGGCCTGGGAGGGCAGTGGAGGATAGACCAAGGCCTTGGGGCCCTGCACCTGTGTAGCAGACCTGGAGGAAGTTCCTGGCTCCTGGCTCCTGGGTTCGGATCAGCTCAGCTCCAGCCACTGTGGCCACATTGGCGAATGAATGATCAGACAAAGATCTTCCTCTCTGTTACTCCTCCTCTCTGTACATCTGAATTTCTAATAATAATAATAATAATAATAGAAATAATAGTGATAGTAATAAAAGTTCATTTTGATTCACAGCCAGTGTCTTTCTGGTTGCCTTTGTAGAAGACTAATTCACTTGTTGGTGTTTGGTTGTACAAAAAAATCTGTTTTATTTGTGAAATCAATTACTTCTGTTTAGAAGTACTTAAAATGAGCACACACTCTTTCTGGAAAGTTTTTCCACTTTCATTTTGTAAAATGATTTATTGGATAGCTCCCAAAATGATTACCTTGAAATGTCAGATAAAGGTTAATTCAATACCATGGGGCAGAGTGGTGTAAGGCTCATGTGGAATAAGGCTGGTTATGGCATCCACATTAGTAAAGGAAACAATTTAGAGCAACACTATGGGTATCTGACATTAGTTTCAATTTACTTTTGATTAAGAAATACATTTTTGAGTATTTTCTCCCTCATAAAAAGCAGCAATATTTTTAAAAGAATGCTTTCACTTTCCCATTTGAAAAGGAATACTTCAGGAATGTTTTATTTCTGCTGGAACGCTATCTCCAAATAAGATAAAGAAGAAAGAAGAGGTGTAGTTTCTGCAAGGTTAGCGTTAAGTGCGTTTTTTTTTTAAATGTATGTGCAGATTTTTGGGTGTTTTGAGTCTGTGAATCTTAAAATTGTAGCTTGACTTTTTTACCTTCATTGACTATTTACTAAATATATTCTCTTCACTCGGTTTTTGTAAGAATTTATTTACTACTAATAAGGCAGATAAAAAGGGGGCAGATATACAGAGAGAAGGAGATACAGAGAAAGAAAGATCTTCTGTCTGCTGCTTTAGTCCCCAAGTGGCCTCAATGGCCTTAGCTGAGCCATTCTGAAGCCAGGATCCAGGAGCCTCTTCTGGGTGTCGTTTATGGGTGCAGTGTCCAAGGCTTTCGGCCCTCCTCAAGTGCTTTCCAGGTCACAAGCAGGGAGCTGAATGGGAAGTGGAGTAGCCAGGATTAGAAGCAGTGCCCATATGGGATCCTAGCACGTACCAAGTTGAGGATGTTAGCCACTGGGCTACCGTGCCAGGCCCTCTTTATTTAATTTCTTAAGATTTAGTTCTTCAGGGTCCGGCGGTGTGGCCTAGTGGCTAGTCCTTGCCTTGAAGGCGCCAGGATCCCATATGGGCACTGGTTTTAATCCTGGCAGCTCCACTTTCCATCTACCTCTGTGCTTGTGGCGTGGGAAAGCAGTTGAGGATGGCCCAAAGCCTTGGGAATCTTCCCCGTGTGTGAGACCTGGAAGAAGTTCCTGGATCCTGGCTTCGGATCGGTGCAGCACCAGCCGTTGGGCTCACTTGGGGAATGAATCATTGGACGGATGATCTTTCTCTCTCTGTCTCTCCTCTCTGTATATCTGACTTTCCAATAAAAATAAAATAAATCTTTAAAAATAAGATTTATTTATTCATCTGCAATGTAAATATCACAGAGCACAGTTCTTTGCAAATAAATCTGTTAAACTGCCAAGTTCTCTTATTCAAGAACTATGTTTTAAGCAGCATTTGTGCGATAGGGATGACTTTAAGTTCTGGGAATGTGAAGAGAAGTCAAAACAAATACATTATGACTCAATAGGGCCTGTGAGTGCAGAATTAATAAGCTCTGTGAAGACAACTATGAAGTAAGTAATCATATACAGATAAGGGAAAATTTAACTATAATTTATTGATGTAAAATAAGTAAGTACTATGTAAAAGTTATGTTGTAAATTGAGTTAGTAAGATCAGAAAACATCCTTGGCAAAGTAATTGAATGATTAGATTTCAATGCTGTTGTAAATTTTTCTATTTTTCTTCCTGTTGCTAATTTTGTTTTATGGATTTTCATCTACAGATATAGTGACTGTGTAATATGAATTATCACATCCAGATGTGGTGATAAAATGCAGTGTGCATCTCTACTTCTCTATCAAAGATAGACTCCCATGAAACTGTTAAATATATCTGGATAATAGGATGATGGACTCTCTGCTGTTGTCTATACCTACAATGTCAGGATATACTTAACTAGCAGAACAATGGATTGATGGATTTAGGATTGTTTGTGAAGGATTATGCTATTGTAATAAATTGAGGGGGACCATTTGTGGCAGTAATTTGGGAAGGGGGTAAGGGAAATCCAGGAGCCTATTGAATTGTATCATAAAATAATAATAACAACAACAACAATAATAATAACACATGGGGGAAAGAATTAGCAGAAGCTAGCTAAATTCTGTGGCCTGACTCTTCGTGACCGCCTTGAATTCATATGCTGCAAATTAATCACCTTAAATGCATGTGCTGGTGTTGCCAGGTGGGGCATTTGAAAGTTGCTTAAAACATGATAATGAAATCCATATAACTGTGATTAGTGCCTTATAAATGAGACCCAGGGAGGTGACTTGCCTCTTGCACCATGACAGGGCAAAAATGAGAAGATGCCATTAACAAGGTGAAAAGTAGACACTGATCAGATAACAAGTCTGTTCTTGTCTTGATGCAGAACTGTTAGAAATTTCTGTTTAGAAACTGTCCCATCTCTTATCTTTTATTACAGGGATCTGATAAATCTAAGACATTAAGGGAAGTTTGAAGAGAGGTGTTATTTCACGGAAGGTAGGAGAGGCCCAGGATAAGGATCTGACGGATGGAATGAAGGCCAGCGTGGTTGGAGTTCAGCGAATGTGGGATAGGCTGATATGTGATGCTGCTGGGGATCTTAGTAAGGATCAGGTTATGTAGGGCCTGTAACTGGATGTAAACGATTCCCCACCCCTACTTTTTTGTTAGCAACAATTGAAGGGTTTTAAAAATAAGGTGTTGCTGGTAGTAACATAATTATGTTTGCCTTTTGAACTCAGGTTAGAATATGAAGAAGTGGAAGATAGGATTGGGTCATCAAATACCTTAGTGAAGAGGCTATAGCTGTAGGCCTGTTGAACTCTGGACACCTATGGTTGGGGAGATAGTGGTAGATTTTTCTTAAGATTTCTTTGCTTTTATTTTTTTTTAAGATTTATTTTTATCAGAAAGTCATATATACAGAGAGGAGGATAGACATTGAGGAAGATCTTCTGTCCATTGATTCACTCCCCAAGTGGCCATAACATCAGGAGCTGAGCCAAGCTGAAGCCAGGAACCAGGAGCTTCTTCTGGATCTCCCATGAGGGTGAAGCATCCCAAGGCTTTAGACTGTCCTCGACTGCTTTCCCAGGCCACAAGCAGGGAGCTGGAAGGGAGAAGAACTGGCTACTATATGGGATCCCAGTGCAAGTAAGGCAGGAACTTCAGTCACTAGGTTACTGCCTAGTCTCGGTGGATAGTTTTGATAGCAGGGTTCTTGCTGTTACATCAAATTAGGTAAGGCTGCCGCCTGTGGCACCAGAGTTCTATATGGGCACTGATTTGAGTTGTCATTGCTCAATGACAATTGTCATTGTGCCTTGGAGAGTGACAAAGGATGGTTCAAAAGCTTGGGTCTCTGCAACCAGACCCAGGAGTTCTTGGCTCCTTGTTTTGAAGTCACAGCTCCAAATATTGTGGCCATTTGGTGAGTGAACCTGCAGGTGGAAGAATTCTCCAGCCTTTTCCTCCAACTCAGCATTTAAAACAAAAGCATGGTAGTTCTGATCATTATTGTTATTGCTATGGTTCCCCTGCCAGATTATCAGACTATTTACTTTCTTCCTTTTGAGTGAGGATCAATAGGCAGTGTTAGATGTATGACTGAAATGAGACAGCAGGATTCAATAGAGATCTGTAGGAAGAGCACTTGCTTTAGATTGATTTTTGGAGGAAGTCTTTATATAAGTGTCAGGGAAATGAGAGGAATTAGAGATACTCATTAGAAAAGTTGTTGGGCATGACATGTTTATCAGACAACAAAAAATATGTATAGGCCTTAAGGAGAAGAAACAATTGTTTCATCAATAGAAATGAGATCTACCAAAAGAAGGTCAGTCTATCAGATGAGTAATATCTGGGAGACATTGGACCTGAAGTCTTAGAGTAGTCAGATCTTATATGGTCTGGAAAACAATGGTTTGGGATATTGATTGATTCAGGTGCAATGAGAACAATGGAAGGATTTTACACAGAAAGGCGGTATGATCTGATTTTACAATGTGCTATCTGGCCATTTGGTGACAAATGCATTTAGAGAAACAGAAATGAAAGCAAGAAGGCTGTAGAAAAAAGGCTACCATCATGATTCAAGTATTATCTGTAGAAGCACTGGTTGTGTTAGTTAATGGGAACCTATTTCATTGCAATTTGTACTAAAAACTCTTGTTTTGCTTTCTATGGAAATATCTAACAATTGGTCACTTGCTGAATTCCTTTTACAGTACTGTTTTCCAGTCTCTCAATAGTCTTCCTCTTTGAAGTTGAATCTCGTGTTGTTCCATTTTTAGTGCTAAAGTTAACTGAAAGAGCAACACACACATACCTGACCCCCTACCATCTCCCCTCACCACAAACACACCCTGAGAAAGAAATGTCTTCTGTTTCCTAGTTCACTCTCTAAATGCGTATTACACTCAAACTTAGACTCACATGACTTCACTCAACTCTTCCCCGTAACTGGCAGAGATTCATCATTTGAGCATTAACTGGTGCCTGCTAGGGTGCCCATTGTCAGAAAGCTCCACTGGAAACTGGGACAGAACTAAGTGCAAGCTTTCTTATGTGGCATGTTGATTTCATAAGCAGCAGCCTAAGCCACTGTGCTAAAACACTCATCCCCAAACCAAGTTGTTTTAAACACAATTTGAAGATAAAACATGGCAAATTCCAGTGGAGAATCAGGCTGGCTTCTGTGATTGTCCATGTGTTAATACATGGTAACACAGATTGATCAGTAAGGAATAGGAATTTATTTATTCTAGTTTTACGTTGCATGATATTAGAATTGAAACAGTTCACTTATAAATCTGTGCGGTAACGTGAGGTTTTCACATAATAGATGACTAAACAGTGTTTCATTTTACATTTTGAATAATTAAACATCTGTAGTAGAGTTTAAAATATCAGCTTACTTGTTTTTCCTGAAGGCCTGTGTTTTGCAGACTAGACAAGCGAAATTTCTAACTCATTTCTGCATTTTTGGAAAGTGTTTCTTTTTATATTTGCTCATCTTATCTTACTTACCATTATCTTCCTCAGATTATTAGCATTCAGGAAAGGAATTATTTTTTAATTGCTACTGTTTTCTTAAACAGAAACCTACTTCTGTGGATTACTTTAATATTTAAAGAAAGTTATTAGTTCCAAATTCTCTGTACTGAAAGGAAGTTGCTCCCTACTTGATTTTAATGTCTTGATTCCCAAAAAATCTTATTAGTTTGCTTGTTTTTTTTCTCATTTATACACTTACCATTAAAATAGGCTTTGAATCTGTGTTTGAATGGAAAAAAAAAACACCAAAACACTTTCTTAGATAAAAGAAATGATATCTACCGTAGTAGGCTATAACTGCACCGTGTCAGTTCCACTGTGCTTATGCTTACAAATTGCAAATTACAGTTAGAAATTTCCTCTACAATTTTGCAGTTTGGATAGCCTTGAAATTATTTTTTATTTCTAGTCTTCTACAAACTTTACCTTTGTAAATTTGTTTTATAAAAGCAAATTCTGAGGCCTACTTTTTTTGATAATACAGATGGTTGATATGTTTAATATGTATTACCATGTATGTGGAAGGAAAAATGTAGCCTTTATGACAACCTACGATGTAACCACACCATATGTTTTGGAAAACTGGCATGGTTTGTTTATTCCCTTTGGAACTGTCCTCGAAATTCTGGCCTTTACGAAGTCAGGGATTGTATTTTCTAGTTTCCCTGACATACTCTAGTAACTTTGATTATACCGTAAATACAGTACCCAATCTGTCCGTAACTGATTTTCCAAATACTTACCACAGAGAGATTTTTTTGCCCAAGGTCATACAGCTAGGTTTTTTGCCCAAGGTCATACATGCCATCTTATTCCAAACTCTGTTCTTGGTCATCTTGTATTATTTCAAAAAGAAATTTGTATTCTTGCTAGTGCTGGATGTTAACATTTTCATGCCACTTAGATTTATCTAAAATCCTGTAGCTAGAGATGTGCTACATTTGATATTAGCTCATTTGGAAGACTTTTTAATTCTCAAATAAATAGCATTATGCTCCTATTAAGCGCTAATGGCACTCTGTGATGTCTCTTTTCTTCTTGCCATAGTAGCATTTTCCCCTCATGTTCCAATTTAGTCTTAAAGAAAATAACAGAACAATTAATGTAAATTACTTTTTCAGATTGCCCATGTAGTCATTTTTTTTTTCCTTACGTTGTCTGAGTAGAGTCATCCTATCACATCCATTGTGAGTTTAAAAATAATAAAAATTAATTCTCCATTACTGGGAAATTGTTGATGCTTTTTCATTGTTCTAATAGCAAACTTTGGGCGATTTCATGTTTCCAGCTGGAATGAGATCCTGGCTTCTCCTTTGAGCACTTGAGACTTATTGTTTTATCAGATCCTTTTCCAAGCAGTAAAGCCAATTAAATCTTGTTACTTCAAGAAACTCTACTGGAATCTTTTTTTTTTTTAAGAAAATATTTCCAGATTTATTTGAAAGACAGACTTAGAGACGGGGTGAGATGGCCTCCATTGCTTTGGCTGGGCCAAGTTGAAATCAGTAACCAGGAATGTAATCCTGGTTTCTCATGTGGGTAGGGGCCAAAGTACTTGATCCATCTTTTACTGTCTTTCCAGGCACATTAATAGAAAGCAGGATCAAAACTGGAGCGGCTAGGACTAGAATCAGCATCCATATAGAATGCTACTGTCTCCTGTGGTAGCTGAACTCACTAAGACACATTGCTGGACCCTATGGTGGCATCTTATCATTCAGGGGCACTGGAGGCTGGCTCTGTCCTTATGTGGGATCCTCTATGCTTGTGTTTATAGTGTCACCACCTGCCTTTCTTCCTGGACTCATTGTATATGTATCTTGTTCTCACTCTGTATGTAGCACCGAGGTATCCTTTCGTGTTTCCACTTGTGTCTTCCTATGGCTGTCTTTTCATGTACCAGCACTGTTGTACAATGGTATTTCAAAAAGTTGGTGGAAAGTTAAGAAAAATCTAGTTTGTTTTGGTGCAAAATTTGTGAAGGTTAATTTTTGAAAGGCAGTTACAGAGAGAGAGAGAGAGAGAGAGAGAGAGAATTTTGCATCTGCTGGTTCACTCCCAAAATGTCCCCAATAGTCAAATCTCTGTCAGGCCAAAGCCAAAAGTCAGGAACTTCTCTCACATGGTTGACAGGAACCCAAGTACCTATTGACTCCCAGGATGTATGTTAACAGGAAACTGAAATCAATGTGGCTCCCAGACTCAAACCCAGGCACTTCTGCATGAAAGGCCAATATCCCCAGCAATCTACTCCTTTGGGATGTTTTTAGAAATATTGAGCCAGGGGTTAGATTTTAAGAGGATGCAATACAAGGAAGCCAGGGAAAGAGAAAGGAGTTCCCATCCTGCTGGAAGTAAAAAGAGGGCTGAATTTTTACTTTGCTTCAGTGTTGCTGAACTACTGTCTCTGTGAGAAACCTCTCCCACAAATAGAGCATAAAGAATTTGACCTTCCTCAATGTCATTTAAAAGGACTTTGCATTTTGAGCACAAGGAACTGAAGTCTTGTCTCATGTCTGTTTTGTTTAGGGTATATTTAAGAGCACAGTAGAAACAGCTCCACAAAGACTGAACTGGGCAAGTTGAAACTCCAAACCACTACTCTTTTTCATTTTGAGAATTTTCAGTAAGTTATTTCGTTCTCAGGACATGATGTCCGTGTAATATTTTACTTTAGGCTCCTTGAATACGTTGAAACTATAAAACACGTCCATTATATTGGATAGTCTATGGTTTTGGATTTTCAATAAAATTTGTTTTCCTGCCTGCCTGCCAGCTCTCTAAAACCAAAGTTTAGATTACTTTAAATGATAAGATGCCTCTATTGTGCCATAACAGAAAAGGGAACTTTAATTCTGTTCTAAGTACACATAAAAGGAAGAGGAGTTTGCTCTTCATCATTAGTAGCTAAAATCACACGATACATCTCACTTCCTGTCTATATCTTTGAAGAATTTTTAAATTTTGTATAATGAGTTTACCTACTGGTTTCTTTTGTTAGAGAGGCTGTACATGATGAAGGTACAGGTAAAATATTCTTTGAGAAAAGATTTCTCATTAATCGTGCTCCACCTCTTACTTCTGAGTTATATTATCTCATTTTGTGACTTTTGCTATATTCTCAGTGTGAATTTGAGATTTTTTGCTTTTTTTCCTCTTAATCTATTCTGAGCTACTTAAATACAGGGAATAATTATTTTCCAGATTATAAATTTCCCTGTTGTACAAATATAATGAGGGCTCACTAAATATTTTTCTAAATATTTCAACTCAGAACATAAATAGGTGCATGCTAACAGCTGAAGGAGGAGGAGGGATAGACAGTACAAATCTTAATCTTGAAGCTATACATTTATAAGGGCTGTAGTTCTGACCACTTGGAAGGAGCTACTAGAGATTTGTTTTTATTACAAAGTCAGATATACAGAGAGGAGGAGAGACAGAGAGGACGATCTTCTGTCTGATGATTCATTCCCCAAGTGACCACAACGGCCGGTGCTGTGCCAATCTGAAGCCAGGATCCAGGAACTTCCGTGTCTCCCATGCAGGTGCTGGGTCCCAAAACTTTGGGCCGTCCTTGACTGCTTTCCCAGGCCACAAGCAGGGAGCTGGATGGGAAGTGGAGCTGCCGGATTAGAACTGGTGCCCATATGGTATCCTGAGGCGTTCAGGGAGAGGGCCCGCCAAATAGAAATTTAAATATTATTTGATGTAACATGTATGTAAGTTGGGGAGAATCAGAGGAATGACGGATGTGTGGTTGTGTTCTTGAAATTGTATCTTGTAATACAGAAAATATATCATCCTTTTTAGTAATTTTTAAAAAGCTGATATATACATATGTATGTAAAATCACAAATAACTAGAACAATTATTTATTCTTCTACACCAGAATTATTTTGATTGCAGGACCCACATACCCAGCAAAGATGAACATAAATATTAATGCAAAGTTTTGTCATATATGGAGTAAATTCGGATTATATAATTGGCTTGTTACATTTTAGTCCAAGAGTTTAGTCTGAGAGTCCAAGAAAAATGCTATTAGCATTTTACTTTATTTTTTTTATTATAGTCAGTCAGTCTCTGTTTTACATGAAGAAAATATAACCAGCAAATGACAAAATTCTTTCTAATCTTTGAGCTTAATCTTTTTGTTTCATCTAAGATTCTATTTCTGAAACCAAAACTCATCTTTGGAGTACTAAGTTTACTATTTGAAGACAAACACTAATGGAATTCTTCCACTGACTATCCCCAATTGATCCCATCTACTGCTCTTGCACATGTCGCTGCGTAATGAACAGCAGAGCCTGGTCATATGCATATCTTGCATTAATTTTCATGAAAATCATATGAAGTAGAGAATAGACATCAAGATTAAGCCATGCAGTGCCACGAAAAGGAATGTGCTGCAGGAAATTTCAGGCATTGCAAGAGAGAGAACTTAAAATAATTGACTTTTGTTTGGTTAATGAAATAATAATAAACTAAGCTTATCTTTAGGAGAGAGCTTTTATATTGAACTAGTGAAGATTATGCATGAAATGTTGTGAGATCTTCCTAGAATATTAGAGTTTCATAAAATCTCAATTACTGACTTTTGAAGAGTAGCTGTAATGATGCTTTCATTTTGGCACAGGAAAAAAAACCTGGGTCAAAGAGAAGAAATGACTTTACAAGGAGAATATGTGTGTTGTCTTCAGGATGCTTGGTGAGGAGAGTGGAAAAGCAAGGACACAGGAGTAAGTAAACAAACCTATGCAAATGAATGAGGTTAACTGCATTTCATGAGGATCATGAATTGAAGAGGTGCTAAGGAAAGTGTGTACACTTGATGCTTTATTTCAGCATTATGTTTACGACAATTTACAGATTTTAACTTGCTGCTTTCAAATTTCAGACTGTCTATACCCTGAACCTTATGAAATGCATCATAAAACAAAACAAAACAAAACAAAACAAACCTGTATCACTTGCTGCTTTCAAGTTTAAAATTTCAGAATTAAGTTTTTAGTGTTTTTTTTTTATCCTGACGCAAAATACATCTTTACGTAAAAAGTAGAATGTCAAAATAGTAAGGATGTGCTACAAAAGAATAAAAAGTTCTGAATAATCGAAGTGGGCAAAAATCAAGGTAGCCCACCATGAATGATCCCAGATTGTTGTCGATATCTTGGTAAGTATTTCGTTTATGGAAATGTAATTTCTAAAATTAAAAAAGAATTATTTTAGTCTGTTTTTAGTATTAAACAAAATTGAAATTAGGTAAAATTTGTCTTTAAAAATAGAAATCAACCCATAATATTAAAGGAATATTTCAATATTTCAATATTTCAATAGCAACTAGGCATCTCTTGGTGATGATTCAGTAATATTTATGCCTTGCTCAATGATGACTAGCAGAAATGATTATTTCCAAATTAATAACCCTCTGAGAATACATTTAGTGTTGGGTTTGAGGGATTTTAATGAAGCAAATGACCTTTCTTGATTGTCAAAATTCATTTATGATGTCAAAATTTAAAAACATTTTGTAGTATAATTAATCAAATACCCATTAATGTATTTAATAGATATTGAATAACATTGCAATCTTCTGTAAAAAAATATTCTTCAGATTTTGTTTTCTTGGTTTTTCAAATCCTTCATATTGTTTCTTAATTGATGTTTTGAATAACAACATAAAGCAATCACTGAGTGGTTGCCTTTTTTGAAAGTTAACTGCTTAGTGCATTGCTCTAAACATGATAGACGTCTAATAATTATTTAATGAATAAATTGATGGGGACTTTACCTTCAAAATGTGTATGCTTAAGTTATGTATTTTGTAGTTCTTACATTGGGGGATTAAGTTCAAGTATTACCAAATTGAAACTGTGTAAATACTGTCATGGTTCCTATTGAGCACATATAGAGACAGGAATGTTTGACCAGGGATATATCTAAGTTTCTTGATATAAGTAAGAGGCAAGAATCATTTTTTTTTTAATTTATGACAACTCATTGTATTTTGCCTTCTGCTTCAGGTAGTTAATTTAATGTAGTATGAGTGACTCTTTCCTATGACTCCAAAATCTCTTAAAATAACCTTATATATTTAAAAATTAAAATATTTTACTATATTTATGCAGTTTTTGAAGGTAAAACATATTGTTTTAATATCATAATAATTTTCCTAAATATTTGAGGTGTGTAGAACAAATAAGTTTTATTATAAAATCGTGTGTATAGTACGCAGAAACTAGCCTGACCAGTCAGAGCACTCTGTCATCAATCTTACTGTGTGTGTAAGAATTACAATTCTCTCAAGGAGAATTCAAGATCCCCTAAGGAACATGGGAATCTGTTGCTGGCCGGTAAGTCTGTTTCTGGGTCCAATATTCTACATATTCTTGAATTCTAGGCCAATTGACTTTATTCAATTGACATGTAACTTGTGGGAGTTTGAGATGGAAAACAGCTAAAAGCGCCAGTTAACTTAACTCCAAGATTAGAACGATCATGTTTGAGGTCCTTAGATAAAGAAATTTCCATTCCCGATCTGCTAGCTTATACTCATGCTGCTTGCTCAATGGCGAAAGACAACATGTATGATAGTGTGCGTGGAGTATTATGAATAATCTGAAGTAAGAAAAAATGTCTCATTTTATGTTCTGCCATTGATTTATTGAAACATATGCCTGTATGCATTTTGTATAAGAAATGCTTTTGTAGTAGGAGGTAATGGTATAGTTATATTAAAGAAGCAAAGATTTTTATTTATCCAGTCAGTGCTTTCTTTGAGCACCAGGTAAATAAGACTTGGGAGGCAACATAGATCAATCAAAAGAACTAAGTGACCTAATGTGTCATGACATTATTGCTAAGTTTTATTCATCAGTGTTTGTGTCTTATCTCAAGATATTATGCTAAGGGAATTTAATCCATAATGTTTAGCCCTTTTATAATATTTTTATTGCTATAAATGCTTTATAACTATATCAAAGTAGGATGTGAGTATATCAAAATGATATTGTGTGGTCAAAATGGATAATATTCAAGTAAAAGTTGGGTTTAAATTAGCTGCGTCACAGTAACTGTGTCACTTTGCGAATGTTACTATCCTTTCTTACCTTAACTTTTTCACCCTGTAAACTGAAGATAATCCTGCTTATCTTCTAGTCTTGTTTTAAGACCTAGGAGCATACCCAAGTCTTTCCTTAGCTGGCAATTCCTGGAACTAACTTTACTAATTTGATAAAATAGAATTTATGCACAAAATTTTACTTTCAGAAGAGGTCTTTTCTGGGATTTTAAAAATTGTTTTTAAACAAAATTTATTTTTCATTTAAAGAAAATTAGACACACACATACAGACACGCATACAAATAAAAAAAGGAAAAACGAGGGCTCAGCGGTGTGGCCTAGCAGCTAAAGGTTCTTGCCTTGAACGCACCAGGATCCCATAGGGGCACCGGTTCTAATCCTGGCAGCTCCACTTCTTATCCAGCTCCCTGCTTGTGGCCTGGGAAAGCAGTTTGAGGATGGCCCAAAGCCTTGGGAATCTTCCCCGTGTGGGAGACCTGGAAGAAGTTCCTGGCTCCTGGCTTTTGGATCAGTGCAGCACCGGCCATTGGGCTCACTTGGGGAATGAATCATTGGACGGATGATCTTTCTCTCTCTGCCTCTCCTCCTCTCTGTATATCTGACTTTGTAATAAAAACAAATAAATCTTGAAAAAAGAAAAAATGATGTTTTTGTTTGCCATCCATACTGAGGTAGCTCATATTAACTGGTGAGCACTTTTTTTTTAAAATAAAACTATCCACTTCTTGTGGTACAAGGTATGTGGAAACTTTTCAAAGTTTACTTCATAAATGTTTTTTGGAAATTTTAAACTATTCTGGAAATAAAATATTTGAAAAAAAAAGATGCACACAGTATAAAGTGCTTTTATACATGCTTGAAAAATAGTTACTCTCTAATTTGTTTCATTTAACAATATACTTGAATGTTTTTAAAGCTATTTAGTATCATGCTTGCATTAATTTGTACTGTATGCAAGGAACTTAATTCACTGTCCCTTTAGTGTAGAATAAAAAGATTTTTTTTGTTATTTGAGTACTGATGTTATAAAATGTAATCAGATTATATTAATAATTTTTCAGGTCACTAAATTTCATCACTAAAGCCTGGAGTGTGTGGAGAATGTCTTTAATATGCTAATGTCAGTGGTGATGATATCAACAATGCTCTCATTTTAATTTTTTCAAAAGATTCACTTTTTTAGCAATGACCATTAGAATCAATGATGTTGAATTACAGTAAGTTTTTGGGAGTGAAAATATAGACAAGTAAATAGTTTAGCTGGTATTACAATTTATGAATAAGACTGATATACATGCCTTTACAGAATTAATGACAAGATTAGGGCTCTTAATTCTTAAGGATATAATTAAACATAGTTGTTTGGAATAAGTATTAATGAATGCTCTGTTAATTAAATTAAAATTTTCAGTACATATTCGTAGAACAAGCATGTTATATTTATTGTTGCCATAAAGCCTATAAATAAGAATGAGATTACAGAATGAAAGATCTTGTTAAGCAGTTTGGACTTGGTACTTTGATATTTCAAATCAGGGTTTTATTCACATCCATGAATTGATTTACTATTTTTTTTGAAAGATTTATTTTTATTATTTTTTTATAGGAAAGGCGGATATACAGAGAGGAGAGACAGAGAGGAAGATCTTCCAGCTGATGATTCACTCCTCAAGTGAGCGCAACGGCTGGTACTATGCCGATCTGAAGCCAGGAGCCTCTTCCGGGTCTCCCACGCGGGTGCAGGGTCCCAAAGCATTGGGCCGTCCTTGACTGTTTTCCCAGGCCACAGGCAGAGAGCTGGATGGGAAGTGGGGCCGCAGGGATTAGAACCGGTGCCCATATGGGATCCTGGGCATGCAAGGCTAGGACCTTTAACCACTTGCGCCACTGCGCCACCTTGATTTACTATTTTAAAAGATTATGCTGGCGGGGCCCGGCAGCATGGCCTAGCGGCTAAAGTCCTCGCCTTGAACACGCTGGGGTCTCATATGGGCGCCGGTTCTAATCCCAGCAGCTCCACGTCTCATCTAGCTCCATGCTTGTGGCCTGGGAAAGCAGTTGCGGACAACCCAAATTCTTGGGACCCTGCACCGGCGTGGGAGACCCAGAAGCTCCTGGCTCCTGACCTTAGATCAGCTCAGCTCTGACCATTGTGGTCACATAGGGAGTGAATTAACGGATGGAAGATCTTTCTCTCTGTCTCTCCGCCTCTCTGCGTATTTGCCCTGACAATAAAAACTAATAAATCTTCCAAAAAAAAAAAAAAGAATAAAGAAAGAAAGGAGAAAATGGATTCTAGAAGGGAGACAAAAGTCATGATCTATTTTGGAGACCATTATGATTTCATAGGCAAGATTGGATCCAATGGAGAAGGAGAGAAGTGAGAAAGCTGGACTTTTATTTTCAACAGAGCTGTTAAGGCTTGCTACAGTATTGTATGGAGAGAAAAGGTGAATGAGGTATCTGAGATGCCTGGTAGAAATTTTATCACTTTCATACCCTGGAGGAGAAAATTGGTGGAAAAGTGGTTTTAAGTTGTGGAAAATTGACATTTGGGAGTATTACATTTAAGGAAACTGCGATAGCTCTCCAAGTGGAACTCTAAAAGACACAATGGACTGAATTGTTTTGGCATTCTGTAGAGAGGACTGATGCAGAAAAAAATAAAACCTTAGAGACATGAGGAGCAGAACGACAGGGATGCAGAGATGCAGAGCTAGAGGAGAGAACGTGAGGGAGAATGAGGATGGACAGAGGAAAAAGCCCCATTCAGAGCTCCATTGTTATCATATCTAAGTTTGTTTAAAGTTGAAACCTTCTAAGATATTGAATGGACTCCAGTTAAAGTACGTTAAGGTGAGTATATTGATTTATTGATTAAGCCCATGTAGTGATTACTTGGTCTTCACATTTAGGGAGTATAGTTTCTATAAATGCCTAAACCAATCCTTTATTCTTGCAGTAACAGTTTTGGTGTTTCTCTTTACTCAATGCTTTAAGCCACTGCCTACGATTCCAGCATCCCATATGATTTCAGGTTCAAATCCCAGCTGTTCTACTTTTGTTCCAACTTCCTGCTGCTGTACCAGGGAAAATCTCAGAGAACATCTGGAGTTCTTGGGCTCTGGTGTCCATGTGGGAAACCTGGAAGCAACTCTTGGCTCCTGGCTTTGCATTAGCTTATCTCTAGTCATGCAGTCATCTGGGAGTGAACCAGGCAGTGGAAGATAGCTCTCTCTCTCTTCTTCTATCTCTTCCTGTGTATGTAACTCTACTTTTATAATAAATAAATATTTTAAAAAACGTATTTATTACCCAAGAAATCATCTAATTATTCATCTTGCATCATTTTAAGACGCCGAGGATATAAATTTATTTCTAGTTGTAAAGAATCTCTTCACTTTTTAATAGTAAGTGATAGTGTAGGTTGTTTCCATATCCAGTCATCGAGACTTGACTGTGTCACGTTATGCTTTTTTTTGTGTAAATTTTTCTCTGTCAAAGAATTCCAATTTGAAACTCTTTCAGAACCTAACAGTCAATAGTATAGTTACATCAGAGGGACTTCCAAGGACTATTTTTAAAGTCAAGCAGTGAAATATGAATAAATCTTCCCAACTTTCATTTGGAGCCAAGACGAGAATACGACACACATGCTCCCACTCTCATATGCTGCCGCTGCTTTTTTCACTCAGTGGTGAGAAAAAGGAATATTTTATATATTTATTTATACTTGGTATTTCCCTGGCTTCCATCAGGTCTCATGGGCAAAGTACGCACTGCTGTTATTAACAGACACTGTTCCACAGGGTTTCTATGTTTAAAAGGAAATGCAGAAATTGTAACATCCTATAAAAGCAGTCATTGGGTCTCAAGTTCTATGCTAATTTTTTTTTTTTTTGCCATTTTCTATGTACCATTCTTTGTTTTTTCCTTTTTTACTCTGTGAATGCGCAGGCTTTCATTATTTACAACTTAACTACCTTGTGTGGTAATTACAAAATTGTAGAATAATTGCTATTAAAATATCAGCCCCTGCAATTATAGCAATGAAATCTGTGGTAAATTGTTTAATTTCTGTGAGTTCCAGATTTCTCATTTGAAAATGAAAATGCTAATTGTTTAATCATGCTATTTTGGGGAAAATGAATGTAAAGTATTTATCATAAAACCTGGAATATAAAAACAGTCCCTTTTAATATGTTATGGCAAATAATTAGTGTTTTAAGGCTTCCTTACAGTCTAGAAATTAGGGGATTGCAAACTCCTGAGAAACCTCACTCCTAGGAGAGAATTTTTTGTAAGAGGAAAGTATACTTTCTTCAACTGCATTTCTGCAAAGGAATTTGATTGATTGATGTACAGTTCTATAACTTTATTCTCAGTCAAATCCACCTTTAATCTGCAATCAGATCAGCATGATGTTCTGAAAATGAAAATAAAAATCAAATGGGATGAATCCAGGGCATGAACTGAATGTCCTAGTGTTGCAGAACTCTTGCCTGATCAAATTTCTAAGTGTCTTTAAATGTTTTGTATTGTTGAGGTATTTGTTACTTTTGATAAAAACAAAACTTTCATAGGAAATACCAAAAGAAAGACTAAGAACTAGAATAAGTGAGAAACTAGATTCCAAAATGAAACGATCATTCTAGTGATCAAATATAAATTCCATTTAACTTTATATACATTTTGCCTGTAAGGCATTAGTAACTTTCAATCAGTTAAGTGGATCGTCAAGGTTTCTCTACTGTCATTCAAACCTCTACCTTTGATGGTTTTTATGTCCTATTTTAAAGCATCCTAAATAGTCAAAGGCTCTAGAATTAGGTGAGTTCTGGTCAGCTCTCCTAAACTTGTTATCTGTTCAAATTGTTTTGAAGGTATCATTTTACAACTTTTTAAAAAAAGATTTATTTATTTTTATTGGAAGGGCAGGTATGCAGAGAGGAGGCGAGACAGAGAGGAAGATCTTCCTCCACTGATTCTCTCTCACAGTGGTCAGAATGGCCGGAGCTGAGCCGATCCGAAGCCAGGAGCCAGGAGCTTCTTCCAGGTCAACCACACAGTTGCAAGGTGCCAAGGCTTTGGGCCATCCTCTATTGCTTTCTCAGGCCATAAGCAGGGAGCTGGATGGGAAGTGGGGGCTGCCAGGATTAGAACTGGCACTCATATGAGATGCTGGTGCGTGCAATGCGAGGACTTTAGCTGCTTGGCTACCGTGCTGGGTTCATAACCCTAGGTTTAAGATTCAGTTATAACTCAACCCTGTTTTCTTTTACTTTTCTAGGAGACTTTAGATCAGTCTGTTTTTAAAGTACTCTTTATTTATTTATTTAGTACACGGATTAAAAACCACAATGTTGCATATTACAGAGGAATATCCAAAGTATTTTTCCCACTGCCCATTTTAACAACATATCTAATGCATACTTTTGGAAGCATATTTTGCTTGATTTTAGTCAAAAGGCCGAGAAGCGAAAGAAAGCATATTATGTGTTTAAAGTTGCTGCCATCGTAGTTAATACTTTTCTTTATAAAGCATTTTCAGGATAAGAATCATAGTTATGATCCAGTGCTAAGAATCCCCTTTTGGTCACTCAATGGTAAATGCATTTAAGCAAGGAGCATCATCATACTTAGGTTAAATGTAATTCAAATGCAGTTTTTATGAAAAGGAACAGTAGCCTGATTTCTTTTCTCCTTTCTAAGAGAATTGGTCTAGAGGAATGAGTTTGAAGATTTACAGAAGTTTTTAAATTTATTTCTGTCCATCTGCCTCTGTTAAATACAAATACAATTGTGTATACATGGTTCTCAATATATCCATAAATGAATATGTTTATATACATACATGTTTCTGTATATATTCACATAGATTGGTAGATAGATACAGATATATGGAGTTATTTAAGTAAGAGTATGCAGTAAGTTTAAAGGGATGTGACATTAGTTTTGAGTCTTCCATTGGACGACAGCAGTTAAATAGCCCAGTCAGAAAAGTATGAGTGTGGAGCACTGGAAGGTGGGGCAGTACATTTGGCAATAACGGTTTTTATTATTGCAATCTTTACTTTTCATGTTCACTAAACAGTGAGCACAGAAAGGCACTTTAAAATTTTATTTTGGGAAATACATTCAAATTCGATCTTTTTTTTCCTGCATAACAAAACAGTTTTCTATATTCATTTAGTAGTTAAATTGTGCTTAAAGAACTACTGAGAGAATTATTATCTGCATCTTAACAGCTGAAAGTATCATAGGTTCAGATGGAAATATTTTTGAGGCTGTTTTCTACGACTTGATGATGACTTCATTATGCATCTTTTGGGGGGGTTAAGGTAACGGTTTTTCTCTATGTAGGGGTTAGTTTGCTGTGGTTCACTTACAATGGATCAGAGAGAATCTGCAAAATTGTAGAGCTACCTTAATGTGCCTGTGCTTCAGAAGTGAAAATATCAATGCAGTCTTCCTCTCTCATACTTTCTACTCAGCTTTCTGAATGATTTCTTACTCATTAGGGTAAATTGGGCAAGGTTATAGCCACTGGAGAGTGGGATGAACTGCTCTCTTCATGGGCAGCATTGCAGGGTGGACTTATTTCCTTTGCACTGAAATTATTCACATTTAAACCATATTTTATATTCCAGAAATATTTAAAATTAGTGCAAAGTTAATTAGGAGTTTCATACAGTTTTTTTTTTCTTTAAGCTTTCTCATTCAGAGATTCAGAATTCAACAGTTTTAATTGTGTTGGGTCAGAACACAGCATTTAAATATAGTTTAAATATGTTTTATTTGAACTCCTAAAAAGTTAGTGAGAGACATTTCTGCGTATGATTACAAGTATACCTGATTAAAAGGAAGAAACAGGGAAATGGGAAATGTATATGCTAAAAAGAAAGTAATTCTATAGCCAAATAGTCATTTCCACAAAAATAAAGAGTGATTTAACTGGCAATTAAGGTATATAAACATCTAAGTCTTGCTTCCTCCTCTTAGTTTCTT
This sequence comes from Ochotona curzoniae, assembly GCF_017591425.1. NCBI lineage: Eukaryota > Metazoa > Chordata > Mammalia > Lagomorpha > Ochotonidae > Ochotona > Ochotona curzoniae. The sequence goes on from NW_024464918.1 coordinate 11,023,764, forward strand.
CATGAATAGGAATTTTAAACTAGAATATTTGTTTACTCTCAGCTTTACTTCTGTGATAGCAAAAAGTAACAGGAAAGAATTGATTTTGTTCCTAGAGAAAAGCAGGTTGTTGAATAAAACAAATTTTGAGAGGAAAAAAGGTATAGATTATTAACCATTCTACTTTTGCATGTGTTGTTAAAACAAGAGAAGAAATCTGATTGCGATACATAAACGGTGATTTTCAAAATGGGAGCCACAATTCCATTAGGGATTAGTGAGTCATGTAGAAAGCCAAGCAATCAGTCATCTTCAGAATAATCATGGGGCACTATTTGCTATTGATACATTTGAAATATCCCAAATGTGTGCAAAACCGATAGTGGGCAAAATTTCTGGGATCCCATTCCAGATGAATGCCGTGGGACCGAACTACAGTAGTGGTTGTTGCATTCTTTATCATCTTCAATCTTTGGTTACATAAATGAGTGATGAAAGCAATGCTGTATCCTAACTGAGCAGTTAAAATATATTAATTCTAACAAACAGATTCATCTGAATGCATGTCTTTTTAATAGTCTCTTATTCTGTGTAACACAGTAAGAAGTACAATAAATACACAATAGGGAGTGCACATAAAAATGAAAAAAATCTGAAATTATGATAGTGGTGTAACAGTTTTATCATGATAATGTTTAAGCAAAGTAAATAAAAATTTAAAGGTTTTTACTTTTGATTTCAAATTTCATAAATATAGATACAGAAAAATCGCATTTTTTTCAGGGGTATTTAATAGATAATTTTTATCTGAGATGAGAGAGAGATTCCTTCTGTTGGTTCACCTTCAGATATCTGCAAGGATTTTAGGCTGGGGCTGGAACTGAGACCCAAATAATGAGTCTGGGTTTCTTGCTGGAGAGGAAAGAACCTAATAGTTGGAGCCGTTACTGCTCTCTCTGAGGTTCTGAATGAGCAGAAAACATAAATCAGGAGTGGAATCAGGTATTGAATATCAAAGCATTCCCCTATGGGACATGGGCAAATAATTAGACTTAACTACAACACAAAATGACCAGCGCTTCAATTATTTTCAAGGCTTTATAGAGATTTAAAAAAAGATTTATTTGCATATCCAAAAATTTTAAAAAAATTATGATACAATTCCATATCTTATAATATTTTGTTTTGGTTGTTAGCTTAGTTTCAACATTGCAAAGTCCCCTTGGAGACTTGTAGCAATATAGTATTTAATGGAAATTGTTACTGTTAGCTGAAATATTGGGGTGGGATTTTTTTTTTTTGTCTATAAATCAGTTCAAAGGAAGTTAGATGAAGCTCTACACAGAAAGCATACAAGGAAACTTCCAAAAGTGTGGAAAGTACATATGATCAGAAAAAGAAAAAAACAGAATATATAATTTCAAAAATATTTTTCTGCTTTTCATGACTTTCTTATTCCTATTTCTAACATACAAAATGAATCCATCTCCCTTTTTTCTTGATGCAGCTTCAGAAGCATAGTGGTTTCACCCTCCTTGTTCCCCTCCTCTCTCTCTTCCCCTTTATTGTTTTGCCCAAATTATTGCAATGCCATATTCATTCACTTCACAGTAACAAACTTAACTTTTTGATATTTACACTTTTTCTGATACTTAAACTTTCTGGTATTCCATATTCATGGAATAGCAAGTAGAGAGAGGAGAAAAAAGTAAAAATGAACTAAAATGAAAGTGGAAATCATTGTTACTCATGAGTATAGACTCTTGCTGCATGCAGAAGTTAATTCCTAGTATGCTGATCTCATTAATAGAGATTGTGTTTGTTGTGTTCTCTGTGTTAATTTTAACAGATAAGGGAGAGCATGTGTTATTTGTCATTTTGGGACTGACTTATTTCATTAAGCATAATAATTTCCAGCTTGGACCATTTCTTTTTTTATAGTTGAATAATATTCCATAATGTATATGTACCACTTTTTAAAAATCTGGTTATCGGTCAATGAGCATTTGACATGGTTTTGCGTCTTAGCTGTTGTGTGTGCTGCAATAAACATGGGATTGTAGATACCTATCTCATGCAAATTTCATTTCTTTTAAATGTATTTTCAGGAGTGGGATGGTTGGATCATATGGTAGATCCGGTTTTATGTGGTATCTGAGGAAACTCCATATTGTGTTCCATAATGGTTGTACTGGTTTACATTCCCATTAACAATGCACTGGTTCCTTTCCCACCACATCAATGCCAGCATTGATGGTTTTTAAATTTTTCTTTATCATGGCCCTTCTTGTTGGGGTTAGATGGAATTCCATTGTGGTTTTTATTTGCATTCCCCTGATAGATAGATAAACTGAGCATTTTTCCTGTGTTTGTTAGAAGTTTGGATTTCAATTTTTTGGCAAGTTCTTGTTCATATCTTTTACCAATTCTTAACTGGATTGTTTGTTCTGTTGTTGCGTTTCTGGAATTTCCTGTAGATCCTGGATATAAGTCCTCTGTTGTGTAGTTTGTCAATATTTAAGACTATGTTTTTCTCCTTCTGATGGATTCCTCTGCATTTCATTGACAATATTCTTTGTAGTGCAGAAGCTTCTTAGCTTAATGTAATTGCTTTTATTTACTTTTGGCTTGTCTTGGCTGCCTGTGCTTTTTTTTTTTTTCCCCATGAAGTCGTTGCCCTTGCCTGTGTCTTGCACTGTATTCTCCAAGTTTTCCACTAGTAATTTGATGGTATCAGGTCTTAGATTTCATTCCTTGATCTATTTAAAGCTGATTTTTGCATAAGGTGAAAGCCGGGGGTCTTATTTTCTTATTTCTACAAGGCAGAGCCCATTGTCCCAGCTCCACTTGTTGAAGAGACTGTCTTTTCACCATGAATTGATTTCTGTTCAATTATCAAAAATAACTTGGCTGTATATGGGTCCATTTCTGGGATTTCTGCTCTGTTCCGTGGATATTCATGTATTTTTATGACAGTACCAGGCTTTTTAAGATTAGGACTGTCCTGTAATGCTTCTTGAAGTCTAGTGTTATGATACCTGCAGCCTTGTTCTTGTTATTTCAGATTCCTTTCACTATTTGATATCTGCTGGATTTCCATATAATTTTTAGCATTGATTTTTCTGGGTCTGAGAAGAAAGTTGTAGACATTTTAATTGGAATCCCGTAAACCTACAGATTACTTGTGGTAATACTTCAAAAAACCTGCAATAAGTTCATTGAAAGTGCATATTATGGGGAAAAGACAATGACAATGTGTGAAACTAAAACATGCTTTGAGTAATAGTAAACCTATGTTTAAATTCCAGTTTTTGCATAAAAATTGTGAGGTGCCCTTTTGTGTGCCACTGGTTGCATTTGTGAAACCAACGATTTTTCTTAGCCCAAGAAATAATAAAAAATAATATAAAAAATCAACGCTGGAATAAATAGAGCAATATGTAAATGAGGAATGCCATATGTTATTAGGATAGCTAACTGCATATATAAAAAACTTTAGGTCAGATCTTATTGCTCAGTTACTGAATTAAACTGCAGTTTGGAGACAGTATATTGAAACCACTGTTTTAAGGTAGGTGTATACACACCAAGTGAGCAGTGATGGGTTGGTGTGTGTGTACTCGGTTACCTTCTGTGAATTCAATGAATTCTGGCTGGAAGTGCAGCATCGGTTATAATCTTGTCATGCCTGTAGCCCAAACCTCATTTGTTAGTTTCTCTGTTACTTTTGGTTTTTGCAGAGAACTTTATGGTCTGCTGAATTAAACAGCACAGCCTGCTCCTTTGATGGGGTGGAACAGTCTCTCCCCAGTGCTCTTCAGCGTAACTGGGGAAGTTGATAGAAAGCCGCCCAATAATCCTCATGTGCGCGGAGCACTTCTGGACCAGCTCTCAGCTAGCCCCCGTGGGGAACATGGTGCCGAGTCACAGAAAGTCTTGTTTTCTCCCTGTTGGAGCTTGCAGCAAATTAGGGCACCAGTGAAATAGCATAGCCATGTCGACTTCATGAATCTTTCTAAAATAGGATATGATGTGATATAACAAAGAAGTGATATAGGGGGAAATCAGGGAATATTAATTGCCAGTCTTGGTATAATACAGAAGCTGGATTGCTGTATTTTCAAAAAGTCTTTTAAATAACCTTGGAATATTGTAAATTTACAAAAAATTCTGAGACCAATTTTTGAGTATCATTTTTGTTACCACTGAATATATTTAGGAGTTTTCACATTTTGCTTTACTTGTTTCAACTCCTTTCCTCCCTAAGCATGCGGTTTTGACAGTTTGCTTGCCTGTCTGCTTCCCTTTCTTGCTTTTTTTTTTTAAGATTTATTTATTCTTATTACAAAGTCAGATATACAGAGAGGAAGACCTTGAGTTCGATGATTCACTCCCCAAGTGAGAGCCACAGCCGATACTTGCGCCCATTCGAAGCCGGGAACCAGGAACCTCTTCCGGGACTCTCACTCGGGTGCAGAGTCCCAAAGCCTTGGGCTGTCCTCTACTGCTTTTGTTTGCTTCCCATTTCTAGCGTTTTATTCTGCTATGGTTTCATTTTCACGTGTTTTTAAGTACAAAGACCTTACAAGTAACGGAAAGAGCTGATTGTGTCTGAGGGCAACTTTGTACCAGGGCAGTAACTCCTCTTTCAGAGGTTGCAGTTACTGTGTTACTAACCTTACTCTTGCCCGTTGGGTAGGATATGCAGTTCGTTCAGGAAGAAGTGACTTTTAAAAAAAATGTGGCTTTTGTTTTGTTTTGTTTCAGCTAAAATGCTGTGGTTTCCTCAGTGAGCAGTTCATTAGCTTTCTGTTAGCTAATGAACTTGTGGGACCAGTGGTTAAAAGTTTTTATTTTTGCGCTGACATAATTACTTGTGAAAATGTTTACATAAGAAATATAAATCATAATGATTAGATTTCCTTGTTAAGTGGCTTAGGTATGTTTTTCCAGGGAAGCATATATCTAGAGGATACTAATTATTAGTTATGAAAACTTTCCCATACGGACAAGTCAGAAATCCAGGAGGTTTAACCATGGAACGGTTAGCCACCCCTAGTCATGTGCCTCTCCAGAAGAGACATTTCCAAGTCTCCCTGACTGTCAGTGGTAAATCTGTCCTACCCACTGTGACTGATTATCCATAGCAAGTTGTTTCTTCTGAAAGTGATTAAGGCATTTTGCAAAAATGGTTAATCATCAAAAAACCACTTGTTTGCTACAGTTTATTAACTTAATTAAAACTTGACTGAGATATTATACCTGAAAAACAGTGTGGAAATTATTCTCTCTGGGTCAGGACATTGAGCTTCACCGTCAAGCTGGTCCAAAAATGTCATAGTTAATCGTACATCACAAACTGACCCAGAGGTACCAACTTATCCTGTGTAGATTGCTATAATATCTGTTTAATTTTATTGAATTGAGTAAAATAACATGCATTCATTAAGCTTAATGAAACATTTAATTTGGAAATCTTACTGCAAAAATAAAAGGATGTTGCTTTTGTCTTTAGGGACTAAAGAAAGTGGTTTTGTGTTTTAATGCAGTAATTCTGTTAAATTCAAACTGGGGCAATGTTTAGAGATTGTTGGTTTAATTTGACTTAGTCTGGATCTAGATTAAATTGCTCATTGTAGATGGGGAAACAGCATAGGGATAGGTTGTATGATCTTTAATACTATTGTATCTGTTAGTGGCAAGGCTGAAAAACCTGAGTTTTAAATTTTGTACACTATTAGTTGTATCTCAAAGCCATCATCTTGTCCTTTATTAGTAAGAATTCTCACCATCCTTGCCAACCTCCTGCAAACCTTTGCCCTGTTTCTTCTCTCTCTCTCTGCAACATATATTCCTGTACCCTCCCAACCAAGCAAAGGAAAAGGATGGGTAGTTTTATGGAACTGTTCAAACATTATTATATACCCTAAGATAAGAGATGTGCAGTAGAGAGCTACACCTGCCACTTAGTTACATTCCAATATTACATTCTTTGCATTGTAACTTAATGGATATGAGGGAGGTTTTTGAATGTTGGCTGCTCTAATTTTACCTGTTGCCATGGCTTATCAGGTATGTGACGTTGAACAAGCAGCTTTATGTATTGCAATGTTTTCATCCGAAAGAAAAGGAAGTTGTTAGTAGTAGATACCTGGTATGTGCCTGGGAAGATTAAATAAAGTGACATTCAGCAAACCCTTAGGAAAATATCTGGTACAAAATATTTACTTATTGAATGGTAATTATTAAATTCTGTAGAATTTAGGTAGAAACAAATTTGTGGATTATAAATGCATGAAGCTTACAAATGCCATACAAATATAAGGTTTTATTTAATTAGAGTTATTATTGTATGACTATCCTGTGAAAGGCCTTGGAATAACCCAGTTCTCTCAATTTCATGGGCATATAATTTTCAAGAATAATTGTAGAACATACTGAGGAATGTAATATTTGATTCGGCCAGGACAGTCTGTGTTCTGTTCCAGTAGACCCCTGAAAACAGGATGTTGTCAGAGCATTAGCCCACAATATAAAACAGTCTGTCCTGCTTTTGTGCGGTCTCAGAGCTGTGGTGTAAAGGAGGAGTGTGCAATCCAGACACCATTCAACCTGGGCAGCTTTGCTGAGTCTTGTGTAACCAGTTCACAAGGAATTCCAGGTTTCTCCTGTCCAGTACTATCTATCTGTAATAAATCCTCTCCAAGTAGCTTATTGTATATGAGTGTTTTTTGTCTTGCTGGATCCAGATTAGTAGCCACATATCATGCTTCATAATCACAAAAATGCTAATTTGACAATTAGTCTACTTTTAAGTATCATGTTACTCAGACCCTGCATTATAGCACATAATTAAACCCTTATACCTCTCTCATAGTTGGCTTCCAAAATTCAGATTGTTGGCACATTAAAAATTTACAGTTTTTACAACCTTATTGGTCCAGATTCCAGGAGTCTATGGTTGTCTATTTTTTAAAGATTTATTTATTTTTATTTGAAAGATAAAATTTATAGAGAGGGAAGGAGAGACAGAGAAGTGCTTCATCTGCTGGTTCACTCTGCAAATGGCCACAATGACTGCAGCTGAGCTAATGAATCAGGAGCCTCTTCCAGGTCTCCTTTGTGGGTGCAGGGGATTGAGGACCTGAGCTGTCCTCTGCTGCCTTCCCAGGACATAGGCAGAAAGCTGATCGAAAGTGGCATAGCTGGAACTAGAACTGGCACCCTGGGGGGATGCCGACTACACAGGACAAATGATTGGTCTGCTTGATCATTTTAACTGGAATTTTGTAGAGACTTTTCCTTCAAAATAAAGGAATCATTAATTGATTAGCAAGTGGTGCTAGCTGAGTAGTGTTTCTAGTGTTTTTTTTTTTTTCCCTAACAGAAGGGTTGTTCTGGCATAAGATACATGATGCTATTATACTCTGAATGGATTCTAAAATTCAGAAGGAAACATTAGACTTATTACTAGAACACAGCTAGCCTGAGGGGTGGAAGGAAACCCATCCTTAAATTAAAAAAAATCTACTGTTTATTTCATTTCCTGATTTAAGCTACTCTTTAAGAGTTGCACAGACATGAAAACTCTAATAAAGATCACCTACAGATCATCAGTATCAATGGCAAATGTCGAAGGGGAGAAATTGAATGACAGAAATGACCACAAGCTTTTGCGCAACATGCAGTTGTTTCACTTTCACTTCATGGTTAAAAGAATGTTTACAAAAATGGTTCTAAAAAACTTTATCATCATTTTACTTTAAAGAAAACATTCTTGGGCCCAGCGCGGTGGCGCAAGTGGTTAAGGTCCTCGCCTTGCATGTCCGTGATCCCATATGGGCGCCAGTTCTATCCCTGCAGCCCCACTTCCCATCCAGCTCCCTGCCTGTGGCCTGGGAAAGCAGTGGAGGACGGCCCAAAGCTTTGGGACCCTGCACCCGCGTGGGAGACCCAGAAGAGGCTCCTGGCTTCGGATTGGCATAGCATTGGCTGTTGTGCTCACTTGGGGAGTGAATCATCGGATGGAAGATCTTCCTCTCTGTCTCTCCTCTCTGTATATCCCCCTTTCCAATAAAAAAAAAAAAAAAAAGGAAACATTCTCAGCAAGCCATTTCTCTTTCAAACTGCAGTTGCCAAAACCCAGAAACTCCACAGTTGGCAACGCATGTGGTTACATAGTGATGGGTGGTTTACTTATATCCAAAATCAATTTTCACTAAACTTAAACTAATATTAGTAAAAATTAAGAATACTAACTAGAGAAAACTTACAAATGAAAGAAATTTATAAAGGCACATTTCATAGATTCTTGTTAAATTTTATAATCAATCATACAGATTACCATCACCTAGTTATGATTCAATTGATTTTTGTTCTTTTGTTAAAGGGCAATGAGAAGGATCAGGGCAGCTCAGCTGTTCTATGAATGGAAAGCCTTTACAAGAAACTTCTTTTTTTCTTCTTTTTTTCTTTCTAAACTACTTTTATCCTAAATGTAAGCGCCAATATAAGGTAGATGTTTCAAACCATTCTCCTTTAGGAGTTCACAACATTTGTCTCCCTTTAGAAGATGTCCCATATACTTTCTGCTTTATGCGATAGGAAGCCAAAATGCCTCATTCTGTGTAATGCAGTAGTTCAAGGCTGCACGGTAAATAAACTTGTACCTCCATGATTGCCAGCTATTTTTAACATATTGCCAAGCCATTTCTTAAGGAGAATGTTACGCATTTCAGGGTAAATTCAAGGTTAAAGGTGGGCACATAGTAAGATGTTTGGGAACAATGTGGGCTCAATTGTACTATTGTATGTTTTTAGCTGTGTGTCTTTGTATAAAAATTGTTTTATGACACAGTTTGAAAAGCACTGAAGTCCCCTAGGTGCTAAAGAATCTTTTACCATAATATGATTAATAAAGCCAGTTTCAGGTATTATATCAATTGCAGGAATCATTTCGTATTTGCATAAAACAACAACATTCTCAAGAGAATTCCATGAAATGTCAGAGAGGTGATTGAGTGTTCACACAAGGGGGTAAGGCAGAAATGAGCTGAATAGAGAGACATTCTACTGGGCCTTGCCACACAGTCAGAAACTCCTCGTAGCCTTGCAAACCAGGGAGCCATACTCCTTATACCCTTGTGCTGTCTGTCGCTACTGCCTGGCTTCCTGCAGGTGTCTGTGCTACCAGTGACTAAAAAAATGAAATGAGGATGAAGCACTGAACCCCCAACTGTGTGACAATGCTGTCATTGCCCAGATCATTTTACAAGAAATTTTCTGCAGAGATATTGAAGTTTTCACAGTCTCTTATTCTTATGTATAATTGTGTATGTGGATGTTACATTGAGACTTCTAGCTCCAGATGTTATATCACCCCCACTTTTCATTTCCACAAGCAAGGTCTTTTTTCCAGTATCTTCTTTACAGCAAATGATGCTGTTATCTACCAAGCTGAGCAAACTACAGATGGGCTTGTTAGCATTGTTGCCTTCCTCTTCCATCCATAGCATTCTCAGATCAGGTCACCTCTGCTGTGTTCTCATGATGCTATGTGATATTTTGTTCATGAAACTTATCAACTTTTGTGAGCATCTATTTATGTTAGTGACTTTTTGGTGAGTGTATGTGTATATGACCAGGTTGATGTTTGCTCATTGGTGTTACACATCAGTCTTCATTATAATTACAGTGCAGTTGTAGTGTTTATCACAGCAAGGGGTGCAAACATGTCTAATGGATCTGCACTCTTTTTGCCAAACGATTTAAAAGGCCATGTCTTTAGGAACTAAATTCCTTTTAATGATAACTGTCAAGGCATCGGCATCCAAAGATTGTCTCTTCCTCTGTAGTGGATTGTTGACAGCGGCAGCAGACAGTAGGGCTAGACCGGTCTGAAAATGGTGAGATCTCCGTTATGGTTTTCAGAGACACCCAGATGGTGTTCTACCATACTGAATTTAGAGAAATTTGGATTGAGTGATTGATTGTTAATCCTGTCCCCAATGCTATGGCTTACTTTCTGTAGTGCTCACTTAAAATTAGCTAGATTGACAGAGTGAGAGCAATGGTGATACCTGAGTTTCAATTCAGCTGGATCTCAATAACCTTGTCCTCTGCTCACACCCACTGCCTGTAACCCTGTGTTTTCACCTTTGAGAGGATGAGGTTCATTAGCAAAGGCAGATCAGAATATTCAGGCATAACATCATCATCATCATTAACAACAACAACTAAAACTCTTTCAACCCAGTAGTCTTATGAAAATAAGGTTTATGCTTCACCCCCTTCACATGTCTCGTCTGGATAGACAGAAGCTCTGTGCTCTGTAGCCAGGCACTCAGGAACTGGCAGATAAAATCTTGCATTTGGTAGAGTTGAATCATTGTAATCCTAATCTTCCATATGTGCTTCACATTGCAAAAACTAGAGTGGAGCACTGTGAATAAACCTCTTATTGTCTTGTCCAGAAAGTGACTCTCATTGCTTTGGCTCTTATTCCATGGATGAGAACTAAATACCTGTCCAGTCCAACTGTTACAGAGCTGAAAAATACAGAAGCCAGAATGATGGCTTTCTTCCATTTCAGGACATTTTGATTTTATTTGTTTATTGAGCAATAGAAACATTTCTTGTAAAGAAATAATATTTTAAAGAAGAGTAAAATTGGGCGACTGGAAGCAAGACCAGAGTCTTGTATCCCTGCCTGTATGCCTTTACTTATAGCAACCATGCCTTGCAATTATACTGAAGGTGTCTCCATGTAGGGCACTTCTGTGCCTCGCAAGAGAACTGCGTGGTCTCATGATGTCTAATGTCACTGCAAAGTTTCAATGTTCTATTTGTAAATAATGAATCTTTCTGGAGATGTATTAAGGCAGTTGTTAAAAACTTGTGGTCAACTCTTCAGGACTTTGGGTAATGTAAATTTTCAAAGAAAACATAGCGTGTTAGTATATAAAATGAAAAATAATCTACCCATAGTTTCTATCAAAATTAATTGTTATCTTTTAAGACTTCTCCAAATTCATACTCACATACAGTTATAGTTGGAATTTTGTATTTTTTTATTTCACATTTTATCTTAAGTATTTTTGAATTCTGTTTGGGCTTTTAGTTGGTTATCTTCATAAATGTAGTAATGACTGAACTGAGCTAACTCAGTCTTTTCAAAATTTGTTTTGTTTTATTTGAAAGGCAGAGGGAGGAAAAAGAGGCACAGAGAGAGATTGAAAGAAGTCTTGCATACATTGGTTTACCTCCCAATTGCCACAGCAGCCAAGACCGGGTCAGGGTGATACCAGGAAATTGGATCTCAGTCCGGGAATCCTGCATGGGTGGCAGAATGCCAAGTATTTAGGCCATCACGTGCTGTCAGCCAGATTGCACTTTGTCAGGAAGCTGAAGTGGAAGTGGAACATCTAGAACCTTAACCAGGCATATAGAAATGGGAGGAATATGGGCATCCCAAGCAGTCAGTTAACTGCTGTGACACACGCCTATCTCCTAAATCAATCTTCAGTGCAATAATTGAGCATTTTAATTACATTTCTGGAGATGTTTCAACCTAATGATTTGGCAATAATAATGAATAATACTAGGAATTAAGAGAAAACCAAAGAAGCTTATAACGAGAAGAAATTTGTCTGAAAGAAGTTAGTATACGGAGTGGTAGACTCTGTAATCCAGCAGATATGAGCTGAAACTAGAATGAAGCAAATACTTGCTGAGTGTACTAAGTATATTTTTAAAGTACTTTTTGCTACCTACCTCACTTTTCCCTCACAACAACCAGTGAAAAACATGTCTGTCACTCAAGTTACAGAGAAGCAAACTGAATCTGAGAGTTTATTTTTTGTCTGGGGTTATAGGTTGAATAGTGGCTTCTTATGCACTGAAAGCTAGACCTGTGTGTTTACTCATTCTACATTCTTGCATCCCCCTAATGCGGGTCTTTAAAAACAACTAGGTGTGAGGAAATATTGGTGAAGAGGCATTGTAATCCTTTTGCTAACATTACCCACAGCCACTGTTAATTTTCCTTTTCAAATTGTAATCAATCATTTAAAATTGCATCGAAATTTAGGTTAAAAATATAAAATAAAATGCCAACGAAAATTTTTAATTCGGGTTAATGTGCTTCCATGATTCATTTTTTTCCATAGAATTAATGAGAATCACCAAGTGACAGATTATTCTGTGGGCTAATATTAATTCTGTCTTTTAACCCAATAAGAATACATAATGCATCATATAAATCAAGCCTTTCAAGAAAACAACTTGTTTAACTGCCTTCAAATCAGTGTACTCAATAGTAATGACTCTACTCATTTTGCAAAAGAGAGGAAGCATAATAACTATTAATTTTTCAAATAGTAATAAATCTTATGCTAACATAGCTTAGCTGTGCATAATACTGGCAAGTGTATATAGGAACAAAAATATAAAGTTGAACATCTGCTGTCTTCTTGATGAGTTAGTGTTCTTCATGTCAGTTGATGTAAGGACATTGTGTTTTTAAAAAATATAGCATAATATTTTCTCCTGAGGTAGATATCACAAGTTTTGTCCCTGTTTTAAGATGTGGCCAAAAGTATCTGTAGCCTAAGTCATTTTAATTATTGTCTATATTTTATATTTGGAATAATGCTGGCCATGATGATGATTCCTCAAAAATGCACAAGCCATTTTCTCTAGAACCTGAGAATGTCTTACATTGTGCAGCACATAACACTTTGCAGACATAATTAAGAGTATTAGCCAGATCTTAAAATTAGGAAATTACTGCAGATTATCCAATCTAGGAGATCAAGAATGTCCACTCTTATAAGGCCGAAGCAGGAAGGCTAGATATAAACATTAACATTGAAATGTTTCTATCACCTTTTCTGAGTAGGACTGAGTTGTCATCCCACACTCTTACTTGTCAGTCCAGTATGGCCGCATTTCCATGATGCTGCTGTGTCTGATCCTTCTCAGGAGATAATTCTCAAGGGGAAGTAGCGTGAGATTCCAGGAAGCATTATGCACACTGAATGCCACGCCATTTGTACTTTTCTATGGGTAAACACTCTAATTTTTTTAAAAGGATTTATTTATTTTTATTGGAAAGTCAGATTTACAGAGTGGAGAGAAGGAGAGGAAGATCTCCTGTCAGCTAATTTACTCCCCAGGTGGCCACAACACTCAGAACTGAGCCGATCTGAAGCCAGGAGCTAGAAACTTCTTTCAAGTTGCCCACATGGGTGCAGGGTCCCAAGGCTTTGGGCCGTCCTCAACTGCTTTCCCAGGTCACAAACAGGGAGCTGGATGGGAAGAGGGGCCACAGGAATTAGAATCGGTGCCCATATGGGATCCAATGTGTGCAAGGCCTCCTCCTCTGTGCTGCAAACTCGATCTTTAATAAAGAAATGTATACTGGGGGTGGGGTAGTTCTCCTTTCGCAGTTGATTTCCCAACCATGCTTTTGGGTCTCTGGGCTTCTTCACTTCTTTTTCTCTGACTCACTTGTGCTAGGTAGATGCGTGCAGGCATTTTCTTTCTTTTACTTTTTTTTTTTTTAAGATTTATTTATTTATTGGAAAGTCAGATATACAGAGAGGAGGAGAGACAGAGAGGAAGATCTTCTATTCAATGATTCACTCCCCAAGTGAGCACCACGGCCGGTGCTATGCCGATCTGAAGCCAGAATCCAGGAACTTCTTCCGGGTCTCCCACGTGGGTGCAGGGTCCCTCCCAGGCCACAAGCAGGGAGCTGGATGGGAAGTGGAGCTGCCAGGATTAGAACCGGCGTCCATATGGGATCCTGGCATGTTCAAGGCGAGGACTTTAGCTGCTAGGCCACGCTGCCGGGCCCGCGTGCAGGCATTTTTACACTATTTAAACAAACCCTAATTTTACTATACAATGAAATTCTGCTTTGATTTCTTATCTCTTTGAAGGCAAGAACCTGGAATGTAGCCTAAGTTGCATACTCCCATAACATCACTAGTTCCATTGACATGATTTTAGAAGTTCTAGTTAGAAAATATAATAATTGTTTTTATTTTATACACTGACAATACATAATCCAAAATTAAAGTTCAAAAAAAAAAGACCTCATTTTTAGAATCATCAAAATAAATAACACAGTTAGGAATAAAGTTAATGGGGCTTAAACATACATTGAATGAAAGGAACTGCAGACTGCATATACAGATGAAAAGACAATTCTACTCATAGTTTAGAAAACCTAATATTGTGGGCCTCGTGCAGTAGCCTAATGGCTAAAGCCCTCACTTTGCGTGCGCTGGGATCCCATATGGGCGCTGGTTCATATCCTGTCTGCTCCACTTCCCCTCCAACTTGCTTTTGGCCTGGGAAAGCAGTAAATGACAGCTCAAAGCCTTGGGACCTTGCACCCATGTGGGAGAGCCAGAAGAAGCTCCAGTCAGCTCAGCTCCAACCGTTGTATCCATATCTTTCTCTAGCTCTCTTTCTCCCTCTGAATCTGCCTTTCCAATAAAACAAATAAATAAATATTAAAAAAATAAGAAAAACAATATTGTTAAAATATCCACACTACCCAAAGTGATGTATCAATGCATTGTAATCTCCAAAAAATAACAATGATAATTTAAAAATAGATTCAAAAAATTCCTAAATTCAGGTGGAACATTTGGGGAGTGAGATAGGAATAGGTGATTTTGGTCTGTCTTTCTCTCCCTCTGTCTCTCTTCCTCTCTCTTTCCTTCTGAGGGCTTGTGTCTATGCTTTTCAAACAATTTTTTAAAATGAATGAAAATAAAATATCAAGAAAATGAGTTAAAGTTAAATGGATAGACATCTATAGAAAGAAAGTAGTAAGCAATATGTATGTGGAAAAATTCTGAATGTTAGTAATCATCAAGAGAATTCTAATCAAAACCCTGCTGCTTAATTCCTGTTGGAATGTCATTATGCCAACACAGATAAATAGTTTTAGCAAGGATATGGAAATTTTCAAATGCTTACACATAGGTAATCATAAGACAAAATGGAGTAGTTCTTACAGAAAATATTATGTAGTTTTTTCAATAAATTAAAAATAGAATTCTCATATGTCTGTTGACTTCATCTCGTTGATTGGAACACTATTCACAATAGGCAAGATGTAATGCCTTCTCGTGTGTTAATGCATTTCCAAAATTAAGTAAATGAAATGCATACAGCAGAATATTATTATCTTTAAGAAAGAAGGGAATGGTGAAATATCTGACAGTGTGAGTCTTAGAGTATAGTGCCAACTGCTCTAATTCATACACACAGGACTATTTTCTTATTCTACTTTTGTGAAGGGTCTGAAATAGTCTCAGAAACAGAACTGAATGGAGCTTGCCAGGGCTGCAGGAGAGGAGAAATGACGAGCTGCTACTCAGTGGTCATCACATTTCAATTGCGTAAGATAACTTTTAGAGCTCTACTATGTAACATTGTGCTCATATTAATGTATTCTACACTGAAGATATTGTTGAGATGATAGATCTGATCTCTTATATAGTTTTTTTTTTAACCATAATGAAATAAAACAGTTGTGGACCAAATACAGTATAAAACAAACAGAATCAGATAGGGACACCATTGGTCATTTGGAGATATTCTGATCCTGTTACAATGACTTTAATTTTGGAATTTTCTTGTGTTTTTTTAATATACTACCTCAAACTATACCCTAGTCTATCTAATCTCCTTTTCTGTATTTTTAATAGCACTCAGTGGACTCAACAAAGTTGGTTGCTGTGGAAACATAAGTCTTCCTTCTTCAAAAATATTTTTCAATAATAAATGTCACCATGTAATTCTTTTCTCAAGTTTCCCCTAAATTTTCAGTTGCTAGGGAGTTTCTCTCTTCCATTTATTGAACAACATTGGACAAATGTTTTTGCTGCAAATTCCAAGCAAAGGCATTGCTCCAATATTTTAAATTTAATTACAGTTTTGACATGTGAAGATAGGGCATGAGGCAATTCAACAAGGATAAATAAAAGCATCTTGTTCTTGGATTACTTAGCATTAGAAAGACAAAAAAACTAAATGGTGAAGCAAGTATCTGGCTTGGCAGTAATTAAAGAAATACTCCAGGACCCAGCGGTGTGGCCTGGCAGCTAAAGTCCTCGCCATGAATGCACCGGGATCCCATATGGGCGCCGGTTCTAATCCCGGCAGCTCCACTTCCCATCCAGCTCCCTGCTTGTGGCCTGGGAAAGCAGTAGAGGATGGCCCAAAGCTTTGGGACCCTACATCCACATGGGAGACCTGGAGGAAGTTCCTGGCTCTGGATCGGCATAGCACCAGCCATTGTGGTCACTTGGGGAGTGAATCATCAGATGGAATATCTTCCTCTCTATCTCTCCTCCTCTCTATATAACTGACTTTGTAGTAAAAATAAATAAATCTTAAAAAATAAAACAAGAAATAATTCCAGTCCTAAATATGTGTATTCTAGTTACTGATGTGCATACTATGCTTAATCATCATTTGAGAAGTGGAGAATTTCTTTTCTACCCAGGATGATTTGGATAATTGTAACATCCTTCAGGGATCATACAAAATTATCAATTTAAAAATAAGCCCTATGCAGATTTCTTGAAATTTGAGTCATATGAATGATTGCTTTGGCATGATTTAACAGACTTTTTATACCACCAAGGCTGGACATTCTCCACACTACATGTTCACATAAAAACACAGATATCTTCTGCTTCACCAATTTTCACAGCTGAATTTTAACATTTATTTTTATAATAGTAAAATATTTTGTCTTATTTTTCACTGATGCTCTTTGATAACAGACGAATTTACGTATGTCCAGAGAAGCAAATTAATTGATGATGAGCTGATCTCCTCTGATTTTCTTTGTTGAATATCTACAGCTTAGATAGATGAGTCTCCAATAAGAAGTACTGAAGTTAGTTTTAATAGGAGAAATCACTAACAGGATTGATGAACTTGGGCCCAACACAATAGCCTAATGGCTACATGAGCTCAGCTCAGCTCAGCACTGGTCATTGCGGTCATTTGGGGAGTGAATCAGAGAATTGAATATCTTTCTCTATCTCCCTCCTTTCTTAAATGTGAGTTTCCAATAAAAAAAAAGTCTTAAAAGAATTGAAGAATTACAAACATGTCTAGCATGCAAATAGAAAAAATATGTATAATTGGGAACATTTCATGTAAAACCTTTAGCTTTTGTCTTAGATTTTCAAGTATTGATGCTTTGTTTTTTAAAAAAGTACATGTCATGAAACTTGAATAGTAGAGATTGAATAAAATATAAATTACTCCTTTTTAAATGATTTATTTATTTTTATTGGAAAGACAAATTTACAAAGAAAAGGAGAGGCAGAGAGAAAGATCTTCTATCTGTTGTTTCACTCCCCAAATGGCCATAACAGCTAGGGCTGAGCTGATCAGAAGCCAGAAGCCTCCTCTGGGTCTCCCAAGTGTGTACAGGTTTCCAAGAAATTGGGCAGTTGTCCACTGCTCTCCAGGAACGTAAGTAGAGAATCAGAAACGGAGCAGCAGGACATGGTGCCAGCCACCAAAGTTACTGCTTTCAATCTTTGTTTCTACTTGTTTGATAGAACAGCTATTGGTGATTGACATTTTCTCAAGCCTGTGTTTCTTATGGAGGTTTTGAATTTGTATCTACCCACAATACATTAAAAAGTTTTTAAGTTTTATTGGAAAGGCAGATTTACTGAGCAGGGACACAGAGAAAAAGATCTTCATCCGCTGGTTCACTCCCTAAATGGCAGGCAAAGGTAGGAGCTGAGGTGATCTGGAGCCAAGTGTCGGGAGTTTCTTCCAGGTCTTCCATATGGGTATAGGGATGAAAGGCTTTGCACCATTCTCTGCCGTTTTACTTGGCCACAAACAGGGAGCTGGATAGGAAATACAGGAGTCCCGGCACAAACTGGTGCCCATATGGGTTGCCAGTGCCTGCAGGCAGAAGATTAGCTAGTTGAGCCATCATATTGTCATTGCCTTGATTATATTCTGAGCCCTAGGTTTTTTATTTTAAAGATTTATTTTTATTATTTTTTTTATTGGAAAGGCGGATATACAGAGAGGAGAGACAGAGAGGAAGAGCTTCCGTCCGATGATTCACTCCCTAAGTGAGCGCAAAGGCCAATGCTATGCCAATCCGAAGCCAGGAGCCTCTTCCGGGTCTCCCACGTGGGTGCAGGGTCCCAAAGCTTTGGGCCGTCCTCGACTGCTTTCCCAGGCCACAGGCAGGGAGCTGGAAGGGAAGCGGAGCTGCCAGGATAGAACCGGCGCCCATATGGGATCCTGGGCGTGCAAGGCAAGGACCTTAACCACTTGCGCCACCGCGCCGGGCCCCTGAACCCTAGGTTTTACAACTGAAGCTAGACAAGTCATCAAACTGTAAAGTTTCTCAATTTTAAAATGAGTTTTTAATGATATTTGCTTAATAGGGTTAAGATAACATCAGTCAGGATAATGCACATAAAATACTTAGCAAAATGATTGTCAGCATATAGCAATTGTTGTTATACGTAAGTGTATGTTTTATAGAAATTGTGTATTTTTATTCAAATTCTTGAATTTTAAGTAAAATATTTCTGGGCTCCTTAGTTTATTTCTATTATAGTGATTTAAAGACCTGGCTGAGATTTCCATGGTAAAGAGTTAGAAGGATTACTAAAGTTTCTGTTCAGAGCTTAATGTAGGTCTCAGCCTCTAATATAAACTTTAAAGTTAAAACCAACGCCCCGGGATCCCATATGGGCGCCGGTTCTGTCCCAGCAGCCCCGCTTCCCTTCCAGATCCCTGCCTGTGGCCCGGGAAGGCAGTCGAGGATGGCCCAAAGCTTTGGGACCCTGCACCCGCGTGGGAGACCCGGAAGAGGCTCCTGGCTTCGGATTGGCATAACATCGGCCGTTGGGCTCACTTGGGGAGTGAATCATCGAATGGAAGATCTTCCTCTCTGTCTCTCCTCTCTGTATATCTGCCTTTCCAATAAAAATAAAATAAATCTTTAAAAAAATAGTACATGAGTTCTTTACACAGTCTCCTCCAATGATTATCTCTTGTAACACAGCTTCTATCCCAGTGTTGGGATAGAATAGCAGTGCTAATGAGAGAAAATAAAGGAGACTATATTAAAGGTTCACACAAAAATCCCAATTATGCATAATGTCATAATTTGGATAAATAGTTCATCATTTTTATTGGCCAATGAAATCTTCAGAATTATGCTATTAAGGGAAATACTGCAAATTTACAATGGTTTCGTGGTTCCAGAGCCTGTTGCCACTATTATTTGCATGGCTGATTTATGGCCAAATGCCTAACCTCAAATCTCCTCTTGTTTTTCTATTACTATGAAACCATCTGCAATGCTTTCAGAGAAAATGCTTCCTGATGTCATAATATTATGACAGACTTGATGATATTAAATAGAATAGTACAGAATATGGGTAAGAATTTTAAAAGAAATATATTGGTTTGTCCAGCTAGTACAAGTCATCTTGTTTCCCTTCATACATTGCCTGAGTTATGATGTCCTTTCTAGTTCTTTTTGGCTTTTAAGCTGAGCTCAGGTTGTGTTTTTGGACTTAATTTCTTAATGGACAAAAATCACAGACACATTGTTTTACTCACCATGGTCTTGAATGTCCACTGCATGCCAGCTACTCATTAGGTGTTTGGGAATGAAAACCCTGTAACCCATGGAGCTTCTATTGCAATAAGGGGATATAGGTAACAGACAGTAAATATTATAAGGAATTAAATTGTGCTTGGCTAAGGAGTGTGATAAGTATAATGAGAATAAAAGGAAATAGGCATTTAAAAGGCATGAGAGCAGAGCAGGTTGCAACCCCAGCTGTGGTGGTTATGATGATTTTCTGACAAAGTGAGTTGTGAACAAAGACATGAAAGAAGTCGGGTGATGTGTTTCGTAACTATTTGGGGAAGACCATTCATAAAGAGGAAAATGTTTTGCATTGTTACATGCAAATTATCATTCGAAAGTGTGTCGGTAGCATTCATGGAACAGCCAGGAGACCTCTGTACCTGCTGGTAAGCATGTGGAGTGAGGAAGAGAAGTAAGATCAGTGGGAGGTGGGCTTTCTGTGGCTGCACAGAGCCACAGAAATGCAAATAGTCTTGAAATTCTCTTACCAGAGAATGGCTTTGACTTTGAGTAAATAGGAGGAGCCATGCAAGAATGAATTTTGAGCAGCTGTGCTATTTGAATCACTTTTTAAAGAAATTGCACAGTTTTGCTAAGGTCCTTTTTACCGGCACTATGTGCAGTGTTATGCCACACTCCAGAATCCGATTTATTTTTTGTGGATACCTGTCATCACACTTGCCTTTAATCAAATTACAATAAATGATTAAAATGTATCGACATTTCTATTTTAAATATTGAAGTTATCAGAACAGTGCTAAAAATAGTGGTTTCAACTTCCTAAACCTAAAATTTGACTAATTTAAAATAACTTTCTCTGTCTACTTATTATCACTCTTCAAAATGCCTCAGGCGATTTTTGCAGTTTCTGTCCTGTTTTTAACAGTACATAATCAGCTCTATTTTAAATAAAAGAGTTAATGAATTCGTAATAGTTTTCTTCAACTTACTCTGCATATTAGTTTTATTTGGTAGATTTTTTTTAAAAAAGCTAGACTTTTTAGCAGGAAGGTACATGCAGTAAAATTACATGTGCCTCTGCCTGTTCTTTTTTTTTTTTTTAAAGATTTATTTTTATTATTTTTTCATTGGAAAGGTGGATATACAGAGAGGAGAGACAGAGAGGAAGAGCTTCCGTCCGATGTTTCACTCCCCGAACCGGCGCCCATATGGGATCCCGGGCGTGCAAGGCGAGCACCTTAACCACTGCGCCACTGTGCCGGGCCTGCCTCTGCCTGTTCTTAATTCAGGTGAATGCATTATAAGAATCCAATCACTGGGTTTGAGATCTTGAAACAGAATAAAACGTTGGTCAAACCAAAGGAAGTAGGTCAGTTCACAGGTTGCTTGCCTCAACCACTGGATCAGTTGGTTTCACTCCTTATTTTCCCAGCAGATTTCACACAAAACTCTCTCAAAAGAGTTTAAAATTGTATTAAATGTGATTATTGTAATCTATCTAATTGTAGATAGAACTGTATCCAAAGAGCTAGTTCTTAAAGGTTTTAATTTTTAATGCTAAAAACACTATTCTGTTTAAATAAAATCACTTAATGTTCAAATTAAAGCTAGTTAAGTTTTATTTATTATGCAGGGTACTTAAGACACATGACTTTTTTAAAAAAGATTTATTCATTTTTATTGGAAAAGTGGATAAACAGAGGAGGAGAGACAGAGAGGAAGATATGTGTGATGGTTCATTCCCCAAGCAGCTGCAACAGCTGGAGCTGAGCCAATCCGAAGACAGGAGCCAGGAGGTTCCTCTGGGTCTCCCACACGTGTGTAGGATCCCAAAGGTTTGGGCTATCCTCAACTGCTTTCCCAGGCCACCAGCAGGGAGCTGGATGGGAAGTGGAGCTGCCAGGGTTAGTGCCGGTGCCTGTATGGGATCCCAGTGCGTTCAGGGCAAGGACTTTAGCCGCTACACTATTGCACTGGGCCTTTTTAAGAAAGATTTAATTACTAAAATGGGCTGATTCTTCCATCTGCTGGTTTACTTGCTGTGTGGCTGCAATGATTAAGTCTAGTCCAGCTGAAATCCAGGAGCCCTGAAACTTCACCAAGGTCTCCTTCATATGTAGCAGAAGCCTAATTACTTGGACCATAATCAATTATTTTCCAGGAACTGAATAATAAGAAGAGCAACTTAGACTGAAAGTGGCATTCTGATATGTAATGTTAATACTTCAAGTGACAGCTTAATGTGCTATGCCACTGTACTGAATTGAGAAAACTAGCTTTTAGCATGAATAATTATAGAGCAAATTATGTAGCATATTGTAAGTGCTATAGTCTGTTAACATTATATGTCTCGACATATGCCCATTCACATATATGTAAATATATAGAGATATTTGCATTCGCTATACTCAAAAAATTTTTCATAGTCTTTTCAGGAAGTCAGATACTGTGAACTAATAAGTTTATTTTTCTTTTCAAAGTGGGGAAAACATCAATAAATTGTAACAGTACTGTTAGTTTCTTTTAAAATTTAAATATTAAATATATCTTAATATTCAGGTTAACAAAATGTAGTCAAATGAAATGAAGATATGTGTTCAGATCATCAAGATGATGAGAAAATACCTGAACAGCATTTTCTCATTTAACTAATTCATTTGTGGACTGAACCTAGCAAAGAGAAGGCTAGAGACTATGGACATAAACATGCTTAATTTGATCACTGGTTTTCGATAGATTAATTACCAAACACAATATGTTTATTTTAAAAAAATATTTGCCATGTCCCTGTAATATACTAGACACTGTATTGAGAACTGAGAAAATAAGGAGGAAACATTTGTTTTCTGTCTTTAGCGATTCATTGGTTAAAATAGGAAAGAGTGATTAAAAATAGATGGATGACTAATCACACCCTTTTATTAAGATTCATTCTGCAGTAATTTATTGGATGCTATTTTGGATATAGTCGTTAGTATGAGCTTCCCTGTCATGCTGGAATCAAGTTGAACCCTAAGTCAGAAAACAAACTGACCACAAGAAGGAGAGGACACAACTAGTGGATGAGAGGAGGGGACATCTTTCTGGGCAGAGCAAATAGTCACAGCTTTTAAGGAATTCCTGAGGGGAAATGAGTAGTCGTGAGGCATAGATGGAGAGAGATGAGTACCAAGTTACAAAGGGTTTTGCGGAGTGTAGCCAAAACAAACAAACAAACAAAAACAAAAAACGGTATTGGGAGTCCATGAGTTCATGGGAGGGCCTTCATCAGAGCAACAAGTTCTGTGCTTTCAAAGATTTCTTCCATGTGTCAGGGAGAGAATGGATTGCGGCTAGAGTGAAAAAGGAATGGAAGCTGTCTATTGTAACAGTTCAAAAAAAGAGGTGGTGTTGACTTGTGAAGAGAAGCCAGCACTGATGATAAAAGAAGAGTTCATTTAAGACAAGTTCGAGGCAAGCTGTTGGGACCCAGTCATGCAGTGGATGTTAGAGGTGTGCAGAGAAGAGGGAATTATGAAATTCTTGTTTGAGTACCCAGGTGAATTGTGAAACTACACGAAGAACAGAGCTGAGAAGACAGGTTATGTTTTTTTCTCATTTTGGGCTTGTTGAGGTTGAAGTGGCTCTTTTAAGATGTCTCATCTGTACTTCAGAAGAAATATCTGGGGGAAGACTTGAAAACACACACTCATACTCGTGTCTGAAGCATTAGTGAAGGACTAAATTGAAACTTACTCAAAGAGCTTTGAGTTTCTTAGAGGATCATAGGACACCTCTTCCATTTCATTTAAGAAATGTGCTTGATTCAGCCCCATCTGTCTTTTACTATGATATTTAATTCTCTCTCCTCTCTCTCTTTTTTTTTTTTTAGCTTTCAGAGACAGTAATTGTGTTAAAACAATAAAACATTCTCTCACAGTATAATAAAAATATAAAATAACTTTTGAGAATATTTATTCTAATAATATATACAAACACTAACACCTGTAGCTATTTATACATGAGTTAAGAAAACGGAGTGAAACATGTACATCAAATTGTACCAACTAGTCAGGATCAAGCAGGGTCTTAAAATCAGGCCAGCTAGCAACAGATCCTGGTTTTCAACTGGCAAAACTTTCTTATTCGGTTCACATATATGAAAAAGCTTTTCACAGATTAACTTAAGGCTGTATTATACTGTTCTGTTGAATCTGAGGTAATCTAAAACATTTGATTTCCTAAGCTCTGCCATAAATTAAATTTCTCTTAGCTTCTGTATAAGTAAGAATATTTTTAGGACTTAAATAAAATCATAATGTTTTGGAGGTAGGGGTACTTTAGATATCAGTCCTAACTGAGGCACAAAGAAATTACATGTCGTCCCCAAAGTCAGACACCTTGCTGCAAGAAGGGGCCACGCTGCAGACAAGCTTCCTCACTGGCTTCTGTAGAGCTCTCCTCACTAGCTTGCTGAAGTAATACGCCTGCACAGTGCAAGGCAACTTTTATAATGCACCGTGCATGAGTTGCTTGTGATTCCCTGTCACGTGATGACTTGCATTTTAGCAACTCTCCGAGAATATTAGCTTTCTTTGTAACCAGTGTTTCCATAAAACATTTTCAGCATTTATATAGAATAATTAGCCTTTTCTGTCAAGATAGATTTGGAGTTAATTACCACACACTTGTCATGTAGTCATGGTGGGAAAGAAAGTATTAAATGCAGTCTCCTTTTCAATAAACTCTTCATTATGGTAAGAGAACACATGCAGAGGAACGATATGTAGATTTCCATAAGTTTTCCACACTTTGGTATAGACTGAAGTAATGTGGCAGATTAGACTGGTAAGGTTAAGACACACTGATGATGGCATGTAGGAAAGAGATACTGGATCTGAAATGAGTTCCTAAAATATCAGTTTTGGATAAAAGGGAAAGCGGATGTTGCTTAGTTTTGAAGGGTTAATGTTTCAGAATTTTATTAGTATTGAAAATCTTGTTTCAGCAGGTGATATATCTGCCTGGCACATTTAAATGATTCTCTGTTGTTTAAATACCAAGCAGATGTGTCTGCCTAGCTAAAATACCTCAGCTCACTTAACAAATACCTTGAATGACAACAGCTACCTAATGTGTTACCAAATCTAAAGTGAAATGTCAGAAATTTTTGATTGTCTTGTGTGATTAGGCCTCTCTCTTGCCGTTAAATGTTGTCAGTATGTGTTGGATCTCAGCCTGGCCAGGTTTTTGAAGCTAGTTTTCCGGCGAGGCTCTACCTTCTTGCAGAAGTCAGACTACATATTTCTTTTTTTTTTTTTCCTGATTGTAGAAAGACAATAGGTTATAAAGGAAAGCATGTTAATGTAAACATACAGGATTTAATTTTTGGCTAAATCAGTAATATGCTATGTGACAGGAGCACAGCTCTTAGCATATTGTCACTTTGTAAGATTAGAAGTTATATAAATATCCCTTACGAATCTGCTTATCTGAGGATTCATGACTATATATATGCTGTTAAGTTTCTTTGGGTCTTCATAACTATACAGTTTTAGCTGCTTAATTAAACAAACAGGAGGAGGCCTAATATATATTTGAGAATTTTTCTTGTTTTTCTTTTCAGAATTTGATTTCTCATTCTTTGGTATAAGAAATGGTTCCCTAGCAACAGTTCAGCGTATCTATGAGTTGCAGACAATTTTAGATAATGGAGCAGATACACATACACAAAGCTTAACATTCAAAGCAATATTGAAACACAATTTACTGACATTTAAACAGTTCTTATAGTGACATCAGTGGAAATGAGGATAAAAACAGGAGATCATCCAATGTAGCTGAGAGATTATGTATGTATGTATGTATGTGTGTATGTGAAGATCAGTAAAAAACCTGGCCAGAAAAAGGAAGTACTTGTGCTGTGGATGCTATATATACAAGGATATTGAAATTTCTGAAATGGTGATGGTGTGGTGATTGTACGTGATAAGATTTTATGGAACCATACACATAAACAAGTATACTTAACAAGCACATGTGAAATTGATGAACTTTAAGTGAGGTGAGTAGTGAATAATGTTTATGAATGTCAGTTGTTTCTGGTTTTCAAAATAGTTGTGTGTTTACTTTTTATTAATGTTTTGATTTGAAAAACAGGGATAGAGGGTGAGAGAGAGAAAAGCAGGGTTCTCTCATCCAGTGTGACGTTAGTGTGTCAGCTTGAGTCCTCAGCCTTCTACTTCCAAAGCAACTACCTGCTAATGCGTCTGGGAGACAGCACACAAGTTCTCTAATTCTTGCCTTATGACCGTGAACATGGGGCATCTAGCTAGATTGCCAGACTTCTGATTTCTGTCAGGCCTAGAACTGGGTATTGCATGCATTTGGAGAGTAGAACCAAGAATGTAAGATTCTCTCTCTCTCTGTTTGCAAACATTTTAAATTTTTTAAAAATATAACTCAAATACCAGATAGAATAGTTTAGATTCCAAATTACCTTCAAACACTTGACTAAAATTAACTTAATTACACTAACTCCTAAATCCTTTTCACTCATTTTGAAAAACAGGTCTCATAGAAGAGCTACTGTAGAAATTACATAGAACATTATATGTGACTCTCCCCCGCTCCAGGAATGTGTTTGGCACATTATAAAATCATTTTTAAATGAGTGAGGAAGTATAATGCTTTGAAAGGAACAAACTGGAGAACCAGAATAAACCTCGCCGTGAAGTGGTAAACCCTATGCTACTATGCTCTAATAGGAATTAAGAGGAAAGAGTACAATTAGATCAGAAAAAGGGAGGGTGGAGGAGGCTTGATTTAGTAAATAGTATGTGTTCTTGGAAATAAAACATTTCAGTTGGTTATCTAAATTGCTGACAACCTATTCTGTAAAGATATCATTTATAAAATACCTGGTTTTATTTTTAAAGTCACTGTACCCTGAAACATATTATATAAATTCTTGAAGTGAATCCAAATGTCTCTTTGTCTCCCCTGACCCTGCTCCTGTAAAAATTATGCAAAGCAGAAAATAAAGCTGGTTTTGGCCATGGGAAAGAGACTGGAGTCATAATATACCAGATGTGCTTCTGGTCCTGAGTTTTGAAGTTTAGACTACGGTATTTCCCAGTATAAACATACAAAACATGAATGGCCAAATGGGTTGTATTACAAGTGCACAAACAGAAATAATTTTTCATTTTTAAGTTCTTTGGGCTGCTCCCTGCGTGATAGCATAATGGTTAAGGTCTTCTCCTTGAACGCGCAGGGATCCCTTATTGATGCCAGTTCTAATCCTGGCAGTTCCACTTCCCATCTAGCTCCCTGCTAGTGGCCTGGGAAAGCAGTCGAGGACGGCCCAAAGCCTTGGGACCTACACCCACGTGGGAGACCTGGAAAGAAGTTCTTGGCTCCTGGCTTCAGATTGGTGCAGCACTGGTTGTTGTGCTCACTTGGGGAGTGAATCATTGCATTGTCGGAAGATCTTCCTCTCTGTCTCTCCTCCTCTCTGTCTATCTGCCTTTCCAATAAAATAAATAAATCTTTTTTTAAAAAAGAAAGTTCTTTGGGCTAACCTCTACAATCAAGAAATGTAAACAAAAATTTCTAAAAATCTTTTGAAATGGAAAACTCAGCTGTACAATTCTGGTGGAAATAGAATAGCACTCACATGTTCTTGAGATAGTCAAATGATAACTGAAAATGGAAATTCAATTAACACTATCACTCAGGTGTTAGTGCTGCTTTGGACTTGGAAGCTTTCCATGGGAAGTGTCATCACACAAGACTAATTTTCAGGTGTTCGAATTTGTAGGAAGTGAGTTTTGGCGAAATGTTTTGATTGTATTTCTAGGCTCTTGGAAATGAACATTTTTCCTTTCAGCTTTATTTTCAGTGCACAGTTAAATTTGACTTTTAGTGTTTTTATTGAATGTCCTTGGTGTTAGTAATGTTTCAGGGTTGTAGATTTTTACTTTTTAATTTTTATTTAATTTGATAATCAAAGATAGTGAGAGAGATGAGGGAAGAAAGGGAGAGAGAGAGAAAGAGAGAGAGAGAGAAGGAGAGAATAAGCTAACCACTCATTTATTCTTCAGATACCTGCAAGAGGTAGGGTTGGACCAGGATGAAACCAGGAGCCCAGAACACTTTGTGAATACAGCTGGACAAATACTTGAGGCCTTGCTTGCTACTTCCCAATGTAAGCATTAGGAATTACAAGCAGAGGTGAAATAGCTGGCCACTGCAACATGGGCGGCAAGCATCCTGAATGAAGACTTATGCATTTGTGCCAAAATCCATCCCTTTGTATGATTAAAAATAATACTCCCGTTTTCTCAGCATTGGTTTTTTCCTCTCTGGAACATTATATGCGTATGGGTGAATCATGTTTTGAAGGGCTAATATCCCATAAAGAGACACAGAAACTGAATTTAGACATATATATATATAATGTTATGTATCTATATTCTCTCTATATAGAAGGACACTAAAAACATAATATTTTCAGATGGCAATTCTCAAAATTTATTTTTTGAAGTTTTCTTATCTAAAAAACTAAGCACCGTGGAGCATGCACTGATGTCCTACATTTATTGGTCAGAATAAAAGCAATAGTGCCTCAGATCTCTAAATAGCGATAATGATACACAGGTTTTGGTAAAGCATATCGAATGGCTGAATTCTGTTTATTAAATATTGAAAGTAAATTATTTAGGTCATAATCCAAATTATGAATTTCATTGTTCAGAGATTCAGATCTCCCAGTAGATCTTCATGGACCCTCATTCATACGTAAAGGTAGTTCCACAACAGGTCTGCCTTATCTTGCTTTATGTTTTATAGAATATAGCTGAGGTGGGATTTCACACCGAACATTGTTTGAAGTTTGAACACTAATGGTGGTATGATTCTCACTTTGAATAGATTTGTATTCATTTAAATCATCTTCCAGTCAGGATTTGCAGCAGTTCTATAATGGTTAAAGTTGTAAATTTAAGGGGATAGCACAGCCATGCAGTACATCCCAGATATACTTGAGGGGTCTAATACAGGCCTTAAAGGTCATGGAGGGTTCTGAGCCATAAATTAACTCCATGTGGAGGATACTGCAACAGAGGTTTCATGGTTTAGTATCTGGACTTAGAAGGCTTGTTAAAGATTAGACTATTGGACTCATCTACTTATTCTCAGAGTTTCTGACTAATACTCAAGGCCTAAGAATAACATTCCTAACAAGATCCCAAGTAGGACTGATGTTGGTAGCCTAGAGACAATACGTTGAAAACTGCAGTGCAAGCTATTTTTATGTATACTTTCCCGTTCTGACATAAAGTTCACAAACTGAAAGTGACTTACCAGAAACTAACTGGTACTAAACTAAAACTAATATATACATTATGAAAAGGACACTAGGTTCAAATTGATCCTACCAGAATTAAGCACTTATCTGGGTAAATTCAACGCAAGCCTTCTCCTTTTTGAATTTTGCAAGCAGAATCAAACAGTTTAATAAGCAGAATTTGGAAATGCTATTGGCCCTGACAGTTTTTCAGAATATAAACAGCAGACTCTTACAGTTTTCACTCATGAATATTGATTTGTGTCAGAAACTTCAGAAGGTCAAGCAAGCTGTCACTGAATGCATTCTTAAACTGAATACTGATGAATGCCTTTAAAGGAGCAGAAGTAATTCTAACATCGAAAATTGTCCACTTTAATGTTCTTTATGTTCACCAAGCAGGTCTTGCATTAAATATGGTGACAGAACCCTAATCCAATAAGGGAATTGAGATAATTTTTTTTCTGTAGTATTAAAACTAAATAGCAAAGTTTTATTTGTGAAAGCGTTCTGATCAAGAGAGAACTGTGTCAGAAAGTATGAATATGGAAAAGTGATGATTACGTTTGATTTTTTTCCTGAAAATAATTGAAATATGACTTAAATATATAATAAATCTAAACATATTTCTGATAATATAGATAAGTTCTTGACTATATTTCAGTGAGCTTGGACTTCAGTGTATCTGAGTTCTACAAAATTGCAATGGCCTCAGTTATTTTTCAGTTCAAAGGGTTGTTTTAAAAATTCACTTGTAATCAAAATGTAAAGCAATCTAGACACAAAGTGCTCATTTTTTTGAGTTTTTCTTACAAATTTAAAATATGATTCTTTGAATGTTCCAGTTAAGGTTTAAACAGAACAATGCAACTTGGAGAAGTATTTGAAACAATTGAGAAATGGCCTAACCTGGCTATCAGATTTAATTCTTTCTAAAGGATTGTCTTTAAAGAAATTGATTGGATTTTTAAAAGATTTGCTTATTTATTTATTTGAAAGACAGAGTTACAGATAAAGGTGGAGATAGAGACTCATCGATCTTACATCTGCTGGATTGCTCACTCCCTTCAAGGCTGCAAAAGCTGGACCAAGCTGACGTGGGTAGCTTCTGCCAGGTGTCATAACCTCATGGATTGCAGGGACCCAAGCACTTGGAATACCTTTTGTTGCTTTTCCCAGGCCATTAGTAGGGAGCAGCTAGGACTCCAATGAGCATCCCAAAAGGAAGGTAGCAGCTTAAGCTGCATGACACCGGCCCTGAGAAAGTGATGTTTTAAGTATTTAATATAATCTGTTTTTTAAATGCTAAAAAAAAAATCAAATAAGGTTGGACTCAAATGTACATTTCAGGACCTTTGAAATTTCTTCTCCCCCCCCTTACATGTAACTTCAAATTGAACATATGGGTTTACCTAAAATGAGAAGGCTACCAAACATAGAAACAATCTTACTTATGTTGTTTGTGATAACCAGGGAATTCATTAAAACTTAATGATTGTCTGGGACTCTCTTGTTCAGGTTGTTATAACTGAAAGCTGCAGACCAACTAATGCATAAGGTACAGAAGTTTATTTGGCTCATGATTCTGAGGGCTCAGTTCTCCAGGAATGAGAGGCTGTATCCAGTAAAGTCATTCATGCTGATGGGGCTCTTTGCATTGCTTCAAGGTGACACAAGGCATCCATGATGAGACAGAAGCTGCTGGCTCAGGTCTCTGCTCATCCTCTTAGGAAGCCCTACATCCCATGGCTGCAGAGTCCCGTCCTCGGGGCTTCAGTTTAACCTTAATCACTTTGCAAGTGCTCCATTTCCAAACACTGTCATTGAATTAAGTGTTCATCCTCTTAATCTCTTTCAGTGGGGATGAAATTTCAACAAGGGTCTTGGTCGTTTTCAAAGCCATTAATAAAAAGAAACCCTGTGATGAGTGTATAACTAAAGCTCTTGGTATTACCATATTGTAACCCCAGTTTGTGAAAAAGTGAGAGCTATTCTTTATGGAATAGGGATGATTTATTTAATGATTCATTTGTTTAAGAACCAAAATATATATTGTGTGGGCTCTGTATTATTACTGCTGTCTAAAATTGGGGGTATAATATTAAGAAGGACAGCCATGATCTGTACCCTAATGAATTTATAACTTGGGGAGAGTAGAGGGGAAACTGCAGCCAATAAACAAATACAAGCCACATAAATTAGTAATAAATGCTATAACAGAAAACAATGCAGCAACAGGCATGGATAAAAATGGAGGGGTGTTAATCTAAAAAATTGCGACTAAGACTGCTTTGGAAAAGTGGCCCATAATGCAAAAAAGAAAGATAATAGGCAAGCAGAAAAGACTATAGTTCTTCAGGCTATGCTTCATCATCTTAATTTTCAAAATTAGTTTTTGAAATTTTCTTAATTTTTCCCTCATAAGCTCTGAATTAGCTTGATTTTAGCCATGCTGCCCTTTTTTAAAAAAAAATTACAGAAAGCCAGAGGCACAGTTTTCCACTAATACAAGTGTTTTCCCACTTGAAACACCCTTGGTTTGAGTGGCTTGTTTGGGGCAGGAAGCTTTGTTCGCTTGCTCTTCTAACACCGCAGGGGAACAAGTGCATAGGCAGGTAGCTGATGGCTGACCTTTCTAAGGCTCTACTGCTTCTTCTTTGTCCCAAACATAACTCCCATTAATTTTCTTTTTTCAGATTCTTTTTTTTTTCTGTGCAGTGAGGTTTTTATTTATTTTTAGATGTTATAATTCAAAATGCATAACATTACTATGTGAGCATTTTTTAAAGGCCATAATGAAAGAAGTGGATGTAAAATCCCCCCTTTCCACTCATTAGAGACAACTATTAATATTTTATACTACTCCCTGAAATTTATAATATTCATATGTTCAAGTTTATGCTAAATCTTATTCACTCCTGTGTATATATTCTAGCTATTTTCTTGAATTAGAATGCACTAGGTTGCATGAGTCATATTATTTTGCAGCAAAATCAACCACAGCATACATAGAGAAATCTAAAAATTAATTATTTCTTACTCATGTTGTCAGCTGTGATAAAATTTTCAACATGTTGTGATCACCTGATGTATCAAAGTCTTCTCTTTATGAATCCCAAGATCCAATGAGAGTTGGTGACTATCTACAATATATAGTTCTGCCCAGTATTTTAAAGGAAGATAACCAGAAGCAAATTACCGAACTATCATTCAGGCTTCCATCCAAATGCAGCAAGGGTAACATCCTCTCACCTTACATTTGACAAGTTACATGACTGATCCCTTTATCAGTGAGACAGGGAATTAAACTCTCCCAAAAAGGAAGCCTGAAAAGACTGCAGAAGGAGAAAACAGCTGTGACCAAGTCATTCAGTCTGCCACACTAGTAAATGTTTGCCCAGCAGTCATTAATTTTTGCTGTGTTTGATACCATTGTTGCAGCATTGTTACACATATCCATGTATGGGTCATTTCCAAAATTATTGCATTTTATGTTAGTGGCCCTTATCCAAATGCTCAGAACAATATATCTATCTGATTTTAGATTTTATTTTATTTTGTAATACTGGCCTGTATTATAATGAGACGTATAGGAATGAGACCCAATCATAAACATAAAGTTCATTTGTTTCCTAATAGGCTGAAGGTAATTTGATGCAGATGCGGAATCTTTTACCTGTGGCATCATGTATGTGCTCAAAAAGGTTTGAGTTTTGAGCATTTTTTTTTACATTATCTGATTATGATTGATCAAGCGCCAACAAAGATTGGTATTATGAAAAATGTAGGACAATGAAAGACCATTTTTTACTTGAAACTTAGCGTTCATAATTCTTTTTTTTTTCTTAACCTTTTCACATTCTCAACAAGTTAGTTCAGTATCTACCAAGTGCCAGGTGCTATTAAGTAAGTGAGTAAATAAAGCATTCTTAAGAGTAACTTCTTGTTGGAAAGGAGAAGAATTTTAAAACAAGTAATTCAAGTATGTCATTCAACAATATACACAATAGTGTTACAGATGAATATTTTGAGAAAGTATGACTGTGGCTGTGGATTCTCAAGTGAAGTTAGTAGTTGAATGAAATAAGGAAGCAATGATATCTGATGTTTGATGTGGCAGGTAAAACACCACTTAAGATACCAGCATTCCGCATAAGAGTGCCTGGGTTCATGTGCTGGCTTTGGTCGCAATGCCCGCTCCTGCTGATGTGTACTCTGGGAGGCCGCTGTGATACTTCAGGAGGGTTTGTTTCTAACGACCAAGTGTGAGACCCAGATTGAATTGACAGTTTCCAGTTTGGGCCTCCAACATCCCCAGGGTGTTGATGTTGTTTGAGGAATGAACCAGAGGGTGACAGGGCTCTTTATCAATCTTTTTTCCTTCTCTCATCCTGTTTTTCTAAGTAAGTGAGTGAAAGAATAAGTAAATAAATAAATATTTAAATGGAGCAAGACCAGGACTGTCTAGGAATCGCAAGTGTACATGTTTGTAAGTGTGAGCATGTAAGTGTAAGTGTGACCAGCAGTAGGTGTTTAAAGAAGAGTATGAAGCATGTGGAATGACCTAAAGGTGGAGTAGATAGAGTTTGCAACAAGAAAGACTAGACTGCAAAGTAATAATGGAGCTTCAAACAATGCTAAGAAATTGGAGTTTTGTTGTATGTAACTAAGGAAGCAATTTGAAGATTTGAGCAAATTATATATTCTATTCATGTAAATGTTGTAATTTTTTAAAATCACTTCAGTACACTGTTTTAGCTTGAAAATTATGTGCCCCTTTTGCATGAATTTACCTCCACTGGTCATATAGTTGTTCTTCTGCAGCAGCTGAAATAGACTTACAGATTGTGATGCTGTTAGCTAGTCCACTTCCTCTTTAGTGCTGATGGAATCCCACTGAGCTTGCAGCAGTTTTTGTCTTGTGTCAGTTGGTACGTACCATCGGTGATGGCAGCACAGATTTTTAAGTCCCTACCTTTCCTGTTTATGGACGCTGATGTTGTTAACCATTAGCGAGTTGTCAGTCAGCTCTGGATTTCCTGTAAGCAGCTTCACCACTCCTGATTCTCCTTGAAGTCTTTTACCTTAAAGTTATTGTCTCTAGTCACCTCTTCAGCAGTTACTACAGGCTGTGGCTCTCAGGCAAGCAGGCCCTGCTTTTGGCACTCTAGTTCCTTCTCAAGCCCCTCCGATGCTGATGATCTGATCCATATCTGACTTAAACAGAGAGTATTATTACTGCCGAGAAGTAGACAGTTGCAAATAACACTTATACTCTGTGGTGGGTTCTATTTCTTCACAGTACTACATTCCATGACAATTTATAACTACTAGATGAAACAAAGAACTTCTTAATCATTGAGAAATACCAACAGGCTGAAGGCCATTTCCATTTTGCATGACTACAGAGGAAATTTTTTCATATAAAAATGTCTCATTCAAACAGGACCAAAAAAAGTGGAAAAATGCTGATGTATTATATGTTAAAACAAACTGAAGCATTGAATGTTTTCTATTTCATTATATGAAAATTAAAGACATTAATTTTGTATATTCAGTATTGTTACTAAAATTTGGAGGTAATTTACATAGTGAATATATAGAGATTTCTTACTTTTTCCCCCTTTCAAATGTTTTGACTCATTCTCAAAGGAACTGTTCAACAAAGTGCAGGTTTTACTGTAAAAACAATTTCACAGCGACTAAGAATATACTGCTCAACATTTTAGCTAATAGTAATTTTATAAAACATTCTCAAATGCATAAAATTATTGCATATACAGATTTTACATTTCTAACTTAATTTTAGTTAATCTTATCTTAATCTTATTTTGCTATATTATTTTGGATTGGCAAATGAATATATTTTAGCAGGCGTATTTCATTGATGTTATGCTATTGACATAATGAGATTTATTTTGGCAATCTAGAGGGTTAGATGGATATTTTTAAAATGTGTCCAGATACAGATTATTTATAACTACTAATGCTGAAGCTCAATTTTAGAAAGGAATACAAAATTTATGAATCAAAAATATCAAAGTAACACATATGGAAAGATTTCTCATTTAACTAGTGAGAGAACCAGCAAAATGTTAAAACCAGTTCAAAGGTGAATCTGGAGAAGTGATGTGTGTTACTTGTAGGAATGTAAAAATGAATTTACCTACAGATTAAAAGCTGTTCAGTATCACATAGGACATAAAATATTGTATGCATTACCTGTCTTACAAGGCATGCATCATTTGAATCTCTATCAGATAGAAATCATTTGCATAGTTATGGAAAGAATAATTTGCATTTCAATCAGATACCTTCCAGTTAGCTTCTGCCACTAGAGAGATGCAAATAGCCTCCTCAGTAAAAGTCAAAGGTGTTCAATTTATACAATCAGAAACTCTCCAGGTAGTCAACAAGACAATGTGGAACACAACCTGGAAAGACCTCCAAATTTTCTTAAAAATACTAAATAAAAATTGCATTTAACCAGTGAGGAAACCAGTAAGCTGTCCTAAGTTTGAGATATCTTTTTCCCAGTACAGTTTAACTGCTTTCAAAGAGTGCATTAGAATGAACTAGTTTTTCATGTTTCCTTCTTATGTTAGAACAATAATAACACCCAAATACATGAAGAAGCAATTTATTTGCTTAGATTTATTTTTAAAACAAAGAGGAATTGTCAGGGTGGGGAGAGAGAGGGAATCTTCCATTCTCTTGGCTCATTCCGCAATGGTTACAGTAGCCAGGTCCAGACTGAAGCTAGGTACCAGGAATTTTATGCTGGTCTCCCACATGGTGCAGAGCTGCTTGTACCATTGTCTGCTGGCGTCCCAGGCACATTATCAGGAAGCTGTATTGGAAGTGGAATAGGTAGAATTTGAGACAGCGGTCTGATATGGTATGCCTGCATTGCAGGCAGGGGATTGATGCATTTAGTATAGAGCTGTCAACTAGAAAATGCTCCTTTATCGCAAAATAGAATGCAGTCTTGTCTTTGGCAAGTGGATGTAACTGCAAACCATCATGCTTGATAAAATAGGGTAGTTCTAAAAGGACAAATATCATGTTTTCCCTGATTTGCTGTAGCTAATATATGAATGTGAGTGAAACTGACATTTTGATATTTGATTATTTTTAATTTCCTTTGTCTATACACTTGAGTAACAGTGGTTTCTCTACTTAAAAAAAAAAGGCCATATTACTGCCAACAAATATCCAACCAATGGCTCCTAATTATGCTGGAATGTTTTGGTTAAAATTTTGCATTGAAAGTATCATATGCCTCAATATGTACAAAACACTTTATGATCTTCTAATAATCTCAATCAACTCATAGAAAGAGACTTCTGAAAGTTTAAGGAAAATGCATAAAATGACAAACAATGTATGTATATTTCAATGTTTTTGCATGAAAATAAACATAACCTAATTCTACTTTATGAACTTTTTGGAATACTTTTGTATTTATAGGATTTTTAAAAATCAAAGATGGATTCATGTATTTGCAAAACGGAGTTACAGAGAGAGGGAGTGAACATTCTGGTTCACTCGCCAGGTGGCTACAATGTCTAGCTCTGAGCCAGAACAAAACCGTGAGCCTAGAATTCCAGTACTGTTGCAGGTGTTTTGGGTGGGAGCCTAGCCTAATCTTGAACTTAACTAATATTCCAAAGTCAGTATATTTCCATGTACCTAATTGTTAGATTATCAGATCAATTATTGCTAGAATATTCTTTGTAGACTCTCTCTTCATATACACTTCTTAAAAATGAAAAACTGTATTTTCAATGAAAATAAAGGCTGCTCTCTATTGATATATAGTAATTTATCATTCCTGCTTCCTCTGTGTGGAATCGTATCTCTTTCTTATCTGAGCTTGAACTCTGCTTTTTGCCTCTTCTAAGTCTCAAGGGACACTGGCAACGCATGGTGAAACTGATATCAGTTCTAGCTACTCCATTTCAGATGCAGCACCCTACTAATGTGCCTGAGAAAGAAACAGAAGATGGCCCACGTCCTTGGGCCACTGTACGCACATGGGGGATCTGGATGAGGTCCCAGGGTCCTGGTTGGTCCTCACCCCACTCTGGGGGTTGTGATCAACTCTGGAGCAAACTATCAGTTGGAAGCAGCAGACATAAGTCTTTCTCTATCTCTTCCCCCTTTTCTCTCTCTCCATAATCCTGCCTTTCAAATAAATAAATAAAACCTTTTAAATATTAGTAAGCCTATGTTAGTTAGAACTTTGCATATTAGATTTTTACCTCTTTTCTACAGTGACTTTAAGATTTTGTTTTGTTTTGTTTGAACACCTATGCATTCTCATTTGCCTGTTCCCATCTGGAAAAAGAAAAAAAAAAAAAGAAGAAAAAAACAGCAAATATTGTGTGCTTACATGAAACACATGAAATATTTTTCGTTAGCCTCCATTTAGTCACTCAGCCATCCTTCTGGAATTTCTCAACTCCGGAGTGTTGTTCCCACAGTATTGCCTCATTCAGTTCTTCTACTCATTAACACCTGGCTATACTTTTCTAGCACAGAAACTCCCAATGAGGCATTTTATTTTCTTCTTTGACTTCTTCTCAGTGTTTCAGTCCTGACACAATAAGCCTACCTTCCTAGAAGAAATCATTTCTTGACCTTGGGAACATTATTCCTTTCAGTACTTCTTCCTCAGATCCTTGCCTGTATTTTCCAATGAAACTTTTGACTTTCCTACATTATCCTTAACTTTTAATATGCTTACTTCTCTTCTTATTCAAGTCTCTTTTTCTCTCTAAGCGAGTATTTATTTCCTCCAAGACTCCAACTAATACCTAAGCTGTTTACTCCAGTAAATGTCTTCTGTACCTAAGCTCTGTTCTAAGCTCCGCTTAGGTATGTCTAACCGAGTTTGTGATTCAAACTGAAAATGTCAGCAATGCAATTTACTGTTTCTTCTGTTTCCTTCTTGTTATTTTTACTCCTGATTAATGACATTATCTCTTTAAATTTATGCAAGAGACATTAGTGTCATGTTTGACTTCTGCCTTGTTCACATTTCCCAAGGTAATCAGTTATAAAGCATATTGATTAGCTCAGTTAATGTTATCCTTAGTGTAACTACATCTGCATTCAAACTGTAATCTCTTACTTTAACTGTTGAAATATTAAAATATATGGCAACAGACATATCTTTAGCTGTATTAGGCAATCAGTTACTCATCA
Organism: Ochotona curzoniae; assembly: GCF_017591425.1. NCBI lineage: Eukaryota > Metazoa > Chordata > Mammalia > Lagomorpha > Ochotonidae > Ochotona > Ochotona curzoniae. Next base: position 11,061,923 of record NW_024464918.1, read on the forward strand.
ACTATGTTTGTATTTTGTGCTCCAGACTCTGTCATGACCCTAATATAACCTGTTCTCAAAATATAAATCATTGTGTCCAACACATATTATTTTCAAAGGTTGACTTTATACACACACACACATATATATATAAATATATACACACAAATATATATATATATATATATATATTCCATATATGCAATCTGTACGGGATGTGGGCATCAGAAAAGGCATATTATTGTTTACCTTACTTATAAAAATTATCTTGTATCTCAAGGTTTAGTAAGCAAGTAATGAACTGTGTAGGTTTGTAACTTTTTTGTGTGTTTTTATCTGTCTATATATCACTGTATATATACCACATCTTTATACATATATAATACATTTTTCTGTATTACAATTCTTCATGTAGAAAAATGTTACATGTGGCAACTTCAAAGATGGATTACTCAAAAATCAAGAGAATATTTAACAGTACTCATGAGCAATGAGGCATGGATGATAAAAGTGAAAGTCTTTTTAGTTAGCAATTGATTATTCTATCTTAGGCAACTTCAAACACCACATACGATCATTTGAACATTACCTTCATCTCCTATTATTTCTCAATATAGCTAAAAGAAAATTTAGTTTTCTTGGCATCCTGTAATAGGAAAACATGTTGTATATTATTTTTGTTCATCTAACAATATTCCTGAATGAATAAATCAGCAAATTTAAATACGTTCTAATTGTAGAGCCTTACTGATAATTCTTTTTTTTTTTTTTGACAATTTCTTTCTTTTCTAAAAGTTTTTTTTTAAAGAATTATTTATTTTTATTGGAAAGTCAGATATACAGAGAGGAGGAGAGACAGAGAGGAAGATCTTCTGTCTGATGATTCACTAACCCAGTGAGTGCAATGGCCGGTGCTATGCCGATCTGAAACCAGGATTCTGAGTCTCCCACACGGGTGCAGGGTCCCAAAGCTTTGGGCCGTCCTTGACTGCTTTCCCAGGCCACAAGCAGGGAGTTGGATGGGAAGCAGGGCTGCTGGGATTAGAACCTGTGTGCTTAGGGGATCCTGGCATGTGCAAGGTAAGGACTTTAGCCGCTAGGCTATTGCACCAGGCCCTCAAGTCAATATTTTTAAAAAACAAGTGCATATTGCTGGTTATACAGCCTGCCCCTCCCCCCCCCCCAAAAAAATAGAAGTTAACAATAAAGATTTCTGCCAAAGGAGAAAATTGAATAATATTATTTAAGGACTTCTAATCTCCCTAATAACCAATATTCATGCTTAGACTAAACTTGGGGTTGGGGGATTCAATTTTGAAGTTAATATTATCTTTCCCTCATATCAGATATATTATTTAGGAATTTATAAACATTATCAAATATAAATAAATTTATGTAATTACATTTAGGCTTGGGTGTTTTGTAAGGCAATCTTTGAAAAAATGTCTCTTCAAATTACGTATGTTAATAATATTTTATTATTATTGTATCGATCTGTAGAGAACAGGTCCCATGCGTTGCAGCTCCCAGAAGACAACAGCACTTCCCTTGTCTCCTGCCTCCCTCCCCACACCCCTCCCTCCCTGCCCCTCTTCAGCAATGTTTTATGTATTCATAGTTTTAAGGTACTCTGTATTCACGGATGTGTCACTAATCATCAGTTCAACTAGTACACTGGTGAAAGAATGCAAAATCTATAATGCCACTGGAGTATTAGCATGAGCTAAAAGTGATGAATGGTTCCAAGGGACCATGTTGTCCTTATCCCCTATTGTGTGATCTCTACTGGCCAGCCCACACAGAGAGAATACTTGTCTATTTCAGGATGTCTATTTGAGGAAGTCAAATTTCTTATTTTCCTCTGTTGCTTGTACTTTTGGGTTATCTAAAATATTACCTAATTCAAAGGTGTATATTTATGACTATGATTTTTTTTTCTAAGAATTTTTCATAGCATTGCCCCCACGGTTATGTTTTACTCCATTTGAATTCATTGTGGTATTTGATGTGATGTAGGAATCCAGCTTCCTTCTTTTCTGTGGGTGTCCAGTTGTGCCGGTATCGTTCATTGAAAAGACTGAATTCTGTAGGACTGGGCATGAGGTTGGATACCCTGGCCTCTGTGACCTTGCACTTCTGCTTCTTTACTTGTAAAGTGAACAAAACAATTCTTCCTTTACAGAATTAGCACGCACATGCTGTATTTAGTACTGTCCAAGAATGATATCTTAGAGTCTGAGCATTTCTCAAAGACATCAGAAAGAAACTGCGATATTCATGCTTTATGGTTAAAAAAAAGCTTCTTATTGTGACTCATAAATATATCCTTTCACTGTCAGATGTGTAACTGTTCATTGTTTGCTGTGGCCTACAGCTTGAAGAAGCTCTGCTTTTATCTGTGGCATGAGGTTTGTGAAGTTGTAAATGATAGTATCCAAGGATGACACGGAATGAAGACAGAAACATATAGGCGTTAGAAATCCTCATGATTTGGCCAGGTGCAAGGGTTCAATTGGCTAATCCTCTCCCTCCAAGCACCAGGATTCCATATGTGTACCAGTTTATGTTCCAGTTGTTCAACTTCCCATCCAGTTCCCTGTGTGTGGCCTGGGAAAACAGTCAAGGATGGCCCAAAGCCTTGGGACCCTGCACCTTTGTGGGAAACCTGGAGGAAGCTGTTGGCTCATGGCTCCTTCCTTGGGGTCAGCTCAGCTCCAGCCATTGAGGCCACTTGGGGAGTGAACTCTTTCTTTTCCTTCTCTCTGTAAATCTGGCTCTCCGATAAAAATCGATAATTAAAAAAAATAAATCCTTATGATTTGCTGTCCTTTGTTTTGATAGGGTTTTTAAATTTTATTAAACCAGCTATTTCATTATTTATATAAGGTGAACAAAGTTCATGTGTTTCTAAATATGTACAGATTTAAGAACATAGTATTTCCCACTCTACTCTCTCTCCTGCCCATGCTACATGCCTTTTTTTCTTATTCTTTTAATTTTTACAATGATACAGTTTTAGTTTATTTTATAAACCCATGTGTAACCCATGCACTAAATAAAGAATTCAGTAAGTACAGGCCACTGACTGTTTTGATTTTAGTATTTCAGCAAGGAAAATGTTAACAGCCACAGCAGGCAAGAATTGTGAATAGGACAAAATATTCTCAGTATTATATATTAGGAGTTTGTTGTGATATTTTTACCCGTTCTTAGTGCACTGAAATTCCACTGAAATTATTTTATCACCTGGTAAGTAGTTTTTGTGAAAAGTAGCCCTCTTCTACGACTAGTCACCAGCTCCACATTTGTTATCCTGCTACCTTCTCCTTGGAATGGCTCCGAATTGGCATTGTCTAAGGTAGAAGAATTATTCACTCCAAACAGAATATTATGTTAAACACGAATCAGTACTCCAGATTCATTGCTTGTAATTCAGTAGATGGCAGTCTTTCCATTTTGATTTCAATCCAGGACCTGAAACAGACAATCTTAGAGTAGGCAGGACACGGATAATGTAGCCATGGTTGTGTGCTCTGGAAATATTAAAAAGTCTTTCTCCTTGCCTAAAAGTAAGCTTATGAAGAGATTTATACATTGCCTAAAGTTATTTGTTATTACTGTTAGAGTAATGATGTCTTTCAAGATGATTCATCATAGCCAATCAAATGGCTTCGTAATAGGAAAGAACATGATGTGTGTGTGTGTGTTTGTGGAGATGGAGCTTTTAGCATCTACGAAATAGAAAAACACTGAGCATTTGAAATTCAGAGCCTTAGCTGTGTGGTGCTTAGATCAGCAGGGGATGGTGGAATTGGGGAGAGGTAAGGATCCTCATTTTTCTCTCATTTATATCTGACCAAAAAAAATATACCTACTTTTAGGAAAGAATGAGTGTTTCATCAAAGTGTGTGCTTAGTAGGTACTTAAAAATCTTTTTTACCCTTTGTTTTACTTGATTTGGAAGCCAGAAAGAGAGTGAGGCTGAGAAGGATAAGGAGTAAGGGGGTGGTGGAGAAAGAGTCAGAGAAAAGAGAGAGAAAGACAGTGAGAGACAAAGGGATCCACTGGTTCACTTTCCAAATGCCTGCAACAGCCATTGCTTGACCAGACTGAAACTAGAGTAAAAACTGAATCTGAGTCTCCTTCATGAATAGCAGGAACCCAGGTATAAAATCCATCACAGGGTGCACATTGTTATGAAACTACATGGATTGTGGAGAGGAAGAACTCCAAAGAGGCACTTTGGTATGAGGTGTGGACACGGCACATGGTATCTTCTTAGCTACAACAAGTATTTCCCCTCAAACAGAGATAACCACCCACCCTGCTAATATTGGATCTTATTTATTCAATGCCACTTCCTCTGGAGACATCCTAATTAAAAAGAAAAGAAATAGCCTCTTATCAACTATCCGTTAGTCAGTCAAATTGATGCATGTGGAAGATGATCAGATATCATGTCACAGCTGAAAGTGAAGAGACGTGATTGCTTTGTGCCTTTTCACTTCTGTAGGTGGTTAGCAAGACAAGCAAGACAGAGCATCCTCCTCAGCCTTGTGCAGTCTTTCTGAAACTGAAACAATGCCTTGGCTTCTGTAAATGGTGTGAAGAACTGAGTGTTAAGGCTTATCAATTATTCAGACCCTTTCTTACTGTAAGGTTAGCATATTTTGAAACAATCTCAAATTTACCATAAAGTTCAAGTAACTTTTTGTTCCTATGGCATTTGAAAGGCTCTCCCAACTACCTAATTATTTTTTTCGTGTGTTTACATTTATTGCTTAATTAATTGCTTAAGAAATTTTGTGTTACCTACAGGTTAATTTATTTTTTTAATCTTTTTGAAACACCCAGAATGCTGGCTAAGATGTAAGATATTCCTCATTCTATTACATTGTATTATTGCAATAAACTGTCATAGTAAGAAAATGAACCAGATTCACTACCATCAAAGTTTTTGTTTTTAAATATGGATTTTTAATTTTATTTGAAAGGCAGATTTACAGAATGAAGGAGAGACAGAAATAAAGAGTGAGAGAGAGATCCGTTATCTGCTGATTCACTTCCCAAATGGCTCCCAGGCCATAGCTGAGCCGATCTGAAGCCAGGAACTTCTGGGTGTCCTTTGTGGGTGCAGAGGTGCAAGGACTTACTCCATCCTCTTGTGCTTTCCCAGGTCATAAGCTGGAAGCTGGATTGGAATTAGAGTAGCCAGGACACATACCGGTGCTCATATGGGATGCTGGCGCTACAGGCAGAGAATCAGCTGGCTTTGCCACCATGTCTTGTTATACCACTTCACTTAATAATTTCCTTTATAACAAAAGGACCCAGATCAGCATTTTTCATTGTGTTTTCTTGTCTGTCCTTTAGGTTGGAACAGATCCTTCAGGTTTCTTGTGTTTGCGTCCTTGACACTTTTAATGAGAGAAGCTTTTTTTCCCCCCCAAATGTCCTTGAATATATATTTGGCTTTTGCTTACTCACGATTATAACAGAGCCTGCTTTTTTAGTAGAAATATTGCGAAAACAATGACTTGTCCTTCTTGATGTGTCCTATTAGCTATATACAATTTTCATCTGCTGTCACACTAGTGATGTTTACTTTAATCATTAAATTAAATTGGGATATGAAAAATCACTGTTTTCTTCTTTATAATTAATAAGTACTTTGTGGGATCTTATAATCTATTTGAACACACAGCACACACAAGGGATCTTTAAAGAGTTAATGGAAAACATCTATTGTGAAAAACTGTAAATGGATTCCTTTTTTTGTTCAAAATGTACTTGTTTTAGTTCCATTTCCAGGAATGTTTTGAAGTCACCTTGTATTTGTATTTGTGTTTATATTAAGTTAAGGTTGAATTCATCCAAATGCTATGTCACTAGGGGTTACATGGATTATTCTGGTCTCTTCCCCTTTTTATCTGTAACTTTTGGTACCAACAATGAGACACCTGCATCTCTGTCATTTATTTATTTATTCAATTCTGATAGATGCTGTGGTTTTAGAATTGTTAACCCGTGTCTCAGTGTGGAACAATAGCAGTTACGATACAGTGCTTATGTACTCTTTGCTGTCCTGTAGCGAATGCCTTGGTGCACAGAGACGATAATAACACGCCTGGACTCCTGGCTGGTGGTCAATAGTCAAAGTTTATTAATAATACCAGACTTTTAAAAGGTTGTCACCCAGACATCCAGGGAGCAGGGGCTTGAGCCATCTCCATTTCTACAGTAAGGGACAGTCTCCCAATACACAGCTTGTTTACCTAGCAGGTCCTTTATCTAAGCCTGTGAACCAGGAGGTCTCATGTTCATTCATCAATGTATCACCTGCTCCTGGTGCCTTCAAGAGGAATTGCTGCTGGCTCTGGTTTTGTATGGTAAAAGATTCACAGTGTCCTTCTACAATGTACAATTCCCGTTCTGTTGTGTTTTACAATATCCGCTGTTTCCCAGGTTGCTTAGGGCAGCATTTGCTCAGATATGTCTTTTGGGGCAGTTTTGTCATGCATTTGTATCATGGTTAGGTGCTTCTTCCCATGTCTGCATTCTCTCGTGACATCCTTAACCCGCTAACTGATTTTTAAATGTTGTCGATATTAAGGTTTATTCTGTGTGGTGTAATATTCTGTGGCTAATAACAAATGTGTAGTACCATGTTTCTAAGCATATGTCACTGTATCGCCATATAGTTTAGGTGTTCTAAAATATCTTGTGTACCTCACAATTTCAAACCCTTACTAACCAATAACCTCTATTTCTCTATATCATCTCTAGAATTTTGCATTTTACAGAAAATGATATAAACAAATAAGTTTCTGTGAAAAAACATGAAGTTTCTGTTTCCAGGTGAGGATTTCTTAATTATTAGCAGGAGATATCCAGCTTCACAGAACAAAGAAAGCAAAATGAAATTTTTGAGATAGGAGTTTTGTTTCTTAATCATTTTCTTCCAGGAACTTAGAAGAATATATGATATGTGCATTTTTATTGAAATGAGTGGATGGGAAGTTCTTTCAAAAACCAAAACCATGTTGGAGAGAGTAAGCTATCATAAATGCCAAAATGTAAACATGCCTACAATTTTAAATGCCCTTTACTCGTATTGTTAAAAAGAGAGAAGGAAAATGAAATAATGTTTCATTTTATTCAACTAGTGGATTCTCTAGAGGACCTAATCACTTTAGAGAAAGTATTCTCAAAATGCTATTTCAATGACTGGCCCTAGTTATATATGGCATATTGTTTTGAGATGCTTTTATAAAATTCTGGGAAACAGAGAGGCTAAGTATCTGAATTCTTTAAAATTTTTTTTTTACCATTTTTTTTTTAAAAAGATGTATTTATTTTTGTTGGAAAGGCAGATATACAAAGAGGAGGAGAGACAGAGAAGTAGATCTTCCATCCACTGATTTACGCCCCAAGCAGCCACAGTGGCTGAAGCTGAGCCAATCTGAAGCCAGGAGCCCAGAACTTCTTCTGAGTCTCCCACACGGGTGCAGGGTCCCAAGGCTCTGGGCCGTCCTTGACTGCTTTCCCAGGCTACAAGCAGGAGCTGGATAGGACGCAGGGCTGCCAGGATTAGAACAGGCACCCATATGGGATCCCAGCACATTCAAGGCAAGGACTTTAGCTGCTAGGTCACCACACTGGGCCTTTACCATTGTTATTAATGATGCTGTTTTTTAGACACCATCATTCTTCACCACCATTCCCCTCCAAGCCTCCTCCAACTCTTTTCCCACATATTGTTAAAATAGAATAGCACTTCAACAATAGTCACAAGGCCAACGTTCTGTGATTTAATTGTATCATGGCATTGTAGGAATAGACAATGGTGGACAGTCTAGTACCCTGTTGTCAAGGTACAGTTTCACTGAGAGTCCTCATTTTGTTTGGGAGTAGGGATGCATACTGCAACATATATTTACTTCCCAGTGTGCTAGTCATCTAGATGAATATATATACCAAGATCAGAAAGGGCATATGATATTTGTCCTTTGGAGCTTGGTTTATCTTGCTGGGCACAGTGGGCTGTAGTTGGGACCATTTGCAAATGATAGAATCTCATTCTTTTTTAATGGCGGAGTAGTATTCCATGGAATAGATTTATCAGTTTCCTTATCCATTCCTCTTTTGACAGCCATCTGGGTTGTTCCATGTCTTTCTTATTGTGAATTGTGTTGTGATAGATATAGGGTTGCAGGTCACTTTCTCATATGCAAATTTTACCCCCTTTGCATATATTCCTAACAGTGGGATAGCTGGGTCACATTAAATATCTGAACTTTGAAAGAGGATTATGAATATTGAATCCAGGTCATGTCATTCATTACGTTTTAAGCTTCTAATAGCTGTTCACCTGATTTTCTCTGATTATGAAAATATTTTTGGTCAAATGTTTTCAAACTTTCAGTGATTAAGAATGTCATGATTCGGGCCCGGCGCAGCGGCGCAAGTGGTTAAAGGTCCTCGCCTTGCACGCCCGGGATCCCATATGGGCGCCGGTTCTAATCCCGGCAGCCCCACTTCCCTTCCAGCTCCCTGCTTGTGGCCTGGGAAAGCAGTCGAGGACGGCCCAAAGCTTTGGGACCCTGCACCCGCGTGGGAGACCCGGAAGAGGCTCCTGGCTTCGGATTGGCATAGTATCGGCCCGTTGCGCTCACTTGGGGAGTGAATCATCGGATGGAAGATCTTCCTCTCTGTCTCTCCTCTCTGTATATCCGCCTTTCCAATGAAAAATAATAAAAACAAATCTTTAAAAAAAAAAAAAAAGAATGTCATGATTCTTCTCTCAGGTTGGATTGATGGTCAGCACAGTTTCTCTGACTTTTGTGAAACTTCTCCAAATCAAAATTTTTAAAAAATGAATACTAAAAATCTGCATTGGTCAGCTCTACATCACTATAACCCCATGCCCGACATGGAGGGTCATGATTCAAGATTTGGAAGATACTCTGAGATCGTTTACTCTGAGATCACAGATGCCTGTGTTTAGATGGGGCCACATTCTTGTGATATTTACAGTGGAGCCACCATTGATGTAGTCAGCTTCATTCATGGTTTTAAATTATCTCGCAGAAGTTAGTTTGTGATTTTAAAAATTGCTGTATTGTGGGTGATAAACCCATGTTTGAACAAATCACTGTTGTTGAAGCAATAAAATATCTGAGTAGTTTCATCAGGACGCATGACTTTCTGAGTCAGGGGCACTCAGTAGTATCGAATCAACAAGTTTGGAGTGACGACACAGAGATTGTTTTAACAGGGTCTGAAATTTAAGGATGTTCTATTTATAGGAATGATTAAGAGGGGGAGGAGCAGTAAATTCAGTACATTTATGACCCACTGTTTGTTCCTCATTGTATCATATGCATCTACTCCACTAATGTTCCTGTTAGATGTACTAGAATCCTAACATTTATTTCATCTTGTTCAAGAAAGATTGAGTTGGCTTCAGAATAATTGCTCATGATTCGTATTAGTTCCTAAGCCCAGTAAGACGAACGAGTCTTACAGTGTAACTATGGCATGGGAACACTAATAATCTCAAATACGATGTGGAACTGAGCTTTTCATAGAATTGCTAAATGTTTCAAATATTTTAAAAACAAATTCTTTCCCACTAACTGAGAAATTGTTAGTTAACTGAAAACAGTATAGTTAGGATTGCTCTTTTTGTTGTAATTCACTTTAAGTGATGATACACATTGTTACTCAAAATTCACAACACTGAAAATAAGTTAAAACAGAATAAATGAATAAATGTACATTCCATAATTATTTGCTGTCAACTGTGAAATAAAACTGAATCTGAAGTTTATCCCTGAGTTGTTTCAATGAAATCTTTAATACAAATAAAATAACATCCATAGAAGCTGTTGCATTGCTCATTTGAGCAATAGCATGTATAATTTGTTTCCCTGCCAACTGTATTTTGTTTGGTTAAATCTTCCAGGGAAATAACTGAATAAAATATTTTTTTTCAAGGAGAGGTGTATTTAAAAGATGGTGAGGCTTCTTTAACATCTGACTTTAGATGTTTTTCTTCTGTAAGATTCATAGCCTAACTACACAATTGCCTTATTTATATAATCCCAAAATGTGAGAGGAGTTTGATAAGTATGTGCCAGGGCCTAGCGCGGTAACCTAATGACTAAAATTCTCACCTTGCACATGCAGGGATCCCACATGGGCACCAGTTTTAATCCCAACAGCTTCCCATCCAGCTCCCACTTATGGCCTGGGAAAGCAGTCAAGGACGGCCCAAAGCCATGTGGGAACCCTGCACTGGTGTGGAAGACTCAGAAAAGACTACTGGCTTCATATCGGCTCAGCTCCAGCCACTGAGGCTGCTTGGGGAGTGAGTCAGTGGTTGGAAGATCTGATTCTCTGTCTGTTCTGCTCTCCATATATCTCCCTTTTCATTAAAAATAATAACTCTTTAAAAAGAAGAGTATGTGCCAAGCTTTGATAATAGAGGAGGCTCAGTGTTGCTGTATTGTACCTCCTACTTGAACTAGATATACTGCATATCTATAAGAATTTATGTTTTTGAAATGGAATAGGTGGGTTTAAATTTTGCACCAGTTTTCTTACAATCTGATTGTCAATTCCTGCTTTATTTAACTCCTTTACTTAGACCCTTCAGGCTTCCGTAACCCGGCTCCACATACCTTCTATTTACTTTGTGTTGAAATTATACCATATTATTTTTACTTCTTTGCATGCCTCCTGATTTCATTTCCCTCTGTGTATTTTCCCAGTGATTCCTTCTGCCGAGATTCCTTTCCTTTGCTCCTTTTAAACTAGTGTGATGAGGACTCTGCTCAGCCTCATTTCCATACTCTCCCTCTGTCAGGCAAGGGAGCAGATGTCATCCTCAGATTTACAACTTTGCATTGGAAGATATAAAGTGATTTTTGCTTCACCCAATGTGGACAATTCTTTGATTGCCTCTGCTTGAGTTGCTGTTGTTTCCAAGACAGATAACGTTGCTTTCATTGGCCAGTCTAAGATGTGAAGTCTCCTTTTGAATGGAGAAAGTATGGCCCCCTAATAGCACAGCGTGTGGAAATGAAAGAGAGAAGAGCTTGATTCTACTCTCAAAGATTGTCTGCCAGCACTTATGGTGTTTGATTATTCTAAAAATATTTCTTGAGATGGTGTTTCAAAAAATAAGTTCTAAGGACTATAGCTAATTGACATGAAGTGTTTTGCCCACAATGTAGCACCGAGAAACCCTTCAAATAAAGGATAACTGTTGATATCAAGCATTAATTAACTCATGGCTAATAATTGAATAATTTATATTGAAATGTTTTTGAAGGAAAGACTTACTTCTAAACTCTTGACATATATAGGTAAAATAATATTTCTACTGTTCTGTTTATTGTTCATTTTTATTTTGCTGGGAGCATTAAGGCTACAGTAATAAAGAAACACAATTTCAAAGCTTATCTTGTTTTACCAGAAGACTTGTATGCATTTCTTCTTCTTTTTAAACTCCAAGCGGTGGAAGAATGCGGCCTCTGAGTATTTTGGTGTAAAACGGTTCTCAAAAAAACTCTTCTGCCTTTAAAGAAATCTCCCCTTTAGTATCCTTACATGAATTTAATTTTCTAAAGTTCCAGTGAAAGGGCATGTGGCTAAAAGTCAAGATGTCACTCAATTGTGTAACAGCATAATGTAAAGACATTCCTCTGAAGGGGCTGCTTTTATACCACTGCTGTCTTTAATTTGATAGAGAATCAATGCCCCAGATGTGAGCAAGAATCTAACAGACTTGCTGTTCTCAGGGAAATGCAAATTGTTGAGGAAAGTAGAGATCTAGGGTCTGGTTCAGCCTGTGCTTGGCTTAGCAAATAAACAGTCCGTTATTTGGGAGAGCTTGACTTTAAAAAAAGCTACAGCTTCGGTAGGTTGTTTTGAGCTAGATATCTGATCAGTAGCGTTCACATAAGTTTTCTTCTATTTAAAGATTTTTATTTGTTTATTTGAAAGAGAGAGAGGCTTATGATCTGGTTCACCCTCCAAATGGCTCCAACAGCCACGGTTGGCTAACCCAAATCAAGGATCCAGGAGCCTCTTCATGATCTCCCACATTTAAGCATTTCTTGCTGCTTTTTCCCAGAACAATTAGCAGGAATCTGGCTGAGGAGTGGAACAGCTGTGACACAAACCAGCAACCCATGAGATGCCTACAGCGAAGATGGCCTATGCTGTGCTGTAATGCCAGCCTCAGGGTTTGCATTTCTAAAGTGAAGTAATTTACTGATTGGCTGTTCAAAGGAAAAAAAAAATCCTGTGAAATACATGGTCTGATTTCTCTTTGGAGGGCTTTAGGAAACTGTGGTCAAAAATGGCCACATAATTTCACCAATTAAGCAAGTAAAAATTTAATAGTCCTTAGTTCTTTTAATTGTAGGAATTATGTGAAGTCACGGAGTAGGCGTTTGAACCTTGATCTTTTCTCATCTTAGTTTTTCTTCCAGCTTGCAGAAAATGTAATTAGAGAGTCATGATAATAAAGGGTGAGACTAATAGATATTGGGCTATACTTACGTTATAAATGGGTCAATATTTATAAGCTCCTTGAAAAAATGTAAAAATATTCGATATTTTCTGAATGTGTGAATATAGGGTCTACCTCATGTAAATATCCATGAAACCCTAAAAGCAGCATCTTCCGAGACATTTCAGTTACACTTAAGAATGGTACAAGAATACAAATAAAAGGTCATCTCTTGATTTCTATTCAACTGTTCTTCACATTACTGAAGGTCCCAGAAGTACCAATACAATTTTCCAGGCCCAGCCTCTGTATTTGAGCACTACAATTTGACATTGTTATGTTGGTCTTTTAGGGACCATCTGGTAGGATAAATCCTTCCTAAAGTCATAAACAAAATAAACATGCTTCCATGGGTGAAACTTACATTGGATTTTAATATTACACAGAATGACAGCTGTAGGAAGAAAAATCAACTCAAGACTTTTTTTTTTCATACACCATCCTTTTTTTTTTGTTTAGTTATATTTTGTTTGCTTTTGTGTTTGATGTTCTGATAAACAGAGATGCAAGAGAGAACGAAACCTGGGGAAGCCTCCCTTGATGCATATTAAAGTGACCTCTGCTAAAAGGAGATAAGAAACCTTGATAATAAAATTGTAAAGATGAATAAGTTATTGAGTCTACCAACATTATAATGTATCTCTATGGTTAGCCATTCATCCTATGGCTCAAGACAGAGTTATGCTGAATCTGTGGCCTAGTTTGTGGTGGAATTAAAAAAAAAAACAAAAAACCTCTGTAACACATTGAATACTAGTTGATCCACTGTACCGTTTCCCTCTGCATTTATAAACTTATAAATTTATAAATGCAAAAAGCACCTCAGAGCTGGTTTGAATTTGTGCCTTCTAGACACTGTTTCCAATTTGGGTGGCTCAAGTCATTGCAGATTAATACATTATACCATGCAAAAAAATTAAAGTATACCTTATTGTTTTATGAGAGAACATAATTCCAAACAGTAGAACTGAGCAGAAAATACTATTTTGGTATATGTGTTACTAAAGTGAGCACAAGGGAAAAACATTAATTTGTGTGTAAACCAAAGAGATACTTATTAAGTAGCTGCTGCCTGTGAACAGAATAGGGATCAATAAAAAGATAAGCAAATGGTGCTGTCAGGTCTTCAGCATATTTTTTTAAAATTTATTTTTATTGGAAAGGCAGATAAATAGAGAGGAGAGACAGAGAGGAAGATCTTCTGTCACATGATTCATTCCCCAAGCAGCCGCAACGGTTGGAGCTAAGACAATCCGAAGCCGTGAGCCTCTACCTGGTCTCCCACGTGGTTGCAGGGCTCCAAAGCTTTGGGCCATCCTTGACTGCATTCCCAGGCCACAGGCAGGGAGCTGGATGGGTAGCAGGGCCAACGGGACTAGAATCAGCACCCGTATGGGATCTTGGTGCAGTCAAGGCGAGGATCTTAACTGCTATGCTACTATACTGGGCCCTTCAGCATATTTTGATAGCCTCAATGCAGATGTTAGTTAAAGAGGATTTTAATTAATGTTTTCCTGTTTTAGTATGGCAACCATGCATTCCTATTAAAGACATTTAGAAATAACCACTTTGAAACCTAAACTTGGTCAAGGGACTGACCTTTTAGTTGCTTTATTTTTAATTTGGAGGCAAATCTTCAACTTTTGATGACTATCTAACTAGGGAGATTGATGATTCAATTTTTTTTCTGGCTTTGAACACATAGATACATGTCTCACTTTTTTCCTTCTCTTTTTCTAAAGATATGATCCTTTGGAAATTTATGTATTCTGTATCTAAGGATGGAATTGTTAGTTATGTCATATGGTAACACTGACTTCTGTATCTAAAGAATATTTTTCTTACATATACTGACTAGTTGTGATTTGGTTTTTATATATTCAGCTTATTGAAAAGACAGGTTTACAGAGGGAAGGAGAGGCAGAAAGATCTTTCATCTGCTGGTTCACTTCCAAAGTGGCTGAAACTGCCAAAGCTGAAGCCACGAGCCAGGAGCTTTTTTGGGTCTCCCACATGGTGCAGGGTCCCAAGGTTTTGGGTCATCCTCTGTTGCTTTCCCAGCCCATAAGCAGGGAACTGGATGGGAAGTGAAGCAACTGGGACACAAACCAGCACCCGTATGGATTCTGCTGCATGCAAGGTGAGGACTTTAGCCTCTAAGCCATGGTGCCATGCCCTGGAGTGCTCAATTGTTTTATCTTCCTTTTTGCATTTGATCACAGGACTCTCATTTCTTTTTGAACCATTACTTCTCTTTTATTCAATTTTTGTTGAAAGACCCCTCAAAACATTCTTACTTCTCTTAGTATAGCATCTTAAATTGAGACATAACACTCTCTTTTTGGCATCTAATTATTGAGTAAGCTTCCCTGATTTTTTTGTCTTTTTCTGAATTGTATACATTATTATTACTATGTTTGAATCTATGTGTTACATGGCAACTTTGTAGGAAATTGCTCATCTTATGATTATTGAATATTAATTTCTATTGATTACAACCAGCAGATTCTACCTGTCACGTTACAATACTGATCCTAGAGCCTAGGGAAAAAAATGGTTAATACTGGACTCAGGGGGTTATTTAATCAGTCTAGTTTCTTATTAACTAAAGAGGAGATAGGAAAAATCTGCATGCAATTCTTATACTCTAGATAAGAGCACATATATAAATTCCAGCAAGTGGCTTTACTTCTATTAAGATATCTATATTTTACTTCCTTGAAAATTCTTCCACTTAATTAAAACTAATTTTCCAGATGAAAGTATTATTCAATCAAACAAGACACATTCTTAACCCATGTAGTTATTCTACTGGTTTGAGTTTGCAGTTGCCAAGAAGGAAATCGAACCAACTCATTCAAAGTAATAAATTGAGTTAAATGCTCTCATCCTTCGTCATTGTGTGCCTGGTAGAGTGGTGCTTCTATTTTAGGGCTAATGAAAAATTTCTATAAGAAAAGGAAGAAATTGGTATTAAAGAATTCCTATAAAATCAGAAGCCTTATAAGCAAGTGAAAATTATAATTTGGAAGTGATTCCACTTTGATAATGGTACTTATTTTTTGTTTCTCTTCTTTTGCCTGTTTAGGGTAGCAATTGCTTAATGTCCTGATGGACATAACTGAGGTAAACATAATTGTTCCTGATACAATGTCATTCTTGTAGATCACCATATTGAAAAAAAAAAACCCAAGAGAAAGCAAAAAATTTTTTTTTCCAAAATGCAGTGACACATGTTCAAGTTGTATAACCAATAAATAAATTTAAAATGTATGATGAGTCTATCTGCAGTTGGCTTGCCCAGAGGAAAATATTTATTAATTTTCGGTTGGTGTTGACAAATTTTCTTTTATTAATGTCTAACTGAAGATCCATATCATGCCAATTAGGGGACTGTAAAATGTTTGTTCTCCTTAACTATACAAGTATAGAAGAATTAGTTTAAAAAAAATAAAGAGTATGCTATACTAACATTTCATTATTAATTATGGCTGCTTTGATTTAGATTTTGTTATCTGTAGAGTAAAATGGCTTCACCTCTACTTGTCTATGAATTATATCTGGTTCAGAGAAGCAGCTTATGAATCATTGTGTGGTTTCTATAAATCTAATCTTCTGCAATTAATCTTCTAATTAATATATAGAATTCTGTAATTCTATGTAAAGTTCATCACTCTATGTTGTCTATGCTTTTCTTACCTGTCTGGTCTCTCAAAATAGTTAATTATATGATTTTCCTATGCAATTATTCACTGAACACAGATGCAGTCTCAAAATCATGTGAAACTAACTCTGGAGTTTGACCAGGACAGTTAACTGTGTTTTGAATGCACTCTAGGAACTTAACTAGCAAAGAGGAACAAAAACCAAAATTTTATGTATGTATATGTATTTATACATATACATATGTATATGTATTTATATGTATATGTATTTATACATATACATATCTATATTTAATATAGTCAATTATGATTGGAGAGTCAATCTGATTTCCTCAATAGGTCAATAATATCCAGGGGAGTTTCATTATTTAAGGCTGTATTTGGCTGTATGTAACCTCAGATAAATTAATATTTAGTATATACATGATATTTGGACATTATGTAACTCGTGGAAAATTTTTCATTCAGAAAATTTATTTATATCTCTAGCAACAGTTTCTATCTAAGATGGAATAGTGATTTTGTTACTGTAACCCCCCCCCCCAAAAAAAAGAAATAGTTTTGCCTTGCAAGTTAAGATATTGGTTAACATGGCCCCATCCGACATTGAATTGCATTGAGTTTCATTTTCAGCTCAAGCTGTCAATTCCAGTTTGCCACCAGTGTGAATTCCAGGAGGCAGTGGGTGATGGTCCTTGTGATTATTTGCCTGCTACCCAGGTGGGAGAATTCGATGATGCTCCCTGTCCTCTGTGGACATCTGATGAGTCATTTAGCAGATAGAACCTTTCTGCCTGCATCTAAGTTAATGAATAAGCAAGCAAAAAAAAAAAACTGAAGTCCTATCCAATTTTGATATAAAGTATTTCATGATATGGTTTTATTTTCATTAGGTATTTCAAAACTATGTTCTTAGATTGACTCATATATAACTAAAATTTCTCCTTTGAGTGACTTATGAGAACAAACTCATAGTGATTAAAATTAGCCATATAGAGAAGCCTAGCATTTTTCATACCCACCACCAAGAAAAAAACCAAAGCAGGTACATCTACAGGTAAAGCTGAAGCATTAGTGAATACTGACTTATTATGACAATTGCGACTCTGAGTCTGGGCAGCTGCTAAAACTCTTTAAGATGGTTTGTGTCCTGGAGACAGAATTAATATCACAATTTCTGCGTTTAATTTGGGTGCTGGATTGGAGTCTGTGTTCCAGGGACATCCAGTATGTGCCCAGGTCTGCCCCCAAAGCTTGAGAAGTTCTTCGCATTGGTCCTGTCCTCAGGCAATGACTGGAAGCTTGATGATTTTCTCCCAGGGCCTATCGAATGGTGCATGTGCCAGGCTCTGCAGCTGTACCCATTGGTGGAAACTGAAATGAGTGTGGGCTAGTCTAGCTAGGCTGTAGTGCCCACTGGTGAATGTCAATGCTGGGAGCTAGCAATGATGGTCTGGGTGGCAGTCCCACTAGCACACAAGAGATGCAGTGCTGGGAGTGGGCCTGGTAGGAGTACTTGGGGGAGTTTTCCTGCAAAGCCGCAATTCCCACTGGTATGAGAGCCAGGAATGAGAGCATGAGAGTTGGAATGGAGACTGGCTGGTATGAGGACAAACCAGGCTGGGGTTAGACTGCCACATGAAAGCCACAATGAACATAAACCAGTGCTGATATAAGATCCTGGCTCTTGTAGGGTGAGAATTAGCCACTGAGACATTACTCCAGGCCCTAGATTCTTTTAATTATATCAGCACCACATGACAGTGTTGACATTTCATGTTGGTGTTAGTTTGTCCCAGCTGCTCCACTTCCATCCAGCCCCCTGCTTACAGCCTGGGAAAGCAGTAGAGGATGGCCCAAAGCTTTGGGATCCTGCACCGTGTGGGAGACCTGGAAGAAGCTCCTGGCTTCTGGCTTTGGATCAGCTCAGCTCCTGCCTTTGTGGCCACTTGGGGAGTGAACCAGCAGATGGAATATTTTTCTCTCATTCCTTCTCTTTGTAAATCTGACTTCCCAAAAAAAATAAATAAATCTTAAAAAATTATAAACCTGATATTTATATCCAAATCATAACCTTTCAAAGTGAAAACAGTCTAGTGAGCAAAAGCTTATGTTTTTCCTTTCCTTGTTCCTATTCAGAACCATCATTCTAAGAATATTGTCAGCATATCATTCAGTAATGTTTCCCTTGGAGAAACCCTTTCGCACAACAAGTCATGCATTTTGTTTGTATAGTATTGATAACTTAAAAATCATCATTACATTCATGCTTTAAAATTTATGTCATTAAAGAGACTTTAGAGCATTTCTAGTATACTCTGAATTACGTTCTAATGTCTGACATCATAGCCTACACTTGAACCTTTTTGATAGCAGGGAGTTTATTAGTTTACATCATTATTTTCTGAATTATGCTAGAAATTTCAACTCAATTTTCTTTTTCTACTGTGTTATTCTAATGAAAATACTTCAGAATGTTTGTCTTGAGTAATCATTTCTGATTGCTTCAAAGTTTTATCCTGTAATGCAGTTTCCAAGTACTTATTTTTTTTTCTTTGAAGATAGGCTGTTAAAGTTCTAAGCATGTTTACTTGATATAAACAGTACCAGCAGAGTGTAGCACTCAGTTTTCTCCTGTGAGCTAGATATCAGCCACACTTAGGATTAGAGTTTTAAGTATATTCTTTCTCTGGGTGTGGATTAATAACCTATTTTGAAAAATGGAATTTTTGAGGTAAATAACGACATTGTCTTACTATCTCATTTTATCCTTAAAATAATACCCAAAAATAGAAAGGAAAGCTTTTCCCATTTTATTAACAAAAAATAATGATTTACAAAGAAATATGTCTGAAATATCAAGCTAATGGGAACTTTATCTGAAAAATTAAAAATCTATATATATAAAAAGGAAAAGGTGTATGTGTACATATATCATGTCCACTTAAAAAGTAAATATGGCAAAGCTGAAAAAAATAAACTTTAAAAAGAAATCAAAGTATTGATTATATAATGCATGATCCTTTTTTCTTTATTCCTGTTATAAGTTCTTTTATGTTTTAATGTATCATTGCTTTGTTTTATAGATATATAGCCATTAATTTTACATCTATACAATTCTTTGAATATCTACAGTTATATTTTTTGCACAAAACTGAAAATTTTATGAGTTTGAGTCTCTAATCTGGCTGTTTTTATCTGTTTTTATATGAGAATTCTCTGAAGATCAAGGAAGGCGTTAATGCTCATTTTATCTCCTATGTAAAAAGCACAACAGGTAGTTGAGAGGATAGAATTTACTGACTTTTAAATTATCTTCCTTTTTCCAGACAGTCCCATTAGTATCTTGCCTCATTTTTCTCTCTATAGATATTCCTGTATTAACTTGTACCTTCCACTGCTTAGAAAGGGTATTCATTTATCAGTCTCAAGCAATTGTGTAGCCTCTCTACTGAGAACACGAAATAGCTTGGAAATGCTTACCTAAAAAATGAGTTCATTTTTCTACAAAATCATATGTAACTGAAACCCTGATGTGAGGGCTTATTATCCGGTCCCCAACAGAAACTGGTGTGGCCAGGTGCTACTGACCAATTTGCCAGCTCCTGCCCAGAGCTGCAAAATTCCTTGTCCAAGGACACAGTCTCAACTAATTCAATATTAACGTTTAAAAAATGCCAGGCAGATCTCTGAAGCATTCCATTTGGTCTAATTGAGCTTTGCTAACCTTTTCTCTCTGAGAGAACAACTTTGAATGTGTGTCGAGAGGGAGCTTTATAAATATTTATTGAATAAAATAGCCCGTTTGGATATGAAATGAGTTTAGAGACAAGAATTAAGGCCAGTGAAGTTCTCAACTTTCTATTCTGGAAAATGTGAGCTGGGAGATTGCCCAGCGTCAACTTTTGAATCGTAACTGATTTTATTCTAGATATTACACTTAATCTGATGCAGCATTAGCATTAGCATTATAAAACTTTCCTTTGTCAGTAACCTATAAAAAATTGAGGGCGTGGTAGAAACCTTTGATGTGTGATTCTTTAACTCAGTTGTCTGTTTTTCTCATTCTTGAGGGTTTTTTGTTTGCTTGCTTTTGGAAGTGACTTAAGATCATTTGCAAAAATATGTCTGAATGCTTTTTTATAGCCACCTATTTTCTTTGGAAATTATCCTAGTATACTAAAAAGTAATTTAAAAAAAAATAAATTCTAAAGTTTTTAAAGTCATTTTCCTTTCGGAGAATGTCTTTTTTTAAAATGTAAATTTCTCTTGAGGCTTGTATGGTGGTTTAAATGTGGCCCCTCCACAACATAGGTATTGCCAACGTGATGGTATTTACAGGCTTAGGCATTTAGATGCTCATTAAATTGTTATGGTAATTTCAACATGAATTGTATTAGGTACCCTTAGGAAATGGCTTGATGAAGGGAGTTCATCCGTTAGTGTTCTACTATGGGAGGGTATAACCAAAAGGTTTTCATCAAATGGCGGTGCCTCGATCTTGGGCTTGTCAGCTTCCAAAACATTTTTTTAATGTATTGCAGAGTTTATTATAGTAACACAAACAGTCTAAGTAAACTGACTGACTCCAAGTAGTTCCTTTTATGAATGAAATTATCAAATAGCTTAAGAGTTGGCCAGTAAGCTTGGATTTCTTGTAAGATAACCAAGGCACCATAAATCTGTTCCTGTAAATAATTTAAGAGCTAGACTCTGAAAAATAAGATTTGGACCTTTTATTGCCCTGTTTAATATTGATTAAATAAAATGAGTCACCATGAATAAATTTTTCTATGTTGTAGATACAGGCTTCCTACAACTATAGAGAGGTTAAAACAGCAAGTCAGAACCTTTTTTTTTTTTGTATTCATATGGACATTAAGAGACAGACTATGGGAAGAGGAAGAATTTTGTGTGAATATGGGACTGTGGATTTTTTGTTTGCTTGCTTCCAAACATTTCACAGGTGCTGACAGATTTGGGAGGAGAAAGATTTCAGATTTGAGCGAGGTGTAGTGTCTTCCTTCAAGGTCTTTATAATGTGCTGCATAGAAAACACTGCAGCAAATTGTGGATTAGGTTGAAAGTCCTGGTGACAGAGAGTTTGTATAATGATCAGGAAGTTTCTGGGATGCCAGCATTTTATTTCATACTGCCTGGGCTCTAGTTTTGCTCTGTTCCTATTCTAGCTTCTCCTTAGTGTGCATTCTAAGAGGTGGTAGGTGAAGGCTCAAGTACTTCTATCCCTGCCACCCAGGTAGGAGAGTCTGGGGATTGACTTTTCAGACCCCTGGCTTTGGCTGTCCAATGGCTCGCTACTGTGGACACTGGGCAGTTAACCCGCTAATGGAAGATCTCTGTTATTTTAAGTTTCAAAAAAGTAAAAAAAAAAAATTATTTTTGATGTGTATTATCCTGCAGGAACTTAATTGTGGAAGTAAAATGCCAAAGTTCTCATCATATGATCTGAGCATTAAATATGGATAATTCATAAATTATAAAGCAAGGAAAAAGAGAAAAATTCAGAAATGAAGAAGTCAGATTTCAAAGGCACACCAGTGTTGAATAGTACACGTAACCTTGAAATCTGATGATGGGAGACAATCTGAACTTTATAAATTATATGTAACATTCATTAATAGAATATAAAACACAAATTACTTAATTATATCATTAATAATATTAATGATATAGCATTTTCAATACTATTCAAATAAAGATATCTGGTAAGCAAGAACACTTCATGTTTTCATTGGTGGTAGAGTATAGGCATAAGAAAGTAGAGAGAAAATATTCTCAAGAATTTAAGCATGCAGTTGTGAATATGTGAAAACCACTTTGAAAGACTGCTTGATAAACAATTTGCTTAGGTGTTTATTAAATTCTTACTCTTTAAAATGGTCAGATTGACACATCTATATCCATTTTAGAATGCAAGCTTTAGGTATTTCTCATTATTTATAATGGTTACCATCCTGAAGAACATGATAAATGTTTTTATTCATAAATAGGAATAGCTATTGTTTGTTAGTTATCTTCTTTGTCATTCTGCAGTAGATAAATTCTGTGATTTTTGCTAAGGACATGTCTCTGTCCCCTATAAATGAGTATAAATTGTCAATACAATGCTGGGTAGGTTAAATTATTTCACAAGATAATTGGAGATTATAATATTCTGAGAAATGCTGATTTGGGGGGCTGTATGTGAATTTTGGAGTGAAGAGGTCAGAGAGAGAAGAATAAAGTAGATGCATTAAGAAACAGTGACAGTAGAGAAAAAATGAGAAAGTGAAGATAGGTGACAAAGAGAAGTAATGACATCTCCAGATATTTGTTAATTAGGAAGACTTCCTCTTAAACAATTGGAGTATAGCCATTCATTATTCATTACCATTTAAATTTGATATATGTCAGGCACTGTTATGGATTTTGAGGACAAAGTGATGAACATGGGACTCTATCCCCTTTATATGAAGATTATTTTCTAGTGAGGCAGAATGCCAATGAGTAAACATAGGTGTTTACTTTCGGGTAATGATGAGCAAAATAAAGTATAATGAAGCATTTCTCTGTAGAGGGTTAGGTGAGGAAGACCTCTGTGGAGAAGGGACTCTTAGAACCTCTACATGCAGCTAAATGGTTCCAGCCCACAATTCTCTCATTTCTCCCTTAACAGTTGGTATTGAGTTGCAATTCTGTAACTGCAAGCTACCATCAGAGCATTTTTTTGACATATGAATAATTTATTTATTTTATAATTTTAGTTTCATTCTCCACGCTGCTCTGAAACTTGACCCCTGACCAGATGCCACATACTTTTACATTCATTTTTGTATAAGAAGCGCCTACCCATTCCCAGGACCATTTCTTTCTTTAAAAAAACTTTTTAAGTAATTCATTGTAATCTCACTGTTTTGCACCATTAAATGTAAATTTCTCATGTCTAAATGAATGTAGCTTCGAGCAACATTTTCCAAATGGTAACTTGGGAACCTGTGCCACTTTGGTCTTTTAGCTATGCTGCCTGGGGCCATGTAGCCATCAAGTTCCTACAGCCAAAGAAGAGTGAGAGTGAGAGCAAGACGGTCTGTCAGTTCCTAGATGTCTTAGAATAGGAAACTCAATGTTGGCATTCAATGTCTTATGCTTGCATTAACTCCATGGTTCCAGTCTAATTACATGGGAATTAAGAAATGTGGATGACACTAGAGATACTTTTGTGTTGTTTATATTAACAGTTATTTCTGTAAGAAACATATTTTCAAAATAGTGCCTATGGAAAACAGCCCAGATGCCCATCGAAAGAGGAGTGGAGAAAGGAATGGTCATGCATCTATTCCTTAGAATACTATTCTGACATGAAAAAGAATGAAATTCTATCATGTGCAACAAAATGGTCCCGTTAGAGACCTTAATGTTCAGTGAAATAAGGCATTCCATAAAGGACACATATTATCTGTTTTCCCAGCTATTGGGCAATGTTCATGCAAAATACAACATATGTGTATATGCATATATATGTGTGTGTGTGTTGTGCACGTTATGTATAACATATATAGTTTTTTATAAATGTTATATGTAACATATGTATATACTATATATATTGCTCAAATGTAAGTAAACTATATAATGGAGATATATTATATAAAAATACATATATAACTATATACATATATATACACACACACATACAGATATTGCCCAAATGTAAGTGAACTGTATAATGGAGACTAGCATACCCAAAAGTAAACATACATTTCAGTATGCATCTCTACTCCTAAATGCAAGAAGGACTCTCAATGAAGCTGCTAAATATACCTTCACAATATACCAGGCTTTCTACCGTTGTCTATACCTACATTGTCATGATACACTTAAATAGCAGAATGTTGGATTTGTGACTGTTGCTGAAGTACTACACTATTTTAATAATATGGTTGAAAACAGAGATGGGGAGTGGAGGGCTGGAGGAGTGCTTGTGGAACTGGATCATGGAAAATAAGAAAAAACAAACGAACAAACCAAAACAATAGTGTCCAAGACTTTGGTGATGAATGGATATACCGTAAGGATGTGAAAAAGTAGAAAACTAAAAAATGATTCTGAAGTTTTTGCCTTGGTTATTTGGAAAATGAATAGTAAAGCTCGCTGACACGGCTACAAGACTGAACTTAATAGTATTCAAAGGTATTTTAACCTCATCTGCAGTCATAGCTCTTATTGTGTGTTAACATTAGCGATAATGAATTAGTGCTACGGTGATATGCTGTAGTTTACAGATCTCACTGTAGGTTTTAAAGATATAGTGGTTTTTCTACATTTGATATTCACTTCCAGTCACAGCTTTTAGAGCATGCAACATTTCATGTTTCATTAGTTTATTGTATAAACCACTCCATAATGTATGTTGAATGTTTACTGTGCGCTAAGACACAAGAGATGCAAAATAAATGTGATATAATTCCTTAACTCGAGGAGCACAGATGCAATCATGAATTTTAAGAAACAATGACAAGTATAGATTTGAAATGTTTAACCCATATGAAAATAGAGAAATATGTCAGGTGGCCTTTGAATATTTCTTCCCTTTCTGCGGATTCTGTCTAGGAAATTTAATTGTAAATTTCTCCACATGAGTTTATAGCAGCTGTCTGTTTTAAGCTCTTAGCTGTGAAAGTCTGGCTTTGATTCTGTTGATATTGTCATGTGTGAGTTGGGTAGCTTGTATGAAGCAGATACTCAGAAAATATTTCAGAGTAGCCTGCTTTAGCTATAGGAAATATTGTTTTTCTTTTAGTGTATCAGTTTGGGGTATTTCATGATAGTAATAGGTTAATGAAGGAGAAGAGAAGGAAACGAGCCCTTCCAAGAACCCCTAGAAAGGACAGCCCTTACAACACCTTTGTTTTATTTCCTTTTATTTAAAAGTATTTATCGATTTGAAAGGCAGAGATAAACAGAGATTTCATTTGCTGGTTAACTCCACATGTCTGTAACAGCCAAGCAAAATCCAGATCAAAGCCAGAAGCTAGAAATTCCTTCTAGATTTTCCATGTAGGTGGTTAGGCCCTAAGTACTAAAACCATCATTGTCTCCCAGGGGTGGGCGTTGGCCAGAGGCTGGATCAGAAGTGAAGTTGGGGGCCTAGTGCGGTAGCCTAGCGGTTAAAGTCCTTTAACCGGGATCTCATATGGAGTCCGGTTTTAATCCCCAGTGGCCCCACTTCCCCTTCACCTCCCTGCTTGTGACCTGGTAAAGCAGTCGAGGATAGCCCAAAGCCATGTGGGAGACCCGGAGGAGGCTTTGGGCTCCTGGGTTTGGATTGGCGCAGCTTCGGCCATTGCGGCCACTTGGGGAGTAAATCAATGGACAGAAGATCTTCCTCTCTGTATATCTGACTTTCCAATAAAAATAGAAATGAATCTTTAAAAAATAAAAAATAAGTGAAGCTGGTACTTAAACACAGTTCTGTACGATAAGTTGGGTATTCTACTCACAGGCTAACTGCTGTAAAAGAATGCCCACTCCTGAAAAAGTATATTTTAACATAGCAATATCCATTTTGAAAACCTGAACTCCGTATTTACAAGATATTACATTTTTATTGGCTGCAAATGATATGGTTGTGGAACTGTGTTTTAACAATAATCGGAAAATAGGAAGCTAAGTCATAGCAAAAAAAGTAACGTGAATGAAATGGCATATGATACATGGTTCAGAGAAGGTGCAAGGGACCAGCAGGGTACGAAGAGGGGTGGGTTGGAGCTTGCGGTGATGTGTTCAAATAATGAAAAGTGGTGCAATGAGGCCGAGGCTCAGCATGCTGGCGGCAGGGTTGGGGGCGAGGGCGTAGGAAAGAGGATCACGATGTACTACCAAGTCAGGACCCTTCAACTCCAGATACAGACCAGATGTCCTCAGGAAGAGCTACCGAGCAGCCAGAGGATTGCCTCCACATGTTGCTGTTTAACTCGCTTGCACTCGTGCTCAGGCTTGATTAGTTATGAAGTCTTTTCAGGTGGTTCTTAGTACACCGAGGATTGACACAGTAGTGTCAGCCCTGTAGACTTGCGGGGAAATGAAACAAAAAATTTCGTTTGACTCTGATTTTGATTCGTGAGTTGTGAGATGAGCTAAGGAAAGGAGTGACATACTTGGTATTTTAAGGTAAATGTTTTTTGTTCTTTCTTTATCTTTTAAAAATGTGGTACTCCGGGAGAGACAGAAGGTGATAGAGAGGTACAGCCGTCTGCTAATTTACTCCCCAGTGTTCTCAAAAGCCAGGAGGAGAGAACTTGAGCCAGGAGCCAGAATCGCATTGGTGGCATCCTGGATTGGTGGCAGAGAAGCCAGCTACTGGTAAGTTCACGGCTTCCTCCCAGAGTCTGTATGCATAGCAAGTTGGAATCAGGAGCAGAAGTCAAACTCAAACCTGAGACCTCTACTAACAGACATAGGCATCTTTTTTTTTTTTTTTAAGATTTATTTATTTTGGTTGAGTAGTCAAATTTATAGAGAGGAGAGACAGAAAGGTCTTCTATGTTTTGGTCACATCCCAAGTGGCTATAACAGCTGTAACTGAGCCAATCCGAAGCCAAGAGATTGTTGTGGGCTTCCCATGCTGGCGCAGGGTCCCAGGGTTTCAGGTCACCCTTTGCTGCTTTCTCAGGCCATAAGCGGAGTGATGGATGGGAAGTGGAGCAGCTGGGACACAAACTGGCACCCATATGGAATGTTGACTCAAGATGTGGGTATCCTCATTGCAACTAAAATCAGGAGTTTGTGGGAGAAAAAATGGGATTTCCTTATGTGATAGTTAAATTCTGGGATCATCTGATCTTTAACTTTCTCTGATTCTCTATAGCTAGGAATGCAAACTTATTTTTATGTTAGGAAATAGGTTCGGTGATTCTCATGTTTGGCTCTCAGTTTGTTAACTGACCTCAGGACTTGAACATTCTTAGCACATTGGTGGCGCTTCATTGAACAGTATGTACATTGTTAGTAAATGTATTTTTCATTTTTTAGGTTTATTTATTGGAAGGGCAGAGCAACAAAGAGAGAACAGGAAGGAAGGAAATGAGGAAGAAAGAGAGAGGATTGATTCTCCATCTGTTAATCCACTCCCCCAAATGGCCACAATGGGCAGGTCTGGACCAGGCTTGTGTTAGCAGGCAGTGATGACAATAATCTAACATATCTAACTTATTAGATGAAAGTAGCAGGGAAGGATTCAAAGACAGAGGGGCAGTTTAGACAATATACATCTACTAAAACCAGAATAATTTAGAGAAAAGACATTTCTATTTTCTTTTTATTAAACATTTCCTCAATACCTCATTATAGTGGAGCCACGACCATTTTTATGGTTATAGTAACCACTGTTAACTCAACATGATACATATTCAGAATTGAAAGTGCAAGTGTTTTGTGTTACATACAAACAGTAGACTGCAAAAGGGCGCATGCCTTGTCCAATACGGCAGGAACTGGGTCTTGAAGAGCAGAAGATAGCATAAAGAGAAAAGAAAAGGCAAAAGTTTTGAACATGGGGCAGAAAGTTCAGTCTTTTCTGCATCAGAATGGGTTCATCATGTGGCTTGTCTCTGCAATTTTAACTCATCTGGGGAACCAGAATTCAAGTTGATCTGGTTCACCTGTGCGTCTTTTGTTTGCTCACTCCTCACAGTCCCAGCCAGAAGGTGCTTAAGTGGATCATCACGCACTCGGAGGGAGGAAGGGAGCATAACCAATTATCTTAGGAGTGTATGTGCTGCCTGGGACTTGCTTTGCCAACCACGGACCTTGTCAGCTTGGTATGATTTTTACAGTTTTTCATTCTCAGTCCTTTGACGCTTGTTTGTCTCTGTCTTTCTCGGGCTTGTTGATTTCTCTCTGTAATGACCTCCAACATCTGAACTACTGTCTGAAGTACAACGCCTGCCTCTGAGGGCTTCAGCTTTTGGGTTACCTGCTGCCTTGCGTGTAGAAACCATGTCCGCTTGTTCCCTGAATAGTTTCTGCATGAAGCAGGTGAAAGCAGTTTCTTTGTTAAAGTTTATTCCTTTACTATTTTCTTAGTCATTGGGAATTACCATCACATAAAAGTACAGCTATTTTAGTGATTTTTTGTAGCTTAGTATATGTAGCATAAAATTCATTATTTTAACAATATTCTGTGGAATTTGTGTTGCTGTTCTGAAACTATCACACTCACATCTTCAGAGCTTTAGTTTTTCTTCATTCGCAACTCCAGTGATACTTTCAAAGTAAGTTCTGCTTTTTAACTTGTACCTGGACAGATAGCACTAATTAGAAGAAAATTCCCAGTGAAATTCCCTTAGATGTTTTTTCTCCTTCTCCTATACAATCCTCACCTTTCTTTTCGCCATTCTTTTTTTCACATCCAATGTCCTTCATAAATAACCACCTTTTCTCAGAGTGGCTACAGAAAGATAAATTGCT
The DNA here is from genome assembly GCF_017591425.1 of Ochotona curzoniae. Classification (NCBI taxonomy): domain Eukaryota; kingdom Metazoa; phylum Chordata; class Mammalia; order Lagomorpha; family Ochotonidae; genus Ochotona; species Ochotona curzoniae. The sequence goes on from NW_024464918.1 coordinate 11,090,615, forward strand.
CATCTATATTTTATTTTGTACTAGGTTATCTCTGTACAGGATAATTGAGTTTACAATTTGCTTTTAGATAGAAATAGATAGAGTTGATTTTTTTTTTTTTTTGGTTCATGTATGCCTAGTGCTTGTATTGTGTTATTTACATTTTTTTTCATTTCACAGTTTTTTTTTTCTGAAGGGAACAAGCAGTATGTCATTTTTTAAAATTTACGTATTGCTATTTGTAATTTTATTATATATTCTATTGTTTTGAAAACTGTTCATAGGAAGACAGATTTGTTATGAACATTATTTGTAATTATTTGCTCTTCATAGTAAACTCTATTTTTCTGTTCTCTTATTTTCCAAAAAAGTGACATCTACCCAATTTTAATGCCGTTTTTGTTTCACTGAGATAATTTAGTACTTTTATTTCCAGATTATCATTATGTTTCTTCTATAATACGCTTTTTATGTGCCAGGAGTCTTTAATTGAGGTTTAAATTACATGCGTTCAACCACTATATGATTATCCATTTAGATTAAGATGTGCACATTGCTTTGCTCTCTTTCAGTTTTTTCCTGTTTGTGTTTTTGTATCTGACTAGCAATTTTTTGGAAGTTTTTCATAAAAAAATTTCCTATTGTTTATTTAATTGTGATTTTTCATATGCTTTTCATTTCTTTTCCTTTTGATAATGTATTATTTGTGATTAGGACACTTAGATTCATTTTACAATGTATGATTTTATTTTATTTATTTATTTTTTAAAGATTTATTTTTATTATTTTTTTTATTGGAAAGGCAGATATACAGAGAGGAGAGACAGAGAGGAAGATCTTCTGTCCGATGATTCACTCCCCAAGTGAGCGCAACGGCCGATGCTATGCCAATCCGAAGCCAGGAGCCTCTTCCAGGTCTCCCGCGTGGGTGCAGGGTCCTAAAGCCTTGGGCTGTCCTTTGCTGCTTTTCCGGGCCACAGGCAGGGAGCTGGAAGGGAAGCGGGGCCTCTGGGATAGAACCGGCGCCCATATGGGATCCCGGGCGTGCAAGGCGAAGACCTTAACCACTTGCGCCACCACGCCGGGCCCTATTTTATTTTTTAACTGTATTCCCATCTCTTACTGTTCTTGCCTTATATTTTATTATTATTATTTTTAGTTTTTTTTTTTAATTTGAAAGGCAGATTTAGAGAGAGCTAGGGATAGAGAAGGAAGGTTTTCTATTTGCTGGTTCACTTTACATATGGTCCCAATGGCCAGAGCTAAGCTGATCTGAAGCCATGTGCTAGGAGTCTCTTCCAGGTCTCCCACATGAGTGCAGGGACCCAAGGACTTGGGCTCATCATGCACTTCTTTCTCAGGCTGTAAGCAGCAAGTTGCATTGGACGTGGAGTATCCAGGACATAAACCAGTGACCATAAAGTATGCTGGCCCCGCATGATGGAGGATTAGCCTGTTGAGCCATGGTGCTGGCCCCTACAGTATATTTTACCATTATGATTCTGGCAAGTAGTTTGGATTTTGACAATGCCTATTCAATTAATTTTTTAATTTTACAGTTTTGTATTTTCAGATTCATCTTGAGGGTTTTATAATAACACACAAATTAAATCATAGTATATTAAAAGAATAAAAGTACTAACAATTATTATTAATGATCTTAGGTAAGGTGTTAGCATCAGTTATAAGTATTTGTCTACTTGCTGTGATCATTTCGTGGCCTAAAGCTCGGGTTATATTTCATTGATATTTCATCCTTCTTAATGGTCTTTTGTAGATGTCTTTCCAGATGAGGTAAACTAAACACTGATACAGTCTTGACAGCAGTTATATTTTTGACATGAGTTATATGTTTTGTGATAAAATATTAGATCATCTTCTTATATACGAACTGGTGATTGAATCTGGGTTTGTGTCCTAGTGTGGATGACAATTTATGAGATCGACCCAAACGGAGAGAATAGAGTAGTGTAGTATGTTTATATGAGTAAAAAAAGAGACTTGGAACAGGAGGGAAACGCCAAGCAGATAAGGCTTTGCAGACTAGAGGAATTTTTATTCCTTCAGCATTTTTTCTCTGACAAGCTGGTGCGACTGATTCTACATCAGCCACAGTAAAGGCAGGAATAGTCTTAGAGGAGCCCTTTTTGACTTGTTTCTGTTGAAAACTAGTTACTGCTGTCCCTTGTACATATTGTTCCGAGAGGTTTCCATGCTGTCCTGCTTAGTGTGTCTGCTGGTGAGGAACAGCAGCGTCCATGCTGCTAGGGATACGGGGGACACCCTTAGTCTGGCTGTCTTCTTTCCTGGGCTCCCTCAACTTAGTTGCTGATTTCACAATTTCCCACCTATTCCTATAGAAAATTACTAAGAAGTTCTGTAATTACTAATGGATGATACATAATTTTAGAGTAATACCTCCTTTTATGTTTGTGAGACAGAGAACTGCCAGCTACTGGTTGACCACTCAAATGCCTGCCATGAGCAGGGGTGTGCCAGATGGAGAGGAGGAGCCTGGAATTCAATCCATGTTCCTGGATGGGAGGCAGGGATCCAACCATTCGAACTGTCACTTGCTGCTCCTCAGTCTGTGTTAGCAAGAAGACAGAGTCAGCATGTGGTTATCTCAGCCAGCATGACTGCTAGGCTGAACACTCACGCCTAGAAAGTACTTGTGGACTTGGTTTTGAAAGCAGCGAACTGAATGATTTTGTTTCTTTTCCTTTTCTTCTTTCTTTCTTTCTTTTTTGTTTGTTGTTTTTTATTTTTGGAGTGGTAACTTGTGTGGAATTCTATGGTGGTTTTGAAAAATGTCAACAAGACTTCAGCATTACATCCAAAATTTAACTGTTCTTGCTCTAGGCATAGGCTGAATGTATGCATTGATTACTCTTAATAGTACAAAATACACAGTTTACTTGTTAAAGTGCTCAATTTATTTGTGCAGATAGGCATTGTACATTTTCTGATGATCAATTATCTTGTTTTTTTTATACATTAGGCAAACATAAAGTATACCTATTTATGGGGGTATTATATGATGTTTCAGTATCTATTAGGCTAAATTTGTTGATATTGTCAAGCATGTAACACTTTTAATGGTACAAATGTCTAAAAACCTACCTTCTAGCTTTTTCGTAGAAAAATATACAGTGTATTAGAATTACCTAAAGTCACATTATTGTGCAATGATATTCTAGAACTTCTTATTCCTACCAATAGCTAAAGATTAAGTTATAATAAATTATATGGTGGCAGATTTATCTTGAGATTAGTGAAGGGGAGCATTTGTTGTTTGGAATATTTTTTATATTTTAGTATTGACTAAAGAGCTTATTTACATATTGTTCACGTTGTGTTATCTCGAGTATAGTAAATGAGGATAGATTTGGAGAATGGTGGGTGAATAAGGAAGAATATAATGAACTGCGCTTAAAATTTATTTGTTAGTTGAAAGACAAAGAGAGAAAGAGAGAGAAAACGAGAGATCCACAGTGGGACATGATCTGGGCCAAAACCAAAAGGCACTCAGTCCAGGCCTCCTCCAAAGGTAGATATGCTTGACATTTAACGTACTTACTTGTCAATTAATGTCAAAGAGTTATGATTACATAAGGCAGTCTCTTTTTCTGATTTATTCTTTTAATTTCATGCATCTTTTTTGTACTTAGCCTTAACACTATGATTTGTGATTTGTGCATCATTGTTATCAACAAACCCTAGAACAAAGTGGGGGGAGTTGTTTTCTGATTGTTTCTATAATAATGATTTTTCATCTTCAAAGTAAAAAATATGCGGGTCAGAGGATAATGAGATACACTTTTTTTTTTTTCAAAGAGCTTCTATAGAGTCTTATGCAATACTTTTATTTGAAATTGGCTGTCTCAGTGATGGAATTTGCAGTGTTTGGAACCCAAAAGTTCTTGAAGTTAGATTTTGCCTTTTAATCGTATTCTGTCTGATCTAAGTATTTCAGCAAAACACAAAGTTCTCTTTATGAGCTGTTGTCACCATGGTAACCAAATCACAATTTCCAGTAGCTGTGTAATGAAGTGCTAACACATTTTCAAAACAAGGTGCTAAGTGGAGGTTTGTTTCACTAATTATGTGGCAAAACAATAATCAATTCCTTTATAATTAGCAGTGTCACACATTATGCAATAGAAGAAGTTCAAAAATTTTCTTACATTTTACTTTTTGGAGCAGTAAAATAAGTTCTTGGGAAATTCTTCTTGCTAATAGGTAGGGTCATGATTGTACCCTTATCATACCATTGAGGTAAACTGAATACTATTTTGGTCCCTTAGTGTTTTTTAATTTTGGTGGACTATGAGATATATAAACATATAAATAGTTTTTATGAAACCGTCACATATGGACTTTAAGTGACAGTAAGTCAGAAGAATGATTGAAGAAAAAAAAAAAACCCCAAACCAAGGTTCATGCCTTTTGGAACCCTTATTTTAGGAACATAGCAACTGGCTGGGACAGTTAGTGCAGTGGGTTGTTCTTATGTAATGGGTCATACATGTTCCAGGACAATGACATTTATCCTTCTCACCTCTCACTGATCCTCAGGAATGCATACTTTTAAAATCTCTGACGAATCAGATCCCTCCACTTGTTTTCACTCCTCAAAGCCTGCTTTTTATTTAAACATAGGGTGAATGATCTAGAAAAGGTAATAGGAACGTCATGTAGTGACAAATGATTTCTCTGCTATTGAAGGGATTCAGTTATGTATAAGCCATAACATGTGTAACATCTCTTTGAGTTCACGCTTCTACTTTGGCCTAAGCTAGGAGAAGGAGAATACTGCTTTCAGGATGAACACTGTGATAAAAGCATGGAAGGCATTTACGATGTATCTAGTATGTTATTGGTAAAAAGTAAGCCGTGTATCATTTAAAATCATGATCGTGATGAAATGATATGGGATAGGCTATTAATGTTGCTATGATTTAGGGTAGGCAATATGATGTTAGTATAGAATAGACCTATTATGATCTAATGACTATGGTTCAGGCCACATTTGTTTAAGAATTCAGCAGAGAGGTTACTTAAATATACTGGTTTCATTGTTATAAAAAGTGAGGACATTTTATTTTGCATGTGAGAATTCTACTAACATATTCTTTAGATTATTATGATCTGGTGCTGGAGTCCAGTGCCAGCCAAGTTCAGAACTCAAGAAGGGTGCATGGAATAGACATAGAGAAAATAAATGGACCACTAAAATTTCAGTATCATAACGGACAGTGCAAGAAAGCTGTCTTCTTTATTTATACAGAAGCCTTCACAAACTCTGGCACGGACTTTTCACACCTGGTCAAGTGGGCATTCCTAAGGATAGTTCTGCCAGTTGTTTTACCTTGAGGCAGGATATCAGCCATCCTAATCCTGTGGTTAGGAAGTTCACAATAGACAGCACATATCAATCAGTAACACATTCCTACTACAATCCTCATTCTACAACTTAGTCTTGAATCAGTTAAGGGAGGAAATGCATCACAGAAGAAGGGACCTAAAGATGAAGGAAAGAAAGAAAAAAAAAAACCTAAGCATAGTTTCCCACTACATCCAGGGACTTAACGCCCTTGATTAGCATATGGTCAGTAGGGGCAGCCTAGGCAGCATGAATAGAAAAAGACCCTTTTGCCAAGACTTTATCAGCAACATTAACTTCCAAGATCACATTGATAGTAAAGACCAACTCCACAGTGGCAGACAATATCTAAATAGATTCTAGAATTATCAGCAGGGTAGTCCAATGCCTTGCCATGCAGCGGAAAATTTCTTGAGGCCTTGCCTGCAATGGAACAGTTCTCTTCAGACCTTCGTGTCTTCTACACCCACTGCACGGACCCCAGCAATCTGGGAAATTAGAAGCTCAGGATGAGCAAGGTCTATATGAAGGACAATGTCCAAGTGATAATATGGGTGATTACCTGTGAGGTTGATTAGGTCATTTTCTGCACTTGAAACAGAAGAGGACGAGAAAGAGGGCTGAGTCCGCTTATAGTGCCAGCATCCAAAAGGATGCCAGTTCAAGCCCTGGCTGCTTCACTTCTGGTCTAACTCCTTGCTGTTGCACCTGGGAAAGCAGTAAAATATGGGCCTTTTGCCCTTGTAGATGATGGGAGGAAGCTCTGGGTTCCTGGCTTTAGACTGACCCAAGTTATGTCCAGAGCAGCTATTTGCAGAATGAACCAATGAATAGGAAATCCCTCTTTCTCTCTCCTTCTCTCTGTGTAAATCTGCCTTTTGAGTTAAGATAAGCACATATTTGTTTAAAATTTTTTGAAAAGAATAGGGTGAGACTCTGTTCACCTCAGGACTGGATAGCTATTCACTGTCTCAATAGGTGTTCTCTTCTATCACTAACTGGATGTCTTAACTGATGCTGCAGGCTTTGACACAGGGAATATTTCTCAATAAGATCGTTTTTGATCAAATATGGACTTTTTCTTTTCAACAAGAGAGTAGGACTGACTTCATTTCCTTATTCATCCATACACCTGTTCCTTCTAAGTTTGTTGAGTCTGTACTTTGTGCCAGGCATTTTGCTCAACCTTGGGAACACAAAATGAATAAAGAAGTGGGCTATGCTAGTAAGGAGCTTAAAGTCAGCCTTGCTCAGAAAAATGCCCTTTTGCTTTATGACTTAAAATCATTCAGCTTTGTGCATGTTTATCACCATTGAGATTCTTGGGTTTATCTCTTTAGGGAAAAGGAACATAATAATTAAAAATGATACGCCATTGTTTTACTGCAGTGTTAGAAAAAAAATGATATCCATTGTCTCAGTTGTATTAGGGGAGTTATGTATGAGTTAGTATTTGTGTATTTTCATTAATGCATGCTGAAAAGAACAGCCATTCTGTGGAGCCGACTCTCACTTTAATCAGGGAGATGATTGACAAGTTGTGATAAATGATCTGAGAGGGTGTGCCCTTATACATTTGTGGATCTCCCCGGTGCAGTCACAAATTTGCTCTAACTAAGGGCCCAAGGTGGATTGATTGCAACTGCAAAATTTCAAAAACTGCACAGGCATAATCTTACATTATGCTTTGTACATTGTTAAACTCAGAGTCACAAACTCAGGGAGCTGTTTAGAGATTAAGGATTGCAAAACTCACTGTCTCCTCCTGTGCTTTTTTTTCCTTCCGTTTATCAAATCAATGTGACAAATAAGCATGAGCATTTTAAAATCCCTTTTATCATTTCAATTAATCTGAGTAAATTCAAAAACAAGTTTTTCATTTTTCAAAAATTTAATTGCCTATTGTTGCTGCCTTAAAGTGGTGAAACACAAAGGGACAATGAGTTTACTTAACAGAAAAAGCCATTTTGATAAATTCTTATTCTTCCCCACACCATTATCCCATTGTGTTTCTCCAAAGAGCTGAATATGGGTTAGGATGCCTTTAAAAACATCATTGCAAGCTTGTGTTAATGAGAAATTCCAAATGCGATTATGAAAATTTGTGTTTATACTTTCTCTATCTTACATTGAAAAGTTACTTTAAGTACTAACATTTTATATTTTTGATATAATTCCTGCATTTATGTCCTTGATTTTAATGAGCTAATTTTTATGTTTGATATGAGTTAGCTGTCTTTTCAATAGTCTGTATTCTTCAAAATATGGTATATGTATCGATAGCATCAGTGTCATCTAGTAGGTTGTTAGAAATGCAAATACCCAGGTTTCTATCCAAAGCCTTTAAGTCAGAATATTGTAAATATATCTCAAAAATCTTCCATTTCTAGATAGTTTCTTCTCTTTCTGTTCAATTTTTGGGATTAGCACATTATAGTCAAAGGCTTAATGCTACATTAAATAAACCACTAAATATTAAAAAGTAAGAAGACCAAAGTTCGGCAGAAATTTCAGCAGTGAAAAGAAGTCCATTTCACTTGTGTACATTTGATGTAATCACAGATGAACTATTGTAATATATATGCTTATTTTTGTTACTTTTAGACTTTATTTTTGTTGGAAAGGCAGGTTTACAGAGAGAAGGAGGGACAGAGAGAAAGATATTCTGTCTGCTGTCTCACTCCTCACGTGGCCCCAATGGCCAGAGCTGAGCTGATCTCACACCAGGAGCCAGGAGTTTCTTCCAAGTCTGCAGAAGAGCTCAGTGTTCATCTTACCCAATTGTTGCATTTTCTTTAACAGAGTGCCATACTGTATGCAGAATCTCCTTGAAAGTGGAATTAAAAATTGAATTATTTTTAGGACAAATATATTTTGAGAACCATCACAATTTTTAATAACATTTTTAAATAAATGATTTTAAGATTCTTCATATACATGGACTGAAAAATGTTTTATTAGTACCATATCTATCTTTTGATCCTATTTTCCATGAACGTTATAAGCCCTTATATTTTAATGTAAGACTTTAATCAATATTAAAATAAAATCTTAAGCAGCCTAACAAAGGGCTGTGAACATTAGTTTTAAGGTTCTTTCATATTAAAATATTTACACACACAAATTACATCTTAACTTTATTTTTGAGCATATTAGGAAGTGAAAATTTAATAAATAAAATTTTTGGTGAAATGCCTCCTTCCAAGCAATTAATTGCTTATAAATTATGAAAAATGGTAATGCATGATAATGCAGTGTGTATTGTTCTGTGCTTATCACAACTTTGCATTTTTATATTGTTACCTATTTATTTCAATTTTTTTCTGATGTGTGTCAACTTAGTATGAAAACAGTAAATAAAGTCCAGAAAAGAAAATTTCAAATTGTGCCATCTGATTGGCTTGCTTTTAAGCCTGCAAACTAAATCCGAAAAACTAAAGAAAATATGCATACTAATTATATAATGAATAGTTTTTGTATATATATTAATACTTTAAAGATTCATTTATTCTTGTTGGAAAGGAAAATCAGATTTACTGAGAGAAAGAGAAACAGAGAGAATGATCCTCCATCTACTGGTTCACTCCCTAAATGGCCACAATGGCCAGAGCTAAGCCAATTAAAAGCCAGGAGCCAGGAGCTCCTTCTCAGTCTTCTCATGAATGCAGGGTCCCAAAGTTTTAGGCCATCCTCTATTGCATTCACAGGCCATAAACAAGGTTTATGGGAAGTGCCCATATGGGATCCTGGCACATGCAAGGCAAGGATTTAGCTACTGAGCCATCATGCTGTGCTCTAATATATACAACATTGAATAATAGGTTAAAATACTCTACTCCCTGAAGACATGTATCATTTTATATATTCAAGAATTATGTGATGTTAAATAATATTAAATATTCTACTTTTTCTGTTACATGCCAACATAAATACACACATACATATAATATTCAGCTGTACAAATCATCCTCCTCTTTTGTTTTTTGTAGCTAAGGTATATTCAATGCTGGTCCCTTGTATAATCCAGCCAGGAGTGAGTCGCAGTATCATCGTTTTCAAGTACAGTGTGTTTCATGGTATAATTGAAGCTTTTGGACATAGAAATTGTTATCATTATGGGGTAAACAAGTTCTCTTTGTGGAATGATATTCATGTCATGTTCTGTAGGGCAAGTTCTGCACTTCTCTCTGTTTTTATAAAGCCAGGGGAAGTTCTACTGCGTAGGTGAAAAATAAATGTAGACCATGTGGAAATGACTTTCCTTTCCATTGCCAAAGATGAACAAAACAATTACTGATGTTCTTCCTGAGCATAGATTTAATCTGACAGGAGGTTTTATTTGTGGGATTAACATTTATAAAATTGGTGACTCTCCATGTAGGCTCGAGGTTTTAAGAAGTCTGTGCCTACATAGACCTTGGTTTAAATACTGTGTCTACCATTGCTGTGTATGGTGGAAGTAATAATCTGTCTCTCTGCGTGATTTACCCCCTACTTACAATGCTTAAGCAGAGCAGATGCTGGAGTCATAAGGTAAATTTGAGGGGAAAATTAAAATGCTTCAGAGTTAGTCTCTAGCATACCTTGTTCCTATTAGAACATTTTTTTTCGGTGTTTTGCTTGAAGACAAATAAAGAAAAAGCTTATTAGGGTGAAATAGAAATAAAATTTTATGAAAACTTTCCTTACTCAAATTATATTTTCCCTTGTCAGATATATTAAATTATCAGACTATTATAATAATGTATGTTAATTTGTTTTTTCTTCTGTTTTATCAAATATATGTTTTATTAGGGCAACTAGAACCAAAGTTATCTAGTTTGTCACACCATTGTGTTATATGGCCCAAGTTGTTTACTGTATGAAGATTATCAATATAGACATTTTCTAACTGGGAATTGAACATTAGAACTAGTGGACAACATGTCAAGATGCCCCTATCACATATTGGAATATTTGGGTTAGGTAGTAGGTTCTTTCTCCTTATGTCAGCTTCCTGTTCCTACTGACCTTAAGAGCTCAAGTCCTTTGACTCCTGCTAAGTGTATTAAAACTCTGAATAGAATTCCTGGCTCCCAGCTTTAGCTCCAGCTCAATGTGAGTTCTAGCTATAATGGGTATTTGTGAAGATCTATTGATTGACTTTGTTTTCCTCCTCTATAAGTGATTTTGAAGATTTCCTAATGAGAACAATGAAAAAATGTCAACATATGAAAAGTTACATCTATGTGTGTTAGTGTTTTATCAATTTGCCTACCCAACTGAATTAATTAAAGACATGTATTCATGTTGTAAATTAAGATGACCTAAAAGACCGGGGAATTTTAAAATGAAATCTTCAAGAGCACACTCACCCTTTTTGATGATGCTGTCTTGCTGTTTTGATCCCATGTAAAGGTGGGGTTAGTAATTGATTTTCTGTTTCAGATATGTTATAGATTTCACTAGGCTTTATTCATTTTTATAAACATAATACCAGTTTCCATAGAATTTCCCATGCCAAATGTACAACTACCTTCATACCTCTAGGCTGATTTAAATTTTTCAGTGCTTAATCTGCAGAGAGTGGCATTAAATTGGCAGATAATAGGTATTTTTTGACTTTTTATTTCCCTTTGGATCTTACTGAGAGAAACACTGAAAATCCCCATGAGAATATAAAGGAGAGGAGCTCTTTATTGTGTTTGGCCCATGACTGCCCTTTTTTAGAATACCTGTCCCCATGGGCAAACACAAAAAGAAAATTGCACTTAAAAAATAGTGCTCGTGTGATTTGTAGGAAAGTTTGGAAATCCACTTTGTTCCCTTGGGAAATTAAAGAGAAGGAAAAATGGAACGAAAGAGATTAAGACAATTTTTAGATTACAAACACTTTCTGGGAAAGAATTCAAGCCAATTCAAATAAGCATGGGTGAGAACAAGGGAGGATTCAAGGACAACTGGGTGAAACTGAATTGCAGGGTTAGGTTAATTGGTATGGGTGGGAAGCCTTCCTATCGGGTTTAGGCAGTGAGCGTGCCTAAATAATGCTGAGAAAATTGAGTTAGAAATTGTACACACAACACTTTGAAACCATGATGATTGCATTTCTGCTTAAACCAGAGATCCAGCTAACGGAAATCATTTTCTTATTTATTCACATGTGCAAGAGAGGAAGTATATCTAGAATTCAATCTGAAGGCAAAAGCTTGAGCCTGAGTTGTTTGTCTGTATCTGTAATATAATGATGCTGGTTGTAGATCTTTTGAAAGCTGCTTTTACTTAGCTTCTCACTTCTGTTAAATAAAATCTGAACAACCCGAGTTCATACGCTCATGTGGGGATGTATGAGGCTGGAAGCACTCTGTTTTCTAAAATTATTTATATGACGGTGGTGGCAGTCAAGATTGGTGTTATAAATGTTTATGTTTAGTTTATCATGTCCTCTTTCTAAGTGTTGTATGTGTTGCTGAGTCTGTATCTTAAACCTGATATTTCCTGCCCCAAGAAAATAGTATGCTTTTATCTAGAGGAAGGAGTACATGGTAATTATTTAAAACTGTTAAAAAAGATTTCTGTGATCAATTAATGGTTTTTGACCTAGAGGCAGATTCTTTCTCCTGCTTTTCATCCTCACATACACACAATTACTTTTTCCTGAACTTGTGGTACTGTTACGAGTAATTGATATCGTCCTTAACACGTCTGGTATTTAAGTTGAGATTCTTGAATGTGTAGTGTATTACAAATGATTGAAGTAACCTTTAGACTTTTTTTTTTAAAAAAAACTTAGGAATGATCTTAAGAATTCCGAGTGAAAACAGGAAAATCAGCCTTGCAGTGTACATGGGTGCAGAAGAGGTAGAATGAAAGCTAATATGAGAGAAGCAGGCAAGGAATTCATTTATTTCTTTTTTCTTTTCAATTTATAAATTGATTTTAAAGGTCAAAGTCACAGGGCAATTGCAAGAATCTGAATAAGACAGGGTACATTTCCCACATGGCTGTGATGGCCAGCACTGAGTCAATCCAAAGCCAGCAGCCAGGGGATCAGACAAAAGGACAAATAATCTATGGTTGGTTTTCCTAGGATGTTTTCAGAGAACTGGATTGGAAGTGGAACAACTGGGACTCAAACTGGCGCTGAAATGAGATGCCAATATTACTGGTGGAAGTCTTACATGCTCTAATACACTTCCGGCCTCCTCGGTCACGTGTTTAAAAAGACAGCTCTTTGCACCTCACAGCCAAGTTGGTCACTATATACTTGGAACCTTGTGATTGATTGGTGACTTGCGTGTGCAGTCAGGAAATTGGACAGAATCAGAATTAAATAACCTTCCTCACCTTACTTTCAACCAAAGGATGTGTCCTAAGTATATTCTACCATTAGCTTTTTTTTTTTAAGATTTATTAATTTTTATTGGAAAGGCAGATATACAGAGAGGCGGAGAGACAGAAAGGAAGATCTTCCATCGATGGTTCACTCTCAAAGCGGCCACAATGGCTGGAGCTGAGACAATCCAAAGCCAGGAGCTCTTCCAGGTCTCCCCCACAGGTGCAGGGTCCCAAGGCCTTGAGCCATCCTCCACTGCTTTCCCAGACTACCTGCTGGGAGCTGGAAGGAAAGCAGGGCTGCTGGAATTAGAACTGGTGCTCATATGGAATCCTGGCGCGTTCAAGGCGAGGACCTTAACCACTACGCTATCACACCAGGCCCCCATTAATGTTTTTAATTAAGGAATAATCTCCCTAAAGTTGAAAGGCATTGAAGCTGAACATATACATACACTTGCATATGTCTTAATATATACACACAATACATAGTGATTATAAAATTACTCCTTTTTATATTAAAATAAAAATAAGGAATTCCAAATGAATCCAACACAGCAAAATAGCCACTTGGAATACTTGCCAATGAAGGTTTTTAAAGGTTGCTAATAGCTTACAAAAGAAATTCTGTCCTATGTACTCAACATTGACACAAAGTAGTGCTCTGCAAGTTTCTTCTGAAAGGTATGAAAGAATCATAATTCAAAAGAACCCACAATTTCAATAATTTTTTTTTAGCATTGGCCTGACCTTCACCAGTGTATCTAGTAACACACTCAGTGGAACAAGAAACCATCTGAAACCTGTCTGGATTCAGAAGCAGATTTGTTTTAGGGTAGAATTGGAAGTACAAATATGTAACTCAACTATGCTTTGCTATGGTTTGTGTGGGTCCTGTCCAAAGCTCATGTTAAACAAATACGTTTTTGGTGGTGCCATTGGGGAAGTGATTTAGTGACCCATATAATGGATTGATGTCTTACAAATGTATAACCTTTCCTCTTCTGCTGAATGAGTACATGGTGGCACCATTTGGAGGTGGAGGCATGTCCATCAGAGACACCGATCTTGGATTTTACAGCTTTCTGTTAATGTGAGAAATTAGTCCATTTTTACAAATTACCCAGTCTTTGGCATTTTATTATGGTTGTGTATAATCATATTGTAATACTGCATTATCTTTTTAAAAAACTAGTAAATAAACAATAAATATTGTTATGTGACTTCTATGCTCTTCTTGAAGAGATGTCTACCTCCATTTCTGCCTGTCATGTACAGTTTTCAGAGAAATTGCCACAGTGAAATATTTGGGTTCTCTGACCTCCTTGTACCTTATGGCAAAAGAGTGAGAAAGTGGAGAATAAAAATATATTTACCATTAATTGCTTATGATTGAACATAGATTACATTGTAGTGGAGTTCTGTTATGGCACATAGAGTATATACACTGCTTGCAACACCGGCACCCCCAGAGGGGCACTGTTTGCATCCCAGCTGTGTGCACTTCCAATTCAGCTCCCTGCTAATGGCCTGGGGAAAGCAGTAAAAATGTCCAATGTGCTTAAACTCCTATTGCCAATGTGAGAGCCTCCTGATTTCAGCCTGGCTCAGCCCTGGCTGTTGTGACTTCATGGGGGAGTAAATTAGCAATTGGAAGACATCTTTTTCTATATTTCTGCCTCTCTTCTCTCTGCCTCCTTCCCTCTTTCATTAAAAATAAGTAAATAAATCTTTAAAATATTACATTAAGTAACCAAATCAATAATTTAGCTGATACTGTAGTCTTTATTATTATTATTTAAGTTGTCCCTGTTTGAAACAACTTTCAGAGCTTGCTTCAGACCATGTAAGTGTAATTTTCTAGATGAAAAATTCGTATTTCATTAAAGGAAAAAAAATATGCATGGTTTTCCACCTGAATTGCTGTGACTATGAATTATTTCAGTGGAATGCAGTTTAAAGTCATTACACTAATTTCTTATGCAAATGTGTCAGAATTGAAAATCAGTTTTTATTTTGTTTATAACTCATTGAACACTTAGTCATGGAAATGGAGGAAAGTGACTTGATATCAAAACAAAAACAAAGTTGGAATTAAATTGGCAGTTTCCAAAACATCACTTTTTTAAAAATGAAAATCCATGAATGAATGGCAGAAATCCATCAGAGACTGTTGGTTTCCAATTACTTAGAATATGACCAAAGGAACTCACTAAATCAGGTCGTTTTTGAAAGGACATTTGCTCCTTCATATTGGGTATTGTCTGCACTAGTCAGTGTTCTTGCTCACACTCAGGTTTATATTGGTAAGAACTAGAAAAAAAAAGCAATCAACAGAGTCAGTGATAAAATGTAGTTTTTCTTGGTGTGATGCTTAGGTATTGTTAAAGTCAGAGTAAGAGAAAGATCCATCTAACAACATTCACTGTTAAAAGTCACTGACTCTGATGCACATCACATGTTGAAGCTAGATCATGTGACTAGGTCATAAAGCAGAAGCATAAATTAGTAGCAGACATTTTCAGGTGTGGGGAAAATAGATGTTTGTGAAACGGAAACACCCTAAATACAAGAAATTGATTCAGTTCTAAAATGGGGGTGACAAACCCATCATTTATAGGGAAATCATAAGAAGAACAATATATATGTGTGTGTGTATATATATTTGTACATATATATTTGTATAAATATATACACAAATATGTTTGCATATATACATATGCATATATACATATACACATATATTTGAATATGCATGTGTATATATATACATATATTTGAATATATATATACACATATATATCACAATTAACGTAATTTTTGCCTTGACTAATGATTTTTGAACATTTTCATTAGTATAAAGGTAATGGATCTTATACAGTTCCTGGATAAAATTACAAAAAGACAGTCACACTTGCCTCACTCCCCTGCTCATTCCCCAAATCCCTTCCTTCTCTTCCTTCTCTGTGGCAGTTTTTGGGTATTTAAATTTAAGGAATGATTATAAGAGCTCAAGAAAATGTTCCTCATTAGCATTTTGCGTTAATGGCGTGTATCATGTGCAGGTTCGGAAGAGTGATTGTACAAACTTCTATCACCATGAAATCTTAGGTAAAGTTTAAGTTAAATAGGATTGAACACAGATCACAATGGGAAGGATGAAGCAGTGTTAGAGGCAAATGTCCAGAAAGCCACTTGTCACATCACCCTCTCCCTATTTTATCCAAATAATACTATACTTAGTATTATGAATTACTTTGCTGGAAATAATTTGATAATGAAAAGATGTTCTTAAGGAAATTATCCTGGCGGCCTCAATGTAATCATGTTAGTCTTGGAAAATGGAAGTGTCAGAGAGACACAGTGGAGGACAGGAGGGAGATAGAGAATGGGCTAAGTGAGAACCTAGGAAGATTTAGAGCATAAAGGTTAAGTGTTTCTGGTTTTGAAGACAGAAGAAGCCATCAGTGAAGAAATGGGCATTTCCCTGCTAGAAACTGAAAATTAGATTTCTCTGTCTTTACCAACATGAAAGTCACGAGGACCTCAGAATTAGAATTCCAAAGTACTGAGTTTGGTCAACAACTCAAATGAACTTGGAAATGGACATGTCTCTAGAAATACCAGACAGTAATGTAGCTCTGATTTTGTCTTTTGGAAGTTTCTAGCCTTTTGAAACTTGAAGCCGAAAACTAACTATACCAAGAAATGCCCAGACTTGAGGAGGGACTGTGGAAAGCAATAGGAAAACTATTCAAGATGTGTTTATTCTTCCTGGAATTCCTGCTTTTCAAGGGTTTTTATCATAACCATACCTTTCCCGGGGAAATGATAGGTGAATTAT
Organism: Ochotona curzoniae; assembly: GCF_017591425.1. Classification (NCBI taxonomy): domain Eukaryota; kingdom Metazoa; phylum Chordata; class Mammalia; order Lagomorpha; family Ochotonidae; genus Ochotona; species Ochotona curzoniae. The sequence continues at coordinate 11,107,138 of NW_024464918.1, forward strand.
ACTCAAATAAATGTCTCTTTGAATTTAATTTTCCCTAACTTTTTGAGGCACGTAATATTATTATAATTCACAGATCAGAAGATTCTTATTCTCTTTATCTGTAAAATTGAATATAACTTTAAAAATGCCTGATTCAGTGAAAAACATATACTTATTCATACATTCCAAAAATGTAGTCAGAAATTTTTCTTCTGCATATGGAAATATAACTATTCAGTTAAGCCAATAATGAACACTGCATGTATTTATTTTTGAGGAAGGTCAACACTGCCTAAACACTGACTTTATTTTTTAAACAATGCAGGTATTTGTTCTTGTCTGTTTATCCTGTGATTAAAATATTTGAGAAAATTTTGCTTTAAAAACAATAGCAAAATCCTAACAGGAGGGTTGATTGCAAATATATGTTTTAACTACCTGTGATAATGTTAAAGCTTCTGAACAGACATCACACTGTTAAATTTTGTTTTCACATTTTAATGTATGAACAGATTGAGAATTCTGGAATGTTGGGAGAATGTCAGATTTAGAATGAGTATAATACCCCAGAGTTTATAAATCCAGCAAGGTAGTGATAGAGAGGAAGAATCAAAGTATACCAGCTTGGTTTTTGCATGTTGCTTGATCCTATGTAGAATCGGGGTACAGCATTTTAGTTTTCATTGCCTTTTATCCATCACCTGAGGCTACACATGAAGGAGTACAAAACAGTGGGGAAAAAAAATGATCACTTAACAGAAAGTACGGATACTCCAGAAAACATCCGAAACAACTGAACAACGGAATAGTGCTCTAAATAAACCAGGAAGGACCCCATGTTGAAATAATTTAAAGGATAGTAACTTAAAGTAATTAAAAAATAAAAAAGCAGTGTCGATTCCCATAATTGGAATTCTAGGACTAAATGTGGCTTTAGTATTACTTCTTTATTAAAAATTGCCAATAACTGGGCCAACAAATTGGCCCTAAAGCTTCATCTGTGAGTGCCAACAATGAGTTCTTGGCTCTTAAAGTTTGTTTCTGTCCTAATTGAAAAGTGAATGTGGCAGTTCTAGTTGTGAAAGAAACAATATCACACTATTCAAATATAAACAAAAAGGACTTCTGACATGTTTTTAAAAATGAACAAGGAAAAACTTTCTGTATATACTGAGAAAACACCTATTCTTGCTGTATAACCAAACAATGCAAACTATTTTTTTTGAAGATTTATTTTTATTATTTTTTATTGGAAAGGCGGATATACAGAGAGGAGAGACAGAGAAGAAGATCTTCTGTCTGATGATTCACTCCCCAAGTGAGCGCAACGGGCCGATACTATGCCGATCTGAAGCCAGGAGCCTCTTCCGGGTCTCCCACGCGGGTGCAGGGTCCCAAAGCTTTGGGCTGTCCTGGACTGCTTTCCCGGGCCACAGGCAGGGAGCTGGAAGGGAAGCGGGGCTGCCAGGGACTAGAACCGGCGCCCATATGGGATCTCGGGCGTGCAAGGCGAGGACCTTAACCACTGCGCCACTGCACTGGGCCCAATGCAAACTATTTTTATGTAATCAGATATGCAAGAAATTGTTGCCTACTAGCTATCCTGGACCTAGCTTACTTGAATAGAAACAATGGAACCAGAAACTGGGAAACCATGTGACTCCCATTTGACTGTTGGAATGATCACATTAATGCGTATTATAATTTTCATCTGGAAGTAGAAGACTGGTTCCTAGATTCCTAAGATGAGGTCTCCCCTCATATTACTTTTTATGATTCTCATAAGAGCAATTATTGCATTTTAAAGAATTACTTATTTTGCGTTTTCTGTTTCTTCTATAGAATTTTTAGCTTGAAATTTTATCATTAGACCTGAGAAACATACAGAAAAGTTGAAATAGTTATAGAGTGATTATAGTACCTTAAACACTTTACTGTTTTTGTAACATCACATGTCTTTGTGTTCGTGTATGTATTTATTATTCCAGTATACTGTCGTATGCCCGATTTTAATCTTGAAAAGACCTTCTGTACCATTCATGCACACTGTGCATGAATCCTAACATGTGGAAAGGTCTCAGTTGTTATTGATGAAGGAAGAACTAAAATGGAAGGAGGTAAAAAGGAAAGAGAGAGTTGGACGACTGTTTTTTCTTACAAAAGGCTTGTTTTTAACTTAACCAAAACGTTAATCTCAATTGAAGCAACCACAAATCTAACTGAATGCCAAAGTCAACAGAAATTTAAAATGTGTGTTTAAAAATCAGCACAACACTTATGATGTTAATGTTTTATCCAAAGTTGGCTGCATGATCTGCATCTGTATGTTTGCCACATAGATATTGGCATTGCTTAGATGTGATATAAAATTATTCACAGGTATTATCTTTTAACCAGGTGTCATTAACAACATAGTTTATAAAATAATTTTGGTCAAATTAGTCTTGATAATCTTGAAATGTTCATAATTATATAATTAATTATAATCAGCTTTGATTATAATTGGTAATTAATGCAAGTTGATAAGCATGACATTTTGCTTGTCAGGTATAAGAAGGATGACAGTTTGCTTGTGGCACTAAATGCCAGAATCCTTTATGGCTCCCAAGCATCTCTAACAGAAATCTTCTGAAGGAGAGTGGAGTCCCATTGAACTTTGGCAGTGGGTAAAAGGGCATCCAGGTGCTGCTAAAGCCGCATTTGGAGAAATGATAATCATCAGGAGAACAAAATGAGGTTATACCTGGCAGAGCAGGGGCAGGAACTTGCAGGTAGCACTTAGAGAAAGCTGTAGTAACCTCTATGACTGTACTAAGACTTATTTGAAATCCTTTGTAAATTAGGAAAACATTTTTGCAATCTGAATCAGGGCCTTCTGCTTCTGAAGGATATGAGATAGAATGGTTACCAATACAAATAAGGTAGATATGCTTATTTTGCTCCCTTTTTTTTAGACAGCAAGTGAAAAATAAACATATTAGACATGTCTTATGCAAATAAAATATATATTTAAACGTTTTAAATGAAATCAGGTTTCATAGATATAATTCTAAGAAAACCATATCTCTTCTTTCTTCTCTCTCCCTCAATCCTCCCTTCCTTTCTTTTTTCCTTTTAATTTTGAAATAATATAATTCAGTTTACTTTATAATTTTAAGCTTAATGTACCACTAACCATAATGTTCAATAAGTACAAAGTAGACCACTTGCCACAGAAATACTAATGATGATAAATAATAATAAAAAATTATGAGAGGCCAATTTCATTTTTGTGTTCAATAGTAACTACCACATATCAGAAAGTATATAGTATTTGAATGAAAGAACTATATATATACGTGTGTGTGTGTGTGTGTACACACAATATAATACTGTTCAGCCATGAAAAAGAATGAAATACTATGTCTTGTAACAAAATGAAAATGGTAGTAGCTGGAAACTATTATTGTTAATGAAATAAGCCATCCCCATACAGACAGGTATATGTCTTCTATGTTTTTATTTTTTGATTTTCAAAAAGTTGTTTCCATTTATATGGCTCAAAATCATATCTTTATGTTTTAAAGTAATAATCCTGTTGTTAAAATCATTTTAAGCAATCAATTAATACAGGCAGTTATATAAATACAAATTTTGCAGGTTTGTATATTTGTGTTCTAATTGATTACAAATAGGTACTTGTTTGTGTTCTAAATCTTGAGTTGCACACAGAAAATATTTTTTTATCCTCATGTTATCAATGGGGCTATTTTGCAAAGAGAAAGATGGTAGATATTTAGATACTGTTAACTATTAAATGGTTCTGCTATAGTATATTAAGCATTGTTTTACAGTTACGCTGTTGCTGTGTAAGAAAGTTATGTTCGTTCACATATCCCACATGGGTGATCCAGGCACCAAGCACTTTACCATCATCTGCAGGCATCCCAAATGTTGTTAGCAGCCATGTGGATTGGAATCAGGCAGGCCTCTATCCTAGGCATTCCATTAAGAATACAGGCACCTAAACTAAATCTTGAAAAAAAAAAAAAGAAAGAAAGAAAAGAAAAGAATACAGGCACCTCCAGTGGCAGTTTAGCTCTATACTAAGTGTCTAAGTATCTGCTATGGCAGGCACTTGGGCACTGAGCCAGAGGATGGAAAATCTTTCTCTCTATTTCCCCTTCTTTCTGTAAATTTGACTTTCTAATAAAATAAATATATTTTTAAAAAAATCAATATTTTCTGAAAATTGGTAATTTGTGCAAGGATCTACTAGGGTGGGTAGTGAATTCTCGATTTTTTTGTCTTGGGTAAAAGACTGTGGATGTAGGTGGTTTTGTTTCTTTCCATGATCTGAACAATGCATATTTTGGAATGAGAACTATATAATATCCATGATAAGACAAAATGATGTTGGATCTTTTTATCACATGTTAATCTTTCGCTGCTTTTTAATCAGCTGGCATTTAGAGGTTACATCACCTTTAGATCACGAAGAAACTATTTTAGACAACATCAACTTATGTCCTAACAGCCTCGTGGTGCCATCCAAAAATACCCGATGTGTGTCCTTAAGGAAGCTTAATCAAGGAAGCTTTTATAAATTTCTTTTTTGTCCTCTACCCATACACTATGGTCTCATTTCTCCTTCCATTACAGACAAGCCTTGTCACATGTTTAACACGATTTTCTCTATTGCTTGGTAAATGGGTATTATTGCCATGTATGCATACACTTTAAGTTATGTGCAAGTATTGGATTGCATAAAAAGAAGTCTTTTGCATGTGAATTTCTATAGAATACCCAACTATGTTTAACTATAATATGACAAACTACAGCTATTTAAAACTAAAAATAATTTCTGCCTTACTAAGATAAAATGAGAATTTTTCTAAAGCATCTTCGATCAGTTATCTTTTAAGATAGCTATGTTTCCCTTTTTCTAGGGTAACATAATATTTGATTAAGTACGCTTAAAAAACAACTGTTTTACACATTCTGTCCTTTATCTTTAGATGATAAATTAATTAAGTGAATCTGTTGAGGGTTAGAATAACCACATTAGTTAATTTTTTCTTCTGAAGTCTCAAGCAAGTTGCCGTCAAATATATGTAGCTCTGTACTAACGTGATAGGCAGCAACTATAAAATTGAGTTTGAATTTTATATTCTGGTTTCCTTAGTTATTATGCTTGATTTTAGCATTCCTTTTCATAAGTCACACTGCATTAGCATAAAAATAAAGCTTATCAAGCAGTAGAACATAATGGATAATTATTACCTGAGATAAAGCCAAAGATTTTTACTGTCTTTAGAGTAACATTTATTCCTGTTTTATTGACAATGCATTTTTTTGTCTTTAATGTTTCACTTCTTGACTATTTCTGATGCAGTTTTTCTTTTCCAGTTCTGAAATATTTTCAGGATAAGACATGCCCTCTTGGATATGGAAAAGTATAGTAAAAGACAAAAGCAGTGCAGATATAGAAAGTAATATTACAGCACTAAAACCTAAACTTGAGGAAAATCTTACTAAGAAATAGAGGCAGATGTGGTCACATCTTAATAAACCTATTACAAGTTAAAAACAAGTTTATGTGAACTGGATTAAGGGGAGAGCCAGGCTGGGCTAACCGATTCTTTCCAGTGGTGTGTGCATGAACTAACGTAAATGAAAGCTGATTGGGCTCTGCTGTAAATCAGCTAGCAAGTGCTGAGACTGGATGAAATCCTGTCAAGCCAGACTGCAAAACCACCTGGAGTGTGCAAGATCTGATAATGGATGTGGGTCCAGAAGGGAAACTGTCTACACCTCTCTGATGGGCTGCAACTCCTACTGAGGAGCGTGAGAATCGGGGCTGGGGGCTGGTATGGCTGGACAAGCTGTGGTACCCACCGGTGTGAATGTGGGCTGGATGGTGAGGTCAGTTGGGCTGGGCCAGGCTTCAACTCCCATGACATGTAGGAGAGCTGAATGCGATGTGGAATAGACTGGACCAGTCTTCTGCGCATGCTGGCAAGCACAGGAACCATGGCTAGGGGCGCGCCTGGTGGGAGTATTTGGGGTTTGCTCCAACTAGGCTGCAGTTGTCACTGGTGAACGTGAGGGTTGAGTGTGTAGTGTGGACTTGGTTGGGTTGGGCCACAGCATCCAAGCATCCATTGGTTTGCATAAGAGATGGGGCTGGAGAGAGAACTGAGCCAGCAATTACAACCATTGTGTGTGGAGGTTGATGTGGGTGATGGACTGAATCAGACCCTGAACTGGCAAGCACAGATACGAGTCAGGTCTCACCTTAGACATGGTTTCTTTGGAGATTCCCCAAACTGAACACTGAACTCAGAACTGCAACCATGGGAGAACTGCAGGATCTGTGGACTGACCATGGAGTATATGTGTCAGAACTGGGTCTCTTCAGTGGCTTGGGCAGAGCAGTGGATGGCATACTCAGATGCACATTGGGGATGTGACAGAGTGTTGGTGACTGCAAAGGCTGTCTGGTACCATAGCAGAGGAAAGAAGACAGAACACATTGGACAACTGTTCCCACCCGCAATGACAGCAAATATGTGGACAAATGGAGATTCTAAGGTGGATTATGTCAGCCAATGGGCTTTGAAAGGATTTTCGCATCTTAGTATCAGCAAGAGCAACAGCATTTCAGAGTTATCGAAACCACTGAAGCAGAGCCTTCAGTCATGCTCCATATCAGGGACCCAGGGATGACATTGGGTGGCCATTCCTCATCCCTGGATACTAAGGCATTTGGAAGGCTGAATATGACTTCCCTCTTCTCTTCCATTACTGCATTCTACAGAGTAGATGCTGGGACTTGTTGCTCCTGGCCACCGTGGTGAAGGGATGCTGTATTGTACATTTAATTGCATAAGACACACTTCCTTATAACTGCTGATTTTATCTTTGGAATATTATCCATTGAAACCCTTCATAGTTTTAGCAATAAATAAAGCAGAATAAATTGTTAAGGATGCTATTACAGATCATTAGAAAGAACTAAACACATATTCCTGAGGAAAACATTTAAAATATTAAAACTAGAAAGATTTTTAAAAATTCATATATAATCCCTATATTAAATGAAAATATCTAGTAGAGATAGTTCTACAAACGTGTCATCTAAGACAAGGTTTCATGTTGTCAACATATTGTATAATATTGCTTTAAAAATGCCAGCCTGTAGAAGGAAACAAGAAAATTAGTAAGGAAAAATACTGTAAAGGACTTAAAATGGTGCATTTGTGATGCTATAATTGAGTTCTGTATATTTCTTATCCAGGTGAATTCTCCTTTTCTCGAATATCTTCCCAAGATGAGAGAAGTGGATGAAGTGATGAGATGCACAGCTATAGGATGTTAACCACTGGTGTGTTCCACTGCGTTTGACATAAACAACTGATACAATTCAAGACACTGACTGTAAGTTTTTTTTATATATATGTTTTGTCTGCTTTCTCTCATGATTTAGTTATTTGGAGGGACTGAGTAGTCCCATATTTTTTTTCTGTGACTTGAACAGGGTAAGTCTGACCAAACCATATATTGCTCTATTTCTCTTTATTTCCTTGTCTTTGTGTATGATAAGTGGAGAAGCCATTAGTAAGCATTCCAGCTTTAGCCAGTAGCTTCATTCCATGACCAAACTCTGTGTTTCTGGTTTTGCTTGTTCCTGCTTTGCAAATAATATATGCCGCAGTTTGCAATTCATGTTTTGTTTTTCCTAAAATTTTGCTCGCTGACATAGAGACTCAGATTGCAGAATTTTTTCTGTTCTTTGTCTAAGGCTGTTCTTGAGGTTGTTCTGTTCTTTTAAAAATGATTTATTTTTTATATGATTGTTATCCAATCAGCAAGGGAGTCTTAAAATGACATTTTGTATATTTCTTACAAGCCAAGAAATCTCCTACTTTTCTTGTTTAATATTCTTTCTCTTTTAATGGCAGATGGAAAAGTTATGACTTGTCAAAAACACTTAATATAACCCCACAAAGCGTGAAACAGAAAATCTAATAATTTTTCTGAGGTGTGAAAGAAAGTGAATGTTTTAAATACTTTTATGCCACAAACCATTGTTTTTAGGTGAAAGTATAAATGTATTATGAGATATTTTGTTTATTTTTTCAAAACATCACTGAAACAGAGTAGAAGGACAAATAACAGAGATAAGTAGCATCAAATTAAAATCTCTGTCAAGTAGAGAGTAAATGTTGAAATAAACATGCTTTTCCCCACAAATAGTAGTGCTTCTGATGAAATTTAAATCTGATCTAGTATGTCTGTGATAAAAATGCTAAGAACTTTCCTGCCATGAAAGTATCTTTGGTATCTTTGTTGAAAAGCATGTGCTCGCTTAGGCAGCACATATACTAAAATTGGAATAGCAATACATATTGTTCCTAAAATATTAGAAATAGTATATTCTCACAAAATTAAGTTGTAACAACTTAGGAAAATGAAAGAAGTATGAGAGGGTGGCTATTTGAAGCATTAAAGAATAGTCTACTTGGTCAAACACTCCAGATGGAGAAATCAGAAAAAAATTGCATTTTGCCAATAAATGATCAGTAACGAGTTTTAAATGAACAGTTAATTGAACGTAGTGTGAATGAAAGACTAATTTTGAGTTATTAAGGTATGATAGCATGATATAAATATATTGCCCGTATTTTTAAATTAACATTTTCAAAAAGTGCCATTAGAGAAGCAATAAATCCTATAAAATATGCAAGCAATGTAGAATTTTAGGATTTTTTGGATCTAATGATATTATTCATAGGCTCATCTGGAAAATATCAATCGCAAGTAAGTGGTATTCCATATTCTACCAAGATGTTAATTATTAAGACCTTGTATAGTCTGTATAGTGATATAACGATGGAAGCAAAGAAAAATGATTTTGTCTTAAAGATTACCTTTTAAAAATTTTACTTCTTCTCATTATTATAATTTTATGACACAGTTCCATAGGCTCTGGGATTTTCCTCACTCCCTCCCCAATCCTCTTCTCCCTCCCTGGGTTCCCCTATATCATTACTATAGTATACTTCTTCATAAACAGTCATATGTCCATCATTGCGGGCATGGACAATGGCTGAGAGTCCAGCATCCTGTTGTCAAGATATAGTAAACAGTTTCACCAGTCCATCTTTGAAAAGCCAGAAAACAAGATTAATAACAGGAAGAAAAAGAAATTAACAACATAATGAAGTTAAATAATGTTACTGCATGACTAATGTGTCACTGAAGAAATGGAAATCAATAACCTTGAAGAAAATGGTGCTACTGTATGATCTATGAGTTAGTGACAAATTTAATGAGAAAGAATGTTGAAGAGATGAAATTTTTTGAAAAAGGTCAAAATATGTGAGATATGATTTCCGCTGATCTTTGTTTGTGAGATATGTCTCCTGTAGGCAACAAATAGATGGGTTTGGCTATTTTAATCCAAAACTACTAATCTATGTTTGATTGATGAGCTTAAGCCATTTACATTCAGGGGTAATATGAAGGGGTGGTAATTTCTGTCATTTTAGCAAAAAGTTGTTCATTGATTTAGTCTTCCGTTGTTATTTTACTGGGATGTTCTTCACATTTGCCTTTGGTTTTGGTTGACGCTAATTCATTTATTCTGTCAAGAGAACATCTTTAAGTATTATTTGTAGGGTAGGCATATTCTTTTAATTTTTCCTTACTGTGGAAGAATTTTATTTCCTTTTAAAGGACAAAGGAAATCTTTGCTGGGTACATTATCCTGGGTCGACAATTTTTTGCTTTTAGAATCTGGAATGTGTCACTCCAGTCTCTTCTAGCCTGTGGAGTTCCCTATGAGGAGTCTCCTGGGACTCAGTTGGCATTCCTTTATATGTCAGTTGATTTTTTCACATGCACATTTAGGGATCTTTTCCTTATGTTTGATTAGAGAGAGCTTGGTTATCATGTGTCATGTGAAGATCACTTTTGGTCAACCTGTTTGTAGTTCTGTGTTCCTCCTGGGAATTGTTTCCCAATTCTCCATATTAGGGAAATTTTCTCTTATTATTTCATGAAATACATTTGTAAACCCAGCTTCTCTTTCTGCACCTTCTGGGACTCCCATAACTCTTATATTTGGCCTTTTAATAGTGTCTTTCAATTCTTAAATACTTTTTTTGGCCTGATCCAGCTCTGCTTCCAGTGTTTTGTTTGTTTTCACTTGGACTTAGTTGCAGCCCTATTGTAATTTATATAGTTTCTAAGTTAATAAAAACCACTCTTTTTAAACATTGTACTACCATAATGAATCCAAGTGTATGTCTCATTTGCCTGTCTCCATCACCCACAGTGTGAAGAATGTGGTGATTGTGAACACTTATTCTGCAAACATTTTAGGTAAATTTGGCGTTTCACTTTTGAAGTAGAGAATAACTTACCTTAAAGGGTTGATGTTATATCTTATTGACTGTTTATTTTTATCTCAAACTGATGGTAAGATCATTTCTAGTCAAGGATGAGCATCTGAGTTTTGCTGATGCTGAGCTCTTGAGTTGGCACTTAGCAAAGTGAGGGTCATTTGCATTCAACTACACATCACTCTGCAAGGTGTAATTTGCATTTCTTATTTTTAGTGTAATTTTCCATTAATTTTGTAGCTGTATGGAATGTAAGTGCCAATGTTTCTTTATTAACTTTAACATATGATATGATTTAAAAGATATCCAAAATTTTATCTGGTTGTTTTGAAGTGTTATTTCTGCAAATATTAGATGTTGTCATGACTTGCAGAACTATAATAATTTACTCTTATATTGTAGGGACTTGTATTTTTATCCTAGTCCTGTTACAGCATGTATCACATTAGCCCATCTACTCTGAATATTCCAATTTCTGCATTTAACACACAAATAGTACTTGTAGCACAGAAATTTTGTGAGGACAAAATGAAACTGTGCCAACAGCACTTGCCTAGCGACTGGTGCATAGTCAGCAACAAAAGGATTTAGTGTTGTTTTATTGGTAAATCATTATAATCATGGTTAATATTTTCTATTTGTTTTCTTGATTATTGCCTCATTGCTTTTAGTTGTTTTTCAATGTTTACATTAGAGATTATTTTCTGGAAACATATGCAAATCCTAGACAGGTAAATATGGGCAGTGAATTTGGGAGCAGACTGCCCCTTACCAGACCTGAGTACGTAGAGAAGGTCATTGCAAACTAGTGAAAGAATCTGTGGAAGACTGATGATCTTGATTGCATGAATAACTTCAGTTTACATGTGATTTGGAAAATGAGGACTGGACTGGTTTAGAAGGAAAGATATTTGATTTAGTGTCAGAGCCCACATTTTTGCTGATAATGTACATTAAGAATGGTCATCACCAAGTTGGAATGATAAAGTAGTGAATGACCAGGAAGAAGGTATCTTATAGCAAACATGGAAACTCTCATTGAAGAGTTCAAAATATATTCAGTTTTGGAAGGTAGGTGAACCTCAGCAAAGCCGTTTATCTGAGCGTGTGTTTGGGTTGCTTTGAGGAAAAAGAGTCTAGAAGAACTTGCTTTGAATCAAAGAAACTCTGATGTTTAAATGCAATGGATTTTTGTTGAGAGAATTGTCACAGTGTAATTATCTTAGACTTAGTGTTTTGATACATCTGTAGATGATAAGGTGTGAGAGAGTAGATTTCACTAAGAAATATATTTCAATTTACATGATTTTGCAGTTAATAGATAAAAATGAGCAAGGTGGTTAAGTGTTTGTAAAGTTTATGTGGGTTTATATGCATTTCATAAAGGAGGCCTGAAAATATTGTCTACTATTAGTTATAATTATGAAGCCTTAGGATTGTAGTGTGGAAACTAGAGTAAGTTTAAACCTTAAGTGTCACCACTTAGCAGCCATGGGACCTTTTTCTCTTGACTTCTCTGTATCTCAGGGGTAAGATGTGCAACATAGGAATAATTATGTTTTCTAACTATATGATTGCTGAGAGGGTTAGATAGTGTATATAACATGACAGGAGCCAAATGCATGATATTGATTCAGTTTTAACCATATGTCATTGAGTGAAATGGTACATTACTTTTAACTTTAATTTGATAAGTTCTGTTACTGTTTTATAATATTTTCAATATTTTGTGATATTCACTTTAAATGCTATATAAATATATACTATTTACATGCAATATATATATTGTGAAGAAGGGTTTGAATATCATCTTTATACACAATTTCATGAGAAGTTATATACAAGTAAGAGACCTGTGGAACAGCAGATGGATGACCCCTAAAAAGGGCTGACGTTAGCTACATACCTATGTCATTTCTCCCTCTGTAATTCTATATATAAATATATATATATATATACAAACATATGTAATTACATATATATAATTATTTTTTAAAGATTTATTTTTATTATTTTTTATTGGAAAGGCGGATATACAGAGAGGAGAGACAGAGAGGATGATCTTCCATCCGATGATTCACTCCCCAAGTGAGCGCAATTGCCGATGCTATGCCGATCCGAAGCCAGGAGCCTCTTCCGGGTCTCCCACGCGGGCGCAGGGTCCCAAAGCCTTGGGCCGTCCTCGACTGCTTTCCCGGGCTACAGGCAGGGAGCTGGAAGGGAAACGGGGCTGCCGGGACTAGAACCGGCGCCCATATGGGATCCCGGGTGTGCAAGGCAAGGACCTTAACCACTGCGCCACCGCGCCGGGCCCTTTGCATATATATAATTATATATATACACACACACACATATACATAGGCAACTAGACCCCAATCTGGATAATGTCACTGCAGTAGCTGCCCCTATCCTTAACTGAAATTTTCCTCTCCAACTCCCTCGAGTCAAAATTGATGCCAAACACTGCAACCTCCTAGTCTCAAATCTTGGCTATGGCCTTAGATATACTTAATGCCACATCTCTTTTACCCTACCTCACTGTTTCCTCTGTGCCTCACTGCAGCAATGCATTCTGGCTGCAGTATTTATTACCAGTCCAAGCAGCAGCCAAACCATGATGCTTTCCAAATACATTAATCCTTTAGGTGCTGTCCCACTGTGAAACCCCCTAGCCCATTACCTGACTTGCTATAACATGTCCCAGATTTATATTAAATCTTTCCTCTGTTTTACCACAATTCAGGTAACCAAGCCTACTTTCTCTCCAAAAGGCTCATTCATGTGGGTAGAGGTTCAATAGATATCATTATGAATTCTACTTCCCCAGGCCCCTGCCTCCAGTAATAATCATGCCCCAGTTGTCCCTACTTAGAGAGGAAGAACTCTCATGGGGGCTGCCTTCATCAGACTGCCCAAATTACACTGTTCTCCTCCCAGCAGTCATGGGGCATCCATGGTTACTTCCCTTTCAATTGGGGCAGCAGCAGGGAGCTTGAGATATTCAATGGCCTCAATCCAGCAATTGTCAGATGAGCTTAAATCAGCTTTAGGTAACAGCACTCTCTCCCTACCCTCTCTCCAGCGCCAACTTACCTCCCTGGCACAGGTGACTTTCCAAAACAGGAGGAACTCTGGACCTCCTTTCTGCAGAAGAGGGAGGCACCTGCATGTTCTTCCAAGACTAATGTTACTTTTACATTTACAAATCAGGAGTTGTCTAGCAAAGTTAAAAATATGTTAAACATCTAAGATCACCTTCAGCAATTTGGAATTAATAGTAACTCCCGACTTTTCTGGGCTCAGTCTCCCTTGATGTCTATGTTTGCTGCTCTTGTCACTCCTCCGTGGGACTCACCATAGCCTCTTGTCTCATCTGTTCCTTTCAAAAATTCTTCTTTGTTGAAATGAAAAATATCACTACCCAAACTGCTAACCAGCTTCTTTTGCAAAATTCTGAGCCTTTGCTAGTCTCCCACTCCTCCCCCAACCACCTGGAGACCACTGCCTAGAGAGCGCTACGTCCAAACTCAGCTTGAAGAAGCTATGGAAGAGAATGGCACCCCTTTTCCTTTATATGTAACAGGAGGGAACAATGTTAGGAATGGCTTGAACATCATTCTGGAGATTGATGAGACCCGGTCATCTTAGACCCAGAGTCACTTTCTTCTTTTTCTCACAGCTTGCAAAAGTCCCCCCTGTTCTAGTTGTCCACCACTAGGCTGTAACTGCATACCTGAGAACCTCACCCACCAATCTTTCGCGACCTCTCGCCCTAATCCCCGCTCATCTTCCAATCACCTGCGACAGTTTCAGTCACCAATCCCTTGGGTGAACTCACAGCCCCTTCCAACTAATTCCTCACACCAGCCCCGCACCTTCTGTGCTCACCTGAGTAGTAAAAAAATAAGCCTCCATGTGCGCCTTTTTCCTTTTCTTCTCTCATCCTTCAGCCTGCCCCTCCTGTTCCTACCTTGTTGGGATAAGAACTTTCTGGGTGCCTCACTGCATCTGATATTTTGTCTTGTGGTAAAATTATCCTGGAAAAGGACTTGGCTGTGGGAAATTAGCCATGTGTAAGGACTTGATTGCATGTAAGAACTAACATATATGTTTCTATTTAGATGTTATATAAATATATACTATTTTTCTTAGATATTAATTTCACGAAGTTAAGTATTCATGACTGCAGTCATGATGTGATGAAAAGGTAATGTATGATGGTAGGATTTAGTGAAGTAGTATACTCATACATGAAAGAAAACATCTTTTTGGAGATTTGTAAGGTTTACTGAAACCCATTCTTGTTTGCTTAAGTGGACACTAAAGATTGGAATTTTTAAAATTATGAGTGTCATGTTTTGAACCATATCATCATGATTCTTGGACAAAGAAATGAATCATTCTCTTGACTTTGGAAGGAAAGACACTATTAGGGATAGGTAGAAGAGGCCTAAGTAATGTATTAAATTGTGAGAGGTGTTGCTCTGGTAAAGGGTTTTAACTCGGGCTTTGTCATGTCTGCATCTCCTATCAGGGTACTGTTTGGAGTTGTGGCTCTCTGCTTCTCTTGAGCTTCCCACTAATATGTACTTTGCCACTCTCATTGGAGTCATGTCACCCTTACTGGAGCCATTGGAATGGTGGAGGGCAAATCTGGCATCCTATGTCATAGTGCAGGTTCAAAAATGGGGTGCCCTGTTTCTGATCCAGTACCAGAAGGGCATGGTTCATGTGCTCAATCCCCCACCACC
This sequence comes from Ochotona curzoniae, assembly GCF_017591425.1. Classification (NCBI taxonomy): domain Eukaryota; kingdom Metazoa; phylum Chordata; class Mammalia; order Lagomorpha; family Ochotonidae; genus Ochotona; species Ochotona curzoniae. Next base: position 11,122,256 of record NW_024464918.1, read on the forward strand.
CACTTGGGAGTTCTGAATGGAGGTCTAGGGTTTAGGATTTGATTTACACTAGCGCTAGGCGTTGCAGCCATTTGAGCAGTGAGCCAGAGGTAAAAGGGCTTTTTTCTTTCTCTGCATTTCAAATAAAATAAATCTTTAAAAAATCTTAAGTCCTTGCTGAGATGATCAAATGATCTCAGGTGTTACTGGACTTTTGAGTAGTTGAATCCTGATTAACTCTAGAACCTCAGTATACATTTCTTAGTGAGCATGCAAATAATCTATTTACATATGGTAACCTTTTTGATGGAGATCATATTAAAATCTGCATAGCTTTAATGTGATACAGCTTAATTTGCAGATTAAGAGTGGTATGCACAAAGATGTTGTTGAATATGAGGTCTCATCTCATAGTTCTCAGGCTGGAAGATGCTCAGCTCCAACCATATGGGACTGTTTTAAGTGTATTGTGGAATAAAATTGAGCTGACATTGGAGGAGGAAAGGTTATCCCCTTTTCAATCCTGACTCATCATGATTAGCTAACATGGAAAAATATTACTGTGCTGATTATTGTTCTAACTCCCTTGACTGTGAGATAAATTTCTGTTTCTAGAGTAGCATTCAACATTATTTTCTGTAATTGAAAAAAAGTAATTGATATAACATAAAAATAATTTATATAAAGGAATACTAGTGTAAATTGCATTTGAGTATAACAGTATCAAAACAGAAGTACAAAATGGGTAGTTTGTAGAAAATATCCTAGTTGAAATAGTATTCAGCAAATCACAGCTTTGAACGTAACTGCTACCACTTCATCCAGTCCCCCAAATACCTTCTCCTACTATTGATCTTCTATATAAACATCATAAAATTTTTATTAACTCAGTATATTGTGCATGAAAATACAATTTGTGAGGTTTTAGAATACCAACATCCCAGGGTATATTTTCTTAGTTAAACATCTAAATATGCATTATGTATACTGATTAGATCAGGAATAGGTACCAAAATTGTCATTCATAGGCAAAACTGTTCATTTCAATTTTGAGATTTTTGTTCTCTTTTTCATTCCTTGTCTCATACTGACTATCCCTCCATAAAATAGCACGTTTAATATTAAGTGAGCCCAGAACTAAGAAAACACCGAATTCCTTAAAATTTTCTTTGTCAATAAATAGAGTAAGGACTAACTTGTTGCAAGAATAAGTTGTATCATAATAGTTGGTGCAACTTCAACATTTCAGATCGAATGAATCATTCCAGTGAACAATTAAAATTCTTTAATTATTTTCCATGTACAAATTAGTCTTTTACAAATAGCCATACATAACCAGGTTCATGAAAGCTGAACATGACAGCCCTGTATTTCAAAAAGAAAAATAAGGGGAAAGATGTTAAATTTCCTTACTGAATTTTTTTAGCAGATATTCTTGGGTTTTCTGGAAAAAATAAAAGATAATGGACCATGATTTTATATTGTTCATAGCAGCAAAAGGCAGTGCAATTTCCTTATGTATTTCTGATGGGATAAAATTTGGCTGAATGGGAATAAAATGTTTGAATTTCACATAGACCGTATAATTGCCAGTATCAATTCTTTTAGTACAATGATCTTTGCACATGAAGATTTAAATGATGGGGGCAATCTACCACACTATATTTTTTTCTCTACTTTGTGATTTTGCTTCTTACTGCATTATTAAATTACGTGAAACCCAGTGACCTGTTTCAGCAGTACAAGCTGATTCAATTAGTCTAGGGTATATCTTGGGATTCTTTAAGGAAGCTCCTAGGTAATGCTGATAAATTGTTCGTTCCAAGAACATATTCCTGATACAAGCATTGTGTATTTAGAAATACTTTTGTATGATCTTAATATTAACATAAATTATTTTTCTCTGTTATTTCTATCCCAGAATGCTTTTTGTTTCTTTAATATCTTTTATATGAGACATGTGGGGACTGGAGTGGTGGCATCGTGAGCTAAACCTTTGACTCCAAGTACTGGCATCCCATTTGGGCAGTGGTGCATGTCTCAGCTGCTCCATTCTAATCCAGCTCTCTGCTTCTGGCCTAGGAGGGTGGTAGAGGATGATGGCTCAGGTCCTGGGGGTGTTGCACCTGTGTAGGAGACCCAAAAAAGGCTCCTTGCTCCTGGTTTTGGGTAGTCTCATCTCTGACTGTTGCAGCCATTTGGGGAGTAAACTAGCAGATGGAAGATCTCAAATTCTCTGTTTCTCCTTCTGTTTGTAAAATCTTAAAAAAAAAAAACAACTTAAAAAGTGTTTGAGAAATTAATTGATGTGTTTTTATCTTGTTTTCTCTTGTTTGTAAATTTTGCACAGTGATTGTGTTAGGTCGCTTTCAGTATCTCCAGGTGCCAGACATGCTCAATAAACAGATAAACAGACATCAATGGCTACCTCTAGCTAAAGCCATATGTCATAATTTAGCAATTTTTGTATCTATTTATTAGAAAGCAGGGATGAGAGGAGCCAAAACAGATAAAATCACAGTCTTCTATCAGTGGATTTATTCCTCAAATGCCTATAAAATCCATGGATGGTTCAAGCTGAAATCAGGTGTTTAAAACTCAATCCAATTTTCCCATGTGGATGGCAAAGGTCCAAGTACTTGAATTGTCACCTGCTAGCTACAGGGTTCACAATAAGTGGAAAGTGTAATTAGAAGTGGAGATGGTGCTTGAACCCAGGTATTCTGAGAGAGGATTGGCGTATTCAAATCAACATCTTAATCACTCTATGACATACCTGGCTAGTGTTATAATTTTAATTGTGTCACTGGCTCAGAGTGGTATGCATGAATTCCTTGAAGGAATTGTTAATATGCAGATCACTGGACTCTAGTTGATGTTGAAGTTACCAGTCTAGGAAATATACTTTGAAAATAATTCATTTTTTAACAGAAGGTATAATTTTATAATTATAAATCTCAAAATTTTATACTGAAAAATCATCTCCTGATGGTAAATCCAAACTAATTTGCCAATTTACTTGGTGCCCTACAATTTAATTCTCAGTATTTATGTAACACTTAACAGATATGGAATTCATACATTTGTATTATTATTAATATTATTATTTACATTTATTTTTGGCCGTGGTAAGAGAAGAGGGAAGGTGCTGCACCACATCTCTTTATGGGCTAAAGCCACACTGTGATCTTTGCGAATCTTGCATGATGACCTTCAGCCACAGCTTTCTGACATTTTGTGAGCAACAGTCCTTCAAATCATTCAGTAGTTTTGATTTCCTTTATTACAGCTTAAAGTCCAACAGGAATTCTTTCCCTTTTCATTCCTTTTTCTTGAGGTTGTAAAATTGGCTCAATTGTGTACTCTTCTCTCTGCAATGATGAAACATCACATGAAAATGGAGGAGTGTGTGCAATTGCTGTATCAGCTTCTTTGTGCCTGAGAAAACATTGAAGTAATTATTTCAAAATGCATTGTGATTTTCCTGAAGGACTATATGACATTTCATGCTCTAAGTATCGTTAGCCATGGCGATATGGGCAATGAAAATAGGAATTTTGGTCACAGTAAAGATTTTAATGTGAATTGGTATTTTAATTTAAATATTTATTAACAAATAGTTGTTAAGGGAAATTAGCATTAGTTTAATATAAAAAAGTTTAATATCAAGAAGCCTTTGAAATTTGTTATTTTCATAGGTGCTTAATTAAAAATTAAAAATTTCTGAAATGTATATAGATAGGAATTTGGATAAATTCATAAAAAGATGCTGTATCTTCCACAGTAAACACAGAAAAATGTAACACATTTATTTGTGGAATATCCTTATGTTTTAACTTTTCCTTGTAAATTTTTTCTTGAAAGTCTCCCTCCACGTAAATATATGATGAAGATGAGAAGAAAATAATAGTTAAACAACATGTGAAATATGAAACTATGAAAATTTGAATAAAAAACACTTTTAATACTGGCTAGTTTCTGTGACATGTATTGTACTCTTGGTTCTGGCATTTATGCTTATATAATTTTTCAGGTTGTTATCTGGTAGTTTTATAACAAGCAAAGCCTGGATTGAGCGATCAGATTCTTAGGATTTAATAATTAAGGCTATCAGTTTCAGGAACTATAACAAGCATGCGTTGACATTTGATGGTTATTATTATGAAACTAATCCATTTGGAGAAATTATCTCCCAGTGACATGGGGAAAAATGTGTCAGTGTGATAGGATCAGCCATATCATTATGATGGTGGTTTTTAAAAATATATTTAATTTTATTATTTTGACAGAAACATATATTGAGATACAGAAAGATCCTCTGTCTCCTGGTTTGACATACCTGGATGACCGCAGCAAGATGTTCTGCCAGGAGCTGCATCTAGGTCTCCCAAATGTGTGGCAGGGGCCCAGACACTTGGACCATCTTCTGTTGTTTTTCCTAGATCATTAGCAGGGAGCCTGATTGAACACACAGCATCAGGATTCCAACAGGCATTCTTATAGAATGATGGTATTGCAGGCAGTAGGTTTATCTGTACTGTGCCACGAGTACCCCTATTTAGGATTATCTGAGGTAATTGTAACAAATACCACATTGGTTTTCAGCAGTTCATTTGCTGGAAGGTTTTCCAGGCAGTCAGGAGAAAGCTGCCAGAGACCATTTCAGTAAGGCTGACTCCAGTTAGTCACTGATTGATGCTTTAGAATATGTATTCAGAGCCTGCAAAATGAACAGTATCTATTTACAAGGCTTTTTTGCCCTAAAGCTTTCGAGTCTTAATGCCACCAGTAAACCAGCCTCCCCTAGGAAGGTAAACCAAGCAGTCTGTTTGAATTTATAGGCAGTACCTCTGCTTTTCTGCAAATGGGAATTTCATTGATTTGAATACTCAAAGATTCCAATCTATCTTGGACTCCATCAGAATAATCCTATCTGTGAGGAGATAGTGAGAAAACAAAAACATGTAAGGCCCATTCTGTTAATGACAAAATCTTACCCAGGCTTCATTTGTATGCATATGTAATTATAAATTGATGAAGTTCATTAGAAATGATTTTTAGAGAAATCAATGTTTCCTCAGTTTTAAACTTAATAATGGTCAGATTTGTTTGCATGCTTCTTTATATCTAATTGTGTTTCCCTGATTTTCATCCTACTCAGCAGACTTGCCTGGGAAATGTTTAAGATGATTTAGAAATAATATATACTAGGAATAAGAAGTGCAGTTTAAATAAGACCAAACGAGAGATAAAATATATGGAAATTATGTCATCAAAGACTTAGTGTATGAACTACATACCGTGTATAAACATCACATATGTACTTTAATTATCCCTTCATAGCAGGTGGTATATACAGGAGAAATAAATAAAAATGATATTAAACATTAGTAGACATTGGAAAAATGAGAACTAGAATGTGATATCATTTTATTGGTAAAATAACCAATATCATGAACTTGTGAAAATGAGTAACGGTCACATGCTAGTAGGAACGCAGAATGCTATTGCAAAAGGTTGGCAGTTGCTTACTTGGGTAAAGATGCACTTTGCTTTTGACCCAGCCCTTTCTCCTCTGAGTGTTTACCCAAGAAAAACAGTTTTACAGTCACACAGAAGACTAAGCTTGCTATAACCCTATTAACAATTACCCCAAACTGGGAAAATCTTCGGTGTCCTTGCATGAGTGAATAGGCAAACCACAGAATATTCGTAAGATGTGATACTCCTCATAAATAGTGACCATTGACTTTAAAAGAAGCAAAAAGCATATCACCAATATATGAAAAATAATGTATGTATCTCAAACACATTATGCTAAGTGAAAAAGGTGATTTTATGAGTTTACATACTATATGATTCTGAAACAAAACAAAATAGTAGTATTGCAGAACAGTGTAGGTGGAAGAAGAGATCACAAAATGTAATCACGATGTGTAAGGGAGTTCGCAAAGTATAAAGGACTTTGTGAAACAATTGTTACACATCTTGACTGGTTTTTGCAAAGACATGTAGTGTTAAAAGTATGGAACTGTATGCACACTGAAATGTTAAGTTTATTTTGTGATTACGTGGTTTGGATGTGGGTTGAGTGAATCCTACAGGTGTGATGGGAACATAGTCGCTGGTGTAGGTAGGTCATGGGACATGTCCCCAAGTGAGGTTGGTGTGGTTCTCACAGGATTCAGTTACCATCAGAGCAGGACATTATAAATGCAGAACACCCAAGCATTTGGCCATTTCAGCACATTTGCCACTTCCTTTTCTGTGGGTTGTGACATTTTCTAGAAGCTGACAGGATGGGCTTTCACAACCTTCGACATAAAGACTCTGAAACTGTGAGCTAAGTAAATCTGTTTTCTTTATAAGGTGTTCAATAGATATTCTCTTATAACAGTGCAAAGACAGATTAATGTAACAATTAAAATAAATAAATGGCTTTTGAAACATTTTCACATGTTGACAAAAATCAAGTTACAATTTTAAATATGTGCAATAACACACATTTATGCTAAAATATTATCAATGCCTATGATAAAAATCAACATAGCTTCTCAGAGTCACCTCTATTCCTAATGGAACAGTACAATATCAAAGTGATATTTTGCTATCCTTAAGTATTTATTAGTGATGCATTACAATTTTATCTCATACTTGTCTGACCACTGTTTTGTTTATTCTATTTCCCCCATATGTGCTTTTAAGTACAGACATTCTACAGATTGTATCTTCCATCCTAATTTCTTTTAGCTCAGAAATGTCTCTTGAGAAAATTTTTTTCAATATATTTACCTAATGTAAAATCCATAATATCTCAATGCAGGCTATTTTTAATTTGTTCCTTTAGTTTTAAATTCCTTTTTACTGTTCTCTGTTTATATATATACTTGGCTATCCATATATATATACTTGTATATGGGTAGCCAAGTATATATATATACACACACACATATATATGTATGGTACATACGTACTTGGCTATCCCGCCTGGTGCAAAAATTCAGCATACCATAAATGATTTGATTGTTACTTCTTTTAAAATCAAATATTCTTCAGAAACTTTTGTCCTTTTTGTCAGCAACTAGAAGGATCATTTTACCACTTCCTAAACTCACTTTACATCATAAACTGGCCATTGGATACAGTGGACTATTACAGTTTTTGCATTTTTTCCCATCACGAAATCTTAAGCTTCAATTGGGGCTACATTGGAGTATTGGTAAGTAGTTCTGTAGTGGCCACTATGACTTCTATCTGTTGTATCTAAATTTCATTTTCATAGCCTTGTTGGTATTATTTTAACATCGTGACCAAAAATCTTTCTCACAAAATACAATGAAAGCTTCCTTTGGTATTCTGAATCAACGACAATTGAAACCTGCCTAATTTTTAGCATCCTTTAGTACTGTAAATTCATCCCTGTCACTAGTACCCATGTGTGATGCCCTGGATGGCTGTCACTTCATGTGTTTTGTTTCACTGAAATCATTGTGTTCCCGGCTATCTCACTGTACACGAGGAATGCCCTGTGCATATGCTTTGTCTTCTTTCATTCTCTCATCTGCCGATTAGAATTCTGCAGATCCTTCATGATACCTTCAGACATGGTATTGTTACCCCATATCTCTCTTGAGGACTTCTTCAGGATGACAGTTAGGAATTCAGGTTACCCTTCTCTAAGCTTTTACAGAATGAGCTTATGTCTCTTAATTATGGTATTACATTTTTCATTTTTCTTTGTTATGCATGCATATTTTTCCTTGACTGGGATCATAACCTTCTTGGAATAAACATCTATTAGTCACATTTCATTGCCTTAAATCATTTGTGGAATATGGTGTAGCACAAGTTTATATATAAGTATTCTTAATTTTATTGTTGTATCTGGAACAATACCCCTCACAAATAAATTATACAATGAAGATTTGCTTTACGTGCAAATGGGTGAAAGAATAGCAGACAGATTAAGCAGGTTAGGGAGCGTTAGAAATGTTAATTTGCACGTTACAATTGGAGAAAGATTATTATTAGCAATAATATGTTATTACAAATACCATTCTGCATGATCAGTTAATGTCAGCATTTGTTGTGCACCTGCATATACCCCTGAAATCCAAATTGTCAACTGCTCAAAAATTCAGTGTCTGCCTGCCTGGATGTACTTCAGAAGAATTTTAAAGTTTCCTGTTTTGCACGTATGGCATTTTTTATTGGCTGTGCTCTTTATTCAATATGCCAACACATATCGGACTATTTGAATACTGTGCTTCTAAATATTCTGTGATTCTCCTTTCCCCTTTTCCCTTCCTCTTTTTTTTTTTATTTCTTGCATTCCTAGTCACGTTTCACTTCAGTTCCCCTTCCTTCCTTTCCCTCATTGTCCTTGCCATTCTCTTATTTCATTCATGTTAGCATTTCTCACTCTTTATTTCACTCTAATTGCTGTTCTGAAAATGCCACATCACCATGCAATGGTTATTACAGTTAGGAGGCTCACGGTCTACAAAGAGCCGCAAGAAGGTCCCCTCCTCCACCATATTCTCAAAATCATGTTGTTTTCATCTTGATATAAGCCCATAAGTAATTTACACAGTCTTCATATGATACCTGAAATAATATCAGTTTGCCTTAGCTTTACCTATGATTTTTCCAAAATGGAGAAACTTTTCATTATTCTCACGGCAGACATCTCTGACACTCTGGATTTGATTTCTTTAGTTGTGTTCATTTTATAATAGAATAGTGCCATTTATGCTTTTGTAGTTGGTTGTATGGTACATGCTTTTCACTTGTTACTTGAGATTATTTTATAGTTATTTTGATAGTTTGCACTGCTACTAATTTGCTTCTAATATACATGATTATTTGAATATGTTCATTGTCAACATACACTAGTTAAAAATGGGAATATTTGTTAGTTAAACCTTTAACTAAAATGATGTGCAGTGAACTCTGTAAGGATAGCATTAAAAGCCAGTAGTATTTGTCATTGGATTCAGGATTTTGGGGTACTTTAGTAGTCCACTTTTTTTTAAAGATTTATTTATTTTTATTATAAAGTCAGATATACAGAGAGGAGGAGAAACAGAGAGGAAGATCTTCCATCCGATGATTCACTCCCGAAGTGAGTGCAACGGCCGGTGCTGTGCAGATCTTTCCCAGGCCACCAGCAGGGATCTGGATGGGAAGTGGGGCTGCCAGGGTTAGAACCGGTGCCTATATGGGATCCTGTCACGCTTAAGGCGTGAACTTTAGCCACTAGGCCACGCAGCAGTTTTTTTTTTTAACATACTTTTTTTTTTTAAGATTTATTTTATTTTTTTACTGGAAAGGCAGATATACACCAAATATGGAACTATAAAACTACCGTGTTGGAGGGACATATTTGTGTGTATGTATGTGAATGAGCATGTAATACATGTCAAGAACAAAAATACTCCACTACTGCTATGCATTTGCTGCACCTGTGAGATCTTGATACCTCATTTTGTGAAATCTTCAATCACATAGTCTGGGGTTAGTGGAAAATTTTAAGAAGAGCGTATAGAAGAGAGGAGCTTAAAAGCTTCAAACATAAATTAATGATAAGATCATGGAAATATGAATCCCCCAGATTTCATCATTAACTATATATGGGAGTGAAATATCATGCTAAATTCACAAATATGTGCAATTATTACCTGTTAATTAAGCATCTTAGGGAATTTGAAAGTGATGTTCTTATTTTAAAAATTGAGAAATGTTACAAGCATGCGGCCACTTGTTCCTAAATAATTTCTCTTATCAAAATCCACTATGATTTACTAGAGCTCTTCAACACTTATTTTCTTGGAAAGGGATTACCTTCGTATTGACAAAAACCAGTAGAAGAAATTGATAGAATAAATGCAAAATGCTAAATAGAAAAGCAGGTGGGTAGTATAGATGAGAACACAAAGTAAATGTCACAAAGAAAAATGTCTAAGTATAGAGACAGAAACATTTACAATTAATATGACTTCTGCGTCTGATTTTTAAATACATTTCCTAATCACTTCTTTTCTTGATACCTGATTACACTTGACTTTTTAGTGCACTGTGGCTGATTAGCAAACTGGCTTCATTAAGATGGGGGATGTATGTGTTCTGCAGAAGAAGAGTTGCAAGATCCTTTTGGAAAAATAAAATGTTTTCTGTGTTAATTTTTTCTTCTTTTTTAAAATTACACAGTAAGTTAAAAGCATGGTCGTTCTTCTTAGGATCCTTACTCATGCCAAATTCTTATGGGATCCCAAAAAAGTCAGCTGCCCTCTTCAGTTTATTCTCTTGGGATTCTGACTTTTCATAGAAACACTTAGAATGCAGCTCTCAATTGCAGCAGCAGGAATTCGAATCCCAGTCAGGTTATAAAAACTTCATTATTTACTACAGACAAGGAAAGCACTATTTTAAAAGGTGTGAAATAAATCTCCCTGAAGAATCATTAAGCAATTTACCGAAATTTAATACATCTATTATTGTGTTTTAAATAAGCTTCACTATTTTATTATCCATAATAGTAAATATATGTTAGAATTTATTTAGTAAGCGTGAAGGGATGCTCTGGGATTAGAAGCAATTTTTCAAGTAAGTAGACTGTGTACTTTGTTACACTAAAACAATTAGATCTGAATTATGAGTATTTGCTCATAACATACCATAAAGAAGTACATTTTCAAATATTTCATAAATTCATAACTTTTATTTTGCAACTGCTCTTGAAGAATGATATAAATAGAACTCTTTACAAAATCTGCAGAGAATATTTTATATATGAGAAAATTATTCCTGACCCTGCCATGAATAAACACATTGTAGTACCATAAATAGTTTTCAGTGTTATCTGGAGTTCAAGACAGTTTTTCCCACAGTTCTTGATGTTTTAGTAGTCAAGTAAATCTGTGTTCTGTGAAAGGAAAAGAGAATGATCACAAAAATAGAATGAATATACCAGGAAAATGGTAAGTTTATGGTATTTAATGGTAGTTTTGCTTTCCAAGAGTGAACAGTCAAACTTGCATAAGTGTTGAACCCTATAATATTCCACTGCTTAAAAGTCTTGTTTTCCTTTTTTATGTAATATGACAAATGGATTCATCAAAAATGTCATTAGTGACAGATATCTAATGTTTCTCTTACTGTCTTACAAGTTTCTTTGCCTTTTCTTCTTATATTACTACATCTTGATTTTAGTAACAAATCTGTTTAATTTTAATTTCTCAATTTATATTGTATAGTACTTGATAGGACATAAATATACATTCTAACATTGCTTTTGTGGATTAGCCAGTCTTTGAAATAGCAAGAATCAGAAACTATGGGGGATTCAACAGGATTTGAGCATACTGTTCATTCACAGACCACATAACCAGTAATTATTTTCCCTATTGCTATGTAGCTTCATCGTGGGTAATTCTGTGGGTCTTTGAACAGAGTACTCTGTGTCTAATCTACAAAGAAGTGGCATGAAAGCAAAGGCCAGGACTTTATTTGGGGAAGCAGTTCCTAGAAGCATGCCTAATGATTCCCCAGGTATCCCTTCTGCTTAGCCTTTATGAAATTTATTGTTTCACATATTTTTGCATTTTTGTAATCTTCAGCATAAATCTGCTTTACCTAGACAGAGTTTCTTTCTAGTGAAATTGTAGTTTCTTTCCAAATGTAGTTAAATATATAGCTATAAACTTTTGAAGCCAAATATCACTGATTTCTGAATTCCTTTTCTTCAAACTGAACCAAACCAACAACAAAATAACTAAGTGGATTACTCCTGTATGATCACTTAGACCAATTTGGTTCTGGAAGGTGACTTGCCAAAAAATCTAGTAATTATCTTTTGCTTTGTTATCCTTATACATCTGTCTCATTTGATCTTGATGACTTACTTCTTTAGCTGATGGACCTTTATTTCCAAAAATATTGCTGCATCTGCTGTTGAATTTCACTCTTCTTAAAACCGTGACTCTTTGGACAAGTATATGATAAGCTCAGTGTGACATTTAGAAAAAGACAGCAGCTGAGAGTAAAGCCTGACCAAGTTGCTGTGTGAAGGTCAAGTCTCCACATTCAAAACTAAATGGAAGATGATTACAAGAATTTGTGTGGCTCTCCTAAAACTTTCTATTTAATTATGGGAATTGTGGTTTGATTTTCATGCGTGGGTTGACATTTTATAGATTGTTTGCAGACCCTGTCAGAAAAAAGATAGTAGTAAAGTACAACTTCATTAGCCAGATGCTTGGTGCAATTTTCTTAGATTTTTTTTTTTCATATCACAAATAACTTAAGCACAAATAGAAGTAGCTTACACTGAAGACAAATGGGTGTATACAAGGTAAGAGGATTTATAGCCTCAGACATTGAGAAAATAGAGTGTATGGGGTCAAGTGAAATCAAGAGTGATTTCTCTTTCATTTAGCTCTGCTTTTTGCTTTCCTAGAATTCAGTTTATGTTTACTTACTTGATAAGAGGAGAGATGGACAGAGTAGGAACAAGGCGGGCTTATCTAGACCTTCCATCTGCTGTTCACTCCCCAAATGCTCACAGCACAGCACCTTGGTTTCCTACCAGGCCCAAGTCAAAAGCCAATGACTAATTTCAGTCTCCAAGGTTGGTGACAGTGACCCGAATAATCAAACCACCACCTGCTGCCTACTAGGGTGGGGCTTACCAGGAAACTAGAATGAGAATGAGAGTAGGGAATCAAACTCAGGCACTGCAAGCAAAGTCCTAACCAACACACCAAACTCTGATTCCTTAGCTCTTCCTTTTGTGTGTATATTTTGAGTTTTCTTTTGGGTTAACCACTCTTAAAGTTCTGTTTTTTTATGCCAAAACATGTTCTGGGCACATTAGCATGCTTGATAGTAGAAACCAAGAAAACAGGATTAGCTTTGTTTTATTCAAAGAGCTTTGCACTTAAAGTAGTGCCATCTTCCCAATAATCTTCACAGCAGATCACTACATTCACTGAACATTATGCTGATTTAAGATTATTTGTTTCAACCAAGAATGCTGGTTGGGAAATTCCCAATAAAAGAGATCTCTTTTTAGTTTAGCTGTCCAAGAAGAGTATGAAATGTTTTGGGGAATTGTAAGAATGCTGTTTGAATTTGATTTATGTTGTTTTTGTCAGATATGATCACATTTGTTGTGATTTTTTTCAAATGTCAGTTTATACTTCTCCATAGAACACAGTAGTGTATGCACAGTCCCTACTTAATGTGAAATTGCTACTTTCTGTATTTTTACTCAGCAGCAAACTTTCTGTTTGTTGCTTTCTAGCCATAATAATTTGCTCTTTTCAGACTATAGTCCTCTATGTCCATTACCATTTTCAGCCCATCTCTTTTCTGATTCTATTGGCCATCCTACAGTGCAGCACACCTGTGAGGTCTCTGAATCTGGTCTCCAGGAATGCAAATGCTTTCTCATGAGAAGTATACTGAATGATTCCATTTGGCTCTTGATCTATCAGGGCAACAGGGAAGTTAGAGTTTCAAGACCTTTACTATGAGTTTTCTTTAAGCCTTAGATATCTTAACTGATCATAATAGACTTGATAGTGCAATAAGAAGGAGGAAGGATCGTACAGGTGAATACAGGAGAGACAGATAATTCAGGCCATGTTGCCTGGCAAGGGCAGACACAATACTGAAACACTCTGTTCCATTTAAGGAGCTGCATTTGATGTACAGACAGAGAAGAAAATGAAATATTTGCTTTATTAGAGGAAGAACATAGAAGAAATGGAAAGGAAAATGATGTGTGCATATAGAGAATAATGCTAGTTTGGCTTTTCCATTCTAATTTGCCTAGCAATAGTGCTTCTATTTCCATGAGTTCTGTTTCTCCCTTAACCCAGCTGGTTTTGTTGAGAAATTAGATCCACTCTGACTCCAAGGCCACCTGTCAATCTGACAATTATGATTGCTTGGTCAGTTATTGGTCTCACACTTTAATTATTACTCAATCAGGAGAAATAATCTCCATTCCAGAAATACTGCTCCAAATTTTGAGTGAATTATATCATACTTCTAGCTGTAGAGTTGGAAGCATGCAAGGTGTGGTGAAAGCTAACTCTAAGAGGAGTGCAGAGATTTAACATGGCGAGACCGTTACTAGCATAACGAGACGTTGTTTGGCCCTCTTGGCTCAATCCTATGACAATCTTTGGCTCTTTGTTACATTTAAGCCAGTACATTCACATTTAGAATAGGCTAAGGTGATGTTGGGTTTCTGTTACTGTCATTAAGACAGTGTAAATAGTATAAACTTTCAAATCGGAAACTTCAACATTTCCAGGGCTTTTCTACTCTGTTCCAACAGTATATCGCAGACATTTGTGACAGAATGAACAAGCTGAGCATTTTTTTTCATTGCATTATACCCAATTTTTAAAGTAGTACTGACCTTTTTCATTTTTATAACTGATGTCACCTTCAGAGTGAGCTGCATATATATCCCATATCAATGTTCCTTCTCTGTCTAGAAATACTATGTAATAAAATGTTTACCTTCATTTTTGTTATATTTCTTGCTGATGAAAAATTTGATCTTAAGCTATTTTTGTCCTACAGTTAATGTTTTATTTTAAGGATAACCTTTTTGGTTGTTCTCCAAAGAGTATATGTCATTCAACTGATGGTCTAGAATGTTAAGCAAATTTTGTGTCTTTCCAATGCCACTGACCTTTTAGCTCCCTCTCCTAATAGTTCTAGGCTACTTGATCTGCCATTTTAAATACTTATATCAATATTTTAAAAATGTGTTAATCTTATAATTTAACTAAACTGAACACCAGTGTAATTAAAATATGGTTTTTAGAGAAACTAAGTCTATATTTAGAGTTCATATACATTTAGAAAGGAGCTGCTATATTATATTCAAAACAATGAAACAAACCTGTTTTTATTTTCATAGCATTTCATAGCATCTCGCAAGATATATATAAATATGATTTTTCTTAATTCCACGTAGTTTGACACATGTTAAAGAAATCCAAATTTTATGTGACTATTTTGAATATATGTAGAGGTGCTAACTTGGATTAAGGGAAACTAAATGAGTGTAAGACTCACTGAAGAGAGGAGTTGAGGAAGGACAGTGTGGCACTAATGTACCTTGTCAAGAAGATATGAGTCCTTGTTTGTTTTTTCCTTATTATATTTTTTTTATTAGAAAAGCAGAGTTGCAGAGAGAGGATCATCCATCCACTGATTCACTTCCCAAATGAGCACAATGGCTGGAGCTGAGCCGACCCCGTGCCAGGGGCCTGGGGCTTCTCCACCCTCCTGCTTTCCCACACCTTAAGGAGAAAACCAGATCAGAATTGGAGCAGCCAGGACAGGAACCAGTGGAGCAGCAGGGACAGTGCCTATATGAAGTGCTGGTATCACAAAGCCATGGCGCTTGACCCAAGTCCTTGCTAACTCAGAGAAAAATTGGCTTTGAAATCAGGAAGATATGTCAGTTGGTGGGAAAAATGTGGAAACCAGAGAATAAGCAGAAAATATTATTTAAGATACTTAGCTTGCTGAGTTAAATCGTGAACTACGGGAATTAGTTCAGTGATTTTGGCTAAGAAGGTTCACTTTGAATTTGAACAAGTAAGTTAGGGGTAGCCTGTGTTCTCTCATACTAGCTAGTGGTTTAACTGAATATTTATTCATATGTGGTGGAATATGTCAACAACATTAGACTATCGTGAAAGGCTATGTGATAATTTATATAAAGTTTGGAGTAGTGTACCAGATATATGAAAATAACTTAGTAACTATTATATATGCTATAATAACTATGCTTAAGATTGTACCAGAAAATTCTGGTACAAGATTCAGGGAGTTCAGATAATATGAGGAATTAGGTCCTATTATTTGGTAAAGAATTCACACTTGCTTGTACACAGAAATTTTGGTTGACAAGGATGCTGAATTTCTCAAATAATTCTGCTGTTAGCAGAGGAAGAACCATACAGACACCAGGCCCTAAGGGAGTGGAGCATCATGAAGATAATATGAAGATATTGGAACATTGGTTTTATTCTGTCATGCAACAAACCCTCAGCAATGCAGATCTCAGGGACTGTTTAAAGTATGAGTCCATTTCAGTACTCCAATTGCTAATGGGGTAGAAGTTACATTGATTGTTTCAGTTTTGGCAAGGGAAGACTATTTAGAAAAGACCACTCAGGGCCCAGTACTCCTTAAATTCAACTGTGTTAACTGGAACCAGAACCCATGCTAGACTTTTAGCATGGCATATCACAGCTGCTAGTCACTGGTGTGATCTTTTTCTTGAAACAATTTCTACTCTTGACTTATGTGATGGCTAGGAGTGTCGTGTGTATCAGATAAGAAATGCTGAATATATAATTACATTTTAGTCAGTTAATATCTTTAGTGTGTTTCCAGAGTTTTAATAAAGTGAATGTGCATGCATGTTATGTTGCTTTTGTAATACATTATGTTATACATTTTTCTCCTCTGGTGGTTTGGTTCCCCCTCTAATTAGCTCCAATGAACATGGTGCCCAGATCTCTTCCTACTTTTTAACTTTGGGTATGGTGTTCCCTTTTCCTGTGGGGAAAATATACCCTATTTGATTGTGGTATTTTCATGCTTCAAGCTTTGGCATATTCAGACTGATAAAATGAGCCTTTTATCATACAGGTTCGCAACATAATTTTCAGCATGTATTATATTTATCATTGATGAATATTGTGCTCCATTTTGAACTAAATTGGATGGGGCAGGAATTATCCTTGATTTAATCTTTAATGACTTTCCTCATTCAGCACAGTGAGCTTAGTCAATAGACATTTGTAAAATATGGAAATAACAATAATTCTTGTATGTACAATTACTATTAACAACTGTTAATTTTCTGATTGGTGTGTCATAGTTGTCCTAATGTGTTTTAAAGACAGTAAGAAGCATCCTCCTATTACATACTTATGAAATGCCAGTCAACAAGACTATGTAAGATTGTAGTTAGTTCTGGTTTATATTATAATAAACATTCACTCTTTAGTGTCTTAACTGCCATTTAGAACTCTTAAAAGATCTAATTTTATCTACAGCCAACCATACCAAGATCAATATTCACTGATAGGCTAATAATTAATAATCTACAATGTCAGCTTGTTAACTTAATGGTTTCATGTTTGGCAGGATATTGATATTTGCAACAAATTAATTATTAACAAAGATCAATGCTGTATACGGGCAGAACCATTGAATAAATGAAGTACAAAACACAAAGTATTTTTAGTGAGTAAATAAAGTTAGCTAATTTTGAAAAGACAATGCTTAAGCTGCAAAATGTTGATGTTTCCTTCTAATATAGTACATTTATTTATTTAATCTTATTTTTTATGCAGCCAATTGTTTTTTATTTTTTGAGATTTGTTTATTTTTATTACAAAATTAGATATACAGAAAGGAGGAGAGACAGAGAGAAAAAAGATCTTCTGCCCAATGATTCACTCCCCAAGTGACTGCAATGGCTGGTGCTGCATAGATCTGAAGCCGGGAACCAGGAACCTCTTCCAGGTCTGACACATGGGTGTAGGGTCCCAAAGCTTTGGGCCATCCTTGACTGTTTTCCCAGGTCACAAGCAGAGAGCTGGGTGGGAAGTGGAGCTGCCGGGATTAGAACCAGCACCCATATGGGATCCCAGCGCGTTTAAGGCGAGGACTTTAGCTGCTAGGCTACACTGCCAGGCCCTATTTTTAGTTTTTTATTCTGCCCATTTTTATTTTACAATTTTGTATAGGCTGGGATTTCCCAGCCCAAAACTCCCACTCCCCATCAGATTTTTCCCATTTTGTTATAATAGTGTAGTCCTTCATAAGGAATCCTAATTCTATCACTCTCTTATTTAAGTGTACCCTGACATTGTTGGTACAGACAATGTCAGACAATCCAGCATCCCATTGTCTACACATGTCCAACAGTTTCATTGGGAATCCATCTTTTGTTTGAATGCAGGGATGTATGTTCCATTATACCCCTACGCCTGTATATGATAGACCCAAGTACCCTGTCACTATACATTACCATAAGTGAGAAGCCATCTAACAGGGTCAACAACTGGCATGAGTTAAGAACAGCCACAACAACACCAACAACATCAACAACAAATTATAGAAAGTTATAGAGAGGAGGAGAAGCAGAGAGGAAAATCTTGTGTCCCATGATTCACTCCCCAAGTGGCCTGGCTATGTAAAGACTAGAATATGATATTTGATAGAGAATAACAACATTATGGCCTAACGACCTTTTTGCTAAGCAAGTTCATGGATAGAAGGGAGACAGGCAATAAATGTCATCAGAATGGAAGAAATAGCATCAGGCTTATCACACTTGTCCTTATTGGTCCCTCCCATTGCAGACTCAGAGTTCTGGGAGGGTAGAATGATTTGGGAAGGTGGACTCAGGATGTCATCATTGATGTCATGAAAGTGTATTATGAAATTGAGTTGTGAGGCTGACTTTTGGCCTAGCAGTTACACCACCATTTAAGATGCCTATGTTCCAATTCAGAATATGTGGTTGCAAGTCCTTGCTGTGTCTCCTGATTCCAGCTTTTGTTCATGCAGACTCTAGGAAGCTGCAGGCTAAGCAAATGATTCAGTGTTGGGTCCCTGCCATCAATGCAGGAGACAGATTGAGTTCCTGTCTCCTGGCTTTGTCGTAGGCATTTGGTAGTTGATCAAATGGAGGGAGAACACTTCGTTTCTGTCTGTCTGCTTTGTCTTTTACTGCCTCTAGCCACCTATCATCTATAAATATTTTTAAGTGAGTTGGTCTGATTTTGCTGTCTTCTGCATTCATTTTGGACTTCTGACATGTGTTGATGGACCATAGAGGCTCTTGCCAGATGTCAGGGTTGGCCAGCTGGCTGGCATCCTCTCTTCCTTCTTTCCTTCCTGTCTCGTTTCCTTCTTTCCTGGCTTTCTCCCTCTCTTCCTCTCTTCCTCCCTCCCTTCTTAACCTTAAAATTTTTTTTTTGAATTAACTACCCAGTATAGGGGACCGCATTATATCAGCATAAAACAGATCAAGTTATTGATAAAATCAAGGCCAGATACAATAAAATTTTTATTTATTTTATTGTTGATATGACTTTGATACAAGTTTAATATGGTCACATAAAAAGTTATGGAATTCGGGCCCAGCGCAAAGGCCCAGCAGCTAAATCCACATCTTATATGCACCAGTATCCCATATGGGCACCCATTCTTTTCCCAGCTGCTCTACTTTTTCCCTTCTTGTGGCCTGGGAAAAATGGTAGAGGATGGCCAAACCCTTGGGACCCTTGGGACCTTGTACCTATATGGGAAACCTAGAAGTAGCTCCTGGCTCCTGGCTTTGGATTGGTATAGAAATCATAAACATATAACGTATTGAGATATCACAGTACAGACTCACTTTAGTAACTCACTATACAGATCAAGTGTAGAATTGTTCAGCAAACCAAAAGCTGTTCAGTGGCTCTTTTATCATCCCCATTTTACTCACCAAAAATTCTTGTTATTTTTAACATGTTAGTTTAAGTAAGTTGTATTTTTGTAGTAGTTGGTTTTTTGTAAGATTTATTTAATTTTATTTGAAAGAGTTACAGAGGAGAAGGAGAAACAACGAGATCTTCAATCTATTTCCTCACCCCCCCAAATGGTTGCAACGGCGTTAGCTCAATTAGTCTGAAGCCAGGAGCCTAGACTTTCTTCCATTCTTCCCATGTGGGAGTAGGGACCCAATGACTTGGACAATGTTCTGCTGTTTTTCCAGGTGAGTTAGCAGGGAGCTGAATCAGCAGTGGAGCAGCAAGAACTTGAATTGGCACCCCAGGCTAAGGCTTAACTTACTACACCGTGACATGAGCACCAGCAGTTGCCTTTATATAAGTGACACCAAAAAGAATATAGTTTCATGTTTTGCTCTACAAACTGCAGTATTTGTTTATCAGGCTATGTGGGAAGGCATAAACAATATATATGTCTTTTCATACTCTGAACCACGTTTTAAAATCATATTCTCATCTGATGCTTTGGAATTTATAGATTCTGGAGAGTGAAAAAGTGGCTCAGTTTTTTATGCTTTCTTTCTTTCCATGATCTTCACTCTGAAAAACTCACTACCTTGGAAACTATCCCATATCTTCAAATGGAGGTTTATATTTCGACCACACTTGTTGTACTGGAAATGTTGATCAGAAACAAACTAACCCTTCCATTCAAATAAGCAGAAATCAAGGCAAGGAATTTTCATGTTTTTGAATTGATCTTCTGGGTTTATAATATAGAAGTTTCATTTTCCTTCTGTGACTTGTAATCCCTTAGGAGTGACCAACTCTTCCTGCAGCATTTACTTCCTTACAATTGCATTACTTCCCACAGGATAAACTATGTTGGCCTCCAACAAAAGACTGTTGTCTGTCATGTGCTCATTATTCATTTTATAATCTTGACTACTATCTCATGCTAGACAGTTCAAAAAGCTCATCGAAAGTGTGCTTTAGCTTTTAATTCTGTCCATACAAAAAGTTTTTGAAGCCACTTTATATTTCAGAAATGTATTCAACATTCTCTCTACCTTATTTGAAATGGACAAAAGCGAGGTAAGAAGTTTTATTTTTAAGAGTAACAGTTATTTGTTCAATTTTAGGCACCCAACGGGTATCACCTCTATAGATTAACTGTGCCTTTATATACATGGACAACTGAATAACGTGTATCTCCAAAATACATTTTTACCTGAAGCAAGACGTTGTATTTTGTGTCAAATAAATATTGTTTTCCCTATTTCTAATGTTGTAGCCCTAGTTGTGACTTTTGAGTCTAATAGGATCTTAGAGGAACTGATAACTTACAGCTTTGTCATAAACGTGTGTGTGTGTGTGTGTGTGTGTGTGTGTGCGAGAGAGAGAGAGAGGAATTCTTCTCATCACATACTGAAGCAAACAGTTTTATTAGGTTGCTATTGAAGGTTGGTCACTTGCATCCAATCTCTTTCTCCAACCCTAATTTTAACCTCTTTGTAGAAATTATCCTTTTTTTTATTTTGTTCAGCCATTTGTAGCCTGCTCACCAAATTACCCTTTGGGCCAGTAGGCAGGTAGAATGGTTCAGGAAGGTGAACTTTTATTAGGGAACTGAAACAAAAGAGAAAAGGGAGCTAATTAGCTGGAGTGGCGATCTCAACTACCTGTCTAGCCACTTGAATCTGCCAAATAATGCTGGCTTCTGTCTTAATACCAGTACTTTTTTTTTTTTTTTCCTAAAAATGAGTCAGTCTTCAAGTGTTTGCTAAACTATCTTGACTTGCCTCTAATATTTTCAGGTTTTGCATAGGTGTTCAAATTTTCATTTGGTACCTGTAATTAGTAAAACTAATGAAGGAGGACAGGGAGAAAAAAGCATCTGGATGAGTCTTATCAGTATAACTAGAACATCAGTTGCTCTTCCTTCTGTCATTATCTCCTTCTAGAATCACACAGTCTATTTTCTCTCCTTCTCCAGAATGTTATCCACTTTCTTTAGACTTGCTTTTCTGATTCATGTACATCTGTTCCTAAATTGTCTGTTTTAGCCCTTGTTCAAAGTGCTATTCAAATGGAAAGACTTATAGACTCAGTTGAATCCCTGTCTAAAACTAATTTGATTTATAGAAGGAGAGGTGTGATTTCCCAGATTTTTATCTCTGTCTCACCTGACCAGTTCAGCTGAGACCAATGTGGTACTTCATATAAAGCATCATTCTCTAGGGTTCTGAACTAAGCACCTTCTATAATAATGGGATGTGTTGGCAGGGGAAAAGAGGGGAAAAAAGGGTTTTGTTTTTTGTTGTTAAATATTCTATATTTGTCTAGTACTCCATCCAGGCTCTTATGTGCTTTGTTCAAATAGGTCTGTGAAAAATATGTGTGCCTTTTCGTTTCTGTGCCTTTTCCTCAAGACTCACAAGGTTAAAATCATGACATCGGCCCAGCATGGTGGCTTAGCAGATAAAATCCTGGCCTTGAACGCCCAGGATCCCATATGGGCGCCTATTCTAATCGTGGCAGCCCTGCTTCCCATCCAAGTCCCTGCTTGCTGCCTAGGAAAGAGGTTGAGAATGTTCCAAAGCCTTGGGACCTTGCACCCAAGTAGGAGACCTGCAAGAAGCTCCTGGTTCCTGGCTTTGGATGGGCTCAGCTCTAGCCATCACAGCCATTTAGGGAGTGAACCAGTGGATGGCAAATCTTTCTTGCTTTATGTCTCCTTTTCTTTGTATATTTTTGTATATATTTGTGTATATATTTGTATATATTCTCTGTGTATATATTTGTTTTTCTAATAAAATTTAAGATATCTTTAACAATTATTTTAAAATAAATTAGTTTCTATTTGTTCAAATTTTATTTATATTTATTTGAAATGAAGGAGCAGGGAAAGAAGTGAGGGGACAAAAATGGGAGTAAGAGACAATTCACCCACTGTTTCACTCCCTGAAAGCCTTCAGCAGTTGTGGGTAAGCAGTGTCAGAGAGAAGCATGAAGCTCATGTGTCTACCATGTGGATGACTGTGACTGAAATGCCAGGGTTGTGAACTTTTCTCGCCCAGGGTGTACATTAGCAGGAAGGCCAAATTAGAAGCACTACTGAGACTTGGATCCAGTTCTCCCTGAAGTAGGATGTGGGCATATCACATGGTGACCTTAATTAGTGTTCCAAAGGCCTGCCATCATAAATTGCATTAAAATTTATTTTGTGGATGCTTTACCAGTACTTTCAGCTTGAAGCCTATATTCAAATATCCATTTAATCTTATTATCAACAGTGCATTTAAATTCATATATATATTTATATGTTTATGTATATTCTGAAAGAGATAAATGCTATTTTTTTAATAAAATTCCAAGTGAAGGCATTTTATGTTCTATAAACAAGGTATTTTTGATATTAAGTTTAAACTGATTCATAAACACTCCAGTTTTTATTTATTTCCTTAAATATTATCAGAATAGTTTAATGTTGTTCATAGGTATATTCTTATTCTTGGCATGTAACGATAATTAGCTTCATCCTTTCCTACCTCCCTTTTTTCCTTTATTTTTTTCTTTCTTTCATTCCCTCCCTCTCTTCTTAATCATTGAGATAACGTATCAAGCATCAGAAAATAAACATGCTTCATATGTCATTGTGAAGTTTAAAACATGAGGAATATTTGATGTTCTTCTGTGCAGCAGGGACCAGAGGTCTATATCAAATAATTGTTATTGGCTAGGTCTCTAATCATACATGTTCACTCTTTAACATGGATTGCATCATATATAGTGGATGGGATGCATATTTTTGTGTTATAATTCACGTGATTCTAAGTAATGTGATGTTTTATTTATGATTAGCATGAGTATGGTTGCACTGACTCCATTTTGTGCTTTTTCTTCTAACGTTAAGTTGTTATGGAGCTGAGTGATTGGCTGATAGCAAGGAGACCATTTGCTTCATGCTCTGCTGCTAAATAACAAGCCTAACCATTGTGTGCCTACATGGAAGGAAATGGTTGTATCTAATTCTTTTCCTTCATGGGGGATATATTTTTATATAAACTTCTTTATTTTTTATTGGATAAACAGATTTTATAGAGACAGAACAGAAAAAAAAAGAGGTGTTCCATCTGCTGATTCACTCCCCAAATGACTGCAACTGCTGGAGCTGAGCTGATCCAAAGCCAGGAACTCGAGGTTTCTTCGGGGTCTCCCATTGCAGGTTCAGTGGCCCAAGGACTAGAGCTATCCTCCATTGCTTTTCCGGGTCACAAGCATGGAGCTGTATGGGAAGTGGAACAGCTGAGATAATAACTGACACCTATATGGGATACTGGTGCTTATAGGTGGACCCTTAGCCAGTTGACAATTGTGCTGTCCCCCGTGAGTGATATCATGAAGCAAAGACAATATGTATTAACTATGAAGGACTTAAAATAACAGTTGAGACATATCTTGTTATGACGTAACTCTACAGAAATTTACTCTGAAAAGACACTGACTCACAAAGCCTCTGCCGGGGGAAATGTCCTCTTTACTTTGGTGTGATGGTTTGACTGCCTGTCAGAACCATTGAGATCACCTGGGAGAGGTGTGCTGTCCTGGAGAATTCGGAAAAGTTCCTTTGTAGACACATGGCCTGTCCTTTGCTAGTACTCTCACTTCCCACATTTACTTTTTTTTTTTTTTTAATATATTTTCTTTACTGCTTGCTGGTCAAATGATTAAAGGGTTATCAATCCTACGAAGCTGTTTTTAAGGTTGACGTTGGGTATTAGAGAAGCTGTTTCTCATCCCTGCAGCCCCGCTTCCCATCTAGTTCCCTACTTCTGGCCTGGGATACAGTAGAGGATGGCCCAGAGACTTGGGACGCTACACCCTTGTGGAAGACCCAGAGGAGGCTCTTGGCTCCCGGCTTCTGGCTTCGGATCGGCTGAGCTCCGGGTGTTGCGGCCGCTTGGGGAGTGACTCAGCGGATGGACAATCTTCTTCTCTATCTCTCCTCCTCTCTGTATATCTGGGTTTACAATAAACATAAATAATTTTTTTTGAAAAACAAACAAATTATGGGCCCAGTTCGAAGGCCTAGCGGCTAAAGTCCTTGCTTTAAATGTATCAGGGTTCCATATAGGCATTTGTTCTAATCCCAGCAACTCCACTTCACATCCAGCTCCCTGCTTTTGTTCTGGGAAAGCAATTGAGGATGGTCCAAAGCCTTAGGACCCTGCGCCCACATGGGAGACCTGGAGGAAGGTCCTGGCTCCTGGCTTTGGATCGCACAGCAACCATTGCAGACACTTGGGGAGTGAATCATTGGGCAGAAAGATCTTCCTCTCTGTCTCTCTCACTCTCTGTATATCTGACTTTGCAATAAAAATAAATAAATAAAAATTTTAAGAAGACTAATTACTCAAACAGCAGTAGCAAAACAGCCATGACATATGATATATGAGGCAACACACATTTCTAATAGCATGCTACAGCCAGAGGGTGTAGTGATCATTGAGCTGTGACTCCTTCAATAATACTGCTTCTAGTTCTCCAAATTTGGGGAAAAAGAAAAAAGGAACTCTCACCCTCTTTCATGCAGAGGAAATGTGTGAACTTCCACAATCATTCAACCTCTCTATGTTTTCCTGTCTCGACAATGACAATGTCATAATCCATTGACTCCTGTGTGAGACAATGGACATTTTGTTTCTCACTGTGAAAGTTGTTTGATGTAAAGCAGTGTGAACTCTTCAAAGCACGCTGTGGTATAACGAGAATTTTTTATGAGAAGTCATGTGAGAGGCTTGTTAGCTGACTTCAAGGATTTGAATTGTGGGCTACAGTCTTACGTGAGCAGACACTTCTATTCTATTAATCTTGACCTGCTCTCTCACCTCAAAAAGACTTTTTCAAGTGATTGCCATTGGTCAAAATGGTTAAGAAATGCCAGACAATTTTAAATGGAATACTAGAAAGAAAATCTGCGAATCACTGTCTACTGTGCCTTAGTTCTTTGCTTTGTCATATTGCAGTATTGTGCTTATAAAAATGCAGTTTAGAGTTCATGACTTATACTTAAAATATTAACAAAAAATCCTCAAGTCTGCAACAAAATACTA
This sequence comes from Ochotona curzoniae, assembly GCF_017591425.1. Lineage (NCBI taxonomy): Eukaryota > Metazoa > Chordata > Mammalia > Lagomorpha > Ochotonidae > Ochotona > Ochotona curzoniae. Next base: position 11,147,898 of record NW_024464918.1, read on the forward strand.
ATAATGAATTCTGCTGGCACTTCTTTTCTGAGAGGTTGAACTATTATAACATGACTTTCAGGGAGGTCAGGCTTCCAATTTGCTGTATCTCTGAAGTGCTTGATATGACTGCAGAGACCTGATACTTAAGAAAAAATTAAAAAAAAATCATAATAGAAACTGTTATAATTTCACATGTTGCATTACTGTGATCTGAATTCTAGAGAATGGTTAAGAATATACAGCCCCTGATTTTTGTTTGTATTGGAAGCTATCTCGATGATTTAGTGTAGTAAATTTTTTAAAAAGATTTATTTATTTTTATTACAAAGTCGGATATACAGAGAGGAGGAGAGAAAGAGAAGATCTTCCCTCTGATGATTCACTCCCCAAGTGAGCGCAATGGCCGGTGCTATGCTGATCCAGGAACCAGGAACTTCCTCCAGGTCTCCCACGCGGTTGCAGGATCCCAAAACATTGGGCTGTCCTTGACTGTTTTCCCAGGCCACAAGCAGGGAGCTGGATGGAAGTGGAGCTACCCGGACTAGAACTGGCACCCATATGGGATCCCAGCGTGTTCAAGGGGAGGACTTTAGCTGCTAGGCCACACCGCCGGGCCCAGTGTGGTAAATTTTTTTTTAAAGATTTATTTTATTTTTATTGGAAAGGCAGATATACAGAGAGGAGAGACAGAAAGGAAGATCTTCGGTCCGATGATTCACTCCCCAAGTGAGCGCAATTGCCGATGCTATGCTGATCCGAAGCCAGGAGCCTCTTCTGGGTCTCCCACGCAGGTGTAGGGTCCCAAAGCTTTGGACCGTCCTCGACTGCTTTTCCGGGCCAGAAGCAGGGAGCTGGATGGGAAGTGGAGCTGCCGGGATTAGAACCGGCGTCTATATGGGATCGTGGGCGTGCAAGGCGAGGACCTTAGCCACCGCGCCGGGCCCCAGTGTTGTAAATTTTTAAAGAGTAAATTGCAGTTAGGTATTGTTGAATGTAAATTTTAGTGCTATTTGGATTCCAGTGTATTTATTTGTAGGTTGAAGTAATAGAATCCATTTAGTTCTCTCCAGGTAACTGCTTCCCGAGTTTCCTTTGTATCTTTTTCTTAGATTCAATGCTTAGGCTTCAGGTGGTGCTGATCCTCTTCTGTGAACTCAGAAGTTGGCACTTGAGCATCCATGAGAAACAGCTCCAGATTCTTACTGAAGTAGCTGGAAGCTCAGTGGGATGGCAAGTATGGAGGGAAACATTATGTTTTAAGTAATTTGCTTCTACATAAAGTAAATCCAGAGAAGAAAGATCAACTGGAATGGATAAAAGATTCCATAAAATATGATATAGGCACCTAAATTCTGACTGATCATGAATCTAAATCACTGTCTTAAATTTTTCATCCTACAAATATCTAAATCTCTATTACCTTTACTTTGCAAAAGCAGTGTAGAGTAATATGGAGTAAAGTAGAATATTAGGTTCTTATTATGGGAAATGTGTGGATATGAAGTCTGTAGATTCGTCCAAGTCCGTTCTGAACCTCCCTGCTGATTTATAGTGGTAGCAGAAAAGCCTCATACAAAATGCTTTGCTAACATTAAGAAGAACTTTTTTGAAAAAGAACAGGCGGTTTTCACAAACGTTACTGTCTGTATTTATGGAGTATAGCACTTATATCAGATTTGCAGTCATGAGTTCCGTACCTATGTGTCGATTGATGACAGATTGCACATATGCAGTGGTAACCTAGATTATGTCACCTAGTGGTATCATTGCCATCTTGACTCTATTTCCACATTCTTAAATATCATCCATCACTCTGTAAAGCCAGGTTCCTTTAGAAAGAGGGGGAGAGTGGTTCCGTGGGAATAACAATAGGAGTTATAAAATAATAATAACACGTATAAAAAGCATAAAAACAAAAAATAATATGCACAAATATTATTAAATTGTACCTCAAAATATATGTGAAAATATCCAAAATCCTAGGTTATGGTTGTTAATAAATATACAATGCATTATTCTTAGTCACTCTGCTGTGTAATAGGATACCATTATGTCCTATTCCAATTTAACTATAACTTAGTGCTCATTCATCAGACTTCCTTTCAACCTTGCCTTCTCATTCTCTGATAGCTAGTATTACACTTTTAACTTCCGCTTTTCACCATATAGAGACACTGTGTTTGGAGAGGCTTGTTTGCCCTTATTGAACATTACACAATATGTATTGAAACGTTACATAGTACCTCACAAATATACACAATCACTAGTGTCTGTTAGTGTTTTAAAAATTCAGCTTGCTGAAAATGCAATTAAATGATTTAGAATTTGCTGCAAAACTTGTAGTTCCATGCTTTGTTTATTCATGATAGGTATTTTGCATGAACTTTTTGATGATCTCTCGTGTAAAATATATTTAAAAAAAAATTTAGACTATGCCAGATCTAGAAACACTTTGAGTTACGTATGACCAAATATTTTCACCAGTATATTTAGAGAGAGGAATTAAAACAATCAAATGCCATTATTTGAATTAAATCATATTTGTTATTTTGAAACCTACATCATTTTAAGAAACTTGTACACTCAGAGTACATTTAGCTTTACTGTGTGCATATCTGGACAAAGAAGCAGAGGTACTGTTTTAGTAAGCATTCTGGTTTCCTCACATGGTAAAGCTGGAGCAGGAATGTTAGACTGTTCATCCATCTGAATGTTTTACACCTCTGTAAACATCTACATCTGGAGAGTTTATAGGCTTCTCAGCATCTGTCCCAACATTTCTCTACAGTATTTCTTTAACATGGAGAAATTGTCTTCACAAATGCTATTAAAACTAGATTTTGAGAGTCTTATAATAGAGTTGTTAACATATTAGCAATCTGTTGGCAGTCTGCACTGTCAGGAGGAAGAACCTATGCACAATATGAGCCATAGTTTATTTTTGGTCACACTAACGAAGTACAACATTTACTTTAATAAACCAAGACATTGGAAAAAACCCCTCAGGTTGAGGTGCATCAAAGGGGTTACTGAGAGAGAATAAAATATCTTTGATTCTTTGTAAAAATTGAAGACACATTGTAACTTGTGTTTAAGTGACACAAAACTAGGCAAACTATGCTCCTGGTCACTCTAGGAAAAAAATCCCAGTTACTGGGTTAGCTCTTTTTCAAGTGGTGGTTATTTAGTGCCATTATTTACAACCTGCAAGGATTATTTTCTAGGGAGATACTCTGTTGGAAACATGCCCCAATGTGCTCTGAGCTAGCAGCCAAACACTTGAGTTATATTTATTCCCTGTCGAGGACAGAGAGGTATGAATCTGCATGTATAGAACGTGATTCTAGCAATATATTTTAGATGCAAAACTATTTGGTGTGAACATATGTCTATGCCATGGAGAAAATTAAGCACTTAATTCATATTACCATATCCCTGGCAGTTGATATCCTGAAGGAAAAAAACCCCATAATCTTATTATAAATATATATATAGAATATGTAATATATTATAATATATTACACATTCATTATAATCTTATATATAATATATTGTATTATATAATTTATATATTTCGATTTATCTATATAATATTGTGTATATATGATTATATATTATATATATATTCATCTCTATCTCTATATAGCACATTCATCAATAGAGATGACTTACATTTGATTTTCAAATTTTGTTTTTTTGCTTGGAACCAGAGAAGGAAAATCACTGACTTGGGAATTAGAGACAGAAAATAAAATATAACTAGGACTTTGGTCCTAGCATAGGCTTAATGTGAGTGCACAGATTGTAGTTGCATAAGGGTTACATATTTTGAGTGGGTTTTTCCAAACCCCTGGAATAATGGGATTTCTGTGTGAGAATGGCCATCATAGGTAGAAAACAGCTTCAGGTACACCGTCTTACAGAAGAGCTGAGACTAGAGTTAAGTGCGCTTTGAGGGTAGCAATGTGTTGTGCAAGGTGAAAATCCTACCCACAGAGAGCTCCCATGAAGCTTATGCAGAATGAATTTCTCTGTTTCTTTTTTGTTTCATGGACGTCATCATGTATGATCCCTTTTCCTTTTCTTTGAGTAGCCCTTTTCCCAGAAATCCATAAGAAGTCCACCACAACAATACCTGACTAGGCTTCCTGAGAAACAGCTATATATCCTGTTCCCTGTGGTTGGCATGAAGTTTTGTTGAGCTGTCCTGGCTAGGATGAGTAATGCAGATGTGAGGCAGACTGTGGAGTGTTTGTGACCTACAGTGGCAACTGTAAAGGTGTATAGATATGAAGATTAGAGTCAAGAGAGCCCTGCAATGCCAAAGAAAGGAAATATGTGTTGATTGGGAAAGTTGGTGAATAACTTCTGGAATTTGGGTGTTTAGAGGGAGGTGTTGTTTGGAATACATGCATTCATTTGAAGGCACTGAGAATGTAGATATATGTTACATGGCAATTCTACATTTTTCTGAGGTTTAAAATGTCATGCTAGTTCTTATTAGTGATGCATTAAATTTCTCAGGAAAGGTGTGGTCCTGAATTTGATTTCAGTGGCACAGGTTACATTATTTACTTGTTTTTTAATAAGCCAATATGCAGTTGTTTTCAGCAAATATCGCTATGTATGATCTTTTCCAAATTCACCACAAAAAACAAATGTGTTGAATAAAAATTTAATGTTCAGATTTTTGGATTATTCCAAAGTGATTAATTTTCTGAAGCATATTTAATCTTTGCAGATAAACAGAAAGACTTTTTGTTTCCGTTGTCAGGAATGGCCACTCATTTATCTCTATTGGAAAGGGGGTGGGAGAGTCTTTCATCCACTGGTTCACTCTTCAGATATCCAATCAGCTAGGGCTGAGCCATGAGGAAGGCAGGAGCCAGAATCTTCTTCTGGGTCTCCTACATGAGTAATTTAGCCCAAACGATTGGACAGTCATCTGTTGCTTTTTCCAGACAATTGACGGGGAGCTATATTTGAAGTGGAGCAGCCTGGACACAAACCTGTGTCCACATGGGATGCTGATATTGAAGGCAGTGGTTTACACACGAACACGTAGTGCAAGGCCTATATCCTTGTCTTACGTGGTCAATAGCCACTGCTTTTTAAACCATGTCAGTCAACTATTTTTATAGTTTTTTTTTAGCAGTCCCTGCTTTTATAACATTCCATTTTTTGTCCATGACCCAGTGAGGACATTTGGGGAGTGAACCACTGGATGGAAAATTGATCTCTCTGTTTATGTGTCTACCTGTCTGTGGTGCTGGATTTCTCTTCAACTTTCTCCTTCTCTCTCTCTCGCTGTATGTGTTTGTATGTATGTCTTCCGCTAGAACTCCTTAAAATGAGTACATCTTTAAAAAAATTTAATTTCCTCATTTAACATTTCTTTATGATGAAAGTGCCAGAAAGTTGTATCTTTCAGTGTTTTTTAAACAGATCAACATACTGTACATTATTTATACTTACTCTGTTTGCGCAACGAACTCCCAAAACAACTTGTATTTAACACTTAGTTGCAGATAATTTAGTTATAATTTAGTTTTTGTTAACCAGCCTTTTTCATTTCTTCCTCCCCACTCTGTGCTGCCTCTGTTAGCCACCTTTATACTTTTAACTTCTGTTAGATTACATTTTTAGACTCCACATCACCTTGTTATAGACTCTACATCTGAGTGAAATCATGTGATACTTGGTTTATTTGAATTAGCATAATTACCTCCAGTTAACTCTTTTTTATTGCTGAATAATGATCTGTTGTATATATGTACCACATTTTCTTTATCCATTCATCCATAGGCAACCATTTAGTATGCTTCCATTTCTGGGCTAGTGTGACTAGCAGTGTCATAAATATGGGAGTGCAGATGTTTCTTTGACAGGCTGATTTCACCTTTTTTTGGGATATTAGCCATATTAGATCACCACTTAGAATTATTCGATCCCTTTGAGGAAAGGAAGAGAAAAGACAGATATTTTCCACAGAAATGATTATCTTTAGCACTTGTAGAATGGCTTTCTAACTTTCTTTTCATTATTGGTACACCTGTGAATTCAGTGAACAGTGTGATAAAACTGGTGAAACAGGATACAAAACAAACCTCAGAATAAGGAACTGTTTATTCTTTGCTTAGCTAAAGATTGTTATCACATATTTAAATAGTATGTCATGTTGAGTGTCCTATTATCCAGGTGATTTTCTTACATTTTAAATTATTGCTTATTTTCTTATATGAGTTACATTAAAATGTAACCTTTTCATTACATTAAAAATTAAAATGTAATTTTTAAAAATTACATTTAACCTTTTTTTTCTAAAAATTAAAATGTAATTTTTCCCTTGTATCGCAGATCTGAAGAAGAAAGAGCTGTGAGAATTAAGATGGGACCAGGGAAAGGCATTAGGGTCTAAATGTATCCATGGGGTTTTAACAAAACCAAGGCTAGAAGAAAGGTCTAGGATTTCAACTTTCATGGAAAATCTGGCGTAGAAAGCCATAAGAATATAGCTTCCTCATTCACAACTTGTCATTTCAGTATTGAAATATCTCAAGTCTCTGATCAATAAAATATGGAAGCACATGCCCAAAAGGGATGCTGCACTTCAACACCATTGATAATTTAAGTTTACACTGAAAAATAAGGTGAGACATCTATGATGATTTTAACTTAAGGGCCTTGCTGAATAATGAGAAATAGAAAAACACTTTGAAGAACAGCACCCTAAGCTGTGCTCCGAAAGCTTGCTTTGATGAATGATTAATTTAATATTAAGTCTGTACTTATTCCCAGAATTAAAGAAACAAGTGATTTCTTTCAAGTTTTCTACAGTGAGAAGTTTTCCAAAGATGCTCTAGCTCAGTTGTTATATGCCTCAGGATTTATGTGTATCACCTCTCCTGCTAGAACCTTTGGTGGGTCTTTCTATCAGCCTCTGACTTGAGAAATGTCGCTGTGATTCTGCTATTTAGTTGTTTTGTCCTCACAATCAAAGTAAGGACATCATTCTCTAGATTTCTACACTCTTGAAAGCCAATTTTTTTTAAGCATTAAGAAAAGAACTTTCGTGTTTCATTTCTCTCTGTAAAAAATCAGCCCCTTTTATGCCTTTAATTTTTCTACAAGCTCAGAGTGCCTTTGTGAATGCTTTGAAATGCCTAATCATTAAAGTTCGGTTATTCAAGGGATCCAAAGCTGGATATTCTAGTTATGGCACAATTCTTATGCCATAGGAACAAATTACACAAGCTATCTACTCTTGCGAAATAAAGCAAATTATTGTGTGTATTAACAAGTGCCCAAGTGGAACAAGAGATACCACACTTGGTCAGAATAATTTATGAAGCCATTGGAAACACCTTCTTGGTTATACAGGGGTTTCAATTTTTTATTAAATACTAAATGTTTGGACATTGACATTGAATTCATGAGTATTTTGATGATCAATATTATATAGAAGTAAAAAGTAGCCAACAGTTTTGGAGGGCTGATCACTGGTCAAGTGTGGTGCTAGGATTTTATTTCAATGTATTTATTTAGTCTTTACAATGGCTCTTTGGGGCTTTTTTTGAGGGCTAAATGAAATATTGATTAGGAAGTACTTAAAAGAACTGGATTCCAACATATAGTAATATGAGTAAAATTATTTTATCATTTATTGTAATCCAATGGAAATGAAACATGTGAGAGGATCCTATTTATTTTAAAAAATACTGTAATAATTTCAGCAATAAAATGTTGATATTGCATTTGAAATGCACTTTAACCAGGAATTTGATCTGGCCATTTCAGTGGTCAGATAAGTAGGTTTGCAGTCATCAGTACAGTTTCACAGCGTCCTTTGTAAAATATATAGCTTTCTTAGAAGCTCCGCGTGCAATAACACTTAATAATTTATAAAAAGCAGTTCAGTACTTACATATAATGACTTGCTTTTCCCTCCATCTCTAGGTTTAAACTCGAAGAGCTGTCTTATTGTATTCATAGAACCATTCCGTAAACACATATGAATTATAATAAAAATATGTGTACATATAATATTCATATGTGAAATGAATATAACATTAAAATTGTTACATCTCGGAGTACTCACTGAGCTATTTATAGTTTTCTATACTATTTGAAATATTTTAAAATTAAAATTATAAAGGACGAAAATTAAGTTACTCAGTTTTTAGAAAATTGTTTTGTGACATTTTCTGAGTTAATTTGTCCTTTTCACCTTTTTAATATTTAGTACATATTTCCATTATAGCAACTCTCAGACTCAATTGTGTATCTTCCTGCTGCTAGCTATTATTGCTCCTCATATATATATTTATATATATCATGTTATAATATGTATTATTTATATATATAACGAGGCAATAATCCAGATTCTTTATGCCTTATCTTGTACATTTACAGAGAGCATTTCAGTTACATTGATGTTCTCTGCTGTTCTGTGCTTTTTTTCCCTACAGGCTTTTCAGTGGCTCTCAAAACTCCCATTACAGAAACCCAATTTTATAGTTTATTCCATTGTGCCGTATATTTTCCAGTGTTTGTTGGTAATATCTTCATTGTATTTGTCTCAGTGTTCAGTTCTGGAATAATGTAATATTGTCTACTCATGATAAAAAATAGAAATCAGATTTAAAAATAGTAGAATAAATGTGTTAAAATCTGAATTACATACTAAATTCTACTTATAGAAGATTATTGTTCAGATTTGTGGGGAATTTCAGGGTTAGTGTCATTCCATAGAGTTATGCCACCTTTTCTTCTGTAATGGACTAAATTCTAGAGCTGTCTTTAAAATCTAAATTGCAAGCACTATCCACTAGTTTATTTTGCTTGTGAGAGTTATTTTCAGATACAATGCTCTTTTAAAGATCTTACAACTAATAAAGACTAATATTTATTGTTGTCTGTAAATAGGTTTGGAATAGAGCAGTACTTGGCATAACATTTGAATTTTATATATATTTACATATATATATCTATATATATTTTGAAGGAATCAATATTGTCTGGGTATTGGTATGGATGAGTGGTGAATATTTGTGTGGTAACAAATAGGCCTATTATTTTTCATGCTGGGCTCAGCACAAGTAATTTGTTTGTTAAAATAAAACAGTATGTTACGCTTGTAACAAAAAGAAAATAACACAACGATGATTAATATATTGCTGAGTGGTTATAACAGTGGTCTCTATATAAAGTCAAGCATGGTGAAAGAACTCTATCTGTCCACAGTGATATTTTAGTGTGTTTAGTTGCATCATTGTTATGTGGACTGCGAAGCTGAGGCTTGTTAATATCAATTGGAAATCTCCAAATCTTATAGTTAATATACGGCAAACACTAAATAATAAAGCCGGCTAATTTCACAAGAGTTTTTCTTTGAATTGAACCAAGCTCCTTTTTTCTGAAATGCTAGTATATTAAAACTCTTCATGAATCCTTCATAAGTATTTGAGGGTGTTTCAAAAATTTGGTTGAAATGAATTTTAATTTTACATAAAATATTTTAAATGTATGCATACACTGATCTCCAAAAAGTTTATGGAAATACGTGTGTGTGTGTGTGTGTGTGTGTGTGTGTGTGTGTGTTAGAGAGAGAGACACAGAGAGAGCTCTCTATTTTATATGGAATCTCACAGATTTTGTTTTTCTTATCCTTCACTTCTCCATGGGTTGAGTTAAATCCAATGTCTCTAAACTTAAGTGAAAAAAAAATGCATCTGCAGATGGCATTTTTTTTGCTTCCTCTAGTGTCACTGTATCAGATGCTATTACTAGAATTTGAAACATTTTGTATTGCAGAAATTACAATTGTGGCAATTAGTAAGCTAATACATTACTTTTAATCATTTAAGACAAATTTACATCTAGTTCTGTAACACTGATAAATGCTTGAATGAACTATAATAATGCCCAATTGATTGAGGCAAAAAATAATCTCAGAATAATCATCATCTGAAACCCCAGATTAAGTTTTAGTTTGTAGTTATATTCTCCTTTGGGGAAAATGTTAATATATTTCCCTAAATCTGGTGACTTAACAGAAGAAAAACAAACAAAATTAACTCCCAAATTATCATGTTTATTATTTTACATTCCCTGTGGCATGAGGTTTGTTTGATGAAATATAAGACTAAATATGTAACTTAAAAATTATAGCAGTTGCACTGCCTAAGACTATAGGGGTTACAGAATCAGAGTTTTAAGTGTATGCCTAACATACACAACATAGGAATATTATCCAAATATCCAAATAATATTTTCTTATATTTATTTTTTGTTACTATTATCTTCCATGTTACAGTTTTTGTACATATAAAGATTTCTCCCTCCCACTATTTTGCCAGTAGTCTTTTAGAATAGTTACAAGTTTAATACCCTGCCATCTAAGTGTATAGGTAGGCAAGGGTAGAAAATCTAGTATTTCACTGTAAAGGTATATTAGCAGATTTGTTGAGAGTCCTGCTTTAATTTGGTAGTACGGATGTGTACTGCAACATGTTTTCACTTCCCAGTATGCTAGTCTCTATTATACAGTTCATCTAAGAGAATATATATCTTTTTGTTTTGTATTTTACATGAAGAATGTCTTACTTATATCAGAGTGAACATACCTATAATTTCCTATAAGGTGTAAGGGAGGGGCCTTTTTTATTCTGTTGTATGCATAGATTCAATTTTCTCAACAGTATTTTCTGGAGACTTTCTTTCAGACTGATTTTTAGCTTGTTTGTTTGTCAAAGATTACTTGGTAGTAGCTACACAGATTAGTTTCTGGGGTTTCTATTTGTTCCATTGGTCTACCTGTCTGTTTTTGTACCAGTACCAGTCGTAGATGATAACTGCTCTATAGTGCGGTATCACCATGTCTGACTTGTTTTGTTGTTTCTGATTGCTTTAGCTATTCAGGTTCTTTTGTGTTTCCATGTGAATTTTGGCAATTATTTTGCCACATTTATTGATGTGTATATGTTGAAATATTCCTGTAAACCAAAGATAAATCCCACTTATGTGAGTGAAGGATCTTCTGATGTATTCTTGGACTCAGATAACCAGTATTGGAAGTTTTTGCATGTAAAATCATCAGTGGTATTGTTCTATGGTTATCTTTTATTGTATTTCTTCTGGTTCTGGAATTAATGTGATGCTTGCTTCATACAAGGAGTTTGGGAGAATTTGCTCCCATTCAATAGTATTGAGTAGTTTGAGAAACAATGTGTTTAGTTCTTTTTTAAACATGTATTTGAATTCAGGAATGAAGCCATCCAGGCCTGGGTTTTACGTAGCTGGGAGGGCCTTTATTACTGACTCAATTTCAATTTTGTATATTGCTAAATGCAATTTTTCTAAGTCTTCATGACTCAATTTTGTTATCTTCTGTATGTCCACATATCTATCAGTTTTGTCTAGATTTAAAAATTTTTTTTGCCATATGGTTGTTTGTACTAATATGGACCAAATGGAGCTAATTAATATCTAAAGAACATTTCATCCCACAGCTGAAAAATACACATTCATTCCATCAATGTATGGGACTTTACTTAGGATGGACCATATGCTAGTCCATAGAAAAAGTTTCAATACATTTTTTAAAGATTAATTAAGACTTAATTAATTACTGCAAAGTCAGGTTTACAGAGAGAAGACGCTAGAGAAAGTGCTTCCATCTGCTGGTTCACTCCCCAAGTGGTTTCTACGGTCAGAGCTGAGCCAATCAGAAGCCAGGAGTAAGGAGCCAGGAGTAAGGAGCCAGGCGCTTCTCTGGGTATCTCACAAGGTGCAGGACGGCTTTGGACCGTACTGGACTGCTTTCCCAGACCACGAGCAGGAAGCTGGTAGTGGAGAAGTCATGTGGGATCTCAGTGAATGCAAGCGGAGGACTTTAGCCATTAGGCTACAGCACTGGGCCCAATTAACAGTCTTGAAATTATACCTTGTGCCTTTACTATCATAAAAACCTCTCAAAAATAATCTAACAGAATAATATGTTCTAGGATAAGTTATGAGTCATTGAAGAAATCAAACAGGAAATGTAGAAATTTCTAGAAATGAATAAAGATAACAATACAACATTAAAACTAATGATTAACAGTAAAAGCAATGCTAACAATTTATGGAAAATAGTGCCTAAATCAGAAAAAGTTATCAAATAAATTATCTAACAACACATCCTAAGGACCTAGAAAAACAAGTATAAATGAAACCCAAAATTAGTAAGAAGAAGGAAATAATTTAAATTAGGGAAGAAATAAAATTGAAAACAAAAAAATGGTATAAAAGATTAGTGAAAGAAAAGGCTGATTGCTAGAAAAAGCAAATTTGATACAGCGTCAGTTCAACCAGCCAATAAAAAGGAAAAATAGAGAACATCCAAATTATAAAATAATAGATGATAAAGGAGATGTAGCAATAGATACTGTAGAAAAGTGCATTTTTTGCATTTAATGTCCATTGTTAATTTATGGAACTGGATTGCTGGGTAACTTGACTGTGAATTTAAGCCTAAATACCTTGTTATCAAACAGAAAAAATGACTTATATCTAAATATGAAGAGCTATACCTGCACTTAATGGTTGTAGAAACTATAATTGAATCATTATTCTCTCATTATTCTTTGTAAGTAAATTTTAAGGAATGGCTTTCAAATATACTTATGAAAACTCAAGATATATATTCATTTATGGATATTTAATATTTCATAGATATTAAAAAGTGAGAGCTACTCATAAATCATTCTCATTCAATGACAAAAGATTTATTTTATAACTAATTCACTAGTTATAAATATATTAACATCACATTTATATCCTTAGCAGCATAGTTATGCATAGCTTAATGAAAAAGATACATTCTGATAAATATGGGTAGATGTTTTTACTCTGTAAAATCAGAGCCTGCTGTACAAATCTAGCTGGCATAGCCAACTTGTGTAGTGGGGCAGAGAGTGCAGATATCAAGGGACAGCCTTGAGTGGGCTCATTTCTAGCTAATCACACTGAGCTGAGCCCACAGGGAAAACAACGCCAGCTTAGCATCCTGCAAGTGTCTCTATGTGGTCCCCAGATATGATGGCCAACAGGCCAAGATATATGTTGCTACCCCGTCAGTTGCTATCTTGCACAGAGGGCCGGGGGCTGAGAGATCAGAAGGAGCAGTAGTAGACTGTGCCTGCACTCACTATGTCTGGCTCAGGTCCTATTTTCACAGGACCAAGCACTGTTAAACTCATGGGAGGACAGCTGAGCTGTGCAAGAGCTTAGCTGGGAACAAAATCACTTCCACCTTAGAGCACTGCATAGGCTCCTCGGAAAAAACAGTCCCTACAGACTTCACCCAAAATAACTCCAGGTGCACTCAGACTTAATGGCTACCATGTATCAATAAGATCAGCCCTGCCAACAAACCAGTTATTCAGGATAACAAACATCTTCCTAATCCGGGACACTGACTGAACTTAAAATTGACTTGTAGACCTGTAAATAATACATCCTAGAAACGTATACTAAGAAGACAAATCTACCAACCAGACTCACAATGACAAAAGATAAGAGACAGAGGAACAATTAATGTTACTGAAAACTCTCCAGCAAAGGAACAAAAGCCTCTAACACCTCCAGAGTTAACTGAGGAAGACATTGAGAATATGGGGGACACAGAATTCACAAAACTCATTAGAAAGCTCTGACAAACAATGAGAAACGGGTAATACAGGAGTTCAAGGAATTTAAGGAATATGTCACACAGGAAATGAATCAAATGAAGGCTTATATTTCAGAATTTAAGAACACAATGGAGCAAATTAAAAGTACAGTGGAGAGCATCAATATATAATGAATGAAGCAGAATAAAGAATCTCAGAATTGAAAAAAATCCTTAAATGTACACGTGGAAAAAAAAAATCAAGTGACCTATAGAGAAGGCCCAATCAAACTCACAGCTGACTTCTCAGAGGTAACATAACAGGCCAGAGGAGAATGGAGTGACATATTCCAGATTCTAAAAGGGAAAAATTTCAACCCAGAATAACGTATCCTGCAAAGCTCTCCTTTGTCTTTGAAAAGGAAATGAAATACTCCAAAGTAAAAGAAAAGCTCCAATAATTCACCTCTTCTAAACCTGCCCTACAAGTAATACTCAAAGATGTTCTCATGAAATAGAAAAGGAGTAACAGCTACCAAAATCAAAGGAGAACATCCTACTAAAAGACTAACAGAAGACTCAATCAAAAAACAACCCATTGCTAAAATGACAGGACCAAACCGCTGCCTATCCATATTAACATTGAATGTAAATAACTTAAGCTCATCAATCAAATGCCATAGCTTAAAAGACTGGATCAAAAAACAAAACCCATCTATTTGCTGCTTCCAGAAGACACAATGTAGTAACAACGATTAGAGGAAACTGAAAATGAAAGGATGGAAAAAGATATTCCAAGTGAATGGTAAGGATGGTTCAACATTTGCAAATCAATAAATGTGATACATCACATGACCAAATTAAAAAAATAAAAACCGTATGATCATTCTATAGATGCAGAGAAGGCATTTGATAAAATCCAACACCACTTCATGCTGAAAACCTTAAGCAAGATAGGCATAGAAGGAACATGCTACAACACAATCAGAACAATTTACAAAATACCCAATGCTAGCATCATACTGAATGGGGAAAGATTGGAAACCTTTCCACTAAAATCTGGAACTAGACAGGGATGTCCACTGTCACCACTACTCTTCAATGTAGTGTTCTAAGTCCTTGCCAGAGCTATTAGACAAGAAAAAGGAATTCTTCTGAAAAGTAGATGATGTCTTTTTTAATATAGTGCTTTGCATATAATGGGTACTCAATAGATATTCTGCATTTCTATTACTTCCACTTAGCGAAGAAACAGAGATTCAATTTACTGTCATTCCTATGACCCCATGTTAAAAAAATGAGGTGCTCAGGATCTGAGTTATGTTAGGCCTAGATCTAAAATTCATATTCTTTTTTTTTTAAAGATTTATTTTTATTATTTTTTTTTCATTGGAAAGGCGGATATACAGAGAGGAGAGACAGAGAGGAAGATCTTCCGTCCAATGATTTACTCCACCAAGTGAGTGCAACGGCCGATGCTATGCCAATCTGAAGCCAGGACCCTCTTCCAGGTCTCCCACGTGGGTGCAGGGTCCCAAAGCTTTGGACCGTCCTCAACTGCTTTCCCAGGCCACAGGCAGGGAGCTGGAAGGGAAGCAGGGCTGCCGGGATTAGAACCGGCGCCCATATGGGATCCTGGGCGTGCAAGGCGAGGACCTTAACCACTGCGCCACTGCGCCGGGCCCTAAAATTCATATTCTTTTTTTTTTAAAAGATTTATTTTTATTATTTTTTCATTGGAAAGGCGGATATACAGAGAGGAGAGACAGAGAGGAAGATCTTCCGTCCGATGATTCACTCCCCAAGTGAGCGCAACGGGCCGATACTATGCCGATCCGAAGCCAGGAGCCTCTTCCGGGTCTCCCACGCGGGTGCAGGTTCCCAAAGCTTTGGGCCGTCCTCGACTGCTTTCCCAGGCCACAAGCAGGGAGCTGGAAGGGAAGCGGGGCTGCCGGGATCAGAACCGGCGCCCATATGGGATCCCGGGGGTGCAAGGCGAGGACCTCAACCACTTGCGCCACCGCGCCGGGCCCAAAATTCATATTCTTTATCCTACCATGTTTAGCCTTTCACATCCATGGAGTTTTCTCTCTGTGCCTTTACATGTCTAATGCCTATAAAAATGATTTAATTGTGACTTACAAAATGCTAGATGAAAGATTAAAGATTAAAATGCATTTTTAGTTGCCTCATTGAAAATAAAACTTGAAACATTTGTAACGGTTCAATATGATGATGACATAGTGGAGGGATGATACTAATATAATTATTTTCTGCACAATTTTTAGGATCTAAGGTAAAATGTTTATGAAGTTTCCATATCCATGATTTTCATTAAAAAAAAATCTATGTGGGACTTAGTGTGGTATCCTAGTAGCTAAAGTGTTCGCCTTGCATGTGCCAGGGTCCTATATGGATGCTGGTTTGTATCCTGGCTGCTCCACTTCCCTTCCAGCTTTCTGCTTGTGATCTGGGAAAGCTATAGAGGATGGCCCAAAGCCTTGGGACCCAGAAGTTCCTGGCTCGTGGCTTTGGATCGGCTCTACTCCAGCCATTGCTGCCGCTGGGGG
Organism: Ochotona curzoniae; assembly: GCF_017591425.1. Classification (NCBI taxonomy): domain Eukaryota; kingdom Metazoa; phylum Chordata; class Mammalia; order Lagomorpha; family Ochotonidae; genus Ochotona; species Ochotona curzoniae. Next base: position 11,164,101 of record NW_024464918.1, read on the forward strand.
AGTAAACCAGCAGATAGCAGATTCTCTCTCTCTCTCTCTTTCTCTGTCTCTCCTTTTCTCTATAAATCTGTCTTTCCAATTAAAAAAATCTTTAAAAATATCTAAATAATGAATTTGCAAATGTATATCATGTTAGCTTCACCAAAAAATGTTTAAGTTGAAGAACAATTATTGTAGACACCAATGGATAAAGAATCAAGAGTTAGTATTACAGAACAAATATGTAATAGAGCTGAATATGAACTCCAGCTGCCTAACTGTAAAGCAGATACGCTTGTGGGCATTACTGCCTAGTCTAAGTACTTCTACTATGAAATCAATTTCAAAGTAAGTGCCTTTTTCCCCCTTCCAGCTGACATTTACTTAGAAACCAGTAGTGGATCAGTGACATTTGAAATAGTTATCATTGTTTTTTTGCCAGACATAATGGTTATTTAATGTTGACATTATGGAAACAGACTAGTATAGGGCAAACAACCCTTACTGCAATGGACCCAAAGCATATGTGCATCTGTCAATCAATGCTTCAATTTATGAGCTCTGTGTTGCCACTGATAGAAATAAACCGTGATATAAACACATTAAGTAGGACTATTGTTTCCCTGTGTTTTATCCACGTCCATGAGAAATGTTTTCATGTCATCACCCTGACTTTTCACAATGGCTGTTCTTTTCATTACTCCAGCAATAGCTTTTCTACACATCAGTATGTCTCACTAAAAGAAAGAAGAAAATACTGCTTGACATATCTTCAATCCTGAGGATCCATTGTTAGGGAAATGTAAATATGATTTGCTCTTCAGTATACCAAGGATTCTGCTTCTCAAAAAAAAAAAATGATCTAGACATCTGACTTTAGATGATTCATAAACTCTGACTGCCCCGAAGGGAAAGAAAAATGCACTTTATCTAAATGACAACCAGACAGATCATTTTATATCTTTCTCCCTTATTTCTGTATCATACCCTTTCACTTTCCTAATCATCAGTATCTTTGGCATGTTGCCTTCTATTCTTCAAATTCTTGTTCAGTTTATACCTGTACATTATCCACTTAGGCACAGGACTGATATTGATGACAACAAATCATTAGATAAATCAAAAATTGAAGTCTCCTCTAAATATCTGAATATGTGTTACAATATAGAATTTTATTGCCATAATATTTTATTTTCATAGTTGTAATATAGCCGATACAGAAAGGGAATTAACATCTCAGGCTCTGAGTTTAGATTCTCATCAGTTTGCATGTTGTGTGTCCTCGGACAATTTATTTTTTAAATTCTTTTCCATTTCATTCTCTAAAATTGAATAAATAGGGTATATAAGCATCCAAATTTTTTTGAGAATTAAATAAAGTAACATAGTTATATTTCCCAGCATATTCCAGATATTGAAAAAGTTATGTAAAAAATCCTATTAAAACCATAGATATTTCATTGCAGTTTCAACAGAAATTCTGTAGAATTGGTACATCTTACAGCATCAGGCCCTTTTCATAAAAGCAGAAAATAGTCACATGGAAGGAGCTGCCCTGGTATATCAGAGGAGGTGGCTAGCAGTTGCTCAAAAGTAATTAGTAGAGTTGGATAAAATTGTAAAAATTAACTCAGGAAACCTCCATACTGTTGGAATAAAACAAAACATGACAGGGAAGTGAGATTTTTTATTTTTTTTTTCTCATGAGAGAGCATGACATTTCAGACAGGAATAGCTGAAGTCTGTAACATGCTTTCCCAAAGCTACTCCCTGTACTTAGTTCCCAACTAGAGGGTCAAGGTGATCTGCCAGAAAAGGCCATCTGAGAAACGCAGTGACTTTGAAGCTCTCAACTTCTTTGAAGTGAAACAGCATAATCACACGGAGTAGGGAGTGCAGAAGGCTCAATGACATAATAGACTAAGTTCCTTATTCCTGTTAATCTCCACTGTAGAACAGTAGACTAACCAAGGATTTTTATTATGAAGATCTGGGGGATGTGATGTGTGTGCACAAACTTGGTATACCCTCTATTTATGTGTAGCTGAACAGAGCTGGACTTATATTTGCATCGTAGTCAGGAGGTAGTTTAAGGTATCTGCATATTTTTTGGTTAACAGCATGCAATTTACTCATGTAAGGACCACAGGAGAGTTTTCAGCTAGAAATAAAGCTGGAAGCTGTCACTGTGGCATCATAGGTTAGGCCTGTGACTATGATGCTGACATCACATATGTGTATGCCTGAGTCTGAATTACAGTTGCTCCACTTCTGATCCAGCATCCTGAAGCAGCAGGTGGTTGTGTTAGGGCCACTGGCAAACAAGTGGATTGTCTGGATAGAGTTCTAGGCTCTTGGTTTTAGCCTGGCTTGGCTCCTCCCATTGTGACCATTTAGGGAATGAATTTGTGGAAGGAAGAGTACCCCTCTCTCCTTTTCTCCCTCTCTCTGTCTCTTCTCCTGTTTTGGTAATTCTTCCTTTAAAGAAAAAGAGGCCCTAACTTGATGGTTTAGTGGCTAAATGCTCAACTTGCAAGTGCCTGAATCCCATATGGACGCTGGTTTGTGTTCCAGCTGCTCTAGTTCCCTTCTAGTTTCCTGCGTGTGGCCTGGAGAAGCAGTAGAGGATGGCCCAAAGCCTTGGGAGCCTGCACCCACCCACGTGGGAGATCTAGAAGAGGTTTCTGGCTCCTGGATTGGCTCAGCTCTGGCTATTGTGGCCACCTGAGAAGTGAACCAGTGGAGGAAAGATCTTTCTTTCTCTCTCCTTTTCTATGTAAATCTGTCTTTCCAATAAACATTAAAAAAAAACTTTAAAAAGCTATAAAAAGAATAAGAAAGAAAAACAAAAAAACAGGCTCCACACCTAGCCACTGCTGTTATAGCCATTTAGGAAATGTAAAGACCTGTGTGCCTCTGCCTCCTCTTTCTTTGTAACTATTTTCGAAACAGTAATTACTGACCCTCTAGAGACTGTTACAGGGAAGCTGGCAGATAGAAACAACAAAGGTGGATATTGCAGTGCAATGGGTTAGACCACTTCTGGAAAGACTCAAAATCCATATTGACATCCCTGGAGTTGAAGCCCTCTGCTTCCACTCTAGCCACTGGCACCTGTGCCTTAGAAGTGGCAAATGATACCTCAAGTGTATTGTTTCCTGGCACCAAACTGAGAAGCCTCAGTGAGTTCTGTCCTTCTGGTAAGCCTGCCTTCAGCTTGCTACCAACTATTGTGTGCATGTGGGGAGTGTTCCAGTGGAAGGAAGATCTCTCTCGTCTCTGTCTCTTATCAATCCATCAATTCTCCTCTGACTTTCAAACGCATGGTCAGTCTTTTTCAAAGGCAAAATATGATATCTCTGCTCTGTTGATATTTGTTGTTAGTATTTTGCTTTTAATAAACGGAATAAAGACATCAGCTAATATAGTGTTTAAAAAAAACAAAGTAAAGTGAAAATCAAAATTAAATCTTAGCTTTAACACTATATTATCCTTAATTAATGTTCTCTGCTCAGATCTCCTTTAGAATATCTTGAAAGATAAGTTTGTCAAAAATACATTTTGTCTTATCTATAATGACTATTTTCATTTTGCTTCTGAATAATGTTATCTGACTTTTCTGCTGATATTGTAAATCTTTCATCTTTTCCTTCTGAGTCAAGTACCTAAATATAGAAATCTTCCTCTTTCAGTCTTCTCACTGCCTTCTGGTCTACATTGCATCAGGCTAGAAGGTTATCGGTGATAATACTCCTTTTCAGATACACAGAGGGTTGTTCTCTTGTTCTCTCTGTGTGTGTATAACCTAACATCACATCGGTTTTTTTCCTCTGTTTATTTAAAAGTTTCGTTAGTCTTATTAAAGTTGTAGATTTGGATTATAAGCCTACTATGAGTTTAATTGTATATATCACATAAGCAATATAATTAATTTTCTTTTCTGAATATTTTTCTCTAAGTGGATCTAGTTGCTTTGCCAACACTTAACTCAAATTGAGAGTAAATTCATGAATAAAAACTATTTGTTAGGGGTTTTTTTCTGTTTTAAAGTTAGGGAAAATATGGCTTCCTTTCAAAGTTTTAAGTGAAATTCTTGGAAATTCAAAATTAATATATCTCAGAAACCATATAATGTAGCCTGACTTATTAAAATGTTTTCAAAAGTACTTTTAAATACCTATGATAAGAAAAATCATCTTGTTTCTCTTACTCATATCTATTATTGTACCCTCCTAACTGGTCAACTTTTTAGATTCAAATGTCCTGTCATAATATGTTTGTCACTCTTTTATTTTCAATTATTAATCATGACTACACTATAGTACACTACACTACAATAAATGATTGTTTTCAATAAATTGATCATGGGAAATTTGCAGATTCAATTATGTTAAAGAAACCAGGAAATCTAATCAGAACAATTAACAATGAATTAGAATAATTAATAAAAGAGTAAATTACACTTAACATCCAACATGTAATGTAATAGAAATGTTTACTTTCTACACTGAAAACGTATGATATGTTTTATAAAACTTTGAAAGGACCTAATAAGTTTCTACAGTTTTTCAAATCATAAATACAGCCTATCAAAAAAACTGAACAAATCAAATTAGTGCATCCTAATCATGATTAAGGATTATCTAGATCAAGTAAAATGTTTTAGCTGCGAATTGGTGGTGTTTATTTGGTATGTCTTTTCTTTTTCTTTCCCATGATGTGCTTTGTAGGTGTAGGATTCCCCTCTCCACATTCCCATTCTCCCTCTGCCATCTCCCCTGCCCTAATATTTTCCCCCACCTAATGCAATGTGTGATGTACTCGTAACCTAATACCATATAGAACTCATCCCACACCTTGTGATCCTTATTCCTGGCAATTAAATTTAGGTCTATTATTTATCACCCATACCTCATGTCTCTAAATTTCTGAACATATAGTGATGGTTATAACAACCATTAAATAATTACTCTCTGATAATTCAAATGTTAGTGTCAATTTCAGATAAATTAGCTTACTATGCCACAATGCTAGCCCCTTGATCAAATGTTATAAACTGAGAACCAGCTAGTTCCTTTGCTAATTTTACTGTGATTGTTCAGCACATAGCATGTGCCTGGTTTATTCTTAGATTGTTTCTCAGTACATGAAGCTGCCTTTGGAATATGTTTTACTATTAATATGTGCTTAGTCATAGTTTGTTGTGCTTGGCTTGTGGAATGTCTGAAGGGAGTCAGTCAGGCAAAAGTTATCATGAAAACTGCTAACAACATTGCGCTGGAATCTTGTCTGGCCAGGATAATTCTGTCTCTCGTCCTGGCCATTATTCAACAGCCATGCAAAGAAGGGAGGAATGAACCCACGCGATACAGGAATGCTCTCAGTGTCTTAACGTCCCTGTCAAGATCTGCCAAGTTTCCATAGTAAACACTTTAAAATAAGAATGAAGGTAGCTCGACTTCCCAAGCGTCAAGCGTAGACACAGAAAGCAGTTTATTCTAAATGCAGTGTGTAATGTGTGTGTCTGTATTCGTGTATGTAACCTATTAATCCTATCAATTTAGTAGCTGATAGTATCTGTTCTCAACATAAGTAGTCAAAATAAGATGTAAAAAGAGATGTGAAGTAGAAGGCAAAATGCTGTTATTAGAAGATAGTAGCAAAAAATAAAAAGTATAAACATGAAGAAAAATCAAGTTACTGGACGTTTTCTTACATAGAAGAATGCATTAAATAAATGGTATTTTGATGTTTGATGTATGTGTCTCACACTATGTAATACTATTCCTAGAAACAAATGAGCAGCATAATTTTATAGAGAGCAGTCCATGTTCATAGAAAAAATGCTGTCAGTAGAACTTTAGGAGGAGTCTGCTACAGTATCTGCCAGCAGGATAATTAAGTTTAGGCTTTCTGTTTTAATAAGAATATGTGAAGTATAACGGTTACAATCTTTAATCTCTTTTAAACTCTAAGGATGGGAAAAGCTAAAGCATCAGTCTAAAAGCCCTCCAAAGAAATCAGAATTTATTTTTAAACTATAAAATATGCTCTTCTGCTTATTGTGATGTTGTGATTAGAAACAAAACCAGAGAAAACAAACTGAAAAAAAAAAAAAGGAATAAGTGCTAGAAACCAAGGTACATTTTTTACTACATAATGAATAATTACAAAGAGCTATTTCAAATAAACTCGTTTAAATCACAGTAGTAAACTTCAATGAGTCTTTGCATAAGCTTCAAAGTATTATTTACTAAAAAAGGTTGAAGTCTTCTGAGTTCTGCTGCAAGGCTGTTACCACTTTGGATGTTGGGATATTTTATCTCTGAATCCATTACAGCTGTCCGCTAATGTACTTGGGAAGGCATTGCAAGATGGCTCAAATGCTTGAGCCCCCGCCACCTATGTGGGACGTACCCATGACATTCCTACACCTGGTTTAGCTTGGCCCAGTCTTGTGGCAATTTGATGTGCCAGTTATTGGATGGAAGTTCTCTCTGTAGGTATCTTACAAACAAACTTAAAAAATTACAAACACCATACATACATATTGGTCTTTCTACATAGTGGTTTAAAACTAAACAAAGATAATGTTAAAGGTAAAACCCAAGCGTTGTGTTGTATGGCACTGGAGAATTGAAAAAGAGACTCCCTGATCATGCTGGTCAGTTCAGATTTCCCCAAAGGCAGAACACAGAAACATATCAGTTTACCACAGGGACTTTTAATATAACCACTCCTGAACCCCGCCAAAATACAGATGTGCTTCCAAATTAGGGAATTGTAGAATGTTAACCTATGAAACAACCATACTTAAAGGTGCAATGATAGTTTGGGAGGCTGGTTCACCAATCCATTTTGAAAATCTTAAAAAAAAAAATACCAGGGTACACCCTCTAGCTCTCCTCCTGGCATTCACTTTAAGGCTTTGAGTCTCTGCTTTTCCTCCTCCTCCACATAAAATTTTGATACTATTTGAAAAAACAGAAAGTGAAAATATTCCTGAATATATCAACTCAGTTGTTTGAAAACACATTTCATTATCATACCTATTATTTTGAAATTTCTTCTCCATTAATCAGCATATTAACTCCAAAGTAAAAAGTCGTGTGACATTACTTGCATGAAAATATTTTATCCATTTGAGAATACTTAAGGCACTTAATATTTTGTATTTTTGCAATATTGAATTTGGACACAATAGGTACGTGTGAGATTACCGTAAGACAATTTTATTTGAGCTATAATTTAAATAAAAGTAAAAGTGATGCTTTTCACTCTGTTTTATTTTAAGAACTCCCTAGGGAAAAAATATCAGTTTCATGCATAGAAATATACATGCCTCACTTGACATTCTGTAAACACAACAGATGGTAAGAGCTGCATAAATTTAACACATTTCAGGTTTCTGCAGCATGTTCGGTATTAAAACTTTATATCCTCTCGTCTTTTTCAAACACCTTAAATTTAAGCTTCTTAAATTTTCAAACACATAAAGTATGGTTTATAATAGAAAACAGAAAACTGAAACCTTCATCTGTATTCCAATATTAGTCCAATAAAAACGCATGCAACCTCCTCTATTCTGTAAATATTTTGGGCTATGGTCCTGAATACAGTTCACTGTTTTTTTTTTTTTTTTCTGATCCTTTTGTTCAAAGTTCCAGTTTCCTATTTGGAAATATCCCTGCAAATTTATGAACTTAATATGGAGTGCTATGTGAGTAATAGCAACAGATGCCTTTGTACACCTAATGTGTCTAGAAGATCAGAATATCTAAGGTATTTATAAACTTTTATAAACTTCGTATTTTTTTTGCACAAGGGGGTTACTGAATGTATTGTAATCCTAAATGTATTTATAATAAGAATGGGAGAAAAATAGAAGATTTAATATCTCAATTTTCTGATAAGATTTTAATGGATTGAACATTTTAATTGATTGTTTCTGTTATTTATAAAGATATAGATTTAATAAATTAATTGTCTAGCTTATCAGGTATTATCTTTTTAAAAAATTATTTTATGGTACAGTTCCATAAGCTCTGGTATTTTCCTTATACCCTCCCGAAATCTTTTCTGCCCAACTGATTTCTCTATATTATTACAGTAGTGTAGTCCTTCATAAACAGTCCTGAGTGTGTCATTCTCTTTATCCTGATAGTAGGTATGAACAATGATAGAGAGTCCAATGTCCTATTATAAATATATATTTAACTGTTTCATTGAGAGTGCATCATTGCTTTAGAAGTAGACATGCATACTGCATTAGATCTTCACCTCTGAATATGATAGTCCCTATTGCACAATTACAACCCCTTGAATGAAAAGGCGTTAAGCAAAATTACAATAAGAAGAAAACTAGGAACTTTACAGTACCATGAAGGTAAATAACACGCCACTGCATATCCAATGTGTTGTTAAACAAACGAAAAAGAAAATCTAAAACCTTTTTAAAGCAAACAAAGCTACTACATGATGTATGAGTCAGTGGAGAAACTAATAAAAATATTTTGAAGAAATGAAAATTTTTTAAAAATCCAACTCATGAGATGTAGCAAAAATCATATTGAAAACACCATTGACATATTTTGCATGATGGATTCCTTATATCAACGAGAACATACAATATTTGTCTTTTTGGAATTGACTTATTTCAATGAGCATAATGGTCCCGAGTTGGGACCATTTGGTTGCAGATGGTAGAATTTCATTCTTTTTAATGGTTGAGTAGTATCCCATGGAGTGGAGGAAACTATCAAGTCAAGAAACCACCAACAGATAGGAGCTCACATCCAGGATTTAAATAGCTTCAGAAACTCATCAATGACAGCAAAACAAACAACCCTTGAAGAAATGGATGAAGGAAAAGGATGAAGGAATTTTCAAAAGAGAAACCCAATGGCTAATAGAGATATGAAAAATGCTCAGACTTGTAAGCTGTCAGGAAAATACAATCGAAAACCACATTGAGTTTCCACCTAACTCCAATGAAGTTGGCCTACATTCAGAACTTGACTAACAGCGCCTGCTGGCATGGATGGAGAAAGAAAGTTATCCTCCTTCACTGTTGGAGTGTAGGCAAGTACAACCACTATGGAATTCAGTTTGGACAATGCTAAGAGAACTGAAAATGGACCTGCTGTATGACCCAGCTTTCTCACTTCTGGGAATATATCCAAAGGAATTGAGAATTATATATGAGAAAAGGATCTGTAATCCTGTATGTACAGCAGCACAATCTACAATAGCAAAGACAGAAACAACCAAGATGCCCATCCAAAGAGGAGTGGATGAAGTCTTTTTTTCATGGTTAGAGCTTTTAATCTTACATGTAAAAACCCAATGGCATACCCAACATCATATATGTTTTCTCTTGTGTCATCTTTTATTAATTTTATAGTTTTATGTTTTACAGATCTGTGATCCATTTTGAGTATTGTGAAGAGTATAATCTTTATGTTTACATTACTTTTGTTTTTTTTTGTGTGTGTATATGTGTGTGAGTGTGTGTGTTTATTTCAGCACCACTTGCTTAAACAGCTATTTTTGTTCCATTTTAAATTGTTTATTTGTTTGACAGAGATCAGATAATTATTAATGTGGACCTATTTCTGAGTTCTTTTTTCTATTACATTTTTCTGTTTATCTATTAGATCACCATTGCAGCATTATTTTGAATAGTATTGCATATTGTAATTCTTAGTCAAAACAGTGCCATCTTTCCATTTTCTCTTCGGTTGATGTATTGGCTTTTCTGCAAATGTCACCTATCCATATGACTTTAGAAGCCTTTTGTTATACTGAAAGTATAAGTTGCGAATCGTATTGAATCTATAGATCATGTTTGAAGAATTAACATTTTTCAGAATATTCCTAGGCATTATCATTTTTCTTATAAAGACTTACTTATTTTACTTCAAAGGTAGAGTTACAGAGAGAAAAAGAGAGAGAGAGAGAGAGAGAACTTACATATGATTGTTCACTCCCCAAATTAGTGTCCTCTTTGAGGGAGATAAAGATACATTGTGTGTATAATATTAGCTACTCTTGTTGAAACCTGTACTTTCAGAAATGAGAATCAGACTAATCACAAAAGTCTATAACAAATGTTTATTCTCTGCTTGAATAAATAATCCTCTTAGGTTGAAGAAACATTATGCTAGAGGTCTTTTAAAAAGTGATGGAAATGCATATTTTGAAAAATTGCATACATTTCAATTTTTTGCTAAGACAAAATCTTTAATTTTATTTCTATTATTTCTCTGAAGCAGCTTCCTATAATAAACTGCATTTTTCAGTTATTCTAGTTAATTGAAATCAATCATTTTTACTTGCTGAATACCTCTTTTATGAAGTAATCCAAATTGATTAAATTGTGAAAATTTAACTTGCATGTTGATTTATTTCTAGCTGAATAGTATTTACATTACTTATCTCAACGTCCTAGAGCTGAAGCATGCTTGATAACATGCATCTCAAAATATGCAATTGGCAAAGTCTTTAATTTCAAGACACTCTGAATCCAAGAGAAGAAATAAAGGGAGGGGTAGATTTGGGACTTAATCCACAAGAGAACACTGTCAGAGAAAAATGTAGATACCCTTATAGAGCCAACAGACTAGTAGCATTTCAGAACATCTTTTAACAATTTCTTAAATGATAAACTGCATAGAATTTTTATCCTGTGGATTTGGGAAGGCTAATTGACCCTGGCAGTAACTGTCTCTGTGGACGGAATGAAGTCAAAACTAAAAGTTCCACCACTTAACCATCCGTTTCAGCCAAATCCCTTTTGAACAGTGTGGAAAAATAATGAGACCTGCTTGATTCCAAAGGACCATCTTGTTATTGTCAACACTCCAGTATTTCTCATTTGAGACTCAAATTTATTTCAGTTCCTTATATGCTCTGTGTTATCTGACTGCATTACCATAAATTATTTCCACCAGAAATGTTGGATGGCAAAAGAAAAAAAGCACCGGGTGTTTTCATGCAAAAGAAATGAATCCTACCCAAAGGAAATAATGGCCCCATTCCACTCTGCTGCACAGCCTTGTGTGTTCAAAGTCTTTGTCTACCCCTCATATGGAGGTCGCATGCATTGTTGTAATACAGTTGCTACAAATGATTAAACACAGTGCTAATCTAAACAAAGCAAAGGGTTTCTAACCTTCCCATCTCAACACACTGAAACAATATCTACTACTGCGTTCATTTTTTTGTCCAGCTGAAATTGAATTCAACTTCTGAGCTTTTCTCTCACATGCTTTTGTGCACTGCTTCAGAAACACTGCACTTCTTAGTCCCATTTCCAAATGCATATGCAGGTATTTTGTTGAAAGTGTTTTCTTAGACAATAATTGTTCAGGGTCAGTTGTATTATTCTCATCAATCAATAATAATAGTTTAGACAAAAGGGAAACAATTTTCATCTTACTGAGCACATTGTATATGAGAGAATTTGTGTGAAGTCACTTACTAACATCCTGTCCTTGAAATCTCACAGTACTCTTGCCTTTACAGGTCATGAATAATTCCAGTATACAATCGACTAATCTAGTGGTTAATAATTTTGTAAGAGCTCTGCAGCTAATAATTAGTTAGCAGAGATCTTAATATGGTTTTGGCTGATTTTAAGTGTAGCACCCCCCCCCACCACCATTGATTTCTGTATGGTCATATTGTAAGTATCTTCTAAGATTCAACTTAAATCAACATCTACCCATAAAAGTCTTCCTTAACACTGACATGCCATTAGAGCAGTTCTCTGACTTATGTGGGATGTATAATTGCTACAATGAACAATATCACCCAATTTTTATCATTCCGGTTTGGTGCTATTTTTCACATGCCATTTTTCTATCACTAAAGCTTTATTAGCTGCATTTTTTGAAATGAAATATGACATCATTTGTTTGAAGCAGAATGGCATCACAGAGAAAAGGGGAATGCAGAAACGTAGAGTAATGAGAAGGCTGGATGTGGGAGAGGGATGGAGAGAGGGCCAGAGACTGTCCATCTGATGACCATTTCTTAAGTGTCCACAAAAGCCAAGGTTAGTTCAGGTAGACATCAAGATCCAGGGTCTCCATGGAAGGGAGAAACCCAAGTATTTGGGCCATCATCTAATGTTCCCCAAGCATGTACCAGAATGTTGGATTGGAAGAATGGGGTAGCCTGGACTTGAACCCTGATTTGAGATAGGGGGTCGCCTACACTGGTTTAACTTGCTGTTCTGCAACTCCAATACTTCACCTTTATGTTAAACCTGGAGTCTTGTTACTTCTTCCTTCATGATGCCCAGACCACCAGTGTTGGAGGACTTCTCTGTTAGTGATTTATTTTTAAGTAAGCCAGTTGAGGAGGAGTAGAGGAGAGTTTGGTTAAATGTATTAACATTCTCACTGCCATTGTTTGACCTCATGCTTTGTGTCAAGGAGTTTCTGGTCTTCCTTATTTTCTCTCTTTTAAGATATCCATTGTTTTCAGTGATTCAGGTGTAGAGTTATCCGTACTTTACGATGACGTTGTTGATGATAATGAAGAGGATGATGATGAGGAAGATGATTGTAATAATGGTATATTCTCATGTAGTGCTCTAGTGGATAGAAACTAGGGGATGGGACCAAGGGGAGGAGCCTTGTGTCCCCAGCTTCACGGAACAATTTGCAATGGTGTTGCCTTCATGTTGGGGTAGGAGAGGGGAGAAAGGGAGTGGATTGTGATTCTAATACTATAGATTCTCAGTGTTCTTACCAACACTTAGCAGTGTTTTCTTAAGATTTTTCATTTGTTGTATGCTCTGAGGCAGTTTCTATAGATGTTAATTTTTTAGGGCTTTAAATAATAAAATCTTCATTTTGCTGCTGAGAGTGTCCTCCAAGCACCTTGTTGTGTCATTTTGAAAGCCCTGCATTAATCTTTTCACTGTAAATCAAGCCTAGGAGTATGTTTATACTGTATATGTACCCACATACACTTGCAAATTAAATAGAAAATTCTAGCATTCTAGTGATACTGTTGTTACCACAGTTGGGAGTTTATGTTTGATTTTATACTGTCTTGGACTTTATTTTATTGGTTACTTATATTGATAGACTTCTGCCACTCCTTTGCTTTATAAACTTACCAAGTTCTGACAATCAATTCATTACATACTGAAATGATGCCAGGTCCTCCTTGATTTGTTTCAAGTATTTTGGCTAGTGTTTTCCTTACTCTCTTGTCCTGCCATTAAAATTTGACTTAATATAGCCAGTTTGGCACAGTTTTACAGGCTCTACTTTGGGCACAGCAGAGTACCTGAGCTTGTTTCTTGGCTCTACTTCTGACAAAATCTCCTTCTTCCTGCCCACTCCAGCAGACATCAGATAAAGGCTTAGGGATTTGATCACTGCCACCCATGTGGGTGACATGGAATGAATCCCAAGTCCCTAGCTTTGACTCTCTCTCTCTCTCTGTGTCTCTCTGTGTTTTTCTCTCTCTCTTCTCTTTCATTCTGTCTCTCTACCTTTCAAATAAATAAGACAATTAAATTATTAAGACCCATTTGAAGTATAACCTTTCTCACTCTTCACTTCCTAAATATGATTCTGTGTTCCACCTTCTTTTTCATTTAAGTTTTTGATAGAAAATGTTTATTTATCTGATTTTTTTCCTGCTTTAATGTGAGTGCTTTTGGAACTCTATATCTAAGTTTACACACACACAGTAGAATGTAGAAGCTCTGTGTTCTTTAATAGATACACTTCATTATAGTATGAGGACAAAAGTCAATTGTTTCAGACAATACCTGTCAATACTAAACATAAATGGGAGTATATTCTTCATAACAAACTCAATAAAAGAGCATTAGCTTGAACAACAAACTTATAGGACATGAAGTGTATTCAATTGATGGTAAGACAGAAATAATGGGAAAGTCTGATATATTTATTTTTATATTAACCCTGAAATAAGATATTATTCACATTTTTGGTAGAAGAATTTGAAGCACAGAGCTGTTACATTACTTGCCCAGTAAAGAAGTGAGTGATTGCTGAAGCCAGACTCAAACTGAGGCTGGTTCAAAGTTTGGCACCAGGCTATTCATTTTTGTTTCTGCAATAAAACAATTTTAATTAATTATTCTGTAACTGGCAATGATTTTAAACTTCCGTCTTCCCTGTTTGTGGCAGTCGTAGAATTCAGTGGCATATTGGACCAACTAGATCTTTCTGTCTCATCAGATATTGTCACATGTGCATAGACACAGTTGGGGTGTGACTTGTAACACCTAATGGCTTGAAGAAAGACCAAAAAGCCTCTCTGGCATTTCCTGTAAAAACAACATTTCAGATGTCTGCTTGGTGGGGAATGCAGGACATTGCCAGAGAGCTAATAGACTTATCGTTGAGGGGTAGTGCTGAATAAAAATCTCAAAGCTGAAGCCCTTTATTTGTCAGTAGTTGTATGCAATGTGTTATCTCGTTTTCTGGGTTTTTCCAAACTTACCTGATAAAATGAATTTAAATTTAATATAAGCAAGAGATTTCCAACAACATTCATGGGAAAATAATCTCAAAAGAGGCTTGAACATGTGGAAGATTTAAAAGAAAGCTGATAAACTTTGATCCATACCTGCAGACTGTAAGATAAAGTAGCATAGGATAAAGGATATTAGAATGATGAGTTTAAACTTGTTTTTTTTTCTTTTCTAGTATTCTATTTCTATTTCAAATAATATGTGTTGGCTGGCTTATTTTTGTCTTTGTTGCAGTTGTAATTGTTAACTCAGACATTTTGTCAACAAAGTAAGAAATATATCTCCTGGACAGAACATAAATAAAGGAAATTGGAAGGGGCAGTATGGAAGACAAAAGTAAAAGAAATAGGAGACTGGGGAAAGGAAGAAAGGAAAAGTGGGAGAAAGCGAAAGAAAGCAATGAAGAAATAAAGTAAGAGACAGAGTGGTAGAAGGAGAAATGAAGGAAAGCAGTTCCTTCAGTCAAGTAACTCAAAGCCAGAATGTCATGCTTTTGTAAATGATGATTTTAAAACAACTGCAAGTATGTCTTACACTGTTTTGGACTGAGGAGACAACTGTAACTTCATTATATTTGTTTTTTTCTTTTTTAAGATTTATTTATTTTTATTTGAAAGGCAGATATACAGAGAGGAGGAGGCAAGAGAGAGGAAGATTTTACGAAAAATAATTCACTCCCCAAGTGGTTGCAAAGGCTGGAACTGAGCCAACCCAAAGCCAGGAGCTTCTTTGGGGTCTCCCACGCGGGTGCAGGGTCCTAAAGCTTTGGACTGTCCTCAGCTGCTTTCCCAGGCCACAAGCAGGGAGCTGGATGGGAAGCGGAGCTGCCGGGGTATGAACCGGCGCCCATATGGGATGCTGGCATGTTCAAGGCGAGGTCTTTAACCACCACATGCTATCATGCCAGGCCTGCTTCATTCTATTCGTTTCTTTATAAGGCAATGTTCATACAAAATATATAACAATAGGTATATAGGTTAACATATATGTGCATATATTCTCATAGAGGAACTATATAATGGAGATTAGCATACCAGGAAGTGAAGATATTTTGCAGTATGTGTCTCTACTCCGAAATAAAAGGAGGACTCTTAATGAAACTGTTAAATATACCTTGACAATAGGATACTAGACAATCTACCATTTTATATTCCTACAGTGCCATGAACACCAAATAGCAGAATGTGTGACCATTGTTGAAGGACTATGCTATTATAACAATATGGTGGAACCAGTAGAGAGAGGATGGAATGGGGGTGGGGATGAAGGGAAGAGTCTCTTCACCTACGGAGTCATATCATGAAAAATGATACTAAAAAAATGAATATGCCACATACATTGGCATGCTGAGTACTTTGAACTAAAGAAAATTAGAAGGACTCCAAAGCAGCCTCAGAAGTAAACCACCTTCTGTTCCCCTCAGCTGACAGAGAAGTGTCCTTCCATCTCTCAGTGCTTCTCCTTAAGTCAGAGCCATAGCAACCAGAATTACTCTTCCTCAAGATACATTACATAAAACTAGAGCCTTTCTCTCCCAAAGCAAGGCTTAAATTCAGTTTTTGTCTTTTCCTTTATTGCTTGAGAAGTTCACTCCAGCACGGTCCGGCTCCATAACCAGAAGGAATAAATGCTGCACAGGAAGGTAAAAAGACAAAAAAGAAAAAGAAAAACATCTGAGCCCACAGGGCATGTTTATGTTTCTGTTCCTCCTCCTGTTACCATTAGATCATACCCTTTCCATCAGTCACTTTTCTGCATCACCATTCACCATAAAAAGGACAAAACTTCCATGGCTCTTTTGGGTGTTTATTTCTAAAAGTTCACGTGTGATATAAAACTTTGACCAAATACTTTTTAATGATACTAGCTTGTTATATACTGGTGTCAGTGATGCCCCTTGATGGATAAAAGAATGTGTCACCCTTTTCTACCTCTGCAATATGAATCAGTGAGCATTTGTTTTTAAAAACAGATTCTAACTCTGGGAGCAGTTTCTGATCTGGGTTTAAGTCCAGATTATGTGTTTTCTAACAAAATCTGAGACATTATTTATTCTCTCCTCCTGTACCATACTTGTAACAGCAGGACATAAGAGTCCAGCCTTACCAATGACAGACCATTCCTTGTAAGGTGACTTAGTTCTTCATGCAGACACTGATCATGCTCAGAGGTGTTCTTAGGTATGTGTTCATGTGAGAATCTTTTAGGGAGATTATAAAGAATTTTGGTGCCTGAGTATCTTTCTTCCTCTCTGTTACTCAAAAGCTCATAGACTTTTATTAGAATTGATATGGGATGTGTCATGGCATTCCAGATCTTTAAAAATCCATAAATTTGTTAAATTTATATTGTTGTGATGAACTTATCGCAGGCTAATGTCTTAAACAACAGAGGTTTATTATTGTACAGTTCTAGGAGTCATGAGTCTGAAAGTAATCTCCCTGGGCTAAAATGAATGTCTTAGATGTATGAGTTTTTCCTGTCGTCTCTAAGGGATTGCTCTTCCTTGCCCTTTTCTACATGCCTATTCCTGTAAGGTGTTGCCTATTGTTACTTAAACTTGACTGAATGAGACATTAACAATGATCTGGTGGTAGGAGGACAGATTTTTACTTTTTACACTAGTTATTTATTCATCTTCATTATATTATTATGTTATGATAATATAATAATTATTTTATCATCTTCATTAAATATGCCAGTATTTTTATTTTTTAGTATGCTCTCATGTATTTCTGCTAAATTTAGACTATGCCAAGAAGTAAGGGAGATAAAGGTCCTAAAGGAAAATATGCAATGATAATAGAAACTTCAAATATCAACTTGATATTTTTAAATTATTCACACATTGTGAATTGAGGCTTTCCACTATATTCTGTGATGTTTTGGGCCCAGCACATTAGCTAAATGGCTGAATCTTCACCTTGCAATTGCCGTGATCCCATATGGGTGCGGGTTCGTGTCCTGACTACTCCACTTGCCATCCAGCTCTCTGCTTGTGGCTTGGGAAAGCAGTCGAGGACAGCCCTTAGCCTTGGGATATTTACCCACAAGGGAGAACTTTGTTCTTTCAAATCTCCTGGCTTTAGATAGGCTCAGCTCTGGTCATTGCAGCCACTTGGGAGAGTAAACTAGCAGATAAAAGATTTTTCTCTTTGCATCTCCTTCTCTCTGTGTATCTTCCTTTCCAATAAAAGTAAACCGATTTTTTTTAAAAAGTGTATGATATTTCCTTATCTATACCTCCTGGTGACTTGCTTCTAAGAGACATCTGATCAGTCTCTTTAGGGTCGATACCATGGGCATGGAAGGCCTCCCTATGACATTGAGTTTTAGAATCACTGTGGGAAGGTAGAAATAGTACTCCTAGAGTACCCCCAATGCCACTCTTTTTTATATTTTATTTTTTTTATTAATTACATTGCATTATGTGACACAGTTTCATAGAAACCAGTGCTACTCTTAAATATAGCTTTATGATGACTTTAGTAGAAACTTGTGTTGAGTGAACACAGTAGTAGCTTTGTAGGCAAATGCATCAATTTGTTTTTGCTGATGCTGTCATTATTGGTGATGGCAGTGGTGCTGGAGGATGCAATATCATGAAAAGAGTTTTGGTGATTCTGGATTTTGTACATCACATATTTGTGGTCACTTGGTTGTTGTGGCGGGTGTGTGTGTGTGTGTGTGTATTAAAGGAATCATTACTTTCCTTTATTATTCCTTTAATCACATACTTTCCAGGATCGTGGGATGTCTGAGCAGTGGGAGTCTCCCAAGGCTCTGCGAAGAGAGAGACTCTAGATTTAAGATGTTGTTATAATTTTTACATGTAATTTGTAAAATTTCCCCATTGTGACTTTGTTGCTTTAGTAAGAAAGGACAAAGTACCCGAGTATTTCAGAAAGTTCATAGAAAACAATGGAATTAAAGATGTATTTATTCTGGCACAAAAACTTTTTGGAAATCCACTGATAATTTTTTGGTATTATGAGTTTTCCATAAACTCGTTACAGACTTCCGGTATACAAGAATTTGGAAGTTGTTTAGCACCAAATAAACGTTTTATTTCCTTTTTCTACTTAATTTTTGATACCTGCATATATTTTATCTAGCTCAGATTCATTAGAGATTTGTCTGCTAATAGAAGTTACTGAATTTTGCATTTTAATTATCAGTTTAGTTGATAAATACTTTAATTACCCAGCTGTTAGTCAGAAAGCTTAGATTACTAATTAAAGTTTATTTCCAAAACACCTGCCGTTACCTCTAAACTTCTGTAAATATGGAAAAAATCTTTTTCTTTTCTTTTTTTTTAACTTCTATTAGTCACAGGCAGCTTTGCCTTTTTATAAAGTACCCAACAAATAGTGTTGACAATGCTGTCATTGGTGTAGGTAGTTTCTTTTTTTTTTTCTTTTCTTTCTTTTTTTTTTTTTAAGATTTATTTATTTTTTTGTTACAAAGTCAAATATACAGAGAGGAGGAGAGACAGAGGGGAAGATCTTCCCTCCGATGCTTCACTCCCCAAGTGACTGCAACGGCCAGTGCTGCACCAGTCCGAAGCCAGGAGCCAGGAACTTCCTCCAAGTCTCCCACACGGGTGCAGAGTACCAAAGCATTGAGCCATCCTCAACTGCTTTCCCTGGCCACAAGCAGGGAGCTGAATGGAAGTGGAGCTGCCGGGATTAGAACCGGCGCCTATATGGGATCCCAGCACATTCAAGGTGAGGACTTTAGACGCTAGGCTACGTTGCCGGACCCTGTAGGTAGTTTCTTTGAAGATTAGTGATAGGTTAAGTTCAGTGTTCCTAAAACTATATAATTGGTATCTCAGCTAGCACAAATGTACACACTGAAATACAGTTTTTGAGAAACTTCCCTTTATCCCAGCAGAAGCAACTATATCAGAGTGAAGTTTCCTAGAATAAATTAGTCAGAAAGTTTTTCTGAACATAATCTTTATTCTGTTATAGTTAAATGAAGGTCTATGGTGGTCCCTGTTTCAAACATAGAACTGAAATACTCAGAGTTTGCTTATCCTAATTACATTTTTATTTAAAAAATTCATTTTTATTTGAAAGCCAGATTTACAGAGATAAAAGGAGAAAGAAGAGAGAGAGCTCTTCCATCCTCTGATTCATTCAAATGGATGCAATGGCTGAAATTGTGCCAGTCTGAACCAGAAGCCAAGAGCTTCTTTTGGGGTCTTCAGTGTGGGGATAGGGGGCCAAGGACTTTAATACTCTTCTACTGATCCCCCAGGCACATTAGCAGAGAGTTGGATTGAAAGTGGAGCGGTCATGACTCAAACTGCTCTGTGATTCAGACAGGGACTTAACGTGTGATGCCAGGGTGCTGGCTCCCTGATAACGTTTAATAAGACCGGACTGATCGTATACCATTAGGGTATTGCCCAACATTTGTACGATTGTATGTTTGCTATAGGTTTAAACCATTTATTTTCAAAGCAGAATCCTCAGAACTCCTATTTCTATTCGCATGTATTTGTAGAGAACAGTGCAGAGAGACTCAGAGGTCAAGTAAATTTGGTTAATCCACTTTCTTGCAGAGCTTAAGGTTAATTAACACACTAAAATCTCTAATATAGTCAGATTTGTATAATGTAATGCCCAATAAATTTTGCATGAGTACTTTTGTTTTGAAAGTAACTGGTCTTGATAGCCCAATGGCCAAATACTCACCTTGCATGCACAGCATCTCATACGGGTGCTGGTTCATGTCCTAGCTGCTCGACTTCCCTTCCAGCTCCATGCTTATGGCCTAGGCAAGCAACAGAGAATGACCCAAAGCCTTGGGACCCCGCATCGATGTGAGAGACCAGAAGAAAGCTCCTGGCCTTGGATTGACTCAGTTCAGGCCGTTTGTAGCTACTTGGGGAGTGAACCAGCGGAGAGATCTGTCTGTATTTTTCTCTCTCTCTAAATCTGACTTTCCATAAAATGTATCAATGAAAGAAGTACATAAAATAAATGAGATTATATTATATGAGAGTTATAATTTTTTGAGTTTTTATATTTTAATTTACTAATACATAGATACAATTTTCAAAATAACAGTTTCAAAAGAGACAGTTTGCTATGTATTGTCTGGCTAATTGCAGTGGTGTTTGTTTTCAACACAGCTATTATAATGTTGCATTCATAACATGATTTGAAGTGTCCTAAAATGTTCTGCAAATATAATCTGGTAATTATAGCCATACAGCATCTTTTAGAAATTATTCCATATGACATTATAATAACTATAATAAAAGAGACATTTCTGATAATGCATAACTTTTGGAAAAGTCCCTTTTATATTTCAGAAATTATTTATATACTTAAGTACAACTAAGCAACTATGTATGCATTTATGCTTCTTGTATATGTGAGATGAATTATTTTTACAAGGCTTGTACCAAAATATTACTGATTTTGTAAAAAGAATTCAAAACAATTACATTTCAGGAGTCAAAAAATGTTAGCCTAGTAATTACGGGAAATATAACTGTTAAAGAGGAATCTCCTTGAAAATAACAGAAATATTAGAAGTGCATATCTTTATCTTTGGTTACCATTTGTCCAATGAGTATAAAAGACATACTATAGGCCTGCCACTTTTCCAGGTTCTGTATATCAATAAATCAAAGAGATCAAATATTGTGACCTCATGAACCTCAGGAAAAGGCGAAAGATAAAAGGGATAAATGGCATAGTATTTGTGCCAGTTTGTGTATTTCATTTTTCATATGCTTAGCAAGCAAGTTCATTTCTTCTCTGAAGTAATTACCCATGCCCTTGGCTTATATTCAGCATTACCTATTGAAATACTTCTTTACTCATTAATGTAGGAATTTTAATCCATTAAATACATTATATTTTTGCTTGTGATCTTATTTTGCTTCTGAATTTTGTCATTAGTTTAAGTTCAGAATTATAATTTTTAATTCAATTCAATTGACCAATCTTTGCTTTATATGTTCACTGTATCATGACTGGATATTCTTTGTCTCCCAAAATAATAGAATAACATCTGTTTAATTTGTTCTATTTTTTTGTTTAAATATTTAAGTGTGCATTTGAAAGTACATTAGGAGAAGAAGAAATTAATGAATACCTGAGAAACTAATTAGATAATATTTCACTCTATCCCTTGTGGCCATAAGATTAAATCTCCTCATTGGGACCTTGGTAAAAATACTATTAGCTATTTTTGACTCAATGCTGTTAGGAAAGTTTTCTATTTGCCAGAGGAGTACAGTGATAATGACAGCCTGTGGCGCATTGAACGTTTATCATTGGTTGAAGCTGTTTGGTGGAAAGGACTTCAGGCTTCACATGGCTCTTCATTATTAGGAAAGAAAATTTTCTTCTTATTTATCCAGAATTATTTTGGGCTATAATGAAGATTAAATATTTTCAACTGCTTTATTAGCATTTATCAAAATTGTAACATTTTCCTTGCTTATGGATGACATTAATAATCTCATAGTGTTGAATTATCCTTTCAGTTCTAAGATGACTCAACTTTTCTTAAGAATTAATTTTCTGAAAATGATGGAGTCTGTCTTACCTTTTGATGTTTTATTTGAAAATTTTTGAGTTTTCTCATGAATTATTACTCTTATTCAAGACAAGAATGGTCTCTGTGTGCATGTGTGCATGTGTGCATGTGTGCATGTGTGCATGTGTGCATGTGTGCATGTGTGCATCTGTTTTGGCTCTGAGTATGTGTGTGTGAGTATGTGTGACTTCTGCCAAGTTTCTTTATCTAGTTTAAGATGATTGAACTTCATTAGTATCAATATTAGTATCATATTTTCTAGATTAAGACAGTTTTACAAAATAAATTTAAAAGTGTGTCAACTTTCTGTATTCTCTCTACATATAGTCTCTCTGATCAGTTTGAAATGGGGTGCCTAGGGGTAGGCATTTGGTGTAGCACTTAAGATGCTGCTTGGAAGAACTACATCACACATCAGAGTCCCTGGACTCCAGTCTTTGCTGTGCTTTCAGGTCTGTCTCTGCTGTTGTGTGCCCAGGGAGGTGCCCAGGTGCTGATTCAGGTGATGATTCCAGGAACCCATATGAGAGAACTCGACGAGTTATAGGCTCTTTGCTTTGGGCAACCCAAACCTGGCTGTTGTAGGTTTTGGGAGTCTCAATCTGTGAAAGATAAAAACAAAGGTTTTAAACTACACACACACACGCATAGATTTAAAAACTATGCAAAAAAGATAGTTAGAACCAATTAGGTCATTTTTTTTTTAGTTAATTGGTATGGTATTGAGTGACCAATATGTTAGAAAATGCAAGTTCTTAACCTCATCCTGTGACTACTTCATTGACATTTCAAGTTTAGTTTATACACAACCGGCTGTTCCACATCTTAAAATGGTTATGGGGTACTATTCAGCTGTCTCATGTCTATTTTAATTTTTGTATTTAGCATCTTATAGTATTGAAGCATGATTTTTAGTGAACTTGGTGAATTTAGGATGGTCCAAACAGGTTTGTAACTCTAACAAGGCGTATGTTAACTATTGGGGCACAGAACAGTTTTAGGAGGGGTGTGCAGAGAAATCTTCAGTACCTTGGTGAGGACTAACTAATCTTTATGTCCTACCTAGTAAGGTATATGTGAGTCCAAGCTGACCTTTTTCCTGTCTGTTCTAAGCCTTCCTTATTGATCTCTGTATATATAATCTAATATTTTTTTGGGGGGGAGGGCCTCCAGAGCTACCCTGATAGTCATTGCAAGACAGGATGGGGAGCCAAAGTTGGAATTAAGTAAGGAGCAGAGAAAGCTCCTCTCCAGAGTCCCAAAGGAAGTTTACTCTTCTGTTTCTGAGGACGGCTCAGGGCTCCTGGCTGTTGTTCCGATGACATTAGATTCTGTGAGGAAGTATCTGGGCTTCTTCCATCCCATGTGGGAGTTCTGAAAGGGAATGGATGACCTCAGAGTTCTTGCCTATGAGGGCATTCCATTTCCCAGTAGTCTCCTTGGCAGTTGGGATATAGCCCTTGGTGCCCATGCTGATAGTCCTAGGTGAGGATCTGGGAGTCTCCAGGGTTGGGATATAAGCCTCCTCCTGTCCTCCTGCTCCACTATGGCTTCCCCACCTGCCCCGTGCACATGACCCCCTGTTAAGCAGCTGTCAGGATCTGTCCTGATTCCGACTGTATGTTTTTATAGTTTTGCTAATGTCTAATGCAAATTCGATTCTGCTAGAACCAACTAGTTTTAAAGCTTTTAAGATTATCTGGATCCACAGTAAACTAATGATTTTACACTGGAATATTTTTATTTTGTGCAGTTGTCTCACAGCCTCCTGGATATTATATATATCTCAGTAAGATTGCATACCCCTGATGCTGCTTTTCTCGTATATCCTTGCTACTCTAAATTCCAATATATTATGCTTGTCCCATAAATATATCCACTTAGATAAATAACTTTATGTAATTTAAAGCATATTTTATCAAGAGAATAGTAACACAGCATCATCAAATGAAAAAATGCAATTTGGAGTTTGAAAAGTGATTTAAATGTTCTCTGGATAGAATGGAATACATTTGAGTATTCAAAATTAAACATCAGAGTAAACAAACTCAGTTATACTATATAGTGCTGGAGAAGGGATATGTTGCAGTTAATAAAAGAATGGACAGAAGTAGATTTTCATGTCCAAAATGGTATACAGTTACAAATTATATCATTAGTAACTTCTTCAATCTTTTGCTGGTCTCTTCCCTTAAGAACATTTCTCCCTACCTGATTGAAAGATAGTTTACAGCAATTCTAGGAACTGAAAATCTAGAGAGAATTTAACTTTTCCCATCTCAATCCAAAGTCCAAGTTTCACTGTGACTGGAATAGCTCAAGTCTTAAGCCTGTCCTTGAATTACTTTTGTTATCTGTTGAAATACATGAATGCCCATATATTGCTTCCTAAGTGTTCACTTGTGACACATCACAAACTCCTATGGGGTCCTTTTAAGCCACAAAACAGTCCCCCGTGGGGTTATTCTAAAGGCCTCTATCACAGTGCACTGCCGTTAGCTCTCAAATATATCTAAAAAATACCTCATGAAGGAGAAATTTGTGGATTAAAAGTCACCAATTAATAAGTAGTGATTAAGTGTCTTTGCCACTCAGCGATTAGTCATATATTTTCCCTTTGGTAAGTAAAAATCGAAAATTTCCCTGAAAATTATTAGTGACATTTAACTAAAATAATTATCTCCCTCATAGGATTCTGTTAGCAGTTGGAAATTCTATTTTAGTGCATTTCTGTGAAACCAACAGAACAGCATCTTAATTTCCGTGAACCAGATTGCCTCAACCTTGCCAAATAGAGCACATTTACATTTTCATTAATAAAATAAGGGCATGTGTTGTTAAGAGTAGGAGCGTGGGTGACTCTGTTCACTTTTCTTTTCTGTGGCTTAAAGTTCTCCATGTTCTAAGTTATGCTGGAGCATTTTCTTGAGCCTCTTGACAGGCAGTTGAATCACCCATGTCACATGTCATTGATCCAATGCAGAATTCACAGGTCAAAATTGAGTCCTATCTCCGTCAAATACGGACAGCCAGAAGAACCTTGGAACAATTTCATGACCTCTCTGAGCTTAGTGGTTTTTTTCTTTCTCTTTTATTTATAAAATTCTCTTAATAACAGTATCTCATCTGTCATATAAAAGAGGCTCAAGAAGAATAGCTGTCAGTATTCTTCCTAATGCAATGTAATGACAGGTTTTAAAGAATGATTATTTGAAAGAATCAACCACATATTTGCTTTGAAAATACTTATTACTCATTAACCACTGACCCAGGAGACATAAAGAGGCAAACATAGTTTGCCTTTGAAAAATCCAGTCCATTAGCAGAGATATATGGATAACCAGATTGTTATCATATGGTAATGCATGATGTAGTGGTCAAATAAATGAGCCAGTGATTTCCTTTTATAAGCATGTCAAAAAAGAACTTTAGAAAAGAAAAAAAAACATTTACATGAGAAGAAGGTGAACAGAGGTTTTCCGGGTGACTAATACAGACACTTTAGGAAGAATAAATAGCACAAGGGGCTGGCAGAATGAAACAGGGGGAGGTAGGGATTTGTATGTCATCTCGCTGTCCATGCACTCAAATGACTTCCAGGGTAGAGCAGGGCGAGACGCAATATGAGTAAACTTGAAGCACTTTAAGCATTGGAGACAGTGGATTTGCTAATACTTGCTGATAAGCTTTTGTGGAGCACACCCCTCTATCTTTTTTCCAGGTTAAAGGGTTAAAGCAGCAGATGTAGAAAGCTAAACTCTAGTCCTTAAAATTATGTTTTCGGAATGAACTCTGTACCAATAGATGATTTTTGTAATAAATACTTTTGGGAACACACTGTATTTAATCTGCACATAAACACTTCTTATTTGTTTTAATCACTTGATTTTTGTTGTATATGACCTTATGACATATTGATACTTGTAAAAACACTTCATTTGAAATCTAATACCATGTGTAGACATATTCACATATGCATGAATTGACCTCAAAAATTTCATAGAAAATGCATATTATTTCTATCTGTTCATCCATCGCTCCATTCATCTGAAAAACAATGTGATAGATGGAGAAAGGAAGAGACAAGGTCCTTCTTTCTGCTGATTCATTCTCCCAAATGACCACAACAGCCAGGTCTGGGAGATTCTAAAACCAACAGCCAACAACTTTATCTTGGCCTCCCAGTTACGTGGTAGGGTCCCAAGTACTTGGTTCAACTTTTTTTGTTTCCCAAGACACCTTAGCAGGAAGGTGTAGGGAGCCAAGCAGCCAGAGTTGAACCTCCAGTCCATTGTGATATGCCTGTTTTTAAATTGGTAACTTAGCCTAATATGCCACAATGCTTGTCCCTTAATTCTATTTTCCTGAAAGTTTAAATTACTGTGCATTAATTATGTGTGTAGATTAAATAGCACATGCATATATATTATATGCATATGCAAATTGTATCTATATTGTTCCCTCTCTGTAAGGATGATGGGTTAACATTCTTTTGTGTTCCCCACAGTATTGTATATTTTAATACACAAATATGTGGTAAGTAATCTGTATTTAGTAGAAAAAGTGTTCCAAATGTGCCGTGCTTTTGCACTTGGTTCTTACTGAATATTTCTGGTATTAACTTTTTAAACTTTCCATTATGAAAATCCTATCTATTGGCACATTATCCTTTTTTTTTTTTTATTGTTGCTTACATTATATTATGTAGTACAGTTTTATAGGCGCTGGGGATCCCCCCCACCCCTCCCATACCCCTCCCCCCATGGTGGATTCCTCCACCTTGTTGCATAACCATAGTTCAAGTTCAGTTGAGATTCATTGCTTGCAAACACATGCCTAGCATAAAGTTCAGCGTCTTGTTGTCCAGATAAGTTCAGTGGCCTCTTGGGGAGACCTTCTATGGTCTGAAGATAGGTCTAACAGAGTAAAGATCCAGTCAGTTAAAAGCCCCAACAAGGCCTCAGTATCATTATACAACATTATGGAATTAATTGACATAGTATTGGGTAAACAATATGTTAAAAATAATGCAAGTTCCATTCTTCGAAACATCTGGGTTGAGACAGTATCAATGACAGGTTCAAAAAATAACAAACAACCAAACAAAAAATTACAGGTTAAATCAAGGCAAACATGGGCACATTATCTTTTAAGGTTGTGTTAGAGTGATGTTTGAAGGACTATATTATTGTAACAATACAGGGGAAAACGTTGGGGGTGTAGGGAGAGGAAAGGGAGGGTGGGACAGAAAATCCCAGAGCCTAAGGAACTGTATCATGGAAAAAAAGAGTAACATCAACATAAAAGTAATAGTGTCACTTTTATCATGATCTAGTTATATGTTATATTTGGTTCTTTGCTACTGTTTTACTGGAACAACTGTTAGCATATTGTGGATTGCATATCATATATGTAGAGACGTTTGTGTCTTTTTTACTAAAGATGACACAAGCAGCATGCTGAAGGGAGAATTATTTGAATCTGTAGTTCTCTAATTCAAAAACCTCATCAGGACAACTTTAGAAATTATGAAACATTCATGTGGATCATCTTATCTCAGCTTTATGAATTCCCTGTGTGGTGGTTACCAGAATTTACACATGAGAGACCAAAACTTCCAAGAGGGAAAGTGGCTATCCGTGAATGGCAAGTGGAAGCGGATAGGAACTGCGTTTGGATATAGATTTTTGTTAGCTACACTCTAGCTACTCTACGAAGTTCAATCTGATGCTCTGTTTGTTTTCAGGATGTTGTAGGCAACTGTTAGCATTTTTTTTTTTGAGTAAATAAACCTGAGCACAGAGTTTAGGAAAAAAAAAAGGTAATGAGAGAAAACACTAAAAAGTTATTTCCATCAAATTAGGGCTCTCTTTTAAAGTTAAATATTTTTTTAAACATTTGCTTTGTTTTACTAAACTCTTATTTAAACGTCAGTGCACTGTGACCATCCACACCGCCTCTTAATGAGAAGCAAATTAAGTTGTTTGAAAACACATTCGGTAAGCTCTGTTTTCCATGGACCAGTGGCAAATGGAAGAGAAAGTGATTGTGCCAAGCTTTTCCTGAGTAGAGCTAATGTCATTCAGTCCTGTGAAATGGATATTAATGATTCTACAGTGTTTAACTTGGTTGGTTCTTGATGGATTTTTCCTTCTGAATTAATGTTTGTCTGCTCTTGATTAATTTAGAGTGATTGTACCGCGAGTCACTTAATTGCATTTTCTTTCTAAAGTCAAAAATCATTCATTGTGATGAAGGGAGCTATTTTGGTTTCTCACAAAAATAATCCCTAAGTATTTCAAGCATGGATCCTTGAGTTTTGTTAGAGCAAATTCTTTATTTGGAATGCAGAACTACATCTAAAACCAAGCTGTAATTTCATTTAAGGATTTAACCTATAATTTCTCAAGCCCACCTATTTGAAGTACATATGTTGGTTTCTCAAATAAGAGATTTTACCTATCTGAAATATAAAATATACAATAAATGTTCTATAAATTATCAGGGACTAGCGCAATGCCTTAATACCTAAATCCTCACCTTGCATGTGGTGGCATTCCATATAAACATCAGTTTGTGTCTCAGCTGCTCCACTTCCCATCCAGTTCCCTGCTTCTAGTCTGGGAAAACAGTAGAGGATAGTCCAAAGCCTTGGGATCCTGCTACTGCTTGAGAGACTTGGAAGAAGCTCCTGGCTCCTGGCTTCAGATCGGCTCAGCTCTATTCATTGTGGTCATTTGGGGCCTGAAACAGTGATCAATCTCTTTGACTCTTTTCTCTCTCTAAATCTGATCTGTCTTTCCAATATAAGTAAATAATCCTTTAAAAATGATTTTAGTTCAAAAAGAATTTCGAAATCCTTTGAAGTTATTGCCTTGAAGACATAAAGCATTCTGAAAAAAATTAATGAGTTAAATTCAGTAAGCTTATGCCTACAACCAGTACTAATAAATCAGTAATGTAATCTTAAGTACAGGTAAAATAGATATTGTAATATTTATCTCCCATATTTAAATTTGTTGCAAAAGACATGGGACATTGAAAGAGTATACCATTTAGAAGAACAGTATACTTGCCACTATTTACTGAATGATACATAAAAAATGATGAGCTGTTAAAATTGTCTTGCTTCTTCCACATATAAATGTACTTAGATCACTTTAGGGGTAAGTTTATCCCTAGCCCAGTCAATATACTCTTCATGCACAATTTGTTGTATAACAGGCAAACAAACAAATAAACAAATAAACAAAATAAATATCCTTCCAGATTTTAAAATCTTAGTCTATTACCTATCCTGTATTATTCCCGACTTTTGTTACCAATGGGGTATGAACCAGAGTTGGAAAATCTCGTTGTCTCTTTCTCTTTCTCTCAATAATTTTTACAAGTAAGGTAAATATATATATTTATATATATATATATTAAAATATATAACATATATTAAATCTAATTAAAATGTAATGTATATTTTAATATATATTATATATATTTTAAAATATAATATATATATATTTTAAGGTTCATTTGTTTTTGTTGGAAAGGCAGTTTTATAGAAAGAAAGAGATACAGAGAGGAAGAGCTTCTGTCCTTGGGGATGCACCATATAAAACTCCTGCACATGCAAGTTCAGGACTTTAGCCACTAGGCTACCGTGCCATTCCCAGTAAATAAAATCTTTAAAAAGTTTAAGTCTCTGCGCCCGCTAGCAATGACCTCAAATCAGCTGAATGCATTCACTTTGCTCTTCACACTGTAGTTTGTCCTTGAATGCGTCCCTCACTTTTTTTTTTCTGTTTGTTGTGTGCATCACGATTGAATTACATCATTACCATAAATTCCTCACTGGGAAAATGAAATTATATTTTTCCTTTGATGCATGCATATTTCTGATGTTACACCTAGTCTTTGCATATATATCTCATTTTGTCTTTATAGTTTCTATAAAAAAAATACTGTGTCCAGAGCAATGGCTCAGTGGATAAATCTTTGCCTTACAACCTTCTGGATCCTATATGACTGCCAGTTCATGTCCTGGCTGCTCCACTTCCCGGCCCGTCCCTTGGGACCCTGCACCTATGTGGGAAACACAAAAGAAGCTCCTGGCTTCAGATCAGCTCAGCTCTGGCAATTGTGGCCACTGGGGGAGTAAACCAGTAGACAGATGCTCTTTCAATAAAAATAATTTACAGCAAACACTGACAGAGTTTTCAAGTGAAGAAAGTAAAGACTAAAAAAGTTTAGTTAGTCTTCAGGATTATACAGCTGATAGATGTCAGAGTTAATATTCATACCCAGGAATCTTGACACCAACATAGTTCAATTTTGGGTTGTACATCTTGGAAAACAATGAATTCCATAAAGATATGATTATTGAGGGATTTGAAAGTGTTTTGAATGTACTGGGATTATTGATAGTGTTTTCCCAAGCATTAACTATAGTTATGTTTAGGAAATACATTTCAAAGAAAATAGTTTTTCATGTATGTTATTATTGTTTTAAGTTTATTTTGTAAGAATTTTACTTTTAATTTAAAAAAAAAATTATTTCCCTGTTGACTGCCTCATAGTGATCGCCTCCTAAAAAGTGATCCACAGAAAGAGAGAAGCATTATTCACTCAACCAAGGCTGATGTTCAGCCTTACCGAGTATCAGGCTGGACTGAGAATTATTGCTCATGCAAATAGATCTCTGTTTTTAGACAGGGTGACTCATTACAAAGTATTGTGACTTGTCTGTCCCGAGAGTATTAAAATAAATGTGCAGGGATGACAGAAGTTACAGAGGAAATACTTGTTTTGTCCTCAAAGTTGAAAACTGTCTGCTGACAAGAACAGTTTTCTCTTTTGAGTTGATGTGTATCAAAAGGTCCAAAGGATTGTTGGGTCTGTGAAGGTAGAGGGCAAATTCTGCCTCTTTTTCTCCTGACAGTAAAAGCTTTCTATGAGGTGTTTCCAGAAGGAACTGCCCTTTTATAAATTTAACCTGCTAAAAAGGCAGTGAAAAAACAACGTAAGTTAGAGTCACAAGACCAGAGTAGTAGCCCTTTTTTGTTTTGTTTTTCATAAATAATTGTATAATCACAGAATATATCCTCTGAACATAAAGGGCTTTATAATTCATTTATTCATTTAACAGATTTATTTGCAATATGTACATGTTATATTTGTATGTACTCGAAAGACAATGGTGAGCAAAAATCAATACATTTCATGACCTCTGAATAAGCAAGCCTTACCTCTATAGTCACATTAAGGAACACATATCTAGAAAGATCAGAATCCTCTCAAGGAAGCATTCTTATAGCAATTTTTGGAGAGTTGTGGTTTGGCAGGTGGAGTGTTTGCTGAGGCAGTGGTATTTAGCAAGACAGAGAAGAAAAGCAAATATTTGTAGGTACACACACTGGCTGAGGGTATGTGGGAGGAGAGAGCACAGCTCATTGAAAGAACTGGTGCAACTGGGATCCCCTAACAGGTGGGCACAAAGCATAGGTACTTAGAGAGAGGTACAGAGGTGAGGAACCATCTGTTTATGATTGCTTATCTATTTACGTGCTCCATAGCTTTTATAGTGTGGGAGCTCTGTGAATAATGTCATATTTGGGCTGAGGGAATGAAAATCCATGCATAACTCTCTAGCACTGTTTGCAGCCTCTTGTGTGTTTAAAAATGAAACTTTACGTTGATAATAAAAGCAAACCTAATAGCAAAGTAGGTTGTGTGCAAGTCACTATTTGGAGAACAGTTGGCCATAAGAGGAGAATGGTGCTATGACAGATTTGTTTTTAAAGAAAAACAATGTTTGTATTGTTTATATGTTAGACCAGTGATCATTTGGGGTTGTTATCTATGGTAATATAGCATAGTCTAGTGTGATTATTGCCAACAAAGATAATACACAGGGCCTTATTTTTTTTTCTAAATGAATAGGAAGACATTTAATTGTCTTTTAAAAAGCAGAGATGTTCAGCTATTTTCCTGTGGGGACAAAACAGTCGTATGCCAAACACTTCAATGAATAAGGGACAAATTATGCAAGAAGTTATAGTTTTGCTAACTGTAAATTAAGAATTATAGCTGTGGTTGCCATTCTCACAGAAGCATCAGAAGCCAAATATGAAAAATTTGATCCAACATTTTCCAAAATGCAGACTATCATACGATAATGTGACTTTCTGCCATGAAAGTTGTCCCAGCTGTTTTGTTTCTCCTTTGTTCCAGAAGTCAGTATCCTTAATAAATCTACTGTCCTGTGTGTTGCCATAATGTATACATTAAAAAGTGACTCTATGAAACGTCTTAGCTTGTTCTGTCCTGAAGTCAATAGCAATTTGGTATATATGGATTTGAGAACGAGAAATTGCTTAATGAGAAAATTCTCAAGTGTTTTGAGATCAACTTTTCAATCTGTGCCCTTGTTGAGATGCCAGTATGTGTTATATTAACTCACTCAGAAATAAGATGATCTCATTTATTTGTGTTTTGCTAACCAGTGGGGAAGTTAGGATTGAAAAGCCTCAGACAAAGCTGAGAAATGTGTTAGAACTATTAGAAAATGAGTGTTATGTGATACACTGTTCTGAATAAATTCCCAGGGAAAATGGAATAGTTCCATTCTGTGCTCTATCAAGATAGTAAAGATAGTGGGAGCATTTGGGAAACAATGCAAAAGGAAAAAACACAACACCCTATTATGTTTGAGTGTTCACTCAGGGGAGAACATACTGAACAAAAATCGTTTTGCCATTCTCCCTATCTCACTTCCCACTTAACAGCTAGGAGATTCTAATTGTCCTGTTTGCTCTAATTAATTCTACTGAGAAAGGTGATTCATCGTGCGATGGCTTATTGTGCACATCTTATGTGATAGGTTTTCAGTAATGTGCCATTTTCACACATTAAATAATTTAGAAAAAATAATTTGATATTTGTTATATGGTTCTGTACACTAATTCTGGGTGTACACACAAGAAATGTATTCAGAAGAATCTTTTTTTTTAAAGATTTATTTTATTTTTTTTGGAAAGGTGGATATACAGAAAGGTGAGACAGAGAGGAAGATCTTCCGTCCAATGATTCACTCCCCAAGTGAGCGCAACAGCTGATGCTATGCCGATCCGAAGCCAGGAGCCTCTCCGGGTCTCCCACGCGGGTGCAGGGTCCCAAGGCTTTGAGCCGTCCTCCACTGCTTTCCCAGGCCACAGGCAGGGAGCTGGAAGGGAAGCGGGGCCGCCTGGATTAGAACCGGCGCCCATATGCAAGGACCTTAACAATTGCGCCACCGTGCCGGGCTATATTCAGTAGAATCTTAACAATAGAGTAATTTTGTCTTCTCAAAGAGAGTTACACTGAGCTTTTATGTTGGTATCATTTTTTTTATTACAGAAGAGCTAGAAATGTCTGCTTTCTAAAGATGTGGGAAAATGCTAGCAAAATCACATATGAGTAACAAGGTTTTCTTGTAATTCTTATTACTAGGCTAAAATCAATAAAAAGAATGAATCACTTGATAAATCAATGATTGGACATGATTTAGTTCATTAGATAAAAATACTGAAAACTCCAGAATTCTGGGTAATTAACACAGAACATAACTGTTTGAGCAGAATGTGTGAATTTTTAAGTATTTTATTTAAAATATGACTAGAATGCTAAGATCAGTATGTATATCTTAAGATACCTGAAAAGCAAAGATAAAGTGGTTCCCAAGAGTTTTTTCTCCATGTGATAGATTTAAAGTATTCTTAAGTGGTTTACAATATCCCTGATTGTCAGCTTCTTGGAATTTAGGGCTGCATTACCTCAAGAAGTGGCAACTCTTCTTTAATGCACAGGAGTTTCGTTATTTCGGTTCCTCATGTGGCAGTACACTCTGGTGATGCAGCTGGTTCAAAACTGACAGTTCTAGCCTAAAAGTGATCTTTGCTACTCCCTCCCCCCACATAGTTATTTTTCAAGCATTTTGAAGCTTTATGTAGGTTCTAACCCTAACTTTCCACATTCACTTCAAAATATGCATTCATGATATCCCCTCGGACTCCAATTAATTGAATCTGCTCTGTTTTTTTTTTTAAAGATTTGTTTCTATTATTTTTTTATTGGAAAGGCAGATATACAGAGAGGAGAGACAGAGAGGAAGATCTTCCATCCGATGATTCACTCCCCAAGTGAGCGCAACGGCCGGTGCTATGCCAATCCGAAGCCAGGAGCCTCTTCCGGGTCTCCCACGCGGGTGCAGGGTCCCAAAGCTTTGGGCCGTCCTCGACTGCTTTCCCAGGCCACAGGCAGGGAGCTGGAAGGGAAGCGGGGCTGCTGGGATTAGAACGGGCGCCCATATGGGATCCCGGGTGTGCAAGGCGAGGACCTTTAACCACTTGCGCCACCGTGCCGGGCCTGAATCTGCTCTGTTTTTAGATATCCCTCCATTTATTTAAAAAATGGGAATGCTGGGTATCCAATGGGTTAGCTCACTTGGTTCAATGAAAATTGGGAAATTTTCCAGAATCAATCACCTATTTTTTTATCCATGGCCTTGCATTATGTTCCTAAAATATCAATATCATAAATGCAAGAACTTCTTTAAAATAGTTCCATTGTTAGTAGTGAATAATTGTACTGATTGGTTAAAAAATGGAAATGAGCATGAACAGAAAAAAATTTGTGATGTTGATAATGATCTCTCCTTTAGAAATATGATAATATTCTTGAAGATGAACTTTCTCCTGAGGAAACACACCCAACATTGGGTCATGAAATAGTGATACATTCTTTATAAATGGACACTCCATTGAATTCAGAGTTTTCTCATCTTTGGGGGGCTATAAAGTCCCTCAAACTGCGTATTCTACTCACACCTGTAAAGATTCATCTCTTTTCCCCGGGTGAGCTGGGTGATATTATGCACTGGGGATGCAGCACAGCTGAACAGCAATGATGCTGCTATGGTGTTCAATTTGCATCATCATTATGATTTTCCACATAATTTCTGAGACCTCATTATGTCTTAGTAGTTACTAGTTTATTAATAATTAGGGTTGCATTAATCTTAATTAACTGTGTGTAGTAGTATTAATTCTTTTTTGGATTTGTTAACATTTTTTTCATGTTTTCTATATCGATTTACAAGCATAAGAGTACACTCTGCTCGCTCATTGTATCCTCCTCCTATTGCTTGTCCCAACGTGATTTAATTGCAGTTCCAAGTCTTTAGATGGACTTCCATTGTACCAGCCAGCAGATAGATGTACATGACTTAAACCAAATTGCTTTAAATCCAAGAAAGATATTAAGGTTTTACAGAAATCAGTGTTCTTCCCTTTGAAACTTCTATGTTCTTTGTTGTTTTCAGAAGGATGATGAAATGTTGGATATTGTAGCATAATGTGTTAATTCTCAAAATATGTACAACTACCTACACAAACATGACTACATCAAGAAATGGTGTTAAAAATAAAAATAATCATTATGATTTATTTCATGTAACCAGCAAGGAATAAATATTTCTTTTCCTTTTCCATCTCCTATAGAGAGGGCATGCAAACAATGTTACCCTATTCTGGAAGGCCCATCTGTAACAAAATCAAGTCATATTGAGTCTGATTCTTCACACATAGTAAGGTTTGTTATAAGATATCCTACAATATTTAACATAAAAAAATTCTCTTGCAGTTACATCTGTTCAGAGATACAGAGAAAGAGCAAGAGAGAGACTTAAGAGATCAGAGAATTACTAGTTTTTTTATTTGTACTTAATTCTAAATTAGTTCATATACGGTTGGACTGAAAAGTAGCTTAAAATTTTTAATCAGTTTTTCATGCATCAAGACTTAAATGCCAGTTGTAATGTGACACACATTTGAGTCAAGAGTTAGCATCAAAGCATTTACTTAGGCATAGTTAAGATGATCATGATTATACAAAGATGTTTTTAAACTAAATGAAGAATTATGGAGCAATCTCCTATCTGTAATAATTAACATAGCTACAATTTATGTGAATGCTAAATATAAGCGTTCTGGTTAGTACAGGCAAGAACTGTAGTATATTTGACATCATCTCTAATTTCCTTTTTTGACCTTGAGTCATTTATAGTAGGTAACTTGGATATATATTTCATGCATTTTTTGAGCAAATATAGCATCAAAATGTTATTACTATCTATTTCCAGGCAACAAAGGTATACATGAGCCCTGCAGTACAAATTGTTGATAGTTGCAATACAATATCCATTTTGTAATTTTGTAGCTTTTAACTTTTTATATGCTTTCCCATTATCATACATTTATCTTGCTGTAAACTTTCCATTATGGTCGGATACACAACGATGTAATGACAAAAACCACTAAAAGTCAAAGTGGTGGATTGAAAAGGGTGCACATTATTTAAATTCTTTATATGTTGGATGAAGTATATTCCAAATTTGTTTAACCTTTCAGGAATTCATTTTGGTATTTGTTGCAATACAAGAAAGTGACTAATTTTTTTTAAGATTTTTTTTTTTTATTGAAGTCATATATACAGTAAAGAGGAGAGACAGGAAGATCTTCCATCTGCTGATTCACTCCCCAGGTGGCCTCAATGGCTGGAGCTGAGCCAGTCCAAAGCAGGAGTCTGGAGGCTTTTCTGGGTCTCCCATGAGGGTACAGGATCCCAAAGAAGGTTTTTGGACTGTGCTTGACTACTTTCCCAGGCCACAAGTAGGGAGCTGGGTGAGAAGCAGGATTTCCGGGACTAGAACTGGTACCCTTATGGAATTCTGGTGTGTGCAGGGCAAGGACTTTAGCTGCTAGACTTCTGCACTGGGCCCAGAAAATGACTAATTTTTGAGTAATCAGCCAATTAATGTGAAACCACTTAGAAGTTCATATTTCCATTGATAACCTAAAAAATCACCTTACACTAATTTAAATCCTGCAATTATTGGAATTGAGATTTTTCTACTTTGTTTCATTAATCAACGATCTGTTCTAGTACTCTCTTGTTTTAATTTTTGTAGCTTCAAGTCCAGTTAATATTGAATAAATTACAGCATGCATTAAAGTATCGTTTTTAATTTCATCTTTGGTCCAGATCTTTATTTAGATTATACAAGAGGTCAATTCATTGGTGCAATTTTCATTACTATAACTTAAATATCCACAAGGAACTACTTCAAAATGGATAGGTTTATTTAAGCTTACAGTTTTGAGTTTATAGTATAGGATCATATAGCAGCCGAGTGCATTGTCTGATGGAAAATGGTCATGGTGGGGGCCACTGAATGATCAGTGGCAGAAATCTAGGCTTTGTTTAAACTCAAAGAATCAAAGTTCTCATGGCAGCTACCCTCCCGGGGCATGTTCAAAGACCTTTATTAAGTTACTCTTAATTATAAACCATTAGCAATAAGACGACATAGCGTAAACGTTTTGCATGTGTTATGGGGAAACAAGTTCTACTCAACCCACAATAGTCAGAGAATGGTATGTAGGACATATTTAATTTGTGGCAACTGTGGCAAATCCCAAAGACAGAAAGTTCAATTCTCAAGAGAATTTTGCCTGCTTCATTCTAAGTACAAACAAAGTTAATTTTAAAAATATACAGACAATTAAAATGTTGGTGACAAACTTAATCTATTGTAAAGAATAAAAGTGAGAAGAATAATAAAGATCCTATGTAAGATTCTATTTGCCAGCTCTTAATTTTGCTCGAAACAAAAAATAATATGACATGGCTAAATGGAGTAGGTGGGTTTTAGTTTAGCCAATTTCTGATGCATGATTTTGATTGAACTTGACCTCTGGTACTTTGATTCTTAGTAAAGCAAGGCTATAATAGTTACTATACTGTATTATTTTTCAAAGTAATCATTCAAACAGCTTTTATTTATTTTATTATTATTATTGACAGTATTTGTATACAGCCTTGAATTATAAAGTTAACACAGAAAACAATGAATTTATGCACAAAGAATATGTTAGTGATGGCTTCACAGTAGAAGCTGAGGAATCAACATAGAAAAAAAAGCCGATTTTGTTTTTTCTCAAGTTTTATGTGTATTTTCTAATTCATTGTGTAAATTAGTTCACATGAAATCATTTCTAAAACATGTGTGTCTCTACATACTGTGATGAAAATATTATAGTGATTTTCTTCGGGGAGAAGTAATGACATTTATGTGTGGAAGGTTGCTGAAAGAACATAGCATATAAATTTCTGCTACACTTACAACATGTCATATTTTGCCCTAAATCTTTATATTCAAATATAATAATAATGCAGTTATATTTTAACTTCCAATAATGCAGTTATATTTTAAAAGGGGGGTGGAGACTTAAAGAAAGAAGGAATCAAAGAAAACTAAAAGCCTGAGTGTCTGCATATTTGTTTGTTTTGGAGTGTCAGACTGCATGGGGTTCCAGAGAAGGTCTCAGCTTCTGTTGAGAAAAGCTGGGATTTGGTTTCTCTGTCTTTTTGTCAAGGAGTTTTCAAATCCCATCCCTCTGGAGCCCTGACATGGGATGATAAAAAAAAAAAAATCTGAAATGTACCCTCTGCTTGTGGTGTGAAAAATAAACCCTGGACCAATGGTACATGCTACAAACTCAAATGCTCCATGCCGGCTTTTCAGAGCTCCTGTCAGCTTTGATTAGCTTTTCTGCTTTTAGACTTCTGGACTCTTTAAGCAGTTCTATCCCCTCAGCCCTGCCACTGCTATCGTTGGCTTCCTTTACTGTCTGATGAGCTGTTACAGCTAGCTGATCAGAATGCTGCCCAATCAGCTTCCCTTTTACCCAGACTTCTAGCTGACCTTGGTTTGTCTTTGCCCTTCTTCGTGCTCTGATCCTCCTGCAGTTCAGTCTCTTACCCCTGCTGTCCGATCCCACGGCTTGTCTAATCAGCCCGCTAGACAGTTTGATTAGCTGCTCCTTTCTTTGACCCTGCCAGCTCTTCCTGCTGCTACCAGCTGTGCTCAGGGCCTGCAAGTAACTCACCATCAATTTCTTCTGACCTTCCATTAGTGCTATCAGCTGATTGACTTAATATTTTCTGATATTCTTATTGTCTGCCTTCTCTACGGATCTTCTGATCTGCCCTGTGTCTCCTCCTTTGATTCTCTTTCTTCCTACCCTGATTCCTGTCCTCCTTCCTTTCTGTCACTGACATAAATCTCTTGGTGTTGTTGATAATCATTCCATTGTCCTATGGAAGGTGCTGATTCATTACTGTTTTGAGGCTCAAGTTCCCTGGCTGGCTACCGTTGGCAAGTAATGCCATTTTAGTAAAGTCGAAATTTAAATGCCCATCTCACAGTTTCCCCCAAGAGGGCAACAGCCGATGGTGCTTTGTCACTCTGTATAACATGCACTGAGTCCATGATTCCAATCACTCCTTGCCATTGCCGAAATTCTAGCATTTTGTAAGTAGGCTTTAAGGTATTTCCCCAACATCGTCTTCCTCCTGAAATTTCTTCTGTGTAACATTCCCTTACTTTGTTGCAGTCACAGTGACAGAGTCAGAAACTATTTGGGATCAAATTCCATAGGTCACCATTTATGTGTGTGATCTCCAGCAAGTTACTTAACTTCTCTGGGGCTCAGCTTTTCCAATTCTGAAAGTATTGTCTGTATTTTTAAACTGACAGTTACGGAATAAGTAGTGTGTGTAGTCATTAAACTAAAAAATGAGGATACACCTGTGAGGAAGAAAATCCATCTCCCTGAATATATATAAACAATAAACACATAACAAAAATGTAAATTAGGAAATACAAATAGTGATAAGTATGAGAAATTAAAAAAAATGGAGGGGAATAATGAAAGAGAAAGGAGCAGGGATTAAAGGATTAATTCAGAGGCAGTAATGGAAGCAGACCTCGGGTAAGGCAACATCTGACCAGTACCTGACGAATAAGAAGCAATGTATGCAATGATCTGGGGAAAGAATCTATGGGGACCTGTCTCAACGGAAGCAAAGACTTCAAAAAAGTTAAGGTATCAAAAGGGTGTGGGGAAGGCTTGTATGGTTGGAGCAGAGTGAACCACAAAGATTGCTACACGATCAGGTCAAGGAAATAGTCCAGGGCCAAATCACATCACAAAAGGGATACTCTGAACAATGCTGCAGAGTTTTGTTGTACTGCAATTAGCACTGTTCCATAGAATTTCCATGGTGCTGAAAATATTCAATATCTGTGTTCATCTGATAGAGTAGCTACTAGCCATATGTAGCCACTATTCACTCAAACTGGGTATGACTAACAAAGGAATTTATTTTAATTCTAATAAAATGCAAATGAACATTCGATCTAAATATAATAATATTTAACAGTAATTTATTTGATTAAATTATCAATAAGATTAAATTAGTGTGGAGCTTAAGATAAGGGTTACTCTAGAAAGTAAAAAGTTGACAGAGATCAAACAACTTTCAATAGTTCTTTGATTATCTCTTGGTCCACAGAAAGCCCACAAGAAGAGCACAGTTAGATTTGATACCCTGTCAGTTTTCACTAAATAATAGAAACCTTGCCTTTATCTGCTTTACTTATTAAATGTTCAAAGAAATTCGATATGAAAAAAACATAACCTACTTTTTAAAATTTTGAAATCACTCAATATTAGCTAGCAATAACAGTATTATAGACAAATTTATACACATTTGAATACCTGAATCCCTTGCTAAGTGTATAAAACATTAATAGAATGCTTTCTTTTCCTGACATTGAAGAGTGATACAAAAAAATAAAATAGCACAAATCTTTTCAGTCATTTGGATTGAGTACATAAGAGAATTATATAATTTGGCCATGTTTTACACAATGCTCCATGACAATCAGCATTATAATGGCTATTTTACTAACCAGTGCATAGAGGCTGTGCCCCTACTCAAGTAACTGAGCAAACAGCTTGATCATTTGAATACGTCAAAGACCTTATTGTTATTCAAGGTCACATGTATATAAAAGATGTGCAATTTGAATCTAGGTTTTATATTTCTAGAGTTAGCGATATTAAACTCTAGGCATCTATCTAGGTCCTGTGCAGTTATTCTATGAACTCTGTTCTTTTAAAATTAATAAATATTTAATCTAGTAAGTGCAGATGCTAAAGCAATGCTTTTTATGAGTGGATCTTCACCAGAATGACAGTATATTGGTATTTGAATAATTTAAATGTCCTTAAACTTGTTCCTAAATCAACTACTCCATATTCCAAAAGTTACTTCTTTCTAAAGTCTCAGCTAAAGCTAAGCTAATTGCGATGTTCTTCAGACAGTTCTCATAATTTGCACTAAAAAGTTTCTGCTACTCTTGTTGATTGCATGTCTAACTCTCAGGAATATTCACTTGTTAAAGCATGTAAGTCTATCATGGCATACTATTATTTCTACTTAATGAAATAATGAGAGATAGAATGATGTCATCTCTAAAGTTAGAATAAGGCAACTACCATGTGGGGACTGACATCATGGTGTAGTAAGTTAAGCTTCCACCTGCAGTGCTAAATTTCAGGCTTCAGGCTTCAAACAGACCCAGCCTGCGTGCTCTCGCTCTCCCTCTGCCATGAAAACAAAAATAAATGCATTTGGGCCTGGCAGCGTGGCCTAGAGGCTAAAACCCTCGCCTTGAACGCTCCGGGATCCCATCTGGGTGCCCGTTCTAATCCTGGCATCTCTGCTTCCCATCCAACTCCCTGCTTGTGGCCTGGGAAAGCAGTAGAGGATGGCCCAAAGCTTTGGGACCCTGCACCCGCGTGGGAGACTTGGAGGAAGAGGTTCCTGGTTCCCACTTTTAGATTGGCATAGCACCGGCCATTGTGGTCACTTCGGGAGTGAATCATTGGGATCGAAGATCTTCCTCTCTGTCTCTCCTCCTCTCTGTATATCCGACTTTGTAATAAAAATAAATAAATCTTTTTTTTTAAAAAAAAATGCCCTATCCTGTGGAGCCACTTCTCCTGAATCTTGAATCTGACAAAAAAATTACCCAAGAAACTTCTTGAAATTAGTTTGTGAAGACTTGGTAGATTCAGAAGAGAAACTATTCCACTGCCTTCCAATTGCTAACCTCAGCT
The DNA here is from genome assembly GCF_017591425.1 of Ochotona curzoniae. Classification (NCBI taxonomy): domain Eukaryota; kingdom Metazoa; phylum Chordata; class Mammalia; order Lagomorpha; family Ochotonidae; genus Ochotona; species Ochotona curzoniae. Next base: position 11,206,233 of record NW_024464918.1, read on the forward strand.
AAACTGGAATTTTGTAACTTTAACATTTGCATTAATGCTCTTAACCAGTTATCGTGAAGGAAGTCACTATAATCCTAATAAATTCAGTTTTCATGACGTATGTATAAACTCTCCCAGTCTTAGCTGGATTTCTGCTAAGGTCTAATGATTTAAGGCAAAGATGCTTAACAGAAAAAGATAATGGTTAATATCCAAACCTTGCAAGTAATAACCCGACAAACATAAATTATATTATATACATAAAATATATTATTACCAATTAATATTTGTTTTATTAATATTCATGGAAGTCCTTATGTTCCAAGCAATATGGACTTTGGGGAACATAGTCAGTACATACCGAGCATCTAGCAAAATACCCCTTCCACCTTCCTCAGATGCATCTGTAAAATGAGGGGTGCTTTGTAACCCTTCCTGTTTAAAGTTCCAGCATTCTGAACATTTTCAATGACACAATCACAAAGATTGTTTATATTTAAAGACCTCTACAAAGCACAGGAAACTTGCTTTGAACAGTTGGTTTCTGGAAAATTCTAAAATAGACCCAAAATTATCATTCCACCAAGATATAACTAGAATTTTTCAGTCTTCGTCTTTGATTTTCTTTTTTCCTTGTGGATTGCTAGGGCGCACCATTTCTTTATCTATTCTTTTGATGATTATTCTGCCACACACATTTTTTCCTGTTTCTAGAATATGTGTTGGCCCTTTATCCCAATTAAGTAAAAAAAAAGAGGAAAGGAGGGAGCTATGGCATTAATTCTGACCTTTCTCCATCATTGAGAAAATATTTCTGTGTTACTGATTTTTTCAAACTCTGAGAATATGTATCAAATAAATAGAGACTCAGTTTCTGATTCAGGGAAAGGAAATTAAAATTTTTAGATACTGCCTTTTCTAATATAATTCATAAACTGTATATATAATTGATATTTTGGAAAATATATATGACTTTACTCTAGGCCAGTCTACATATCAGAATAAATATATTAAAGCTTGTGACAGTGTGCTGTACATTGCTGATTTGGTGGTGGAGAAGAAGATATCAGCCACACATAGCTCCTGCGTTTGTAACATGTGAATCCATGTTACATACATAGATAGTAATATGGAAGAATAATCCAAATGTTTATGTGTATGTGACAGGTTGCAATGAAAGCATGCTTGCAAAAACTTAAATTTTATGCAGGTCATCTTGGAACCTGGAACTGAATGTTAAAAGTTAAAATGACTTAGATGTAAAGTGGCATTCAGATTTATTGTATCCTGACTCGATATCATCTTATCACATTCACCCATAGGAAGAAAAATCAATACTTTTTGAAATTTTGTCATATTTCATACATTTCAAATCTTTACTGCCTTCCTTACTATTCAGAATTATTCATGAAAATGATATGTACTATCTAAAAAGGAAAGCTTCCCAATAAGTCTAGTTTACAATTCGCATCTGAATTCTAGTGGTATTTAAGATAGTGCCTTTTGGGTGTTAAAACATCTCAGAAAGATCAGGTGGAGGCAGCTGCTTCACAGTTGATTTATCATCATCATCACAGTTCATTATCAGCTCGTGCACACTGTATTCTGCCCATTGAGAAAATAGGTCAAAAATATACAATCTCAAGAGGATATGGAAATAAGTCCACTAAATCTCTAACACAATAATTGAAAACTCCTCGCCTTCCCGTTAGTCAAGGCTTTTATTTGAGGTTGTAAGCAAGCTAACAGGTTGGGTTATAAATGATCTAAAAGTGTGTGGTGCAGAATTTAAGGAGCCATTGTGATGCTTGAATCACAGATGAGCAATGTTTTGAGTTCTGGGTGTTTCCCTCCTTTTCTATAATTATTTTTATTTATATAAATTGACCAGTATATATTTAAGAGTACAGTGATACTTCCTGCACTACCCTCCTTTCTACCCATGTTTTCTACCCACCCTCATCCTTCCTCATTTCTTGTTATTATTGTTGTTTTGAATTTTATAATGACCTTTAAAAAAATTCATCCTAAAATAAAATATCAAATGCTGGTAAGGATGTGGCAAAACAAAACAACAACAAAAAGAAATTTTTTTTTTTTGGTGTGTGTGTGTGTGTGATCTGTTGGTGGTGGGGATATAAATCAATACCGACATAGCAGAACAGGTGGAATTTCAATCTTGGCTTCAGCCTGGCCCAAATCCAAGTGTTGTGGCCATCTGAGGAGTGAATCAGTGGAAGGGATAGTTCTCTGTCTTTGTCTCTTACTTCCTCTCTCTGTAACTCTAACTTTCAAATAAATAATTTTTTTTTGTTTAAAAAAAGATTTAATTGCGAAAAATATAAAAGCACTTTCATTTATTGTGGTATACTTTTATTTATAAATCCATTCACTCAAGAAACATTTGTTAATCATCTTACTGTAGATTGCCAGTATTTGGTCTAAGTGGTGAAGATAAATTGTTTACCAAATGTGACAGATCCCTGTTCTTACAGTATTTGTAATTGAGTCATAGAAAAGAAAATGGCAATAAGCAAATTAGATAATTTAAGAGAACTAGATGGAACTATTTAAAAATTATCAACTTGCAGGATAAAGAAACAATTATCTTGTTGTCCTGGCTAGGTACTGTAAAAATTTCCTTAAAACTGATCAGTGCAATCTTTACCCCTTTCATTCTATGGAGGAGAAATTATGTACCTGACTACAGGAGAGGCTGTTTTGCAGGGTCTAGTTTGGGAGCTCACTGAATCAGATCCTCCCTTACTACTTCCCGACAGAACTAAGGCACAGAAATATGTACTAACAGCTAATTGGAGATTTTTGGCTAGAAACTTTTTTTTCAAGATTTATTTTTATTTTCATTGGAAAGGCAGATATACAGAGAGGAGGAGAGACAAAGAGGATCTTCCATCCACCGATTCACTCCCCAAGTGAGCGCAATGGCCGGTGCTGTGCCAATCTGAAGCCAGGAGCCAGAAACTTCTTCCAGATCTCTTTCTTAGGTACAGGATCTCAAGGCATTGGGACGTCCTTGACTACTTTCCCAGGGCACAAGCAGGGAGCTGAATGGGGAGTGGAGCTGCCGGGATTAGAAAGGGCACCCATATGGGATCCTGGCATGTTCAAGGCGAGGTCTTTAACCACTAGGCCTCCGCGCTGGTTGGCTAGAAATTTTAATCTTGACTAAATGATTCAAAAATCGTGGCAGGATATGCTTGGGATTCATTTACAGCCAATAGAGTTATAATATTCAAGTTTTCCTTTTAAAAGTTAACCAGCCTAATTTAAACATTTGTTTTTTATGCCTTGTGACTTCATATGCTCATCAGTTTTGTAAACTTGTAATAATAGTCAAGTGGTTATGCATATGTAAAGCAGGTTAATGTACCAGTTAGTAAGCTGTCTGCATCCAGGGAAATAGAAAACTCTTGTGCATCAAGTTTCATGAAGTAGGTTTATTACTTACGGATGGGCAACGCTTCCTTAGAAAGGCTAATGTAGTTTACCACTGGCAGGAAGGAAGGTCTGTGATGGTAGATCCAGTGCTTACTCTGACCAAAGATGGACACTGCCTTTCGAGAATAAAGAAGGAACTGTGTTTCAAAAGCTCTGCTGCCACATCTTTGTCAAAATATTACTAGATTGCTGCCCCAACCCTCACCCTTCCTGGTTACTCAGGTGTTTCCTACCTATAAGATAAGGGGTAGATTGAGCTCATGTAGTGAACTACCTCGTCTTTCCCAGTCCCTAAACTACTGTATTTATGGGTACTTATCACCCTTGTTGCCTTATCCAGCAATTTGGTGTCAGTCATGTGATATTGCTACCCAGTTGATAATGTTAGCTATCTCTGATGGCACTCCTGGGACCTTAGCATGCTAATATTCCTCAGTCCTCTCCAGCACCCCACTAGATCCCATGGAAGTACAGAACCCTGGAAGTATCATATCCTTATTAGAATTATGGAGCCTGCTCTGGGAGGCTACGGTGTCCTGGACTGTAAGCCATCTCTCGGGTATGTATTAGAATAGCAAAAAAAAAAAAAAAAGACATCATTAAAGCTGGGATTTTGCCTTCAGTCTAACTCCATCGGCTTCAGTGCTTCTGAGCATGTGCTGCAGCATCAAATTTCCCTTCCACTAGGGATTGTATTAGCTTAGTCAGATGAAGTAGCAGCTCATGACTTACTGGATTTTCTTTAGCCACACTGAGATGTTCACTACATAATTCAGTGGCCGTGCTGAGGGTGCAGGGCATGAAAACCTTATTGTATACTAACGGAGTTCTATTTTATTGTTGTTTGGGCAACATGATAGAGTTCCATTGATTGAGGTTCCATATTATATCCAAAATCAATACCCAGGTTCCTAAAGAGACCATGGTAGCTATGTCTTTCATGTTACAGATATGAGTTTTTCATTTCCAGGCAGTAAACTATTGCCATAATCCTTATCCCCATACAGAGGATCTTTTAATAATCCAATTACTCAATTATCATTCTCTTAACAAATTGCTAGGCTGCTGGCAACAGCTCATGGTCTGTGGAAATATACAAAGTATCATGAGAATAATGGCTGTACACTATCATTGTGTTTAGTTTTAACAAAAATGACCATTCGCTGATCAGGTGATGATTGTAAATCAGTGTATGCCATCTTTTACTTCTGCAAAGCAAAATATAAAACATATACTGTTGGTAGGCGTGTTTGAATCTTGGGCTGCAGATAGTCAAAGGAAACAAAGCATGGTCTATAATTTGCTTATATCCTTATATCCTACTAAGTTAGCCATATATTCTAAGAAACTGATGGTCTTTTAAAAAATGGTAAATATACTGTTCTCATTTTAAAACTGGACTTTATTGAAATTGCCCAGCTCTACTAGTGGAATTTGTAATTACCCTAAAGAAAATGAGCAATCTGTGTTTAAGTGTCACACGTGGCATTCCAGCTGTAAGTCCAGTTTCTGTCAGTGACCACTATCAAGCAACGGGATGTCATTCAAGAAAAAGAGATGGCTGGTGCTGTCTCAGGCAACTTACACATCCAAAATCCAGAAGGTTGGTGCACCCCAGTGGCATTCTTCTGTCACCATAACTTAACAATCAGTATGCATCAACAGTCGCACACACTTATAATATCATCAGGCTAGGAGTCTCTAAAGCTTTAAGAGCGAGTGCAAGGGCCATGGATCATTCAATATTTTCTAATGCCTTCCTCTTTTAAGAGCTCTCTTCATAGTTTACAGCTTTGGCACTTTGCAGAAGGTATCAAAATAGCACCTGAGTGGAGTATAAACTATCTTTATATCTAAAAATGTCTATCACTTATTGGGCCTCTTTTTAATTAGTTGGTGCCACCAGTTCCAACATTTTTTTTTTTCTCAATTGTATCTAGATAGATCCTTGGCTTCCCTCATATATCTAACCTCAACATTTCGCATATTGTAATCTACTATTTATCTTCATGTACTGAAGGTCTATTTGAGGTAGTATAACTTGAGGTGTTACATCATGACGCAGTAGCTTGTACCATATAGCATTAACTTAATCAAGTAAAAGTCCTGAATTAACAAATAACTCTTCACTTAGTACACAGCAGTGACTTTATTGAGTCAACCCACTGGGGCTTGGGTTTCTTTGGTGGCAGACATTAGAAATTGTTTGTTGTGCTTCTAACCCTTGGGTATTTACTGTCAGGCATATAGTAATATTCCATGCAACAAGCTGCCATAATATCAATAACACACTTAGTGGCCACAACCATAGTCACAAGCCCCTGAAATGGCCCGAAGAGCCTCACCAAGGGCAGGTAATACTCTGGGTAACTGCGTTCATCTGAAGACCATCTCATGTTCTCAGGTTAAGCTTTTCCCTCTTTTGTCTCTAATAAGAGACAAAACTTCCTTCTTAGTTGTCTTATGGATCATCTAATATGTGTTTTTCTTCTCTCTCAGGTATTTTAGAGTCCATCTAAATGTTTACATTCTGAGCTCTCTGGTATTTTGAATAAGTGATCAAATAACAACCATGAAGTTATGCACTAGACTCTCCTGCTTCCGTGTTTCCTTTACTCTGCTTCAGTGCATGCAGTTTGTTCACTCACATTAGCACAGACTGGGTGCTGATCTATGCCCCATTTATTACCCCTACCTCTCCTTTCCCATAACTCATTCAACTGCAGGTTAAGTCCGTGCAATCCTGGGTTGATGTCTTACCTTGGGTCAGATCTCACACACACACACACACACACACACACACACACACACACACACACACACACACAGACTGGGTGCTGATCTATGCCCCATTTATTACCCCTACCTCTCCTTTCCCATAACTCATTCAACTGCAGGTTAAGTCCGTGCAATCCTGGGTTGATGTCTTACCTTGGGTCAGATCTCACACACACACACACACACACACACACACACACACACACACACACACACACACATTCTGCTTTGGTAGAAAACTATAACCGTGATTCTCATGGACCAGATAACTGACAATTGTGTCTAACCTCTTTGTCAGGCACCTTTGCTTTTACAATAATTACTAAATATCTGAATCCTTTGAAACATGACAACCATGCACCCAACACGTTACATGAAGCAGATTGGATTTATTATTAACAGACAAGAGAGAACAATAGGAACCCGTGATTTGAGGAAAGCCAGCCCCCAATGTTCAGTGACACTGCCACGACATGGCTGAGATTGTCTTTATGCATGCCTCACTTGTAGCGCAGCTGGGGCACCCTGGCAAGCAGCCTGTCCCTGATTTTATGCAGGAGAATCCGGTGGACATGCTGAACTGAAATGTGGGGAGAGGAATTGTTCTTGGAGGGGCTGGAGCAGAAGAGGGGAACAGTTTCTTCCTATCCAGGAAGCGGCATGTCCAGCGTATTCTAGTTATTGAGATCTGTAAGAAAAAGAGAGCAAGTGGGTCAGTCCAAAAAGTCTCCCAGAGAACTGTTCTGTGCTGCTCTTTTGTTGCAGCTGCCAGGGTTGTTTTCTGTTTGTAGCCCATGCGATACCTTAACTGATGGTGAAGGTCAGCTGTTTTTACCATTTAAGATGTATCTCATATCATGGATGCCTCTTGCTCTGATAATGAAAATTACTTTCTGGTAGGATTGCTGAATTTCACTTACTTAAATCGTGCAGGAAAGCTATCTAGCTCAAAACACTTACTTTTGCATCTCTGAGAAATTATTTACTGAAAAAGATCATTTGAGCAGCAGGGATATTTTGGCGTGGGAACTTGAAGATATGTTTTCATTCCCTTTAAATGTGAAGATAAAAATAATACCTTTGCTCTTTTTATAATTTGAAACTACAAAAATAGATATTCAGTAGATTTGTCTGAGAAGTAACTGGGTTATGTCTGTATCTTCATCAGTTTTTTGAGCTGTTGGGCAAGAGAAAAAATATTTAGATTTTTTTTTGGTGTCATCCCAGTAGTTAGACATTTTTATGATACTACAGTTTATGTATCTTAAAGTTTTGCATTTCAGATATGTGAATTTAGTATAATTATACTGTGCTATTCTTTATTAATATTATGATAGAAGCCTGTTAAGTATCATCCCTATGAAGTGGTCTATATCTTGTAGACAATAGGTCATCTAATTTTAGTTTCACTGTATGTAGTTAGTAAGCAATTGCAGTAGGCTTTTTAGGCATTGCTGCAATTATGCACTCTAGAAAGAACACAAAAGTAAAATATAAGACACCTTGACAATATTCTTGAGGAGTTTAAGTATTTTTAAAGATCTCAGAGTCAAAGCAGGTTAACTGTCAGAAAGAAAGGTCATGGGTGTCTGTGCATGTGCTTTATTTAAACAGTGTAATTAAATATATATTGTATTTCAGAATGCCAATCTTTATATTGAAAATGTTTTGACCTTTTGTAAAATAATCATAAAACCACAACACATAATTCAACTTGAAATAATGCAAGAGTCATTTTCTTTTTGCTATTTGAAAGAGAATGGAAGGACTTCTAGAAAATAAAGGCATTTTATGAGATTAAATAGAAATGCAGTATAGTAATTTTCTTTTGTGTTAGGATGTTTACCTTTTGCTTCCTGTTCCTACTTGATTCCTTAGTATACCAAAAGAACACAAGTTATAAATTTAAGATGGATGGCACATCTGTAGCAAAAGGTAGTCTTTGGGTACTTGATAAATATGAAAGGGAAATTGTTTTAAAGGCCTGCCTGCATTCGTCATGTGGGAGCAGTTATTATTGGCAGTACAATGAAATGGAAGTTATAGAAGTTGGATAGTACTGGTGTACTCTATTGGCTTTATTTCGGTTGAAATCCAAAGTATCCTTGACTTGTGGGTAATTTGGAAATAATGCTGACAAATAAAGAACATTTATGAACATTGATGGTGCTTGCCAAATCCAACGAATGTCAAATATGTTTTTGTTCTGCTCCACCCAGAATACATCACAGATAAAGAAGTGCTTATCCTCAGAGTTGACAAAATGGATCACCAGTTGACTGATGAAAGCTAGTTTGTTGACTTTGGCAAATGTGACAGTTGAATGCAACAATTTTGGGTAGGGGTTTTGGAAATTGTATTCAAACAAATTTTGTAAAGTAAACACAGTTATAACACAAAGCTTATCAGAATAATGATTACATCTATGAAACACAAGTGTGCACTCTTTATCATCGCAACCATTAAGTAGGAGTTATTTGTGACCCTTTTTGTGGCACTGTAGGTTAAGCCCACACTTGCAACTCAGGCATCCCATGTGAGCATAGTTCAAGTCCTTGCTGTTGTATGGTTCTGCTTGCGACCCATCTCCTGCTAATGCTCCTGGGAAAGCAGTGCAAGGTGATTGCATAGATCTTTGGCACATGCCGTCCATATGGTGGCCACAGATGGAATTCCAGGGTCCTGGCTTCAGGCTGACCCTGATTAAGCTATTGTGGCCACTTGGGAAGCAAACCAGGAAATGGAAATATCCAGGAAATAACCAGGAAATTTATATATCCTTCCTTCCATTTCTCTATAGTACTGGCTTTCAAGTAAGTAAATAAATCTATAATAAAGTAAACACACAGGAAGGTTATTTAGCATAAGAAGAGGAAAACCTACATAATTTTAGGAAAACATGACTGAAAGATTTTTTAATATTTAAATTATTTGATTTATGCAAGATGAAAAAATTTCATGTGTTTCATGTAAACAGATTCAGATGCATAATATTTCCTACTGTATTCAAAAAGAATTATTAAATAACTATGTTATATATATATATAACTGATAAGTCACAGAAAACACAGCTGTTTTATTAAAGCAAATTTATTAACTAACTTGATTTACCAAAACGCCTAAATTATATGACCTTGGATTGATATCTTTAGAATGACCAATATAACATATTTAAATTAATGGCCATTATAACATACTTATATAACTCCTTTCCTTTTTTGAAAAAATGACCATTTGGGCCCGGCGCGGTGGCGCAAGTGGTTAAGGTCCTCGCCTAGCACGCCCGGGATCCCATATGGGCGCCGGTTCTAATCCCGGCAGCCCCACTTCCCTTCCAGCTCCCTGCCTGTGGCCCGGGAAAGCAGTCGAGGACGGCCCAAGGCTTTGGGACCCTGCACCCGCGCGGGAGACCCGGAAGAGGCTCCTGGCTTCGGATCGGCATAGTATCGGCCCGTTGCGCTCACTTGGGGAGTGAATCATCGGATGGAAGATCTTCCTCTCTGTCTCTCCTCTCTGTATATCCGCCTTTCCAATGAGAAAATAATAAAAAAATAAATCTTAGAAAAAATGACCATTCATGGCTTTTCCTCACTTACCAGGCATTTTCCATAAAAGTTTCAGTTCATGTCTTTTAAAAAACCTTTTCAACTAATTTCAGAATAGGCTTTGCAATTATTATTTTTATTGAAGCAAGTGACTTTGTAGTATAATTAGCCTAACAAGACCACACAGCTGTTGGCAGGAGAATTGTGCTTCTAGTTTTATTTCGAGTCACTCTAAATAGCGTGCACTTAGCCTCCATATTCCCTTGCTATAATTCAAAATGTCTTTGAAGGATATTGCAAAAATAAAGTGGTGATTACTACCTACTAAAGGTATTTTGAAGACGCAGGGGGGAGGGAGGATTGGAAAGAATAATTTGACTCCTAAATCTGTATTGTGAAATATATTAAGTTTTTAGTGTTATCTAAATAATGTGGTTTTTAATAATATAAAATTATGGAAGGGTATAAGCCAGTTAATATTTCTGTAGCAGGGCCTTCAGAAATTCTGTAGAAGATCAAGTATTTGTTTCTTTTTATTTTTAAAAAGATATATGTTTTTTTTATTGGAAAATCAGATTTACAGAGAAAAGGAGAGACAGAAAGAGAAAGATCTTATATCTGCTGGTTCAATCCCCAACTGGCTACAACAGGGAGAGCTGAGCTGATTCAAAGCCAAGAGCTTCCTCTGGGTTTCCCTTGTGGGTGAAGGGTCCCAAAGCTTTGGGACATCCTTTACTGCTTTCCCAGACCACAAGCAGGGAGCTGAATGGGAAGTGGGGCTGCCAGTCATGCTCTTTCCTATTCATCTCAGCTAATGAATCAACATGGTCATTGGGATGGTCAATAGAATACTGAAGATGGCCTATGTTGATGTCAATGGCTTCTATTAGGTGAGTGTTATTTTTCTCGGTCTAAGACATCTGATGTGTGCAGAGAGAGAGGCCAGTCCTAAACCTATTAGTGCAAGGGCAACTAAATGAGCAGCTCTTTTTATTCTAGTGGACACAGAGAGAGTAATGGAGAGAAGTGAATCTCCCTTTCATCAGGACCTGACATAGACTTGGGGAAATAAGCATTAACTAGAGATGAGTTACAGGAATATCAGAATAGTAACAGTTTTAGAATTGAGACAGTGTTAGTTTGAGCAGATAAGATCCAGGTGGAATAATGCATTTCCATTCTGGAATTTCAACAGCTTTAACTCAAGAATGATAAAATCACTCGCTCTGTTTTTAACAGTCATTGAAGATGATGATGTAAGGTCTCTTCCAGGTCAGGGTTAGTCCTTCTGTTTGGAACTTTCTGATATACAACATATCCGTAAGTTGAAAGTAATGGAAAAGTGAGGTGGACAGAGCAGGCAGTGCTCCTGGACACAGGAATATACTATTCCCTGGATCTCTTGTAGAGACTGTGGATTTTAAACAGATTGATTAGTAAGATCTCCCAGAATCTTATTCTTTAATCTGGGAAGAAATGGAGGAGTAAACCTTCTTAGGGGAGACACCCTGTTGACTTTCGTTACCTGGAATGACATGAGGAAAATAAGAGGTCTGGATGGAGGCTTGTATAGAATAAGTAGTCTATAAATGGAAATTTAGAGCTTTACCTGCAGTTTCACTGACCCTAGGTCATCCCTTCCATAGCAGTGGTTGTTTTGGAATCTGGGTTGAGTGAATGGATCTTTTGCAGGGGGCGGTAGGGGGACAAGGGGAGGCCAGGTGTACAGACTCTGTGATTTCAACACAGGAGTCCTTCAACACCCAAGGTATTTCAGTCTCCAGTGGCCTGCCTCTTGGCAGAGCTGACAGGGTTCTTTGGAATACAGCTTCTGTCACAGTCAGCTGTCTGTATCCTGGTTTCTCATATCTCAAGCAGGTGCTATTTGAGCGTGGATGAGTCTTATTGGGTCTCTTTGACAACAGAGCAGTGCATAAAGCCTTAAGAATCCTCCTGCTGCCTAGCTCACTTCTATTCCTGTTGGTGTCTGGCAAAGTAGACCACAGAGACAGTCTTTAGGCTGTCAGCCATAGGAGTTCTCAGTCCCACTCCAAAATCCTCATTGGTCTGCATGTTCTGACACTGTCTTTCTTATGAGATAAGACAATGCACATAAGGTGAGCTGTTTCTTTCCAAGTAGGATAAAGACATGATAATCACCACCTTATCCAGTGTGTCAAGTTTGAAGTTAGTTTATTTCTCTCTTAGTTTGGTGTGAAAAAGGGAAGGATACCTGTTAATTGGGTCAATGACAAATCTAGCTATAAAATTATTCAAACTCTCGTGTTTGGCAATTTGGTCTTTTATATGCGAACAGGTATAATTACACAAAAGGGTTAGTCATCCCTTTAATAAAGTTTGGGTATCCAGGTTCACGAGAGTCCTGAGCAGAATTAGGTTTGTCTTAGGGAGAAAGGAGGAGAAATGAAGGAAAATAAGTCGTGACCCAGATTGTTTACTCTCAGATTTATAGGAAGTGAAAACAGCAGTTTTAGCTGTTCAGTAACGGTAACTTTAGGAAAACGTTTAGTAAAAGGCACAGTTTTCTTCTATATATTTTAAAACAAGAGTGCATGTATTGGAATAATTTATCTTTTATATTTACTAACTTAAATTATACATAATTTACTTAAGAAACTAAAATCTAAAGAAAGAGTAACTTCCTTCACCAGCAAACTTTAATAAAACTGTGTCAACGACTTAGATACATTGAGTTTTTTTTTAAAGATTTATTTTTTTTATTTATTTATTGGAAAGTCAGATATACAGAGAAGAGGAGAGACAGAGAGGAAGATCTTCCATCCAATGATTCACTCCCCAAGTGAGCGCAACGGTCGATGCTATGCCGATCCGAAGCCAGGATCCAGGAACTTCTTCTGGGTCTCCCACGGGGTGCAGGGTCCCAAAGCTTTGGGCCGTCCTCAACTGCTTTCCCAGGCCACAAGCAGGGAGCTGGATGGGAAGCAGGGCTGCCGGGATGAGAACTGGCGCCCATATGGGATCCTGGCACGTTCAAGGCGAGAACTTTAGCCACTAGGCCACGCCGCCGGGCCCGATACATTGAGTTTTTTACAAACAAATTTAAAACAGCCTATAGGTCACTTGAACCAATTATATTATCATAACTTAAAATTTTTTGCCACTTGGCATATGGGCATCACTTTTGATATAACCCAAAGAGCCTAAACAAATGTTTTCTCTATAAGATGAGAGATATACCTTTATATATTTCCAGGAGGCCTTAACTAGAAATACCAAAGAATAATAATGTGGAACTGTGAGCTTTTTAATGTTTGTTAAGCAAGTGGAGAAGGCTTAAAGTATCTGGTTGAAACAGCCTTAACATGACACAATGTATATTAGATTCAATCATTGACATAAGGTGATTAGATACTGTAAAATAATTACATGCTTAAGCAAATTGTAACATATAAAACTTAGTTGTTTTTAGATAATGACAATTACAGAATGCACAAAAATAACCACAATAGGATATGAAATCTGATTGCTCTTTCATCAAGCTTGAAATAAAAACCTTGAAGCCAAGAGTTAATGCACAGAAACATTCCATAAGTTTGATCAACTTAGCCAAATGACAATTAGAGCTTACTGGCTGATTAGAAAACTGACAGAATTTTAATTAGAGGAAAAATATGTAAAAGAAGATGCTGCAGTTTCTAAACAGATTTCAAAATTAGAGATCTAGAATATTTTTATATGTTTACTAACATGCATTTTTAAAATGTTGTTGCTTTAGCAATCAGATTAACAGAAAATTCAACTTTACATCAGTGCGTCTTTGATATAAACATCAAACTTTTGGAAAATACTATACGTCATCTATTAGCAGGCAGTGGTGGCGAGTGGGTTCATGTTTAAACAACAACAACAAAACTTCTTGACCTCAAAGTTCAAAGCAGCAGGTTATACAAAGTCAAAAACCGCACACTGGAGGGGATTGTGGGGACTGAGATAATGCAGAATTACCTTAGGGATGACAGATGACTACCTTTGCAAGCTTTTGTTGCTGAACCAGGTGAAACTTACTTTTCTCCAGTCATGCTTGAATAGCTTAGCCAGGGAGGGATTCAAGCATTCTGTGAGCAGGATGCATTTCTTGCTGCTGGGCTACAGTCTCACAAGTTGGAGGGGTGATCTCACCTAAAATGGAGTCCAGCTTATGTCAGAGTCCCTCCAGAGTCCCTCATGTCAGTCCCTTTTTTTCATTTGGAGTATCTTATTGCAGTTATTTTAAGTCTTATTGTAAATGAAAAAAAAAATCAGGTAAGGAAACTATTTCATTATTCAGTTAACACACATTCCTTTGAAACAACAAGAATATCTCTTGATGTTGAAGAAGACATTACAATGTGCCAGGTTCTGCCCTAACATCAGAAATATAACTTCATCAAAAATCCTTAGGACAGTTCCATGAAAAAAAAAATATTGCTCCATTTTAGGAGTGAGAAAACTAACACATAGAGACACAGACTAGTTTGCCTATGTTCGCGTATTTAGCAGAGAGGGAAAGAAAAAAGCACTATTAAAACTTTTAAGCAAATTGGCACCAATAAATATGAAGCTACTCAGTGTTTGCCACAGAATTCACACTTGCTATGAAAATGTTATGTAATTCTGGGATGAGGGTTTGGTACAGTTCTTAAGATCCTAGTTGGAGCAACTTCATCTAAAGATCTGGATTCAAGACCAGCTGTGCCAGCTTTCTGCTAATTATACCTTGATAGACATTGGGTAAAGGCTCAAGTGTTTGGCTTCCTGTCAGCAAATTCAGAGTCCCCTATTGAGTTCCAGGCTCTTGGCTTCAGCATAGTCCAGCTCTGGCTAGAGTGAGCATTTGTAAAGTGAAACAGTCGGTGAGAGATGATCTCTCTCACGCCTCCTCTCTCCCACTATCTCCCTCCCTAATGTTCTAAAAATGTTATCATGCTACAATTTCAATAATGTCTTCATTAGCTTGAAGGAACACGGAACTGTTGTTCTTGGAAAGTGTCTATTTCAATCAATTTCTTATTTTCAGTTGGATTGTTTTGTGATGTTGGATTAAGTGGATTCCTTAAATATTATGGATACTAATCCCTTGTCAATACCCAGCTTATAAATATTTTCTCCCAAGTGTAGGTTGTCTCCTGGCTCTGTTGATTTTTTTCTTTGCTATGTAGAAACACACCAGTTTGATGAAATCTAATTTGTTTATTTTTGCTTCTGTTTACTGCACTTTTTATGGCCTGATCCATAATATCTCTGCCAATTTCAGTTTCCTAAAATGCTGCTACCATGTTTTCCAGAAGTAGTTCCAATGTTTTAAGAATCAAAATTGGTATTTAATTTATTTTGGGTTGATTATTGCACATGGTGAGAGACAGGGATCTGGTTCATTCTTTTGCATATGGATATTTAATTTTTCCTCTACATCTGGAAAAGATTGTTCCTTTACCAACTTATGTTCCTAATATCTTTGTCAAAGAGCAGTTAACTGGGTTCACTTCTAGGATCACTTTTCCATTCCACTATGTGTCTGGTTTTATACCAATACCATAGTGTTTCGATTATAGTAACTTCCTAATACGTGTTCATGTCTGGTAGAGTAAGGCCTTCTGCTTTGTTGTTTTTCCTTGCCATTCCTTTAGATGTCAGGGTCTTTCATGGTAACTTATTTATGAATGCTTTGCAAAAGAAGGCACGCATATAATTAACAAGCTCTTGACTATTGCTTTACGTTATTATGCTCATGGAAATGCAAATCATAGCCATAAGGAAACATCACTTCACTCTCATTTGAGTGACTTATTAAATAGAAGACTAATGTTAACAAAGTTTTGGGGGAAATAACCGTTTTAATCTAATGGCGAGAATGCAAATGAGAATAGCCATTATGGAAAAAAATATGTTGGTGTTCCTTAAATCCTAAAAGGTTTTAAGAAAAACTAAAACAACTACCATATGACACAGTAGTTGCATTTCAGGGTCCATATCTACAGGAAATGAAATCCAACTATTTGAGAAACACCTGCTACTTCATGTTTATTGTGGTACTATTCACAAGATTCAAGAAAGATAAATAATTAAGTGGAAATGAATGGGTAATGAAAGATAGTGAAAATGCACAGGGGAATACTAGTCAGTCATAAAAATGATGAGATCTTGACTTTCATAATATCATGAACAGAACTAGATCATTATGATGATGAGATGAACTAAACATAAAGAGCAGAAGTGTTGTATGATTTTACTCATTTTAAAAGTCTTTAAAAACATGACTTCATAGAAGTCAAAAGTGTATGATGATCATCAGAGGCTTAGGGAAAAGTGGGGAAAAGGAATGAGGAAAAATTAATGAGTACCATGTTATATCTTCACAGGAATAATAATTTCTAGGGTTCTATCACACCACAGGGTAACCATAACATTAATATAAATATTATAAATGAAAATATTAATACTCCATATATTTATCTGTTTAAAAACCTAGGAATAGGATTTTTTGATATTTTAGTCATAAATAAATCTAGTGTTTTAAGATGATTTAAGTTCAAACAGTGTTTGCATGCTTGAATGATCAGAATGTTCAAGAAAGCAAAAAGAGAAATTAGAAATGACAAGGATACACAAGGTATCATCAAAAGGTTTGTGGAAAATACGAAATAAAATACATGGTTCCATAAATATATAGGCTATAATTCCTTTTTTCACAGCTTTTTGAAATGCTCACTTAGAAGATTAGGTCTTATTGCAAATATTTTCACCATCGAGAGCAAATGTAAATATGCTAAAGCTGGATTGCCTAGTTTGGTCCCACTACAAATATCTGGCTACTGAAAACATAAGTGACTGATCCAACTCAGTGGGAATGTAGAATACACACTAGATGTCAAAGACTTAATATCAAGCATGTAAACATTTTATGTATTTGTACTGGAAAGACAGATTTATAAAGAGAAAGGGAGGCAGAAAGATTTTCTGTCTGATGGTTCACTCTCCAAGTGGCAGAACAGTTGGAGCAGAGCTGAGCTGAGCCTATCCAAAGCCAGGAGCCAGGAGTTTCTTCTGCTCTCCCATGAGGGTGTAGGGTCCCAAGGCTTTGGGCCCTTATCTACTGCTTTCTCAGGACATAAGCAGGGAGCTGAGTGGGAAGTAGAACAGTCGACAAAAACCAGCATTCAAATGAGATGCCATGTACGAGGTGAGAATTTAGCCTCTAGGCTGCTATGCTAGGCCTGAAACTATAATTTTTGAGA
Source organism: Ochotona curzoniae (assembly GCF_017591425.1). Taxonomy (NCBI): domain Eukaryota; kingdom Metazoa; phylum Chordata; class Mammalia; order Lagomorpha; family Ochotonidae; genus Ochotona; species Ochotona curzoniae. The sequence continues at coordinate 11,223,250 of NW_024464918.1, forward strand.
TGCTAGGCTGGATAAAATAAATTATTGAAGTTAGTATTGTATGTTTCCTTTCAGTTATACTTAATGGACTACTATAAAATATAAAATGCTCACATGGTTAGTTGGTATTACATTTTTGGGTTTTTGTTTTGTTTTGTTTTTTAAGGTGCATTTATTTATTTGAAAGCCCATTACAAAGGAAGAGGGAAAGACAAATGTTCCATTACCTGGCTCACTTCCTGAATGTATTCAACTAGTCACTAGTGGCCCCATGTTGGGGCCAGGCACAGGTCAGGACCCAGGAACTCCATGCAGGTATCCCACTTAGGTGGAAGGGTCCAAGTATCATATTATCTCCTGCTGCTTTGCTGGATTAAAATTAACTGGATTTGAAGCAGTGTTACTGGGACTTCAGCTGACACCATGATGTGATATGCTGCTGTTGTAGACAGCATCTTAACTTCCAGCACCCCAATACTGACTCCAGCATTATTTTTCTAAAGAGTGGTGCAAGTCTAGAGGTTCTTTCCTCTATTCCATTCAGAGCATGAGCTTTAGTTAAAAAAATTGACAGAAAATTATTTCCTGCTTGTAATAGATGAACTTAACAATGCAGAGTGCCCTACGTGTTCCAGCATATTGATTCATATTTTCTACAGTTCCCATGACACTAAATAAATTGTATTTATATAATATCATGAGGCAGCAATGTATTTTGTAGTGATGAGTATTTATGGTATTTACAGATAAACTAAATTTTATTTACATTTCAATGTCAGAGATCATTTATGAAAAGGAAAGCTTAATTTTTTAGTAAGATTTCTTGAGCTTGCAATGTTATAAAATTAATATTTTTTTTAGAAAAGAACTGAGATCTTGAAATCCAGAAGGGAAAAAAATGACATATTACCTTCTTGAAATTACTGCCAAATTAGAAATTTCATTTTGCTTTTGTTAGAAATTGCATGCAAATTTTTTCAAATAGGGATCATGTGCCATTTGAATGACCTAACACAGTGGTTATTTTTCACTGACTAAATCAATAACTGGTATTGTCACCTTACCTAGTGAACCCAAACTTGGGGAAAGAAATGATGTCAAATTGTAGCTAGTGGCTGTGATTCAGAAACTTGACATTTAATTTCTTGCAGCGAGGATTCCTGAATTTTAGCCTCATGTTTTCTTCAGATCTAATTCAGGGTAGGTTTGCCCTGAAAAATAACATGTAGAGTTTTTGGAAGTGACAAATATGCTGTTGAGGGATATTAATCAGTTGAAATTTAAAAGACAGTTGCCTTTGGGCTTAAAATCTTTGGTCTGGAACAAATGGCATCAAAATCATTCAGTCTGATGTCTTGGCAAACGATCGTGACTTGTAGGACTGAGCAGGCTTCTGGTGTGTGTGGTCATTTGGAAGAGGAACATGTTTTAATTTCTGTCAAACTCTCACTTGGATACAGTTCACTGTTTCACTGGTAGATCTTGTCAATGACAGTGACATAATTTGTGACCTATAGACAGTTCCAAAACTATAGAGAAAAAACACACCACTGTCATTTCGTAATTTTATTTTTAAATGGGATAACAGTTTTGGATCTGTGGTCAATTCTTGGCAATATAAACCTGGAATAAAAATTAGATTTGGCCCTTTGCAACTCCATTAAACTTTGAATTCATGAAAAGTTTTATCAAATGCTAAACATAAGACAGTTAATGTTCTTAAAACTTTGTAGAATATGTAATATTAAGATATTTATAACTTGAATGAAATCTCAGGAATGTACATAAAAATAAGCAGAAATCTAGGACACATTCATTGCAGGTAAGGTAGACAAAAAACCAGTTGATAGGTGAGGAAAAAAAAACTCATGCCTGTATGTTGCCATTGAAAATATAAAATTTAACTTAGTTTGACAAATTTTATCATTATAGCAAGTAAATCTAAGTATGTGTATTGCATACACTATGTTAGCCTGACCCCTAAGTATCTATTTACTGAGGTGCATAGATAAGCTTTTCAAAATAACAGTAATCATAGAAATAATATTTATAACTAAGTAGCAATAATTTAGATAACTTTCAAAAGATAATCATAGTTATATAATGGTACACGTGTGAGTGTGTGTATGCATTGGGATACTGTACAGTCATGAGAGTAAATGAACAATACTTATATAAACATTAGAAGGGCATTCAGAAGTCCTGGGTAGAGTGGAAAAATCCAGTCATGAACTCAAGATAGTTTGTGGTTTCTTGAGGCAGGCATTTGACCTAGCGCTTTAACATGCACATGTCACATGTTAGAGCAATTGGATTCAAGTCCTGGGTCCCCATTTCAGCTTCCTTCTAACGGAAGTCTTGGAAGACAGTAGGTGACAACTCAGTAAAATCATGGAGTCCCCATGACATACCGGAGAGACCCTCGTCGAGTTACTTAATCCTGCCTTCAGCTGACCCAGGCCTGGTCATTACAGTGTTTGAGGAATGGCCAGTAAAGAGGAGAGCTCTCTGTCTCCGTCTTTCTCTCTTTTAGTCTCTCTACGTATAAAGTTAAAGAAAAAAAAATGTGATTTTATTTATACAGTGATTTAGGGTAAATTTTACATGATTACATAAATAAAATTAGATACTGATATATAAAAATCAATTTTAGATGTGTAGTGGTTCAAAGAAGATTCTTAAAAGCAGCAATGGTATAATTTGCTCATCATCTAAATAAATGTTTATTAACAGTGTGCCAAAAAGATACCTCACTTAAAGGAAGATAAGTATTTAGAGTATATTGAATAAAACATTCTGTTTATTAAGAGACATTATTTAAAGAGTAAATATTCAGGGCCCGGCACGGTGGCGCAGTGGTTAAGGTCCTTGCCTTGCACACCCAGGATCCCATATGGGCACCAGTTCTAATCCTGGCAGCCCCACTTCCCATCCAGCTCCCTGCTTGTGGCCCGGGAAAGCAGTCCAGGATGGCCCAAAGCTTTGGGACCCTGCACCCGTGCGGGAGACCTGGAAGAGGCTTCTGGCTTCAGACTGGCTTAGCATTGGCGGTTGCGCTCACTTGGGGAGTGAATCATCGGACGGAAGATCTTCCTCTCTGTCTCTCCTCTCTGTATATCCGCCTTTCCAATAAAAATAAAAATAAATCTTAAAAAAAAGAGTAAAAATTCATGATGCATAGTGAAGAAAATATTTGCTTTAATTTTATGCAAATAAGGACATGTATCTGGAATATATTTATAAGGCTATTTCATAGAAGTTTATGAAAAATTCTAATGACCATACAGTTCCATTCTTAAGTGTATTTCTAATAGAAATCTATTTCAAGACATGTAAATATACATATGGCCAATGTGGTGGCTCCACAGACTAATCCTCCATCTACAAGTGTTAGCATCCCTCATGGGTGCTGGATCCTGTCCTGACTGCTCCGCTTCCCAGCCAATTCTCAACTTATGACTTGAGGAAGCAATGTAGCAATGCAAGGACTCAGGCCCCTACACCGATGTGAAAGGCCCAGAAGAGGCTAGTGGCGCCTGGTTTCAGCATGCCTAAACTCTGGCCATTGCATTTATCTGGGAAGTGAATCAGCAGACGGAAGGTCTTTCCTCCTCTGTCTTTCCTTGTCTCTATAAATTCCTTTTTAAAGATTAAAAAGGTGTGTGTGTGTGTGTGTGTGTGTTTGATGTGGCCCAGGATTCCTGACCCTATACAAGATATCTTTAGTGCACAGGGTAACATTCTGATAGAGAGATTATTAAAACAAACAAGCAAATAAGCAAGCAACAAAAACATCATGCATTAATTTAAATGCATTCTAAGTCCTAAAATGTTTCTACTGCTTTATTCTGTTTCTCGAGACAGTCAGAGTGACGCAGCTAGGTTCAAGAGGAGATGACATCGATGCCCTTCCACTGTGACATGGAGGGTTCAGGAAGAGCAGGAGACACATGTTGTTGTAGCTCATTGTGGGGCAGTAGAGTTTGCCACAGCTAGCTCTGAGACTCTGTGCTGTTCATGTCCTGTGTACCTCAGCATGTCAAGAATGCTGTGATCGCCATGACCTTTTTCTGTTCCTCTGACTTCTCAAAAGCAATTTAAGCCCAACGCTTGCTCTTTTTAATATTTGGAAGAGGAGAGGGAATGCGATGCTTTTTTTGCAGATCTTTATCTCACTGTCTCATTCTCATGGTTCAAATCCTCAGATACCCTCGGCTACATCTGAAGCTTTCCACTATGGCTGCCGAGCCAAAGGAGACTCCCAAACACTTGCTGAATCATGTTAATTCTTTTTGTTTTTTATATAACACTTTTAACTTATAATGTAAAATATTTGTTTCCTTGTACGTTTCTTTTCCTATCAGAAAATCTACTATGCCTGTATACTTAGTAGACACTATAACAAATAATACCTTTCCATTATTTCTGAAAGATAACTAATAAAGATGAATAAGAAATAGCGTTAAGCAGAAGAATCTTGAAGCATTATGAATAAGGTAGTTCTGTGAGTAAACACTTGTACTATAAATGTTACCTCTGAGAATATCCAAAAGAACTCTATTGGCGGGCAAAAAGGAAAATCTGAATTCACACAGAGATAAATATTTGAAATTCACCTGGATGTGTAAATAACCCTGTCAGCTGTAGAGATAAACAATTTTATTTAGAAACTGTTTTCAGTGGATTTATGAATGTGACTAAACATCTCTATTATTTTATGCCACTGTCATCAGTTCTCATCTTAATGTGGTACTAATACAAGCAGCACATATTCAGGGTAGTATATACATGCACTTCTATGAATATGGTGATACTTCATTCCTTCTTCCACTGTTTCATCCCTCTCACTCTCTTTTCATTTCCAAAATGCCGTAGTTTTAATTTACATCATAGTCAAAGGCTTATTGCTTCACTAAGTAAATAGTTCAGCTAAATAAATAGCCCATAAAACAAGTAGTTCAGAGACTATATATTTCAGCAGGAAGATAGGCAGGGGATATAAATAATAATTAAATGAAATGTGTCTAATTTACTCATACAGCATAATCTAATCTTATGTATTTATATATAACCCTGCAAATGAACTTTTAGCTTCATTCTTCTTTCTGCTTGACATCATCGAGCCTTTGTTTCTCCTATGAAAATAGAGTACACGATTCTATCAATTTACAAATGGATCATATTTTCTCCTAGAGTTATGGTGAATGACATAATGGAATAGTCCATATGTTTATAACAACTCTTGGCATGCAATGACTATACAATAGCTGAACTTTATTTTTAATAATCATACATGTTCATATTTTATTTCAAGTCATTAATGAAATGTTATCAATTAAAATTACCTAAAAATCAAAAACCATCAAAGGACAATGTCGTGTCTTTTCAGAAGCATGTAACTTTATCCCTTTGATTTCATTATAAAAAATTAAACATTTAGGGCCAGCCTAGTGGTTAAAGTCCTTGCCTTGACCATACTGGGATCCCATATGGACATTGATTCTAATCCCGGCAGCCCCGCTTCCAATCCTGCTCTGTCTGTGGCCTGGGAAAGCAGTCGAGGATGATCCAAAGCCTTGGGACCCTGTACCTGTGTTGGAGAACCAGGAGAAAGCTCCTGGCTTCAGATTGTCTTGGCTCCAGCCATTGCGCTCACTTGGGGAGTGAACCATCGGATGGAAGATCTTCCTCTCTATCTCTCCTCCTCTGTGTATATCTGCCTTCCCAATTAAAAAATAAATCTTAAAAATTATTTTTAAAAAAGGTTAAACATTTTGACTCTTTAAAAAATGTGTATGTAAGCTTATATCTCCATAGTCGAATTGATGTTTTCAGAAGAATTTAATCAAGATCAAACCTCTAATAGATTTAAAAATATATATATATATGTTTATTTTTATTGGCAAGCTAGATATACACAGAGGAGAAGAGACAGAGTCAAAAATCTTGCTTCCGTCCGATGATTCACTCCCCAAGTGGCCACAGCAACTGGAGCTAACCCCATCCAAAGCCAGGAACCAGGAGCTTCTTCCAGATCTCCCTCGTAGGTACAGGGTCCCAAGGTTTTGGGCCGTCCTCTACTGCTTTCCCAGGCCACAGACAGGGAGATGGATGGGAAGCAGGACTGCTGGGGCATGAAGCAGTACCCATATAGGATCCTGAAACATGAAAGGCAGGGGAAATTAGGCTGCTGCACCGGGCCCACAAATTGATTTTTATTCCTCTGAAGAATGATATATTTTTATGTGACCAAGTATAAATCAGTATTTCTTTTGTATTGGTAAAATAGAAATTGGTTTTACCATTTAAAATGAACAGAGAAGTTAAAAGAGCACAATTAGCCTCATAATTTATCTTGTCATTTAAAGATTATAATTTCATTTGTGTGTAAAGATGCAGTGATCAACATCAAAACTAAAATACTGCCTAGAGTAAAAAATTGGTTAACAATTGTAACACAAATTATACACAATTGACAGTGATAATGATGATATAGCTATTCTTGCTTGTTTTGTGCTTTTCAACAGCTCTTAATACACAGTCCAAATTCTGTCATAGGGCTGTGCATGTTAATGAAAGAGCTTAAAATACTGGTAATTTTTCTAGGTTGCAACTCTCAGAAGATATCGACTATTCTCCATATTTTGAATTATGTGTTTCATGCAGGAAAACTAAGTGTAAGTGATTTGAGAAAGCAAAACACCATTTTATAGGACCTCCTGAGAGGCATAAAGATGAAATTGAAAAACTGTTATAGATAGTTCATCTTTTCCACTTATGTGAAAACTTGGAGGAGTTATTTCATGTCCCTGAGCCTTAAGTGCCTTCATCTATAAATGGAAAAATAAAAATATCGGGCAGCCACATCAAGCTATTGTGAAGATTAAAAGCCATGACAAATGTAAAAGTTACAAATAATATCAATCCCAGCACTTTACTCATTAAATTTGCCTTATGTTCATCAGACATGCTCTATGTAGACAAAATTCTTTTACAACGAACATGACATCTCCTCATTTCTTTCATTGGAATTTTTTTTTTTAGTGGTGTGGGACGTCTTTTATTTTGGATCTATCCATCCTTCACTTACCTATAGATATCATTTAGCAGGTTTATTTTCATTTATTTAAAGGTATGACAACAGAGACACACAGGGAGTTCTTTCATCAAGTGATTCACGTTCCCTTATGTCTACAGTGGGCAGGGCTATGTAAGGCTGAAGGCAGGAGTGCAGGATTCCATTTTGGTGTCCCATTTAGGTACCAGAGACTCAAGTACCTGAACCATCCTTGACTGCCTCCCAAGGTACGTCGACAGGTGTCTGAATTGAAAGCAGAGGCACTTGGACTTGAACTGACACTCCAACATGGGATATGAACATCCCAAACAGTGAATTAACTTGCTGCCTCATATTGCCTGCCTCAATGGGTTCTTAATATTTCAACATTGTCAGAACCCATGCCAAATGTTTCATATTAATTTTCCACTTAGTTTCCACTAATTCCCCATGAGGTACATTGTCATTATTATTCCTTTTACAATTTAAAAATCTTAGTCTTGACCATCAAGAAAATGTCATTCTATAGCACAATTCATTTTACACTGGTATTAATAAGAACTGATATTTACACAAGTAAAAGCCTAATTAAGTATAATAATTTAGAATAGAGGTAGGTTGTCTTTTAATATAAATTATTCATTTAAAATAAGAGTTCTTCACAAATCAATGGCAAAATTATACTGGTTGTTCCCTAATTTCACTGCACAAAGAATGCTACAAACTTGGGCCCAATGTGATAGCGTGTAGTGGTTAAAGTCCTTGCCTTGAACGTGCCAGGATCCTATATGGGTGCAGGTTCTAATTCAGGCAGCCCCACTTCAATCCAGCTCCCCGCTTGTGGCCTGAGAATGCAGTCGAGGATGGCCAAAAGCCTTGGGACCCTGCACCCATGCGGGAGACCCTGAAGAAGCTCCTGGCTCCAGATTGACTCAGCTCCAGGCGTTGTGGCCACTTGGGGAGTGAACCATCGGACCAATGATCTCCTTCTCTGTCTCTCTTTCTCTGTATACCCGCCTTTCCAATAAAACAAACAAACAAATGTTACAAGCCTAAGAAAAATTGTGAGTCAAAATGCAGAATGTTTGACGTTTATACTTGTGAGACTAATCTACTAGCAAGATAACTCTGATTTTACATGATTAAACATATTTCACATGAAAATAATGAATGCCCAAAACAGGATAAACAATAATTGCTCATATTTAAGCTACTATTGTGGTGTGACTACTTTAGGTCACAGAAATGTATGCAAGGAGGCACCGGTGTGGTGGTATCGGAGGCTGATCCTCAGCACCCTCTTGGGAGACCCACAGGAAGCTTCTGGCTTCCAGCTCACAAACAGCTCAGCTCTGACCATTGCAGCCATTTGAGGAATGAATCAGCGAACAGAAGACCTCTCACTCTTTCTTTCCCTGTAAAATCTTTCTATCAAATAAAAATACACACATCTTTAAAGAAAGAAAGTTATATAAGCTTAGTCTTACATATCCTGATTAAAATACTATTGTAAAGTTTTAGGTATAAAAAGGAAATTGAAGATTCAGGAAAAGAAACAAATACATTTGCTTTTGAAGACCATAAACATTTCTTTTAGAAAAATAACAATATTGTGTTTCATACTTTCAAGGTGTATTTGGCACTGAAAATACTCGCTGTAGGAGCTCAGAGGATAGACGTGAATAGTGCCTTAAAGGTTAGACAGAAAACATAAAGCTTGTACTGCATTGGTAGGAAATGTCAGGCTAAGAAAATAAAAAGGAGGAATGGCATGAATGGAAAATGGGAAGCCCAAGCAAATGCACAGAAGGAAAGTACATTTGACATTTATTCATTCACATAATTATTCCATAAAATTACACCAAGTCCACAATGGGTGCCAAACTGTGTATGAAAGGGTACTTCCTTCCCTCAACAAAGAAAAATGGAGCTAAAAGATCAGCTTATTTTGGTTCAGAGACTTTTGAAATCCATGCCTAAAAGGGATCTTCCAAAAGTTCATGGAAATTAATATTAAACATTTTGGGACTAACACTGTGGCATGGTGGGTAAGGCTGTCACTTACACAGCTGGCATCCTTATGTGTGTGATTTTGAGTCCTGGTTGCTTCCGCTTTAGTCCTGCTTCCTGTTAATGGCCAGGGATAAATAACAGAACACGCCCTAAGTATTACAGCGCCTGAATTCATATGGGTGACCTAGAAGAAGCTCATGTTTAGCTTGCGAGGCTAATGTGGTACAGCAAGTATAGTGCTGTCTTCCTGAATGAGCACCTATTTCAGTCTCAGCTATTCCACTCTGCTAATGCAACTTGGAAAGCAGCAGAAGATGGTTCAAGTTCTTGGGTCACTGCCACTCTTACAAAGATTTGGATGGAATTCCTGGCTTCTTTAGCCATTTCGAGAGTTAACCAATGGATGCGAAATATCTCTTTACATTATCTCTCTTGCTAACTCAATCCCTTGCTCTCTCTTTCTTTCTCTCTTTCTCTCTTGCACTCTCTCTCCTAGTAACTCTGTCTTTCAAATAAGTGAATATTTCTAAAAGAAGAATATTTTTTCACCAAACTCAACTGATCTTTTAATTGCACTTTGCATGAATTTTTTTTTGAAGTATGCTGGCTGGCACTTGAATAAAAATATAGATATGAATAAGTGACTGCATCATATCCAAATATATTTGTATTTTGAGGTGAAAGCCACTGTGTATACATATATAAACAGACATACACACATATATATATGTTTGTATATATATTTGTGTGTGTGTATATATACATATATATAATGTTATATATGAGGTGTCACAAGGCAAAACATGAGAGGACAGGAGCAAGGGACTAGAAAATTATTAGAAGGTCAGGGGATAATAGTGAAACATGATTTAGAGGGTATTTAATAAAGCATGTTCTGTCCAGGGAGACACTTGAATTGAGAACAGAAGGAACTGAAGAAGTGGAAAAAAAAGACAAAAGTAGACATTCAAAGAAGGATTAAGGTAAACAAGAAAAGCAACAATGAAAGTCCTGAGGTTTAAATGTGTTTGGTATATTGAAACACACCAAAAAAATCACTGTGGCTTAGATACAGAGAGAGAATAGAGCATGACAAAGGGCCCTAAAAACAATAAAGCAGTTATTTCTTTTTCCATGAATAAATAAGGAAGTTATTAGAGGCTTGTTTACATAGGAATGACATGATCTCGTTTATAGTTTCAAAATATTCTCTTCAATTTTCAATTGTGTTAAAAACAGGTGGTCAAGAGTCTGAATTCCTTGTTTGGAACTATGAAGAGCTGAGATAGCTTACACAATTCCAAGCGTTGGCAGGAGTCAAATTTTAAGAGGCTTTGAAGTTCTACATTTTATTTTTAATTTTTAAAGAGATCATGCATAATGTAAGTTAATTTATTTCTTTTGATATGAGAGGGTGTTTTCCCCCATCTTTGGATTCTTTCCTCAGAAGTCTACAACATCCGGAGTTGGACCAAGCAGAAGGCAGGAGCTGGGAACTTAATGTAAGTCCCACAGCTGCGTGGCAGGGACCTACCCTCCTAATCGAGTAACTGCTAGTTCCCAGGGCATTCACAGGGAGCTGGAATGAGGAGCAGAACCTAGGCATTCTACTAGGAGATATGGGTGTCCCTTTGTATGTATTAACTTGTATGCCAGACATCCGCCCCTGTCAAAAAAATATTTTGATTGTATGGATAGTTAATTAAAAGTTACCATGAAAATATAGTTATGCAAAGGAAGCTGCAGAGTCTAGATGGAGAAATTTGCAGCAACTGGGCTTGGTGATCAGGACAAACTACCATAGCAGGATCCTGCAAACCTTGAACCATGTCTGGATCTCTGGGTAGCCTCATTACTATTACCCCAAATGCCCATTGGTCCTTGAAGTGAAAGAAAGATGAATACTGGTCAAAGTCTGGCATGCAGCCAGCCTCACTGTGTGAAGGGCTGCTCTAACATTAATCTTCTGGACGAGGCATGTGCGGAGGATGGATGGTCTCAGAAGCCGAAGAAAACCATTCTGGGGGGAGAGCTGAAGCAGAACAACTGCACACAAGCAAAGCAGGGGACCTATTTTGTCATTCAGTGACATTCAGTGCAACTGCCCGAGACTCACATGGGAAATGATGGTATCCCCAGGCTGTCTTAGATACATTTTATCAAATATATGGTGTATTTCCATGTCAGTAAATCCAGGTAATATCCTGGTTGAACTTGAGAAAGAAAATGTTGCAAAGATAATATAAGACCCATTATAATATTTTTTCTTGTTTTTAAGAATTTCACTAATGGAAAGTGTTAAAGAGGCTTCTTGTATATTATGTACTGTTAGCCTAACAGTTAATACTTCTGTATCCAAAACTGAATTACTTGGATTCAATTCTCAGCTCTGGTTCCTGACTCAGACTCCTTCTAAGGCATACCCTGGGAGTCAATGGTGATGACTCAAGGAAGTAACCTTTCTTGCCATGTGTATTGGAGACTGAGTTGTCTTCTGGCTCCCAAATTTGTCCCTAACCCTTCCTTAAATATTGATGACTTCTGGAAGTAAATAGTGGATGGAATCTCTCTTTCTTTCTCTCTCTCTCTCTCTCTCTCTCTCTCTCTCTCTCTCTCTCTCCCCCTTCTTTACTCCCTCCCCACTCCCAAGCATGTGTGTATATGTGTATATCTCTGCCATTTAAATGGGATTTCACATGCATCAGATCTTAGCAACATTGACTTCTTAATGTCCATTAATTGATGAAATTTTTTTTATAAAGATTTATTTTTATTATTTTTTCATTGAAAAGGCGGATATACAGAGAGGAGAGACAGAGAGGAAGCTCTTCCGTCTGATGATTCACTCCCCAAGTGAGCGCAACGGGCCGATACTATGCCCCGATCCGAAGCCAGGAGCCTCTTCCGGGTCTCCCACAGGGTGCAGGTTCCCAAAGCTTTGGGCCGTCCTCGACTGCTTTCCCAGGCCACAGGCAGGGAGCTGGATGGGAAGCGGGGCTGCTGGGATTAGAACCGGCGCCCATATGGGATCCCGGGCATGCTAGGCGAGGACCTTTAACCACTTGTGCCACCGCGCCGGGCCCTAATTGATGAAATTTTAACTGTTACCTGAAAAAGATTGCTAGTCCTCATGTACCCCCATAACCACTTCCTTGTCTTTAAAGTCCTTATTCCACTCTTTCTCTCCTCTCTTCTCCTCTCCTCTCCTCTCCTCTCCTCTCCTCTCCTTTGAAAATGAGAGATTTATTGACTGGCTGCAGGAGGTCTTGTACTTTGCACACCTCAGTTGACAGCAGTTTTTGAGAAGTGCTTTAACTGAAGAGAACTTTCTTAGTCATGGTTGTATCCTTTTCCTACTAATAGACTATATCCACTGACTGGTCAACTTGGGAATACAGAGATCCATCTACCTCTCTCCAACTGAGGGAACCTTCTTAGCTTCAAAATCCTCCATTCAAGTTTACAAGCATATCTTGCCTTTGTCTACTTCAATTCTTTTTCTCCCTTCCACATGTTTTACTGACAGTTGTTCTCCTGAACAACTTTCTAAACATTGTGCTCCATCTTAGAGCAGACATTATATAGAAAATGATTGATGACAGTTGACACACTTTTGTAAATAATTACGTATGACTGTTGTGTTGGAAGGATATAATGTGAGATATACATAAAGGGAGATTATGAGTATAATAAATTTAGTCAGAGAAGTAAGCAAGTTTCAGTTTCTGAGCATCAGTTTCCTTGTAACCTATCAAAGACCAATGTCTACCGACCAACTTCTCATATATGAGAGGTAAACTCCTTGGAACCTGACCCCAAACATCTCTGATATCTTTAATACACATCCTGGTCATCCAAGCACCTAAAATCCTGTTTTAGTGTTGGTATTAGTATTCTCTACCAGAAACTTAGTGAGAGCAGTGTCTTTGTACTACACCATGATAATCCCAAGGCTTTGTATAGGGAATGCAGGAAGAGTTAAGTATAAACTTGTGGAATCACTAAATGAATGTTGGCCAACACCTTGCCAAAGACATCATAGAATTCTTAAAAGAAGTAACTCTAAACAAGGATACAGAACTCGGTTCATGATGATATAAAACGTGACCCATCAAACCATTGAAAACTAATGCATAGCTAATAGTTAATCTTACATCTGAATTAAAACTATCAAGTCCACTTTGCCAGTGAACATATCCTGATGAAATCCATTATGTATCTGTATTTTTCACTTGTATCCTGGAGAGACAATGAAATATTACATCATTAAGAATTTATAAAAGCTACAAATTAGTCTGTTGGATTTTCTTGGTTGATGAAGGGAGTGAAGTTTTGAAAGCTCATGGAGAGCTGTAATATTTCATTCAAATGGCATTAAATCCATCATGCCCAGCCAGGCCTTTTAGCTCAATAGAAAGCTTGGAGGTCTCTAAAAGGATTTGTGGATCACAAATCCTCTGATGTTATTAGAAGGTGGAAACTTTGTCCTGAAGGTTCCACTACTGCTCTTAACTATGGATAAAATTTAACTTGAAAACTCAGACTTGCATTCTTAGGCTCTTTAGAACCCAGCAATGAAAATGTGGACATCTTAGAAATGTAAGTGCTTAGTAGCAAGCAGTTCACTGAAGTGAGCATTTGGGATTACTGGCATTGGCAAGTGATTATCCTAACATGATGAGTTTACAACAAAGAATAAATCTGCCAATAAAATAAACAATGGACATGAGAATTCTGGATTAGTAAGAGTTTTTTTCTCTTCCTGATATTATTTATGTATTTGGTTCTTGTGTTATAGCAGATTCAGAATAGTTTCTCAGATGTCTAATCCATCACCTGATTTTTAATTAAATAGGTTTAAAAATCAAAATTACAAAGAATTAGTGAAGCGTCTCATTTTTTAATGTTTTTATATGTGAAATGTATATGAATTTGTAGTGTGAAAGTTGAGATCATGATAAACAATTGAGGATTGTGTGCCATACATATATGAAAGTATGTACATCGGGAAAGGATTAAGGTTTGATTGCACTAGCAAGCTAAAGTAAGCCTATGGGAATGAGTAGAAAGCAAAATGCTCATGTGTTGGACTGAAGGTAATGTGAATATCATATGTGCATTAGTTTCTTTAGTCAGTACCTTTCTAGTCCCATGAGTGTGATGTCAAGGAAGACTAAAGAGGAGACCCACATTTTAGAGATGGGATTTTCTAAGCGCTGCTAAAATACCTTCCCAGTTATAAGCTGATACATTTATTCTCCAAGGCTGCATGCTATATGAATGCTTTTGTAAGGATACTGTGGAACAGAAACTGTCAGTGTTTTTCACAAAACTACCCAAATCCAAGAGGTATTAGGATAGATTGCAGCCCCCCCCCCAAAAAAAAAGACTGAAAGGACTGTAAGGTTGAATTTTTTTTCTTTAAAGATAATCACTTTCAATAGTTCATGTTTACATAGGACCTTCTGTTCTAAATTGTAGTACTTGGACATTGTAAAAACTCAGATATGAAGAAAAATTAGTGAGGCTATTGGGAAACAGGAAAATATAGTTAGAATTTGAGAAAGCTGTGTTCTGTCATAACCACTGTGACCCTCAGGAGTTGAATGATTGTGTTAGTAATGAAAATCAGTCCAGTTTAGTGGATACTTGCTATGTACCAGATAAGCACTCATAAGTTAGTTCAATAAGCAAAACAAAAGCAATCATTTGGCAAAGCAGTTAAGACTATTTAAATCCTAGTGTGATGGCCTAGTGGCTAAATTTTCACCTTGCGTGTACTGGGATCCCATATGGGTACTGGTTCCTGTACTGGCTACTTCACTTCTCTTTCAGCTCCTTGCTTGTGGCCTGGGAAAGCAGTACAGAATGACCAATGTCTTGGGACCAGCCTGGGAGATTCACAAGACTCTCCTGGTTCCTTGCTTTGAATTGGCTCAGCTGGAGCCATTGCAGCCATTTGGGGAGTGAACCAGCACACAGTAAATCTTTCTCTCCTTCTTTCTGTAAATCTGTCTTTCCAATAAAATTAAATGAATCTTTAAAAAAAAATTTTAAATAAAGCTTAATAAAGAAACAACTCTACTTGGAATATTCCTATGCCATATCAGAACTTACTACTAATCAGATTCATTCTGGTCCAACCACAGCTTTGCAGGGACATTTGAGGAGTGAACTGTAAATAAGAATTATCTCTATGCTATCTATCTATCTATCTATCTATCTATCTATCTATCTATCTATCTATCTATGCTATCTATATTCCTTCTAAGTATAAATTTTAGAAATTATAGGAATATTAAGGAGTTCAATATGATAACTTACTGGTGCTAAAAAAAAATGAGGTCGAATTAAATTGAGCCAAGAGGTTAAATACACTCTTAATATTTTGTGAATCTTTGCCAATGTCATAACCTTTTTAACTCAGCACAGAGACAAGTTAGATGACATACTCCCACAGTGTTCTGGTAACAAGTTGCTATGGAGGTAATAAAAGTGTAATGACAGTTTGCATTGCTCAACCTACTCGCCTTCTTTCAATCAAGAATGAATACCAGAATTTAAGTAATTAAAAGTGACTTTCTTGTGAGGGTAATTTTTAATCTACTCTAATTAAATCATTGACAAACTTATTATTTTATAAAAAGCAGCAAATTATATCTGGCACACAGGAAATTTAATATAGGATATCAGTGAGCTGTATCCCTATATAGTGAAGGCTGCCTCCAGTGAACATAGGTATAATAGCATAGACCAATTATTGAGTAGCTGCATATGTTGGTGAAAGTGTGATTGTTAGCCATCTGATGAAGTGAGATGTAGGACTAACCTATGATTTCATAGTATGAGAGGAGTGTAGGAAGTGGATGGGTTCAAAAAATTAGAAGACAGAGTTCCCAACTGATGTTCTCATACCAAACAGCCTTTCTTGGTGTCTTTTTTTTTCCCCCTTTCTCTCTTTAATCTCCTCCTCGCTTTCATTCTTTTTTATCATTATTCTAAGCCTTCTGGAAACTGAAGAGATCTAACACAACATTATACTATAATGCAGTGTTCCAAAAGATCTTTGTGCCACTAAAGACCTTATTCTTAATGTTATATTTGTGTTAATGTTGTGAGTTTGGTGGTTGTACTGAAGTTATATAGGAGGATATTATAATCAAAACACACTGAAGATTGATGGAATGGTAGAACATCATATTGACTATTGCTCTTAAATCGTCCAAAAAAAATGTACAATTCAGAATTTTTTTTCTGTATGTATAAGGCATGTTCTAAATGTGAATGAATGAAAAAGGATAAGTTGATAAGTGTCAAGATATTGTTTCCACAAATTAACAATTTATTTACAACAAGTATCAGAACAGGACCAAGCCACATGGTCACTTTGACAGCTAGGCACAAAAGAGAGAATACCTGGTGCCAAAGTGCTTTTCATAGTCCAGGAAAACACCTCAAATCATCAACTTGAAATATAACCCATAAGAATTAACAAACATTTAAATAAATATGTTGTTTGGTCAGCTTTGTTTACTATTACACTTAATACTTATACAATTTAGAAATGTTTTAAGTTCTTTAAAGAGTGAGATTTCAGGTTTTTTTTTCCATTATTATTGATCAAGAGCCTCATTGTATGACTCAGCATCCAACTATCTCAGTTGGGTTTGAGAAGATCATCTTCAGATCTTTTTGGAGATCCTACTTCATACCGCATGAAAGTTATTAAAATGTTTCCATTCTTCAGCGAATGTATTCGTTTACTATAGGCATTTGGCAACATTTTTTTATTATTTTACTTCTAGAATTCTTTTTATGACTGATAAATAAACTCATTTCACTTATAGTTGACTGATTGTTTTTTTAGCACTTATTTCACAAGCCTGGGAAATCTCAGTGTACCAAGATGGGCCCCTAAACTGCTTTCAAATATATCGAAAATTGTATAAATATTAAGTGTAATAGTAAATAAAGCTGATCAAATGACATATTTATTTAAATATTTGTTAATTCTTATGGGTTATATTTCAAGTTGTTGTATCTTTACAACTGAATATTATAGTTTCTATTACACAGTTCCCCTGCTTACTATATGTATGTGCATTTTTACCTCTATATTTATTGATCTTTTATTTTACATAAAACTTGTCTTATATCAGAGAGAAAATATGATAATTTGTCCTTTTGGCATTGACTGATTTCACTGAGCATAATAGTCATTAATTGGGCCTATTTTGTTATAAATGATAGATCTTTAGTGGCTAACTTGGCCAGAGGTGTAGTGGTCACTGACACACTTGTGGATGTGCCTGCTCTACTACTTTCATTGATTTGAAGGGACACCTCTTAGCATTGTGTGCCTTCTCTTATCTTGTAAAGCCAATATTGTTTCTTAGCATGTCCAAATTATTTCTCTTTGTGCAGTGCTTCGAAACATTCAAAGTTGGCCAGCGTCTCACAAACCAACCTAGTCAAGCCAGCTGCTGTTGAGACTCATGCTGCCTGCAGGATCTCACATAAGCTTTTGCCACAGACCTATGAAGTACCAGCCATGAGAAGGTACATGGAGTACTAGGAGCACACATCATCCAGTTACAGAGGGGAATCTTCAGGTGAGTCATGTTTCAGCATTTGTGGTTTATGAGTGGGTCTCTTGATGAAGTCAGCAAGCCGTTTAGCAGAATTTGCAGGTGGCTCTTAAGAATTGTGTGCTCCCTGCTTATGTCTGTCCCCAGGTGATTTTCTTTATTTTTATATATATTTTATATATAGAACACTAATCCCCTAAGTGTTCTGAATGGGGTAAGTCAGAAGTATTCCTCTTGATAGTGAGTGGCAAATCCATCAAGCCTAGTACTTACTTCTCTCTCACTTTGCCTGTAGAAGAAACTGCGATCTCAGGGACCAGGGACCTCTATTTATGTCAAGTTGTGCCACCTTGAAGATAGGTAATGTGAATAAGTCAATCTGTTCTACTTCCCTTGTTTAAAGTATCCAATCTTCAACATTTTTTACCACTGGAATGAAAGATTCTCAGGTATACTTTGGATATTTTTCCTCTACTAATGTTTGGGTAAAGCAACATTTATGTAAGGGTGATAGGGGGACCTCCCATTTCCTAACTTTCTGGCATTACTCTGTGGAAACTTACTTTTATTAATTGTTCCCAGAATCTATCATCAGTTGGATTAGTTTTAATAATGACTTTCTTAATATGTTAATATAAGAGGCTGGAATCTAACCTAAATTTTCTGAAATCAGTAGATTTTTTTTTTCTTTACCATGGGCCTGTAGAATTTCCAGCCTCGTACACAACGGGCATCAGACATGCAGTTTGATGCAGTAATAAACAAATGGAAGAATGAGTGAATTAACCAGTGAAAGAATCATAGACTATAGATAAATGAATATGCTAGGAGATCTAATTTAGGGTTAATAGAAGATACATACTTATAGATAATTTTGCAGTGATAATACATGTGGGTTTGCACTTTAATTCTTCAATGTGATTGATTCTTGGAATAATGTCTAGAGCTTTCTGAACTTGAGATAAAAGCTCCATCTGTACACAGTTGTACTGTGGTGCGAACATTCTTCAATTCTTCCAGGATTAGGGTGCAGCAACAAACTGTGCTCAGTAGCTGCACACACACACTCCTGTTAAAATGCTGTTTCTTCACTAACCAGAAAAATGTAGTTAAGACCCTTTGGAAACGTGAAATAAAATTTCTTCTCTTTCTGTTGGACTGTAACAGAATTAGTACATTGCGGAAGAGCTATTTCTGTTATTTCTGTTCCAGCTCGTTTTGTGAAGCAATTTCAGGAGATACAAAATAACGAAAAATTTTATAAGAACTTTATATGTGAATTCTTTGTTATTAGAGATTTTAAAAATTACCTTAAAGAAGGCAAGCAGGTCTGTTACTGTGTCAACAATCTCTGAATACAGATAACCTGCTTTTTCAGTAAATTTTAAAATCTGAAACTTTTGTGACAGCATATTTGTTATTATTGCCAGAAATGAGTTGTATATCATTAAATATGAAGTTTTTGCATTTGCTGAACAAAATAAACACATTATTAAAGGTCTCTATATACTACTCTTGATAAAATATCTAGGACACTCTTGTTAAAAGGTGGCACTCGCATGCCAGTGGGTGATGTTGGCATGTGCTATTGCTTGAAAGGGCAAAATCTGCCTTCTTTCTCACACTTGGCTTGGATGGTTACCTTGATTTAATCGTAGTGAACAAAATGTCAAAATGTAAGTCTGCCCATTGTTCCAGTTCTTCTTACTTCTCACGTTTTAATTGAGAAACAATCTGAGTCCAAAGCCAAATAATTTTCCTGAAGAGAATGACAGTTGTGTTTATCCCAACCAGGTTTCTCCTCTCTCCTTTCTCATCTGCTTTAGGTACCTGCATACATTTTATGTGTGTCACAATCTGTTTATTATGTATTCCTTTTTTTGAAATTAAAATCCTTCTTTTTCACAAGAGGAGGGGCAATGTTAGTTTTCCCCTTCTATTTATTCTCACAATTGCTAGAATATCAACTATACACTAAATTCTGGAAAATCATATAGTAATTTGCCATGTAACTAAATATTTCATTGATTTACTTTAAAATATTGAATATTGCCCAATTGGCTGTTTTTAGTTATTAGGATTTTTTTTTAAATTAAACTTAGCCTTTAAGAAAGTATTTTACATGTCTCCATTTTTTAGAAACTAAAGAATGGAAATAGGATTAACCATAATAATGGTTTGCTTATTTTTTCTACTACCATTGACAAAAGTAAATGCCTGAAAGCTAAAATGTCTTAACTTGCTCATATAATCGTACTTGTTGTTTCTGCTAACCCTAGGAGGGCAGTGGTATTTCTTGTGTTTTTGTATGCATGTCCGTCAGATTTGCCTGAACAACATATTAACCTGTAGACTTTTGAAACATTTGTGTCTATCCTGTTTCTCATTTCATGATTTGTGAATTGGAGACGAATTATCTCTTTTCTTAAAGTTATTTGATGTATTCTAATGCACAGTTAGTGAATAAAAGAGCCCATTAGAGGCTAAGTCATCAAGATCACACTGATAGATAATAAAGCTGAACCTGAGCTTCACCCTGAAAAGTCATTTTTTACTCCAATTATAATCAGTGGTCATTTCTCTACTTCAATAAGTGATCTCAAATTAATGCGTCAATGTCATTATTTACTCAGCTCTGATATTCCACTCGTATAACCTTACTTAGCCAATGCTTACAATGATTGTGAACCGCACAGATTATATGGATGTAGGGGTATTCAGCATGAGATGATGAAAGATGAAAAGTTCTCTTAAATGGAAGAATACCGAGTACTTAAAGTATAAGCTTAAAAACTTTTAAAACAAATTCTACTATCTAAAACACAAATGAAGGAAAATCTAAAAAAAAAAGACATTGCAGCAATAAACAGAAAAATGGGAGATGGACTTGAAAAGTAGTGCATTGAAGACAGGAAATCGTTTTTCAAGAAGATGGAAATTTTCTGCAGTGTTAGGTTCTGAAAGGTCAGGAAAAGTGAACTCCAAGTGACGTGGTGATTTCTCAGTGATGATTAAGACTGCTGCAGCTTATCAATAGGAGATGAAGGAAGTTGGAGTGGTTGATGAGTGGGTAGAACGTGAGGAAAGCAAGAGGACACAGAATGCCAAGGGTAGGTGCACAAGTTTACTTCAGACATGAGGAAAGATATTAACTTTGCATGAGGAAAAAAACGAGGAGATATCCTTAAAGGGCAGCCATTTTTCATTTCTCCTGAGCCCATAGATATGATAGGTCGATTGTTCCGAGTTATATTCCACTGACTTTAGCTGGGCTTGCCAATGTAGGTGCAGTCAAATGGCCAAGTAAGCTATGGGTTGGTTAATCTGATTCTACAATGGATGCAGCTCATTTACCCAGCATGTTGTTACTCACGCGGTAGTAGGTTGGACCCGACCTCTTGTGTTAGTGGTAGTAGGATTGTGAGGGAGGGTTGGGGTATTGTTACAGGCGTAAACGTGTGTGCTAGTTAAACCTTAAGAAGCCATACAGCTTTGTTTGTAGACAGAGTTTTGCAGGCTCAGTGAGGTCATAGGAGTTAACTTTGATTTCATACAATTGGTGTCTTTGTTAAAATAATTGAGAATCTATCTATAATCTATCTATCTATCATATATCTATCATCTATCTATGTAATGTGGGGACTCATTAAAAGAGTTTATCTTCAAACCAGGGCATTCAAAAAGAACCTGTTAATACTGCCAACCTGATCTTGGCCTTTCAGCTTGAAGAACTGAGAACAAACAAGAGACAGTGGTATTTAATTTTGGCAGCTAGAGTAGTCAGATATAAAAACAAAGAAACAAAACATATATGCCCTTTTTCAAGACGCTGTTTATGTTAGTATGCTACTATGCTGTTGGCAAAAGCAAACTACACATCCACACTCTGATTCCCAAGTGTGAAAGAATCCTAAAATTACAGGAAATGCCTTCACTGGAGGCAGTCAAACAACAAATCCAACAGAGATGAGAAAAATGAATTTGAGAAACTCTTCATATAGCTGTTCCTCAATGTGTACCTTTGGAGAGAAAGAAATTGCTCTCTCATCTTCTGCTTAAATCACCAATCCTTTTGGATTTGAGCCTTATGACATCACTTATTCTTACTTTTCTCCTAAGTATCCTGTTTTTATATTTAGTCAGTATGGCAATTAGGATTCAGATGTAGTTATAGCAACTGATAGAGAGGATGGATGTTTGGTTATTTTCTGAGTTTTGTCAGATTAAGAAGAAACTACTCAGTCGCTATGGAATTGATTTTGTTTTGTTTATTTAAATGATAGATAATATTTAAAACAATTGTAAGTGGGAGACAGTGCAGATTGAGAAAGGGTGGAGAATAAAGGATATAACAGATACCATTAGATTGGGGAAGAGATTATATATTGTAGTAGTAGTCAAGCAATATAGTTGAAAGCATAAATCAAGTTATTAGAATTTATTATTTGAAATTATAGTGGATTTAGTGATGACAAGATTTAGGATGCATTCATAGATCACAGATCATAAAAGATACTGAGAAAATTTCAGGAAAGTGAGGTTGAAGTGACTGAGAGGCAAGTGTGTCTGTGTGTGTGGAACTCTTCTGATCCAGTAGGATAGATTTGGTGGGAGAAAACACAAAATAATCATGTCTTTAAAAATAAATATTTATTTCACGAGGTGTGAATGACACTGAAATTTCCTTCCTCTGACTATATCTGAATAATTACTATTGAATATACATATTGGGCCAAAAATTTCATTTATATGAATAATTGCCTTATAATTTGCTGGATCCCACTCTTCCAATAATAAACATAAAACGCAGCAAAGGTGAAACACTAGGCAGATCAGTTGGGTGGGTTAGTTCCAATAGTTCTCTGTGTAAATGCCTACTTTTTAGAAGCACTGAAATAAGTGAGCTAGATCAGGACAGATTAATTCCTACCTCCAAAGTTAAAAACAGAGTTGGAACTATCAGTTGAAGAAAAGGACAAGGCTCAGGTTACATGACTGGCTGCTGTATTTTTTCCCCTAGCCTTTTTCTTGACAGATGGTCCTCGAATTTCTCGTCTTCACCCTTCTGCTTTGCTAAACCAGTCTTTCTTTCTTACATTCCTGAGATCTGAGGGGCTCAGCTGTCTTCAGTTATTTTTTTTTTGTATGTTTATATAGCACCTCTAATTGTAGTCTTTTTTTGAATAAGGTTAACAGTCTTCAAGAAAGATGTCCTCAATTTTCTCCCCAGCTAAAAAATGCTACATCCGAGATCAGCCAGAAATAAAGGTATAATTCCCTGGACGGAACTTAGCTATACTCTGTACTTTTCTCCCTACATATATTTTTGTTTGACAATAATAATATTGGATAGTTTTAAGAGGCAGGTATTCTGATGGTGCTTTCAAGATATCCCACCTTTTAAAAATTTTGTTCGCTGCAAGTGGACATAGAGGAAATATAGGCACAGGTCTGAAGTGCGAGATAAACACCCCTCTTCTGTGGAACCTATCCAGTGTGTCCTAGGCACAACTAGATGTACCAACATTCCATCAACATAACCATCAGTAGGCTCTCTACAATAGCATTTAACGCCTGTGTCACACCTTTCTCTTTTATTAGATTATGGACTCTTCAGGCACAAAGTGTTTAACTTTGTAATCTTGAAATGACCCACGACTTAGTCAGTGTTTGCTACTTAGTAACAACTGATCTATCAAGCGTTATTGCCAAGAACTCACCAAGAAATTTACTATTCTTCATTCAGCTCTCTTAAAAAGCAATAAATGGTAGCAACTATTTACCCAAACAGGAGTTAGGGGAGAATTCCAGGGAAAAGGATTGTATATTAAGCCGCAAATTAACAGAAAATGCAATTACTGTGAATCTGTTACCATCCCATGTGCCCAGAATGAAGGCTTTTAAATGTGAAGGGATGGTGCTGGACCTCACCATGCAGTAAGGACTCAGATTACAGAAGTATTTATTTATATCAATCTAGAGTTTGTGATTTTTTAATAAAGATTTATTTACTTTAATTGGCAAGGCAGATTTACAGAGAAAGGGACAGAGAGAAAGATCTTCCCTCTGCTAATTTGCTTCCCAAGCTCCACCATGGGAACTGAGCTGTTACAAAGCCAGGAGCCAGGATGTGTCTCCAGATTTCTCAAGGACGGCAGCAGGAACAAGAAAGGCACCTACACGGCATAACAATAACAGCGCTTTTAGGCAAAGGATGAATCAGTTGGGCCATCATGCCAACCCCAGTGCTTATGATTCTTATATCAAGCAAAATAGTCATTTAGTGAATAACTAAAACCAGTAGTAATAATGCTTATGTTGTTGATTGAGCTATTTATACAAAGGTAATAGTTGTCATAAACCAACATATTCATATTTAGTTTTCATATTCTCTAATGTATTTCCACAAACATTTACGTCTGTAATTTATAGATGTAGTTTTTCTTCAGGGAGAGCAAATGTATAATTTCTCTCTATGTGAAGTCTATTAGAGGTTTTAAGAAGGTGTAGGCTATAAATCAGGTAAAATTTAGTGACTGTAATATACAAAACCATTTGAATAAATAGGAAAAATGTTTTTAACAGAATTGTTTAGTCATAAAAATGGAAATTTTAGCTGAATTTATGCTTATGTAATCTTAATTATGTTCCTTATAATTTTAAACTATACACATAAAGTAGGTACTGATATAATTTTTCAGTTCCATTAACTTAAACAAGTTCCATTTTAGCATCCATTTATGTTAGTAATACTCCTCCCAAGAAAGGTAATTGCCACATAGAAAAACAATGTCAACCTTTAACTCTTCTGTAAAGATATTTAAATATAATAGGAACAAAAATTTGTGAAAACAGACTGAGTAAAATTGTGACACTTTGTCTTGCCTTACTTATTATGGATAATGGATGTGCAAAACATATTGGTATTTCCTAGTGTAATAGAATATTATAGTAACAAATATTATAACCATGTTGATTATACTGTAGTCTTAAGCGTAGGCTATAACTACAATATATTCAGTAGGGTAATTAAATAATCAATTGGATGTAACTAAAGAGGAAGATGGCAAGCCCTGGCCCTGAAATGCCAAAATTTACCCCCAACAACAAATTACAGCAACAAGCCACCACTTCACTGTATTAAGAATTCTGAGATAGGCAATAGCTTTTCCATACCCGACCCCTACTCAATCTGTAATGTATTTTATATTTTCAGGCTTTTTGTTCACAGACAGTTCAAGGATTGTCCATTACCTAGTTTCACCTTTTATGATGACCTCAATCATTTTTTTTTGCAGTTAGGTACATAGGTTTGCTTTACATCAATAACATTCAGTAAGTGATAATAATATAATTAAATGATAGTATTTATAATATTTAACATTACAAGATATTTCAGTATCTATAGGTCAATTTTTTAAACACAAATGAAGATCTTCCTGAGATCTCTTAAACTAGCACACAGTTTTTCACATTTTTATTTATTTGAAAAGCAGGATTCATTCTTCTCTTGAGTGTCAAAATGAAAGAGAATGAGAGAGAGCTTCCATTTGTAGGAAGTCTCTAACTTCCTGCAAGGGAATAGGGCTGGAATGAGAAGAGAACCCCAGGTCAGGAATAAACTCTGGGTCTCCTGTGTGGGCAGTAGCAATTCAGTCATGGGCACTGCTGTTGCTGCCCGCTGGGGTTTGCCTTGGCAGGAACTGGAGTCAGAAAAGGAACTGCGAATCCAAACTAGGAGCTCTGATGTAGGATACAGACCACTCAGCTGCTAAGCAGCTGCTCCAAAGAAGCCACATTTTATTCTATGGCCTTGATGTATTGTCATAAAGACTGAGGAAATTTGAAAAGAAAAATGTAGTGCCAGGCTACTTTCAGAGACACTTGTCTCTGATTTCCTGCTAAAGTGAAGTGTGAAAACCCAACCCTTATAAAATAGAGAAGGGAAGAAGGAGCTGATGTGAGCCATCCAGCTCAGCTTCCTAGGGAAGAAAGCAGGGTGAAAAAGAACAGGACCTCCAGCAACTCCCAGTGCCTTTTCTACCTTCACCCTTGACCTGGCACTGGGATTGAGAGTGATCTCAGTATGATCTACTTGTAGCTAGAAATAGCCCCACAAACTTAGATTTGAACATTTTTTTTTAAAGATTTATTAACTTTTTATTGGAAAGGCAGATATACAGAGAGGAGGAAAGACAGAGAGGAAGATCTGATGGTTCACTCCCCACGTGGCCGCAATGGCCAATCTGAACAGCAATTGCAACTGAGCCATCCGAAGGCAGGAGCCAGGAACTTCCTTCAAGTCTCCCATGCTGATGCAGGATTCCAAGGCTTTGGGCCGTCGTCGACTGCTTTTCCAGCTCACAAGCCGGGAGCTGGATGGGAAGCGGGGTTGCTGGGATTAGAACCGGTGCCCATATGGGATCTGGGCACGTTCAAGGCGAGGACTTTAGCTGCTAGGCCACCACACCAGGCTCTGAAAAATTTTTAACTGTGTGTCTTAGGTATATTGCTGAAACTTCTGTAAGCCTTCTGACCTAAAAGGTGTGATCATTTGCAAGTTCATGAGGAACAGCTGAAATGAAGCAGTTATAACTGTACCACTGTAGGGCCCAGAAATTAGTGGAATATGATTATTCTGCTGGCCATGGAGTACAGTTAGGCTGAATTTCTAGTGTGACTTGGAATTCTGTGGCTTTCCAAGAAGTGAACATTATAGTGAGAATTTTTTTTAGAATTAATTTATTTTTTATTTGCAAAGTCAGATATACAGAGAGGAGGAGAGACAGAGAGGAAGATCTTCCATCCGATGATTCACTCCCCAAGTGACCACAATGGCCGGTGCTGTGCCCATCTGAAGCCAGGAGCCAGGAACTTCCTCCAGGTCTCCCACGTGGGTGCAGGTTCCCAAGGCCTTGGGCCATCCTCGACTGCTTTTCCAGGCCACAAGAGGGAGCTAGATGGGAAGCAGGGCCACCAGGATTAGAACAGGTGCCCATATGGAATCCTGGACGTGCATCGTGAGAACTTTAACCCTATACACTATCACGCTGGGCCCTATAGTGAGAATTTTAAGGCACCAAGGCAAATAGTGAAGAGAGACATTTGCAGATTTAACGTCTACATTTTTTCATTAATATTGCTTTGAAATATAGCATGTGCAGCTTCGGAAAATATTCATTGCCGTAGTGCTCTTATTACTCTATGTGGCTCAAAACATATGCACATTATTTCTTTCTAATAGCAACCTACACATAAACATGAGATAAATCATTTTTTTAAAAGTGTGTTTATTTGCTACTATTTGAAAGGCATAGTTTTAGAAGGGAAGTGATGAAATAAAAGGATGGAGGAAGGGAAGAGACGGAGGGAGAGCAAGAGTGAGGGAAAGTGAGGGAGAATCACCACCTGCTGGTTCACTGCTCAAATACCTCCAGTAACCAGGTTTGGGGAAAACCAAACCAAGTTGCCTTGAACTCCATCCAAAGCCTGAGCCAGCATCTGCTGTTTCTAGAATGCATTAGTGTGAAACTGAATTGGAGAAGAGTTGAGACTCGAACTAACACTCTGATTTGGGATATGGGTGCCCCAAGTGACAGCCTAACACCGGCCCCGGGGTAAATCATTCCTTCTATATTGAAAAAAAGTAAAGCAGCAATCTCAGAATTTATGCAAATTTTTCCTTTGAAGTTTTCTTCACAGTGCCTAAACACAAGCAACTCAAGCATGAAATAACTCATATCAGCCTATTCCAAAATCAGAGTCAAGAGCTGTAACATTTTCCAAATGATAAAATTGAGGAACATATTAATGCACAATATAAAATGCAGCCTAGAAACAATTTTTGAAGAGAAAATAGAGAATATGCTATCAAAGATTTAAAAACGAAATTGTAGTGATCTTGTCATAATGCTTTTGTGTTACTGAGAAAGCCATGATACTCAAATAAATTAGCTAAAGGCACTGAGTTGGTGGAAAATGAACTCTGTTACCATGACAACCTGATTTGAGATTCGCAAGGTGTATATAAGCAAAGTATTAGCTAAATGCTGAGGCAGCATTTGACATGTGTAAGAGAAGTATCTCTCCTGAATGTAAATCATTATCTATTGATGATGCATCAGCATGAATACTAAACTGTATGAATTTGAAGGTCTGAGGGTTTCCTTTCAGCTAGATTTCTCATATTCCTTTTTGAGATTGTGGCTTTCCAGATAATGTGACCACAGAGAATTTGCCTTGTCCAGAAAATGAAGAAGATGGATAGCTGTGGTCTTAACGTCCTAACTAGTGAGATGTGTGATGTTTGGATGCTTTTGGTTTCAAATTCTACCAGTTGTTAGAAAATGTTTGCCTTCAATCGCTTCAAAATATCCCTTTCCTAATTTGGCATATGTTTAGACATAGGATAATTTGGGGCAAGTATGAACTGTCTGTTCACATTAGCTTAAGTTTTACAACAAGAAAATTTATTGGAAGCACACAAGTGTTAGCATATGGTGAAGAAATGGTCCCACATCTTAATGATGACTTGGGAGTAGTATTGCAAAGTTGCCATCAACTTTGTTGTGTGCTTTCTGACTTGCTCTCTGTCTCCTTATCATTGGCATTGCCATTCTCACTTCTCTGCTTTTATTTATGTCTTTACATTTTGGTGTTCTCTACATGTTTTTTTTTTTTCTTTTTTTTTTCCTGGTGCCAACATTTATTGTTCTACATGAATATGGGCCAATGAACCTGCCTCAAAAAAAATTTAATTTACAGTTTGGTTCCTGCACTCACTAGAAATTATCAAAGACAGTAGTTTCCAAAATATTTTTATGAGTCCCATTGCTATGGGTTTCTGTACTTAGATAGGCACAGATGGAAAGAATTCAGTAATAAGCTTCCCCTGTTGCTGCATTCCTGGGCTCAGGGAATCAGCTGAACACCCAGAGTTTCATTTTCATTCCCTGAAGATAGAACCCAAACTCTACTGAGCTCAAGTGTACACGTGATTGTACTCCTACACACACACACACACACACACACACACACACACACGTGCGTGCGCGCACGCGCCTACATGAAATTAACTTTAAAGCAATGGAATAATTTGTTTCAAAAATATTTTGTTTTAAAATGTTTAGTTGTGGGCCCGGTGCGGTGGCGCAGTGGTTAAGGTCCTTGCCTTGCACGCCCAGGATCCCATATGGGCGCTGGTTCTAGTCCCGGCAGCCCCTCTTCCCTTCCAGCTCCCTGCTTGTGGCCTGGGAAAGCAGTCGAGGACGGCCCAAAGCTTTGGGAACCTGCACCCACGTGGGAGACCCGGAAGAGGCTCCTGGCTTCGGATTGGCACAGCATCAGCCGTTGCGCTCACTTGGGGAGTGAATCATCGGCGGAGGATCTTCCTTTCTGTCTCTCCTCTCTGTGTGTCCATCTTTCCAATAAAAATAAATCTTTAAAAAAAATGTTTAGTTGTTTTTGTTGGAAAGGCAGATTTACAGAGAGGAGAGACAGAGAGAAAAATCTTCCATCTGTTGGTTCACTCCCCAAATGCCTGCCTTTGAAGGCTGGAGCTGAGCCAATCTGAAGCCAGGAGCAAGGAGATTTTTCTAGGTTTCCCATGCAAATGCAGGATCCCAAGGCTTTGGGCCATCCTCTGCTGTTTTTCCAGGCCACAACTAGGGTGCTGGATTGGAAGTGGAGCAGCCGGGACTTGAACTGGCACCCATATGTGTTGCCTTTGCTTACAGATGGAGGTTTAGCCAATTGAGCCATCACACTAGTCCCTGTTTCAAACAATTTTAAAGTTGTGTTAAAGGTAATGCTTTGTAAATCCAACATGATGGTTCAGTGGTTAGATTCTTACCTTGTCTGTCTTTCCAATAAAAATAAATAAGTCTTTAAAAATCAACCTTAGCTGAGAGTTTCTACTGGTGAAATCTGGGAACATACTTTTTTTTTTTTTAATGGAGTGTTGTTTTTTTTAACATAAAAAGAAATTATTTTCTTGCAAATTATCAAAGTACAGTAGTTTTTGTATGAAAACTAGAGAAGAAAAAAAAAGAATTTTAGGGCAAAGCCATATAGTATGATGGGATGTATTTATACTACTAAGCAGGTTTCAGAAATACCTTTAAATCTAACTTGGATGAGGTATAGTCATCACATAAAATGTGTCAACAAAGTATGTCAGGTAGCAAAGAGATAGGTTCTTCTGAAATATATTCTCTCATCTATTAATGGACAAATGTATTGGCAATGTAGCGATTTAGCTAACAAATGCATCTCCTAGCCCTTCGTGTGGGTAAGTGTGACCCACTGTTTCCAGTGGAATCTATGGTCTGGTAGATAATGTGTGTTCTTCATCTGCCTTTAGCAACAGCCCAGGTCGACTGGGAAGATAAGGACAAAGCCACGTGTGGAGATTGAAGTAAAGTTGATTTCAAACAATGAAAACCCAGATAACTAAGTACTGTAAAGCTTTTTGTCAGTGTAGACTCCTTAACTTGGACTTTTTGTTATGGAGGAAAATTATTCATGCTGATGAATATACACTGTGTAAGCATTAAGAAACATATAAAAAATTTTCATGGAAAATACAACTAGAAAGCCAATTTATTTTTGGTGCAGAAATATGGAAATAAGTGCATGTTTTCATAATAACATTTTGCATGAACTTTTTGAACACATATACATGGATTTCAAACTTTTGCATCAAATTGATTTTACTGCCATTTTGCATATGCTTTTTTATAGTGCCTTATGTATAGCCTGCAAAAATAAGTCAAATCATGTTTAATTAGTTTACTCCTTACATATTTTAAGTTGTCAAACTAAGATTTTTATCACAAATGTAATAGTTTCAAAATACGTTTTCTGGCCAGTTATTTCCAGGATGTTGGTTCTCAATACAATCTGCTTCTGAAGCCGAAGCGTAACATGCCATCCTCTCCTTCTCACTGTGTTTCCTGGATTTAGATAACAGATTGTGGAATTTATCCTTCATAATTTTATGACTCTGTGTGTTTCTGTGTGTGTGTGCTTGTATTGTTTCTTTGAGAAGCCCAACTAATACAGGTGGATAGGTGAATGAAAGCATAAATAGGAAGATAACATTTGAACTGAAAAACAGAATGGGGAAAGTACATAAATGAAATAATAAAGAGAGATAAATGAAGGAGGAAGCTTTTCTTATTTAGTAAAGGAATAAAACTACAGGATTCACTTCCTGAATTTTTATCTTTTTTCCTAGGTTTCTTAGCTGTCACAAGCTCTGATATTGTCCCCCCCCCTTTGATGCCTAGATGATTTATACCTAAGGGTAATTTCATCTCGTAAAATTGATCACAGGCAGAGGAATGCTCTTCTTCCTACAGAAAGTGAAAAGGACATACCAGCACAGGCAAACACTGTGGACAGTCCTAGAAGGGATTATTTGGGGTCATCCGAACTAGGCTGTGGCGTTTGATGGTGTGCACAAGGATACCATGCAGTGATGGCCTGAGCTGGGCTGGGCTGGGCTGGGCTGGGCTGGGCGGGGCTGAGCTGGGCTGGGCTGGGCTGGGCTGGGCAGGGCGGCACTGGGCTGGGCTGGGCTGGGCTGGGCAGGGCGGCACTGGGCTGGGCTGGGCTGGGCTGGGCAGGGCGGCGCTGGGCTGGGCTGGGCAGGGCGGGGCTGAGCTGGGCTGGGCTGGGCAGGGCGGGGCTGAGCTGGGCTGGGCTGGGCTGGGCTGGGCTGGGCAGGGCGGGGCTGAGCTGGGCTGGGCTGGGCTGGGCTGGGCTGGGCAGGGCAGGGCTGAGCTGGGCTGGGCTGGGCTGGGCTGGGCTGGGCAGGGCGGCACTGGGCTGGCCTGGGCTAGGCTAGACCGCAGCATCTAACAATTCACATGAGATTTGGGGACGGGAGCAGAGCTGACAAAGCTGCATCCACTAGTATTTGCATTGGCTGGTGCAGGTGATGGAACAAGCCTGACTCCACATTGGCTGGTATACATGAGTCAACTCGAAGGCGCCCCAGACAAGGATTCTTGGGTACTCCTCTACTAGGTTGGTGGACTCAAACACTCAACACAGGGTAAATCACAGGATATGTGGTCTGACCTTGGATTGAATGTATTGGAACTAGGCGTCCTCAGTTGTTAATGCCTGTACAGTGGACAGTGTGCCCAGATGCATACAGGGGACATGACAGCCAGCTCATCGAGGTCAGCAGAGGATGTTAAGCACCTCAGATCACAGGGAGAAACTACTGCATTTATATAAATATCATATCCTAGATTCTAATATTTTTAATCCATATTCTACAAAAAATATTGCATATGCTTTCTCTTTCCATAGAACATGTAAGAACCATGTAACTGTCATGCAGATTTTTAGTCTTAAGATGATATTGTGTAAAAGGATGCATTGTCTCCATTTGACATGTGTAGAAACTGTTTCCTATAGTAAGTTTTTACTAATATGCTAAATGAGCATATGAGCTTAGGTCAGAAATATCCAATTTCCTTTTGTATTTCTTATTATATGAAAAAATAGTTGTATTACAAGAAATTTAGATAGCAGTCTCCAAACAGTTGTTAGAGATAACAACTGTTATTTTTGTTATAAGCTTTTTTGGTCATTCATAAAGATAACTACTTCATGTTATTTTAAAAATTGAGGTTCAAGTTGTAATAAAAGTGCCCTCTGAATCAAGTTATGATTGTTCTCAAATGCTATGTGATGATTACAACCTTAAGGGGAACATTACAATTATTTTTTGCTTTATTTTATCAAACTATTGAAGAAATTTATTAATTAGATTTTAAGGGTTGTAACAAATGCATATTAATTACAGCAAAATTTTTACCAATGATTAAGTTAATGTGATAGCAAAAAGAACAAATTCAATGTACTCCCTAGATTAAATTCCAAGGTTTTAAAGCTAAAATTTTAACACATAATAAAAATTCATTAATATAGAGCTTCATAAGATATTATGTAAAGAAGCAGTACTTCAAAACTTTTATGGAAATATGTACTGTTTAAACATGGATTACTTTCAAAATCTTGGGCACCTTAATAAAGTTCTTTTAAATCTATTTTTCTGTAATCTCTCTAAAGCACTTTGCTATATTATCATTTATTTTTTTAAAAAAAATTTGTTTCCAAAGGTATAGTGACAGGCAGAAAGGAAGAAATCTGAGCTAGAGTGAAAGAGAACAAATGAATGAACAGCAGCACAGTAGGCTTAGTCACCATCTGCAACTCCAGCAACCCATGTGAGCATCAGTTAGAGTCCTGGATGCTGCCCTTTGATCAGTTTCTTGTTAATGTGCCTGGGAAAGCGTATAGAATGGTTCAACTGCCTGGGCCTCTGAACCCACATAGGAGACCAGGAAGAAGTTACTCACTCCTGGCTTTGGCCGTGCTCACCCCCCACCATTTAGGATATTTGGGGAATCAATCTGAACCTTTCTATATAAGTTTCTCTCTCTCCCTCTCCCCCCTTCTCCCCCCTGTCACTTGTTCTCTTCTCTGTCCCCCTCCACTGTGTGTGTGTGCGCGCGTGTGTGTATCTGTGTGTGATTTTGCCTTTCAAATACATAAAATGAGGAAATAAAGGAGGGGAAAGCAGAGAGACATCTTCCAATCCACAGGTTTATTCCTCAAATGGTCACAATGGATCTAACTTGGCCAGATAAAAGCCAAAATCCTAGGACTCCATTTGGCTCTCCCAAGTCCTTGGCTGATGTTCCACTATCTTTTTTAGACATATTAACATGAAGCTGGATGAGAAATGGAACAGACACAACTTGAACAGTCCAAGGGCTTCAACTGTTCCAGCCAACATCCTGATACAGGATGCTACACTACAAGTGTCGCAAGGCCTGCCCATACATTGCCATTTAAGCGAAAGTGGATTATGCTTTGAAACACTATTCTGACTTTTTAACTGTATCTAATATGGTATTCGTTCATAGCATTTACTCCTAGACAGAAATCTTGAAAATACTCTTAAATATTTGTCCAGTTCTTGACACAGTATATTTCTTCACAGTCCAGTTCTTCAGCAGTGTATTTCTTGACACAGCAGTATATTTCTTGACCAATATATATATATATTGTCTTTTGGTAAGAGATTGATCTGTTTTGTTTATTAGTATTTGTGTGGATTGATTTATTGGTTATTGCTGGAAGAAGTATTCCCTCTGCGGAATACATTGTGGTGAAAATGTCCCAGTCTTGTACTGGGCACTCTAATGTGTGATAGGGTGATGAAATTCTCTCTCTTTGAAAAGCAAAAAAAAAAAAAAGAATAAATTATTTAGAAAGAATAGCAACAAGAGAAATTCTTGAGCCAGTTTGTTCCATCACAGAATCTTGAGCAGATGTCTGTTATCCTTCGCTCCCTGGATCTCTGCCCCCCACTGCTTATCTGGCTCTTGCCGAACCTAGTCCATTATTGTCCCATGATATCCAAGAGACCTGAGCTGTCCTGCTGATAAAAATCCTATCTGCTTCAGTTAGCTAGAGTCAGTTGCTATTGCTTCAAACAATGCTTACAAAAAGTGTGATTCTGGTTTCTAAATTTCTGTCAAATGGACCAATTTCCATTTTCATCAATAGTGTGTGAAAATATTGAGATAGAATTATGAAATAAGTGGAGAAAAATATCCAGATGACAAGCTCAGACTGGCAGTGTTTTTCTCCAAATTGACTTGATTAGAAACAATATTCTCTTTTCTTTCATTGAAACTGAATGGCTCTTGGCTTGTAGTAAATATCAGTAAATAAATGGAATCTATTTCTGAAAGTTAGAAAACTCATATTGTGATGGGGTCGTAGTTCGCTCCACAAACACAAATGTCTTTATTATGCTCTGTGGCAATTTTCTTTTTAACACTATTTTGATCTTTTGAGCAACATAGAAGATTGTGCAATCTAGCCCGCAAATGATCATCACTTAGACATTTATATGAATAAATATGGGCTGTATTGCAGTTATTCTCAGAGATAATATTACATCTCTATGTATACCTCCCTTCACTTAACTGCACAGAACAGCTCTAAATAAAAGCGTATAGAATTTTTGTGTATGTATTATTTAAATAGTAATTAGGAAGCATATTATCTGTAAAACTGAAAGAAGATTGGTCTGATCTATTGGATTTGAATAACCGCCTTTATGTTTGGAATTAAAATTAGATGTAAAATATACAACAAAACTTTGTCTAAAGAAAATGCAGGTAGTGAGCTATTCAGATAAGGTGGTTACTGATCCTAAAGCTAGGGGGTTGGGGATGTTAAGAACTGATTAAGCTTTTGTTTTCTTTGGAAAAGAGACCGAAAAGGAGGTACAAATCCTTCAAAATTTAATTAGAAGCATTTTTTTTTCTGGCGTTTGGGGACCAAAACAGTGAACTTGAAACATTTACAAATTAATACATTCTACTAAAAACAGAACAGATGTTATTCACTAAAGGGAATTTGTTTTTAGGATTGTAAGGAATAGGAATGCTCTGATGCTTGTCGGTAAGAATGAGTATGTTGGCTTTTATATGGATAGCCTTCAGTAGAATGAATAGACTATAATTCTTTGTTCCTTCCTTCCTTCCTTTCTTCTCTTTTTCTTTTGTTCTTTTATTCTCTCTCTTTATTTGTTTCTTTCTATTTCAACTTCTTTCTTTTTTTTTCTTTCTTTCTTTCTATTTCAACTTCTTTCTTTATTTCTGTCGTTTCAACTGACAAATCTGAGTTACAGAATTAGCTATCCACTGTGATCATTTTATCAGAAAAAGCACAGTAGAGATAATTGGAATGGAACTGAAAATTTATAATGGAATATCAGATACAGTTTCCTAAAAGAAAATACATACACAATACATTTGTGCCTTTCATATCACTCTGCATACAGAATGAAACTCTAAAACGGTGAGGATTTATTTATTCCACATTTTATACAGTGCAAACTACTGGCTAGGACCTGCACTGATTGTGAGCGTGAGTCGAACTGCCTTTTCTGTCTTGAAGAGGGTGACATGAACAGGAATGTGTGTATGAGGAAAGTTATTTTAGGAGATGATTTAATCACAATGACTGAGCATGGTAGCATATAGATGAAACCTCTTTTTGAAACTATGGATAGAAATATGCTCTCCAAGGTAACATTGGAGTAGGCTCGTGGATATATATTAGAATTTGGTAAGGAATCAGCAAATGAAAATGCTCCGGAGTAGGATTAAGATTGATATTTTTGTGTCCAAACATGAACGTCTAGGTTTCTAAAATTAATTTGGAGTGGGGTCAGTATTGTTGGGCAGCAAATTAAGGCACCTCCAGCAATTCCAGAATCCATTTGAATGCCAGCTCAATCCAGCTGCCCTGCATCTGATATATCTGCCCATTAATGCTCCTGCGGAAGTAGCAGAAAATGTTCCAATTACTTGAGTTCCTGCCACTATGTGGGAGAGTGAAAGGAGTTCTAGGGTGCTGGAGTCTGTCTGGATAGGCCCTTGCCACTAGGATCATTTGGGGACTGAACCAATGAATTGAAGATCTTTCTCTCTTCTACTTCTTTCTCTGTAACTTAGCTTTTCAAATAAATATTAAAAAAAAACAGGTGAAGTGACAGATATTAGGTGAAAATGAGGGTAGATTACATAGGAGCAGGTCATATAGGGTGTCATAGATCATGCTATTTTATTTGAATGGCATTTCATGCAATGTAGTAACAAGGAGTCACTTGAGTCTTTAGTACACAGAGCGATGTCAGCCATCTTGTTTGCTAATCATTTCCCATTTAATAGAAGAGTCTGTGATAGCTAATAGTGTCTGTCTTGTTTGGTTTTGCATATGCGAAGTTGAATTGGATAAAACCTGGTTCTAAATGTTAGTGAAATTAGTAGTGGTTGACAAAAATAAATCAGCAGTATTAATTATGATTATTATTTAGAACAAAAAGATACATATTTATAGCTTAGTAGTTGATTATATTCATATTATACTTTCCACTTGGACTTGTGAAAATATCTTGCTCATTTTCACACACACACACACACACACACACACACACACAATCAGTGGGGTTGGCATTGTAGGGTAACAGATAAAGTTGCCTGAGATGTTAGCATCCCTCTTGCATGCTGGTACAAGTCCTGCCTGCTGCATTGCCGGTCCAACTCCCTGCTAATCTGCCTGGGAAAGCAGATAGTCCAAGAGCATGGTCTTTTGCACTATGAGGGGGATGCTGAAGATCCTCCGGTTTCCTAATTTCTGGGTCTGGCACAACCCTGGCTTTTGAGAGCATTTGTGGATTGAAGTTGAGGGTGGAAAATCTCTGTGTCTTTCCCCCCTCTCGGTTATTCTGCCTTTCAAGAGAACAGGATTACTCTAAAACAAAAACCAAAAAGATAAAGTGAGATACAGAATTTGATAAACATTATGAAGGGAGGAAAAATCAAAATTGTGTCTTCTTTGAGAAAATAACATTCTGGTGTAAAAAATTGCCTTTGGAAAATTTACAAAGATTGATTTTTGCTAGTATGCCTGAAACTAAATAAATGGTGTTAATTGAGCATTTTTGTTTTGATATGTGATGACTGACCAATTGTGGCACACAGGTTCTACCACTAAAACTTAACTTGTGAGATAGGGTTTACATGTCTAGATTGCAGTTAATGAGCTTTCTTTGAACTGTTAGGTTTTGGAAGTAGAATTTTTCATGTTGCAAAAACAATGTTTGAAAGTCCCAAAATCCGAATAACAAAAAATCAGAACAAAATAGTTGTGGCTTCTCTTTGATTACAGTCTTGATAATTATGTAAAGAAAAAGTAAAAACAAAAAATAGTAAAAAAATATGTCTGTCTCCTCTGGCAACCCATATGGAGAGTGTCTTGTTTGCATTATTACCGATTCTGTAAAAATAATTGAGTAACTAGAAGTCCTGTGGGCATTAGTGCTAGTGTTGCATTTTAGACCACGTCTTCTTACTAGTCATAGGTAGATTCCTCTGTTGTAAGAACTAAACATGTATTTGAAAAAAAAAAGTCTTATTTATCCCATTCAACAAATTGCAGTTAATTGCAATCACAATTTATCATCTCTAAATACCGTGACCTTTGATTGACTATCAGTGTACTGCTAACATACATAATGAATGGAACCGAGTTGGGATATGAACCATGTGAATAAGTAAATGACACCAAGTAATGGAATTCCAAGATCTAGCTCGAACTAAAGCTGATTTTGTCTAACTAAAGCTGAGAAATTATATTCTTTTCCCCAGCTTCTTTCCCTTTTCTAATTCCTTTTCTTTTTTATTGTGGGCTATTTCAATGGGGATATAATGATTAAGAGATCATCAGTTAATAAGAAATCCCATAAGTTAAGAAGCTTAGGTCAGTTACACTTAGGGATTGTCACTAACCGTGATTGACCCTACAGAGCAGACTCATATTTAAGAATAAAATTAGGTCATCCAAAGCTTGTTTATGATATGTGAAGTCAAGTTAGTAAACATCCCAACAAAAAGTCAGACATAGCAGCATGAACTTTATAAAAGTTGTCAAAGTGTAGCGCTACTTCATGGAGATACTTCAAAAGTATTGTTAGTTACATAAAAGTGTATGTGCATTTTAATTAAAAGCTGAGTAAAATGTAAGTGCTGAGGCATTTGTTCTGTAAAATAGAAATGAGTTACAGCCAAAAGCCTCTTTCAGTCTCCACTTTTTTTTAATGACCTAGTTATTATGAACCAAAAATATATTTCTCTTGGAACCTAAACCTAATGGGTAATATTTTAACTAGTTTATGTGGTATTTTACAGCTAACTTTTAATTATTACTCCAGCAGCAGTCATGAAAAGATTGAAAGCTAATGTTTAGAGCCTTAGGCATTCGATAGTAAATCCTGCATTAAACTCTGTGCAGAGCAAGAATCATAACAAATAGCATTGCACAAAAATGCAAAAGAAGAAAGCAAAATTACTACACTAATCTTGCCATACAAATGTCTTGGAAAAATGAGTGAGGCCAAACAGTGCACTATTAGGTAAACAGATTGTTTTCCAGTTATTTGAGCCTTTTCTTCTCACTTCCATAAAGTACTTTGTTGAGTTTTTGAGACAGTTTGTACTAAGACTCTCTATATATATTTGGTATATATTTGTGTTTGGGCTTCAGTTTCTGTTTGTCCTGACTGCATCTAGACTGGTTACAGCAGTTCAGTCACATTTATTGAAGAGTGTCATCTGGCTTTAAAGGACAGATATTAGTGTTTAATTTTCTTTTTATTTTGTCTCATTGTTTTCTTTTATACTTAAAAATGTTTCAGGTATGTTTTGAAAGCACCGATAGACCAATAAATAGGTACATATAAAATGAGTGGCTCTGGCCATAACAATAAGATTTTAAAGGTATGAAATATGTAAATGTCTTATCCATATTTGTGCTTGTGTACTTGTGATAACAGAGCCTTGAAAATAAAAGCAAGTCAAAACTCATGATTCATAAATTACTTGATTAAATGCATATATGAGTCAGAAACAGTCCAGTTTCTATATTGTATTTAATCAATGAAACATCAACTGAAATTCATTTCTACAATGAGAAAAATATAGGTAAGTTAGACTTTTCACATGGCTCGAATGTCAATTAATTAAATCCAAATATGTTAAATCAATAGTTCCCTTGTTTTCTCTTTCATTCATTCTGCTAACACAGGGAAAGGTTTGAGACATGAATTTGGGGGATAAAATACAGGATTGGAACCTGGAACCCAAAATTTCTGAAGTCATTGTCAGTGTGACTTTGGGAGAATTGCTGAATGTCCTTGTTTCAGTTTCCACATCCAAACCCAGAACTGTAATGATAATTAAATAATATCAATCAATCAATCAATCAAAAGTAAACTGAAGAAATATATATTTACTCTCTATATGTAAAAAGTTGAAAACTACTGTATTTTAAAGCCAAACAAAATAATAATTAAAAAAACAGTGTCTTAAAGTTTAGTTTAATCCTTAGTTCGTAAGTAATTTATGAGAAATTTAAGTCAGCGGCATAGACAGGAATATCAAGAACACTTCTTGATGTTCACAGTCTTACCTATAACACAGCAGAAGTGTCAGACTGCTCTCAAACACATGGATGTACTTAGTTTGAATTGTTGTTTCTGGAGATAATTCATCTCAGCTGTGTAAAAGTAGTCATTTCTGACTCTTTTTAAATATTCTTAATCACGCCACAGTGATATTTGTAGCTGTGACATTTCTTCAGTTTTCATTATGCAGTATTTTTCAAACTGATTGTTGTTGTATTACATTAGTTGATGTTAGATGATAATGCATAATTTTTAAGAAAATGGAATTACATCTAGAAACGTAAGGAAACTACACCACACAGAAATAGCGAACCTCATTTTACTATACTTGTATTTTAGTTTTACATCATTGAACTGTAAAGCAAAATGATTACTTACCATAAGCCATGTTTAAAATGTCTGAAAGCAATTATAGAAAAATCATAACAGTTGGCACCTGCACAAGTGTTAAGTAACATTTTATTAACTTTCATGGAAATTATACAGTATGTCTATTTCGGTAGGATCAGAGTTCTAGAACTCCTTTTACGTTAATAATTCAGGCTTAAACAAGTTATTTGTACAGACTAGTGGGTGGAGCATACACATAATTTCTCTGTGTAAAGTCTTTGTTGCATACAAATTTACCAGTAAACGCCAATATTAGTGGATTTCTGTCTGAAAATGAAGTTGGGTTTTAACATTGCACTTTGTGTGTTTCTCTATGTTGACCCCGTTTCCTACTGGAATTAAAAAGCAACAACAACAAAAAATAAACAATACATAAATTAAACCCCCTTCTTGCACCTCCATGATCATCCACTTAGGTAATGTAATCACTTAGCTTAAAAACTTTAGTCTTTTTCATTTTTGAATTGTTTCTCTGCAAACTTCAGATGTTACCACAGAATTTTTGGTACCTCAGTATTCATAGTATTTGGAGATGATATCTTTAAAGAGGTAATTGAGGGCTCAGCGCTGTAGTTTAGTGGCTAAAGTCTTCACCTTGCATTCTCTGGGATCCCATACGGGTGCCGGTGCTAAACCTGGCAACCATGCTTCCCATCCAGCTCCCTGCTTCTGGCCCGAGAAAGCAGTCGAGGATGGTCCAAAGCCTTGGGAACCTGCACTCACATAGGAGACCCAAAAGAAGCTCCTGGCTCCTGGCTTTGGATGCACTCAGCTCCGACTGTTGAGGCCACTTGGGGAATGAATCAGCAGATGGAAGATCTTCCTCTCTGTCTCTCCTCCTCTCTGTATATCTGACTTTCTGTATAAATAAAGTAAAACAAAATAATATCTCTTTACAAAAAAAGAGGTAATTGAAATCAAAGGAGGCCATTAACTCACCTCCTGGGTCAGGTGAGCAAGAAGTCAAGCCCATTCCATACCAGAGTACTTGGGATGCACTCCCATGT
The DNA here is from genome assembly GCF_017591425.1 of Ochotona curzoniae. Lineage (NCBI taxonomy): Eukaryota > Metazoa > Chordata > Mammalia > Lagomorpha > Ochotonidae > Ochotona > Ochotona curzoniae. The sequence continues at coordinate 11,264,350 of NW_024464918.1, forward strand.
CCACTTCTGATTCAATTTCCTGCCAATGGGCTTTGGAGTCAGCAGGTGATGGCACAAGCACTTGAGTTCCTGACTACTGCGTGTGAGCCCAGCCTAGTCCAGCCTCAAGCTGCTATAGGCACTTAGGATGTGAACAAGAGGGCTGGAGCTTCTTTCTCTGTCTCATCCTCACTCCTCCTCCCTCTACCTCTCATTCCTTCTCCTTCCCCCTTCCTGTCTGTGTCACTCTGCCTTTCAAATAAAAATGTAAATAACCATTTACTAATCCAGTATGACCAGCAGCATGTAGTATGACCAGAGAAACTAGGACCCAGCCACGCAGTGGAAGATCGTGTAAAGAGAAGAAAGGGAGCCATCTATAAGCAGAAAGAAGAATGTAAGAGGAAACCAGCTGTGCAGAGAACCAATCTAAGGCTCCCAGCCTCCAGAACTGTTAGAAAATACATTCTTCAATTTTAAGCCACCTCATTTGTGGGATTTTGTTACAGAAGTCATGCTAAACTTATAGCCTTCGTTTTATTGGCACCATCAGTTTTCTTTCTAAGACTTAAGTTTGTGTCTGAATATGTGCTTTAGAGATTAAGTACATTGGTCACAAGTAAACAAAATTGATTCTGTCATTCTGAACAGAATAAATAAATAAAATCCACAGCATGGAGACAGTTTAATATATATATGATATATATATGATTATTTATATAAGTGACTTAGTGTATATAAAGTTTATATAAATGGCAAAGTGGCAGAAAGAGAGGAGAGGATACAAGGAGAGGTCTTCCACCCACTGATTTACTCCCCAAATAGCAGCAATAGCTCCAAGTTGGCTAGGCCAAAGCCAGGAGCCAGAGATCTAGGATTTCTTGGATAAATGTAATTTTCCCATGGTTGGCAGGAACGCAAGTGTTTGGGACAAAATCTGTTGTCCCCAGATGTGCGTTAGTGGGATACTTAATCAGAAGTGAAGGCAGGACTGCCTCTCAGGAACTGTGGTGATGTGGTGCAAGTTACCCACGCTACAGCTTAACGCATTGCATTGGAACTTTGACCCAAAATATATTTTTTTTCAATGTTTAAAATGGTGTTGGCATTCTTTGTGAACTTTAAGTTCATTCTGTTCAGTTTCAGAAGCACGTGTGGATTCTTTCAGGATACTTACATATGGTAGACAGAAGAAATGAGTGAAAGGAAGTTACCCCGTTACCCTGTGGCTTAGTCTCAACTAAGTATTTTAGCAAATTGAATGTCATTGTGTTAAAAAAAAAAATACTACTTCTATCAAATAAATAGAATAGAATTGAGGCTTTGGAAAAATTTACAATAGTATTGATAGAACTAGACATCCAATGAGACAGGAACCAGGGATCATATTGGAAAGATTTTGTACCAAAATAAACTTACCTTTTAACTCCATTTCCCAGAAACTTTTTGTAGTAATCTCATTGTTTATCTCCTACAGTAGTTCAAGGACACAGAGTAAGAAACCCTGTAGGATTTTGCCTAATGAGGGAAGTGTGATTCCCCTAATAAAATCAGCCTTTATACCAAAAAAAAAAAAAAAGAAAAAATGGGAGCTGGGATAATTGCCACACTTTTGTCACATCATATTGAATATAGTGACATGTAACATTCTAAATAACCTTTAAAATACTATTCCTTTATAAAAGGAATTTGAGTTGCTTTTTATTTTGTTGGTCACATATGGTCTATATGCCACACTAAGTTTTTTTATGGATTAAGTCTAAGACAAATTTAGAGGTTGTAAAGAAAAAAATTAACACAGCTAATTTATCCTACGTACTTATAACATATTTGCAATTGCAAAACCAATTTTTTAAAAAATAATTACTCTGTATTATTTGTGACATTGAAGTAATAGGAGACTGAAATATTTGAATGTTGTCATCTGTGGGAGGAAAGATAGCAGGCCAGGTAATTCTTTCTAGTTTTCTAATGTTCATTGTTAGGACTCACTGTCATATATTTGAGCTATATATTTGGGCTATTCCATGCCCAAGAAGAGTCTATAATATGTTTTCCTAGAGGTGCTATAAATTGGAGAAGGCTTCAGTTCAAATCTGTTGTTACCTCTTTTCTTTTCACCCAGACCTAATATATACTTATGGGATTGTTAACTGTGCTAGAAAGCATATTTGGTAGTTTCTTTCCTTGAGCACCATTTTGAAATGAGGATCATATTGAATTGCTATTACATTGATTTTTCACTAGTAACTTGATTTTTGACTAATTTTACTAGCCTAAAAGTCATACAAGCTACATTATGAGATATAAAGTTAGGAGCCCATTTTTTTCTCTAAGGAGCTTATAAAAATTAACTATATGACAGACACATTATTGATGTATGACATTATTGAAGCTATTCTAATGGAATTTTTTGAAAGATTTATTTTTATTAGAAAGGCAGAGCTAAAAAGAGCAGCAAAAACAAAAAGATCTGATTCACTCCACAAATGACAGACAGTTCAGTTTGGAGCTGAGCCAATCTGAAGCCAGGAGCCAAGAGGTTCTTCCAGGGCTCCCAGGCAGGTGCAGGGTCCCAAAGCTTTGGGCTGTCCTCTACTGCTTTCCCAGATCATAAGCAGGTTGTGAAGTGGAACAATCAGGATATGAAGAAGTGGTTCCAAATGGGATCCAGGCACTTGGAAGGGGAGAATTAGAGAATCAAGCCATTGCACTGGTCCTCTAATAGAATTTTGAAGTTTTTTTTTTTCCTGATGTGAACATAAAACAGAGCAAAATCTTGTGAGGAAGAGCAGAGAAGCATTTGAAAAGGAAAGTAGACGAAAGCATGCTCAGCATGCTGTCAATTTAGAGAATTTTGTGCATATAATTAAGCTCTCTGATGATTATTTCCACTGAGTAGTTAAAATACTTTCCTGCTAAATACGTTTGAAGTATTAATCATATGTTCAATTTATATAAGACATTTTGAAAAAAATAGTACTAAAGAAGTGGGATATTAACTGCTGGGTATATTATAAGGCTTAGAGTTTTGGCAAAGATACAAGATGTTAGGCAGGCACTGTGGTGTAGTGGATGGAGCTGCCATCTACAATGTCTGCATTCAGTATGGTTGATGGCTTGGGTCCCTACTATTGTACCTGGAAAAGCAGCAGAGGGTGGTCCAAAATACTTCAGCCCTTACATCAAAGTGGGAAATTTGGAAGAATCTCAAGAGTGGTACATTCCAAGCCATTGTGTTTGTTTGGGAAGTGTACCAGAACATGGACGATACCCTTCGCTTCAACCAGATCTCGGACATGGTGGCAGGGGCTCAGACTCTTGGGCCAACCTCCACTCCCCTCTGTGCACAATGACAGGACGCTGGGTTGGAGGCAAAGGATCCAGCACTATAGGCAGAACTCAGATAAAAGATACTGGCCCTACAAATTGCAGCTTCACCTGCTGTTTCACAGTGTTAGAATTTTAATATTTAGTATCTAAGGATTTTAAGAATGCCATTTTACTACCTATAAATAAAATGATATATTTTATTACACATTTTATAAAAATAATCTCTGAGAAATTACAAAACAAACAAACAAAAAAAACCCCCACTCTACAGATGTGCAAAACCATTCCCCAAGTGTGGCTTCTTAATCGACAATGAAATTAATGCCCAATTTTTTGATGACTCTCTTGATTACCTAATTTCAGTGACTTATGTAGTCTGAAATTTCTGGTTGGGTTAATTTGGGCAACAGCTATGACTCTCTGAATCACCTCTCTGTCAGTAGTGCTTGAGACTGATAAAAAACAGTGCTAAAATTTTTTAAAAAGATCAAGGTGCTGAATTAATCATTTCTGCTGAGGATATAATTCCTGGCTTATAGGATATTTGCTATCCTATTAATTACCCACATGACTGCTCATTGCTGTGTTGAGGATATCCTTGGGGATATTCATCTCATCATAAGACCCCACTATGGAAACTCATCTAGGTTTGATTACCTCTTTAAGTTATGGTTACCTCTATGACTTGGAAGAGTCTAGATGTAAGGACACTGTAGTAATGAAGAGAAAATCTAAAACCCAGATCTTGCTGTATAGTACCATTTCTCAATAAAGGGAGTCAAGATTTCTTAGACAGTGGTGGATTCTAAGGCCAAGTATGAAACCTGCTTGCAGTGCCAGAAAGTCAGGAAGCATTAAGAGACTCATTTGTTTATGTCAAGGGACACAAGGATCAACTGAAATGGCAAAAACTGAGCAACAAAAGCAATATAGTGTTGTTCTAGTGCAGCAGCACCCAAATGTTCATGCTGAATAGGGTGTGGGGTGGGTTGGGCTGCAACGTTCACCAGCTCATACAAGGCCAAATGGAAGGCCAGACTTCGCTGGAACTTGGCCTAAACCCAATGGCATGTATGAGAACTGGGTCTGGGAATGGATTAAATAGAGAAACTTGGGAAACTCCATTTGTGAGTCATAGCTCCCGCTGGTGAACATGTGGTCCAGACCTGGGGGTCAGACAAGCTGGACAAAGTAGCTCCAACAGCTGGGTAATGTGTGAATTGGTAATGGAACAGGGTGTACCAGGCAGGACTGAGCAAACCTTAGCCCACAGGTGAAACTAGAGACCAGGAGGGAGCACAGGTCATGCCGAGCTAGGCTCTTGCACCTACTGGTCTGCGCTAAGCCACAGTGTCTAAGGCAGAGGTCAGGGCAGGTGAGGGGCTCTTACTCACTTTCCTGTAGCCCTTGAACCTTTTTACCCTAATTAACTATGTAAAGATTGTCAAAATACATTTAAAAAAAGAAAAATATTGAATATTTCTCTCCCCAACCAACACTTACACACAAGTGAATATTAAGGGAAAAACATTAAACATTGGGCAGATGAAATTTATCATGACAGATACTCTTGGTAACAAAGTACAAGCTTGTAGCTGGTGACAACCTCAGTAAATATCAGTAATGTAAAATGACTCCAAAACCTCCTAATAAAGGTTTAGAATGAGTAATCAGATCAAGGGAGAGAACCATTCCATTGTGTTCCTAATGATCAAATGCCTCAGGGACGTAGTGCCTGATTCTGTTAAGGGGTCATTAGAATCATGGTGTTAAAGCAAACTGCTGATAAAGTGAGAGATATTGTAATAAAGTCGTTTCCAGGAGTAGAACATTTAAAAATTTTCCTCAAATCAAAACTGTATATAACATAAAGATAAACTGGATTTCTATCAACTACATAAACAAGTGATAGAATATAGTAGGATGTATGATTCAAGCTAAGACCCCAGTGTCATTTTGTTAGTCATTGGAGAGGAGGGGTATTTGTATGAGAAATGCAGATTTGCAGAGAGGGAGAGATAGATAAAGATTGTCCGTCCTCTGATTCATCACCCTCAAGTGCTTACAATGGCCAGAACTGAGCCCATCTAATGCCAAGATTCCCCTTGGCCACTCCCATGTGGGTGCAGAAGCCTAAGGACATGCGTAGAGCTTCTCTGCTTTCCCAGGCCCAAAGCAGTGGACTGAATGGACAGTGCAATAGCCAAGACTTGAACCATCACACCTATATGAGATGCCAGTGCTTGCTGGAGGAGGATTAACAAGCTGGGCCATCATGCTGGCCTGTTAGTCTTAAGATTGGATAGTTTGCCAAAGAAATTAATGAGATCCTTCACATTAAAGAGACTGATTTTTACAAATAACCTGGAGATTATTTTTATACAGAATAAGGCTCCATCAGGGATCTCAGGCACATTTATCAGCCTTCTACCAATGATTGCTTCTTTCACTCATACTCTGATGAATGTATTTCTGGTTGTCATCATTCCTTTGTAATGTTCAATAGTCCTGGGGCTTTGTTTTAGTTCTGTAGATCATGCAGCTGGCTGAACCAGGGGCATAATAAATTGAAGACATAATGTGTGTACCCCAGAACTAGGTTATCAAACCAATACAAGAAAATCAATTAAAGAAAACTGATTAGAAAGGCCATGGTCTATCTACTTCCTAAAAATGATCTAAGTCTGGAGTTAAAACAGAAAACTGTATATTCACAGGCCTCTTTTTAAAAATTTTTAAAAAGCTATCCAGTTTTCATTTAAAACCCTACCTCAACATACTGTATCTAAACATATGAATATGTAATGACAGTAAAGACAATACATGTAATTTGACTCCAAGTTTCTAATTTTCACCATTTGATTATGGTCCATTATAAGCCTCTTATTTGTAACAGTAAAATAAGGCATGCCTTTTATTTTTGCAACCACTTCCGTGGTCCCTGGGAATTAGTAATCTGTTGTCAATCAGTACAATTTTGTGTTTTTAAGAAGATAATAGAAATGGAATCATACAGTATGAGATGTTTAGATGGATTTATTTTACTGTTGTAAAGTAACTTTGCCATCCATGTGTCTCTGAGAGTACCAGTAGTTTCTTTTTACCGTTGAATACTATTCCATTCTGGGGTCATTCTAGTTCATGCCCCTGTTTCATTACCAGAAACTTCCACATCCGTTTCCAAATAAAGCATAGTCTCTTACATTCACACTAGGAATGTAGGAGAACGCTCTTCTACCTTCTCAGGGTTTGGTGTGGTCAAAATTGTTTTAGTAGTTACAACAGATGTGTGACAACATCTAGTCATGATACTAGTTTGCAAACTAAACGATGCTGAACATCTTTTAATCCTGATGCTCACTTTCTTTGTTGATACATCTGTTCATTCTGTTGTTGTTGCCAAATTAATGCATTTCCATAAAGAACATTGTTAGAAGGGTGTTATCATCAGTGTTTCCTTCGATATGAGAGTCACAATTTTGTACAATGTACATTGATACCTACAACCAGTAGCACACATAGCACACATTATGTCATTGCATGCATGTGGGAGACCTGGAAGAAGCTCCTGGATCCTGTTTTCTCATCTGCTCAGCTGTGGCTCTTGTGGCCATTTGGGGAGTGAACCAGTGATGGATGACCTCTTCTCTCTGACTCTCCTCTCCTCTCTACAATCTCCTTTAAAATAAAAGGAATATTTAAGAAAAATTCTTCTGATCCTCACAATGTTGAGAAATATCAAGTGCATGTGTGCACAGTTTGCTGTGGACTGAAGAGTTCACAGAAATATTCTCACACTGCTTCCACAAGTGCCCGTCTCTCCTAAGTGAAATCTTCCTCTGGGACTAATAGGAAAATCAAGTCTCTACTTACTTTTCTTTAAAATTTCTCTCTTGATGCTACATCAATAACCGGGAGAATGAGCTCCCACTCTTTTTAGTATTACAATGTATTTTCCGCTGATTGAGTTACAACTAGAGATTTTCCTGTTGAAACACACTCTCTGTCACTGCTTCCTCTTCCTTTCTCCCTTTCCCTCTCCTTGTTTATGTCTTTCTTCTCTCTCTCTCTCTCTCTCTTTCTTTCTCTCTCTCTCTCTCTCTCGCTCTCTCTCTCTCTCTCTTTTTTGGTGACCAATGCTGGTACACTGAACTCAGGCTGAAAGATGCCAAAAGGAGAAAAATGTCAAATCATGACTGTGGAGGTGCTGTTTCAAATCATGTTCTTCCCTAGTCTGCCTGCTACTATTTATTTTCATAGTCCTCAAATAATCTGTTCCAGGCATTCATTCCAGATCCTGTAGCTTTGTAGAGTAGAGCATGCTTATTGCATCTTACTCAGAGCTAAAGCCTGGCTTCCTTGATAACACTATTGATAGAGTAGATGCCATGTGATGTATATGCATGATTTACTTATCTTTTACAGTGGGTCACAGGAGTGAAAAAAACTATTTGAGAGACTGAATAACTCGCTCTTGGTCACACTGATGCTAAGAGGTCTCTGTGCTCACAGACTTTTGTTCTATTGAGTTGTAAATCATAAATCAGCTTCCTGGAATAATCTCAGCTAGAGGAGTTGAGAATAGGACTCTGCATATAGAGAGATTTGTGTGGAATCTCTAACTAGAAAAACTTGGGGAAAGCTGCATGAGTAATGTCTAAGACTATTTCTCATTTTTCATTACTTTATTTGGCTCCAAATCTTGCTGCCAGAGTCTTTCTAAGGTCAGAGCTAAGGTTTCCTTGCATTGAGGAAAAGTGCTTGAAGCGTTCTTACAGCTCTGTGATTCTGAGGGGAAAGAAGTCTTTCAATAAGGATTTTGAGAAAAAAGATACTGTGAGATGGAGAAAAATAATAAATGAACTTCCCTGAAAATGTTCTTATTTGGTCCACTGGCAGCCTAGCTTTTGACAATTCCCACACATTTAAATTTGAAGTTGTGATTTTGGTGTTTTAGAATCCCACAATATCATTTCAGTGCACATATGCTATGTAAAAGTTGATAAAATTATTTTTTTATTAAGATGATAAAAGCTTATCAGGAATTTTATGAATTTACAAAATATTTACTTTAATTCTTGAGGGAGGCTCAGAAGAATAATGATTAGTGTAAGTTGTGAGCTAATTAAAAATTAACACATTTTAAGATAAAATGTGAAAATTAAAATTAATTTGAGACCTGGTCATATCCTGCCATGGATATAATCATGGCATATAACTTTTCTATATATTTTGGTTATATTGCTGGTTCAGTAATGTTATTTTTTTCTTTGTAAGAAGCAAATAAAATGTAAAAAATAATCAGTAAGAACGAATCAAAGGAACAAATTGTCCAGCTCCAACAGCTACACTGCAGGAACTTGTTCATAGGAACAAAAACACAACAAATAACAGCAACAACAAAGAACCAACCCACCCAAACCAAGTTCTGACTTAATTCTAATCTCTTCCACTGCACTGTAGATTTAGGCATAACCCTCTGTAAACTCTACCTGTTTATACTATTTATTTTGTTTCTCTATGTTGCTGGAAGTAACACACATGAGAAGTAAATTCTCTCAGGCTGTTCAGGGATAAGGAATCTTCTAAATTAAAGCTTCCTCAAACATGTTGCCCAGATCTGGGGTTAATAGAGGAGTGATGGGGTGGGAAGACGCCCATTATTCATAATTCTCCATAGCAAAAGCTGCTAGACGGCATTTATTCTGTTTTTAAGCTTCTGTCTCTAGCAAATTTGTCTCAATATACTATTGCATTTAGAGAGGTGATCAGAGAAGTCCGTGGTTATGTCGCGCCTGAGGCCATGTAAGCTCCAGTCAGCACAGCACCCACCCAACTCACTGTGATTGAATTTCCTACCCAGCCTTTAGGCATTTGGGTGTACAACCTAAGTTCTGACTATGAAGGTCGTGGCAAAGTGTCTGATTTCAGGTCTTCCTGTAGGAAAAAGATATTGCTTTTAATTTATTGTCTAAGAAAATTTTCTGGGGTCTATAGATGAGTTACAAATTATAACCCAGAATCAAGGATTAGGGATTCAGTATCATTCAGGTGGACTTTTTTGGTTTTTGTTGCATACATATCTTCAAAAAGAGATTGAATAGACCTGTATCCATGTACTTGTTAGTTAAAAATATGTCTGTAAAGAAATTTGGAAAATAAAATCTTCAGCTAAATTCATTTTTTTTGTAGTTCACTTTATCCCTTATATTTAGACATGGTTTTTATTTTCCAGTAAATTTACTAATTAAAATTTCTTTTTAAAAAATGCCAGTTAAAAAAATAAACTGAATTCCTGCTACGTGGTTTTGAAACTCAATGATTTTTTTTTTCACTTTTCAGTTGGGTAAACATGACCACATATAATGCAGTACAAACTTTTTTTTTCACCGTAAAACTAACGTGATTTTATTTTATTTTATTTTTTATTATTATCCATGGTGCACTTTTATAAGGTTAAGGATTCCCCCTCCACCTCTTCCTCTATTTCCATTCTGCCAACATCTGTTTTTCCTGCAGGTTATTATTATAGTCCTTCAGCAACAGTAGCAGGTCCAACATTCTGCTACTTTACAGTATCATGGCAGTACAGGTACAGACAATGATATAAAATCTTATATCCTATTGTCAAGGTATGTTTAACAGTTTCATCACGATTCCTCCTTTTATTTGGGAATACAGATACTGCAACATATCTTCACTTACTGGTATGCTAGTTTCCATTGTACAACTCATCTATGAGAATATATGCATATGCTTGTATCTATTTGTTTTATATTTTGCATAAAAGTTACCTTAGAAAAAGCATATGATATTTGTTCTTTGTGGATTGGCTTATTTCACTGAGCATAATGGTTTGCAGCTGGGTACCGTTTTGTTGCAAATAGTAAAATTTCATTCTTTTTAACTGCTGAATGTTATTCCATCCAGTAGAAAATTGAGAAAATTGAGAATAATATGAACAATTATGTACAGAAATAGATTGTCGCCAAAGAAGTCATGACTCATACTCATGGGCTTAAATACTAAGAAATCTCATCATAACCTTATAAAATATGATGTGCTTCATATGTGTTATTCTAGATTTGACTAGAGGAAACTTATTCTTTTGATTAATAGGGTACATCATTCTAAAATTTTTCATGTAATATACTGCTTTGCTTTTTAAATGGTTAAAGGATGTGTAAACATTCAAGGCGCTTTCAGAGTTGGTGGGAAGCAATTGTATGAACTCATGAGTTTTCCTTTTTGTCATCTGTCTTTTTAAGATTGGTGTTATGGCTGTTGTGACCTTATCTTGTTATGAAATTTTCAGCAACAGCAGATTGCCAGTAATGCCTCCATTTACCCTTTTAATCAGCCTCTGTGTGTCTGCATGTTTCTAAGTACATGATTTTAATTTCTGACAGAATTACCTGGAAGGGAATAAATATGAATCTGTTTATACTATCTGAGCCATGATTTACTCTGCATCATCATCTACCACTACTCTTAGCATTTTCCTTACCCTTGTGTTTCACATTTGCCTTAGGAAACTGTGAGACATAGTGAGGTATTGTAAAGCAAGTGTTCTGGTCAAGGGTTGCTAACATCACATATTTATGTTCCAGTGGCTTCCAATGGACATATGAAGTGTCCTGTCTATGCTAGGCTAGTTCTGTGATGATCTGTCCTGCTTGTCTTAATTGAAGATTCATCTGTTTGGAAAGTTAACATGACCTTGGGACTCAGGGATGATTACCAAGCTTAGTACATCCTTCCTTTGCACCTGCTCATTGTGTACACAAAAAAGAAGTCAGCTTGGTGTTTCGTCTTGTATCACTGAGCAAGAAACTGCCAGCCAAACCATGCCACAGTGACTGATGAAAGCTGAAAAAAGTTTTTTTGTTGGCGATGATACTATGAGATGGGGCAAAAAGTGAGAGCCAGTTTGTACTTGAAAAGAGATACCTGTTAGTGATTATCTGACATAGGTACAGGGCCTCTGGCCAAGGACAGAAGTGACCTTCAGGATTTGCCAAACAAGCTGGCATCTGCCTTGGCATACTCTGGAGAGATGCCCTAAAGAAATGTGAACATACTTTAAAATCTCTTCATGCAGTTGGCTGGAAATGGAGGTCTCTAGCATGGGCTTCCTGCACGGTGGTCTCTGTTTCATTTCTGCTGATTAATTATCATCCAGTTGAATCACCAACTTACTGAACCTAATTTTATTTAAAGCCTTCCAATTGTTTGATTTTTTTTTCTTGCTCTAATTCTCCAGAGTTTTAACGTCCCACTAGTTCCCACACTAGCTGACAGTTGTTCTTCTGAATCCTCACAGTTTTTGTGAAGCTGGTAGTTAGAAATGAAAGGTGATCTTGTAGAAAAAAGACAGACTTCTTCATAGTCCCGGCAGCACCTCCAGTCAGCTCCTCGGTTCTAATTCAAGGTGACTGCTTTTTGTGCTACATTCCTTATCTTACCATTCTGTTTCAGCAGCTGCCAGAACATTCATTTCATTTTGAAAACGAATGCAAAAATCCCCAAAGCTTCCCAAGACCATTGAGGCTTACTAATTAGATTCATTAAAATACTCAAAAGCAAAGGGGATTTGTCTCTCATTCAATGCCCCCTCCCCTACAGATTCCCTCCCTACATACACTACTTTATTTTTAAAAATATGCTGTGTTTAATGGCACTTTTTGCTGAAACATCGCATCACACAAAGTGTTGGTTCATTAGTCTTTTTGTCAGTATTACTTGGTGAGTGGCAGTTTTCCTTCTCCTGTATCTGCAATAATGCTCTGGTATTCAGGATGTTATAAAGTAGTCAAAAATGTGATTGCCATGAAGTCTAATTTGGCTATATTTAGCTGCGAATTTTGCTATTTAGCTGCATGCAAATATGTTAGAGGAAACTTTTTTAAAGAGATATTTTGAGCAAGAGGAAAGCATATCTATTGCTGTATTAGCCCTTAAAAAGTAACATAAAGTAAAATTTACTTCTAGTTACACACTTTTGTGCTTTAAAATATGTATACATTTATGTGAAAGCTAATAATTAAGGTGAAGTCATGCCAGCACTTCGAAGTATTGGAATGTTGACACTCAAAACCTCCTCCAACCTTAACTCTTGTTGTCCATCTGCATTGTTTTGCTCTCCAAAATACCTACCAATGACATTATTTAGCCTCTGAGATGGGCTTCCCTACCTTGGTTTATGCCTATGAAAATAATGTGTGTGTGTGTGTGTGTGTGTGTGTGTACAATTTATCAATCAAAGAAGTGGGAGCCCCACTGGATCTCCCATGTGCAAGGAAGGGGCCACAGCATTTCAGCCATCTTCTGCTACTTTTCCACAGGCCTTTGGTGTAGAGCTGGGTTAGAAGTGGAGTAACCGGGGCAAAAATGGGTGCCTGTTTGTGATGCTGGTTTCCCAGGTGATAACTATACCCAATACCCCACAGTTGGTTCCAAGGTACAATTGTTTTAAAGAACCCACTTTTCTTAATCTAATTACCTTTGATTCTTTCTTGAAAAAAACTAATTTTAACTATATATGCAAAAATTAATAATATATTATGATCTCATTCTCTATTTTGTTTCATTTACCTGTGTACCTATCCCTTTATCATTATCATACTTTCTTTTTTTAATGTTTATTTTCATTAAAAAGTCAAATATACAGAGAGAAAAATATTCCTTTCCCTGTTTCATTCCCACAATTGGCCACAACAGCTGGAGCTGAGCCAATCTGAAGGTAGGAGCTTCTTCCAGGTCTTGCACATGAGTGCAGGGTCCTAAGGCTTTAGGTCTTCCTCTACTGCTTTCCCAGGTCACAAACATGGAGCTGGATGGAAAGTGGAGCAACTGGGACACAAACCGGTGCCCATAGGGATCCTGGTGCATGTAAGATGAGGATTTTAGCCACTAGGCCATTGTACCATGCGAAGTATCAACTTTCTTAATTGTTATAGCTTTCATAGTACAGTCAGAACTTTCTATCCATGGATAGTCTGTTGGTTTAAACAACTGTAACTGAAAAAATAACTAGGAAAGAAATTTCTCTGTAATTGTTTTCTTATCATTATTGCCCCAACAATGCAGTAAAACAAGTATTTACTTAGCATTTTAGGTTGTACGATGTATGGAGGATATAAAGTGTATGGGAGAATGTGTGTATGTTATGTGCAAATGCTGTAGCAGCGTATATTTGAGATTTGAGCATTAATATTATCTTGGTATCAATTAGGGATCCTAGACCCAATCATAGAACCATCAAGAACTCATTATTTGAGCTGACATTTTTTGCCTTTTCATATGTATATTAAAATAAATAAACTTGCAATGAATTTTGTTGATATTAACATCATATTCATATTGGCTGTTCAATCAGTGAACCCCATCTATTTTTCTATACATTGGATTTTATTTGATAAACCATTTTATAGGCTCATTCAACATACAGATGCTGTGTATTTGTTGTTAAATTTATATTTCAATAATTCACTATTTTGATATTCTTGTAAATGAAACCTTAAAAATCTGTGTTTCTTTTTTATTCATAATTTTTGTAAATACTATTGATTTTATTATATCCCCATTGCTTTCTTTAAATGTGTTAAGCTTGCTTACACGTTCTGGAAATTCCCATACTCATTATTTGGGAATTTCTAAACATTAGCTTCTATGAATAGACAGTTTAATTGCTTTCTTTACAGTTTGAATGTTTCTAATTCATTTCCATTGCTTCCTTGCAATGATTTCTGTACTGAATAGGATTAATGAGAGTGAACATATTCTGCTAATATCACATGATTTTTAGCCACATGTTTTATATAGCTGACATATATCAGATTAAAATAAGTTCCTTTCTATTGCTAAATTGGCATTTTTTTTTACTATTAAAAAAATGTTGTCTTTTGTAAGTCTGTATAGTGGATTACTTTTAATGATTTCTGAAAGTTGGTGTTTAATAGTGAATTCTTGAGACATGTTTACTTGGCCATCAACTTTTATTCTTTTTATTCATGGATGGATTTAGTTCTTTGATACATGGCAGATTTTTAGCATCTTGCTAAATATGCATGTTATTGTTCTTTGGCTTTTATTGTCTTTGCATGATTTTTTTTCTATCAAGAAAATCATAGTATAATACAATGAGTTATAAGTATTTACTTTTTTCTGTTTTCTAGAAGATATTTTATGATTGATGACATTTCTTTCTTTAAATGTGTAGTAGAATTCACCAGTGAAACCATTTGGGTTGATTTTTTTCATACAAGGTTTAACTTTACATTTTTAATGGCTTTAACTTTTTCTTCTTAAGGAATATTTTTAGTTCTTTAAGAAAATAATTCATGGCCCAGCACAGTAGCCTAGTGGCTAAAGTCCTTGACTTGCATGTGCTAGGATACCATGTGGGTGCTGATCCATGTCCTAGCTACTCCCTGCTTGTGGCCTAGGAAAACTGTAGAGGATGGCCCAAAGCCTTGGGACCCTGTATCCAAATGGAAGACCCAAAGAATGCTCCTGGTTCCTACTTTGGATTGGCCTAGCTTGGGGCATTGTGGCCACCTGAGGGGGGAATCAGTGGATGCAAAATCTTTCCCTCTGTTTCTCCTCTGTGTTAATCAGACTTTCCAATAAAACAAATAAAATAAAATGTAAAATGAGTTTTAAAAAGGAGTTGCTCTGAAGCTCAGCAGCAAGCGCATGAATCACCAGTCAGAAATTAGGGTGCCACTCAAGTGATGATGATCAGAATGGTCCAATGGGCTTGGTGGTCCTTAGTTCCTCACATGCTCACTGAATGGCTTTCTGTTGTGACCCAACACCTTTTAAGAGATAACTTCAGGAGAACAGGATCTAGACAAAGCTTAACCATCCTGATGCCATCATTCTTGTCACTACCAGATGGTTTTGTGTCAATAGCAAAGGCTTTCTTCTTTTCAGCCTTGTATCTGGGAACCAGGGACTTGCACTGATTTCAGTCTTGCTGTAATACGTGCCAGATCGGAAGTAGCTGCCAACTCCTTTCATGAGGATGGCCTTTCAGCTGCATGGGGCATTTCTCCTTCTCAGGCTGTTTATCATCGCAATTCATTTTTGTAACACTGAATCTGGAATTATCTACTTCCTTGGCTAGAGATTTCATTTTAGTGTCCAGCTTTGAAGATATCCAGCTTACAAGATAAAGAGAACTAAAGAACCCAAAATTCATAGATGTTAAGTAACTTTTTCTCATCTGAAACTTTCCACCTTTCCATTTATTTAATACATTCTCTATTTAATGAAACTTGGTTATATAAATTTGAAAATATGTGCCTGATCATATTAGTATATTGGTTATTTTAGATCTGGCATATGTTGATTGAGCTTTTAATTGAATATTGCCCTGTTTCATTGTGTGTTATTTTTATTGAACCCAGGACATTGGGACTATAATGTACTTAGTGTCTAGGATCCTTTTGAAGTCCTCTGAAAAATGTTGACTTTTCTATTTGTTGAAAAAAAATCATCCTGAGTTGATTTAGGCTTCAAATCGTTTTCAGTTTTATGTGTGCTATAGTTCTAATGTCAGTTTAATTTTAAAAGTCTTTGATTTGTGATTTGAACCCTCCCTGAATCAGTGCTCCCAGAGACCTGTCTGTGCCTTGAGTGTGCCCTGTGTCCGTTCTTGATCCTTTTGAGTTTAAGATTATTTCTACAGATATGCACCTAGGACTTTTATCTATTCTTTTATTAACTATTCTTTTTGACCCTCACATCAAACTACCACTACTAAATCTCAGAAATTTTGCTATCTATTTTGGTCTGCACTTCTGGATCTCCGAAAGCCAGGATTTTACAGTTTGCTCTGGCACTTAGCAGGCTGCTCCTCTGTCTGTAACAACAGCATTCCATAAGGGCACCAGCTCTAGTTCCAGCTGCTCCAGGTCCAATCCAGTTCCTTGATTACAGCCTGGAAAAATAGCAGAGGATGACTCGTGGCTTTGGGCTCCTGAATCCACATGGATGACATGGAAGAAGCTCCTGGCTGCTGCATTCAGACAAACACAGCCTCAGCCATTGCAGCTGTTTGGGCAATGAATGAATGATGAAAGACTTCTCTCTCTCTCTCTTTGTTTTTCTTCCTCTCTGTTACTCTGACCTTCAAATAAAATACATAAGTCTTTTATAAAAAATATAATTGTGATTTTACATACAAACATTCATATATATATATGTATGTATATATGTATGTATGTATATGTATATGTAGTGTCTAGGTCCATATAGTCTGAACTCTGTGACACATCCCATATAAATGTATTCTTCTCCCCAGGGGGAAATCAATGTACCTCACTGGGTTTGCCAATCCCACATCACAGTGGCAGTGCTACTAGCTACTTTCGAACTGCAAAAATAACACTGTTACTGTTCCAAAATCCCCCTTTCCTGATCCTCTGACTGGAGAGAGAGAGAGAGATTTTGATTTTCATGGCCACTCCCTCTGTCGTCCAGTTGCAGGTTTAGACAGCTTTGAGTTAAGAGAGATGAGGGGATGGGACAGAGAAACAGAAAGGACGATAGCCACTTTAGTCTTTGTTCAGATTTTGAGTTTTCTCTCTCGAATCTACTTGCCATTGTTTATATTTCATTGTCCTCAAACAGTTGTGCTACGTACTTTATCCTGTGTTTTAGTTGTAATAAGTGGAAGAAATGGGATATTGTTCCTTCTTCACCATATCAGAATATTGATTAATACAACTCAAAAATTCATAGCTGTCTGTTAAAAGCTCTCCTTGTACCTTTGAAAACTAAATGTGAGGATTTTTTCTCAATAACTCTATTTATTTTTATTGAAAAGGCCAATTTTTATTATACAGAGGAGACAAAGATCCCCGTCTATTGGTTCACTCCCAAATGGCTGCAATGGTCAGGTTGTATGATCCGAAGGAACCAGAAGCCTCCTCCAGGTCTCCCACACGGGTGCAGGGTCCCAAGGCAATAGGCCATCTTCTTCTGCCTTCCCAGGTCACAAGCAGGGAGCAGGATGGGAAGTGGAGCAGCTGGGACATGAACTGGTGAACGGATGGGATGCTGGCATTTGAAAGCTAAGGGTTAACCAACTGAGCTGTTACACCAGCCCCTGAAAATAAACACGAGAATACCTACCTCTGTAAGCACGTCCTACGAGGATATGTTGTGCTGATCTGAGTGATCTTTCATTTCTTGCATTTTGTTTTGTTTTTCTGCTAGATGTAATGAAGAATCACCAGTTAGTTGAAAGTGCAAATTTGAAATGTCACTTTGTGGATTTTAAAGATCACTTTAATTTAACCCACTCCACAGCCTTGGCTTCCCAAAAACTTTGACTCCAACATAGTGAATAACAAAGTCTGCTCTTCTGTGTCCAATTTGGAAAAAAAATCCTAGTTCCGTTACTTCCCAGGCATGAACATCTACCTTTCTATGTGGTCTTGGTTGTTTCATTTTCTGGGTCTCCCTGGAGAATTTCTGTTGAATTTTTAGTCTTCCACACAGGGAACACCCCTAGTGGGTTCACATTTGAAGACTCAACAGGAAGCTGGCATTAATCTGGTGTTTTAGTAAGAAAACAGCATATGTGAATTGCCATGTAACAGATGTGCATATAAATGAGACTCAATTCGGTAAAATATTTCTCCACTTTCCTTCAAAGGGTAGAAAAAAATGAATTAAAAAGTCAAAACTATATAACAATTGTTGAACTGTACTCCTAAAAAGGTAGTATCTTGGTTTGTTCTTGGAAAACTTCCGTATGCCTTTAATCGGGAACTCTCACTGAAAAATGTATTCCATAAAACTATTCTTTCTTGCAGTATGATACACACATATAAATAGCTATACATATATGACTTATGAAGAAACTTCAGTTATCAGTCTATACAAATGATAGATTTCCTGGGCAGATCTTAAGTGACTTAGAATAATAATTTCTGAAGGGTGATCCATAGATCTGATCCATAGCTGGAAACAACCTTGGAAGTTCTTTTCCCAGTTATCTTACTATATATTTTCTCTTTCTGCGAGTGATAGAATTATGTAGCCTGACATTCACATGTCTTATGCAGCGATCTGATTTCTGCTAATGGTGATGCCCGTTGACCACTTAAATGTGTATTGAAATGGACCAAAAGACTGCATGGCACGCTTTATCACTTCATTTAATCTTATAATAATAAATCCATGAAGCACCATCATTATGCACATTTGTAAGAAGAGAAGGTCATGACGTCATTCAAAGACTGATAAATGGAAAGCAGCAAAAATGGAATACTTGAAGCACTAGGTGTGCATGATCTTACACACTGTAGTATACTGCTTTTTAACTAATACAAAGATGTTAAGATGTTAAAAATTAGTAGAAGGTATAATCGTTGGCCTGTCAATAAAACGTGATTCAATTTAAACAAAAAAATCTCTTTGCGAAAGGTTTAGGAGGCCTGGGAAACTGTAGGAACTTCAATGGGATTCATTTATGACATTATTTGAATTGGAGATATATTTCATTAAACTTTATATCATAGTAGTTAGCAATTGCCAAACGTACGTTTCACTAAGTCCTAATTTGGTACCTGTACCATGTCAAAATCCTGCCCAAGGAACAATTATGCTGTCTCAGATTAGCATGGTTCCTGTTCATCCATTCATTCACTTATTTGGAAGTTCAATAGACACAGAGACAGAGACCAGCAGATAGACATCTTCCAACTCTTGTTACACTCTCTAGATAGTCACAAACATCTTTGTCTTAGCCGTGTCAACGGCAGGAACCAACAATTCCGTCTGGATCTCCCACACGGAAAACAGGAGCCAGAGTAACTAGTGCTATCCTCTGCTGCCTTCCCAGGAGCATTGGCAGAGGGCTAGATCAGAAGCAGAGCAGTCAGGACCCCAGTCATCATTATATGACATCATGCCTGTGTCAACGAGCAGTGGCCTAACTTGCCACAATGCCAACACCTCCTTTATAAATTTTTTTTTTTTAATGTTTTTACTTGAAATACAGGCAGGCAAAGAAAGCAAGAAAGATACATAGAGTCTGTTTGTTTGCTGGTTCACTCCTGAAACGCCTCCTTGGGCAAGGCCTAAACCAGGAATTTGGAACTAAATCTGGGTCTCCCGTGTGAATGTCAGTGACACAATGACTTGAGCCGTCCCCTTCTGCCTCCCAGAATGCATATAAACAGAAACCTGGAATTGGGAGCAGAGCTAGAACTTGAATATAATCATTTTAATATTGTAAGTGAACTTCTGACATAGCGTCTTGACAGCTCTACTGAACCTGCCCCAGTTCTTTTTATTTTTTATGAATACGTTTATCATGGTTGTGTAATGGAGATGATACACGTTTGGTTCAGTTTATTTAAGTGTAAATTATGGTTTATCAGTGTGCTAAATATATTCAAAATAGTAAATGGTGTCAGTGTTTTTAAAATGTAAGAATGAAGAGAAAAAAAACAGAAGTAGAAAGTATTAGTATTGAAACCAGCTGGGGGGTAATAGTCTGTTCCTAAAATATTCTGTTTTGTGACTGTCAGTTCTTCACAAACTCTACTTTGAGGATCATTGCAAATTAGTCACATTTTTAAAAGAACGAATTAAGAGCTATGACTTCTAAAATAAATATTGTAAACTGGCACCTTTACGATTCTGCAAATGAAGATCAGGTTCAAACCACAGGATATGATATTTTTAGGGCAGTGTGACTTTGTAGGGTGAAAATTACAAATTTAATTATAGTGTGGTTACAGACCATTAAAATATCGACTGTTAAAAGTGTATTGAACTGTGTGTAGGTTTTGTTTGAGGATTAGGATTCTTTAATAATGTGGAAAATGAATATCTCAGATATACAGATTAAAATGGAACAGCTTACAGATGAAACTGCTTTTTGCTAATATTATTGCCTATTATTAATAAAATAATGTGACCTTTAATGGATTGTAGCATGATATAATACATGCTATGAAACTTTAAGATTTTAGAAAATGTCAGATATACTTCCAGTAATAACCAGATCCATCCCTGGAGATGATAGGCTATTTAAGCAAGCAAGTAAATAGGATAAAAATAAACATCTATAGTATAATGAAGCTATTTGGGGGGGTAACATGATTTATTAACTTAAAATAGATTTTTTTAGAAATTATGTAAGTTTTGAAAAAAGTGTGTAATAAATAAAAGGTGAGGAAAACATCCTTAAAACTATGTTAGCTCCAAGTATCCGCAACGCAGAGAGCTAGACGTTAGATAGATTTGGAATGAACAGGCAGGTTAGGCAAAATACCAAAAACTACTCATTTCCCCTATCCACAGTTTCGGTTCCCCTTCTTTGCTAAGATATTTTGCTTTTGAGTAGGTGATGTGATGATTCAAGATAGCCCAAGAAGTAAGTTATCACTGTTGAGTCTCACAATTTATCAACCTTTGTCTGAACCCTGTGTCAGAACATTATAATAAAATGTGTATATGAATCATAAATCTGTTTCTTACCAGTAATGTAACTAATAAACTACATCTTATCATTTAAAAAACAAAACTTCAATAAGAGAGTCATGATATTCCATTCCATAAGTACCACAAAGGTTTTGGAAAGTTATGTCTCCAAATACTGTAGCTTTTACTGTGCCATGTAAAAAGCACTTAGTAAAAGATTAGCAAGTGTTTTTCATCTTCTTTTCTGCTTAGCTATAGTACAAGTCCAAACTGCTATGAGTAGAGAAAGTTGAAGTAGTGCAAATTATATGAATTAGTGTATAAATCAATTAATTGTAAGTCACGTGAAGATGCAGAGCTAACTAAAGCATGGTTCTTTCTCTCAATAAACCACTTTATTTTAGTTTGAAAAGAAGCAGCCTTAAATATCACTGAGATATTCCCTGCTGGATGTTGAAAAACTAATATCAGACATACAACATACTCTTTGTTTAATACAAAGCTACGGAATGAATCAACAATGTCATATCTGAGATGCAAATACATATTCAGAGTCAACAGCCCCAAATACATAGGTAAGCCTCATGGCGATAACAATAGTGAAGTATATAATTCTGAGTTGAGATATAAGGTAATAAGCATTTTTCTTTCAATAGCTATGATTTGTACTGGGTATGAACTGATATAAACATTGAGGATTGTGGTAGAAATTGGGATGTTAAACCCACTGGAACCGTGTTAGTTGTGGGGGATATAGCATGAGTTACACAGCAATTTCTGCCCTAACTGTGCCTGACAACACAAAAAACAAACAAATCAGAAACACAGTAGGTTAGTGCAGTGATCAGCAGATTCAATACTATTTACATTTAATGCTTATTACAATGCCTAACACTGCAGGCATGCAGCAAGTTTTGATGCATGAATACAAATTGCGTTTTTTGAGAAATCAAATAAGAAATGATTGTTCCAGGCATCCAGAGATAGACAATTCAAAAAAGTCAATTTTTAGGCTTGTTTGGGTCAGCAATTACTCACCAGTAACCATGAGAGGAAACAGATTGAATAAGGCTTGATCATCTCTATTCTGTCTTTTGCCTTGAAGTATCATGTTGAATATGCAAGACTGCTTAGAACAAGGCATTAACCCAGCCTCTGCACATCTTAATGAAGATAGATTCCCACTTCTATTCATTCCTTTCTGGAACACATCCTTCTGAAATCATAACACTTAACGCTTTTTAAATGACCACCTTCTTCACTATTAGTATCAAAGACCAGTTTATTGATTGTCTGAGTGTAGCACAGCTTGCTGACTTTGTTTTCTGCTTTTATGATCTTTCTCCCTGGTTAGCTATAATTGAAATTGCAAATTGTCATTTTGTCACCAGGCAGGGGAGTTCAGTCTCAGTGTTTATTAGGAATCGGCTCCTGCAGGACCCAGAATGCATGGAACAGTGGGCTGCGGAATCAGTGTTGCAGTCTCCAGAGGGTTGTGCTTGATCACTTGTCATTGAACTGAGGCTTAACGGTTAGAAAGATTTTTATTGAGGGATACTCATGTTTCCAAACCCAATCATTTTTTTCCCAATATGCCGCTTCAAAAGCTGCCTCTTAAAGAAACATACTTTTGGTCTAGACACTTCATACATTATTCAGTGGTCACTGATTTACTTTGTTTTGAGTGTCATGATCGCTAACATTTTGAAATCGTAATTTCTTCGTATTCTTACTAATGATTAGATTCCATGATGAAACAAAAGATATCTTGAGTGCAAAAGTACCTTCATTAAGTATGGATACAAAGTTTGTCTCCTGAAAAATGTCAACAGCAACATGTCCCTTCCTCCTCTCTGTCTCTTGTTCAATATTTATTTTATTTATTTGAAAGGCAAAGTGATACAGAGAGAGGGAGAGACAGAGAATGAGATACTTTATCATGTGGTTCATTCCACTAAAAGGCTGGTCCAGGTCAAAAATAGGAGCCTATTGCTTCACCCACGTCTCCTGTGTGGGTGGCCAGGACTCCTTGACTTGGACTGTCTTCTATTGCTTTTCCTTGCAAATTAGGTGGGAGAAGGACAGCTGGTACTCCAGTCAGTACTCCAGCGTGGAGTGCAGTTGTCACAAGTGACTGTTTAACCTACTGCTTCCAATACCTGTTCTTTGTTTTGTACATTTATTTGGTTTATTTTTTGTTTGTTTGTCTGTTTAAAGATTTATTTCTTTTTATTTCACAAAGTCAGATATACAGAGAGGAAGATCTTCCACCCGATAATTCACTCCCCAAGTGACCGCAATGACTGGAGCTGAGCTGATTCGAAGCTAGGAGCCAGGAGCCTTTTCTGAGTCCCCTATAAGGGTGCAGGGTCCCAAGTCTTTGGGCCATCCTTGATTGCTTTTCTAGGCCACAAGCAGGAAGCTGGATGGAAGTGGCACTGCCAAAATTAGAACCAACACCCATATGGGCACATTCAAGGCAAGGACTTTAGCTGCTAGGCCACTGCGCTGGGCCCTGATTTATTTTTTTTTTTTTTAATTTGAGTGTCATATTGAAAGGGTGAGACAGATGGACAGATACACACACACACACACACACACACACACACATACACATACACACAGTGGTCTTTCTTTGTTAATCCTGAGAGTTCTTCAAAAGTTATTTGAGGTAAAATTACCATGCACAATTTTTTATTATCTATGTGTCTGTTTTTATCTGACTGCACCTATTTTATTAACTAAATGTTATTAACTAAACTTCCCCTCCTTTTGTCTATGTATTTATTGCAAGCGGCTTGTTTATTTTCCTTAATATGTATGTGCTAAACTTCAGTGTACAGTAACAAATCTACAGTGTGAGATGCATGCTTATTAAGAACAATGTAAAGTTTATACTTTCAATTATTATTAACATACATTAGTCTGCTCGCTTGTCTCAGAAACATCAATTGATAAGAAAAAAATAAGTTGGCTTATTATTCTGAGTTATTTCTAGACAGGAAAATGATCAAAATTGAAAAGATACACAATGTTCATTTTGTGTGTTTGATATTGTACTAGCTTGCTTATTTGAAGGTATTTTTCTCCCGCTCACCCAGGCCAGACGCCAATATATATTCCCTCCTGCCACTTGGCTCCTACTGCAGCCTGGATAGTTTGCAAATTCCAAGTTTTAAAATGTGTGAGAAAAGAGTTAAAGTAATTATAACTTTTTTATTCTACTCTCTAAGGTAATTCAATTGGGGATACTGGTTGTTGAAACAATTTCCCCTCATGTTAAAATATGCCAGGGGCTGTTCATTACTTGTTGCCTGCCTAATCTGAGGGACGTGTAAGTCCCAACCTTGAAGGATTGATTGGGCCAGAGGTGTTGGGTACACCCAAATCACCTCCATGTTTTGTTTATGAGAGAAATGAGCTCATTAATCATTATTATACTTCTGGGGTGGGAATTTGTTGATAAGGCATATTTCAGTGTAAGCTAACTCAATCATTATTACCTGACTGCATAAACTATATTCTAGAACAGAGAAATCAACTAAAGAACGTAAAAGCAAAGCCATGGTAGCATAATCGTGGGTATCGGAAAGCAGAGTTGTGGTCCTGTTCCGTCTATCCCACAGGTGTCTGAGAAGTTGAGGCCTTCTGCTCCTTCTAAACCTCTACTAAGGCATGTTTTATTTAATTGCATTAGTCAAGATTCTTTGAAATTTGAGTCATAAGAATCTGCTTCAAAGTAAGTTAAGCCAGAAAAGGAAATTATGTGTTTATTTTCCAGGTAATATATAGGATTCACCTAAATTTATGAGTTTATGCAGTGTCAGCAGAGTTCTCTCTTCATTGGTAACTATGCTTCTTCTATTTGTCTTTCTTCTCAGGCACATTGTTTTTATGTGCCAGAACAGTGACTACAGACAGCCACAGATTTTCATTGTCCTTACAGTTGTTGATGATAAAAAGAGACCATCATTTCTGATACTTGTGACAGAAGTTTCTGATTGGATGTGACCGTCATGGGATCTATAATTGTGGATACAGGGCTGAATTCTATATCCTGTTAGAAAATTCTTTTAAAGAATGGGGAGAAAAAACAACCTTACAGGTTGTGGTAGATACCTTTGAGAGATTTCAATGGGAATTTAATTATTTTTAAGTAATCTGATAGTCTAGTTCAGTGGCTTAGGTTGGGAATTTGGGACGATAGTGTGTCAGCTTGACCTCCACCAAGTCAAACCCTGTGGTCAATTAATTGTGATTACATGATGGAGCCTCAATAAAAAGTACAGTGTCCAAGGGGAGCTTCCTGGGCTCATTTTGGGAATGCGGATTGCTATGCATGAAGCCCAGGAGAGTGAGCTTGTGCTTGACTCTGCTGGGAGTAAGTAACCTGCAACTTCACTGGAGCATTTTTTAGCTGTGCCCTATAGCCCTCTTCCAGCGCCTAGCTTTCATCCATATCATTTACTCATGATAAATATAGGCACACACCTTTACCTGTAAAATGCATCATTTGGACTGTAATGAACATTGAGCTGCAACCCTAACAGCTTTCAATGAGTCATGTGAATTGTTTTGCTAATTAGGAATTTAAAACTGGTCTTTGGGATCATGAATTTTCAAACAGTGACGAGAAATACTGATTTTGTACAGTGTGTTCCTTCTAACTGAGTAGTTTTGCAGATGTTTTCTTAGAAGACATCACCATGATGTGTGTTTTTTTAACTTTCTACAATACCTCTGTTGTTCACCTCTTCTAAATTTTACACAAACACATATGCATGTTTATGAATTAGTTTAATGTTGATTTCTATAATAAATACATCTCCAGATGAATATGGACTCAACACAGTAGGAGTCTATTTCTCATTTTTCTTTTCTTTTCCTTTATTTTAATCATAATATGGTCAGTGCCCTGAGTACTTTTTCATCCTTTATGTGTAACTCCCAAGGTCCTTGTGCTCTGCCTTCCAAAGATAGGAGAAAAAAGTAGGGAACATTATGGGTAAACGTTTCATTGTCTGAATCTGAAAGGGGTGCTTGTCACTCTGATCATGTTATAGTAGGTAGGAGTTAGGACCGTGTGCCCCAAAGATGTGGGAACAGTTAGCCACTATATGCCAAATACATTCGTAGTCTGCCTTCTCTCATCCCTTCAGCTCCCTCGGGCTATCAGCAGCTAGTAAGAAAAATGGATGAATGATTCCATGCTGATAATTATGTCTTAATCGTGTACATTCATAATTTCGTAGCATATCTGTTCGTAACAGTGAGTAGTTCTGGAAAACGAATTCTCAGCAGAGAGAACTTTTGCAGTCTCGGCATCTAATGTGTCCCATCCTATTGAGGGACTGCCTCCAGATCACTGTTTTGTCTACCCAGAGTTTGGAATTCACTCCGTTCTCACAAAGCCTTAATTGAAAAGAGGATTGCAATGAGTAAAATTTTTGGAGTACCTACTGTTGGAACAGTACTCTTTGAAAAGTTTTGCAAGTGTTATTTCATTTATTTACAGCAATTCAGTCACATAGATATTAGTTAAAAATGAATGGTATTGAAAATTTAACCTTTGCTGTTTGACTCAGGAACCTCACTATGTTATTTCTAACGCCATTAAGTAACCTTATGGGAACTTCGTTACTATAATTTAACCCCAAGTTATAGAAGTTCTGTAATTTTTTAGGGACAGTGTAAGGTATAATATTCCACTACCTCCTCAGCTTTGAGTTCTCTGTTGTTTTTCTTTCCTACATACTCTACATCCTTTCAAATCCCCAGCCTCAAGTGCCACCTGCTCTCCCACCAATGAAATGTGGCATTTACCATTTTTATTGCTCTGCTCCACAGTGTTCAGGAAAACAAATATAAAATGACAGTTCCACTCTACACTCTATCTCTGGGTTTCACACTTCTATTTCCTTTTACAAATTTGGGAGAAAATTCAGAATTCTGTCAAGAAAATGTGTTGATGGGAAATGTTACTCCCATTTCCTGGCCTTCAGAAGAACCCTGAAGGACTTTCCTCTAGTACAACAAGAAAATTGCAGATGCAAAGGGAAAGCAACTACATAGGCCCCTCGAGAGAAAGGGAATATTATTATGCCTAACTTGTCATTGTTATCATCATCAAAGAGTGCTTGTGAAGCCTTCAGGAGTACAAGACAGCAGAGTGGTTCAATTGGCATCTTTTCCTCTTCCCAAGAGCTTGCAGTTTAGAGAGAAACAGAGCAGCAAAAATAAACAGATAAAAGGTTAAGCTGAGACCAACATCAACACATTAATATGCTCATTAAAATAAAATGGAGCTCATTACAATTCAATAAGTATGGGAGGCTGCAAGATGTAATACAAAAGCATGCTAAACAAGGAGTCAGGAGTCCTCCAGTGTGCCAGGTGTACGGCTGTGGGCAGGTCACCTCACCACCCTGAGGCTGAAACATTTGGCAAGATTTGGAGGAGGCAGTTTGAGAAAGTGAACCAAAAACAAACCCAGAGGCAGAGAATCACAATGTTTCTGCTAAAAAAGAATAAGGAGTTGTGAGCTCTCTGGACCAATTTGTCCTGTTTTGTAAATTGAGAGCTGGAAAGTTCCTACAAGAATTGATTATCTAATGCCTTTAAGTGTGTATGGTATATAGTTTAAAATGCCTTATGTAAATTGTAGTCTTTTTTTATTTTAATCCTCCCGGCTATCATCTGCTTGTGAGAATACCTTGTCTTCTCTGCTTCTAAAAAATGAAGAAAGTGAGGGTCAGAAAAGGCAAACTCTTACTCGTACATCATTTGGTTGGAAGATGGGATAGAACAGACAAGTTTAAGACACAGAACAATTATAAAAATGGAATTACAGAAGTTGGACTCAACGAAATAAAAAAATAAACAGACTGCCCTTCCTGCGTCTTTGTCAAGTTCTTTTTTGATGCCTGATGTAGTTATATAGATTGAACTAAAATTGAGGAGAACCTTCTGGATCCGGCACTTATTTGATATTGTGACATTATATAGCAAAATGTCAAATTATAAATGCAAAAATCTAGTACAAACTGTGATGATTTCTGGATATGTTTGCTCATTGGGGTGTATTAGGTCATCTCAAACCACAATAATATCAATTAAGCATTATATTTGAGAGCCAAGGGCTACCTGTTTTAGAATATATTGTTTCAAGTAAGGGTTAAAAAAGAGAAGGAGAAAATTAAGATACAGAATAAAGAGGAGTGAGTTGTCAATAAGATGCTTGAGCTGACAAAGTTTCTCCTTTCCCCATATCAGTAACCCTTTATTGCTCTAATCTTCTGTCCCAGTGTACCACCTGACCAGCTAATTTTTCCTCTCTCTCTTCAAGCCTAAAGAAGATGAAATAAAAACAAACAAACATACAAACAAAAATCAAATGGAGTAGTTCTGATTTATGCAGTTTGGCTTAAGTGTGATCGGGGTCTCCTGGAGGGAGAGTGGACAATTGCACAGAACTGTGATTGGACAAACGAACATGATATAATGAAAACAGAGCAAAGGGAGACCGGCAAGGGCATCCTGATGTCTTCTCTCTGTGTAATATCCCTTTCTTCTGGGTGTGATGTTTAACCCCCTCTATAATAAAGATTTTCTAAGGAGAACAGGAAATGAAAGAATAAAAATTTAGGTTTCTTAGCTTCCTTCAAGGGGAAAGGGTTTCTAGTTCATATGACCCGCCTTGGAAAGTATTTCTTATTTCTGTGATTTATCTGGAGGAGAAAGAAGAGCTAGAGATAAAAGGGCAGGAGAAAGGAAGAACTTGCTTCTAATTTATTTTAAAGTACTCAGCACTCCAAGTGCTTTGTGATAACATTTTCTGAGCCCCAGTAATCTCCATTTGTCTCTTCTTTATACCAAACCCTGTTGCCTTAATGTTCGAACCAACGAGTTTTGGCTTTTCTCTTGTCAACATTCACTTCCACTCTGCTATGCTTGGTCTCCAACATTTTCTTTTTCTTCATTATAATCTCCTTCTATCTTATAATAGCAAAGCACAGTGCAGCAATCTTATTCATTGTTCTGATCTTCATTGTATTGATAAACTGGCTTGGAAATCCACTTCTTGATATGCTAAAAATGCTATAAAATCCTTTTCCATTATAGCCCTTTTCAAAGTTAAGGATTTGCTAAAAAAAAAAAAAACACCATATATTAATGTCAGAATAAAATGGTAACTAATTCTCCTTTGGTAAATATTAATGTAGACTAGTTTGATTCCATACCCTCAACTCACACTTACTCTGGTGTGTGGATGCTTTGAATTCTGCAGAGAGAATATCACATACATTGAAATACGAAGGTGAAGTGCAAAATGACATTAAATGTTAACCATTGCCTAGTTCTGGAAAAGACTCAGCCTATGTCCATCAGGAACAGCCTGAGAGTCGGATCACATACAGGATTAATCTTTCCAAAGATTAATTTCCATAGGTAAATCCTTAAAATTGGTGTAATATAAGTAAGATGAAAAAGATAGGCATATGAAGCTTATTGGGTGTGGTTTGAGATGACCTAATATACCCCAATGAGCAAACATATCCAGAAATCATCACAGTTTGTGCTAGATTTTTACAGTTATAATTTGACATTTGGCTAAATAACATCACATAAATTTGGCTTTTTCTTTATGTATGCTGATATACATTAATATTTCCAGCTAGGAATTTGTTCGTCAATCTAGCTGTCTCCAGAACAGAGTCAATGCGGAGAGAGAATAGATTGAAACAGGTAAGAGATCCTGAAACACAACAGCTGGCCTCCAGACAGTTAGAGGACATTGCTTACTTCACAACAGGGAACTGAGCCAATTCTGCATCAAACTCTAGTATTATGAGCAATAACTTTCTGCGTGGTGTGAAAAAGTTGTCTGCAGCAAGCAGCTTCTTCCAGAGAAGGTGAAGCCAAGGAGTCATTAGATAAAGAAATGAAAATCTATTGGGTTGCCAGGAACAGCCCAGTTAGCATGCAATTTTCTACCCAAGCTAGTTAAACAATTGTTAGCTCATTTTGCCTCAGTACCCATCTGCCCCGGATGCACAGAATCTGTTATGGCTGAGATTTGAGGGTTATATTTTTAACACTGCTTTTCTTCAACAAGGAATGTCTTTCCCTCTTGAAATGAATGGAATGAGGAAGCTTCCAACTGTGCTATGAACTTTTATGCAAGGGATTCCTTTCCTGGTCAGGGCGGGGCTGCTGCTGCTGATGGTGCAGACTCTACTTCAGATGCAACAACTCAAATGAATCTTAAGCAAGAAAATAAATTAGAAGAAAATATAATAATTTAAAATTTGATGATTTACTTCAGGAAACCACCATATCCTCTGAAGGCAGTAACTAAGATAGATTGATTAATATGTGCTAAACTTCATGCTGAGAGTTGTACAATCTTGGTTTAATCTCACAGTGGCTCTACAGAAAAGAAAAAAGAGAATTTTTCACTTTAACAAAGTTAAGAACAAGTTAACAATTCTGGAAATCAGTAATCTGACTTGAAAAAAAAATCAAGGTAACCAAAGCTGTATCCAATATTGTAAATTGTCCTGGAGTGAGCATATACTAATAATAGCCTTTTAGGCAAAAACATGTTAAATGTGTGAAAAAATTATGAAGCAATGTGCTTTGGACTAGGGACTATAAAGTGTGTGTGTGTTAGAGTGGGAAGGTGGTCACTAAGCAATATGATGGGAAAAGCTAGAAGAAGATAAAGCCCTTCTCTAAGTTTGTAGGGTTCCATTCTAACACCAATTCCAGTTTGTGTTGAAAGAATGTTCTCTTCCTAGAACGGGGAGGCCTCCGCTATCATGACACTTAAGGGCTTATTTCAGGTAGAAAAGGGGGAAGACTAAAAAGTCCTTCTTGTGTATGTTATATCTCTCAAGTGCTTTGCGCTTCAAATAATCAATACAGCAAAGAAGCATTTTTGGAATGGCGTTTCCTGAGCCCCTTCAATTCTGATTGGTATTAGGTTGGGCAGAGCAGAAGTAACTCCACCACCCTGGAAAGTGGCCAGCACTCTCACCCAGGAATGTTTGGAGTGTTGAATCACCCTAACCTTGTCTCTGCCTGCCATGATGAGTACCCAAGCTGCACGTAGTTCTCTTGCACAAACCAAAGAGCTGCCGCCTCCTCGCGTTCCTCACATCTAAGATGTGTGAAAGTCCAGCGCTGTATATCCTTGATGGCCACTTGCTTCATGCAGTCACCCTGTCATGTGGAAGTGGCCAAGGCCATCTCCTGCTAGAGAGTGGACCAGCAGACTCCCTCCTGACTACTAACATGCTGTGCTTGAAATGAAAGTCACTCTCTCACTCTTCATCGCTCTGAACTCAGAGTGGGAAGTGGCTGTGTCCCAGAATAGAGAGAAAATACGGGGATTCCGGAGCACTGCCAGAGCAGGTTAAACAAAGGGTTCAAGGATAAGTGTCCGGAAGTTCATGATGATAACCAGAAGGCACATCTTATCCTATCAGCCACCTAATGCTGCTGGCCACCTTCCAGAGGCTTTTTTCTGTCCAAGGTGTGACTGCTTTCCCCCATGGGTCAACAATTTGCATGCTATTAGAGAGCTTCTTGGCAAGAAACAAGTATTTTAGTGGAGTCCTTGGATGAAGGAGCAGCAATGCTTTAGGGAAAAGCTGTATTTGTTTTTCAGAAGTAGCAGGTGGTATGAAGAAGAATCCAAGCAAGTTTGGTGAGGGATTACAGCAGCAGAAAAACCTTTGAAAATTGAGGTGTATATCCAGTCAGTCTCTATTGCTTCGTCTCACATATGTCTGTTGTGACAGATGAGATATAATGCAAAATGAACATATTATGATCAATTTTGTCTCTGCTACAAAGTCCGTTTATCAGATATATTCAATGAGTATTTATTTAACACATGAAGCTATATTCTCCAAACGCCACTTTGGCACTGCCCGATCCGCTGGTCTTTACTTCCTAAGAAACTAAAAATGCTTCTAAAGAGACCAAATTTATATTACACAAATTGAAAGTAAAACTTAGTTACACATAAGAATTTGGCTGTCTCCACTTAAAACTGTATTTTTAAAGTAATATTTGTCACAACAGTTAAGATATAGCTGCTTGAGACACCTGTATATTATATGAGTGCCTTGGTTCAAATCCCTAATTTGACTTGCTAGCCACACCCTTGCTAAGGAACACTGGGAGGTGGCAGGTGGCGAGCCAAATATTTGGATCTCTATCAACTACATGGGAGGCCCAGATTGAATCTCTGACTCCTGGGCTTCCCTTGGTCCTTGCCTGACTACTGCAGGGATGTGCTAACTGCATAGGAAATGGAACATTCCCCCACTGCCTTAGTCACTGTGGAGTTCAAATGAATGCAAGTAAATTAAAAAAAAATTAAAAATCTATAGTTCTAATATAAGAAAACCAAAAAGTAACTATTAAGAAGGCTAAAAGGATTATCTACTGAGTGTCCTGTTTACAACTTAAATATCTGTGGTTTTCATTGTTTTTGAGCTACTTTTCAACTGTATATTGTGGAAAGCTGATGATTATGCATAGTCTTGTTGATAACAATGCAAATTGTGCTCAGTGTGGATTTTGCTTATTACTGCCTTATGGGGCTTGACCAATGTTACCAGTTCTACATGTATTAAACATGTTTATTGCATCATTCCTAACAGGCCTCTATAATTGATTTCCCTCTAAATTTTCCTTTGAGAATATGAAGTAGTACAAAGTAGTACCTTACTGGTTCTCATCTAATGAGTTCACAGTTTCTGACATGTGTTCAATGTGTATCTATATGATTATATATTTTTAAATGTCTATTTTAATGCTAGTATTATTTTTTTAAGAAGTCTTAGTGAGAGGTTTTGAAAAATTAAAAAAAAAAAATCTTGTGGTAGCCATTCCTATCTAAATGGCCAGTATGAGAGAAGCGTAATTTTTCCAAGGGCTCATTGTTTTCTGCTACCAGATACCGTCTTTTTTTTTTTCCATTTCTTCCATGGGAAGCTAATGGTTTCCTCAATAGCTTGTTTCTAAACAACTCCCTAGAGCTGAGCCCCTGCATCTTCCTTCTCTAGCTTAGGTTAGTCTGGTGCTGTTTAAATCATTTTCTTTTGACCATTCAAAAGATTTCTGCAATTACCTCGCATTTAAAGGATACAGCCTGAAAAAAGGGATTACACTGCTTTGCATTGTTTTGTGCACAACACCTTTATACTTTCCTGAGAAAGGAAACAATTACCAAATCAATCCCTTCAGTACGTTAGCTTTAGAGATGAAACAGTGGCTTTTGTTTTTTGCTTTTCATGGAGACTTTTACACTGCTATTATATTCTGCCCAATTTTGCTTCTGAGTGCCTGTGACAGTCATTAATGCTTTCTGAAGTAGTGCATTATTTGTTCAGTGTCATCCCAAATCTACTCTAAACAATTTCAAGTCAGAGGTGCTTGACTGCCAAGCACAAATATCTCTGTTCCTGGCTGATTTATTGGGCAATGAAGTAAACAGTTGCTTCTTGGCAGAATAAACTACATTTCCCTAAAATGCATTAAATGGACTAACATAATTGCAGACGTAAAACTGATCAAGCTAAAAGTCAGATGTAATGATGATGACTGAAATTACATTGTAGGTAATGTCACTTATTTATTACAACCTGATTGAGAGACAGTAAATATTGAAACTGGATAATGTTGGATTTAGTTTATGCATTTACGAAATATAAAATTTACAAAATTTCTTTTTTTAAAATTTATTTTATTTTTATTGCAAAGTCAGATATACAAAGAGGCAGAGAAAAAGTGAGGAAGATCTTCCATCCGATGATTCACTCCCCAAGTGACCACAATGGCCATTGCTGTGCCGATCTGAAGCCAAGACTAGGAGCCAGGAACTTCCAGGTCTCCTACGTGGGTGCACAGTCCCAAGGCGTTGAGCTGTCCTCAACTGCTTTCCCAGGCCACAAGCAGGGAGCTGGATGGGAAGTAGAGCTGCAGGGATTAGAACCGGTGCCCAAATGGGATCCTGGCACGTTAAAGGTGAGGACTTAAGCTGCAAGGCCACGGCGCCGGGCCCTATAAAATTATAAAACTTTAAACATCATGTTTTCTTTTAGAAGTCATGATAGCAGTGTCAAATTCATAACATAATTGGAGAGATCATTCATGAGACATGGAAATGCTTGCCAGTGTTGACATATAGTAAATATGTGAAAAACATTGGCTATTTTTGTTGATTTATTTTTATTTGTAAGGCACAGAGAGAAGGAAATATCAAGAGTACTTTCATCCACTGGTTCATTCCTCAAATGACCGTAAAGGCTAGAGGTGGGCCAAACTAAAGCCAAGGATCTGTAGCTTTGTTCAGTCTCTCACATGGGTGCAGGAACCCAAGGACTTGGACCATCCTCTGCTGCTTTTGTGGACACATTAGCATGGAGCTGGATCAGAAGTGAAGCAGTCAGGACTTGAACAGATGCCTGTATGGGAGCAGGCACCACAGGCAAAGGATTAACTCAGTGTGCCCCAGCACTTGTCCCACTCCGCTGAAATGTAACGCCCAGTACAGTACCGTGTCCTAGTCAATCAGCCAATGGAGTTTCCTGGTTAAACAAATGAGTTACTCCATTCCTGAAATTGTATAAGAGGGCAGAGCAATGACTGTGAGTGATATTGAAGAAGTAGGGGTGGGGAAGAAGAGAAAGAGAATGGAAGAGAAAGAAAAAGAGAATGAAATGAAGAACATGCATGAGAAGCAAAACGGCAGCTGGGAACGAATGCCAACTTCCGCCCAGGTTTTAAGTCAGGATAATTTCATGGATCAGAAGAAATCTTTTAGGAGATAAGATAATAACTTAGGTGTAAAATAAGTCAAATGGAAAAGGTGAAATGAAAATAATTTCTAGTTTTTAAAATAAGTATTTTATTTCACAGTAGCTTAAATTTACAAAATAAAAACTGTGAGATTGTAACATTCCAATTTTCCTGTTAACAACTCATATTAGTATCTCTGTTAAAATAATAAGTAATACCTAACTTCCTCTGTTGTTAAAGACCTTTTGTGTTTTTGAATGAAATGCAAAAACTGGCATAAAGTGACTATCAATTAAATTATTATAAAATTCAGTTGGAGCAACATTTGTGATTTATAAATGAAATCATTAGATAAATTAGTTCTACCCATTAGAGCTGACAAGACTAACAAACTTCCTGTGAATTCTTCTGTCCATCAGAATTATATAAAGATGATCTTATTTTCCTTTCCTGATCATAACGAGTTAACATATCAAAATATTTTAAAAATAAAGTGATCTGTAACAGAACAATCCAAACTGTGAATCATGGAAAAAGACTGATTATATCATAGGTATTCAGCTTGAAGCACAGACCCAGGATGTCTCTGAATGCTTAAAGTTCTTAATGACCAAAAATTGATTACACTTATTCAAGGAGGCTCTTCAGAATTAATTGAGAACTGTGGATACAAACTATAAACAGGTATATTTCTGAGTATTAACACCATCCAACATTGTAATAAACCTACTCAGAGCTTAATGGGTTTCTTCTCAGCTGATAAATTCAAGTGAAGCTGAGCTATTACATCTTAATGTGTGTTACAGGGTTAGGGTGGATAAATTTTGAAGTCACTTATAATTCCTAGATTCTATGCTCTTGTTTTTTAGTAATGGCCAGTGTTGTGACCTGGAAAATTTTCAGAGCTGAAGGTGTTTCTTTTGCTTGTTTCGTAGAACAACAGAATTATGCAGCTCCAGATTGTTTTATTCCCCCCTGCTTCACTTTTGTTGCTAAAGTCAAATTGGCAAAAGGCATTTTTCCTTTACACTGTGTAAGTCCTTGTGGATAAATTCTCATTCCAGTTACATTTTCTCCATGAAAAAAAAAAAAAGTTCCCATCTGAAAAGCTATTTTATTCCTCCATCCACTCAAAGCATAATTTAATTCTGATACTCATTACTGATACTCTCAGATGGTATCCCAGCATTTTCTTACTGCCTTTTTTTTTATTCCTGTCTTTCTTATTCTTTCCTTTTTATATTGAGACACATGGTTGCATCATACAATTTTCTGAGCTCCAGTTACAGTGGAAGGTTACCAAATATCCAGTATTATTGAATGAGATAGACAAATTTGAGTTGGAGAGAGCAATGGTGCAATGGCTCAATTGGCTAACCTTCCCCCTGCACATAGCTTGATACCATATGGGCCCTGGTTATTGTCCCAGATGCTCCACGTTCCATCCAGCTCCTAGTTTGTGGCCTGGAAGAGCAGTAGAGCATGGCCCAAAGCACCCACATGGGAGACTCAGAAAAATCTCCTGCCTTCAGATCACCTGAGCTCTGGCCGTTTTGGCCATTTGGGGAGTGAGCCAGCAGGTGCTTCTCCTCTCTGTAAATCTGTCACTTCTGCTCTCTGTAAATGTGCATTTTCAATAAAAATAAATAAAACTTTAAGAAAAAGAAAACTATACAGAGTAAGTTGTTAAAATATTAACTATGAGGAACATTTGTTTATTTTTAAATAAATACCTGCTGGTTCATTCCTGAAATTGCCGCAACTGCCAGAGCTAAAACCAAGAGCTGTTTCTGGGTTGCCCATTCTGGTGCAGGGTTCCAAGCCTTGGGTTTTCCTCCATTGCTTTCCCAGGCCATAAGCAAGAAGCCAGATGGGAAGTGGAGCTGGGACACAAACTAGAACCCATATGGGATGCCAGCACTTGCAGATGGAGAATTAGCCAAATTATACTGCTCCAGAGGTTTACTTTTCTTACTGATTCTTTTGAGTTAAGATTGTTGAGGCAATTGTGTTGTGACAAGCCTGCTGAATGCCAAATCTACTTCCCTCTGATATTGAACAAATATCCTAACCTTTTTGAGCCTTAGTTTTGTTATCTGTTTTAAGAGTGTATTTTGTGTGTAAAAGTTAAGTCAGCCATATGAAAAACAGTTAATATTAAATCTAGCTCATAATAACTCATGAAAGGATTGTTAAATCTGAATCTAAAGATTGAGCAGCGGTAGACATGGCTTGAAAAAGCAGTTAGTTTGAATCTGAAAGGTTCTCCCTCCTTCAGTTGAGGTCGATAAGTCAATTCTACCATAACTATTCTTTCCTAAGGTCACTAGTATTATCTATTCGGGTATATTTGTGTCTGTTTGTATATTCTAGAGTTAAACCAAATGAAAACCCAAATCTGAATAAATCCTTCACAATGAAAGGACACATGTACCAGGATTCAGAAAGAAATAGAAAAGGATACCCTAAAAAGGAAAATGCTTACAGGAACCAAAACTATACCCCATCTGTGCTTAGAATAATTCATTTAAAGACTGTAACACATTGATATGGGGAGAATTTATAAGTTAGTAATAATTACAAAGCTACCTAAAAAATCAGATCAGCAATACAAGATCAGGAAAATGAACATTTCAGAGGATTGATATTGCACAAAGGAGATTATCAGTCAAAATGTAGCATTATGTA
The DNA here is from genome assembly GCF_017591425.1 of Ochotona curzoniae. Classification (NCBI taxonomy): domain Eukaryota; kingdom Metazoa; phylum Chordata; class Mammalia; order Lagomorpha; family Ochotonidae; genus Ochotona; species Ochotona curzoniae. The sequence continues at coordinate 11,301,613 of NW_024464918.1, forward strand.
AACTTTCGTACATATAACTGCTTTACATTGAGTAGGGCAGCAATGAGAAAGAGGCCTTATTTCAACTTCAAATTTAAGAAACTTTCTCAAAAATTATCCGAAGTCTGACACTTAGTGAACTAGTATTGTTCCCGATTAAATGCTCTTGTAGTTTTGCAAGCCCAGAGAGCAGATGGATTGAATGATAGCAGACCTGAACAACTGATACAGGGTTGTTCACTTCCCAGATCCTACAAACACTGTCATTATTGAACCAAAACTTCTCCGTTTCACTTTCACTGTTCACAGAAACCAACCACACTTGAGGTGGTTTTTTTGTTTGTTTTGCTTTTTTTTTTTTTTTTTTAATTCTTGTGCCTGTTTATTATTTTCTGAAACATGATTTAGATTCTGCACTTAGACAAATGTAACCTTTACAACTGTGGTGTGAGAGGAGTTCATTTACAGAGTTAGAAACATTGTAAATGCTGTTTGGGTCTGCGGGAAGTTTGTTCTCTAGAGCTTACAAAACAGCCTAGAAACTTTCTCAAGTGTTCTGTATTCATAACAGCATCACTCGAAGCTATAGAATGTAAATTTTCAATCTTCCTTGATAGTGCAGAGAAATTTCTCATTGTTTTCAAAGAGCCAAATAAATAGGGAGAGGCACACTAATTTCGGAATCCAGGGAAAGCAATTACTGCAAGGCTTCTGACTTTTAAGAAAATCGTTTCTTTAATGTGAGACATACAGAAGAGAGGGGGAAGCTACAAAAGCAGATAGATGCAGGTTTGAGAAATATGCTGGAAAATAATGACCAATTTCTGTTGGGAAAATTATGAATGGATAAAATTCAAAGTAACTATTTTATCATTTTTATGAAAATATTAAATCTGTTATGAATCTGAGTTATTTTGACTGTACCCCTTAGTGAAAACCTAAGTATCTCATATGTAAAGCAGTAATTTAACTTATTTTTAAATGAAAAGTTAGAATTGTGTGTATTCATGGTACACAATATGAATTTTTAAATCAGTATACATTGTTGCTAACTTGATCTAATTAGCATTACCTCACATACTTATAATTTTTATTATGACAATATAAAGTCTTAGTAATTTTTTAGAATAGTTGTTAGTAACAGTTATCGTGTTGTACGGTAGATCTCGCAGTCGCTCCTCCTGTCTAGCCAGTGTTTTGTCCTTTAACTGATCCATCTCCACTCCCCAAGCCAGTTCCTGGTAACTGTCATGCTTCTCTTTTCTACTGTGAGTTTGACAGTGTAAGATTCTGTTAGGTTAATGAAACACGGTATATAGTATTCCATCCTAGTCTACATTCAAGGACCACCAATGAATACCTGAAAACATGGGTGTATGTACATGTCTGTGTACCGTGTTTTGCAACATGTACACACATGTGGCAAAGTCCAAATTATTCATTACGGCATAGTAAGAGATTATCAATAACTAAATAACCAAAAATATAAGAAACAGTTTATGACAATATTGTGAAAGTTATGAGAATCTTGAGTCACTCTCAGTGTGTCTCACCATCCTTCGATCTTTTCATTTAAAGGAAACATTTATACATTATTGTTGGCATATCCATATAGCTGGTATCACTACTCTTTTGCTCTGAGGGGGAGAGTAAGTAAAATTAAGGTTACTTGAACATAGCAGTGCAATTCCAAGGCAGTTTAACTGATAGCCAAGGTGACTACTAAGGCAGTTCTCCTATATTGGGCTGGGGAGAATGGTATGAGGTTTCTTCATGTTTTACAGAATCATATCCAATTTAAACCCACAGATTATTTTTCTATTTAATGTTTTCACAGTGTAGTTAACTTCTGATGACTGAAACCATGGAAAGCAAGATGTAGGCAGGGAGAGTATTGTGTATATCTTTCTGTTTTTGAATTATTTCACTTAAAAATATCATCCTCAATTTTTTAGCAATTTTTGCATATGACCAAGCTTTTCCCCATTTCTAAACTTAAATAATGGTTTTTTTTTCCATTTATCTATTACTTGATACTTAACTTATTTCCAAATCTTACCTACTTTGAGTAACGCAGCAATGACCAAGGTAGTACAGGTTTTGCTTTAGCATACTGATGTATATTGATACTATTTCCTTTGGATATTTGCTTAGCAGTATGATTGCTGAATCATGTATGAGTAGTATTTTTTTTTTTTGAGGAATCCTCATTCTGTTTTCCTTGCAGCTGAGTTTTATTGAATACAATGCAAACAAAATTTTACTGAATATAATATACTAAAGGAATAGCACAATTGACAATATTCACATCACATTTCTTGTAACTTACTAGTTTTAAAGGAAATCCTGAGAACTTCCTTTATATATCTTTTCATAAAAATGTAGCAATTTCCAGTTCTGTTTCTTAGTGTCTGCTGGATTTAATTGTAGTTGAGCCGTGGTGAGCTCCTGGACAATGATGTCTTTACTTTCCCGATTTGAGATCATGGATGTGAGTACAACTGATGTAATCATATGAGAGCGCATCATTATACGTCCATGAGCCTCACTGCTGCCTTGGATCAAGCTTTGTCCCGTTTGAAGGTCCCTAGGAAGTTCCTTTTCTTATAGAAAGTTAGCTGCTGCTTGTCATTCAACGTAGACTTCATTACCTTATCTCTTGGTTGCTACTATTTTTAGACTAGTCTCTTTCAGTAGTTAAACTGCAAATTAAGAATTCTCAGTGACCTCTTCCTTATTTTGTCTTTTTTTCTAGCTTCTTTTTTGAAAGCCATATACATATATGTGTACATTATTTTTATGTATTACATAGACCAAGTACCTACTGCAAAAAAAATATATGATTCTTATCCCCTTTTCCCGTTCTTTTTTTTTTCCTTTCTTTGACACTCAATGAAGGAAAAAAAAATATTGATTTATATATTTCAATGTGGGATGAATTGAATTCTTCACACTTTAACACTATTTACAGACTAGCAGAATAAAAGGGAAACAGAATTTTCTTTCAAACAATGGATTTTTTTTTAAAGGGAACTAAGAAAGAGTAATTGTGCTCATTTAACACTAGTTCTTATTAAAATGGAAGAAACACAGAAAAATAAATGGTTGCCTTGAATTAGTAACAGTTGTCTCAAGAACTTACAGGTTAAAATTTAGAAAACGACAGCTTCCTTCGCTTTTCTGCCAGATAATCCCATGTACTAAATGTACTACTCTAGTCTAATTTAAACCAGTGGTAAAGGCAAATCCACAGAGCTAAGAATATACTGCAGAATTTTAAAGCAAGTACCTCCGGAGTTTTTATATTACTTTTATGCAGAACAAAATCTCACATTTATATAGAATCTAAAATAAAGATCCCTCTTCTCTTGACATGGACATTCCCTGCACATTTCTCCTCCTTAGATGTCCTGTTCATTAAGGGACAAGTGATGCGCTAAAACTCTCCTAAGAAATGGAGAATCTTTGAAATTGCATGCCTCGATCATGATGAGCAGTTACTTAGATTTTTAAAGAAAGTGACTGTTTAACTACCAGGCTTTAGCATTGCCAAGCAAGGTTTGCCATAGGAGACACGAGCAAACTTTCTCAGGGTAATGAAGAAGGTTTACTGGCTACATGGGCAATTATTGATAAAGAGAATAATAATAATAAGTGGTCAAAAGCATAATGTGGCTCTCTCAGGTAATCTCTACATGAACAATATTTTGTTCAGCTTCTGTCAAGTAGTCATTCATGGAAAACTTTTTGACGGCTACTTGCAAAGGTATCTTGTGGTTATACAGAATTCCTAACTTGTGCCATCTTTGTGATTTTGTTTTGCATGAATATCACAAGACATTACCATTTCAAGGTCAATGTGGGCAAACACAAAAGCTGGCCAGGTGCCAGATCCAGTGTCCATATCCAAACCCCGATAGCCCCCCAAAAAGAATACAGATGAAATTTATCTACCTTTAATATGCTTTCTGTCTTGTTATGAAGGAAATAAATGCTAGAACTGTTTGGTCCATAACATCATGAAGAAAATTGTTAGAGGTATATAACGGAGATTTGGCACTTCCGATCCTGCCGATAGATTTGACAGTTGAAACAGGTCATATGTCTTCATTAATACATAACCTGGAAGTTAGTCTTTGAAATGGAAGTATTTCACAGTAAAAAAGAAACTATCAAATCTAATTATTAAAATGTTTTGAAATGGAATTATTTCACAGTAAAAAAGAAATTATCAAATCTAGTTATTAAAATGTTTTCATAGTTATATCCTATACATAGTCCTACATACAGATGAAAAGTAAAGTTACTTGTAAAAACCCAATGATAGTAAACTTTCCAGAATAGAAAGTTTTATTAATACATTTTTCTATTTTCAGAGTTTTAAATTATTTGTTCATTGACTATTTTCCAAAACTTGACAATAAGACGAATCAGTACATTGAAATAGCTGAAAATGTGCAAGGAGGGAGCGTTAAGTAGGGATTGACTATAATTTGAGTCTTCTAAATGAGGTAATGTTTATTAGTAAAATGAAGATACAGCTTTGCCATAGGATAAACTATCATGCTAGAAAGAGGAAAATATATGCTAAAGATGTAAAAGTGCAAGATTAAAAGACTATGTGCGAATATGGGCAAGTGAAGACTCTGCTAAATAATAATGAATAATATGTAGAGCCTTTTTTCCCCCAAACACATACTGCGAGTGTATAATATGTAACAGCAGCCCTAAATTTTGTAAATGAATTTTATGGAGTAAAATAACATTATTTGGCAGCAAATTTTATTGTTTGATGGTGCATGGTGTTTTTGCTTTACTATTGTAGTCCTAACGAAAAGGACATGGAATCACACCTTGTATGATGAATGGATCAGTGATAATATCTACAGTTTAGCTTAGAGGAGTCCAAAGGTCTGAGACTTACCCCACCATGCACACACAGAGGGACATTGTTCATCATAGGAACCTGCTTCTCCATTTTTTTTTTTTCTGTGAAGAGCATCATTGGCAGTACAGTTTGAAAGGCTGAGAGATAATTTGGTGGATGCATAGGAATTCCTTGACTTGGTGATTCATGAGTTAGTTCCTACTGTGCCATGAAGCGTTCATATGCTTTTGAGATAATCATTCCATCTCTTATAATATAGCTCTGTCTATGCAAGGATGACCTTTATGGCTCCATGATCCTTCCTACTGGGCTGAGGGAAGGAAAACGTGAGCCACACAGAAAGAAGCTATCTATTCTTCTGACTCTGTGTTTTCTCTTTCACCTGCTGCATCTCAATGAAAGGTCAAATCTCCCTAGGTGGCTCTCTCCACATAAATATCTAAAAAGCTCAATCATTTCTCTGTCCACTCACTCCTTCTGGGGCGCAAACAATCCTGGAGTTCATCTTGCTACATTTTTGTAAATAATTCTTTTATGAAACTCCCTTGAGTTATCCTAATTTTAACGCACCATCTGCTTCTTGCTGGCATCCTAATATGCATATGATCAAATCTAAAAGTTTGGTAATACAATGTGTCTCCTGATGATTGAATAGCTTGATTTGAATGGTTCAGAAACTAATTGTAAGAGGTTCCTTTCACTGCACCAATCACAGTCATTATAACAAACTAATAGACTCCTGAATTGTATTAAACAGTAAGATATTATCACCATGGTCCTTCTATTTTGTTTTTACGGAACTGTCTGAAAATAGCAGCCAGTTTCCATTTGAAATCATCATTGCCTACGGCCATACCACCCTGAACGCGCCCGATCTCGTCTGAAATCATCATTGCATCTCAAAATTAGAACAAACTGTTCTCTTTAGTGAATGGGGACAAGGATGAGGAGATAGGAAGAGTGAAGCATTAAAGAAAAAAAAACCCAGCAGTGGCATGGGTGATTAAATCACCACATGCAGTGATTGCTTCCCTAGGGGTGCCAGCTTGTTCCACACTTTCCAACTTCTAATCCAGCACATTGCTAATGTTTCTGGAGAAACAGTGGAGAATGGTCCATGCACTTGGACTGAGCTACCCTTTGGTAGACTCAGAAGGAGTTTCAGGCCCCTGGCTTCAGCCTAGCCCAGTTCCACCCATTGTGGCCATTTAGAGAGAGAACCCGTGAACCAGCAGGTGGAAGATTCATGTCTCTCTGGTCTCTCTCTCTCCCTCTCTCTCCCCTTTTCCGTTTCCTTCTTGCTCTCTCCCTCCCGACACTCTGACATCATTCGCTTCCTTCCTGCTTCCCTCTCTGTAATCCTGACTTTCAACTATCTAGTTTTAAGACTTTATTGTTATTATTATTTTCCATGGTACAGTTTTGTACTTATAGAGATTCCTCCCTTTCCCTTCACTTCCCCCTCCTCTTTTCTCCTCCCACCAATTATCTTATTATTAAGGCATAGATTCCTTTAGTAACAGTTACAGGCGTGATAGTCTGCTGTTTCAGCGTCTCACGGCATTGGAGGTATAAACAACTGCAGAAAATTTAAAAAGAAAAAAATACTTCAGTGGAAGTTCCCGTCACTGTTGAATTAAAATATCCCAATAAACAAAGACCTGGTCAACTGATTAAAAATGCTTGACAATGTTTCATTTCAGTTGATATTATCCTTTTGAAATGAAAAAGAATTGGCTAGTCTCACTTTATACCTTCTGTTTTATATACAATTCACTGACCCTAAATAACAATCATGAAAATTTGGCTTTTCTTGTTTATCTTCCTTCCTCACTTCATTTCAGTGTCTCCACTGATTATCTCCACTTCTCAAAACCCTGCCAGTTGGCAAAACATTGTTATGTGTGGTACTTACTGGTATTTCTTTCATATACTCATTTATCCCAAAACATCATAATTTTAAATTTTTTGAAATCTCCTGCCTAAACCCTAGCTATACCTGTACTTACTTAATGTGAAATTATCCACAAAGACAAGGATGTTAGCTGATTTATATTTAAGCATATACTATATTTATCCTACTGCTTGGTAAAGAATCGACAGTATTGTGAAAAAGCACATTTGAATGTTATAACATAGGACTGAGCTTACCTAACGTTATGCCCAAAGTTATTTCCCTAGGTTCCAGATGACACATGTGACATTTTTCTTAAGATTTTATTTATTTATTTTAGAAAGGCAGATATACAGAGAGGAAGAAAGACAGAGAGGAAGATCTTTCGTCTGATGATGCACTACTGCATGGGCTGAAACTGAGCCAATCCGAAGCCAAGAGCCTGGAGCCTTTTCTGGGTCTCCCATGCAGGTGCAGGGTCCCAAGGCTTTGGGCTGTCCTTGACTGCTTTCGCAGGCCACAGGCAGGGAACTGGAGGGGAGGTGAGGCTGCTGGTTTTTGAACCGGTGGCCATATGGGATCCTGGTGCATTCAAGGTGAGGATTTTAGCCACTAGGTCACTGCACTGGGCCCAAATCTGAGAATTTTTTTTCATATGTCCATTAGCCATTTGAACTTATGATTTTGAAAAGCTACTGCTCATTTTCTTTGGCAGTTTCTTCATGGGGTTGTTTGTTTTGTTGTCATTGATGAGTTTCTGAAGCTCTTCGTAAATCCTGGGTATTAGTCCCTTATCTGTTGTATAGTGTGCAAAGATCTCCCATGCTGCTGATTGCCTCTATACTTTGTTGATCATTCCTCTCACTTTACAAAAGCTTCTTAGTTGACTGCCTATGCTTTTGGTGACTTTTCTAAGAAGTCTTTCTAAGAAGCCTGTATCTTGGAGAGTGCCTCCTGTTTTTTTCCTCTAATACTTTGATGGTTTCTGAGTGCAGATTTAGGTCCTTGATCCATTTAGAGCTGGTTTTTTATGTAGGGTGAGAGGTGACGGTCTTAATTCTTATTTCCACAGGCTGCTATCTAGTTGTCCTAACAGCATTTGTTTAAAAAAAAAACAATAGTTTTCCCTGGATTATTTTCAGTACTCTTATGGGGGATTAGTTAGCTGCACATGTGTTGGCTCACTTCTGGCATTGCTATTCTGTTCCATTGATCTTCTTCTCTGCTTCTGTGGCGGCCCCAGACTGTTCCAATTAGCACTGACTTGCTGGCTCAGATGTGGATAAAAGGTACCTTACTGCACTGTTGGTAGACGTGTAGGCTGGTACAGCCGCTATGAACATCACTTTAGAAAATGCTAAGACAACTGAAAATAGATCTATTAATAAGCAAAATTATAGGCACAGTTTTATGTGAATATATGTTTCATTTTTCTCCGTGGAGGTCTATAAAAGAAGTAATATTTAAGCTATTTGAATTAGTCGGGCACATGATTATCTTTGAGGCATAATGCCTGGACTTGTAGTACGTGGGCTTCAATTCCTGAGTAGCTGAGTTAAATATGAGTGCTGCTAGGCGCTTCTTGGCCTTTTGGCTAAGACCGAGTGTAGAAGTGAATACTTTTCCCCCTTATTTATACTGTCCCTAGAACACCATGAATAAATGACATACACTTAGAGAGACTTACATATCAGCTCTTTCCAAAAGAAAACATCCTACTATTTAACAATCTGATGGAATAAGAAGTCAGACTCCACAGATTTTAATATTGTGTTTGTTTTTAGATTGATACATAAAATATGCATTATTGTAGGATTTTATGTGTTGCTTTATCATATATGTTTCATATAATGTTTAGTAAGCATTATCAATAGTCTTTATATTGTGTAGTAAAATAGAACTTACTCACCTCCAACTTAATCATGCATAACTTAGTGATAAGGAGTTGTCATTTTCCCATTCTTCTCTTTAGCTTCTGCTAACCATCATTACACTTTCGTAATGCAGACTATTTTTTTTTTTTTGGAGTCCACATGCAAGTGGGAGGCATGTGATATTTTCTGTTCTGTACCTGAGGCAGTTCTCTTAAGATGATTGTCTTCAATATCATTATGTTGCTGTCACAAATGACAGGACTTTATTATTTGTTATATGTCTGATTTGTATTATAGAGTATATGTACTACAGTTTGTTTATTCACATGTATCAGTTAATGGATACTTATATTGCTTCAATTTCTTAGGTATTGTAAATAGCAGTCCAAGAAAACATGGAAATATGGATGTCACTTCAATTTGCCAATTTCACATTTCTTTGGCTTTATTTCCAGTAAGATTGCTGGATCATAGGATAGTTCCATGTTCAGTTTTCTTGGGAGACTCTCTACTGTTTTCTGCTTTGTTAGAAGGCTTTTGTTTTAAAAGTCATAAAAAATATCAAGTATTGACAAGGGTACACAATGACTGCAACTTTGTGCACTTCTGTTGCTATTGTAAAATACAGTAACACTGTGAAATATGGTATTACAGTTCATTAAAATTAGTTATCATATGACATAGAAACTTCATTTCTATAGTAGAACATTTTGAATAGAATGTTGTTGAATACAGTTGAATCAGAGACCTGAAAATATATTGGTATACCTATATTTGTAGTAGAGTATTCACAAAATCCAAAAGTTGGAAACGACCCAATTGTCTACCCATGGATAAATAGATAAGAAAAATATAGTCTAACATACAGTGGAGTGCTAATCCATGAAAGAGGTTCTCATACAGTGGAGTGCTAATCCATGAAAGAGGTTCTGACATGTGCTACAACACGATGAACTTTGAAGTCATGTTTGGAGACAGTCTAACCTAAACTTGGCCGTTACATATATTTGAGGAGTGAACCAGAGAATAGAAGATCTCTATCTTTCTGCCTTTTAAAAAATTGACAATTGGGGCCCAGTGTGGTGGTCTAGCAGCTAAAGTCCTCACCTTGAATGCGCCAGGATCCTATATGGCTGCCGGTTCTAACCTCGGCAGCCCTGCTTCCCATCCAAGTCCCTGCTTGTGGTCTGGGAAAGCAGCTGGAGATGACCCAAAGCCTTGGGATCCTGCACCCACATGGGAGACCTGGAGCAAGTTCCTGGCTCCTGGCTTTGGATAGGCGCAACACCAGCCATTGGGATCACTTGGGGAGTAAATCATCGGATGAAAGATCTTTCTCTGTCTCTCCTCCTCTCTGTTTATCTGACTTTACAATAAAAATAAATAAATCTTTTTTAAAAAAGAATGACAATATAGAAGTACAATTTTTTTAAAGACAAAGTTCTGGTTGGGGGTAGAATTGTGCAACTATGTGATTGTTCTGAAAACTACTGAACTGTAATGATCTTTAAATGGCGACAACAATTAATTTTATCTTACAAATGCTTTGTGGTACTTTTTAGAAAAAGCGAAGAAAAACAGGATAGGCAGTAACCAAACTGTCCTTTGTTTTTTGAGAGCAGGCATTTTAGACTTGACCCTGGATTCACTAAAGCGATCAGCACAATCCTAAATCTGAGAAGAAGCAACATCCAAATGTCTGCTGACATCTGTCTGTCTTCAGAGTGCTGTCTCCCTTGGAGAAAGGTAAATACATAATTTCTAAATTCATATGTGGTGATGTTTATAATTTGTAGAAATTGTATGATGGATAATACTTGTGAGTAATCTTATTACAAGATATACATGCCCTTACAGATTCAGTTTATATAGTCTTGAAGTTGGAACTGTATAGGTCGCTCTCTCTTATCCATAGAAACATGAATCCAGAAAACTCCTCCCTTTTTTAACTGCTGATAAAGTAATCATTGATCCTCTTTTGGCTAGAATTCCTTAACACACCATAACATATTGTGAGCTCCCATGACAAATGAGATTCTAAGATCATGATTCAGATATGTGGTATATAAGAGCCCTTATGTAGAATACTGTATGTCATAAATGTGAACATCTAAATGTTATGCAAATAGATATTGATCAATATAGTATCTCAGCAATACTGAAGTGACTCCTCAGGATTTCTTTCTCAGTCTTATTTACAACAAATATAGCGAACATATTTCAGTTCTCTTCAGTGCTGCTTATTTTGGAGACTAAGCTCATTTCCTCCTATGTATTGCTGCTGAAAAATCATTATTACTGCACCAATTACGTGACAGATGATCAATACATAGTTGGAGAAGTTAATGAATGGTAGTGCTTGACTGAGACTTGTCTTGAGAAAGATTTTCTTGAGGGCAGTAAGTAGAGGGATGAACCACAGGAAATAAAATTGCTTTGTCCTACAGGCTAAAATAGGAGGAATATTAACTGCACACTTTCTCAAATTTAAGTGAATAAGCAGATCCCTTGGGGACCTGTTTAATGTGTAGATTCTGAATCAAGGAGTCTGGAGAATAAGAGATCTACAGATAACACTGCCAGTGGCGTGACTCTAGAATAAATGGCGATTCTTGTTAAAGCCTTATGAATTTCTGGTTCATGAAATCTTGGGGAGAGGTTTGTTATTTGCATTTCTAAGAAGGTCCCACTTGATGTTGATGATGGTGTCTCCCACACAATACTTTGGGAATTACTGATCCAGAATATGTGAGGACAGGAAGTATGATCCCCAATAATAACACAAAGCAGGCAAGTTTTTAAATCTCTGGGTTTTGCACCAAAATCTGTATAATCTTCAGTTGATGGTGCTTCTTTCTCAGCATTCCAGATGGAGCGCTGGATTGTGACCCATTTAAAATATTTCCAAGAAAGCAATAACATTGGACAAATATATACTTGCACATGTCTTGGGAAAATGAAAGAGGACTTAGTGTGTTTCTTGTATTTAAATGTGTTATGAATTCTGTGGACTTTTAAGCTCTGAGAATTTGTCTATTTCAAGAGAAAAACAATCTGCCATCCACAGAGATGTGCCAATCATAGATCATGACACATTTCCTTATGAACAGTAAATTACCCAGGTAAGCAAAACAAAACAGTCCTACGCAAGGCGCTCTCTGGCACTGATGCATTCTAAGATATCTGCAGGTGAATGAATGTAGTGGGTGGGTTTGTTGACTTGCTTTTATCAAAGGCATGCGAACCGTGAGTTTTGACAATATGGTTAATCAAGATCTACGGTTTATATTTTATTACCATAAATGGGAAAGGAAGATAATATTGATCCATTTGAGAACCAGAAATATATACAAAGATAGAAGGAAGAATCTTAAAGTTTCTGAGAATGCAATTTGCATAAGCCAAGCAAAAAGTGTATGTTTAAAATCCATGAAGCGAAGGACTTGCCTAGTATTGAACATTTCATAGCTGTATTTTGTTAACTTTAAATTTGGGGTTTTTATTCATTAAATGGGTCCTTAAATGATAGAAGTCATATGTGCAGGAGTGGAAAAAGAAGACACACTTGGATTTGATATCCTACAATTAAAATAGGTATTTATGAGGCTTACTTCTTTGAAGACTGTGAATAATTACAATTGCGTGAGTTTTCATTCATTAACTATTTGACAGTGAAACATTCTAAAATATTTACCATGGAAGGTTTCATATATTGAATGTATATTTTCATAATATTGCCTAATACCAGCACAGGAAAGAGTAATTAATAAGCTTCCCTTCAGGATCCAGTTTTCCCTTCCGGTGTAAAGTTCCAGGTCTTTTCCAAAGCATAGGTGTTTACTGCTTTTCTGTGTCAGTTTCTAACTAGTACATTTATTTTATAACGTGGGTGTAGATTCAGTTGGCATTTCCTACGTCAAAGTCTGCAGTGCAGGCTAAGACTTTGTGTTCGCTCTTCGTGCACAGAAACTGTCAATTATTGCCAGATTTCAATTCTGATCCATTTCAGAATAACTGTGCAATGTTGTTGAAGTTAAATGATATATATCCTTCTTTAGACAGGGGAAAATGTCATGCATTTTATGAAACATACAGTGGGGTAGATTCTAAGTGTAGCTCTTTTCTGTGTGTGTGTGTGTGTAATCTCTTCAGACTGTCAGGGTAGCTTATCCATGTTGCAAATGAAGTAAGCGGTATCACACAGAGCCCCTGGAGTCCTAGGCTCAGCACCATCTACCAGCACTTCTGCCTTCCTGTTGTTGAGTGGAAGTCACAAACCCAAAACGATACCTATGGTCAGAAAAATATGATTTCTTAACAGAAGAATTTTCTCAAACTCGAGAAACTGTGTATTGGGAAAGGTAAATAATAAAAATTAAAGGTGCAAAATTCTACATCAGGCTCAATTGGTTTTTATCCTAGGAATTCCAAACAAACTTCAAATCATGTAGCAAGACACATTTGAAATTTTCTATGTCTATATTTGTTGTTATACTGAGAAAATAATCTTCATATTAACATCATAAAGATAACTACTTAATAAATTTATATACTCATGAAGATCCAAAATAATGTTCTATGGAAGTTCTAGTGCAATACTAACTTTTGGGTAGACGCTAGCGTATAAAACATCATATAGAGTAGCCAATCCCAACGTAAATGTTCTGTGTTCAGGGTCATATTCATAATCAGTTATGGCCACCTTTCTGCATCATCACTCTCTCGCGGCAGAAATAGTTAGTTCATAAATTGTGCTATCCCAGATAACAACTATCTGAAATGCTGGGATGTCACTAATTCCCTCTTGTGTTAAAGATGCTAAGAATTCGCTCCAAATAAATTACATTACTCCGGGGAGAAAATATTCTTATTAGTGAATATTTTTGTGAAAATACTGACACAATCATGACCGTGTAAATTTTGTCTGAGATGTGTCTTCTTCAGTAGTGTGGGGAGCATTCTGCAGGCGGCAGGATGATTAGAACAGCTGTCGGTTTGCTTCCTCTCACAATACTTTGTGATTAAAAGTGATGAAAATATAATCCTTTTGATAGGAAAGTGACAGGACAATGCAAACATCTCTTGAAGTCCCACTTTCAACATATTACTCTCCTGTTTTCCCATGTTTTTTTCTTTTATTTCAGATTTTTTTTCTTTATTTTTTTGACCATCTTTACATAGTTAATTAGGGCATTTTCCCATGTTTAAGTAAAATTTATAAGTATCTAACATACTGTTTTGAGGATATTTAGAAACAGCCTGTGGAATTTGATTGTTTCAATTGGAAGCTTGAATCTGTGGCATTGTGTTAATATATCTCACCAGTTCATGTTAAGTACTTGATCTTTCTGAGCGTGTTGCAGGCATGGGCTGTGAACCCTTCAAAGAAAAACACTGTTGAGTCACGAATGGTTTCAGTAGAAGTTTCCACAAACTCAAATGAGCAGTCTTAGGGATACATATGCTGGTGCCTTGATGGCATTGTGCCTCATGGGACAAATGGTCAAGTGTCAATTGTAAATGACATGAGGCCTATCAGAATGCCTGCAACACTCTAGAAACAGGAAAAGATGGGATATTTTGAGCAAAGCTATTTTTATTACTTTCTTGTCCTGAGGAGGATATTTATCTGTAGTTTTTCAGATTTTCCCTCTCATTTTGGGGGGAGGTCAGAGGCTTTCTACCTCTTCCTTTCTTAGGGTACAGTTGAAACTGATAAAACTGGTGCTTTCTGGAATTGGCTGCTCAGAAGCAAATTGCCTTATAACTAATTTGCAAGTCGCCTGATATCTTTGTTTCAGTGTCATCCTGTGGGACAAGGGAGCCGGGAAGCAACATGATTGTTGATTTTGATTTTGTTGTCTGTTTAATTAAAAACTTATATGCAAGCTTCTGTTTATCTTTCTAGGTGCATCAGTTAGCCTTCTCAACAAATACGGCTCCCAAGTTTGGGCCTATAGGGCCCAAATATATATATATATATATATATATTTTTTTTTTTTTTGAAAGAATGACAGTTGGAATTTTGTGATCTCTCTGGTCAAATATGATACAAGACCTAACTCATCTTAAATTGACAGTTATTTGCTTTTTAAAGATTCATGGAAATAATTCCTCATGGATCATTAAATCACGAATGAAGTAGTTTGTAGACCCTAATAAACATTTCCAAAAGATTGGTGAAGAAGCTATCCCTTTCCTTAGTGCCAGTGTGACTGCAGGCAGGAATAATAATGGAGGTCATGACTGCCCAGACAGTGAGGCAATCACCAGGGTCAGATGGCTCGTTCAGTACCGTCATACTTTAGGGAAAAAGAAATGCCCTAAAGTGATGCTAGAATAAGTTCTAATAGGAACTGTGAAAGCTAGGACAAATGTCAAGAAAAGTGACCAATAGGCTAAGGAAGAAAAAGGACAGTAATTCAGAGTTCCAAATAGAGGCCCATGTGGACTGGACATTACATTGAGAAACCCCAATGAAAGGAATGATTATTTTCCCATTAGAAGGTATTACCTTACAGTGTTAGTCCATGAGAGAAACACTATTGGAAAGCTGGAAAGTAGTGGAGAAAAAGCATCCTTTGCTTTTACTATATGCAAAGGAGATAAACTAGAAAGACCTCATTCCTTTTGCTGTGATGGGTGCTATGGGAATCGTTATTGGTCCTACACATTTGAAATCCTTAACCATATTTAATCATCTTCGAAAACAGACAGACCTTGGTAAAAAAAAAATATTACCTAATGAGAACTGGAAGCCGTCATCATGGGTAAAGCTGTGTAGTTGGCTTTAAGCCAGCTGAGTCTTCCATACTGTTTTAGCCTTAATATAGTTTAAAAAGTGTAAACTGTTAGCTTTGTACATTGCAAATTGTTACCTTCGTGGATGGGTCTTTTGGGGCAAGGGCAGAAGCAGTAATTGCAGAATGTTTAGTGAGATTCAGTGAGGATGTGTACTATGTTCTTAATATAAAAGATGTAACCCAAGGAAATACCATGGTTAGAACAGTGGTTGTAGGGGCTTACATAACTGGAATCACATCAGTCTAATCATATGGTTATTGGGAAACATTCGTAGGATGCTAGAAGAATTCAGGTGGGAGGGAATGATGACATTGATGAGGTTCTAACACAGAGTTGCTTTAAAACATTAAGTTCTTATAATAGACTTGTATGGACAGTTAAAAAATATTCCCACATTACTTGATACATCTGTATGGATTAAGCCAAAGTTGATGCTTCAGTTGTCATCTCTCCCCTTGAAGTTATAAATAGAACAGTGTTCACTGCACAGACTTAAGTTATATGATATACACAGAGGAAGAGGTGGATAATTCCTAATGCTTCTCCAGTAATAACTCGGCATCCAGAAAGCAAGTTGTCTTTCCATTACTTGTGTTGTGGTATATTTCTGCTCTATTGTCTTGTTGAATAGAATATCTGCTTGGTTTCCTGTCTATGATAGAGTGACTGGTCTCTCCTTGACCAAGGAAGGCCCCCAAACTAGGATCCCTTGATACTATGTACATATGTACTCCCTTGATAGATTCTCCATCAACATCTTTTTTTTTTTCTTTCTGAAAGATCTAAGTTAATGTCCTGTCTGCTTCCTAGGGCCTGGCAAGGAAGGGATCCATATTCCTGCTGTCCATTGTGTTCCAGCTACCTCCCAGTTATTTACTCCCCTTCTACTCTGCCTAATTTTCTCTCCAAGGTGGGATATGGGAGACAGAATATTTGTTTTCTCTTTTTCCTCCTCATGTGGGATCATATTCAAACCTACTAGTCTTTATCATCCACAGGAGAAGGGTGGTATATGACATTATTCAGGATGAGTAAAAACTTTTTTTGTAATTACTTCTTCATTGTGAAATAGTTTGATGGTTTTCTGTGAGGAACTGGAAAATCATGACTATGAAATCTGTCTCTAAATCAAGGGCTTGTGAGAAGCGATGGGGACTAGCTTTGGATTTTTCTTATCTGATATGACTTTATGGATTCAAGTACATGGAGATGTGTGTGTTAACTCTGCCACTTACAAAATTATAACAAGTAATCTTCCACTGTGGGAAGCTACTAGTATTGAAGTAATGTTCTTGCCTCAATACAGTGTCACATCTCTGCTTCCACATGTATGTGGGACTTCCAGCAGAGGTAAAATGCACAGAGAGAAGCTATCCATGAAGAATATTTTGATTTACCTATTATGTTTGTTCTGACTGGGGTTAGGTTCTAGATGTTTTGCTGTAGGTTTAACTTTAAATTCTGAAAATAATCACCAACTGAAATGTTACGTCAATTTTTCTTTCCTCTTCCTCAGAAATAACTTCTGGCATCTTCATTAGGTATAATTTTTGAGCCCCTTGAGAAATCATCCTTTGGACTGTGCCCTAGGATATGTCAAAACCTTTCCTAGTTATTTTGTAGTTAAATGTTGCTGAGATCCCCATGCAGAAACTTCCTGAGTTAATAAGCCTAACCTTTAGATCCTTGATACTTTGGCCTTTGCACACAGAGGGAAGTGAAATCCGCATTTTCCATGGTCATTTGCTTTGAAGCTACACATCAGTCCCAAAATTTCTGCAATTATGCAAATCAAATGTTTTGAAGATGACTCCATATCTCATTGATGACTGCAAAATTCCCAATAATATTGAAATTTGCTGCTCGGGACTGGCAGGTCAGGCTGTCTTGGGAAAGACTTTGTAAGCTGTAAGAATAAGGACTTTATGAGGTCTTTCAGCTGCTCAGTAAGTTCCAGAACATTTCTAGTTATGTCTTCCACAAGTGCCATTTGATTTCTTAAATCCTAGTCCATGAGAGAAACAATATCGTTTGGATTTTGGAGAAGAATGCTCCATAAAGAGAAGATGTTAGGATAGGAGATATGTTTACGATAGATAGGGGGCTATCGCTGAATGGGCCCAATGGGACTGATTTTACAAGTTATTTTGCAGCCATGTCATTGCTTTTGTATACAAAGGTCTTTTACTTTTGTTTGCTGATTTTATGGCCTGCAATGTCAACAGATTCTCCTGTGAGTCCTAAAGAAGGCAAAGGAAGTGTGGTTGTCTTCAGAGGCGTGTCTATTAGTGGAGTCTAAGTTCACCTTCGTAGAGATTTGTATCATCTACAAATAAGGATAGCTTGACTTTCTCCTGTGAGTTTGCATCCCTTTGATTTCTTATTCTTGCCTAATGGCTCTGGCTAAAATTTTCACAACTGTATGTGATGTTGGTAGTGAAAGAGGACATCCTTCTCTGTTTGCAGAACTAGTGGAAATGCTTCCAACTCGTCCCCATTCAGTATGATGCTGGCTGTGGGCTTGTAATAATGTTGCCTTGATTGTGTTTAGGAGTGTTTCTTTGATATCCAATTTACTTAAGATTTTTATGATTTTTACAGTGAAAGTCTTTTATCGAATGCTTTCCCTGCATGTGTTGACAGAGTAATATGGTTTTTCTTCTTCAGTTTATTAATGTGATGTATAATGTTTAGTGATTTGCATATGTGGAACCATTCTTACAAATCACAGATAAATCCCCTTTGGTCTGAGTAAATTAGCTTTCTAATGTGTTGTTGGATTCAATTAGCTAGTGTTGTTTTATTGTTGTTGTTGAAGATTTCTGCAATTAAGTTCATTATGAATACTGTATCTTTCTGGTTTTGAAATTAAGTAATGCTTGTTTCATAGAAGGAGCTAAGGAGAACTCCTTCTCTTTCAATTGCTTTGAACAGGTAGAAAATAATTGGGATCAGTTCTACAAATTTTAAAGCCTGGTGGAGGGCCTGGCACGGTAGCCTAGCAGTTTAAGTCTTTACCTTGAATGCACCAGAATCCCATATGGCCGCTGGTTCTAATCCCAGCAGCCCCGCTTCCCATCCAGCTCCCTGCTTGTGGCCTGGGAAAGCAGTCGAGGCTGGCCCAAAGCCTTGGGACCTTGCACCCGTGTGGGAGACATGGAAAAGTTCCTGGCTCTTGGCTTCGGATTGGCTCAGCTCTGGCCATTACGGTCACTTGGGCAATGAATCATCGGATGGAAGACCTTTCTCTCTGTCTCTCCTCCTGTCGTATATCTGCCTTTCCAATATAAATAAATAAATCTTCAAAATAAAATCTGACAGAATCTGGCTGTGAAGTCATCTGGTCCTAAGCTCTTCTTTGTTATAAGAATCTTTATTGCTCATGAAATCTCTGTGCTGCTTATGAATGTGCTCAAGTTTTCTACGTCCTGTCACTCGATAGTGGTGGATTTTATGTGTCCAGAAATCTATGCATTTCTTCCAGCTTTTTAAATTTGTTGGCATATTGCTCTTTTTGGTGGCTCCAGATGATCCAAATTTGTTTTTTTTCCACTTGGAGAAGTGTTGCTCGTCTCTCCAGCACACTTTTGTTGTCTGAAGACTCTGTGGCTTTCATGAATCAATGGATGGAAAGAAGGGTTGCTACTAAAACATCAGGCAGTGAGTAGGACAAGCCCTCCCAGTGACACATTATCCAGTCCACACATTATCCAGTCCATCTAAATGGACTCCTCCTTTCTCTCCGTGGTTGCCATTTTTCCCTTTGATTCCCTTTGTGCACTCTCACAGATCAGTTTCAGTTAACTTAATGGGTGCTTAGGGTGAACCTCAGGCTCTTAGGATCAGAAATGCATTTATACAAGAAGTCAGATTTTATTTTTAAACCCAAAGAAGTAATTGTTCAGTCTTTTTTTTCCTAGAAAGAATGTGTCAGGAGAAAAGCTAAAGAAAGAGACAATTATGAGGCCAAACTTTATATAGAATCACAAGTCACTTGAAACCAGAGATCACGTCAACAAGGACGTTTAGCTTCTACCAACGAGAAAGTCATGCGTAATTACTTTGTAAACTTGGTCTCTTTCAACTTAAAAGGAAAGGCAGAATCACATATGAAAGAGAAAGAGAGAAAGAGAGAGAGAGAGAAGAGAGATTGTCACCTGCAAATTCAGTCTTCGAATCCCTGAAACAGTGCAGTGGCTGTCATCTTTCATTCCTTCCATAAATGCCATAATGTGGACTTACCTAAGGAAGGCTTTAATTGTGCTTCCAGATGAAATATGTAGCATTATGTGCCAAGGGTGAGAGTACTGTGTAACTTTAAAGACTAGTCATTGAGTTAAGAGATCTTTTTTTTTTGTTTGTTTTATAGATGAAGTAGCTGACAGGTAACAATGTCTAAGGGAAGCCCTATAACGGGAATTTGAACGAGACAAACGAACATGGTAGTCAGAGTAGTGGTGCTAACAGTCATAACCAACTTGGGAAACGTTTATTTTGTACATTGCAGTTTGAGTTCAAAGGAAGGACTTGGGGATGCCAGCCAGGGATGTGTGCCTCTGAAAGGGAAGCAAGTAGCGTAAAGTAAAGGAAGAACCTGGGCTGTGACGCCGTCTCAGCGTGTTCCTCAGCCAACTCTGACAGGACTCTCTGGAGATGTGGGCACCTTTTGGAACAGCCCTGCACTGGGGCAAGGCAATAGCGTGTGTGCATCAGTGGTGGATACAGGATGCCCTCGGAGCAAGGTGTGACCTTGTGGGAGGCAGCTGCTCCAGCAGGCTTCTGCAGGAGCTGGAAGCATTGTCATCCATCTCCAACTGGCAGCTGAGGGAGTCAACCCATCTCTTCATCTTGAACATATGGCTCAGATAATTTACCATGACCGGCCGAGAAGTGGGTATGGCACATTTAGTCTAGATTTTCTAAATGTGAATATTCCTATTTAGATTTTCACGCTTTATGTGGAGGTCAGTGCTGTTACCCCAAATTCTTATAGATGAAGGAATTCAATTCTCCTGGTGTTTTCTTAACTTGCAGCTAGGAGAGGAACCCATGTTTCGTCCATCTTCATTTCTCCCCACTAAGTATAACTCAATTATTTCAAAAGTAATTAGAGATACTGCTTATATCAAGGATTGAGTTGGATACATATTTATGTTGACCCAATCTCAATTTCATTAGTGCCGCTGCCTTGTTTTTCAAGTGTCCCAGTTTACATAAAATTGGCCAACCTAGGTAGGTCCGGTGTTTTAACCACCAGGGGGCAGTGCTCCCAAGCTAGATGTCAAAGCAGAGCAGGCGCTAAAGGCCAGAAGATTAAAAAAAAAAAAAAGTAGACAGAAGCTTAAAAAATTGAGCAACAATTCTCAGAGACACAGCAGCAGTGTTGCATCAGCTGGAAACTTATTGCAGATGCAAATCCTTGCCGCCGCGCCCCCCCCCCCCCCCCCCCCGGCTGTGGAATCCTTGAGCCCCTAGCCAGGCAAAGGTTTAGCTCTCTGTTTTACCAGAAACTTAGGCAATTCTACTGCTATCTCAAGTATGAGATTCACTGGGATAAATGAGAGATTGACTTGGGCAAGATGTTTTAATTAAGTTATTTTAATTCCTATAATGTTTTTATGTCGTCTGGAAAGCGTAATCACTCAAAGAAATGGAGGAGAAATTGCAAAACGAAGTGCAGGTTTTAAGATTCACCAAATCTGGTGTCTTCCCAGCCCTTATTCCCCCGTTGCTTGTATTGCTTTTGACAATCAACCGTGTTTTCTCAAAACCTTGCTTCTGGTATAGGCTTCGTCACGTACCTGCCATAACATACTTAATTTTGGCCTCCAGCTCTATATCTACGTGTCTTCTGGCCTGTCAGTTCCCACTCTCCCTTATCTCTTCCCAGCTCCCTCACTCTAAAAGCCTATTTTCTACGACACCTCTTAATGTAACAGTTGCTTCAGTGAAACAAGCTACCTTAGGGGACTGCATGGTGACTCAATGGCTACATCCTCACCTTGTAAGCACCAGGATCCTATGTGGACTCCAGTTCAAGTCCCAGCTGCTCCACTTCCCATCCGATGCTCTGCTTATGGGCTGGGAAAGCAGTAGAGGATGACCGATAGCCTTAGGACTCTGCACCCACATGAGAGACATGGAAGAAGCTCCTGGATTCTGGCATGAGATTGGCTCAGCTCCGCTCATTGTGGCTCCTTTGGGAATGAATCAACAGATAGAAGATCTTTCTCACTGTCTCTCTTTCTTTCTGTAAATCTGTCTTTCCGAAAAAAAAAAATCTTAAAAAAGAGAAGAAAGCTAACATAAGAAGCGATATTCCATGTAGTGTTTAAGTTACTAACATCTACAGTGGTGCAGTAGGGTACCTGGAGGGGTCCTGGCTGTGCTGCTTCTGATCCAGCATCCTGAGAGACAGTGCCGAGTCCCTGCCACTCACCTTCAACACTCAGGCTCAGTTTTAACTCCTGACATCAGTCTGGCCCTGCCCTGGCCATTGTAGGCATTTGGAACATGAACCAGAGCTTGAAAGCTTTAATTTTTTTCTCTTTCTTTCTTTCTTTCTCTTGAAATAAATAAATAAAAACCTCAATGTTTCCTCATTAATATACACAGTGGAAGAATAATGCTCATTTTGCCTCCCCCATCAGTTCTTCATGAAAAGCAAATACAATGGCACGTGCAGAGTGATTTCTTACTGTGAAGTGCTATGCAATCATAAGATGAAATTACCAATAGCATAATTTTTACCTCTCAGTGAGCATAAATTTTGCTTGATTAATCTATGTATAATTTTTCTAAAGTGGTCTTATTAAAATAATAGTTTCTACTGTGAATGTTTTCACATGTTGGGAGAGAATAGTAAAAGAGAGAGAGAGAGAATAACATTTTGGCCCAAATAGCCATTTCTTTTCTTGAGTAATAAATCTCATTTCTACATTATGCTATGGGAATAGGAGCTAAAATTTTAGCAAGGATTTAGCCTGAAAGAAAGTCTCCCGGTTCCTGGTTTTTTTTTTCCCCTGGTGTCAGAGTCCACTGAGGCATTCACAAAACACCGGTTGGAACAGGCAGCTGTAAACAAACACAGGCCTGACATCTTTTCATATTTCGGAGTTGCATGAGTGTTAGTAAAATCCTCAAAGAAAATTAAATCCAGTTTCTGTGGATTCTTCAGTCTAATTCCGCTCACAAAGGCCCTTATGATAGTACATACAATCACTTAGCAATATTGTCAGAGTCAGATCCTGCCCATGCCATGCTGTGTGTTTGAGGCAGGGAGAGGGCAGTTGGTAACAGTTATTTCCAGAAACCTAACACTATTGTCTAATCGTTTTCCTAAATTAAAATCATTGTGATGATTTAAGATAGTTCAGTGGACCAGTGTTGGGACAGGGCAGGATAAACTACTGGCATCTCAGAACAGACCTCCAGTTCTAATCCTGGCTATTTTGCTTTGATCCAGCACCCTGGTAATGTACCTGGGGAAGTAGCAGATGACGATGCTCTGAGTACTTGGTTCCCTGCCACCTGTCAGGAATCAAGACAGAATTCCAGGTCTCTGACCCTGGTCTGGTTCAGGCCATGAGGGGAGTGAAACAGCAAATGGCAGATTTCTGCTTGTCACACCCTCTCTCCGTCCCCTTTCAGTCACTCCATCTTTCAAAGCAATCAATCAAATAGTACTAATAATAACAAGAGGCATGTGACTGAAGCTGCTGCTTGGGACGTCTGCACACCTTATTGGCGAGCCTCATTTGAGTCACATTTGCAATCCAAATTTCTGCTTGTGTTCCTGGAAGGATCTAGATGATGATGTAAGTGCTTGGGTTCCTGTTATCCACACAGGACACCCTGTTGGAGTTCCCAGCTCCTTGCTTAGACCTGGACTGCCCTGGCTGTTCTGGGCATTTGGAAATAGATTAGTGGGTGGCAGACCTTACTTACTTTCTTTCTTTTTTTAAAAAATTTATTTATTTTTATTGTAAAGTCAAATACATACAGAGAGGAGGAGCGAAAGAGAGAAATATCCTCCATCCAATGATTCACTCCCCAAGTGAGCGCAACGGCTGGTGCTGTGCTGGTCTGAAGCCAGGAGCCAGGAACTTCCTCCGGGTCTCCCACACAGGTGCAGGGTTCCAAGACTTTGTGCCATCCTCGACTGCTTTCCCAGGCCACAAGCAGGGAGCTAGATGGGAAGTGGAGCTGCCAGGATTAGAACCGGCGCCCATATAGGATCCCGGTGCATTCAAGGTGAGGACCTTAGGTGCTAGGCCACGGTGCTGGGCCCCAGCAGATCTTACTTCTGATCTCTCTTTCTCACTATCACTTTGTGTTTCAAATAACTAAATCCTAAAACGGAAAAAAAAAAAAAAGATTGTATAAACTAGTGCCTTGACACTCCTTCCAAGACCTGGGCTGGATTCTGTGTTTTTATGGTCTGATATAAAGTAGAATTAATGGTATTTGATTCTAAAACAGACCATGGAAGAATTCAGACTTCTCTCTCTCTTTCTCTCGTTGTCCCTTCCTCTCGTTCTCTCTTTCCTTACCCTTCTCCCCTTCTCACTTTCCATACATTCTCTGAAATAAGTCAGCTCTCAGCTGTGTTATAATTGGCCATGTGGAAATGTCCTCATGGCAAGGAACTGAAGCTTCTGGCCAGTGACCAGCCAAGCCCAGAAATAACTGCAGCCCCATGTTCACAGGAACTGTGAGCCAGAACGAGCCACACATGTCCTCCTAGATTCTGACCTCAGAAGTCTGTGAGATCCGATGCTTCTTGCTGTTGTTGGTTAAGTTTTAAGAAAATTTGCTACATGGCTAACATCAGAAGACTTCAAAAGCTCATGGAAAATTAAATGAAAAGTTTATTTAGTAACCTTTTGTCAAAAATGTTCTTCTGAAAGGCATGTCGTTTTTCATAATGTACAATTTCCTGGGCCTTTAAGGACTCTTTGTATGATAGATTGTGTCAAAACCTAATGATCATTTACCTCTGTGGTTTTTTAAGTACTTATTTGAGAGGCAAGGACAGCGACAAGAACAAATTCAGATCTGCTGGCTCATCCCCTGTTTGTGTTCTACCCCAAGTCTCTTTACACAACATACAGCTATTGTAAAATCTTAATCTGCAGAAACTTGTTAGTAACTAGGACTTCTAAAAATTTTCTATAAACTCATGTCTTACAGGCATAGCTTGGACCTGGAAGCCAGGTAGTTTCATTGTGTCACTGAAAGTTTTCTGATCACCAGTGGAGTGGTGGTGTTCTTGGGCTGGGTACTCAGATAAGGCTGTGAACAAAGCAACCTGTCTCCCTTGTTGTGCATCACCCATCAGCCCTGATTCTGCCCTGAGCTTGCATGACGGGTCCTCCTACATTGCAGGAGAAAGCCATGTGGTGAGGGAAAATGTATCTTTGTAAGAACATTTTTTCTGAATATAGATAAGACAAATTTAATTTGCTTCTTTTAATGTAAGAACAATATAGTCATCTTGAAAAAACCATAAAAATACTACCATGTCATATAAAATCACATCAAAATTAGTAATAATTTCAAGGTTTTTTTTGGCCAGTTCCTGTGTCCAGTCTTTCTTTCTCTCTCAATGCATTTGTGTAAATAGTACATATATATATATGTATATATATATATATATATTCAAAAAACAAGCATATGCATTGAAAACATTGCATTATATTTTAGTCCCCAGGGCCTCAGTCCATTGGCAGACTGGGAACCCTCTAGGGAAGTGCATCTTATGAATTTGCAGGTGCCTAACATGCAGCATGAATCTAACCCTATTTTATATGGAGTTAAGTGATTCAAAGGGAAAGCAAAGAATTCCTTCCAGCTATGAAGGTAGTCCTCAGTAGATCTGAGATCAGGAGCGAGTAGTTATTTCTCTACAACTGGGCATGCCGAGAAGGCAAACTGCTCTCCGGGTAAAAGAACAGATAAAACAGAAATGAGTCCCCGGGGACCAAACTGTGTTTACCCTCTATGCTCGGCCCTTCCCCGAAAATGCAGTCGGTCAAAGACCAGATCAGGCCGTAAGTGAGATGGAGGGAGAAAGACCACACATTTATAGTCTGTGAAATGTGTGGCTTTTGGAAAAGAATGACACGTTCATTTCCAAGGTGAAGCTTGAACATTGTGTACAGAAGAAAAATTTAGACTTTTTTTTAACATTTTCCTTGAGAAAAAAAAAAAAGCTATTTCAGACAACATCTCGATAGTGGTTGCTCAATCACTCATCCACACCAGACAAAAATTCTGTCAGGACTTGTCACTTTTATTTCAGCAGGGCCTTGACATGAAGCAACATTATTGTAATAATGGCCACATTGGATTTGACAGCTTCAAGATACTTTGTGTTCATTGTACATGCTAAGATGGAGAATTTATCACAAAACAGTTGTTTTTTGTCATCTCTAATAGATTTTAAAAAAATTTAACTCAATGTTAAGAGACCATAAGAGCCATGTTAAAATTTCACACTTTTCCATAAAGCTGGAACTAATATAAGAATTCTATATTATAAAAGCAAACATGATTTATGTTAAAAGGTGTGAAATCTAAAGGAAAGTAGCCTAAAAAGAAGTATACAGTATAAAGAACTGAACCTACCACTTCTTAATTACTTAATTCCCATTTTTTCCAAAGAAACAGATTATGCCAAGTTTTAATAATGCTTACCAAGCACATGAAACTGCAATTTTATTAAATCTATATGTTATATGTTCTATTTAAATACATAAGTCTATTTATTAAATAGTATATTAATGAAGAAATGTGAATAGCACCTTCTAGCCGTATCTAAATACTATGAAGAACTTAAAAGTAGTAGAAGTACATTACATAATAATATTTTAACTAGTAGGCATGAAATTTTCATAGTCATACAGAAATGGCATTTCTCATTTTTTAAATATCTATTTATTTATAGTGGAAAGACAGATTTACTGAGAGAAGGAGAGACAGAGAGAAAACTCTTCTGTCTAGTGATTCATTCCCCAAGTGACCACAACAGCCAGAACTGAGCCAATCTGAAACCAGGAACCTCTTCTGGGTCTTCCACGCAGGTGCAGGATCCCAAGGCTTTGGGCCATCCTCAATTGCTTTCCCAGGCCACAGGAAGAGATCTGGGATCCTGGCACGTGCAAAGTGAGGACTTTAGCCACTAGGCTACTGTGCTGAGCCCACATTTTTAATTTTTTTTTAAAGATTTATTTATTTTAAAAGTCAAATTGACCTGTTTGAATTTCAGCTATTCTAGTTCCAATCCAGTTTCCCACTAATAGCCTAGATCCAAAAGCATCTACCCAAGTGTTTGGGCTCCTTCCATCTAAATGGGAGAACAGGATAAATAGTTTCTGGTTTTTGGCTTTGGCTTATCCCGTCACTGGCTATTAAGGGCACCTGGGGAAGAGACAGCAGATGGGAGATTCTCTCAGTCTCTCTCTTCCCTCTCTACAATTTGAAAGTTTAAAAATTCTTTTTTTCCTTATACTAAGAGTTTTTTATTTTAAGTCATAATATACAGTAATGCACGATTTCATGTTTTCTTTGTGCCTGTGTAGCATTATCAATCCTGACATTCAAATGTACTTTGGAGTTGAAGTCTGTGCCATCTCTACGACAAAGATTTATATATGTTTTGTTTCTATAAAATGAAAATAAATAACGTCTCATAGAGTACTTATTCAGGAAGATAGGAATTTAGATGAGACTAATGCCTTAGCTGGAAGTGAACATGAAAAACTTCAAGATCCTTGCGCTTCTAGGTAATATGCTAATAAAAATAAAAGATATTGAAAACTGAAGAAAAGGTAAATTCAGTTAGGGACTGTTTTATTTCTACTGAGTGTCATAGAATACACTAGCCGTAAGAATAGCAGACAGGTTTCCAGATTAAGTCTACACAGTCACCATTAATGGATGCTTTAGCATAAAACAGATTTTCAAATTTCAGTGACTGAGTTTTACATTTTATTAAGAAAAAATTATGCATGCATTATTCTGGTTTTTTCCTCATTGATTGAATTAGGAGTTTCTGAAACTCTTTTAATAAGGAAAACATTAGAATGAATAGAGGAGAAACAATTGAATCATTCCACACATGGTAAATTCAATGCTTTTACTTCTTTCTTAATACTGTAAGAAAATTACTATAAGCAGCTAAATGATGTTTTTAACTGTCATCTCTTGGGAAATTATACACTGATGAGGCAGGCTAGGTTACAGTTAAGTAATTGAGGAAATTCACACCAGCCCCGCTAAAAGGTAGGCAGTGTTTATAAGAAACAACCTTACAGAGCGCATGGTATGTCAGCCTGTTAATTCATGATGTAATGACAAGTATCACTGCATGCATGACAGATCTGAAAAGCCAAAACAAGTGAAGTGAGCAGGGAAAAAACAGTGTAAACACTGTTATTATTGCGTATCAAAGCCATATACACTGATTTATTTGTAAGAAATACAATTATTACATATGTAAATTTAATACCAATAATATTGAATGAGATCCAACCAATCAAAATGTGATTAGTTTCCCTGAACTCTTTTCTGAAATGGCTTTTCTCAGTGGAATTACTTTTAATCAACCAGTCTGAGGATTTCGCCATCTGGTGTCGCTTTTCTTATACTGAAATGAACTTACTGGCTAGCTTCATTTTTGGTGATCTACATCCCAAGCTAAGCCAAGCCCTCAAAGTCGGTGATTCTGTGAAAGTTCATGCCAAACCGTCAAATAAGCACACAATGTCTTCCCGAAAATTCTAACCTAGTAAATAAGTAAGCAAACAACGTAAACACATCCACTGAAATGGCTGAAGTTAACAGAAAGTACAAGTATTTCATTACTGAAGAGCAAGTGGAACATCATTAGTGGGGCAGTAGTAACACATTGCAACCTATTTGAGAAAAGT
The DNA here is from genome assembly GCF_017591425.1 of Ochotona curzoniae. NCBI lineage: Eukaryota > Metazoa > Chordata > Mammalia > Lagomorpha > Ochotonidae > Ochotona > Ochotona curzoniae. Next base: position 11,329,984 of record NW_024464918.1, read on the forward strand.
TCTTTAATAGTTTCTTATAAAATTAAGCATCCATCCACTCTGTGACTTAGCAAGTCTGTTGTTGGGTATTTATCTAAAATACATGATATACCGTTAACCCAAATGTTTACAGCAGCTTTATTTTCAGTAGCTTTCAAACAGAAAAATGCCATTACTTTGACCTTTTCTAATGACAGAAAGTTAGATATATTGATTTTAGTATTTCATACAATATAGTATTCCTTAGAAATACAAAGGAAAACCTTCTGGCACTGGTATAGGTATAATATATGTTACTTTTTAGCATACCATTCTACACAAAAGCAGCCTTACATAGCACAGTAAGTATGATATCTTCATATATATGACATCCTAGAACAGGTGAATCTTACCTGTGGCACAAAAATCTTCACAATAATGATTGCCTCTTGGGAACTGATAGTAGGAATTACCTGGGAAGGGACACGAAGGGATAATGCTACATTTTGAAGTTATAGTAAATGGGTGTAAGCATTTGTCAACAGTTATGTAATAGTGCACTTAGTGCACTATTAGTTTGTAATTCACTATATAAACATTTTATCCCCAAACAGTGAATGCAGTAAGAAAAAGGTGTGTGGTTGGATAGCTGTGCAATAAAATAAATAAAAATCAATTACTAGACAACAATATATATTGTCTAGTAATAAGGAAAAGACTGCATAGCGTTCAGCATGAAATTAAATTGAGATATTACTAAAATTATTCTCATCTTAGTGCTGCTTCCTAAAACTAATGTGAGATACTATCCTTTCTGATTTCAGAACACATCACAAGTGTATAGCAATTCAATCTAATGATGTTGATATTGACAGGGGATCAGAAGAGAGACCATAGAAGCAAGCCACACTATCTGCAGACAATTTTTGACATAAATTGCACAAGGGAAAGAACAGGTTTTTTTTTTTCAAAAAATATTGCCAGGAACCAACTAAATGTAAAATAATTAGGCACTTAATTTCTTATCATGTACAAAATTAAATTCATATTGGAATGAAAACCTAAGTGTAAGACGTGAAACTTTGAATCCAGTTGACTCATAGGGGGATTCAGTGCCTCAGAGCATTGTCATGGACAAAGTTTTGGGGAGATCAAACCCTTTGAATAACATAAAACCAAAGAAAAATAAGCAAATCAGCTTTAATCGAGCTTAGGAGCTTCTGCAAAGCAGAGCAAAAAGCAAAAGCACAAGAAGTAGAGAAAATGTATTTGCAAGCTAAGCAACTGACAAATGGTGAATAGCAGGAATGTATAAGGAACTCAAATAAATCAATAACAAAAAACAAATAATCCTGTTTAAAGTCAGGCAGTAGGTGTAAACAGATTTTTCTCAAAGGAAAACATACAAAATATCAGCAGATAGAGGAAAAGATGTTCAGTATCATTTATCATCAGGGATATGCTAAGTAAAATCACACTGAAATAGCATGTTAATCCAGTTCGACAGGCTGTTACAAAGAAGGATGAAATATAACAAGTTGCAGTGAGGATGTGGAAAAAAAAACCCTTGAGCAGATTGGGGAGAATGTAAATTAGTACAGTTTCTTAAAAAGACTAAAAATAAACCTGCTTTATAATTCAGCAATTCCATTCTTGATATATAACCAAGGTCAATGAAATCACTTTCAAAGAGATTTCTATACCTGTTTATGGTATCACTATTTCAAAGCCAAGAAATGGCATTAATTCACTGTTCATCAGTTGATTAATGAATTTTACAATTGTGGTGCCTGTACACAGTAAGTTACTATTTAGCCATAAAAAAGGGGCACATGCATGTAATATGCAACAACATAAATAGAACTAGAGGTTATAATGTTACATGAAATAAATCAGGCATAGAAAGAAACATAACTCATCATCTCACTTATGTGTGAAATCTGAGAAGTGGATTTCAGAAGAATATAATGGTGATTGTCAGAGGGTGGGCAGAGGAAAAGGAAGGAGATTGAGGAAACATTTAATGGACTTAGGGGAAAGACATTCTGCAAATGTTATTGCACAATTGTGTGACTGTACATTAAGATATGTAAAGTCTGTTCCTCTGAAAACTAGAAGGATGGGTTTTGAATGCTCCTACCAAAGAGAAATGTCAAGTATTTGAAATGGTATATATATATTTGCCTAATTTGACATTATTCTATCTATCTATCTAAAAACATTACTTGATAGTCCATAAATGTGCACAATTTTATTTCATTCAAACTTTAAAAATTAGATGCACAGAATAGTGAAATTAAAAATTAAGCTTATGTAACAATTTTCAAATATATGAATCACATACATATGCATCTGCCTTGTGCTTTCTGAAGAGCCCATTTGTATGAGTGTGCATGTGTGCAGGCTTCAACCTATGTTATTACTTAGCCACTACATAATGAGCATGATTCATGCATATACCATGCTTCAAAAGATTAATTCAGTCTCAATCACTCTAAGTTTACATTACAACAAACTCCACGACACATATTTGTTTTAAACATTCTTCAATAATTTGCATGATGTTGTTTTATGTTCAGTAGTAAACCAACACATTGATGGATGAGAATAGAGTTTATGGGAAGATAGCTTTGGGTGTGTTAATTTATTATATGTCAAGATTAGCATGCAGCTTAACAGTGCAAATTATTGATTAATTAATAATATTTGTTGGATTACACAGCTCTACATGTGAAGCATATTAAATCAGAATTTTGTATAAAATAAATTATACTAAAATAATTGCTTTATAATTGGAATAATCCAATCAAGGCTGCACAAGTATTGCAACAAAATGCATGAGTTAGCTTCTTGAGCATTGTGTCAGATAACATTTTTAAGGGAAAGTACTTAAATCTCATCACAGTGAATTGAAAACTTCTGTATGTCACAAAAGTTACAAATTATTTTTTAAATTCTGTCTCATGATATAGTTCCTTAGATGCTTGGATTTTCTCTTCCAACTGCCCCCATCCCGTTCTAATGGACCCACTGTTTTCCCATTGTAATAGTTTAGTCCCTCAACAGCAGTCACAAGTCCATGATTCTGCTACTTATGTGTATCATGACATTGTGGGCATAGACAATGGCAGAGTTCTGCATCCTATTGCCAAGATATATATAACAGTTTCACTGGGAGTCCTATTCAGAAGTACAGATGTAATAAAAAGTCATTTGGTGAATTGTCAGAAGATATTTATAAAATCTACACACCCACAAAAGAGGCTAACTGCACAAGATACGAAGCAAACTAAATGAATTGGCAATATAAAAAAAAAATGAAAAACAGTTACTATGAATAATCAATTCATAGAAGAAATCTGAATAATTATAAACACACAAAAAGATTTTAAATGATATGAATAAAAATGAAAATGTAATTTAAAACAAAGAAGTGCAATTTCACACCCTACAGGTTAGAAAAATTATTCAACGTCTAAAAGTAATATTTAGCTACAAAGAGCCAGAAACACATTACTGTCGCCTATTCTTTCTGATGAAATCTAAATTGATTCAACTAATTGAATCAGGGCAAATGAATATGTGATGAACTTTCATACTTCTAAGTATGTATCCTGAAGATTACCTTTTCATTTCGCCTGATTTGAGAAAAAAAAAAAAACTCACATGCACTCAGAGGATTTACAAAATCCCTAATATTTGTCTGTGAATTTGCCAAGATAGTCGTTAACTTTTACAGCATTGTCTCCTGAATTATACTTTCACTGACTCTTCACAAGATAATGCATTGCTAATGACCAGCAGAATGCTTACAGTAACTTGAGGCAGCTCAGAAGTCCCCTGGCTGCAATATAGAACAAGGAATAGATGTCTATTGCCATTTCCACTCTGGTGAAGTTCTAGCTGAGAAGCATAGCACTAAAAACAGTAGTAACAGCTCTGACACTGTTTTGGCGTACTGAATCTTTTGGTTAAGATTTTTCTAAAATATTGATTTAAAATTACATTCAGTATCCAGAGATTCTGTTTGTATTAATTTATTTGTGTAATTTTGATCAATTCTGCTGAGTTTTCACTTTAATAATCACTGTGTGTTTACTGCTTTCACTCTTCTGTCTAGGCCTTTTGACCAACTGCTTTTTTTTTTTTAAATAGTGTTTTTGACAAACCGCTTATGTATCTCTTTAAACATGCATTTTTTTCATCCCAGCCCTCTTTAGTCAAAACATTAAAGGTAAGGTATTTTTCCTCACCTATGCACTGGTTCCAATTCCATTTGGCATCTTAAGGGTCTGGGTTATTGCTGACAGAGTTTATTTGATCAAACTTTTCTTCTCTGTTTATTCTTTCCCCAGTTATATTTGGGGCAGTGTAATTATCTTCCATATTTAAAAGATAAAAATGTCCTTTCATCTCTGTTAGACCTTGTAGAGGTGTTCTCTCTTTTTTTTTTCTCCTTCCTGTCACAACTGAGTTGTATAAGAATTGTCTTCAAAATTGACTATCCCCATTTTCCACCTTACATTTGTGTTTTAGACAACTCTGCCACCTCTCCTCAGCTGAAAGTCTTGTGGATCAAATCACCGTTGACTTCTTTGCTGCTAAATTCAGTGGCAGGGTCTCTGTCGCAGGAGTACTTAACCTTCCTGAAGCATCTGTTCCTCAACCTCCCCTACTCTTTTGGGAGCAGTAGAGGGCATGCTCTAATACCAAATTCTTAACATTTTTCCTCATGTTCCTATTATTAGTTGACCTTTCTGTACTTTCTTATATTCTAAAAATTAAGAGTATATTTGTAGCCCAAATCTTTCCTTTAATCTCAACCCTAAATCTCCACAATCTGAATTACACAACCTAAGATTAATATCAAACATAGAAATAATAATAATGGAGAACTATAGATCCGACTTCCTGATACTTTCATTTCATGAATTCTCTCGTTCTAATAAAGCTGGCTTAAGTATTAACATCACTTAAAGTAAGTAAAGTGAAGTTTAGAGCTATTTAATAAATCAGTCAATATATTAGAATCCATATGCTGACGCTGTTATTCGGTTTTCCTATTACTTTTAATGATGATTTTGTAAAGCCTTCTATGTAAAAAGTCATATCCCAGCAAGTCCTAAATAGAAGTCTTCATATATATAATGTGTATGTTTTATTATTGCAGTGGCTTTCTAATTCTTTATGAATTTGCTCACTCAAGAAAATGAACTTCTCTTCCAGAACATGTGCAATGAATCACAGGTCTTCTAGCTTACTTAAAAATAAAGCGTTTTCTCTGCACTGGCACTGTGGAGCACAGTATGATCTCCTGGGATCGCTGAAGAGCTTCCTAACTTTTATCCCTGTTGCAGGTCATGGTCCTTCCATTTCCATTTCTCACACTGTACTCTGAGTGATTTTCTTAAGTCAAATATGATCATGTCACTTCCTTGCTTTCTTACAACCTGTCAGTGCCATTCCACTGGCTTCGGGATATGGTCCAAACTCCTTAGCAGAGCATGCGAGGTCATTAATGGCCTAGTATCTGCTCAAATCCATAGGTTTCTCTATCCAAGCTACTCACTTCATTAGTACAAACGCTACATTCTATTTGTAATTCTTGGAAAAGCAATGGCTTTTGTTTGGTTGTTTTTGTTGTTGTTGTTGTTGTTCTTGTTGTTGCTTTTCCAAAAGGTGCTTTTCTCCGAAGAATGTAACTGTCTTCTCTCACTCATAAATTAAAAACCTCTCATCCTTCACAATTTAATTATAATTTCCCTTTGTTGCCTTCATTCCTGCATCAAAACTCTCCTCTTCTCCCAGAGCACATCTCATTTCTGTGATCACTGAGTTTATCACAGTGATCTTGTCTATTTGGTTATTTGCATGGCTCAGTCACTGTCGTTTGTATCTGTGCAAGGAAAGGCACCGTCAGACTGAGGGAAGGATTCAAGTGCAGATATTCTGACGGGGATCACAGCAAAGAATCATGGCAGTGTACGTAGGAGAGAAAGGAAAGCTCAGCTCATGAATAAACAGATCATGAACTCCATCACTATATTGTGCATATGAAACTTCTTAGAATGAGGTTCTTTGAGAAACATTGTAGAATGCATTCTTCAGAGTTAGCCCAAATTAGGAGATGTTTTAACGTGCTTACGCACCACCTTGTTCAATCGACTGTCCTGACTGTATTCAAATTACAGTTTTAGCACTAGATTCTTCTCTGCTTGGTATAACCTCCTCCCCCAAGTCTTTAATCAAACCATAATAGTCAATCACACTTAACACCAGTTCCAACCAGTTACCACTTGATGGCAGCTAAGAGACAGGCAGGTGACTTGAGCATAGTGGAAGTCTACATATGTCCAGCTTGAGTAACTTAATAGTGAGGCAGATGTACTGTGAAGTAGAGATACATTGCAGTATGCGTCTCTACTTCTGAATAAAAGATGGACTCCCAATGAAACTGTTAAATATACCTTGACAACAGGATTCTGGACTTTCCAGCGCTGTCTATGCCTACGATGTCATGATACACTTAAGTAGCAGATTGATGGACTTGTGATTGTTGCTGAAGGACTATACTATTGTTATAGCCTAGGGGAAAAGAGTGGGAGGATGGAAAATGGGACGACGGAAGGGGAAATCTATGAGCCTAAGGAAAATATGGATTAAAGAAATAAGTATTTTTAAACAAAGAAAGAAACCAATGTCTACCATGAATCATCGTTTCTAGCTCTGAGTGAGTACTTAGATATTTTTTTAAAAAAATGAACAATAGAATGAAGGCCTCCCTGAATAAAGCAAGTGATTGTCAAGATTGTTATAAGCTGTAAGATTCTATTGTATTTATGTATTAGAATTATGATTTTAGTATATAATTTAATATGTTTTTATTTAAAAATCAGTATATACCTTCAACAATGTCCTCTTCTACTATTATATTATTATCGCTGCATAGGCACTATGCGGAGCAAAGAAAATGACCTAATCATTCTTAACAAGTCCACATTAGGTAAGAGGAATCTTGGCAATGTTCTCTCATCAGCCTCACGGCAGATTACCTATGACTAATTGGAAGAGGGCCACCATGACCAATTTGGGGCTCTGTCACTCCAGGAACATTTAAAACCAGGCTATAGGATGGTAGAACATAGATTAACTATCACTGACTGAGCTGCGCTAATGATGGAAATGTAAGGACAACTCCAGTCCCCAAGGCGGTGACTCTGATGCTTACCAAGAGCACTTTCTGTATTTTTGAGACAGTAAAAACTAAAAGTGGAGGTGTAGGTGTGGGAAGGGCTGAATCTTCAAATAGCTCCCTGAAACACCATCTAAAACAGTAAGGGCTTGCAGGAAAGGACAAAGAAAATGTATTTCAACAACAGTAGAAACTGAATGCATTCAAGTTCTGGTTGTTACAATATCTGACATTTTAAAAAACTTTTTTTTTTAATGAATTGTGTATGAAGCCTTTTAAATTTTTATTTATTTATTTTTAAGATTTATTTTTCTGGAAAGGTTGATTCCTAAGTGAGAGAATCCTGTGATACCGATAAAATTTTTATTGATTTGAATTTTGAGTACAAGAGGAAAATTATGTGATCAGGGTACTTTTCCATATGTCGATGAAAAAGTCAAATATTCAGTTTTACTCTAGGTGCATCTTGGTAACTGACTGGCATGGTGATCTCAGGAAAAAAATAAGTACATCATTTTCTTATGAGATCCTTGGATCCCATTAGAACCAAATTTATCTCTTTAATTTAATATTCTATAATGTATGTATGAAAATTTACATAAACACCCAGATACCATCTGTGATAAAGGAGAATGAATGCAATTTCCAAAGTAACAGCAGACTCACTTTTATGTTTATTCAGACTTACACTCGTTCATTCCTTTTTTTTTTTTTTAACAAAAGTGTTTATTAAATGTTCCCACATTTCCCAAGTTAACAGGAACAAAACATTAGCTGAATCATGATGTTCAGAATGCCAAGAGCCAAGTGAAAACCAAAAATATTTTCAAAAGAAAGAAGGGCCATATTTAAATAAATGACAGTGGCTGTCATCGGAATTTTCAGTGACAAATATGTGCAAGAACATGAAATAGCGTAAAATAGAATTTCATCCTAATTTTAAAAGCTTTCAAGCACAGGCTCATGCTCATACTCTAAAAATAAAAATGCCAGGTAATGGATTCTTGCTACCGAGAATATTTCAGACAAAAGAGATCACACTCAAGACTGACAATGTGGCAGAGGGGTCAAGCTGCCACTACAATGCCAGTATCCTGTATAGGTACCAGTTTGAGTCCCAGCCACTTCAGTGCCAAAACAGCTCTCCATGAATGGATCTGAGAAAGCAGCAGAAGACAGCTCAAGTACCTGGGACTCTGTCACCCCATATGGGATATGTTTTACTTATCGTTACCTACTAACACACCCTCTGGGAGACAGCAGGAAATGACTCAAGAACTAGTTATCTTGACTCACGTGTGAGATTTTAAACTATTTTTGACATATGTTCTAAGTTTAGTATATATGCATTGGAAAGAGGGGGAACATTAATTTTGTCAACGCATGCTCTTGGAGTCTGTTCAGCAAAAATTTGCGATAGATAAAACCTATATGTGAATTTTGGAAAGCATCTACCCATAGAAAGGTAGATGAATGTTTAAACACTTAATCACTACCACATTACAAAATAATGCGGTTAGATAAAAGAAGGAGAACACATTGTTCATTTAAGCAGGTGCATCTTCTGAAAGTTCAATGGTGTCTTACTCTGTGAACAATACTTTAAGCAGCTTTCAAGGAGCTAGCATTTACATGATAATTCACTTGCATATAAGATATATAAAACTCCTCAATTCATCTGTCAGTAATCATAATATACTCGTAAATAATCAACTAAGGAGTGAGTGCTTTTCAACAACAGCTATAACATTCAGGCCTTTCTTCTGATCTCTGATTTCTCTTCCATCACTATTCTCCCTATATCCTATTGAGAGAAAAAAAACTAAAGGACTTTTGGAATTTAGCGTAGAAAAAGTTGAGCTGGAAATACACAGTATTTGAGAGCAATCTGGACAATTTTTTGGTATATCAATAAAACAAGTAAGAAGAAATTAAAGATTCCTAATTTGGAAGTGCAGACCATGTACCATGCATGTTGTTTAGCCTATTTTTGTAGTTTTTATTTTTCATTAAAAAAATAGAAAAATGGAAACATCATACAAGTGTTAATAGTCATCTAAAATAAAATTGCGATATTTACATGACAAAACATTTGGATCTCCTCTGATATTGAAAAGCAAATTCTGAACTTTGTCAGATTTTGTTAAAAGCAAAACTTGTTAAAAGAAAGATCTAATTTTAGAACTGTAACCATTATTTTCTTTTTAGGTAACTTGTGAGAAACAATGAATTATGAAATACAATAAAAAATTGAAATTTGCATTGATTTGGTATGAAATACTGATATTGGAAAAAAAGAAGTGTTACAGTTAAAAACAGCTAACCCAATATGGATTGTGATTACTAGCACACCCACAGCCTGTACTGGGTTGCCTGCTTTGAGCCTTGGCTCCTCAGCTTCTGATTCAGAGTCCTGCTTACACACCGTGAGAAGTAGCAGATGATAGCTCAGGACCTCAGCCCTACTACCACATATGGGATCATGATTGCAGTTCCTTGCTCCCTGTCCTCTTAGAGCCAAACCCTGGCTGCTATCTGCAATGGGCCAATGAAGCAACAGAGGGCCTCTTTCCACGTCTCTCTCTCCCTGCATTCTTCTCTCAGCCTTTCAAATGAAAATAGATTAAATAACTAAAATTAAGCTGTATCATTCAGATATGCTTACCACAATCTAAATATTGTAAGCAAATAAAAACGGTATTTTTTAAGTTAAAAAGCACGTACTTTTAAAAAATATATTGGTACTGTTAGCTTCTTTGTTTATAAAGCTAATCAAATAACTTTAATCATTTTCTTCCGTAGTATATCAAGTAATAAATAATTATGTTCTAAGGTCATGTCAGCATTCTTGTTGAAATGCTTTCCATTAAAGAGTGTATGCAAAGTGAAAGGTAATACAATTTCAATCACCTTTGATAAAAATAGGCTTTTTTTTTTTTACAATGTTCCTTGGGATTCAGTAAGGCATTGTAATTACTGTGTATTATAATTTTGATAAATATCGTAGTAAACACTAGTTTAGTTTACAAAATATGTCTCCCAAGTCCTCCTCAGAGTGAGAACATGCTACTTAGTAGCTGCAAAATTTCTGCAAATTTTATGAAAAAAATAACCCAAATATTGTGAAAAATTTGTGTATATGTATTTTCATAAATGCAGTTGCTTTCATCTCTTTCTGAGAGGGAACCGTTAGCTCTCAACAAATGAGGAAATATTTAATACTATTTATCTTCAAGTGTGTTATATACATTAGCTGGTTGAAAAGCAGGCCAGTAATAATGAATTGTCTTTGCAACAAGTGCCTCGAATTTATAATTTTCCCTATATACACAATCTCAATATTGTAATGCTGCCTCCTCTGAGCACAATCGTACAGTCCTTTACTCATGCCTAGAGCTTAGCAGCTTTCAATACTGGTTCTCAAAGGCTGAGGAATCATCAAACATTTTTCCATCCATCGGAAAATGAGCCTTAAAAGTTTCTCAGGTATGAGGTAAAGCACAGCCTGCTGCTTCTAGAAGACTCTAGCAATGAGTTCCTTGAAGCAAATTTTGAGCACATTGTCTAGAATATGTGGTAGCTGGTACAGAGTTTGCACATGTCTGCTAAAGTGTCTATGCCCACCCTAACAGTGTTTCACTTGGGAAACTAGATGGTTTAAGAATAGACTTTTGTCACAGGCCAACTGGTATAAATCAGCAAGATCCAAGTTGGTTGCCAGGGTGACCTTGAACGTACCTCCAGCCTCACTGCAATCTCATTTTCATGATAAAATTCACTCCCACAGCTGTGACAGTTGGCAAGCATCAAGGTGGCCAGAAGAAGAGATCACGAGAGGACAGAAAAGCCAAGGGGAAGATGATTCCTCAATTCTAGCAAAAATCATGACCTTTTCTCTGAAAAGAGCATGTTGCTTTTCCTTATAAACGTTGTCCTCTTACTCTCCTGCTGTCCTGTATCTCTGACTCCTCATCCACAACATATTGGGAAGTTGATTGGAGATCTAGGCTGCCCTTTCTCAAACTGCTTGTGGATGCGCAGTTTTGATTTTGTTACTGGCTAGACCATCCCAAATGGACAACGTCTTAATTTTGGGATCCATTGGCCCTAAAAAGATAACATATTTTAAGTCAGAGAATCGTATGAATACCTTCCAAATTTGGTGGATAGAGATATGGTAGATGGATAGGAAAACAAATAGGAGAAAAATGTCAATAATACTGATGTAGTTTCAATTTCATGAAACACCCCTGTGAGTGCTTTTAAAGCTTCAGGAGCACACACAAATTAATGCAATCAGAACTGAACTATGTTACTAAATTAGAAATTTCTATGTTAAAATCTGCATTAAACAACACATTAAACGCATATGTACTTCATGTAGTAAAAAGTTATCTTAGAGAACAAGAAATTCTACCTAAAAAGATCATCACCATGATCATCATCATACACAGCCCCTAGTGGCTAAAGTCCTTGCACGCATGCACCACAATACACAATGGGCACTAGTTGGTGTCCCAGCTGCTCCACTTCCCTCCAAGCTCCCTGCTTGTGACATGGGAAAGCAGTAGAGGACGGCCCAAAGCCTTGGGACCCTGCACCCACGTAGGAGACCCAAAAGAGTCTCCAGGTTCCTGGGTTTGAATAGGCTGAGCTCCAGCTGTTGTGACCATTCCGGGAATGAATCAGCAGATGGACGATCTCTCTGTGTCTCCTACTTCACTATTGATAGATTATCTGATTAATGTAGATTTGGTAGTGTAAACCGTGTTTTTTTCATCTCTTAGGAAATTCATAGGTATTTGAATGTTTTCAAAATTTCGATTTTTGAAAATAGTGCCTTGATGAGTGTTCTGATAACCATTTTATTGTTGAATATTTTATTGTTTCCAAATAAGAATTGCTAGGTCACTGGGTATATGTAGTTCATCTTAATAGGTTTTTCCAACAGCTCTCCAAGTATCGTGCAGTTTTTGTTTCCGTAAGTGCCGCATGTGTTATTCCACATTCTTGCAAGCCTTTGAAAGTTGCTATCTGTTTTCGTAAACTAATTGCATGTTTTTGTGAGATGTGGCACTTTGAATTTTTAAAGATTCATTATTTCTTTGAAAGGCAGAGTAGCAGGGAAAGCAAATGAGAGAAAGAGGAGGTGTTTCCATTGGTTCATGTCTGAGACGGGTGAGCCATGCCAAAGCCAGGCCTCCCATATGGGAAACAGGGGTCCGGGCACTTGGCCATCTTCTGCTGTCCTCCTGGACAGAGCAGTAGGAAGTGAGATCTGAAGCAGAGCAGCTGAGACTCAAACCACTGCTTTGATATGAGTTCCAGCATTGTGAGTGTAAACTGCTGTCTCGCGGTGCCAGCCCCCTTGCATAATTATTGTAATTTGCCATTTGGTGATAATTTGATTAGTCCTTTGTATGTCTTGATTATAAGGAATCCTTTCAATTTTTATACATTTTAAAGGTTGGGTTGTCCTTTTCTTCTTGAATAGTAGGAATTCCACCAATTTGAATGAGTCCTTTGTCAGATATATTGATCGCAGATAATTCCTGGCCTCTCTGTGGATTGCTTTGTTAGGTATACATATTTTTTCAAGACGTATTTATTTTTATTCAAAAGTCAGATATACAGAAAGAATGAGCAGTAGAGAGAAAGATCTTCCATTTGCTGTTTCACTCTCCAAATGGCCACAATGGGCGGAGCTGAGCTGATCTGAAGCCAGGAGCCAGGAGCGTCTTCCGGGTGTCCGACACCAGTACTGGGTCCCAAGTCCTTGAGTCATCTTCTACTGCTTTTTGCAGGGAGCTGAAAGGGAAAAGAAGTAACTGTGCCTATATGGGATCCAGGCTCATGCAAGGCGAGAATTTAGCCATCTTGAATGGTGAGAGCAAATTGAAAAATCACACCCTCCACTTCTAATCAGCTTGTAGTTTTAAAAGGAAGTCTGCTTTGAGTCTATACATTCCAAATGCATAAGGATGCACGATATATGTCTAATCCAGCAGCTGTTCCCCCCTTGTCTACTGTGTCCCTTTGCACAATTTCAGTGCCCCGTTATCAATCTAGGTCTCAAAGCATTAAAAAAAACATACACACCACGCTGGTCCGCTTCTGGAATGGTTCAGCTGTAGTCATTTCATGTTAAATTGTGCCAATTAGGTTTTAATTGTCCTTATAGTCATTGTGTTTACAGAAATAGGACTGTGGCTTTGCTATGTTTAGCCTTGATCCCAACATGGAATTGTACCCTTGGGCTCCCTGTGACTCAAAGCCTTGACTCTTTTTAAGCTCTGCATTAACAGATGAGAAATATTGGCTCAGAAGATCTACTCTCTGTTAAAACAGCTCAAGGCTGTTTGGGGCTGCAAATTACTGACTGAGCTGGCACCCTTGCCATGGGATTCACCAGGGGCATGTGTCTATTAACTCACATTAACTCTCAAAAAGTTGTTCCGTAAAGGCATTTATGATGATTATAAAGCCAATTGGCAAGTTGTTCATGTTGAACAGATTACCTGCTTAAAATACTTAGTGTCTAATATCTTAGTGTAATACTGTTATTTAGTTTTTTTAAAAGAGGTCTAATTCAAAAACTCTAATTTCTCTGTTATCTTCAAAAATTTATGAGGACTGGGCCTGGCGCAATAGCATAGTGGTTAAAGTCCTCGCCTTGAATGTGCCAGGATCCCATATGGGCGCTGGTTCTAATCCCGGCGGCCCCTCTTCACATCCAGCTCCCTGCTTGTGCCCTGGGAAAGCAGCTGAGGATGGCCCAAAGCCTTGGGACCCTGAACCCGCATGGAAGACCAGGAAGAGCTTCTGGTTCCCAGCTTTAAATTGGCGTAGTACCAGCCGTTGCCGTCACTTGGGCAGTAAGTCATTGGACAGAAGATCTTCTTCTCTGTCTCTCCTCCTCTCTGTATGTCTGACTTTGCAACAAAAATAAAAAATAATTCTTAAAAAATATTTACGAGGACCAATGTACAGATAAATCAGCTCTCTTTTGCATTACATGTGCTGATTTATGGAGAGCTGCTCTTGGCAATGTCCATTCACTACTCCGATGGTTACCTAGCATTGCTTGTGTATAGCCTGGCCCACAAGGCTGAGCTCTCTGGGCCGCACCATTTGACTTTGTTTTCCACTTGCTGTGATCAACTAGTATGCTTTAGATAGGAGAAAGAAGAATTCTAGACACATAATTCCTTCATGTCCTCCCTGACACACCATTGTTTGGTGGTAGTTGCATCTATCTAAGGTAGCTGCTTTTATTTGATGGCTTCTTTTCCATAACTTTCTAGATCATGTGAAACAGCAATGCCCATATTTCACTCTTTGCAGGCAGTAAATGTGATGCCTTACATTGTAAACAGGATTTTACAGCAATAATTTCTAGAGGGAGACCTCTGTAACATGAAAAACTTGAGATAAACCCCTCCAAAATAGGACCCAGCACCGTGAAGTAGTTAGGCTAAACCTCTGAATGTGTCACCAGTTCATATCCCAGTTGCTCCACTTCCAGTCCAGCTCCTTGCTTTTGCCTGGGAAAGCAGCCGAGGTTGGCTCAAGTCCTCGAGCCTCTTTAGTCATAGGGCAGCCAAGTAGCAGCTTCATGGTGCCACAGCTCCAGGCATTGTAACCATTCGAGGGTAAATCAGCAATTGGAGGATTCTCTTCCTCCCGTCCTCCCTCCCTCCCAACTCCCCTGTGTAACTCTGCTTTTCACATAAAATTAAATAAATCTTCAAATAACCCTCTCAAACAAATGCTGTCTTCCCTACAGCTTGTTTAACCCAGTAAACAGTCTAACCTTTAGAAGTGATAATGAATTTACATTTTTCTAAGTCATTGAGTTCATGATCGTTTGATACATTGGCAACAGAAAACTATTTCAAGAGATAATGACTTTCTACTGTTTTTAGCGCAGTGGTACTATGGGGTCCTTTTATTGGTGGGCCGTAACTTTGCCTTATCTTTGTAGAAAACCTTCTCATTAATTTTTCTTTGACCCTTTGGAGTATATCATCTGGCTTCTGTCAGGGCTATAGTTGTTCCATGCTCATTTATTGTAGTATAGCGTGCATGGCAAATAAACTTGAATAGTGTTATTTGTAAAAGCAAATGTAAGAAATAATGCTAATGTTCAGAAATAAAAGACTGTCTAAATTATGACTAATTATGGTGTATGTATAAAACAGAATGGAGAAGATGCTTAGGTTACAGATATCTTTATGCAAATATACATATCATCATGTTTTAAAAAAGTCTACAAACCGACCCATGCTTATGCCTTCATCTAGCTACTTACTCCAAATTTTTAAATGCACATGCAAAGGAAAAGGAGGAAAAGATATTATTTTCAGAAGTTAATGCTTGTGCATGGATTAATAGTAACATATTGAAAGTATATATATATATAATTTTTCCATACTTTCAAGTTCTCCTGCAAGTTTCTTCATTTAAGAATTTGAAGAAACTCTTGTCTCAGTGACTGAATTTTTTCATGTAGAGTGAAAGTCTTTGTAATACAGAGAAGTCCTTGTTTGGTTTCATCCACAGTTGGCATAACACTTTTTTTCCTACCTGAAACTGAGTGCAGTTCCATAATTGCTATGTTTATTTTGGTCAAAATCCTCTCTCACATCATGGGCATTCTGAGGCATGCATATATGCCTGCAACCCACTACCTCCTGAACTCAAAGTTCCCTGTATAGAATCCATGGTACATATTTTCCAAAAGCTTTTTATTAAATGTTTTATCTAATCTCCAAAACAGACTTAATTGTGGACCTATAAAACATGCAAGTAACAGAAAAAAATGCATCAAATTTATAAGGTTGATAGACAGCCGATTTAAGATGCAAGTGAGTAAAACACTATTTCACAATCTTGTCTCAGCACTGTTTATTTAAAATTTGTTTTCTAAGAAGTCTAGATGAATGTTAAATACTTAGCTAAGGTAAGTATTAAGATTAGGTTACTCAAAAATCATAACTTTAAATACTGGAGAAGATAAATAACTCGTTGTGCTTTAGTGAAACTGGAAAGACTTTGTGAGTAAGGTAGAGTCTTTGGAGACTGTTGAACTCATTGAGCAAAGAAAGACACTCTAAGGATTGGTGCTAGTTTTGGAGAAGGCTCAAGAATAAAATAAATATGTAGATTAGGTAGCATTTAATAGAGAATAAACATAAGATAACCAATAGTATCTGTATTCTGGTGGGAAAAATTGAACTCTATGCATAGAGCAAACCTCTAAGGCATGCAGCAAAATTGTCATCTTTTAATTTTTTCTGCTATTTCACGTACCTTGAACATAAGATAGTAATGAAAGAACTGCAAAAATCATTGACTTGTCTCTATTACTAGACACTCCAAAACTTGCCTTCCTACAATTAAAATAATAAAAGTGAGCTCAAAATCAAAGGAAGAAAACATCTTTTGATCTGGCAGAATGATAAAGTTCTGAATGAAATGACTTTCAAATCCTAAAATACTGTGAGGCATAGTGGAAAGGACAATATTCAGATAACTCCAAAATCTGCTATTAGCTGGAAGTGTGACCTCTGGTCATTTGCTGAGCATTGGGAAATACAGCAGAGCTTTTGGTCTAGCTCATCCCTCCCATCCCCTACATGTTTGACAAAAATTCATAGTGACAAAGCATAGAGATAGCAATTTTTGACATAATCCCCAAAGACCACATCATTTGGTTAATTTAATTTGACCTTCACTATGGACAAAAATTGTTGCTGCTAGTCAAAATGATATTGAAAGAAAAAAGGGATAGAAGCCATGCCATGAATATGCACTCAGGTAGATGGGGCATCAAGTTAGACACTGAGACAAGAGCTAAGTGAAAGCTAATCTCACGTGTCTGAAAGCTGAGAAATGGGTATTTAAACTGGATGTGGCCACACCCAGTGACAGGCAAAGGAAGGTTAGATCATCTGGCTTTGTGGAGCATCATTATTATTTGGATATCAGAGGACTTAAAGAAGATATAACAAGTCTGCAGAGCAAATCAACTTCTTGAATTTTTCAGTATTGAGAGTGTAAACAATATTCTTTGGCATTAAATTAATTAATATATACCACATATCACATATATCATAATACATGATATATATAATGCATATAAATATATGTATTTCAGCTAAGGCATGGATTTCCAATTTAGAAGATTTCCAATGCAAACACTCCTTAAAAAAATAAGCATTATTATATAGCATCACCTTAAAGTATATGCAATTACTGCTAGATTTTTAAGAGAGCTACCTTGTAGGAAATGTCTGAAGAATAACATCACTCGTTGATGACGTTGGAAGTGAGGAGAAAACTTTGTGACACTACATATAGAATGTGCGATAGCACTTAATTTGCAACTGACAAGTTGCAAGTATTGTATTGACAACTGACAAACAACTGGTAGGTGGCGATTTTGTGGTTCTTCCTGTGTGAGATACCAGAGTTCATATTTATACTCACATGGAAACTTAGAGATAGAAAAGGATTGAACTAAACTTACTTCAAAACATTTTTGCATTCCTTCTCCACTCAACATCCCAAATGCAAGTCTTAATCACTGTGTGGAAATAGAGTCACATGGGCCACACGTAAGCTCACTGCAAAGTCCTCAAAAATGAAGAAGGATCGCAATACTTGAGACAAATCATCCACTGAGATGCCATCATAGATGAGAGTGCAGCATTTTTATTGTAAAAGTCCACATGTGAGGCAATCCCTTTGTGAAAAGGTTTTCATACACATAGACAGGGAGCAGTTGGTAATTAAGAATTAGGTAATAGATAATGTGTATTTGTACTGTCAATGCTATGCATACATTGGGAGGCTAGCTGTTACTGTCCCCATGACAGAACACAATTCAAGTTGACAGCAGTAACATTTTCATACCATTGAAATTTGCCAACTCTCCCAAAGAATCAACATTTTATATCTTGACAATTGAAAACAAGAAAAGAGTTTATTTACAACTGTTTGAAGTTATAATCTAGATCACTGATTATGAAGGTTTTATAAAATTGGCAGCTAAATGTGTTTCAAGATTCACCCAGAAAACTTGATGATAACTTTGCATGGTTCTATATTAACAAATCCACAGTCTCTTCTTCTTTTTTTTTTACTCTTTTTATTGTCTATAGTTTATCTCTTCTACCTTTTAAAATTATCTATATATTTCTAATACTTATGATTGTATTGTAACTTAGAGCAAAGATTACTATAAAGAAAAGTACTGGCAAAGGGCACTATTTTAGAAAAATAGATTCAGGATGTGTACATGAAGTTGGGGCTCGACTAATTATGACTGAAATCTGATGTAATCATTTCATTTAATACAATATCAGCTAATGGGCTCTATCGTCGTATAAGTCATTCACTTGCTCATTCAGTTTTTATTTTAACCATCAGCACTTTCTTGCCTGCAACATGTATGTAATACTCTGTTCTGAACACCAGTCATGTATGAAGCTTACTTATGTTAGTGATAAATTCACAAATGAAGTTGTGGATACATCAGTACTGATCTATTCTCCAACTTGGAAAAATAATAAACAGAAATCTAATTATACCCTAGAAATTATATCTGTATAAAAATATAGCATAGTACCCTAAAGGGCATGGACTTACCCTAAAATTATTTTCTAAGGATGAACATAAATAGCCAAAATTCTTTCGGTCTTTCTAGAAATTTTTACAAAATCAGATATGACTTGATAATGCATGTGTGAAGGGATGAATCACTGTAGACCAGCATAGAGAGCTCACCAACAGTATTCAGGGCAGTTAGCTTCAGACCATAATTATTGAGCACCAACTATGTACCAGGCACTATGTAAAGTGCTGAGGACCCAATGAAGAAATGACAAGGTTCTGCCCACAAGGCACTCACAATCACTAGAAGCAGACTGGGAGATGTACAGTAAGTTCTGTAATGACCTCTTATTCTAGGAAGAAAAGTAGAAGCAAGCACATTCAGTACTTTATAGACTCTAGTTTATGAAATTGGGCACAAATAGAGTCGGCCAAGTTGACTATTCAGCCTGTGTTTTACTTGAAGTCGTAACGTGTCAGAAAAATTCAAACGAGAGAGAAGTTAATGAAAATCCCTCCCTCTAATTCCAAATCTAAATCCTTATCATTATACTCATAATTCTTTCATAGCCCAAAGACACAAAATAAAAGACAATAGTTATAATTTCAGTCCATTTATTTTGGCTCTAAAGAGATGCATGCATTAAACGTGAAGCATTCGATGTTACTGAAATATTTACATCACTGTACATGTAATGTGGAAGAAATTTTCTATCTTGGGAGAAAGATATAATAAATATCTAGCCTAGATTTATATTTTAAAGGGAGTTATTCTTCTCAAATGTAGAAGGTATTCTACTGGAGTCAAAATTACCAGTATGACCCTAAGTGAACATGGGATACAGCTTTTGACCTTTTGTATCTAACTTTGTTATGAATCATAAAGACCTATCACCTCTGTGAATAGTCACAACTTTCAATATTTCAGTTGCGATACCTAAAAATATCCTGTTTGGCTTCAATATCCTTGCTCTAATTTTGCTTTGCCTTGCAGGTTTGAAACACAGCAAACATTAAAGTTCAAGTTACACTAACCAAAGGAGAGTTGGGCACGAACAGTATGACAATATACAATGTATCATCAGGTTAGAACATAGAAACCAGATCATTATCAATAATGTAGGGGATTCTTTACGTGGACTTAGAAAGGATACCTTTTCTCCATGAGATTTTGTGAGTAATACCCATATCAATAAAACTCCTATCTCTTCACAGGTAAAGGTAGGAGACCCAGTAAACCAGATTGAACAAGCAGAACGCAGTGGGAAAGAAGATCCGGGCATATGAGTCCATTTTGGCAATTCGGATATGTATCCTCCCGTGTCTCCACGCTCCTGTTCGGCAGTCTTCAAAACAGCAGAAAAAACTGGCACAGTCCTTGCCATCCAGACACTCATACCCGTATTCTTCATCTCTCTCTTGAAGGTGCGTGGCATTGTTCATTTGAATGGTTGCTGATCTTGGGCGGATATCAATGGTAGGGGCCTGAGAAAAGGGTAGGGAAGGAGAAGGCCCAGAATTAGTTCCACTGAAGTCGTGAACTGTTTCCTCACAATGTCATCAATGTGATGATGAATCTGAAAATGGGTACTCAGGAAGATACTATGGTATTGTGATCTACAATGGTATAACTGAGCTTAGAAAGATAGCACATTTGCAGATTTCAAATTTTGAGCTTAAGCAGTGCAACTGAAAATAGTATCATCAAGCTAGTAGCTGTAGCAAGAAGATTGAACACCAAAAGAACTCAAAGTTTAAATATTTAAATCAAACTACATGGAGTATTATTCTACTAAGTGTAGATGTGAAGTTGGTTACATGAAGGCATTAAATGGTGCTGCTTGTGAGTGAGTAGAGAAATAAAAATGCATCAACTTTGAAATCAAGTTTTGTCATGCTTACTTATAGGCAGATAGGAAATCACACCACACTGAGCAAATGTATTAAATGCTAATAATAGAAAATTCTAAGATATTCATAAGCATGGAATTTTACTGATATTTATACCACAAAAGTGTGGTTTAAAAGAAGGTCATACTTTTCCAATATTCACTATTTTAAAGGTTTAAGAATGTCAGCAATGTCGAGTTATATATGAATGAAAAGTCAGAAATGAATGTTACTACCTGCAATTTTTTTAGCATTTGGGAAGAAAGTGGTATCAACATGATAGTTTAATTGTTAGTGCCGAATCAATTAAAGAAATTTCTATAAAACCAAAGTATTTATTTAATGTTAGCTCAAATAAATTCATTTTAGGACAATAGAAATATAAATCCTAGCATCTCTGAATGGAAAGTTCATTACAATATTATATGATAGAGCTAACAAGCCCAGTGAAGATGCTAGTGTTTTAACCATCCGAAATGTAGAGTTCAAACAATGTCTATTCAGTTAACCAAACAATCTTATTTTGAATCAGGATATAAACAGTTAAATTTTAGGCTTGAAAGGTGACAAAAGCCAAGCGTAACCAGTTCAATGAAACTCTATTTTTATCAGGGAAGAAAGGGTCTGTTTTGGTACTGATGTGTAAAAAAGACCCTCCGAATCTGCAGCATGTCAGAGTTTAGGGTTAACTCAAATATTATATTGAGAGAGAAGTTGTAGGCCAGAGGATTAAGCTGCCCATGCTTCAGACACATGTATTTCCCACTGGAGTTTGAGGGATGGAGTGTCACTTTCATTGCTGATTCATTTTCGTATAACGCACACTGCACACTGTGGGAAGTAGCAGGTGACGACTCAAGTGTGTGAGTCACTCACAGGCCCGAATGGAGTTCCTGACTCCTGGCGTTAGCCTTGCCCCGCTGTGGCAGTTGTGGGCATTAAGAGAGTGAACCAGCAAGTGAAAGAATCACTGTCTCTCTTCCCTCTACCAGTCTGCCTTTTAAATAAATACCTTAAAGAAACCAAAGCAATTAAACGTGTAGTTGCTGAGTAAACTGTGGAAATTAATACAACTTTCTCTGTTTTGAATGTGTATTTTCAGTGGAATGTTTAAATATCTACTCATAACAAGAACAAAAAATAAAACACCATGTAAGCATTAATAGTTAAGTTTAGCAGTTGCATGCAGTGAATTTCCATTCCAAAAACTTTATACCTTGAAGGAAAACATCCGAAGAAGCTTTGGTTTTGTAGACAGAAAAGAGAATTGCATTTTTTAAATAAAAATTAAAAACAAACAAACAAAAGAAAAAAGAGAGACAAAATAAGATAAATTAAAAATACATTTTGAAAACATAGTAAGTAAAATGAACCGAAATTATAAACACAGAAGGAGAGTTTGAAGTTTGGGATAAAGCATATACCTGGAGTTGGAAAATAAAAGTCTGTGATTACTAATGAAATCCTTAATAAATGCACAACTACCTTAATTCAGAAGCCAGTGTTGTTAAATTGTGAGGAAGCTTTCTGTTGCCTGGCTCACCTATATAGAAATACTTTCATTTTATTTTCTAATTATCAAGGTTACCTTAATAGGTGAGCCTTGATAGCATCAAACAAGGGTATATAGAACAGGAAAATATAATTTTAGCTTCTCATTTGCAGTTCGGTCTCTTAGTTGATTTCCTAAATACGTGAATGGGCTTAAAAGGAAAAATGCATGAAAATCTCAGGTAATTTTATTTTTCCCATGGTTTCAATCCCCTTTCCATGTGCTGGATGAAGGAATCTTATTATCGTTAGCACGATACTCTCTGTGGCGACCTAGCTGGTGAGGTCAATGGGGCTGTTTCTAAAGACTCTTCAGAACTGCTTGGGAAGCCAGTCCTCACATGCTTGTTACAACTGGCAGGTAGATAATGCAGCTGATCAGTAGAATCATCTTTCAGTAAGAATGAAACTGAATGCCAAAGAGAGGAGCCAATGAAAAACACCACCAGGAGGAAAACAAAGCAAGGATAGAGATAATGGAAAGGCAGATAGAGATTTGACAGACATGGAAGGGAAGCGCTGCATAAAGCATAGCAAATGTCCAGGAAATAAGAGCTAAGCACATCTTTTATATTAAGCACTGAGGATAAGGATGCCTTTTTCTTTACCTGTTACCAAGTCTTACATTCAAACAAAAGCTGTTATTTGTAGAATTTTACAAGGTTCTTGGGGATGCATCAGGATGAAACTGGAATCACTACATGCCCTTTTTAAAATTTAGTAGGAACTTAAAATTTAGTCACCAGTAAATGTGAGAGATTGGTTAGGTACCTCGTAGCTGTGATGCCCCTCGTGAGGCCTATAAATCCAAGAGTGTAGAAGAATCCCCATTGTCCTATCTTACCCTTCAAGGGGTCCCATGAGTCACAAATTGGGTTCCGATGAGTAAATATTTGGCTGTGTGCTCTCATCACAATAAAATACAGTTGCTTTAAGCAATTTTATTTGTGCCTTTTCCTCGTTGATTAACTTGTAGTGGCAAGCAGAAGTCATGCTACTTTTTTCTAAATCACGAATACACTTGAAAGCAATCCAGCTTAACATTATCAAGATCAACTATCATCTGCAACTATTAATGAGAAATTGCATTTCTAGAGTATAATTTAATAGTATTTACAATTTTTATTCATATATAAACAAAGACATGGCAAGTCTAGACAACTTGCCCCAACAATAGGTAAGTTATTTATTTAAAAAACTAAATGCATTCAAGTATGAAATCAATAAAATTTCTCTAGTGGAAACACACACACATGTACCCAACACACATACATTCACACAATTATTTGCAAAACTAATCATTGAAACTTGTACCTTTTTAATAGAATGCCCTCAATGAAAAATTTATTTTAAAACATCAATAATTTAAATATGTTATAGTGAGGGGCCAGAAGGGTGAAAATTAACAAAAAACTAGAATATCAACTAGAAAACCAAAGGAATTCTTAGCAGCACTTTTAATACCCAGAAAGTAAAGGCAGCAAATAATTACATTTGCATTAAGCATCTGACTTTGAGAATCAGATATCTCAAGTAGCTATTGAGTATAAATGAATCCTTGTGGACTGGCCAAACACATACTCTTCATCTTAGAGCCAAAAATACTGAGTTTTAACCTGCAAATAGGTGCATCAAACTAAACTTTATCAAAACAATATAGTCTTCCTGCATGAAAATATCAGTGGTCACAATGGAAACTGATACATACAGGGTTTTTCTTCTTTTTGTCTTTGTCCTTGCTTGGCTTCCGGTTGCTGACAAAATAATGTAGGGTGCCATATTCCACCAAAGCCGAGAAGACAAAGATGAAGCAAACAGACACGAACAGATCCATGGCTGTGACATAGGAGACCTTGGGGAGTGATTTCCGGGCAATAGTGCTGAGGGTCGTCATTGTCAGGACGGTGGTGATTCCTGAGGAGAGGGACAAGATGTGGGTCATGGGATTGTATCTGCAAGGTGGGGAACTGAGTTACTGCTGAGATATAACTCATAGGCAACCTCAGTGATGGGCAACCAAGAATAACATATTAACTCACTCTGTGCAAAATACGTTTTTTACCTGTCTACTATTATGTATTAGTTGCAGTGACACCGAAGGTATACTGAAGAAGATAATGGACTTAGTCCCAATCTTTATTGTACCTTACATGCTATTGAAACAGATATACTGCAAATCAAATGAGCAAATTAAATATAAATTTTTAGTGTTTGCCATAGGGGACAGTGGGAATGGTGAGAATTTAGTTAGCTGGGATGCTAACAAAAGGGTTAGCATAAAGGGAAGGATTCTTGACATCAGTAAAGGGGAAGGGAGAGCATGTCTTGTGATTTAGAGATTACGTGATGAACCGCATGTAGAGGGATTTACATTTTATACTAGTGCAAGAAATCACTTTAAATGTACCAAACCAGGGAAGTGATTTGTTCTTAAGTTACATGGGTAATATATAGCATGGAGACAGCAGACAGCTGGAGTCATTGTAGGTTTTTCATCTTGGAACTGCTGCGGTCTGGAGGTTTCCCCCGACTGTCCTAGTAGGTCCTTTGGAAAACACAAACGCCTCATCCATAAACAGGGGGTGGTGGGAAAACCTCCCAAAGCGATAGTGAAGCTTAACTAAATAACATACAGAATGTCAATTCTTAATAAAGTTGCAATAAATGTTAGGTAGTGATATCATTTATTTTATGGAATAATGGCTACTTTTTAAACATAAAAAATCAAATAATCTCATTTATATCCATGTGATTGTACCCAGTAGCTTTTTTTTTTTTTTTGAGAAAACAAAACCTACATAGGTACCTTGGCCTTTGTTTCATAATCAGACTTCTAGCCATACTTTACATACAAGAAGTGGCAATGACAGCACAACAGTACTTCACAATTTCATGAAAAATGGAGTTAAAAATGAGTATATTTTGGTATTATGGTGCACAGAACATTTGAAATCCACGCAAATGAGGGCCTTCAGAAAGTTCATGGGACAATCATACTTTAAAAAGTGTTCATGGATTTTTGAAAAAAAAATTGCACCAAAACCAACTTTCATTTAGTCTTTCTATCAACTTTTTCAGGTTTCTTCATATTAAGTTCTATATCTAAGGGCAGTACTTTTTGAGGGCATCTGGCATGTGAAATTTAGGTGAAATAAAATCTGATATGTAACTTAAACATGGAGGCAGCAAATTGGGAAAATGTAATTTAGACTGCCAGAAAGTTCACTGCGGTCTTGTAAAGCTGAAATCTTCTTGAATGTCCTCATGACATTTTCAGAGTTCTGCCTGGAGCCACAGGGCAGAGAATTGTTCTGACAGTCTGCTTTCCCTAAGTCACCAACCACCAAAAAGATGGCTAAATACATATTTTAAATTTGGCTTTACAAAGCCAGAAAAAAAGGGGAGGGCACTCTTCTTACCTGATACAGATGAGAAATATTCATGGTTTTTATAAATACTTCTAGTTCTGACATCAAGTTAGATCATCAGGATGTTACCTTATCTCAGATTACTTGAGTGAAATATAGTATTGGTTGGTTTCATCATTTCATTTGTCATCACTACACCGCGATGACTGTTCCCCATGCTCAGGTTATTTAGCCTGAATGTATGAGCCATCTCTCTCATCAACCAAGATGCTTTGAACCGTCCTGTTGCAATATTAACGTTTACAGATGTTTAGGGCCATCTCATTTAACTCTTGATTATAAGCACTGTAAATGAGAGTCAGTGAAATCTAGATCAGTGTTTGAAAAGGTGAGTGTACATAAGAATTGCTTGAGCCTTTTTCAGAATATTGACACAGAGGCATTTAGATTGAACCATAACATGTTACTTTAAAAGTCCTCCTGCCACCTTAAGTTTGATTTAAAACAATTGAGCTTCACCAAGCTCTTACTCCCAGAATCTATCTGCCATTAGCTTAGATCCAGATGTAGCACCAACTGCCTGTGTGACTGTAAATCATTTAACATTACAGCACCTTTGGTCCATCAGCTCAGCATTAAAGTGTGTGATAAAACAATTCTATCATCATTAATCCAACTTCTACACACAACGTTTGTAAAGAGTAGAAACAGGATAGGGACCATATGGAATATGCCCGACTTAAATTACCAAGAAGAAATACATACCTGCTATTTGTTCAGAATCCTCTCCTTCATTCCTGAATTCACTCACCTGATCCCTTCCCCAACCGTGGCCATTTGTCATTGAACACCCTTTGCATGAGCAGATGAAATGAGCTACTGAGGTTATCTTACAAGGAATTTTGATCAACGAACTTTCAGGCTTCAAGAGGAGAGCGTAGTATTTTTATTGGATGGTTTTGTGTAGAGTGTGGATTGGAAAACATCAAAGCTTTTATTTCACATGCTCTAAATCTGTACATTTACTGGATCATCACTGAGGTACCAGCTATGTGTCAGACTTTGTATTAGACACAGAAAAAGCATTTACTTTGTGATATGGGACAAATAAGTATGTAATGCAATACACTCTACTCACAAGTGACAAGTGATCGTCCTCAAGGATGGGTTCAGTGTGTCTTGGATTTGTTTTGTTACAGAGCATTAGATATTTGAATTGTTGAATAGGACTTAAATAATATGAAGTACTGCATGTAACGGGAAAAAAATCAAAATAACTTCATTTTTAAACAGATGGGAAACTAAATTAGGTTTGGAAGAGAACAGAAATGCAAATGATGTCTTTTTTCTCAGTAATCATTTCTGCCCTGAGTTTAATAACCTAGTACAGATGATTTCTTTTTATCAGAAAATTATTATAGTAGCTGACATTTCTGAAACCTTACTCCACTTTGTGCACTTTTCATAGAATACCTTATTTAACCCTAATCAATCCTCCTAATTTAGATGCAAGAAGAATTACTTGTTTTATGTATGAGGAAACAGTGATTTAGACAAATTTCCAGGTTTTCCAGAATTACATATGTGCATGTATATATGTGTGAGCGTGTATAAAAACACCAGGTAGTTTCAAACTAAGAGTTCTTAACTATTACACGATACTGTTCCATCCATTTCTATATTCTCTTGATTCTACATACCTGACTAAAGGGAATCATGGTTTTATGATTCTTCTTGCCTTAACTTTAGTGTTATTTTTTTCTCTTACTCTTTGATTTCTAGTCTCCGTTACTCAGGAATTTTATGTAATATGAATGTCTTTAGCCCTGTACCTAGACTCCTGTGTCCGTCTGTGGCTTTGTGTTACTTTACGTGAGACTTCTCCTCCTGTGAAGGAGAAGATGTGAAAATACAAGACAAATGTCACCATATGCCATCTACATTAAGCAAGCAGCAATCATTTTAAAAGCATTTCCCATGAAAATTCACAAGTATTTTTCTAAAAACATCTTTTTCAGTGACTTTTCTATAAAGAACCAGTGTCATCACAATAATTAATGCATGTTGGAATAACTTAACAGCCAATAGTATGCCAGTGAATGTGTGACAATCAACACACTAGGAAAAAATATGACTCATAATGTCAATGTTTGCCAATTTCCAAGTTATTAATACTTCCACCCTAGCTGATTTTGAACGGCCAGTTGACATAACTAAACCCAAAGCTGGAAGAGGGTACAAACAATCAGCTCTGGCAAGCTCATGTGAACAGCTTCAACAGAATCCTATTGTTGGCTGGACTCCCATGATGTAAACAAATTAGAAGGTTTTTAATTGTTTACTTAAAGATCTTAAGAAAAATAATTAAAGGAAATCTGTGGATGTAGTTAAGTAAAGTAAAAGTAAGATAATTGAGATAATTTTTTTTTAAATATGATAGCTGTCATTAAAGGGGATGATACTGCTATGTAATAGCTAGCAGAATTTAAAGCAAATCAATTTGAAAGAATATGAAGGTTGTTTATGCTGGGTCCTTATCTTGAGACATTGTAACATAAATGTGTCTCACCCAAAGAAGTTCTGGCTGGGACAGCATCCTTGTTGATCCAGAAGGATACCCAGGACAGGACAACAATGAGTGTGCAGGGTATGTAGGTCTGGATGGTGAAGTACCCCATTCTTCTGCTCAGATCAAAGTAGACTGACATGACTACGTAATCACCTGCAACAGAAGAAAGACAGCACCGTGCCAGCCCTTATCAACCAATGAAAGAAATTGGGAAAGACATATGAATTCAATTGAGACTTCCACTAAAAACTAATTGAACTCAATCCTGATTTTTTTAGAAGCACTGATTCTTAGTTGAAATGAATCATTTTTAACACATTGATCACTTTTTTCTAGATGAATTTTTCTTACTATCTCTTCCTACTTGACACACACACTGTGAATGTTTACTTGGTTTGGAGGCCAGGGAGCAAGGTTTCAACACGGCAATTATCTTGCCTACTATTATCTTCTGAATTTTGTAGCAATTTTCTGTTTCTCTTTAGTTTTTTTTTTCAAAGATTTACCTATTTTTATTGGAAAGGCAGGTTTAGAGAGAGAAGGAGATACAGAAGAAATGATCTTACATCCCTGGTTCACTATCCAAGTGGCCACAATAGCCACAGCTGAGCTGATCCAAAGCCAGGAGGCAGGAATTTCTTCTGGGCTTCCCACGTGGGTGCAGGGTTCCAAGGCTTTGGGTCATTGCTTCCTACTTTCCAAGTCCATAAGCAGGGAGCTGAATTGGAAGTAGAGAAGCTGGAACACAAACCGGCACCAATATGGGATCCCAGCATGGGTAAGGTGAGAATTTAGCCACTGAACCATCATGGTAGGCATGCAACTTTCTGTTTTTCTGAAGACATCTGTCCAAATAAGCTAGAGTGAAATATCATGGTGACTGGTAATAATGAGTATTTGCTCATCTTATAACCAAATTTTTATGATGAGACTTTTTTCTTATATTTAATTGATTTACATGTTTTTTCAAAACTGTCATTTTAATGTGCAAATCTTGTGCATTGAGTACTGGTTTTTGTAATATCAATCTTCCCCTGTTGTATTTGATCTTCATGAGTCTCTGAAGTTTCCTTTTAGCTCACTGTTACAAAACCAGTTGTTGACATCCTGTTTGATTACAAATAGGTAATCAGTAACTTTTGCTAAATTAATGGACAAAGGAGTGAATGCATCTATAAATTATAAACATCAAGAAAATAATCAGGAATATGCAACATTGAACATTTGAGATTAAAAAGGAAATTTATGTAGATGATCAAGAGAACATAATACTTTAAAACTTTAAAAACACTAAAGAAACAAATAATCATCATATACCTTTTCATGAGACTAATTCATTTCAAAACACTTTGAAATCTGTAATTTTTAAAAATTATAATGTTTAACCTCCTTTTAAAATTCTGTACCTTTCCTTTTCTGTCACAACAAGTATCATTTTAAAGGATTTCAGTTTATGAAATTCAAAAATGTATTGTGGAGAGGTATTCCTGTTGTTATACATTTATATTTTTTTGTTCTGTGAGAGAATATCATTTTTAAGGGCTGTACTTGCAATGTGCATGAGCCTCAGAAGTCCTTGAAACGCCTGGCCTGGCTGCTAGGGCTCCCAGGCAACCACCTTGAGAAGTTCACGTTATGAGCATCCTGCTTGCCATCACCCTGCGCTCTCTTCCATCCATTAGCAATCATATCACTGCCCATGCTCAACAGCAGCACCACAGCAATGTGGAAAGTAGGCATCGTCGTCCACCCCACAGTTGTCTCCAACAATCCGTTCCCATCCACCTCCAAGTTGCTAAGTGTCAAGTACTTGCTGTTGCTGTCAAGTTCCTATGTAGCTCCGGGGTTGGACAGCAGCAGCTCAGAAATCTCGGAGTCAATTCAAGGGCTTTACTAACTAGTTAGCTCCCTACAGCCATCAGGCTCTGCAGTGGGTAGAGCGGCTCAGCAGGATGGAGAGGGGCGTGGGAAGGCAGTGCTGTCCCTTCTGCACAGCTCTTGGGGCAGAAGTTAGAGTCTTAGCCCAAGACCCGGAGCCGGAACTGACTGCATCCCCCGAAAGCTGGGCTAAGCAGTGCTCCTTGGAGTTAGGATGATGGGCAACAGGGGCCCCCAAAAGATGAGGTGGAGGCAACAGAAGACCTGGCTATTCTCCAGGGGCTCACAGGGCTTCGTGTCCAGGCCCTAGCTCAGGCCATTCTCCATTCTCCACCAGCCCTTGGGCATGGCTAACGCCCACTCAGGATCTGTTGGGCATGAGGAGCGGCCGTCCTACCAACAACCCAGAGACTCTGCCCGAGCCCTACACTCGCCTGCCTACAGTCTGCCTCAGCAGCTGCTTCAGGCAATGGAGCTGCTCCGTCAGGGCAGCGGAGGAGCCCATGGGGCTCAGGCTGGGCAAAGCAAGGGACGGCCTGGGGAACTACCACATCAGCCTGACATTGGGTAGACCACACACGGAAGGGATACCCAGCTCCTATACTTTTTAATACTGATGCTTAGGCACACAATGGTTTACTTGGGGGCTTTTTGGGCCTTGGTGGAAGCCTCACCGGGGGAGGGGGAAGGGCATAAAGAGGGCCAAGGAGCCAATGGGCTACAAAGGGGCAGATGACGGAACACTGGGCCTACTGTCTCCAGGCAACCCCATTGTTAGCTGCCTATATAAAGCCCCAGCATGCCTTGCTCTGGCGACATTTTGCGGGGCTGTCCAACTGAGCTGGACGCTTCTTCCAAGCGGTCCAGACCAGTTGAGCGGCCCGCACACAAACATGTCCTGGCGATATACTGGCCTACGCTCTGGCGTACGCCGCTTCCTGGTACTGCTCGAATATCATATAACTTTTCTTTGCAGCTATTTCTTATATTTAATAAAAGTGGCCCTGAGGAGGGACTTGGAACATCAAGATGAAATGCCACCGATTTTTTCTACAGAGCTCCGACCACTGTGCCGGGTGATGAGGCAGAAAAACAAACTATTAGCCCTTTATCGGCACACGTTACAGGAGAAAGAGGCCGAACTAAAAACTCTCCACACAAAGCACACAGCTCTGTTGAAAGACCTAGAGAAAAGGGGGGTTCTCACTAATCTCGCGGATGGGAAGTCCAGCGCCAACAAGGTGCCATCCGCTGCAGCAAAACACACCATCAAGAAACTGCCAGCAGACTCAAGAAAGGAAGATCCTCAAATCCTCAAACCTCTTGACCAGTCTTCTTCAACAAAAGATGTCTTAAGCCAGCTCCGAGTTTTGGGAGAGTCCTCCAAGACACCAACAATAAGAGAGGACTCCCAGGAGGCAAGAATATCTGTCACCTGGAGGGAAACTTTGAAAGACATCGAAGAAGAAATGAAGAGCCTAAAAAGATCGTTAGCGACGAGAGAGGGAACCATCAGGCTCCTCCGAGATGAAATGGAGGCACTTTCGCATTCCCTGGTGCAGACTTCACAGCTGGCAGCACAGAACCAACAAATGCCATCACAAATAAAAGAGCTGAAGAGGAAACAAACTAGTTTAACGAAGGCAATGGAAAGGAAAACTGTGTTCTTCAAAGCCAAAACTAGGCAGTTAAAATTGCTGAAGGAAAACATTCGAAAGAAGGACGACGAAAACACAATTTTGGCGCAATCTGTGAAAAAACTGAAACACCGGATGTCTACACTGGGAACGGAGCTACAAAACATGAAAGAGCAAAATGAGCAGTTACTGGACACCACCAAGCAAAAGATGCTGGCTTTAGAAGATTCCAACGCAAAGCTTCGTGTTTCCTTCCAGGAGAAGCAGCAGGATTTCTGTGCTATGAAGGAGGAGCTCCACACTCGGGAGAAGCTGCTGAAAGAAAAAGACCAAAAATCACGGCAGCTCGTTCGTGACATCATGTCCACCCTGCAGGAGTTCCTGGCCAAACGGCAGCAGACAGACAGACACCTGTTGCCTGACCAAGTCCTACCCAGCAAGGTGAAGCATTTGGAATTGGGGCTAAGCCAGGTGTTAGGGAAGTTTCATCCCGATGCTCCGCAGTCACCAGATTCTGGCATTCCTGAATCTCTGAAGGAAAAAAATGGACAGGCCGCAGTTGACTCAGCAGCAGGAGCAGAGAGCAGACCCCGGAAGGCCCCGAGCAGCAGCACCACCACTTCTGACCTGGGCACCATGACACCCTGGGAGAAGCCGCAGCTGCCAGAGCCAGGCCCAACAACTATCACCACCACCAAGAGCAGCACAGCCAACACCCAGCAGCTGAGTGCCGAGCCCAAGCCCTCAACCACAGGCAAGGCCCTCACAGAACTGGAACATGCCAGCGGGGACCAGAAGATTCTTGCCACCCAAGTGCTGGGCACTGTGAAATGCTTCAACGTCAAGAACCAGTATGGATTAATTGTCCAAAACGATACCCAGGAAAACATCTTCATGCACGAGGCAGCCATCAAGAAGAACAACCCCTGGAAGTACCTGCCCAGCTTGCGAGGCGGTGAGATCGTGGAGTTTGACGTGGTGGAGGGCGAGAAGGGTGTGGAGGCAGCCAATGTCACCGGCGCCAGGGGAGCTACAGTCCTGGGCAGCAAGTACGTAGCCAAGCGCACCCGATCCTGGGGCTACTCAGGGCGGAGGGCTCCTGGGCCCCACTGCCCACACCATTACCTTGCCACCGATGGCGACGGCTTAGATGGCACATCTGCTGGCCAGGCCCGTCCTCGCTGGCGCCGAGGAAGGCAACAAAGACTCCCATGCTGCTACCAGGCTCCACCACAGGACTCCATCACTCCTGTGCAGGGAGACATGCAGGGTGCCAAGGGCGCGGCTGAAGATGCTTGTGGCCAGCTGATGGTAGGAAAGGTTTACCAGGGGTGCAGACCATCGTGCAGAGCCTGTCACCACAACCGGTCTGAACGAGACGACGATAAGGCTGATTCCGAAGATCGAGAAGAGAGCCGAGGCCAGCAGAGGCCTCTCCTGCACTCCCCTGTCAGGCGCCCAAAAAGCTGCCTCAAAGGATCAACCCACAAAAAGCTGTAGATGATCCCCAGAGTTAAAAGGGAGTCACAGCTCTCTACCTCAAAAGAAAGGAATCCTTGTGCTGTGGTACTAAGAAAACTTTACATTTTCAACTGATTTGTCAACACAAGATGTGAATAAAACAAATGCAGAAAAGAGCAAACGGAAGGACCAACAAAGCAAAACTAGACCCATTGCGAAATGCTATGCACTTTTCACAAACTAATGGCTTGGGTAAACTGGTACCAGCACAATAAAAACAAATTCCTAATAAAGTTTTTGACATCTCAAAAAGAAAAATTGTATTTTGTCCATAAATATGATTATATGAATCATATATTATAGTTTAATTACTTGGCTTTGTATACATTTCCGTACATACCTAGCTTATTTTATCTGATTTAAAAATAATGTACCCTAGAAGCCTGAATCAGAAAAGTCTGCCCTGACAGGATGTATTACAACTTCAGTACGGTTCTTTCCTCTACTCCGGCTTCTCCAAGTACCCTTCAAGATGATGTCATAGAGAATCTCCAGTTATTTTTAAAGGAGTGAACACTTTGTTCTCCAACCCTGCGGTGTTTCCTAAGTAGGGTTTTGAATGTTCCCAAACTCTGCCTTTTGGTAGACTAAAGTTCTACTACTTTATTTATATCGTGGCTGAGTGAGGCAGGGATAAAAAGCTACTGCTGACTCTGAATTAATGGGATATCAGATATCACAGAAGTCAAGGTATAGAATTATTTAGCAATCATATCTGCAGACTTGCATTAAAAATGATCAGTAGTAACTATATGTTAGGCTTGTGAGATTGTGTCTAAACATAAGCATTTAAATTAACTTTTGTAATTTAGTTTTCTGTTTTTGACACAGCTTAGAATAATGAGAGGCATTGACTATGAACAAGGTGCAGAAACATTTAAAATGACTTTTTTGTTTGCGCAAAGGCAAAATTCCATGGATTGTCTTTACATACAGTTTTAAAAACATGGTACTTCCCACTGCATCTTCCCTCCGATGCTGACTTTTACCCTGCCTCTTCCTTCCTTCCTTATTTTTCATTTGATTTTTGCATAATCAAACAAGCTCAATCATCTAGTAAATAAAGAATTCAACTAACTAGGAAAGCATTTGTACACAAATAAGGGTTAGGTTAGTTTTGCTCATATACTTTTTTTGTACACTGCTTGTTAGTTTCCACATTGTATTTGTCTTTTTGATGCTGACTTTTCACTACGTGTAAAAGTCTCCACTTGGATTGGTTTTGTTGAAAAGGACAGGAGCTCATCCTTTTTTATGGCTGAGTAATATTCCATCATATTATGCCAGGATTTTTTTTTTCTAATCCAAACATCAGTGTTGGATAACAAAGTTCATTCCATATCTTAGTGGTTGTCAATTGAGCTGCTATAATCACAGGGTTGAATGTTACAACTGCTGCTTTCAGTCCTTTAGGATAAATTCCAAGGAGTGGGATGGCTGGGTCATGTAACAGATCTTAACTTCACATTTCTGAGGAAGCTCCATATTATATTTTGTAGTGATTGTACAACCATACATTTCCACCAACAGTGGACTAGATTACCTTTGTACCTATATCCATACTACTTTATTATTATTATTATTATTATTATTATTATTATTATTAGATGATAAGTATTCTAACTGGCATGAAGTAAAACCTCGTTGTGATTTCATCTGTACTTTCCTGATAGCTGGCAACACTCAGGACCACTAGCCGTCAAGAGGACCTGCATTAATATTTCTCTTTTTCTTATTTGATAAGAATACCATTAGCAAGTGCAAATTCTTTTACTTCAGACAGAAAAAAGGGAGAGAAAAGTTTCATTTTAATAATTAATACTCAGAAGTAATTTTTCCTAGTATTTCCAAATCCTTGAATTTTCTGCACACTTTAAATGCATATAAATACAATACTTTTAGACAACGATAGAGAGTTGTAATAAATTCCTTCTTCCTTATCCTGTGAGTGAGAATCTGGAGTTCGACATTAATGAACTGATTTTAAAAAGGCAAACTTTAATTTTTCCAAAGTTAGCAAGATACTTATCTTGATTCAATTCTGTAGTTCATTTCAGGTTAGAGTCTAAACGTCCGTGGTCTGCTAATCTGTCAATTTCTATAAATAAGGTAATAGCTTCTCAGCATCTTTCATCTTTGCCAGCAAATCTGAAGCTTTTCTAACAGTGGATTTCGGATTCAAACCTGGGAACAAGCCATTTAAAAGCAAAGCAGCTTCACAGTGACATCCTGATGGCCACCTTATCGCCAAGGCCACATCACTTTGTGTGTTCTTAAAGACTCGGGAGCTGAGGCGCCTAGAAAATCAAATCCCCTTAAAGTGCTGCATCAGTGCTTCCCCAGGCTCCAGAGACTTCAGTGCCAACCAAAGTCAAAGGTGATGCTTCAGCCACTTTAAATGTATTCTTTCTACTGATTTATCCTAACATGGCATGTTTAAAGTCATAACATCTTGCATATTAGTTAGGTTTCTGTATTACTCTGAGTCTAGAACAAGTGAACATAGATTGGGACTGAGGGGAAGCGATGTGTAATTTAAAGTAACAAGCATTAATGTGCATTTTCTGCTGCTTTGTTTTTTCTAAGATAGTCTGACACGCTGAGGCAAGGCATTAGGGCTACCTTCAATATTCCTCATTAAACATTACAATCTGTGGCAGTGACTCCATGAAGTTGATTTGGAAGTAAATTAATTTCTATCAAGGAAACTTTTTCTTAAATTAGAGCTTTACTGCGCAATAAAACAAACATAGGATAGGCCAAAAATCCAAAATCATAATGAGTATAAATACCACATGAGAAAAATATAGACTATCTGTTTATAAATTGCATTTTTATTGGAAGGCTGATTTACAGAGAAAATAGATCTTCTGTCTGACTCATTCCCCAAGTGGCCTCAGCTGCTGGAGCCAAGCCAAATAGAAGCCAGGATCTTCTTCTGGATCTCCCACGCAGGTGCAGGTTCCCAAGGCTTTGGGCCATGCTCTACTGCTTTCCCAGGGCACAAGCAGGGAGCTGGATGGAAAGTGGAGCAGCTAGAACATGATCCTGTACCCATCTGGGATCCTGGCACATACAAGGTGAGGATTTAGCTACCAGGCCACTTTGCTGGGCACAGTATAGAGTATATTAGTAAGGGTAAAGTTTTTTTTTTTTTAAGTACAGTATAAAACATAAAGGGCATAAAGAAAAAAGATCTCAGGCCTACTGTTCAAAAATTAGAACTTCTCTGTTATAAGGAATGCTCTAGCTAGTTGTCTAGCTCTAGCTACACAGGAGCATTTCCAAATTAAGTAAAAACCTAAGGTTCTATAGCCCTTGAGCCTTTTTACTCCAATTAACTATGTAAAGATCGAAAAAATATAATAAAAAAAATTTTAAAAATGAGTTGAAAAAACAAACAAAAAAACCCCGAAGGTTAACATCATCATACACAAAGAATTTCAATTAGTCATTGAGGAAAGAAATCCGGATTTTAACTAAGAAATAGAGAATTCATAAAAAATGAATTTATTTATTTATATTTATTGATTGCCAGTACCTCATATGAGCAAACTTTCAACTTCAATAGATGTCAACAAAAGGCATAATAAAATGTTAAAAGTTAATTTTTTAAAGATTTATTTCAAAGGTGGAGTTACAGAGAGAGTGAGGAAAACACAACGAGGTCTTCCATCCCCTAGTTCACTCCCTAAATGGCCACCATGCAAGGCTCCAGCACCAAGCCAGGAGTTTGGTTTTAGGCTGTATAATGTGTAATTATAACGTACTAATGCCCCGCCTTGACAGAACAGGGACAAGCAACAGAGCTGTGCAATCTTTGTGTGAGTAAATAGTGCTACAATTTTTGTTAGAACATAACCTGAAATTCTATCAAAAAGCATTTTACCCTCAGATTTCTTAGATGAGCATTTTAGGAAACATCAGTTTTCAAATATTGCTCTCGAATAGGACTAAGGTTTTTCTGATCCCTGCTGTGTGTCTCTAAATGTGCCCATTCTGACTTGTTGGGTAGAATTCCTAGAGAGTGACCAAGGACATTCTTAGGGAGAAAATGCTTTTGAATTAATGAGTTGCCAAGTGCTGTACATGCTATTCACAACCAATTTTTACATCTGTCCTAGGGGTGGCTTAATTTCTCATTGAGTATTCCAAAATCCGTTGAATATTTTTTCAGCCAGGAGATCTTGTGAGATCAAAGGATGGGATGGATAGAGCTAAGCTGAAGCCTTTGCCATCACAGAGTCTGGGGAGGTGACTTACTGGTGTTTGGCTTGCAGAAGACGTGGGGGAAAGGAGAGCGGAGAATGAGAGCATAAAGCTGAGCAAGGCCTTGCCTCAGTTTGAGGAGCGCCTCCAGGAAGTGGTCAGTAAGCAGCATTATGTAGTCTTGCAGTGGAGAGAGGTGCATATTAGACAAAGGTGTTTCTTTGGAGAAAGCGACAGTTCTGAGTTGTGAGCTGCCCACTCTCAAGCTTCTCAGTGGGGTGTGTACTTACGCAAGGAAGAAATGTGGTGGTGGGCATCAGTCCTTGTGGGGCCTCCCTCAAAGTCAATATGACATCAAATTAGCTGGGTCCCTCTTAATAAATAGGTTTGAGACTTCACATAATTTCCTTTAATTTATCCAAGTATGCCATTAATATACAATAGTCCTAATTCTAATGTAGCTCACATGTGTGATAGTGAAATTTGCTTGCTTTTATCCAGCTCTGGCTCCTAAGTGCAAATAATTACATTTAAATATGGTTTACTAGTCAAAGGTAATCAATGTTCTTTTATGTACACTTATTCCGTGTAGAGCACTATTGAGAAAATAACACACTCCTAATTTACTTCTTGTAGAAGTTCCATTTTAGTACAAATTTTAAAACATGAGTTCATATTCTACTGTTAGCTCCAATAATTTACTGAGAGTGTTTCAACAGGAGAGATGCCAGGAAGGCCCTCATGTGGATGAAAATGTTTTCCATTTTTATACATCTTTGTTTTACATATAAACATGCATGTATAAAGGAGTCATAGACTTCGTTTATTCAATAGGTAGAAAGAGAATATACACACCAGATTCACACTTAAGCAGGGGCTGGGATGAAGGTAGAGTCACAAGTGAGGGGTGCAACCAGGTCTCCCCAGGGATGACAGACATCCAGTTACTGGACCCATCATTGCTGCCTCCTCGAGTTTACAGTAGCAGGAAGCTAGAGCCGGTAAACAAACCCAAGTACTATAATGTGGGACGTGGGCCTGTCTATCACTACTATAGGCGTCTGCTCCCAGAAATACTCTTAAATATGTCACTTTGAGCATTGATTCCATAATGACAGTAACAATGACTTTTTCAATAGGGAACATTTAATTTTATGCCATGCAGGCTTCACCATTGCCATGACCATTAGCACAGATTTGATTCTGCAGTATGGGGAGGTATCTGCCTTTATAATTAAACATTTTTCAAACATGTATTATCTTAGATGTAGTTGTTGTAGAACACCTCTGACACAGCAGAACGGCTGTATCAACTCTTCAAGGCACATGGTTGTCTTTACTTTCCTTCAATTGTGTCCTGATCTTTTAAATAGGAGCATCTACCCACTTAGATGTAAAGACAATATTTCTCGCTGACCTCTTCCCATGTTTTTTCACTTTGTTTTATATGATTGGTAGAATTAAGAACTTGGCCATTAGTAATTTTTTAGCTAAGTGCATGTGGTAATTTCATGCTGCTTCTATCTAGCATTTGGTAAGCTTCCTTGACTAATGAACAGAGATTGATGTTAGTTTTTTGTTTTGTTGTTGTTGTTGTTGTTTGCTTGTTTGTTTTTACTCTGCCCTTACTTGGGTACACAAGCGATACCAGCCAGGTGTTCTAAATAAGTATAGAAGTTTTGCACATCCACTTCCACCTTGCATTGTTTAATACTGAATACCAGTCTTGGAGCAGAAATAACAAGAACCTCAGCTGAAGTTTTAAAATCATCCTGAAAACCAGTGCTACCAGAAATAAACATCCTACATAAATTCTGCGCATGTAAATTATGTCTGTATTTCACAGATGATTCCAGAGGCAGGAAGAGCGAGCATGTTGGTAGACACACTATTTTTTGTGTCGTTTTCACCCTTTCACGGAACCTGCTGTAACCCAGGTACTGACATTTTCTTGAAGAAAGGCTCCACAGAGGTTGAGAAACCTAGTGTTAGAATATCAAGCTTTAAAAAATAATTTTGAAAGCAGCTGGAGAAAATGATGTTCAAATTCAGGCAACTGCAGGCAACAGTTCCAAAAGGCCAAGTCGCAAAATGTTCCCCAAGATGTCAAATCATAGGCTTACAATTTTGACCTTATTTGCTCTCTGTTCCCAAGAGTCAGTGTTAAAGGTTCTTGTCACCACATGAAATTTATTCAGTCACTCAAGAAGTTTTGCATTTTTTGATATTCAAAGGGAATTTTGTGCTTTCTGATAAAATTTGTTACCTATATATTTTAAAATTCTATCAATTATCAAACATCATTTGGCTCAACAACGGTGAACACTCTCGTGTCTTGAAAGAGAAAAACAGGGAATCAAAGCTGGAAGATCTTATTTGTAATCCCTACTTGGTTGTGATCTTGTGTAATCTTGGATATATATCTACTTCCTAATTCTCTTTTCTTCTTCTCCATAAAGCAACAGATTTAATTTATAATGCATCTCATAGAATTTCTACATGAAATGTTGAGTATAATTTTAGTGTTCTTTTAAACATTTACTTACTTTTTAAAGTCACAGATAAAGAAGCCAGAGAGACAGACAAACAGACAGACAGACATTGAAAGATAATCTCCCTGATGCCTATTCACTCCTCAGATGACTGCAGCTTCCAGGGCTGGGCCAAGGCAAAACCAGCAGCTGCAGCTTTGGGTCGCCCATGGAACAGCAGGTGTCCATGCTCTTGAGCCATCTTGTGCTGCTCTCCCCAGGTCATTAAAAGGGAGCTTGATCTGTAATAAAGCAGCTGGGACTAGAATCAGTGACCATATTGGACGCTGGCTTTACAGGTGGTGGTTTTACCAGTGTAACACAGCACAAGCCCCTGATTTTCGTGTTTGAACATTTATGGGCATTATTGCTTAAATTTGTGTATTTGAAATTAACTTCAAATTTCATTGATGGAAATTCTTCATTTTGTAATTAAGGAATAAGGCATTTGATGAAAAATGAAAACTATGTATTTATTAGTTTGACATTCATTTGCTGAGTATCCTTGGGTAGAGTACTTTATCTCTCTCTAGTTCCACATTTCTCCATGGAATCATGGGGAAAGTAGACATTATTACCTCATAGAGTTCTGAAAAAGTATTACATAGATCACTGTAGAGGGCTTAGAACAGGGACAAGAGACATCACAGGTGTTTACCAAATGCTATTGAATTTCTTAAATTTCTAATTCCTTTTGTTAGTGTTTTTAGCTTATGACTTTGAGAATCTAATCGTATATTATAACCTTTCACTTTGGTTTCAATGTATGATAAATGCCTTTATAGTCAATAATCACATTCCTTCTTGCAGTTTTAAAACTAAAGACATAGTGCTTATACCTCAGATAGTGCATTGTAGATGTCAAACATAAGAAAGCTGGCATCCTCCTTCCACTGAAAGGGCTCTATCACAGACACTAAAGTAGGAGAAAGCCACACCCAGTCGATAAAAGATGATTTCCCTAGTAGAGGGTGACAGACCTTGTGCTGTATGCATGACTTTTGGCAGACTGAAGAGTCCATTGCAGGACTGGCAGATGACAGCAAAGTCACCTACAGTCACCAAAAAGTCCTTTTTGAGACTTGACTGTGTATTGGAAATTTGAGAACTTTAGGAACAACATACTGCTACATGCTTTTTCATGATACCTTTGGAACTCTGCATGCAAAGTTGTCTGTTTTCAGCTTATGTGTCAGAGAGTGAATCCTATGACAAAGCTTTTGGGCACCTGCGGTATTTGTTTTTTTGTTTGTTTTGTTTTGTTTTTATGCAGGGGCATCCAGAGTAGGGGACTGGTGTCAAGCATTCTCTGTCCACAAGGAAAAAAATCATTACATTTTTGGGAAAATGGGTTTCTAGTTCGCCATGAGAGAAGGATCGTGTGATCTAAGCTGTGTGTATTTGCCCCATATCTGGGTATTGCTGCTGCAGGGACGTTTTTAAGGATTATGAAAGGCCTTTCCCTCTACCCCCATCCGTTTTTGAGTTGGCACTTTTATTATTTTCCCAGATGGTATTCCAT
This sequence comes from Ochotona curzoniae, assembly GCF_017591425.1. Taxonomy (NCBI): domain Eukaryota; kingdom Metazoa; phylum Chordata; class Mammalia; order Lagomorpha; family Ochotonidae; genus Ochotona; species Ochotona curzoniae. The sequence goes on from NW_024464918.1 coordinate 11,371,426, forward strand.
GTCTGATCAGCAGCAGAAACAATGCCATACTGCTCTGTCACCAAAGCTGCGTCTTTGACCCCTTAGATAGGGAGTTGCCAGTGCATTCATTGCTGAATCAGAGTTTAGGTGTGAATGTGTGGTGTCAGCACTGAAATGAAATTTAGAGATCAGATCAGTTCCTGTGTTTTACAGGTGGGAAAGTGGTGGCAGGATTTGCCAAAGATCAGTATTCACCACCTGAGTCTTTCAATTCACCGAGTGCTTTTTTAAAAATTTGTGTTAATATTGTCATTTAAATGACTGAACTATGAATTGTAAAACAACCGTGGTTTATGCAAGAACGATTTAATAGATTTTTCTCTCTTCTCTCCCATGCTTGAGTTCCTGAATAAATTTCAGATTTAGCCAGTATTTGATATTGAGTAATTGCCAAGGATAAGAATGAAGAAAAATTGTCTTTTATTTTCAAGAGCTGTAGTATTTGTTAAAGCACTGGTCTCTCAATATTGAGCTAACTTCCAGCTGATCCAGAGATTTCTACAGAAAGGGTAGATGTTGATATTCATGAGTCTTCAGCCTACTTTCAATCTGCTATTTGAAAGCGAGCAAATGAAAATTCCTTTCTTGCCCTCTATAATCATCAAAATGGGGGGAAAAACTCACTTTTACATGAATGTTTAGCTCTTTCACACCAGCACATTCCTTAAAAACAAATAAATTCAGTAGAAGGAAGATGGTAATTGGAATAATTTGGGGAAATTGGCTAGATATAAGTCACTATAGGAAAATAATTTACGCTTTCTATATCAATTTGCTTATTCTCACTAAAAATTTGATCAATGAGAAATAGATTATTGGACCCAGTGTGGTAGCCTAGTGGCTAAAGTCCTCGCCTTGGATACACCCAGAATCCTATATGAGCACTGGTTCTAATCCCGGCAGCCACTCTTCCCACCCACCTCCCTGCTTGTGATCTGGGAAAGCAGTCCAGGATGGCCCAAAGTCTTGGAACCCTGCACCTGCATGGGAGACCTGGAAGAGTCTCCTGGCTTTCGGCTTCCAATCAGCTCAGCTCTGGTCATATTGGCCGCTTGGAGAATTATTCAATGAATGGAAGATCTTTCTCTCTGTCTCTCCTCCTCTCTGTATATCTGACTTTCCAATAAAAATAAATAAATCTTTCAAAAAATAGATTATCAATAGAACTACCTTATTTTACATCTAAAAACATGACCTTGTTTTCAGTGCCGTGGGACAGGTCGTTAAGCTGCTGGCTACGATGCCAGCATCCCATATGAGCTCCCATATGAATCCCAACTGCTCCATTTCCAGGTCAACTTTCTTCTAATGTATTTGGGAAAGAAAGAAAAATGACCCAAGTGCGTGGGCACTTGCCAGCCTGTCGAGAGCCTGGAAAGGATGCCTGGCTCTTGGCTTCAGCCTAGCCATGCTCTGGCCATTGTGGTCATTTGCGCAGCAAAGCAATTGAGGAAAGATCACTCGCATTCTCTCTCACTTTCTGTTTCCCATCTCTGTCTCACACCCCCGTCTGTGTGTCTGCCTTTCAAATAAATGAAAATAAATCTTTTTTAAAAGTTTGAAAAAACAAAATGATGAAATAATTCCCTAAGCTATAACTATTTTAAGATAACTGAAAGATATACCAAATGCAAAGGACAAAACATGCTACTTTGATGAATCACATTTAAAAGAAATATCAAAGGTCACGCAATAGAGTTATAACTAAAATCAAAGAATTGAAATTGTACACCCAGGGCTATATAATAAATTAGTATCAGATCTAAAACATAGAATTTCTGTTACTTGATTTTACCTTTGAGATTTTTTCATAGTAACATTCTGTTAAATGCATTACACTGATAATTTGGCTCCATTCTACTGAAATAATAACACAAACTCAAAGCTTCATAAATGTGCATCTTCAGTCATCAACTTATTTGATGCCTTTATTTTAGAAATGTGGAAATCTGGGTCTCTTGCTCCCCATTCTACCTCTTAGAAACCTGCAAGTATAAGAGACTTTCAAAAGGTTCATGGAACATGCATATTATAAAAATGCCATGCAAGGATTTAAAAACTAATGTACACAAAAATAAATTGCTCTTTAATTGCCTTCTCTCGTGAACAACTTCTGCAAATACCCTTGTGTTAGTTTTCCTCTATCATAGATTACTGTGTGTGATGTCCAGAAAAGAAGAGAGAGAGCATCTTGGCAGTGGAGAACATTGATTAGTCACCTACTGCACTCTGAGCTTGAAGCAAAGGCATTGTATAGTTTTCGTAGTTCCCTCCTAGTTGTCAGGAGAAGTGAGTCAGGGCAGTTTCTTTCTGATTGCTGCTTGAAGAGCTGTGGCATGTTGTTAGGTAAAACAAACCAGACGAGAGAAGCGCTGCCAGCAAACAGTCTCACCGCACTTTGTCAGCTGTCCTCCAGGGAGAGGATGGCAGTGTCTCTCTGCCACCAGAAGAGCAACGATACCATGTACTGAAAGGGGGTCGAACGAACAAGATGAGAATCTGAGATGAAATCAATGCACTCTCCCTTTGAATCCCGGCCAAGGACGAAATCTTGATTTAGTTTGGCACACAGCCATACTCCATGATCTCCCCTTAAGGAGGGGCACTGGGTGAACTGAGACCGATAGTGAAAAGAACCGAGTTTTCCTTTAGTTCTGACTAATCAGAGGAGCTAAGTGAGAGCATTTGTTAAGTGCTGATTTTATAAACCATCATTCCTATTTTTCTGGTCTTTACCCCTGGATGAGTTCTGTTCCATGAGACTAAATCTCCTTCCCACTTGACACAGAATGTGCTTGGACAATGCTCTGTGCTATGTGGTTGCAGTGATGGGAATGTGGGCTTGAGAACAGACTGAATTTCCATCCTGAGCCTGGTTCTTACTAAGTGTATATCTTTAAGTTTTCATAAAACATCAGTTTCTTCACATGTAAATTCAGCTCTCTTCTCTCTGCACGTATTCCCTCTCCTGGTTGATCTAGTAGAAAGAAAGCACGACAGCCTTTATATCTAATGATTCCCTTTCCTAGGCATTCACATTTCACAGTGAGTTGCTGGTACATATTGCTTTTAATGTAGTACACAAATCTGTAGTGGGTTTTCTGGTATTAGAGCACACGGGAGGATAGTGTTATATCCAGAGGCATAAATTACTCATTGAGAAGCTTGACTCAAATCCATCCTTAGGCCAAATTTCAATAATATATCTACGTGTATGAACTTGCATTGGTGGTTGCACTACATGATCGTATAGATGCTCCCATGTCAACCTAGCATGAACCCTAAATAATCTTAATTTCTTTATCTGATGGGATAGATGGTTTTAATACAAAAAAAATTACATTTGTATTCAAAATATATGGATTTTAAGTGGGTATATATGATAATTTTTCAAGGAGAAAAAAGTCCTTAACAAAAAGCATGACATTCACATAGCCCAGTTTTGTGTGTGTGTGTTTTTTTCATCCTTACAGTGTGTTGCTGTTGAATTTTGATCATGTTATGCTTACAGAGGCACTTTTTAAACTACCTTTAGAACTTTGTCAATTTTACAAAGTTTAAAAAGAACTAATTATCTCTAGATATTAGTTTATAGCAACCAGTGTGTATTCCCTACCATAAGCCACTCCCTGAGATAATAACTGGATAAACAAAAGTGAACACGAAAGTCCCAGGTTGGGCAGCACCTTTTATGGACAATGAGATTACACGTGAACAGCAATATCGTGAGTGCCAGGAAGGGGAAGGGAATGGCCTGCAACGGAATGGGAATGTGAACACATTCTCAGGATTGGCTGTCTATCAATGGAATCAGGAAGGACAAATAAGAGCTGTCAAGTAAGTAACAGAGGAAGAACATCTTCTGCAGGGGACAGAGGACACCTATGAGGCATTTGTGAAAGCCTGACACATTCAAGAAACTGCAGTTACATTGGTTCTGACATTCAGTGTTGAGATTGGATGAAGGGGAGAGTAGAGAAAGAGGAAATTGAAAAGAAAATGCAGAGTTCCACTGTGTATCACAGGAAAGACTTTGGAATTAGTCTTGAGAACAATGTAAAACAATTGTTTAGGCCATCACTATGATCAGAGGTGAACAGAAAAATCTATGTTGCTCAAAAGTTGCAGTTCTACCTAAAGGTGTCAAGTGGAGTCTTACACTTCATGTAGTTGTTTATTTTTACAAAGTAGATCAAGAGTAAGCCCAGCCGCTAACCTAACACAATGAATTCCACAGCTGTCCTTTTCTTTTCTTCCATGCTATTTTCCATAGTTTAGGTGCGGATAACAACAGTCTTTCCATTCCAAAATGAACAAAACCTCAGAATGTATTCATTCACTCTGTGCCTGCTTTTATGTTTAAGTACTGTCCTTTTGAAATAACTTTTGAGATCCCTAGAGCCACTATTGAAGTGGAACATTTCAGTGATTCTGTTTAACTGTTATTAGGAAATGTTTAAGAGAAGGTAGGAATCTCCAGCATTGTATGCCATTGTAGCATATTAGGAAAACATTCAGTTCTTGACGTTTCATATATAAATTTTCAACTGTGGCATAGAGAAAGGGATGCATCATTTCATCTTTGCTCTTCGCATCTTCTCCCCTGCATAAGTCAACCAGGTAATAATGAGCTGTACAAGGAAATACTGGACAAGCATTACTACATTCTTTGCTCTTTCTTCTTGTGACTGGCTCACCAGGAAGATTACCAGCTCTGTTCTAGTTCTAGTGGTTAATCCTCTCATGCTCCTGGGTATTTAGTTCAAGAACTGGCTTTCAGTAGCATAAACATACTTACCCATAGGTATTTGCCAGCTTTTCCAGCGTCAGCTTTATAGATGCAAAGATAATGTTCTTTGTTCACTTTCTACTTACTCATTTGTTTAAATCTCAGGTTTTTTTTTTTTAACATAGGAGTAAAAATAGTTGCACTCTAGAACCTGAAATACCCAACATTCGCAATTATTTGAATATGTGATCATTCTTACATGTGACCCTTCGTTGTTAGTAGTTTGCTCAAATGCCTGTTCTCTCTTTTCAGTACATTTGAACTTTAGCGCCAGCCTCAGTTCAAATGCTTCTCTTGTAAAGAACTTTCTCTCATTCCATATGTCCTCCTGGACTAATAATAATCATCATTTTAACTCTAGTTAGTCCCAATCTTGAGTGCTTATTTATTGCTGTATTTTACTTGGGCAGACACAACAAATTCACTTTTCTACCTGATATTTTAATAAAAGTTATTTGAAGGTGTCTTTTTTTCTATAGTAGTGACTGCTTTAAATGTTTTGCAGATACATTAATGTAACAGTTATAAAAACTGCTGTAAAGTTTGTGATGGTAGCAGACTTGTTTTCATGCCTTGGCTTTATCACATACTAGATGATTTTGAGGAAATTTCTAAGTACTCTAACTCTTACTGTGTCACTTGTAGAACACTAATAAAATTATTATTCATAAGTACCCCAAGAGAGACGATTATATCTTACCCACAAGTCCTACTAGTGCATACTTTTGAAATGATATCAGAAATGGGATTTTTCCTGCTATATTAAAGGAAACAGGTAATATCTCTACCCCAGATTTCTCCAAACATGATTGATTAAGCTCTTCTAGAATATTCATGCGATTAATTAGTCATCTTTGAATAATAAAAACTAGCATTTTATTTTTAAATATACAATGATCATCATGCTTAATATATTCTAAAGGTGTTTTCATAAGGAAGGTACTTTAATCAATGCAAGAGTGCATTGATTTTTAAAGTGCTTTGATTTTACAGATGTTCAAATGAAAAATGAAGATGCACTTCAAATCAATAAAACAAGCTATTTTCCAGCAACATTTGTGGAGAATATATATCAGACTATGCACAAGGAAGAAAAAAGCAGAGATCAAGACAGATGATTTTCTTGCTCTAATGAATACTAAACAAAGATATATGAAAAATTAATGAAAAATAAATTCCGACCTAAGAACCATCAATGACTTAGGACACATTTTCATTTAGAGATAATTTTGTTATAACTGCAAAATGAATATGACATTTTTTAACAGATGATAAAAAGTAATCCTGCACATTTTCATTTCAGGAGGTTATATCACCCCCAACTTTATTTTAAGAATATCTATAAAATATAGATACAAAACGTTTAATGAAAATAAAAGGAAATTGCATGAAGATATCAGGAAAATTATGGAGGCAATCAATACCTCTCTGAAAATGTTAGAAGGAAACTGAAAATTTTGGACAGTTGATGATTGAAATCACTTCGTGGAGCTGTGACTGTGAAACGGAGTTCTTAACAATATTAGAATTCGGGTGCCTGCAGCACAGCCTGCACCTCTAATTAAAATTCACCTTACTACTTCTAAAAATAGAAATCACAATGAATTTTTCAATTGGAATTTAAGATAGTGAGTCTTGGCATTTTAAATATTTTCTGTGTAGGCTATTATATCTTCTGCAAGTAATAACATTTTTCTTTCTTTCTTTCTAAACTTCACGTACTTTCTTTTTCGAGCCTTGCTATGCCAGTGTTGTATAGCACAGAACTGTTTGGAAGTATATATTATATTCTTGTTTCCAAATTTTGTAATTAAATATATTTCTTGTTATTACATCTTGATCTAGAAACCATCACATTAGCAAACTTTTGTCCTGTTCTTAGCTTGCAGATTTTATCATTGACAGAGCCACATCAAATGAACTTTCTGTGTATACAAGAGAGTTATATCATTCTCCATTTTACTGTGATTAATTGACAAACGCTGTCTGATTTTAAGTTAATATTAACATAATATGAAGCCATTACTGAATTCCTGGAATACAGTTCCACTTAGATATGAGCTAGCATCCTTTTGATGTAACAGTTGCGTAGATTTTTTAATAGTTCATGTTTTTTCTTTCATGTTTTTCAGAACGACTGCCCTTTTTTTATCCCTCCCTCCCCTGGTCCCTCCCTTCTTTCCTTCCTTCCTTCCTCTCTCTTCCTTTCTTTCTCTTTCTTTTTCATTCTTTCTTTCCTACTTTCTTCTCATTTCTCTTCTTCCCTCCTGCCTCCTTCCTCCCTCCTTCATTCCTTTTATTGTTATTTCTGTCTTATTCTCTTTCTATTCCCCACTCCCAACACCACCTTGTAATTTCTTGTCTATGGTGACAAGTTTTACTGGTCATAATAATTTTTTCATTCTCTTGCATAATTTGAATCAGGTCATTCTGCTGTTTTGCTTTAAATGTTTAAATATATGTGTACTGAAGATGTTTACCCAAAGTTTCCTTTAGAAGAATCTGCCTATCTTATTTTCTTTCTTCTCTCTTACATTATATTTCAAAAACTGATAGATATGTGTGAAGATGCTTAAAAATATGCTCTGCTTTTCTGAAGTCCAAGTAGTTTTCGAAGAGAATCAAACAGTGCTAGAATCATCAATGAAAGTAGTCTTCTGTTAAAACAAAATTCAAAATGCCACTTAATTTTGTCCTCTGCATTATACATTTAATATAAATAAGCGTTGTGATATCTACTCTTTTGTGCATTTCATGGATGATGAAATGTTCATTTAAAATAAGTAACATAGGGCCCGGTGCAATAGCATAGTGGTTAAGGTCCTCGGCTTGCATGCTCCAGGATCCCATATGGGCACTGGTTCTAATCCCAGCGGCTCTGCTTCCCATCTGGCTCCCTGCTTGTGGCCTGGGAAGGCAATCGAGGATGGCCCAAAGCCTTGGGACCCTGCACCCATGAGGGAGACCTGGAAGAGCTCCTGGCTCCTGGCTTCGGATTGGCGCAGTACTGGCCATTACGGCCACTTGGGGAGTGAATCATCAGACAGAAGTTCTTCCTCTCTGTCTCTCCTCCTCTCTGTACATCTGCCTTTCCAATAAAAATAAATAACTAAGTAACATACATGGCTAGCATTATGCCACAGCTGTTGAACTGCTGTTTGCAAAACCATCATTTAATATCTGAGAGTGCCAGCTGGAGTCCTGGCCATTCTGCTTTAGATTCAGCTTCCTGGTGTACAGCCATACCACCCTGAGCGCACCCAGTCTGGTCTGATCTCGGAAGCGAAGCAGGGTCGGGCCTGGTTAGTGCTTGAATGGGAGATTCAGCTTCCTGCTAATGCACCTGGTAAAGCATGGAAGATGTTCCGGGTGCTCGGGTCTCCACATCCACTTGTGCAGTCCCTGGATTGCGGCTTTGTGGTGCCCCAGCCTTTGCTATTACAGCCAATTGGAGAGTGAAGCAGCAGGTGGAAGCTCTTTCTCTTCCCCTAATCCCTCCCTTTCTCCTCTCTCCCCTTTTGAATAAATAACTAGTTAACTCTTAAAAAGTAAATAGCACGGGTGAATAAACTGGTAAGCTTTAGGACTTAAATCTTTTCTCTAAATGACTTAGTCCATTCATGGTTTTTTTTTTTAGAACCACAGCCAGTGAAAAATTAGTGTCTCCTTAAATGCTTTCCTTTGTAATATATGAAGTTCTATAGTATAATTTTGCAACCCATATCACCACATACTAATATTAAAAAGACATAGTAAAAATACTTTGTTATAACTGCATTTTAAAACATTATGTTGTTTGTTGTAAGAACATTCCTCATTCCCTTTGGTCCTATATTCTGTTAAAGCTAATACATTGGGTTTGATTTCCTTTGTTTCTCTGTGTTCTTATTTTTGTTTTGTGTTTTCAGGAGCTGCTGCGAGGCTGCTATTGAAAAAAGTCCAGCCGGCAACCATCACCCATACGAAAAGTAGTGCCAAGTGCTCCAGGGACTAAAGAATATCAACTGTAACAGGTAGGATCTCAACTGGCATCCCTGTAAGTACGAGCAGAAAATGCAATCATTACAAATGTTGGGGGGATACGACTGAAGCATTTATGCAAAAAGAAATGTAAAGAGCAGTTTCTTCTTAACAGCTTAGGAAAATGAGCAAGCCAGGCACAGTCTCCAAACTTCCTTATGCTTAAGAATCATATTAAAGTCGGGTTTAAGATGCTGGCAGCAATGTCACGTCTCCAGACATTTTCAAACGCGAGTGTGCCACGATGCAAAAGCAGCAGTAGTGAGGCAGGAGTGGCCGTGATACACTCTGAGTCATTGTGCTCTACAGAAAAGCAAAGATGTGAAGGGCCGGGTAACGATGGAGAATGAAGAAATAGCTCGGTGACGCCAACCCATTTTATTCTTTCATTTGAAAGAGGAAAGTGATCGACACTTAGATACCTGATTTTAGTAACTTGGATGGGCAACCTCCTCCTTCTTCCTTATTGTTATTTTTCTAAATGTTTATAATGGCAGTCTTTTAGTTCGTGTGTCTTAAACACAGGCTTAACACTCCACTAGGTAAATAATTTAACTACTAGAAAGTAGTAAAACAAACAAACTGAAAAAACTGGTGTTCCACAAGAGTATGCGCGAAATCTGTAACAATAATCAGTTTGAAAATGTCAGTCTTGCTCCCATAGATCATGGTTTTTGTACTCTGTGTCTTAGTTATCACAAATCAGGAAAAACATGACATTTGTCTTTCTGCACTGCTTAGTTCGCCAAACATAATGGTTTCTAATGACATGCATTTTGTTACAAAAGACGGGATCTTTTTTTTTTTTAATGGCTGAGTTGTATTGTAGAATGTATATATAATCTTTTCTTTATCCATGTGTTGATGAACTTCTGGGCTGATTCATACCTTTATTATTTTAAGTTGAGCTGCCATGGGCATGGGTACATAAATCACTCTCTTGTGAGGGATGTTTGAGAAGGAATCCATAAAGGCAACACTATGTATATGACATGAGTTACGAACTGATGGTTCTGGGGCTGTAGCCGTAGCCAAATGAATTGCAGGAAAGTAAATGAAAATTCATAGTCAAAGATATAGCAAGATTCCAGATCAAGTGTTGCCAGCAAATTAGTCCAGGTTGAGTTCTACCGCTTTGAATGCTATGACCTGAGTTCGGATTCTGCAGGTAAGAGACGATGGACTCATAGGCAACATTCAGCTGCAACTAATTAATTAATTTTAAAAATCTGTCTATTCAACACTTGATGGTTTCCTAGCATGGCATTGAGCATGTTATGTAAGATTTTTATTGGATGAGCATAATGTTTCTGTGAAAATTATCCTGTGATTCTAATGTTAAAGCTAAATAAGCCAAGGCTCAAAAGTTAAAGTGGTTTCCTCAAAAATACACTGTCCAATGACAGGGGCAGGACAAAGCAGGATTAAATTAATTCTAATGATGGGTTGTGGTAACATTTTCAAATGTTCTTTCCATCACAACTAAACTCATAAAGAAAAACATGCTTCTGTGAGAGCATAAATTAAACTGTAAAATATTGTCATTAATGTGTATAGTTTCCTAGTTTTTTCATACATTTGTACAGTTTCTTGGGCTTTCACAAATACTCTGATTTTCCTTTCTTTCTGGATCATGGCATAATTTACCCTTCTTCTTTCTCAGACATTGAATGGGGGTGATGCTCATTCCATTTCACACCCTAGTGTAGAAATTAACATAACTATCAAATTTATAAATACGACTTAATACAAGGTTCAAAATAACAAAATTAGTTCTGACGCATGAAAAATAGCTAATTGAAATTTATACTATGAAAGTTTGCTGTAGTGTTTACATATGTTACACATATTTATTTCTTTTATATGTAACCTCATAATGTTGTCACAGCCGTCTTGCATAATGATACTAAGTCAGAAAAGCTAGCTAATTTTTTTTTTTCTGGTAGCACAATGAGAACAGGAAGCTGGCAGCATTTAAATGTGCAGTTCACCATCATTTCTGACTTAGTCTCCCTTCTTTTAAATTAAAATCCAGTCTATGGAATTGTACCATAAAATTCAACATGAAATAGAAGAGAGAAGAAAATAAATAAACTAAAAACCATATGAAGATGTGAGTTCTGAAGACATGTTCTTGTTTTAGAAATAGTATCGCTGGAAGCATGTAAGTTGGTGCAGGAGTAAGACAGCTGTCTTCCTCTAAACTCATGCTCAAAAGTGCAAAGGAAAACGAAAAAAGGATGACGGCAAAGCATTTCAGTGTAAGTTTCTTAGCTTGAGGACAAAGCAGTTGCATGCCCTTGGTTCTGATGTGCCTCTACAAAGCAACGGGAAAATTATAATGGCTCTGAGTCACATGAAAAGCCATCATTTTCTCTGCAGGTAACAGTTCTAATTTCTGAACAGAAATGCAGTGTACAACAAAATAGGACAGAATCCAAGATGTGCTCACACGAATAAGTCTCTGAAATGAGAATAAACTAAGTCAACCTTCACTAAGCGGCTTGAAAGAAAAGAGTGATAAATCACATTTACTTCTTAAATGTCATTCATGAGGCAGGATGGGCATAAGCAATACAGAGTTAGAATGTGCTTTTGATTAATTCAATTTCTGTATTTGCTGTAATCTGTCGTTTTAGCCATTCGGAGAGATCAGTACTAGTATCATATCACGATTTTAATCCTCATTCCCTATTGATTAGATTGAACATCATTTCATATACTAATTCATCATCCACATATACTCCAGATGAAGTGTGTGTGTAACTGTATGCCAATTAAAAAAAATAGTGTTGGGCACAGCACGGCAGCCTAGCGACTACAGTCCCTGCCCTGAACACTCCGGGATCCCATATGGGCACCAGTTCTAATCTCGACAGCCTAGCGTCCCATCCAGCTCTCTGCTTGTGGCCTGGGAAAGCAGTCGAGGATGGTCCAAAGCCTTGGGACCCTGCGCCCAATTGGGATACCAGCAAGAGGCTCCAAGCTCCTGGCTTTGGAACAGCTCTGTTCCATCCACAACAGCCATTTGGGGAGTGAATCATCAGACAGAAGATCTTCCCCTCTGCCTCTCCTCCTCTCTGTGTATCTGACTTTCCAATAACAATAAAATAAATCTTAAAAGAAATAGTGTTGTTTTCTTTACTGAATTCTGAAAGCTGTGTATGTTCTACAAAACCAAGAAACATCCTTGCTTTGATCAATGTTTTGCAAATATTTGATCAGGCATGTGGCTTGTATTTTTCTTAATATGTTTTGAGTTCCGAGTTTACATATTTGTGAAGGACTTTTTGTTAGTTTTTATTTTCTTTTTTGTAATCCTACTTGATGAAATATTTAAGATGCACCATTTAACCTAAGTTCACAAGTTTTATAATGTTTGCATCTCTGCTACCACTTAGATATTTTAATTCCACAGTTTCTTTCTCTGCAAGGCAAAGAGAAACAGTGAGGAAACTCATTTCGGGCTCACTCTGCCATCGCCCACAACAGCCAGAACTAGGCTGAGGCTAAGAAAATGAGTCAGGAGCTTAACCCGGCTCTCGCACGTGGGTAGCATCATGCCTTTTTCCCAGATCTGCGTTAGAATGGTGTTGAGATGGGGAGTTCATTACAGTTGTAAACATTTCTATATGGTCCAAATACATATAGAAATTCAGGAATATTGCTTTGACTTTCACTATTTTGTTATTGCTTCTGATAACTGAATTTTTTAAAAAAGATTTATTTATTTTTATTTTCTAATTGGAAAGTTAGCTATACAGAGAAGAGACAGAGAGGAAGATCTTCCATCCGATGATTCACTCTCCAAGCAGCTGCCATGGCAAGAGCTGTGCCAATCCAAAGCCAGGAGCTTGGAGCTTCTTCCGGGTCTCCCATGCGGGTGCACGGTCCCCAGGCTTTGGGCTGTCCTCGACTGCTTTCCCAGTCCACAGGCAGGGAGCTGAATGGGAAGCAGGGCTGCCGGGATTAGAACCGGTGCCCATATAGGATCCCAGGCATGCAAGGTGAGGACGTTAACCACTACTCTATCGCACTGGGCCCTGATAACTGAATTTTTAAAATATAGGGACATATTCTGGTACCCAAATGATAGGCAGGACATGTGGCAAGGGAAGCAAATCTTTTTCTTCTGTAAGACTGGAGGAATGGAATCAGAGATGTCACCAAATGCCAAAACCAACTCTGAGATTCAGAAAATGGAGCAAGGAGAGAATCAGATACTATCCAGGCTTGCTTTTCAGCTTTTAATTTACTTTTTAAAGTGAGATAGAGCAATTTGTACATGTTTATGGTAATCATTATATTTCCATATATGCAGACAATGTGCAGTGAAGATACCCATTATCTTAATTTATCATTTCTTCATGTTGCTGCATTCAAAAATATTTTACCTATCTCTAAATATTAATGTTTTGTTAACTGAATCATGCTATTGTGCAATAAATTGTCAGAATATATTTTTCCCATCTATTTCCAACTTTGCACCGATTAAAAGATCTGTTCCAATTCTTTCTCCCATATCTTGTGTCTCCTTTCTGTAATTGCTGTCTCTATCATTTTGAGCATATTTCCCACCTCGGAGACCTTGGGGATCAGGAATGGTCAGTAAATAAGAGGGGATTCTGGAAGGCTCACTGCCTCCTGGGTGGTTTTCTACCTTCTCAGGCTCTGCTGAGTGATTTTCGAGAGGAAAGTTTCTATCCACCCACTTTATTTCCTGCAGATACACAACAGGCTTAGATAGAGGATTTCTGAACAGAAGGACCTCAGGCAGGCCATTATTTTTAATCACCCAATCCTTATATTATATAACCACAGATGAGCACAAGTAAGAAAGCATAGCTAAATTGTCTCAAATTATGCTATATGACAACTGAAGTTTATAACCTGGTATTAAAACTCCTCTGCATAAAAATATTCAGTAAATAGTAGAGGGTGGTATTTAATTATGATAAATATAGTGAAGGAGCCAAGTTTTGGCAATAATACATTCCAGTATCATTGGCTGAAAACATTAATTATTATTCTTAGAAAAAGTAAAACTGTCAAGAAGGTTTAGATAGAAGGTCAGTGAAAAAACTACAATTCACACTTAATGTGTTTGTTTATGCTCTTTTAAAATATATCTTTTCAAACTGCCTACAAACACAGAAAGGGAAACCAGGTAAGGTAATTTACCTAACTTTATGCTTTTATTAATGAAGAGACCAGAATTTTCAACAATTTTCTCTGTCCCAATATTTGAGTCTAACTAACGCATGGTATGACCTGTTACTGAGTAGGTCAAGTCCACTGAGACAAGTGATACATGACTTCAGTTGCACTGTCAAGAACTTACAGAGTAACCGGGGACTCACTGAACGGGCCAAGAAGGTAACAGGTGAATGAGACAGGATGAGCGCAAACCAACTGACCTCGCCGTCCGAAACAAGCAGCTAAGGTGTAGCTTCAGTGAATTGTCGTCATTTGACAGCACATCAGTAACATGATCAGTTTCTTATTTTACTTAAAGTGAAACTATGTAGATTTTAAATAAATCTCCATTTTAAAAAATTAACACTATGTAAGGCAAACACAGCATGCTTATTTGGGGAATTCATTCTGAGGTTTACCGCGTAAGATCTAAATACTTACTCACACTTCCAAATCACAGAATAAAGCTCCAGAGACGCATTGAATATATTTCCTGGAAGACTAGCTACATGCAATTCTGACGCGTAATATCATTAGTTTTATCTAAAAATCCCTCTCAAGATTTCTGAATAACCTGAATTACCATGGGAATATAATATAATAATAATATAATATAATAATATGTGTGGTGTGGATTTAGTAGAAGGGGAAGGAAATCAAAATACAAGCAGATTTCCTATGTGATGTTTATGCCAGAAGAACATTGAGGGATGTGTAGACATATGACTTGATTAAGTAACTAACCTTATTTTAAAAAGCATTTTCTAAAAAAAAGATTTATTTTGATTGGAAAGTTAGAATTACGGAGTACAGTTAGAGGAAAGACAATGATCTCCCATCCAATGGTTCACTCTCCAAGTGGCATCAACTCCCGATGCTGAGCTGATCTGAAGCCAAGAGCCAGGAGCTTCCTCCTGGTCTCCCACATGGGTGCAGAGTCCCAAGACTTTGGGCCATCCTTGACTGTCTTCCTAGCCACAAGCATGAAGCTGGAGGGAAAATGGAGCTTCCGGGACATGAACCAGCACCCATATGGGATCCTGGCGTGTGCAAGGCAAGGACTTTAGTCAATAGGCTACGTGTGCCGAGCCCACTAACTTCATTTTTACTAGACTATTGTTTCCTTGCTTTTCCTTTGCCATTCTTGGCCTGGGTGATTTGATTCCATTATAACTTTCAGCATAGACAAATATCTTATCTGGAAAATGATTCATGCAGACTCCAATCCTGGAATTTGGTTAAAACTGACAGAAAGATGCTCTCTGCTTGTGGCATTGCTAAGAGAACAGGAGCAGCTGCTGGAAACCATTTTGTCACTCCAAGGCAAGGGACTCCCAAGAGAGGAAAGCAAAGTTGTCAAAACGAGAGAGCTGGAATGAGAGAGATCTAAGCCTTACAGTTATTACCATGCATGATCTTTTAAACGAGTCCTGGCTCCACTTGATATCTGCTGATGAAGTACCTGGGAGGCAACTGGTGATGATTCAGATAGTTGGATCTGTGCCCCCTGTGGGAGGCCTGGATTTTCTTTCTAAGTTCCTGGTTTTAGTATGGGCCAGTCCTTGATGCTGTGTCTATTTGAGGGACTCACTAGAGTATGGAAACTCCTTGTCTTATTAGCTTATTATCTTCCCCTATCAGCTTCTGTGGTGCCTCTGCTTTATTTTTTAAAGGAAAATAAAAACGATATGAATTTATTTGGCTTATTATCAGTTAGAGAACAGATGCTATCAAAATCATAATGAACATAACTCAGAAACGATTATAATTAGATTTTGCTAGCCTGAGAATGACGTTAAATTCCCAAATGTGAGAAATGTCACAATGATTTTATAAATATCAAAGTGACGACGATTGACAGGAGTACTGTGGCTTAGCTAAACTATGAGTCAGCAGTGTCTTTCAGGAATTGATTATTGGTCTTGAAGTTGTACCCCAATTTATGTAAACCTTCCAAATTCATCAGTTGCCTGCTTTTGCATCCCATAATTTTATTTACTTATTCATTTTAGGTTTTAGTGGATCTCATATAGTTCATAGACACAATTCTAGGATGTAATGATTCTTTCTGTTCCCTTCCATCCTTACTCCTTCTCCTCTCCTTTCCAGCAAATGAAATACAAATAAAGTAAGAGTTAACATCCATAAACGAATTTAGAAAGATAATTGAATAAATAACTTATTGTAACCATGTAGACAAGCAATCAGTATTAGGTGTCCAAATTGCTGTGGATAGTACTCAACGTGTCCAGGACAGGTAATAGAGAAGCTAACTGTGTAGCTGGGTATGCAAGTGACTGAAGATGGGCAAAGAATGCTTTGAATGAATAACTAATCTAGTCTATAAGCTTATTGAAAATGATACTCATGCCTCATTTAACTTTATACCTTAGTACAGTGTCTTATATATTCCTATAATATGTAAATGGGTAAATGCCAACTGAATAATAAGCATATCTAAATGAATACATCTTGGTTAATGAACTCATTATTGGATTTCACTATAATGATTTTATGAAAATGCTTGAGCTAAAATGTTTCATTTTCTTCTTATAGAATACAAAACAAATGATCCCATGGACTTATAAAGTGCCTTTCTATTGCAAAGTTGTTTTCTTACACTCCAATCTCATTTAACTATTCCAAAGATACAACATGGTTGATTAAATAGGTATTTTAATCCCTGTTGTCAATTTTGGGAACTGACTCAGACAAGCTAGAAATCTGTCCAAGTTAATGCAGTTTGCAGAGGTAGTGTCAGAATGTTATTTAGGACTGGCATTGACACAGAGCAGGTAAAGCTGCTGACATGATGGCAGAATCTCATATGGGTGCTGGTTAAGTTTCCAACTGCTATTTGTGACCCACTCCTTGCTAATTCTCCTGTGAAAAGCAGGAAAAATATGGTCAAGTCCTTGGACCCCTGCATCCACACAGGAGACCCCCCCCCAAAAAAAAAAACTCCTGGCTCCTGGATTAGGTCTGGTGTGGCCATTTGGGGAAGGAACTAGTGGGCGAAAAATCTTGCTCCACCTCTCTCTATCTCTCTCTCTCTTTATCTCTCAGAAATTCTGCCTTTCAGATAAATAAATCTTTTTAAAGTAATTCATTATTCTGGTAATAACCATGCTTTTGCAGTGGGAAATTCAATCTTCTAATATCGCCCTCATGCAGATAATTCAGATAGATATAACTCAAGGTTTGGCATAAAGCTGTAGTTCTTATATGATGGGTTTCAATGAAAATTCAACATCTCTCACACCTAAATAAATCAAGCTGGATGCCATAGGTGACTACAGTATTTAATGATTATCATATCTAGATTTAGAGACAGATTAGTTATGTCTATATTCAAATCCGAGTCTTCCATGAGCTAAAAACTGGACATAAAGTGGAAAGACAAGCAGTATCTAACTCAACATGAAAGCTGCACAGATATGGAAACTTCACTAGTTGATTTTTTGATGAATACTTCCCAAGCAAATTATAACCAGAGTGTTGGGATGACGGCTGGGCTCTTGCAGACAGATCTCTCCTACCTGCCTGTGTCAGGGAGGCATTAAGCATCAGAAACAAGAGGCAGACATCCACCTACAAGCAGAGGGGTGGGCAGAGGTAGGAAACCAACTAAAATAAGCCCTTGAAGCAATTACAATTAAAACCTACAATAGCCCTTAAACAGGGCAATGATTGTACATATGTCTTCAAATTATAAGTATACACTACAATGATATTTTAGAATTAAGATATATTTGGGAAAAAATAAAGTAGAGGATTGACAGAATTTCAAAGCTCATTATGGTACAATAAAACTATGCAAATTTCTGTGCACATGGGGTGCTTCATAAGTTTGTCATATGAAACTTCATCTAAAAATTATTTAAAATTCTGTTACTTTCAGTTTATCATTCCATTGCATGGTGAACTGCTCAAAAGGAGATTTATTTCTATGAACCTTGTTGGTAGTGCTTGGAATGTGAGAGATCTTGAATAATCCAACAAGCTGAGCTGTCCCAAGGAGAAGACTAAGCCAGAGCTTTTGGCTGCTCCCAGTGGAGTTTAGCGCCAAAGCACAAATGCATACAAGCCATCTTTGCAGTCTGAACTGAGTCTGAATCCCGCATCTTCTGATCACTTGCCGGAGACCTTAAACCAGCTGTTCATCCTTTCTGATCCTTGGTATTTCATTTTGAGAATGTCAATAGTAAACCTACTGTATGAAGTAATTGAGAAGATTAAAAATGATAGAAGGGCCCGGCATGGTAGACTAGTGGCTAAAATCCTCACCTTGCATGTTCCGGGATCCCATATGGGTACCGGTTCTAATCCCGGCAGCCCTGCTTCCCATTCGGCTCCCTGCCTGTAGCCCAGAAAAACAGTTGAGGACAGCCCAAAACCTTGGGACCTTACTCCTACCTGGGAGACCTAGAAGAAGCTCCTGGTTCCTGGCTTCGGTTCGGCTCAGCTCTGGCTGTTGATACCACTTGGGGAGTAAAATCAGCAGACAGAAGATCCTGTCTCTCCACCTTTTAGTATATCTTACTTTCCAATAAAAGTGAATAAGTCTTTTTAAAAAGTGACACTTAAATTTAGTCATTATAAAAAGAATGAAGTAATTTTTTCAATTCTCTTTAAAGCTTTTCTATAGAACAATGAAAATCTTAAGCCAGTTAAAAGAATGAAGAAAATGTATATTTATCTGACACATTTTTCAAAGATTTATTTATTTTTATTGCAAAGTCAGATAAACAGAGAGGAGGAGAGACACTCTTCTGTCGGATGATTCACTCCCCAAGTGACCACAACGGCCGGTGCTGCACCAATCCGAAGCCAGGAACCAGGAGGTTCCACCAGGTCTCCCACGTGGGTACAGAGACCCCAGGCTTTGAGCCATCCTTGACGACTTTCCCAGGCCACGAGCAGGAAGCTAGATGAGAAGCAGGACTGCCGGGATTAGAACCGGCACCCATATGGGATCCTGGCACATTCAAGGTGAGGACTTTGGCCGCTAGGTCACCGTGCTGGCCCTATCTGTTACATTTTAAGGAGGTTTCTCTGCTAATTCCCATAATGTGTATCAAATTTCTGACTGTTGTTCAAATTTCACAGTAAATAAGCCATCAAGAAATAAAGTTACCCATTTTAATACTAGAGGGAAAATCATTAGGTAAGAAGGGGATTTGAGTAGGGGGTGGGGAAATCCCAGAGCCTATGGAACTGTATCATAAAATAATTAAGAATAATAATAAGAAGAAATTTTTTAAAAATAAGAAAGGCTATACCATCAGGCTGCAATCATGTGATCTCAAAATTTTTATTTTCATCAGTTAGCACATGGAAAGAAGGAGACACAACTGAGACACTGAAGCATCCTAGCTGAACTGCATTTTGGCAGATTCTTGTAGTAATTTGCAATGTGCTTCCTAGATATGCTGATCCAACTGTACAGTGATTTCTTATAAAAAGAATTATATTTTATCTGTCTTATTCTTGTCCCAGAGGTATCTTCACAAGGAATTCCATAGAGCGATATGCTTAAGAACCTGGGATTTATGACAGACTAAATCTGATTTCAGATCTCCTATTTACTGGTCTAGGGCAGGATTAATTTCGCTTGCTTGGTTTCTTGGAGTTATTTTTATTCTCTCACCAGGGATTATAGAAATTGCATCTACTATGAGGTTTTTATGAACTTCAGAAAAGATAGCTGGAGTACATACAGGACTCAGTTGCCTAACTTGCCACTTGAATGCTCATATCTAGGTCCCTGGTTCAAGACTTTGCTACTCTGTTTCTGATCCAGCTTCCTGATAGGTACAATAAGAGATAGATCTGGCCCGTGTATTCGGGTACCTGCTGCCCGCATGGAATATGTGGTGGATCTCAAGGCGACCCCGCACCAGCTGTTGCCAACATTTGGGGAAGTGAACCAACCAGTGGATGAAAAGCTATTTCTTGTTCTAAATTTTGGTGTCTCTGCCATTCAAATAAGATGAAAATAAATAAAGTTTATAAGAGAAATATTTTCTATAAACTGTAATGGGCATTTTTTATACACATAACATGTTTTCAACAAGGAAAAATCGGGTAAATAAGAAGTCTTGAAATAAGTAGCATTATCCTGAAAGCAATAGTCAAATTAGTGACCAGTTTTCAAGAAGAAATGCTGCCCGTTTCTTAGCCCTTGACTGTATAAAGACTAACGCTAACGCAGGGTTTTTCCATTTCCTTCCATCTCTATGTAAAGACAAGAGAATGCAGTGGATTTTGAAATGAAAGGATAATTCTATTTAAATTAGCTTCTTAATCTTCATGTATAGTCTAATCCCAAATTGCTTTCCATTGTACATTCCTTATTCAAAAGTTTAACCTTTGATTCCCAGAGGGATTACAGGACTGCGTATCACCTGATTCAGCTCTTTCTCACAGTGTGAAGAATGCTACAAGTCCCACGCTAAATTGAGGTGCAAAAGCATTCAAGGCCATCCAGAGTTCATCCTCCTCTGTCTGTGGGTATAACTGCTGTTGTGCTCTCACATTTATGTGTAGCTTTGATCTTCTCATACCAGGCTTTGCCCTAAACATGTCAACAAATGATGGCATTGTGGCTTTTCTGCTGCTTTAGTGTTATGGATGAGTGTTACAACCTTGGTGTTCTTATGGAGTCTGCTCCCAGGAACTGGGACTCAATCACCCTATCTCCTTTGTTCCTTTGGGATTTGGAGTTTGGGCAAATGCTTTCTTATTTCTTAATGGCCTTTTTGGCATAAAATTTGCATATCTTAGCTTACAAAGTATGAGTTAATAATGACACACTGACAGAGGGTCCTTCAGATAATTATTAAAGCAATAATAATGCTTCTAAACAGTTTCTATACTTTCAATATGCTTTAGATATTTTTGATACCACTATTTCATTTTAATTATCTCTAATAATTCTCTCTGAGAAAGCTAGCCTTCTAATTCCATGTGCATTTTATAGATGAGAATGTGAAACACAAGGGTGTAAGGGACTTGGTCAAGGTAATACAGCAAATTAGAGACAGGGCTGGGGCTGTAACCCGGGCTTAAAGATTCAACGTATTCTTGCTGTCATCTTCTCTCAGAATCCCAGCTACTAACTAATGACTACCAACACTAAACCCTAAACCATTCTCAGGACAGCCCCTAGACTGACATCTTCCAATGAATGTGCAATCGGTCATTTTTTTTTCCTCTTGATTTTTACTTTTCATTTATACATCAATGTCTAATGCAAGAGAGAGGAGATGCTGAATTGAACTCTTGATTGTTGTAACTTCTTCAGTTACTTCCTTCTGCTTACAAACCAATGATCCTGACTTGCTGTTTCTCACAAGTTATCACTGACTTAAATATCTGCTCACGCAAATTTAGTTTGGCATATTTAAGGACTCTGAATTAGTAAGCTATCCCGGTAGTAGAATGCAGGATTTCTTTCCATTTCAATAAAAGACATTGTATTGAATTACACATTACTCTACGATCGTCTTCACACTAGTACTACAGCTTCTTGCCTGTGTCTGCTGAAGCTGATATTACATACACAGGAAGGCACGGATCTGAGTCGTTGACAAAGTAAGCTGGGCTTTACTCAAAACAGCCTGTTTTCAGCAAGTTAATTCCTTAAGTGAGGCTTATTTTCATAGCTAGGTGTTATTTTCTCAGAGAGTAAGTTGTCCCTTTCCCTTTTGGAGGATAAGTTAGCCTGACATGGGACCTTGATCTTGGAACATCCACAAAAAACTTTAGTCAGCAAATCACCTGCCTAGGCTTTCTTATTCACCTGCATGATCAGTACTTTCTTCTCTCCAAGAAGATAGGTTTTTAGTTGAAGTCCTGGTTTGTACTGCAGGATTTGATGACAGTCGTTCATATCCTAGTGCTTCATGTCCTGCTGCTTTTAGAGAACATGTCCCCCAAACTGACCACTCTATACCCTCTGACTTCCTATACATATGTGGTCAGCTAAGTGTGTTATGCTAGTGATAATTTGCTTATGCTTTTACAGTCTAAATATTTAGTTCAACTTACTGCCAATTCCATCCTTGAAGAGAACTTCCTTGGTAAAAGGAGTAAGCAACTCATAATGAATACAGACTTGTCCACGAAATTTCTTTGATTAATACAATATAACCCAAAATGCTTATGCTTGTTAAAGCAAAAGTTTTAAGAATGATTTTATGCTTTGGGCCCAGCATGGTAGCCTAGTGGCTAAATTCCTCACATTGCTTGTGCAGGGATCCACATGGGTGACAGTTCTAATCCCGGTATCCCCACTTTTCCATCCAGCTCCCTGCTTGTGGCCTGGGAAAGCAGTCAAGGATAGCACAAAGCCTTGGAACCCTGCACCTGTGTGGGAGACCTGGAAGAAGCTCCTGGCTCCTGGTTTTCGATCGGCTCAGCTCCAGCCATTGCAGCCACTTAGGGAGTGAGCCAACAGATGGAAGATCTTTGTTTCTCCTCTCTGAAAATAGGCCTTGCCAATAAATAAATAAATTTTAAAGAGAGAGAGAGAGAGAGGATGGGGGAGAGAGAGAGAGAGAGAGAGCAGTACCAGAAAATTAAACTAGAACATTAACACTAGATAAAGAATTAAACTAGAATTAAAATTAAACTAGAATTAAACACTAGATAAAGAATTAAAGAAAAGGGCAAATTTGTGTGCAAACCACAGATTCAGAAATAACCCTCCTATTTGAGTCATCAACCAGTTGAACCTAGATTGTTAATCAGCAAACACAAGTGTTTCTGTAATAACTTGCCACATAATTTGGATAAGGTACTTACCCTTGTAGAAACTTCTCTATAACGTGGGTTGAACATGATCTTGAATGAAATATGAGCATTGTAGTATATAATGGCTGTGAAACATGAATGTCATGATGGCTATAATAGATCTTAAATGCTCCCACATATGATTATGATTATCCTTATTACCATTATTTTGTAGCAGTGTTACTGGCATTACTGTTTTAACAGAAAGCTAATTCACAGAATTGCACACGTTGAGTCACAAACATGTAATTAAGCTATCTAAAATAAGTTAATAAATTTGATAATTCTATGCCCTCTTGATTGCAGATATTATCTCAGAATACTAATTGCCTGTTCATTCTCTTTTGAAGTCCTTTGCAGCCATTTCCCTGTCTTGACCCATTCTAATTCCTCTTCTAAAGTCAATTCAGTTAGCACTTTCCTTCAGTCTTGTGGCCCACAGTAAGCCTGCATTTCTGATGCAACATTCACATTTTCAGAGCTCAACTAATGTGTCAGCCATCTCTCTGTCAATGTCTTGGGGACTATTTTCCCATACAGTAGTCTCTTAAGGACTCCACAAATAATTGTGAGATAAGAATGCAAGTGAAAACTTTTCTTAGGAATTCTTGAAGACCTAGAAAACCTCAAATGCTCTAGAGAAGTTGGCAAATACAAGGAAATGCATGGAGTATTTTAAAAGTGAAAAAAAAAAATCGTCCAAATCCGTCTAATACTTTAAATAAAAGATAAGCTAAAAAATTGTAAGCCAAAAGAGGAAATTACTTGATCAGAATCAATCAACTATATGGTGACAAGATCAAAATGACAAAGCCTTAAATAAGAATCATAATTTTTGCCCTATACCCAGCTGCCTCATTCCATTGTAAAAAAAAAAAAAGAAGAATAGAGTTTTTATTGCAGAACAATAACTGTAGATTTTCAGAAAACTACAAAAGAACAAAGTGTTAATTGACAATGCAAGGCTGCTAATCAGTATTATGTAGGAAATCAGCAACAAAGCTTTCAGCTGCGTACATGTGAATTGAAAAAGAAGGAAGACTATGGAAACAGATGTCCAGATTCAGAACTTGCAACTTTATTTTTATCCAAATCCAACTTCTAAATATTTTATCCAAATCCATAAACTGGATAATCTTGACATTGAATTACACCATGTCTGCTAGATATTTGTGATAAATAAATCCAATATTAGAATGTTGAAAGGAGAGACCTAAGTTGGGCAAGCACTACACTTTTTTTTTTTTAGAATTCATTTAATATCTGTTTTCCGACAAACTTTGGTAGAATCAAAATTTTTCATGTTCATTTGTTAGTATTTAGGATAGAAATTTTCTTTGCTTCCTAAATGCACATTCATTTCTACAGATATTTTTGTGCTTTCATTTAGGGATTAACTACCTTTGATTTATCTCCATTTTGAGTAGAGATGTGCATGTGCAATGTTTATTTTAAATAAGAAAGAAATTATTCAGAAGAAGGAAATGGAGCCCTACGTGGGACCAAAAGTTTCATACAGACATGGAAGCACTAGAAACTGCATGCCATTCACCCCCATCTTGAAACAGGTGCTAGTTCAGCAGTACACAATTGTTTTCAGAAGGAAATGAGAGCCCAGCTGCTGCTAAAAATTAACTTCCTCATTGAGTAGTATTGCCATATCCAAATATCTCTATAGGTTGACATGTTATGGATGTTTGTATAATTATAATATTCTAACATCTCATTGTTGCATGTCTGTAAAATTAGCTGTTATTAAACAATAGTTTTGTCTTTTAATGCATTCATCCATTTACGCTAATGTATTTATGAAATGCAATGGAATAACACTCTTCATCTAGATTAATAAAACTGTTCAACTGAATGTCTTTGAACAAATTACTTAGCCACTGTAAATTTCAGATTTTTCATCTATGAAATAGAGAGATAATACCCTTTTGAGAGAATTGCAAGCAATAGAATAGTATTATGCATAATACGCTGATGTTAGGCCATCATTAAACCCTATTATCCATTTTTTAAAATACAACTAAGTTATGCTTTCAAGCTCCTTTTTATCTCCATGGAAACATACAATTCGTTTTTGCCAATGGCATACAAACAGAAATGACATACACACCTTGAAAACGATTTTTCTTGGATATCGTAAGTTCTAAATGCATTTTTCCTCCACTCCTTAAAACCTATATCCCCACTGAGTCATACCAGAACAACCTTACAATATAAAATTTAGATTGTCATTTTCAAATATACTCTATGAATGTTTGACAAAAGTAACCAAAAATGTTTCCATTTGTGGTTAGCATATTTTAAAAATAGTTGTAAAAATATATCACTAACAACAAAATAGATGGGCATGAAGTATTCTTTTTCCTACATCAAAAAGCCTAAGTGTAAGAGATTGCTTCTGTATTTAACCTTGCTTTTAAAACTTCAAAAAAAGGGCCCGGCACGATAGCATAGTGGTTAAAGTCCTCACCTTGCATGCGCCAGGATCCCATATGGGTGCTGATTCTAATCTCGGCAGCCCCACTTCCCATTCAGCTCCCTGCTTGTGGCCTGGGAAAACAGTCGTGGATGGCCCAAAGCCTTGGGACCCTGCACCCGCGTGGGAGACCTAGAAGAAGCTCCTGACTCCTGGCTTCAAGTTGGCTCAGCTCCAGCCATTGCAGCTGCTTGGAGAGTGAGCCATCGGACAGAGGATTTTCCTCTCTGTCTCTCCTCCACTCTGTACATCCGCCTTTCCAATAAAAATAGATAAATATTTAAAAAATCAAAGGAATACATGCATTTTATCTCTTAGGGGTGTGAGTAGGTGACAAGGACAAGGATAAGGTTTGATCAGCTACCTGATCAAGTGTGCTTGTGTTACAGATAGGGAACTTTAATCCAGAAAGGGAAAGCTGACTTCTGCTTGGCTGCTCAAAGACTAGCCCTACTTACATATTTCATGTATTTTATTCTCCTGAAGCCAAAGTTAACTTTTCTAAATTTAAGCTGAAAAATAAAGTAACAGTCTCTTACCGTGCAATCATCTATTGCTTTATTTTAAGATATTTCAGTTGCTTTACATAGTTGGGAAATTTTAGTATTTGACTAAAATAGGCTCAAAATTCCCTGAGACTCAACCGTAACAAAATATTGCTGCATTGATGTTTTAGTTATTTATTTCTCTTATTTTGGCTTCTTTACCCCTCTCATGCAGTGTGAAAATGATCACTGGTTTGCATCTTTTCTTTTCTCTTTTCCTTAAAACAATTTACTTTTAGGATGAGCAAAGTTATATTGGTATTGCCTTGGTTTACCAAGGACATCTAAACTAAAATATCTTCTAGAAGATGGGAACAGTTTTCTATTTGGGAAATTATTTCTGTCATACCCATACGTTGAGGGAATCGAGGAAGGTTGGAGCTGACCTTGGTATTAAGTAATGAGACAAGAATGAGCAGATTGCTGATGCAGGTACAGCCTAGCCTGAAAATCTTAGGGAAACAGTGAAGCGACAGAATGGTGTGCAATTCTGGAAGACACAGAATAAAGTTATTTTAGAAATTTGTCGATGTGCATGGACTGCATCTATGGAACTGATGTTTTAAAATTGTGATCAATATACCACTAATGGAGGAGAAGATAAATTTAGTGAGACATAGATTTTTTTTTCACATTTATATATTTCTTATAATAGAAACCAAGAGATAGATAAATTAGGCATATACTACCTAAACTTAAAAGAAGTGTGCTAAAATAATAATGAGAGTAAATTCTGGTTAGTGGAGATCAGAATGCTGAAAATCTTTGCATGTATTTAATGAAACCCTAACATCTTAGATACAATGCTAAAGATAATATAGAAGTTTTAACTATATAAGAAGAACATAATATATGTTTGACTACTTATGATGGCATTTTCATGCCAGGAACATGGTTCAAGATTCTCCTTTTTCATTTGTTCTAACTTGTTCTGCCTTAAGTGCAGTAAAACCATCCTGAAAGAAATGCCACTTATTTAACCCTTAACATCGTAGAGATGGGATGGTAGAGATGAACGAGGAAGCTATTAGAGTCTGAGATGGAATGACGGCAAATGGCTGGCGTATCATGCTCAAGAAAATATGAACTGGTTAGCTGTGTCACAGTCTGAAATTACAGAAAACAGCACTGGAAATTTCCTGAAATCTGGTTCTTAACATTTTAGAAACAATAGCTTGTGCTGAATTGAACTGGGTGAATTATCATAAACTGTCCCTTGGGGATTTTTCTGGGACACAGTAGGAGGACAATGGCGCAGTGAATAACATGAGTGTGAACATGAATTTTATGTCCAAAGGTTTCTCCTTGATTTATTGAGGTAAATAAATGAATCCTGCAAAGTCCCGGTTTATTTCATTTTCAGTGATATTGGTGATGATGATCATAAATATGACTAGAACTAGGAAATATAAGGAGGGCTGCTACCACAAAGTATCCACCGTGGTGCATGTAGTCAGGGCTCAGTCACTGTGCACTTCGTGATTAATGTGGAAAACAGAGATTATTTGTTTGAATCCCAGTTTTGCATCAACTTCTACATATACAAAGCGCTTTTGGCTTTCCAATTATTGTCACACCAAAAACTTTCTTTTAAAAAGCTATTTTGCCAACAGCAATAAATATTTTAACAACATTTAAATTTTAGTTTAAGGACCAAGTACTGTGTCCACCACCTGACCAAAACTCAGCTAGAACAAATGAGTTAGAAACCCTGCACTAAGCTATGCTGTGTTTTAGGCAGCATTCTCACGTGACTATATCATAGACATTTTCAAAGTCATAGAGACATATACTACAAGTGGTAAGTGACAGATGTTTTAAAACTCAAAATGATTATAATTCCTAAGAAAGTTGTTGATTTATCTTACTTATGTGTAAGAGCTAAGCTTCAGAGATAAGCATAACATCAAGTATCAAACAAAAACATTACATGCATTCATTACTGTAATATCAAATGTTGGAAGAATGAGGTTACTTTTAAAATCAATGCTGATTTTCACTTAGTCTTAGCTCTCCAAAAAAGCAATTATAATGACACTGTATAGAAAATACCAATTAGAAAGACAAAGAATAGACAAGAAGACCAAGGTAGAGGCTAATGACTCCATCAGCCTTCGGAAGGAGCTGACCAAATCAGCTGGACTGTGCTATACAGTTTCAAAGCTAGCATCTTTTCACCAATTTCACCACAAATTTTTTGGTGGCACTCCACAGTATCCTAAATCCTCGCCTTGCATGTGCCAGGATCCCATATGGGTGCCAGTTTGTTTCCTAGCTACTCCATTTCCCATCCAGCTTCCTGCTTGTGGCCTGGGAAAGCAGTAGAAGACAGCCCGAAGCCTTGGGATCCTGCACCCACATGGGAAACCTGAAGAAGCTCCTGGACCCAGGCTTCAGATCAGCTCAGCTGTAGCAGCTGCAACCACTTGGGGAGTGAACTAGCAGATGAAAGATCTTTGTCTCTTCTACTTTTTGTAAATCTACTTTGCCAAACTTGTAGAAACTTGGCATTTCTTGTTGTCACACTTTAACAAAGTAGACAAATTTCCCCCAGCAGTATCTCTTAATAGACAGTAAATGTCCTGTGTCAATTTTAATATGAGATATTACAAAATTATCATTCTAGGCCCTGTTATATAAAATGAATCGTTCTCTGCCACTAAATGGTCATAATGCTATTCTGGGCTCAAAAGGACTAAACATATGTTATGAATTTATGGATTTTACTTTATGGTGTTGAAATAATTAGAAATAGGAATATACAGCAGAACTTAAAGCTTGTTTTCTTATTCTGGAAGCACATGGAACTGGAACCTATTTTTACACATTTTTTCCTTTTACAGATGGAACAGCTCAGTTCTGTGGTAATCCTGAACTCTCCTTTTCTGGGCCATATTAAAGATTGTTCTAGTACATGACGTCAAAGTCCATTTCTCAAAAATATATCAATTATATGACCTTTCAGATTCTTTTCCACAATATTAGAGCTTTTAGAGGATACTTTGGAATGCTGAAAACAAAGGTAGGGCTAGAAAATTCTGATTGACAGGGCTTTGCATTTGAAGGTAGAACCTAAAATTTCTCTTTTTGAATGGCATTCATTTGCTACATTCTGTAAAAAGATGATTGTTATTTCAAAATATTCATCGTAAAAATATACACTATAGAGTTAAGGAAAGAAACAGTTAAGTGTAAGTAAACCAACAGAAAATAATTCAACTCATTGAAATGTATTTCAGATGACAGATCTTGGTAGGTGGTAAACTACAGATGCAATGCTCAAATGTGAAATTGGTACATATTTCAATCATCCACTTTAACAGGAGTATCAGGAGAACTCTGCTCAAAAAATGAGTTTATACTTAAAGAAATTGTTTTCAACTGGCAAGCATATGGCACATCTAGCCTGGAAATTTGCACAATTATACTCACATAGTATATTTTTTTATTAATAACATTGTATTATGTGATACAGCACATAGTATATTTAACCCATTAATTAATGCCACTGAATAACACAAAATAGCCTATTTGAATGATTACTTTTAGCTTCTATTGAAAAGTCTATAGTTATGACCACATTGTGCCTCGAATATGCCTGATAATCAAAATTATTTAAACCTGTTATTGCTAGTTTTCTAAGTGCTATTAGTGTAAATATTTTACTTTTTACAGCTGTGATTATTATTGCTATTTGCATTCCCATAGTATTTCTGTAACATGTTTTTTTTTTAATCCATATACGATACCTTGGAAATCTGATCTCCCCAAAGAGTCAGTACATTTGCTGATTACCACCACTAGTTATTACTATAACTAGTAAGTAGTGAATTGAGATTTGAACCCAGGCCTATCCAGCATCCAATCTTGATCTCTTATCCAATAATGGTGACTACTTGAAGTATTAAATTATTGAATGTAGAATAAGTCTGTATCCACTACAGTTACATTTCTGCAATTATAAAAGTATCATTGTTTCTATGTGATTAAATACTACTATTTCAGTGTATTGTAAAACCCATTTCCCAACAGAAAAAGTAAACTGATACCTCATAAATATTTCCTTTGTAAAATATTTGTCATTCGGTTTTTTACTTAAAGAAATTAGAAAATGATATACCAATCCCATATGCTCCAAATTGATAGGAATCAACAGACTACCATTTATAATTTTCTCTAAGAAATTTAAACACTTCATTAAGTTTCCAAATATCATTTGAAGACAGATGTTAAAAAGACTTTCAAATCCTGTGTGTCAGAATTTTAATTCTGGGTCATTCAAAATTCATTTTGAATGTACTTACCGGAAGTTGTCTTCACGACTTCAGTGGTATTTCGCAGTCCAACAAATGAGAATTGGTAGAGCCTCCAAGACCTTGTGTCACCCACTTCAACAGAACTGCGCTTCCACTGATACACAATTTCTTCCCGCGGATAGCCATCTGCCGTGAGAAATAGAAGGAACACATGCAGCAATCACGTTCTATGAGCAAAGTATTGAGAAGAGTACTCAGAGAGAGCAAGAGTCATGAATGAGCAAGATCCAGGGTTTAAAAGCTTTGTGGTAACCAACATAAACACCTTGATGCCAACCCTGATGGAAAGTGAGGTTGTCAAGACCACCCTTGGATACTGGGAAAAAAAAGTAATAAATGTGTATTTTGCTTATGCATAGTTTCAGGTATACTCTGTATCCATATACTAAATCATCTTGGATAATATATAAAAAGGAACCAGTAGGTAATAAACAGAAGTTATGTACAGTGTTTCTTGTTTAAAAATTATCAGTGGAGCAAGATTTTACAAGTCATGCAGAAATAAGAAATGAGAGAGGAGATACAGACTCCTCACCAGAATCGTAGCAGAAATAACCACAATTACTTATGTTTTGCTATTTTTCTTTTGTTGAGATTCCATTTTAAGATACATAAAAATGTAAAATTAAATATAATAAGTAGAAATACTGAAAAGAAAATGGCAGTGATCTTGATACCAAGAGAACAAAATATATTGAGAGATAATGAAGTAGTTTCTAATTTTCTTAATTTTCTGCAATGGTTTTTCCTTTTAAGAAAAAAATAGTACCTAAGTACTTATCTCATTAAATTCATTGATCAACCTATACACTTTTAGACGTTTGAAATCAGATTTAAAGATGTGTTTTATCTGTTTGTTTGAAAGAATGGCAGAGAGGGAAAGAATGAGACAGAGAGCTCCCAGCCGCTAGTTTTGGCTGTGTTAGGCTGAAACCAGGAGCCAAGAACTCTATCCAGGCACTTATGTGAGTGGCAGGGACCCAAATACTAGAGTCATCTTTAATCCCTTCTCAAACACATTTGCTGAAGTTGCGTAGCTCTCTGACATGGGAGACAGGCATTGCAAGGGGCAGCTTAACACGATGGATCCCAGTACTGGTCCCAGGTGACCAATGTGTATTGTGTGTGGTGTGTGTGTGTGTGTGCATTAAAAAGTGAGAGAGAAATGCCTCACTTGGAAAATTAAAAACAAGAAGATCAATCTATCTAATGCTTAGAAAAGCTTTAACATTTTTACTTTATGATAAAGATAAAGATTTACAATTGGAAGTTTTTCCTAAGTTTATATGAAATATGGTGTCATTTTCTCCAAATTTCCCTCTGAAATTGAAGTAATAACTAGATAGTTTCATTTTCTCTGGTCCTTGAGTCTTTTTTTTTTTTTTCATCTATACCTATGATGTCATTGTTTCTTAAAAGTCATCTTTATTCTCTAGCTTGAAATTACTTATAAAAATATAAATTTAAAATCACATAACCAAACTTTGATTCTTCTTGTCATACATGATTAATATGCCAAGATTAATGGAGAGCAAGGAACCCAGGGAGAATGTTGAAGAAATGGTAAGCCTAGCTTTGAGGGTTAGGCTTAGTTGTGTATAATTCCATCAAATACCTGTGAGGGTTACTAAAGCTTAAGTCTATATTTGGATCCTCTTATTATATCCTATGAAATATGGTATGATAGTCACTATAATAATAGTTAAATATAGTAACTCTTCTAAAATTTCATTGTTTTAAGTGGCACACCAAGCACTATATACATATACTGTAACAAGTCTATTTTTGTAGGACAAATCAGTAAAAATAGATTGTAATAAAAATGTAAATATATTGTAAAAACAAAACAATATTTTTATAGGACAAATCAGTAATATGCCAGAATACTCTTGGGTTCATTGGGAGAAGGGAATAGAAAGTGAAAACTCAATGATATATCCTTTCCTTGAGACTAAGCTTGATTTTAAAATCCTCCTTGACCCTGATCTCCAAGAAAACACTGCTAGTTTATTAAAATTTGCAGCCAATAAAATGAGCTTGTGGTTCCTGATAAAATAAACCTATTCTTTCGCAGAAATTGTGCTTACTAGGGACATGTGGAGATTATGATGAAAGAAGTTGTTAAAACACAGCTAACATTAATAGCATATGCAATATTGCAATTCTCTGATTCAATTAATTGGCATTGGGATTAGAAAAAATTATAGATGATGGGACAGAAGTAATATAGGAAGAGAACTACTTACAACTGGAGAACTCCAGGGGACAGGAGTGTTCATCCATTGGGAAGTTGTGCAATTGTAATTGGCACTCAGCATCAATTGTCAACCTAAATAGAAAGATTTTGGACAGAATTTTAAAACATATGTTAGTGCAATTTTAATGACCATTGGTCTTTATTCCTTGAGCATGCATCTTCTGATTCATTAAACAAAGCGATGCTCACTGAGGAAATTCACAAAGTATAGACTTAACGCAATCTGCTTATATTCTTAGATCAAACAATAGCATAGCATTCACCTGAACTCAAGTAATGGTTATATGAAATTGCATTTTTTGATGTTTTTGGCTCGTTAATTGCATGTATGAGATTGCTCAATGAATATATTTAACAAAATAAACTGTTTAAGAACTTAAGCTCATTTGCTCTTTGCATATAAATAAATGCTGAGAATTTTCAGGTCTTGTCTGCTAATTAGAGCAAGGCCTTCTGTTTCTAAGTACTTGTTAGGTGTTAGTTTTAAATTGCTATAGGCAAGTTTTAAAATACGTACATCACACGAAGGAGAGTTTACGTCACACAAAGCATTATGTTTTCTTTTTATAAGATCAGTAAGTGGAATGCTACAGATATCTATGACAAACAAGAGATGCTGAATACATATACACAGACATTATAGAAACTGCTAGAAAGTCCCAGATGATTTGCATCTGTGGTGCTTTTTTAAAGCCTATAGATCCAGGGCCTGGTGGCATGGCCTACAGGCTAAAGTGCTCTCCCTGAACGCTTCAGGATCCCATATGGGCACCAGTTCTAATCCCGGCAGCCCCACTTCCCATCCAGCTCCCTGCTTGTGGCCTGGGAAAGGACGGCCCAAAGCCTTGGGACCCTGCACCCATGAGGGAGACCTGGAGGAAGTTCTTGGCTCCTGGCTTCGGATCAGCATAGCACCGGCCGTTGTGCTTTCTTGGGGAATGAATCATCAGACAGAAGATCTTCCTCTCTGTCTCTCCTCCTCTCTGTATATCTGACTTTCCAATAAAAATAAATAAATCTTCAATTTAAAAAAAAATAAAGCCTATAGATCCTTTGAGCTGCGAATCTTGGCTTGACTCCTGGAGGCAGAATATTTAAAGGAGTGCAGATGCTTTGGCCACATTTGGACAATTATGACTATAATCACAAATTGTAATGGTGATTGTTTGATAATTTTTAAAATTTCACATTTTTAGGTATATTTCGTACCACATACATATAATACTATTCAAATAAGGACGGAATTTTATGAAAACGATATTAATCATTGTAATTACACTGTTTAAAGATGTTTTATTCAAAATAGAATTACAACTAAATATCATGTTTTGTTATTTTTTTCCAAAGAGCTATTATTTTTAAATTGGTGATAATGCAGATTTCTGATAGAAGCACGTATAGAGAATATGCTTGAATCTGTGTATGCCCCTACATAGACCCACATGCCTGTATCAACCAGAATAAACTCATCTCTAGATACAAATCGGTAGCCACTGTACCTTAGATAAATCTCATGTGTGATATTTTTGTATGTAGTCCCCATAGTAAAATTTCACTACTTTCTGAAGTTAGCAGAGCTTAAAAATAACTGCAATGTTATGAAAAACACCAAAGGGATTTGAGGCAGTCTGCTTCACATTTTGAAAGCTACAGAGAACTTTTATTTACTAGACAGGCTTTGATCTTCATTAGATCTGGTGCCAGCTCTTACTTCCCCTCTAATTTAGCAAACCCATGGTGTATACAAACTAGAATGAATGCATTTGTTTTATAATTGTGTCCATTTTCTTAGTAAGTGACTTAATGTTTATGAATTTATGGAGTCATTTTAGAGTATCATATTTTATATGTTGAATATTATATGAAGTATTTAATATATACAAGTATATTTACCATGAATTTTTTGAATCTAGAGATTCTAGAATAAGACCTAGAAGCATCACATTATTATTATTTTTCCCTAAAAGTGCAACAAAAGTTTTATTAAATGCTATGTTTACTTCAATTTCCCTGTTAAGAACTTTCCATATCATCTACTTCATCTTCATAACAAGCCTGCAACATAAGAATCATTCTTTCTATTTTGCACTAAATAAAAAACGAAAGGCAAAAGCATTTACTAGGTTGGAGGGCCCGTAAGAGGAGGAGGAGGAAAGGTACAGCTCAAGGCTCTAACCTTGAGTGCTGTGCTTACTTTGCAAACAACGTATTGAACTGGGTTCCCTCGGCCAGGCCCCTGCTACTGATAGTTTCTCCTAATTTTTTTTTGCAGATGGAAATTATGGCAAGTTTCCTTAGTGTATACAGACACCAAGATAAATACCTGGGACTCAAAGCCAGATTATTTTTTATTAGTATTATTATTTTCTGAATCTATGTACTCATTATTAACCTTATCAATATCTTATGATTGAGGCAGTTCAAGTCCTAACTGTTTTAAATGCGTGGGGCAGACATTTAGCCTCATGTTTTGGAAAGTGCTTAAGATGCCTGCATCCTACATCAGAGCACTTGAGTTGGATACCTAACTCCAGCTTCCTGCTAATGCATGTCCTAGGAGGCAATTAGTGACAGGTCAAGAGATTGGATTTCTAGATTGAATTCTTGGCTCTATTCCTTGGCATCTCTTCTGGCCAAGGCTATTAAACTAATTTGAGTAAGAATGCCAATGGAAGGGAGAGTACTCTGATTGCCTCTCTGTTTCTTTGCCTCTCCGATAAATATATAAAAAGTTAAACACTAACAAAATCATTATGTGGTTTTAATAGGAAGCTTTAATGTTAGTTAATATTAGTTCAGAAGGTATAAAATAATGACTTCAAATTTTTTCCCAAAAGATTTCTGTTCCAAAAACAGAAAATAAGTTAAATCAAATAGTATGTCAGTATAATGGAAAATGGAGCGCCAGAGATAATGTGTTTTAGGTGATCGTCATTGAACAGATACAAAAAAAAAAAGGTGTGTGTGAAGATTTCCATATCATAAGCATCATTTAGTTGTGATTTTCACGGGAAGGGAGATCCCTGTGAATGTAAAGGCTGGTGATTGCAAGAGTGAATGACTGATAGAAGCAGACCACACATGCAAAAGCCAGAATTGTCGCCAAGGTCAGTCTTGCAAAGGCAAGGAGAATTTCATGTGGTGAGTGAAACAAGCACTCAAACGTCAGTCCTACAATAATAAATTCCACCTATCATTAGTGATTTGAGAAAGCTTTCATCAATACAAAGGAAACAAATTCTGCAGTTTTATATATTGTTATTGACCAAACATGCCAACTATTCTATGGATTTCTCATTTAATTTCTCTTTTTAAGCACTGAGTTTTGTTTTAGTCCCAGTAGCAGTTCTTTGTTTTCCCTTTTCCAAAACAATACCTTAAGGTGTAGAGCACTCGACCATCATTCCAAATTCTCAACATTCTGTTGGGGGTGGTAATCCAGTGTGCATCAGCCTTTTTGGAGTTTCTAAAGAAAGTGTCTGGAATCCAGATTTTGCCCACCATGTTGCTATTCAGTCGTAGAACTTTAATGGTGCTGTTAAATTTCAAACGTCTGTCATACCAAGTTTGGGCAAAAAATATATCGATTGTATATTCCTGTTTTAAAGAAAAAAAACAACAGAAAAAGTTAATACAAAAACAAAAATTAAAAACCCTATGTGGTGGACTATGCAGGCACATAGGAAGAAAAGGAGATCTTTGACTCCATACTTTATTTTCCATTTATCAGGAGCAGCCAGGACCAGGCCAGGCCATGCCAAGTGCTAAAGACAAGGCAGTGTCCCAAGTACCCATGTTTACTGTCTCTAAGGTTCTTCAGCAGGAAATTGACATGATTGGATGCAAAACTCGGTCCAGGCTTTTAGAAATGGCATGCAGAGTCACAGGCAGTGACTTACCCCACCATACCACCATGCCTGACATGGATATTTTGAGCCACCTAATTGTTTCTTGTGAAGGGCTGTCTTATGTGTTGTGAGATATTTAGAAGTATCATGGATCTCTACTCACAGAATAACCATCACAATCTGCCATCCAAGTCAAATCATAAAAACTAACATGACCTTCAGAGATTGCTGAATGTTTCCCATGAAACACAATTTCTGGGTTCAGAACTTCTGCTCCAAGTAGATTGAAGTCCAGAAGACTCAAAAGTCATAAGCTGGATGAGTTAACTCATGATAATATGGAAATGCTCAATTACCAAGTAGCGATGCCATGTCAGAGTAGAAAACGAGAACACACACAGAGGCAGTGCCATGAAACTGTCAAATGTGAGCATCTCCTGAAAGATACGTATTTGTTCTGCCTTGCAAGTGGTAAGCATACTAGCAAAGTTTAATGAAGAGAAGTAATAAAGAGAGGACACACAACAGATCAGGTGGCTATCACAAAAAGAAACTGAGAGCCTATCAGATATTTTTAAGCATTTATTATTGTACCCGGCTGATGGCTGAATGGCTATATCCTTGCCTTGCATGCACCAGGATCCCAGAACTGGGCCAATTTGTGTCCCAGATGCTCCACTTCCCATCCAACTCCCTGTCTCTGGCCTGGAGAAGCAGTAGAAGATGCCCCAAAAGCCTTGAGACCGGCACCCATGTGGGAGGCCCAGAGAAGGCTCCTGGATCCTAGCTTCAGATTAGCTCAGTTCTGGCCACTGTGACCACTTAGGGAGTGAACTAGCAGATGGAAGGTCATTCTCTCTGTCTCTCCTTCTCTCTGCAAATCTGACTTTCAAATAAAGATAAGTAAATCTTAAAAAAAAAAAAAGACTCTGTATTATTCTTTTCTCTAAAAAAGATGAAGTCAGCCAGTTGAAACATTTTTTAATGTCCTCATCTCTATCTCAAGGCATATTCTTAGTAATCAGAATGAATACCTGTAATGGTTTTGCTAAAGTAAGTTTCATTAAGTTGAAAAGTTGATTTCATTTGAGAGCAGCCAATGTGGTATGACATGCAAGCCATGAGACCAGGAGTCCACTCCAGTTCTAGACTGACACCAGATTTGAAAGTCAGATTTGAGGAAAGCACCTTGACTATTTGGGCCTTATTTCCCTCATGTTTAGAAATTGCTTTAAATGTTTACTTTGTTCCCTATCATCATTAGCCATCTCCAAATTGTTAATAAAATTGCTATTTTTTTTTCTTCTTGATATTATTTCTGATGTACTTTTTTTTGCCAAGTCTTCCGGTTAAACATTTTTCATGCTTCATCTTATTTAATAAATTGCATTGTAACAGCAATAGAAGCAAATACTGAACTATTATGATAACAGGCTAAATTATTTGGTATTAAAATCATTCTAATGAATCAATCTTACATATATGTGTATATACATATGTGTATATATTAAAGATTTACTTATTTTTATTGCAAAGGCAGATAAACAGAGAGAAGGAGAGACAGAGAGAAAGATCTTCCGTCTCTTGGTTCGCTCCCCAAGTGGCCACAATGGCTGGAGCTGAGTTGATCTGAAGTCAGCAACCCTGAGCTTCTTCTGGGTTTCCCACGCGGGTGCAGAGTCCCAAGGCTTTGGGCCATCTTTGACTGCTTTCCCAGGCCACAAGCAGGGAAGCTGGATGGGAAGTGGAGCATCTGGGACACAAACCAGAACCCATACAGGATCATGGCACGTGCAAGGCAAGGACTTTAGCCACTAGGCTACCACACTGCGTCCCTGTTTTATATGTTTTAAAAACTGTTTTGAATTATGTTGTTAAACAGGAACATTTCTTGGAATATAAGTTTAGGGGAGAATAATTTATCCATGTTTTCCAGACCAGAGCCCTAGATTTACCTCTATTTTATATAGAATAATATAAAGAGAGCAAATTATTGATTTCTTTGAGAATACATAACATACCAGGATTAGTTTAGAAATTTCACCAGTTATTACATTTCTGTTTTTCTGTGTTCTTGCCCTGTACCATCTGTCACTGAGTCTCATTCCTCTTGCAATAAATCATGTCTCTTTTGATATATCAAGATCATAAATCAAGAAGGGAAAGGAAGTATTTTCCCCGAAAGAGAAAATATTTTATGAAATCTTTTGTAAGTTAATTAGCGGTTGGCCAGTGGATAATATAATTAAATTCTGATACATTGTGTGTGAAATACATTTTTAAAAAAAGAGAGAGAAGAAAAACACAAATTAAAAGATTTGTTTCTTAAAACTGAAATTTCACAAACTATAATCCTGGGAGATTATGAGGATTATTATAACAAAAATAAAATTTTATTTTAAGTAAACTGTAACTTGTACTTCCAGAGTATGCACAATTTATATGAGAATAAAGAAGACTTTGGAGATGTGGTTGTAAGTAAGCAGCATATTAGAATCAATTTATCTACTAATAAAGCAAAGCTATTCACAGGTAGTGCTCAGGTACTGGTATAACTTTTGCTATTAACGCTACTGAGAACAATTCGTATTTTTATCTCTTTCTCTGACATAACAGTCTTTATTGCTAGCTTCAAACATTTTGTTTTAAAATTATATTCCTTGTTTCTATATTGCAATCTATTATCAACTCAAAATAGTTTCTTGTTTCAGATTTGAGTAGAAAGCATTGTACAAGAATCAAGCTACATTTCTTATTCTATTTAACACAATATTTCCTTTGAGAAGCATTTCCGCTTTGAAGCAAGCTGTGTCTTCCCTATACCATCAATATTGTAGGATACATTTTATTCTGTAGTGACGAGTACTGAGCAAGTACACAATGATTGTTGAGTTTTAATAGTCAAGCATATTCGATCTCATGCACACATATGGTGACATTTAATTCTTGGTTTTAAAAAAGTCAAGTTTTAATTATCTTCACATTACAACAGAGCAAGGAAGGGATCTGAACGATGATCTTTCTTTTCTAAAATCGTGAACTTAATTGCCTTTGCTGGCCTGTTCCTTGCTATTTCTATCGTCCCACATTTCCTCTGAACCATCCTCATAAAACAGAAATATTTTATGATAAGACTCACCATGTTAATTGCATTCACGGGACCAATGCTATTCACGTACATGTCTGTATGAATTAATGTTGGCTTCACTGTAAAGAGAACATAGTGTTGTGTACATATGAAGAAACACAGAATTTTCTTGTTTTAGTCTTCCTTTATGAAAATGGGTTTATTTGATTAAAACAGAAATAATTAATTCACCATGAAGTTGGAAATGGTTACTACTTCACAGCATATGAACAACTATTTTAATTACAAAGAGAAACTTCCTTGTAAGCATGCAAATGAAATAAGCACACATAGTAGAGTACTAAACTAATTACCTTTTAAAATGACGTAAGCATTAGAAAACACTGCACTTAGCTTTTCTTCATCTTTCGGACATCTCGAATTTCACCTTTCTATCAAACTCTGGAATCTATTTTTACATTGTAGTCTGACTTAACCACAATAAATCATAATTACTTAGTGTCCTTAAAAAATCATGCATTAAAAGTAGGAAGTAGACATGCAGAACAAGAAAAGGAATTTTGTTTGAAACATTGCTCCTTGTTGATCCTTTGTTTGATCATTGTATCTTCCCACACTTGTAAGCAACACAAAATCTATCTTCCATATTGGCTTATCAGATGCTGTGACTCCACAGATACTTTGAAAATATATATATATAGACACCCCATTACACCTCTGTTTTTCAGAATGGATTGAGATGAGAATATGTAATATGACAATCATGATCAAACATATGTGACTAACTGTCGTCTAACATTTAATGAGCAAAGATTCAAGATGTTATGTGGG
Source organism: Ochotona curzoniae (assembly GCF_017591425.1). Classification (NCBI taxonomy): domain Eukaryota; kingdom Metazoa; phylum Chordata; class Mammalia; order Lagomorpha; family Ochotonidae; genus Ochotona; species Ochotona curzoniae. Next base: position 11,411,618 of record NW_024464918.1, read on the forward strand.
GCTTCAATTCAGCAAGTATACCTGTGTCACATTTAACCCATTTTCTGTGAAAGTACTATGTCCTAACTCTGTGGCAAACTCCAGTCTTTGCCATTATCAGCAATCAAATTCTTGATGGCACCTCAGTGCAGCTGTTCCTCTGCCTCTGGTCTTTGGACTTGACACACAGTCCAACGTGTTTGGGTTCACAATAACGAAGCAGGCGAAAGTGAGCATGCCCGTTTTAAAGCTTGCATTAAGCCTCCTGAGCTTCTGTTGCCTTTCTTGCTCCTTTGACTTCCATGAGAACGGTTTCCTTGTTTGTCTGCTGTCCCGGGGAACATCAGTTTGCCTGAGTTTACATTAGTCCACCCCCAAACCCGTTATGAAATAAGTGCTGACTGTTACAAGGCAGTGGATCATTGTAGAAGGCTTTTAAACAGCAATAGGGACGTGTGCACCTCTTTTCACTATTTTAGTTTTATTTCTAAATGTGTTACTTCATAGATTTTTAACTTGTCTACAATCTCTCTAGGATAATTTGAGTTTCTGGCTCTCAAATCACAATTGTAAATTGTATCTCTGAATTTTGAACTTAAGATCCCTAACCTCCAACAGGTGTAATGGTTTGTATTAACTCTATTAATTTTTACATCGCATAAACAAAGTATAATGTAAATCCTTCTGGCTCATCTTTCATCTAACATTTTCTTTTAATAAGGAAGACATATGTATTTCTATCTGTAGCATCTCCCAAAAGAGCTTTCATTTACCTCCTATATCAGGTCGGAGTTTATTGTCATATCCTTCCAGCAGGTTGTTTAATATGACCGTGACGTCACCCTCAGGAACTTTGGGAGTCAAGACCCAGGTTTTATTAGAAGCATAATCTTCATAGTCATCATCAGATTTTTGGCTAGTGAAGCTAAGAAAGCAAAAATACTAATCAGCAAACATATCGTTTACATCCAAGTTAACTGAACCGACGGACCACTGGGGGAAAAAGAGAAATGAAGCAGGTCTACAAGAATATTCAGAAAAATAAAAACTCTAGCTAATTAAATTACAGTCTCAGAGAAACAATTGTTAATATGCACTATCCAGTTTTCCAGAATGGTTTGCTTTTCCATCTATAAATATACCATGATTTTATCAGGGCTTTTTTTTTTCCTTCCTAGATTATTATTCTTTCTAATTGTTTCAAGATATTAAAAAAAACAGCTATTTTTATTACAGGAATGCTTATTTGCTCATAATGTAGTCTAAGAATTCAGGCGTAATGCCTACTCCCGTTTTCTTTCTGAAGTTAACTTGCTCCAACCTGTTAATGAAAGTAAAAGACGGATAACTAGATTCCCTCCCACACACCTGCAAACGTGACTCTTCTCCCTCGGCCGAGCTACGAGGGAAACCTCTGTCTGCCTGTTCTTCCCTCAGGGTGTGTGCATTTTTTTTTCTTGATTTGCACAGAAGGCAAGGGCTGTTCATTTATCTTTGATAGTTAAGAAGCTGTTACTCGGAGGAAAAATGTAGTCCTACATTCTAAACAAGTGGAGTGTTACAGTAAAGGTTTGTGTGCTGGGAACTTATAACAATGGCTAATGAATGACAAGATGAGAAATGAAAAGATCTGTATTGGCTACACCACATAACCCCTGTGATTTTAGTAGAAATTAATCCAGATTAACTTGTTTCCATCTTTTTGAAGCCCGTTCCGTTTTCCCATCTGTTAGGGACCCCTCAGCTTTGGGCTGGAAGCTAAGAATGACTTTAGGATGAGAGGAAAATTCCCTTAGCCTCTTGATTTTGCCTGGCACAAGTTGGATCTCTTTATGTTCCCACATAAAGGATGATTATGTTTTCCTGACGCAAGGACAACACAAACTTTTGCAAAATATACTGTTTTCATTTGTTAGCACTAGGTGGATATTTGTTATTTCTGTGGCTAAAGTAAAATTTAAAAGTGCAACCTTAAAATATTAAGTTTATCTTCCCTTGTAATCTTACATTTATTTTTCTAAATACATATTATAGAATTTATCCTGTCAGATACCAAAACATCACTGTTTTCTGGAAACACACACACACGTATATTCTCAAACCATACTGTTGATATATACACACATATAATGAAGTTGTATTACATATATGGAATGCATGTGTCATGACTCTATACATGTGAGTATATATATATATGTATGACTAAATACTATAGAAGAAAAATTGTCAACTGGTTTGCTAATATAAAATAAGATTGGAAGATGAGTGAAGTTCAGTATAAAAATAAGATAGTATAAAAATAAGATTGGAAGATGCGTTTGGCACAGTAGCTAAAATCTCCAAATCTCAAATTGAAGTGCCTTTTTTTGGGGTGCTGGGTTATTTCCAATCCAGATTTGTGTTAGTGTACATCATTTACCTACCAGCAAATGATGGCACAAGTACTTGGATCCCTGCAATCTACTTAGAATGTTTTCTTTGATTTCTGGGCCTCTGCCTTCAGCCTGGCTTAACACTGCCCTTTGGGAAGTGGACAAGCATATTAAGGATGTTCTCTCCCCCTCTTTCTCTTTCTTTCATCTGCTTTTTCATCAATGTAAGGGATATATATTAAATGCTCTGATTTCTTCTTTTATTGAACCAGGTTACATGAATGAATACATAATCTAAGGGTAATAATGCTATTATCCTTTTGACTTGGAGAGTAGAGACAAGAGGTTCTCTGTTCACAAAAAGATGCCGCATTCCTAAATCACACACATAACTTTCTGAATCTTCATCGATTGGATGCCAGAATGATTGTGTAATGAATATTTCATTTAAAAGTGCTGGTGACAGATTTTCTCTTCATATTTTAGGATATCTGTGTGGTCAGTCAAGATTTAAAATTGGAATAGAGTTTGGAAGTATTAGGTATCTCACTTCTTTCCTTCGTGACTTATCATTTTATGATCTTGGGGAAGTAACTCAGTCTGGCTAAGCCTTCGAGTTCTTATCTAAAAATAGAAAATAAAATAGTCATTTTTGTTTAGGATTAAGATAATGCTTATCTGTCTGAGTGCTTAGTACAGTGCCTGCCAGGTATTCCTGGAAATAAGTCCACTGCAATTGTTGTTATAAAGTGACCGATGCTCGGTTTATAACAACAGCTCCAACCATGTAACTGAAACCTAAATCTATGGATGCTGCTTCAAAGCTTTTGTTTAATACAGACTGAGAAGAACTAAGAAACAGCTGTTTTCCAGGAAGAAAAATAATTATCCCCTACAGTATAAATAAATGAGATTTTTCTTTTCCACAAATCTGGCAGCTGAGGTCTAAATTAAAGGGGTTGTTTGAGAATCTGGGATTGTTTCCAGAAAAGTATTTCCTTCATTCAAGGTTGGCTGTTTCTTGTGTTGGAACGCTCTGGAGGCAAGATCCTCTGCATTCTCGGATGAGCTCTTTAGGGATCATGAAGTCTGAATGTCAGGTGCAACAGTCTATGGAGTTATGAACTTCATGAGAATGTCTGGGCAGAAACAGATTTATAATGACTGGAGAAAATGTACTTCACAGTTGAGCGAGCTAAGAACAAACAAATATTGAAATTCTGGCTGAAGGCAGCTGCCTAAATCTAACACTCATTTTAAGGTTCTGTGAGTTTTCATAGGTTTCGTAAAACCTTATTTTATTATGGGTGAAAAGACTGGTCGTTACATTCCTCTGATAGAGTAAAAGATAAAGTATTTGGATGAGAAGTAAAAAATGCTATTCTTTTCATTTGAACATCTTAGCATTCATTGGTATTTAGCATCATAAAGACTGAATTAATATCTTCCTTTTACTAGTATAATCAGATAAGAGACTACATAAAATTCAGAGCTTGCTTAGTTTTAAGTGTGAACTAGTTTAAATAGTTAATGCTATATTCTTTTATAACATTAATGTTGCTACTTTTTTTTGGTATACGTTTTGGGTTACTGTTATTTCATACTTGCAGTGAGTCACATACACATTATTTTATCTATCAAAATAAATTTACCAAGCCATATATTCCAGGAAGATAATGCCTTTGAATAATTTCTGTTAAAATGTCTTTTGCATGATATTTCCCACTGTTATCTGTGTTATCTCTAAAGTGCGAATATTCAAGAATAGCTAATAAATCTCTGTTGCTATCTAATAAAGGCCCTATTCCTCCCTTTTACCACACTCAGAGGAATCTTTTGTTCCCCAAATTCATGTCAAGTTATAGAATCCCCTGGGAATCCTGTACTTCAAAAGTCTTAACACATATGTTCTTGTATGTTGCCTCATTCTATTGCCTAATATTTGAGTCTGGAAAGCGTGACAATCTGCAATACCTTTGAGTACCTTTTCCTCTCTGCCTACCAGCTAGCTATTCTCTGCATTAGCCCTAAACCTAATATTTAGCATGACTAATTTCTTCTCTAATCTCAGCAAAAAAAAAAAATCATCTAGCTGTCTAGCTGTGGAAGCTATGTCTGACTGCATTACCTTTATTTGTTGTCTGCTTCTTGTGTCAGATGCTCTAAGAAGTAGATTGATTATTTCACTGGACTTATCACAATGCATATTTATATATAGTATTTACTCTGTCACTATTATTAAACCTGCAAGTTTCATGAGGATGTGGATAATAAACATTTATAGAAAAATATAGAAAATAACTTTTGAAAACCAGTTTTACTCAAAATGATAATACCAAACCAACAGGTACTGTTATATATTCATTATATTAGTGGAATCACTTGAAGGACATTTACATATTCTCTAAGTTAAACCTAAAACACTGAAATTATCTCCCTTTCATAGAAAATGATATAGAATATCAAAAGACATTAACTATCTTGCTGAAAGACTTTAGCAAGGAACTAGGAAAATTTTGCTCCTATGCATTTATTGAAAAATGAATTCATCAAAAATGAATGCATGCCCCAATTCATTACCCCTTAGGACAGTGCATTAATTTAGGCTTGGACCGAATAAAAGGATACAATACCTTGCATATACATTTGTTAATGTTCAGATTTTAGAAACTCATGCTTGTGGATACTCATCATTTGATACCTCCACATTTATTAATAAAAACAGAACTAAAAATTAACCTCATAGATGCCATAAGCTGTCTCATTTGAATATCTTCCCTACTTGAAAACAGTACAATACCAAAGAAAGCAGGATAAGACAAGCCAGTTAATTTTAAATGGTCCTGTCCAACTACCAGGTAGAGTGCATTAGCTGACATTCATTGAGGGCAAAGAAAGCTCAGAAAATGATCGTAACAGTTGTATGTTCCACCATGTGTTGTTTGGAAGAACTGGAAGATGTTTAAAGATATGGTAGTGTACCTAGGACAGAAATACTGAGGCATCAGGGGCTGTTTTGGGCCGAGCCTCTCAGGGACCTGTGAGATTCTATAAATTTAAAGGAATCTAGGTGACAAGATGTCTGGAGAGGAGGAAAGGGTTGTTTGTATGTGAATGCACTTTAGTGTATATATGCATAAAGGATAGAGTTAGGACAGAGAAGTCAGTCACTTACAGTAAATTCCACAAAACAACTCCCTTACCTAACAGTTAAAATGCCTGAACACCTTGGTAATAAGTTAAAAGCTATTGGTGAATGTTTACTCAAATAAATCAATTATCAGATGTATAATTTCCACTATGAAAAATGAAAACTGTTAATTGCACAAAATTGTAAATCTTGCGTTTCAGGGTGCTTTGATTTAGCTTCTTAATCAGGTATCCAAAAGCTTGGATTTTGTCTTCTCTTTTTCAACCCAAAGATTATTTGATTATGTGGTCGCAAGACGCTGGCAAGAACTAATCTCTGTACTTCCTGGTTCACATCCATAAAAACAGATAAGTCTTTTGAAGGTTTTACTAAAATAAATAGGTGCAGTAAGATGTCCAATTTTCCATAAGCCCCTAGAAGCTACTAAACGGTGCAATGCTAGCCTGAACACAGACACATATGAGTCAGATACCTATAGAAAGAATATGATGACATGTTGAATATGTCATTTTTAGTTACAGGTACTCTCATGAGATGGACTTCATAGTGACTGAATGAGATCAGGGATTTTTTTTTTTTTGAGGATAAAGAGTGAAAAGTAGGGAAGGCAGCAGTAATATTCACCTAACCAAAAAAAAAAGTAACGGAAATTCATGAATATGGGGTCATGTTTTAGGATTATGACTGAAGTTGATTTTCTCCTTATCATACTCTTATTTATTTTAACACCTCACAAAGTTATAGGATATAGAGAGGCTCACACTCATACAGTGCTATAGGAAACGTATTTTGACATTTTCTGCTAATGAAGAGCATATATATACTCTGTAAGTCAGAAATTGCACCCCTGGGTTTATTCCAAAAAGAAATGTGTGTCCATGCTTGCTAAATGGCATGCATTAATTCCATGCTTATATTATTGACAGCCAAAATATTGAACATAACAAATACCAAAAATAGAATGGGTGACTTAAAATATACTTTAGTTGCATAATGAAATATTATATAATATAAAGTAGTGCACTGTCAATATCTGTAACAAAATAAATTGGAATAAAATTCTGCATATGTATCCATTTTCAACCACATACATATTGCATTTTTTGTTTCAAGAAAACTTCATTAATAGCACTCTAAAAATCAAGCCAATAACTACTTCAAAGTTAACAAAAAGAGATTAGAAACTGAAGACTGGATGAGGACATTGTCTGGATGATGGCAGTATTTTATTTCCAAATGTATTTTTTATTAGGTGGGTTTTTATTTGAATTTATGGATATTCCATTAAACTTCATTTATGTCATGATTTTAAAAGATTTATCATCATTCACAATTGATTAATTGACTTAAGAAGCAGAGTGACAGAGAGGGGATATCACAGTGAGACGAAGACACAGACGGACAGAGAAAGATGTGGGATCAGAAAGAGAGAGAGAACTTTCATCCATTGATTCACTCTTCGAATGGAAGCAAGACCTGGTTCTGGGCCAGCCAGAGCCAGGAGCCAGCAACTTCATCCTGATTTTCCACAAGGGGGGCAGCAGTACAAGAACCTGGGCATGTGGTAGTAGGCATATTGGCACAAAGTTGGGCAAAAAGTTGAGAATTTAAAGCTGGAACCAGATACTAAAATAGTAACATATACAGATGGCAGGGTTCCAACCTGCTGCACCACAGCATTTCCACTTTCCTGTGTACCTTTAAAATGTTTTACTTATAAATTAATAACAACAAAAAACCCTTAAAATAATTAAATCTTGGGTATAGGCTAAGAAGCAAAACGATAAGCCCCAAAGAGCAAGAACTGATTAAGTCTTTTCTAGTAGCGGTTTCTAAAACCTTACAAATGCCTGATACTTGGTAAACACACAGTCTATACTTGTATCCATGTAACAATTATAGTTAACACTAAATGGAGCCGCCTGTTTTGCATGCTGTTGTAATCATGATTATCAGAATGCATGTTACTATTTCTGTCTTCATTAAATGCTATTGATCCCTTGTACGTAAAATCTCAGATGCCATACATTTTCAATGTTGTTTGGATTAAAATGAAACAAGGCCAAGATGAACGCAAGAAACTAACTGGAATCCATCTCATCTATCTATGCCTGTTGGATAGGAGAGAAATAAATGTGTGGATGATAAATAGTGTGAGAAAGACATGCCAATGGCCAATTGTTAAACTGGTGTATTTCTAATTTACTGCCTGGTTTATAAAAAAAAATTAACACAATTATTTATACAATTCTAAAAATAGTATTCTTGATTTCTCATTTGCGTATTTTCTGCTACTGAATAAAATCTGTGTGGACTTCCTTTCACAGAGTGATGAGAGACCTTGGGAAAATTGATTTAACTTATCTTATGATAGGAACCTACAGAGAGTCCATCGTGTTAGTCAAGACAGTGACTTTTATTTTATGAAGTGATAGAAGTTAAACACTGTATCTGTACCAGAAAAGTCATTAGACTAAAATGATAACTTGGTAACAAAATATACAAATTTAATTTGGAGAGATCATCTCCCTCACTTCAGAAAAGCATATGTATGCTACAACTTTTACTATGTTTATTTTAAAATTTGTAAAAAAAAAAAAAAAAAGACTTTATTACTTGAGAATCAGAGAGACAGAGAAGACAGGCATACTACAGGATGGTTCGGAAGCTCTCCAGATGCCCAGGAATGAAAAATTCAATCCACTTCTCCCAGGCATTTGGCTGTGACCCAACTCACTTAGCTATCACCTGCGGCTGCCCAAGCTGCCGAGTTGCAGGAAGGTGACCCACTGGGAGTGGAACAGGGACTTGGATCCAGGCACTCTGATGTGCAGTTTGGGCATCTCACCCGGGTCTCAGTTGCTGCACCGCAACACCCACCTTCACCATTGTGTTCTGATTAAGAAAATTCCAGCCGATTTTAACCACAGAAAGCATTAAAACAAAAAGTAATGACAGAAATTATTTACCCCCAGAAACATACTCAGGAGGAAATGTTTAGTATTTCTCCATCACTTGATGACTATCGTTCGATGAGAATACATATAGGAAAGTACTCCCCTGCTACGGGTTAAGAAGCAGCCCATTTCAGAGTGCCGGTTCATGCCTAGCCGTGCTAATGCACCTGTGAGGCAGCAAATGGACAAACCAGACAGGGACTGGCTCCTGTCCTCATCTGCAGAGCCCTGATTCCTGTGGGCATTCGTGGAAGTGAAATAGCTAATGAAAGATGCTGTCTGCCCCGCTTCTCTCTCTGTCTCTCTCTCTCTCTCTCTCTCTCTTTTTCCTTCTCTTTCTCTCTTATCCTCTCCTCTCCCCCGCACCAGAACTCTCACTACTGTAACACTACCTTTCAAATAAATGAATCCTTTTTTAAAAACATGCAAATGCTGTTTAACTTATGAAAAAAATATCTAATAGATTCATATTTCTTTAATATTTGATTAATAAGTTTATAGTTAAGACATTTTTGTTCAAGATATAGCCATTAATAAAAAGACGTACAATGCAGACATAAAACACCTCTCATGTATTAGAGAAACAAACAAAAACCTAAAAAGTTAGGGGGGAAAAAACAACATTGAAATAACAATGCCAAGGAGACGAAACAAAGACGTGTTATGACACGTGCATTTTCACATATATAAAATTCAATTCCATTGCAAACTTACTGAAAATTTGTAAGAGTTCTCTGATAAGGAAAATGGAATAATCTGTTTTTGTTTGGATATTCAGATATTTGAAACCTGGCAGCTAATTTGTCGAGATAGTTGATTAAATTTGCGTGTTCATACAGGAGTTACCAATGTGTGTGTGTGTGTGTGTGTGTGTGTGTGTGTGTGTGTGTGTGTGTGTGTGTGTGTGTGTGTGTGTAAACATATATGATAGTAATTCTAGGGGAATTTTGTCTTTTTGCTTTTATTTTTCTTTATTGCTTCCTTTTCTAAAATTGTGTGATAACTTACCTTTACATTCAGATGATAGAGTTCTAACTCTGTCCTTGTCATCTAGGCTGATTTTGGAAAATTACCGTTAGATTTTCATATACATATACAGATAAAATATTTTCTCTAAGATTTTTAACCTCACTCCGAAAAGCCAATCATCTTGTCTTCTGATCTCTAAGTCTTATTGGTAGTGCTCTTATTCTTCCTCAATCCTGCTACTCCCATTATATGAATAGTGTATTTTTATCTGTGTGTAAGTTTACATAATTAGAAATTGCAGACACACTCAGAGAAATTTCGTGTTTATTCACCCATTTATATTTGCACACATCTATGAGCTAAGTACTATTTTCATCGCTTGGAATCATTTATTTTAAAAATTCTACACTGAAATTACACACGAAATAGTATTCTGTAAGTGCAATTTGAAAATTCCAGAATACTATTGTTTCTGGAAATCTGAAACAATGTTAAAAACAATCCAAATAGAATTTGAAATCATTCTAATTTAACTCCAAATTTATGCATGTTTTAAATCAGCTTGCTGGTTTCATGGGCAAATAGAAATAAATGTTCTGCAATTTAAACAATTCTTTGTATTTTGCAAATTTTCAGTCGTAGATCCTTTATCGTAAAATATGGCTAGAATGTCTACCTTATTCATATCATGAAGAGGAAGTCTTAGGGTAATAACAGGAAATTTACTTTTGTGTGTATGTGTTAGTGTTGCGGTAGCTTGCCATTCTTTTTTCAGGAGGCTGATACAGTAGTCCACAAAAATGTAGTCTTAAACTGCCCTGGAATCTGTTTGTGTCTGCTCTTTCCTATCATGGCTTTCATAATTTTCCAATATCATCAGTCATATCAAGGCAGAACAGATTCAATCAGGAGTATACTCTCAAACCTAAATGATAAAATGAAAAGCCGTTTTTTTCTGAAGACGTATGTGATAGTTTAATGCAAGCATTCCTAAATACAAAAAGATCAGTTGATAATCACTGCTCTTTATGATTTAGAAATATCAGTTTTTAGTTATCCCATAAATTTAAGAGTGTTATTGGTGAATAGTTCAGATATTGGTTTAGCCTACTTTGAAATTGCCACTCTCTTCCCTGGAGTTACTATATTGTTTTTATTCTTATTAGCAATGTCTAACACCTCTAGTTATTTCAGATTCTCCTTAATCCTTATTGTTACCTGTGTTGTTTTTGTTTTTCTTATTTACATAGATAAGTAGTAATAAAACATAGTGGTTTTTTAAATCATTATTAATGCGTAATGGCAAAGAATGTTAACCTAATTTCATGTGCTTACTTGGCACCTCAATAACTAAGATGACCCTCAAAGGCATCATGGAAAGTAAGCTGTGTGATTCTATTTACATAATCTTCTTGAAAAAAAATCTTCAATGATGACCAGCAGATCAGTTAATTCAAATCATGAATTGTGATGGGAAGATGTGACTGCAAATTTTTTTTTTGTTTTTTTTTAAGGTTTCATACAACTGTACATTTAAAAAGGCCAGTAGTTCTATACTGTTAATTTACTTACTTTTTAATTAAGGTTTATTTATTTTTATTGGAAAGGCAGATATACAGAGAGGAGAGACAGTTTGGAGTCAAAAATCTGGAACCTAATAAACAGCTATTGAAAGCAGAAAGGTAGAAGGCAGGCAAGGAGCAATTTTTGCACCTTTTATTTATATTCTTACCACTTTTAACAGAGTACTTCAGAGCTCAATGGGAATCTAATGTAGACCTATGTTAGTCTATTTTAAGAGAGAAGTGAACAGACTTCGGAAGACTTATAGACTATAAAAATGGTTGAGTACAAAATATATGTCTTGTTATATAAGGCTCTTAAATCAGAAGCAGTTAAGTCAACATATAAGTGCATGTTTGTCTTTAAATTATAAAAAGAAAATTTCAATATATTATAATTTAAAAAAACATTTACTTGTTTGAAAAGCAGAGTTGCAAAGGGAGAGACAAAGAGAAAAAGACAAGAAGAGAGACAGAGGGAGGAATAGGGAAAGAGCCTTAGACGGAAGATCTTAACATTTGCTGCCTACTCCATTGGCTGCAGCAGCCAGGTCTGGACCAGACTGAAGCCTGCAGCCAGGAGAACTCAGTCCTCCACCTTGGTTTCCCACATGGGTGACAGAGGCCCATGTCTCTTCGGAACTGCCTTTCCTGGTACATTATCAGGGCTTTCGATTACAAAGGGCATAGCTGGGCCTGCTCCCATATCATTCCTATTAGTATTTAGAATTACATTCTTATTGGTATTTAGATCCATGTAAACACTGGGTTCATTTCCTTAGCTTCTTTACAAGTGCTAACGTCTTGTCTCACTGACTCTAACTCTTGGAGAGGACATTGCTGTAGTGCTTGAAGATATCAGCAGCCTATTCAAAAATTTGACTGTGATGTCGTGACAGATTCTGAATGACAGTCAAGTTAGGCCACTTGTGGATTCTCTTTCCTCAGAAACTTTTTCAAATAAGAAATGTTTCTTATGCTAAATGGATGGCTTTTAAATAACTGGTGTGGTAGCTAGAGATAGCTAACACAATGACATGTAAATAACTTGAGCTGTTGTGCACTGGAAAACTGGGCTGGTAATTTCTTATAATGTTTAAATACAACTATTCTACGTTCTAATCAGTTTCTTCAAAAATAAGAAAATAAGCCCACAGAAACACTTAACGTCAGTGTTAATGGTATCTGTGTCCATTAGCTTGAAGCTGGAAACAAACAGGGCAATGGATAAATATTTTGTGTCTGTATCATGTCACTTATAACATTATATCTCAAAAGCATAATGGTGATCAAAAGATGTAAGATAGGAAAGTCTGTTATTTTTAATATTATCAGTTTGGAGTTTATTAGAGAAAAATCTATGATGAGAGAAATCAATAGAGAATCTAAAAGGAAAGGAATGCAAAGAGTGGAATACTAGGAGATGTTTACTATGGACACAAGGATATCGGATGGTATGATAGAAACTATGCATAAAGAAGCATCATTAAGATCACAGAAAATCCATATCATGAAAAAGATTTGCAAAGATCTCAATGTTTTTCGCACCTTATCCTTTAATTCCGTATCCGTGAACTTTTTAAAATGTATTTGCATATGTGCACATTTGTGTGGGTGGATGTGCATTTGTGTGGTAGTTTTAGTGAATACAGTTTAAGATATATGTGACTATGCATTAACATCTCATCACAATGTACAGTGAATGCTGAATAATTTTCTAATTTGAAATTATGTCGTTGTTTAAAAACTAAAATGTTCAGAGTGACAGGGTCTCTATTTTGTGATAAATAGAGTAGAATGTAACAAAGCTGGAGTCAGCAGTGCATTTGAGGTGACTGATGCAGTCACCTGGGTGACAGGGCATATTAACTCTTGTTCTGCAGTCACGAATCTGAGGCACAAAGGGTTTAAAAGAGAACATTAGTCATAACCTTCAGTACAAAATATCCGATTTTTCTTTTTTCTCATTATTCTCCAAATTAAAAGCCATTGCTTCCATTTCATGCTGTCCATATCTGGTCATCAGGAATATAAAAGTCATTGCATTATTTAGAATTTGCTCCAAATACTGAGATGAGTAATTTTGCTAGGCAACTGAGGGACACTAATTTTATACAGTTTTTGAGAAAGGAGCAATTTTTTTTTAACATACAATTAAAAGTCACCTTCAAAGAGAAATCTAATGTAGTTGAATAGGTTTCTTCAATCATTCACTTTATTAGAACTATTTATCAAGTTTATCATAATTACCTATTTAAAACAAATGAGACTATAGAAATTCTTCAACCTTAGGAATTTCTCTCCATTTTGCTTATTTAGACAGGGAAGTGGAGAATAGCAAAATAGTTTTTTTTTTTAATCCCTTTGTATTGCCTTGATATTTGGAGATTGCTGAACTAAGTACTTTACGTATGTTGTGGAGGGAAGGTGTCACAATAGCAGATGCTGAGACTGGTTCAGAACTGCTGTGAGGCCGGATGTGCTCAGAGGGAAAGAGGCGGAACTCTGTTCCTTAGAACCCGTGAACCCCTCCGGCAGAATGATTCAACGCTTAGGCACCTGTCACCCAAAGGGTAAAGGTTTTCTTTCTTTATCTCTCCTCCCTCTTTCCTAACTTCAGAGTGAGTAAATGGGAAGGAAAAACATCAGGCCTCAGAAATTCTTGGTCAGGTCTGATCACCGGCAGGGAGGAAGAAAAAGTAAATTGACTAAGAGATTCAAAGGTTGGAGAATTCAAGTGCTGAAAACTAGAGGAATCCTGAGCTTGAATGGATAAGCTACAGGGTTTTACCTGAGATCCTATTTCATTGAACAGAAACTGAACAGATGAGGCTGAAACAGAATTGTAGTTTCTAGACCCTACTATTTTAAGTCCAGCCTGCTCAATAAATCAGTTGCAGGACTGCAAGATGAACTGTCGTCTCAAAATAGAAAGCGCAAAGTTAAAGACCTTTGAATTAATACTAATATCTTGAAAGGACCCTGATTCTGTTATCTACATTCTTACAGGAGGATGTTACCAATGCAGTGTTTTTCCGAATGTCATATAGATTTTAAAACAAATGTTACAGTGTTAAGAAACTTCCGCAAGATAGTTTCTTTCAGCAGAAATGATCAGGAATCACTTCTTGGGCCTTTGACTAAGATCCAGTGTAGAAAGATTATGTGGGCGGAGCTTCTGCCGCACCACAGCAAGTTAAACTGCTGTCTGTGATGCTGTTTGGCCATTAGGAATTGCTGGTGAGCCCAGGTGGTTCACATCCTATACAGCGTTCTGCTGATGTGCACGGGAAAGCAGCAGAAGATAACCCCGGCACTTGAGCCCCTGTCATTCTGTGAGAAAGCTCGATGGGGTTCAGGGCTCCAGGCTGCAGCCTGGCCCAGCTGTGCATGTTATAGCTGTTTTGGGGAGTAAATCAGCAGATGGATGATCTTTTACTTTTTACTGCTTCCTGTCTTTCTGTCACTCTGCCTCTCAAATTCATAAGTATATTCGTTTTTGTCTATTTTTTTTTTATTTTTTAATTTTTTTTAAAGATTTATTTTTATTATTTTTTCATTGGAAAGGCGGATATACAGAGAGGAGAGACAGAGAGGAAGATCTTCCGTCCGATGATTCACTCCCCAAGTGAGCGCAACGGGCCGATACTATGCCGATCCGAAGCCAGGAGCCTCTTCCGGGTCTCCCACGCGGGTGCAGGTTCCCAAAGCTTTGGGCCGTCCTCGACTGCTTTCCCAGGCCACAGGCAGGGAGCTGGAAGGGAAGCGGGGCTGCCGGGATTAGAACCGGCGCCCATATGGGATCCCGGGGGTGCAAGGCGAGGACCTTTAACCACTTGCGCCACCGCGCCGGGCCCTGTCTATTTTTTTTTAAAAAAAAACATCTACAACAGAATAAAATACAAATATCTAAACTTCTGTAATTCTCAATAACTTAATAATATAATGGGCTTTAAAAAAAAACTACATGGTACTTATCTAAAATTTTAAATAATTAAGTGATTTCTTATGAGATTGTACTAAGAAAAATGAGTTCCAGATTCACACATTTGAAATTGCTGGGAAGTTTTGTCTTGAAAATGATTTTTAAAAATGGTAGAAATGAAGAATCCATATTTCTAGCAAAGAAAAAGTTAAAAGGAAATAATTTGTGCGATAATTTCCAACAGTTTTCATCTAGATATTGTTACTCAGAATTATCACTTTTTTTTTTCTTCTATCAGGGAAGACTACTTTGCTCTAAGAAAGGGCCTCAAATGTAAAGTTCTGTTTATTCTTTTGTGTTAGAGTAATTTAAGAGGAGGATGTACTCACTTAGTCTTGGATTTTTTTTTCTTTATTTGTTTATTTGAGAGACAGAGAGAGACCCCCATCGATTGGGTCACTTCCTAAATGCTGGCCACAGCAAGGGCATGGCAGAGGCAGAAACCCAATACTGTGAATTCGATTCCGGTCTCCTGAGTGGGTGGAAGAAACCCAACCAATTGGCCCATTTTGAACTTATGAGCTGAGGCTGGGTATTGAACGCATGCATTTTGATATGAAACACATTTTAAAAATAGTAGGACGTATTCCTGTCCTTTGATCATTTTTAATATGGAAGGGAATGATCATTTTAGAAAATAAAAAGACATGATCTAAAAGTTACAATTTTATGTATATATTCATCAAACTGTGGTAATTTACTGTAAGATAATTATTAGTTAAAATAGCTGTAGGATAATTATTACTTGAAAGGAATTCACTTACCTGTTCTAATAAAACATATGGAATATGCATAGAAGAAGAAATATGGTTAAAAACCAGGTGAGTTTGCTAGTATTTATACTATACTATTTATACTACTACCATTGATGCTGCCATCGATAATTACTACTATTAATTCTTCTTTAAGTGTTATAATCTACCAATCTGGCAATGAAATTTCCTATACATATTGTATAATCAGCACTAAGTATGTTTTGTACATTCCAAAGTATTAGCTTTACTCCTTGATTCTATTGTATCCAACAATTCATGTCTCAATGTTTATTTATTGCGGCTCATGATTTGTTATGATTTATGATTTGTTATATATTTATGTCGTTCATTGATTTTGTTTCCCCTTTGTAAGGAAATATTGGAGAATGATGGAATTTTAAAATAATCAGGTAATTATGGATGGGTTTCAACTATTTTATAGATCTGTTTCCTCTGTCCTGTGATTTCACATTCTAAAAATCTGTTGTAAGCTCTCATGGCACTATGTAACTTTTTTGTGAAGTATTTACCACAAATGAAATTTAATAATTTGGGTCAGCATTTGGTCTGTTGGTGAAGAGGCCAGTTAAGACATTGAAGTATATGAATTCTACTCTTGAGTTTGGCTCATTACTCCAGTTTTTGTGTTTTGTTTTGTTTTTCCTAATGTGATTCCTGGCAGGTTTCAGTGACGTCTTAAGTTATGGATTCTTGTCACATCCAGACAGATTCCGGGCTTTGCTTTCCTTGGGTCAGCGTCAGCTTCTGCCCATTCTGTACTGACTTGGGTGACCCTGGAGTTTGCCAGCATATAAGAGCACTTGGCCTGTCTTTGTCTCTCTTCTTGTCTATCATCAGTAATTTAAAATTATCTATAGACATTTGATCACTGCTTGTCTTTGCATGACATTGTAAACCCCATAGTAAAAGACATGGTTTCTGATGCCCCACAATTACACACATAGTAACCAGAGCAGATTTGGATCAGATGCTGTTTCTTTAATGAAGTATATAATAAATGATACAGTAATTCTTTTTTTTTTTTTTAAATCAGAGTTACCGAGAGAGTAAGAGAGTCAGAGACAGCTATAGAAAGATTGATCTTCCATCCCCTGGTTGGATCCTCAGTTAGCTACAACATTCAAGAATGGGCCAGGATGAAGCTTGAAAGTAGGAGCTTATTCCCAGTCTCCCAAATTAATGCAGTGTCCCAAACACTTGGCCCGTCTTCCGCTATTTTCCGAGGTGCATTGCCAGGGAGCTAGACCACAAGTGGAACAGCCTGGGCTCAAGCAGCACCCATATGGGATACGGTGTTGCCACTGTCAGCTAAAGCAGCTAAGCTACAATACCAGTCCCTAATTTATTAGTCTTAACTATTATACCTATAATTATTCTAGTTATTTGCACATTTCAAATGTGTTTTCCAAAAAAGAATTTCTAATGGATAACCAGCAAAGGACACAAATAAAGCTTTTATTTTGAACTACCAAGAGTATACTGGTTTATTGCATTCAATTGACTTGGGCCATTTTATATAAATATTTTTAAATTATGGAACTCACTGTATATTTTGCTTCACTACATACAATTTGGTTTTACAACTAAACTTGTATTCATGCTAAGATTTCAATTATTGCAAATGATCTTTCCTTTATAAACATCCTCTGTTTTCCCCATCGTTATATTACTTTTCATTCATATGGTTTTCTTTATGAAGGGGTAGAGAATGTAATATCAGTGCTATTTATTTAGAATTCACATGGTGCTTTATCTGTGCAGTTATACAATGATTTTATAATAATATAGAATTATGACCATATGTGTGCTCTTGTATCATAATACTATGGAGGTTAATATGATTTAGAGTTAAGTTTTATTTTTAACATAAGCCACTAATGTGTAATTTAAAAGGAGCTTTTTATTTCTCTTTAAAAGATGTTTACTCTCCAGCAGATGGAACAAATGAATAGGAAATAACACTATGAGTAAGGCAAAGCAAGAATCCTTTGCCTCTCAAAATAATCCAAATATACTTGGTTGGGTTTTAGTTTGTTTTTGTATATAACTGTAACAATGCCACAAGGGCAATCCTTATCCATACAGGAAATATTCAAGGACTCTTGGAAAAAATACCCTAACCTCATGTATCTCATTTTTCAATTGTCAGAAGGAGAATATGCTGTTTTTTTCATCTAACTCACAATAATGTTATGATTTATGAAGACTGAGTATCTCAAAGCATTCCTCTGCATAGACTTATTTTAATCTGTTTTATTAGGTCACAAGATTTAAAACAATGTTCTAGATTATATTATCTGAAGATATAATCAAAAAGTTATAAAAAGGAAAGTTAAGTATATTTTATTGGAATGACATGTCCTAATGGTTTCTTAGAGTATTCCCATTAAATTGGTTAATCATAGAAAATGAATTAAAATTATAGTTAGAGCAACTTGGGAATTGTTTGGCTATCGTGTCTGTGTAAGTGCTTAAAAATTCAGCATTTTAATTCAAATGTTTATCACAGATGTGATAATTTATTCAGGTACTTGTGAAGAAAAGAATACATCCTTTTGTTACTATGTTATAAGGATATGTGTGATATTTTCAACATTAGAAATGAAAGAATCATTCTTTAGATTCATTTGTCATATATAGAGATTTATGAATGTATATACAAGTGTTTATTGTGACCCTGATGTATTGATTGTGTAGTCAATCACGTTAGCACAACTAGGAAGCAAAAATGATAGAAAAATTAAGTGAGTTGTCTACAATCAATAAATAATGAGAAGTATTATACTATAGAAGTATAGAAACCTATATGTTGATAGTTTTATATATACATATATATGCAGCACGGGCATATATATGATTGTATACACATTTATATGTATACATTTATTATTACTAGTTATTTTATAGATTTGTCACTGATTATTTTCAGGTGTTTTTGATCACTGAGTATGATTACTGAACCAAATTAGCAGCGATATATTCACATTGTGTTTCAGCTGAGAAAGTCCATCTTGGAATGGGTAGGAAATTGCAGCAGAGAGGTACCTATTTACAACAAAGATAAAATCTCTGAAGTCAGTCTTAACGTATTGCCAATTGAGGTGGCAGTGTTGGCATACAGTACATTTCAAATGTGCAGCAATGAGAGACCTCCATTATTCTAATATTCTGTAAATAAGTTATCTTGTAGAGACCGTTTATTCAGAACAAATCCAAGATATCAGGGAGACATTTGTGTATTCAGTTAATTAAATGAAAGCCCACACGTTTTGTATAGTTAGTGGTAGGGAACAGAATTCTGAGAAGTAATTGGTCATAATGTTTCTTCTTTTTCAAGTAAATGCTTGACTCTGGGTAGACCATATGTAATGCAGAAGCATTGGGAAGATGGGGAATAGCCAGTTAGTATGTAAAAATAAAATCTCTAAAGTAGTAGAGTAACATTGGAATATTATGATAACTATTTTACATGAATGGTAATAGTCCTTTAAAGATAAAACCTATGTAACATTTAATTGAGATATGAACAAATCTTCAGCAATTCATTGGAAAAGTTACCTGAATTATTTCAGTTCAGGGCATAGGTAGAACATATTTGTGAATTTTTAATATGATTTTCTTTTATAGAATTCAGTGCTGGCTCTTAAAACTAAAGGTTAGATTGATTATCAAAATTTAAACAATTTTTGTTGCATTTATCCTTGAACAATGTTCTGATCACTCCAAGACGTTGTTTTAATCTATGTATATAAAAAACACCTTTCCTAGTGAAGTTTATTACTACTTATATCAATTTTTACTACTTTTTTCTGTTAGTGTATTATTACTATGAGACAGAATGAAGGGTGATGAAATTTTGCAAAATTATGAAATAAATATACACGGAGTACATATGATTACATTAACATTTATGCATGCTTGTATTTGGTTTTTAGGAACTATCTTGTCATTGCATGCTACATGTCTTTACTATTCTTTGTGCTATTCTTTATTATGTGTTAGAATACATTCAATCAGTTACATGCAAATAAGAGAATTCTCATTGTGAAATCAGTTTATTGTGCCCAACACATATAAAATATTAAATACAAAGCTCTATGGTACTTCTTGAAAATGAGTATTTCTGTTCTTCCTGACTCCATATCAGGAATAATGATTCATAACCATCCAGTGTATGCTTCTGAGTCTCTGTTTTAGTAAGTTCCCCAGCTGGTTTTCTCATGGTTTTTACAAGCAAGATACATGACAGTCTAGAACATTTTGAGCTTCAGAAATCATCTATTTTGCAAGAGATATTCATTATGAATATGGATGTTCTCTTTCTGATGCTTTAATTTCCTCCTTGTTTTACCTTTGTGTTAATTATAGATAGCCTCATGCGTTAAGTCCTTTACTAAGAAATAAACCTCTTGGATATAAGTAAATAAAAAGATGAATTTAATTTTTCTTCTATTTTTCTTCGACTTTCTAGGTTATTCTACTAACATTGTTCTAAAATGCTCCTCATGTTCTTATTTTCCATCCCAGTAATTTGTCACCTTTTCAGTAGGTCAGCTTCAGAAATCTAAGCTTGTTTTTCCTCCCAAACATACTTGACCTTTTAATTGACATTTTTAAGGGGGTTGCACCAAAATGAATCTATTATACTCTGCATAAAACTGTGATGATTCCAGTCTGCTCATTACTGAGAAAACACACAACTTTACTCATTAGAGAGTTTCCATGACACACAACTCGCACTATTTAGACATATTACAAAGGTGATTTAGGCTACTCCAATAAAAATGAAGGCTATGCTTGTTATGTGGTGCTGGAATGGAAAATGTAGAACTACTGAAACAAGGAGACCAGGCTACTGTACATTTCAAGTGGTGAAAAAGTTAAACTTTCACACTTTAATTAGGACCATTGGAAATAAAATACGGTAAATGTAAAAAAAAATAAAATGTCCTCATCTTCATCTATTCAATTATAGAATTGTTTACAAAGATGAATGTAAAACAAACAGATGTCCCTAAATCTTGCCTGGATCTTAATCCACAGGTTTCACAGGTGGCAGATATGTGGGAGAGACTGTTTCTATCAGTAAGCAAAAAATCAACTATGCTTTCTAAAGCAAGTTTAGGAACTATATACATGAAATAAAAAAGTATTTGTGCACATTTTTAATAGAAAAATTGATCTTCCAGCATTCCACTAAGGTAGGTTGAACATAGAACCATTTGTAGTAAAAGGCCCTCTTGTCTTTGAAAACTTGCTAATCTTACACCTTAAATGAAAACTCTTGCTATTTTTTAATAAAAGAGAAACATATAAAAAGTTGCAGACATGATAAGAGGACCGCATATTTGCTTAGAAACTTCAAAATGAGGCCTTTATCTCTTTGTTTTTCTTGAGTCTTTTTTATAGCCTACCCTACCTAGAAAAGCAAAGATCAGAGAATAGACAAGTTGTTTTCAACAAAATAGTAAAACAAATATATATGTATAGTTTAACCGCAGCCTTCCCTGCTCCTTTTGTTTGTTAGCTTCCAAGAAAACCTTAGGGAAATGTTATGATTTCTTTTAAAGATTTCTTTTTCTTTTGGGAGTGCAAAATATGGACTAGTTCTTTACAGGGCCTTATTTACAAATGTCAGCATAAGAGAGTTCAAATAATGAAAATAGTAGAGTTGTGGTTTGCCTTTGGTCTTCACTGGATCTTA
Source organism: Ochotona curzoniae (assembly GCF_017591425.1). Lineage (NCBI taxonomy): Eukaryota > Metazoa > Chordata > Mammalia > Lagomorpha > Ochotonidae > Ochotona > Ochotona curzoniae. The sequence continues at coordinate 11,433,073 of NW_024464918.1, forward strand.
CAGTGGGTGTGTGGGGGAGGGATAAATGGTGAACTATACTATGTGGAATGATACTCCCCTTGTACTATTGGCATGAAGAAGTTCAGGAAAATGTATGTGCAAACATTTCAGATCACACATATGCTCAGGATTTTCTGAAGTCCATATTCCCCCACCTCATTTTCTTCTCTTCAGTGCAATAAGGCCTTAAAGCATTAATGCAAAACCCACAATTCTGTCATCTCATTCTGCTGTTCAGTATATTTTGTAACACTCTACAGTAAGGCCAACTCTTAAACCCCCCCCCCCACACACACACACACGCACAGCTGCATTCTGTACCAGACGCCCAGCAGTACCCCCTCTCATTAGGACAAGGGGGTAGCCGTAATCAGAGTAGGGACTTTTGACTTCTTGAGAGTCTGTTGGCTCTATAGGCCATCTGTAGACAATGCGCTCCCTCTCAGGGTAGACAAGCTGCATCCTTTTGACCAAACTGGGATTGCTGTCCCTGGTGCTGAAACATGTTTGACCATCAAGGAATCAGCGGCTGAGTCAAAGGAGCTGCAGAGAAAACCTGGCTCACTGAATGCCCAGGTTGCAGAGGCAGAGAACACAGGGATAGGGCCGCCCCCACTCCAACTCCTCCCTCACATGAATCTGTCTCTAGTGCGACAGGACCCCATTTGCAATTTTCTCCTCCCGACCCCCTCCCCAAACGCCTTCAACATGGCCTCAGATGCTGGCGGATATCATCACAGCACAGCCCGACATCAGAGCGCAGTAATGTTGAAAATGCTACTCCACAGAGTCTTTGTGAGGTTATATTTTTTCTTCACTCGAAAACAAAACAAATCAAAAATAATAAAGTCTAAAAAATTAACAAATACGCGTAACTGACCTTCCTCTTTCTTTCCTTCTTTCCATTCCTGCCCCCCAAATAATCATTCTCCTCTAGATTATAAAGCCCCAAATTTCAGAAGAGTGCTTTAAAACTGGGTGGTCTCCCTAGTTTCAGATCTCCACCCCTTCCCCCACCCCTCGGGAGCAAAACGACGCCAAAACGACACAGCTTACCCGGGGTAGAGCGATAGCAGAAGCAGAATCCACGCCGTCATTTTCCGTGAAAATAAAGGAGTCGAGTAGATTGAGCTTCCTGTGTTCCATATATTTGGCGAACTCATCGGTTTTTTTTTTCCTCCTCTTGCTCTTGCCTCTTGGTTGCAGAAGAATCCCTCCCCCTTTGTATTATTATTATGCTTATGATCTGATGGTGGCTCACACCGCCCCCCCCACCTGCCTCTAGTAGGTCTCCTCACTGGGGAGCTGTGTTGCTTCCAGCTTCGGAATTAATATTCAGGGGACATAAATCAGATCAGCACAAACGCTTGCAGATATCATCAAAGCGTCAGCTCGGGCAGCAGCTTCCAAGTCGAGGGAATAATGTAGTTGAGGCAGGGGGAGGGCCCAGCAAGGGAAACTCGCCAAGACAAATAACCCAGCGAGAAACGCAAGCACATTCATGCCTCTCACACTCTGGTGTACTCCCCTAGGTCCATCACTTTAGGTTTGTTTATTTGTGTGTCTGGATTTTTTTCCTCTTAAAATACTAGGACGTGTATGTGTGTGTGTGTGTGTGTGTGTGTGTGTGTGTGTGGCGTTTGAAAGAAAAATCACTAGTAACTGCGAGATTAACTATCACGCAGATTAGCTGTGAGGTCAAACTGGAAGTGATGCACGCTGAGGCTGCAGGAATTAACACTTGCGTGGTGTCTTTCCAGAGATTTTAACCCTTCCCTACACACACATAAGCATGTGAGGATTGGTGTTCCTGGTTAAACCCAGAAATTAATTAAAACAGAAGGCTTGTTTCCTCAAGTCAGCCTAGGATCTTCATTTTAAAATCATGTGTTCTTAAAAATGATTACCTCCCCTGCGGAAGGAGAGAAAGGTGGGGAGGACTACTTCTTTCCATTGTAAGCCATTCTGTAGGAAGCCGGATTTAGTGGATTCAATTTGAATGGGAGAAAACACTGATGGAATTAAAACACACAGGCAAGTGCTCTGCTCCCCAGGATTCTTTCATCCTATGCCTGTTTTTTAAACACACACACACAAAGGACTAGAAGGTTGGAAAATATAAAGCTGCATGGGAAGATTTTCTCGAGTAAAGAACACAAACCATTAAAAGAGATGCTACTTTTGGAAGGGAGATAGGCACACAGAACTTTTAGCAACAGGCTTTTACTTTTGGGGAGAGGGCAGGGAGGTGTTTTTAAATAACAATCCTGAAAATTCCTTAGGTGAGGGAATGGTATCTGCTTGTGAGCCATACCACTAGGCAGCCTAGTTCCACTACCACAGAGGAAATCCCTCTTTCTCATCTTGGGGAAGAAAGAGGAGTGTTTCATGTGTCCTATAAAGCCAGATACTATTGTAAAGATGTTCTTGAAGTGATATAGATGTAGAGAACATATCCGTTACTCCCAGGAAAATAGAGCCAACTCATAATCAAAACCTTTTCCACTGGAGAATAGTCCAGGGGCACTTAGAAATAGACCTTCTCATCAGTAGACCTAAGCAAAACAGAGAGAATTTTTGTGTTGCAGATACATATATATGTTTATAATTATAATTTAAACTAACATATGTGTATATACACACACATCCATCTTGCTATCTACAGCAGATGAGCAACTGAGGTACAGAAAAGATAGGGACTGAATGTGGATCAATAAAATGATAGAAACCTACACAGTGAAATGAACACTCCCTATACAGCTAAAATTTCTTCTGCCTACTTCCTGTTAGAGTTACCAGAACAAATAGAAGTAAAAATCGCTTTGTGAGATGTACAAACATTTTAAACCATAAGACATGACAAGCCAAGCAAGCCTGCAGTTGTCAGCTTTGTAATAGCATGAAATACATCCAGGTGACAATTTTGTTCTCTGCTATGCATGGCGTTTCCAGTTTTCCAATTCAAGCTTTTTCAGGTGAGAGTTTTTTCCATCTTATGTTTCTCGACCTTGAGTTATCAGTACAAGGAAAACAGATTCAGTGGAGTCTAGACACAACTCAGTGGGTATGATGGTGCTCCCCCACCTCCCTCTCTTCCTCTCTCCCTGCCTTTTCTTTTCTTTCTCTTTTTGTTTCTTCTTCTTTCTTTTCTTTTTTCCTCTTGTCCACTTCTCTCCTCTCTTTTCCTTTCCATTTCTTTCCTTTTGCTTCTTTCATATGCAACTATGAGAATAAATGCAACCACATTAAAAATAGCATTAATATACTTCCTTTAAAAATCACAATGAAGCCTATAAATTGTAATTTGCTTCAATGATTAGATGCTTATCAATACATTTTACATATAGTATGGTATCCAGTATAGTTTTTTAAAAAAAAAATTATTTATTTTTATTGGAAAGTCATATACAAAGAGGAACAGAGACAGAGAAGAAGATCTTCCGTCCGATGATTCATTCCCCAAGTGACCACAACAGCTGGTACTGTGCCAATCCAAAGCCAGGAGCCAGGAACTTCCTCCAGGTCTCCCACGCAGTACAGGGTCCCAAAGGCTTTGGTCTGTCCTTGACTGCTTTCCCAGGGCACAAGCAGTGAGCTGGATGGGAAGTGGAGCTGCCAGTATTAGAACCAGCACCCATATGGGATCCCAGAGCATTCAGGGCGAGGACTTTGGCCGCTAGGCCTCACTGCCAGGCCCTCCAGTATAGTTTTAACTGTGTCATTTTTAATTCGGACACTTCAAATATCTTTGGGTGGACTTTTCGTGGCTCATAACTGCTCTACAAAAACATATTTAAATTAGTCTCCCAGACTACAGAAGTAATAATATGGTATTCTTAAGTGATGTCTCCTGTTAACTTATTTTGTAATCAGTCATTAGTTAATGATGCTTCATTTCTATTCTTGCTCATTTTAAGAAGATATTCATAATGCTTGTAAAAATAAACCAGTATTTGGTAAGCATGGATTATATTTCCATAATAAATAGTCTGTATAATATATACATAGTATAATAATCCTTTAAAATATTAACAAAAGAAAGAATATTGACACTCAAATAATCTTATCTAAACAAGGCAATGTGAATATATTGGAGAATTTTCTTTAACTAAATTTTTTGTTCTAATTTGATATCATATTAATTTTTTTTTATTTTGTCAAAATTAATATTTCTGGAAGTGAATTATGGAAGTAAAAGCCAGATCACTTTTGGCCTTGATTCAAAGTCTCTCTTTACTTGTGAAATTAAATTGTATTACATAGGCTGTACTTCTGATAGTGGCAAAGTACTCTGTGACTATTATGTAACTCTTGGACTAATGATTAAATGGATAACAAAAGATTAAATGGGTAACAAAAGATTAAAGGGAGAACAAAAGTGACATGCTGTAAAAGCACCCAGACATTATGAAGAGTTGAACACTAAAGGAAGAAACCGAAGTGAATGACTTTTCATTTAATGTGACTTTTCCTTTGAGAACCCTCCAAAGGGTTACCTTTTTCCTCTATTTTTCTGGACCTTTGCTACCTTTAGAATGACAAGAAACCCCACTCAATTCTAAAAAAGCAGGTTGCCTAGAATCAGCATAAGGAAGTAATCTTATTGACTTAAGTTTTTTGTTTGTTTTTGTTTGCTTATTGTTTTTGTTCTTAAGATTTCTTTGTGTTTGTTTGAAAGGCCTTTAGACAGAGAGAAGAAAGGTGAAGAAGTCTTCCATCTGCTGCCTCACTCCCCACATGGCTGCAGGAGCCAAAGTTTTGCTAATCAGAGGTCAGGGGCTTCTTAATATTATTTGACATGCTGGTACAGGGTCCCAAGACTTTGGACCATCCTTTCCTGCTTTCCCAAGCCATTAGTAGGGGGCAGGATGGGAAGTGGATCAGCCAGGACATGAATCAGTGCCCAACGGGGATAGCAGCATTTTCAAGTGGGGGGTTAAGCCTTTGAGCCATTGTGCCAGGGTCAAAAACAATAAATTCATTAAGCAAAGTACTACCAGATGGAAACACAGCTCTACATTGAAGCAGAGTAGAACATAGAAAATGGTTAATATGTGAGAAAACAGGAAAATTTGTGTATTTTATTGTGATCTTTAAAAGACATCTGACTGTTTGTTTGAAAACCAGAAAGACAGAGAGGCAGAGATCCTCTATCTGCTGATCCACTCCCCAAAAGCCCACGATTGCCAAGGTCAGGCCAAGCCTATGCTGCAAGCCAAACATTCCACCCTGGTTTTCCACATAGGACACAGGAACCCAAACACGTGGGTCATCATCTGCTTCTATGAACTTCACTTTTCAATGACTGCATTTTTTCAGTATCATGTTGTCAAATACATAGAAATATAGATATTATAATGTGATATTCAGCATTAAGAATATGTTATGTTTGGCCATGTAATTATTTGCTTTTTTACTTGAGAAGCTGAAAAATACAAAAGATGACAGAGGTGAACCAACAGATATATAGAGCTAGTACATTCTAATTCACTACGTAGATGCAAGCAATGCCCCATGCTGGGCCAGGATGAAGTCAGAAAACAAGTTTCTGCCATTTGGGTATCAGGAACCCAATCAATTTAGTCATCACTGTGGGCACCCAGTGTCTGCAGTATCAGGAATCTGTGTCAGGAGGCAGGGGAAGATGTGGAATAGAATTGACATAGGAGGTGGGCCACAGTCCTGTTCCTACTGCTGTCTTTTATTTATTCCCTTCTGATATCCTTACATCTCTAATAATATATCCATCCTAACTGTTAAAACACTCACAATGTTTTAGAGTAAAACAAGTTGTACTGCATCACATATTTGTTAAATCAGTTTGACATATCTGCTTTCCCACAATAAGTTAAAAATTAAGAGCTCTTTACTTTCACCAACCCTACACTGTATGGCCGCATGTCAACCCACATTGGTAACTTTTCCTTGTAGTGTAAGCACACTTTCATTTTTCAGTACATAAAACGTGTACCTTCACAGCCTCTAGGCCTTCACTCATACAGATGTTTCTTCCTAGAGTTCCTGTTTTATTTGCCTAGTTTGTAGCTTTTCACCATGGTGATCTAAGCTGGAACATGCCTTATTCTCTGACAAAAAAAAAATTAAGAATTAAGTTTTCATTTTGTTCAAATGATAACATTTTTTTTAAAGATTTATTTTATTTTTATTGGAAAGGCAGATATACAGAGAGGAGAGACAGAGAGGAAGATCTTCCGTCCAATGATTCACTCCCCAAGTGAGTGCAACGGTCGATGCTATGCCGATCCGAAGCCAGGAGCCTCTTCCGGGTCTCCCACGTGGGTGCAGGTTCCCAAAGCTTTGGGCCGTCCTCGACTGCTTTCCCAGGCCACAGGCAGGGAGCTGGATGGGAAGAGGGGTTGTCGGGATTAGAACCGGCGCCCATATGGGATCCCGGGCGTGCAAGGCGAGGACCTTAACCACTTGCGCCACCGTGCCGGGCCCTCAAATGATAACATTTTAAAAGTGTTTTATCAAAGTGCATTCTCACCCCTTTGATTTCTTTTCTTTTTAAGATTTATTTTTGCTTTTATTGGAGAGGCAGCTATACAGAGAAGGAGATAGAGAAGGACTTTCTGTCCACTGATTAACTCTCCAGGTGGCCGCAACGGCCCAAGCTGAGCTGAAGTGTGCCAGTGTGGTGGCACACTGGGTTAAGCTACAATTGGGCAATTCTTACATTTCTACTGGAGTCCCAGTTGGCTCACTATTTAATCTGCTTCCAATCAGCTCCTTGGCTTATGCAACAGGAAGAGAGAAGTGTCTGAGCCTCTGTCATCCAGTGGGAGACCAAGATGGAGATCCTAGCTCCTGCCTTTGCTTGGCTGGATCATATGGGGAGTAAACCAGCAGACAGAAGTGCACTTTCACACTGTGCTCTTTAAATGAGTAAATCTTGGAAAAATAAAATAAAACCTGCCCTTAAAAGTGAACATAGCAGGCCCAGTGCAGTAGCCTAACAGCTCAAGTCCTCAACTTGCATGCACTGAGATCCCATATGGGCACGGGTTCATATCCTGGCTGCCTTGCTTCCGTCCAGCTCCCATGTTATGGCCTGGGAAAGCAGTTGAGAACGGCCCAAAGCCTTGGCAGCCTGTACCTGCATAGGAGGCTCAGAAGTTCCTGGCTTCAGATTGGTTCAGCTTTGGACATTGAGGCTCCTTGGGGATTTAATCAGCAGACAGATCTTTCTCTATCCTCCTCTCTGTATATATGCCTTTCCAATAAAAATAAATAAATCTTTAAAAAATGAGAAGGTTCATTAGCACCTAATATTATTTATAGACTTTTGAAAAATATTTAAAATGAAGTGGAACTTACTGGTATAAAGAAATTCTATTTGAGTTCTTTTTCTTAAATGCTCTGAATTTTGTAATATTGCTCTCAGTTTATTAATTTCATCTTGAAATTAAATTCTTCATCGGTCATCTTGTACTCCAGGAATTCATGAACAATACAGAAGTTAAAAAAAAAAAAATATATATATATATATATATATATATATCATTGTAAGCCACAGGTTGGTGTTCAGTTAGAGAGGTTTTTTGGGCTAATTTAGTTTAATGATACAACTTGTTTTGACCTGTGGGGCCAAATGCATTCTCAACCACTTCCTCTTCGGAAGGACAGCCTTCTGTGTTTTCTTGATTGAAGTTTTGGCTACATCCAGTTGATTGTTCAATGAACAATCAACATTTTTGTTTTGGTTACATTTTAAAATTACTTTATATAACCAAAGTGTACAGAAATAAAAGCAGTGATTATATGTTTGATTTTTTTGAGAAAAGTGGCTACTTTTTGAAAAAAAAAATATTTTATTTGAAAGGCAGATTGTGCAGAAAGAAAAAGAAGAGATGGAGAAAGACATCTTCCACCCTCAGGTTCACTCCCCAAATGGCTGCAATGGCTTGGATTGAGCCAATTGGAAGCCAGGAGCCAGGAGCTTCTTCTGGGTCTCCCACCTGGTTGTAAAGGTCCAAGAACTTCAGTCATCCTCCACTGCTTTCCCAGGCTACAAGCAGAGAGCTGGTTGGGAAGTAGCAGCTGGGACACAAACCATCAGCTGTGTGGATGCTGGCTATACAAGGCAGGGGATTAGCCTAATTAGTGAACATTCAATAACCAAGAGAAAAACAAGCTACTTTCAACCAGACTCGCATTATGGGTTTAGCATGAGCAAAAAAATAAAAAAAGAGAGAAACAAAATGTTCTCTTTGAACATAAAAATCTGTGCTTGCAACCATTTTTCATTTTCATTTAGACCATATTAACCTTGTCATCTCCAACTGCCTGGGGATGAGGAGAGAACATGTTTAGTCATTTATCATTTCATTTCAGACACTGGGCTTCAGTATTTAAATGATTGGAAACTTTGAACTCCAACATGACACATAGCTTTTTAAATATATTGTTTTGTGTAATAAAAAAAATGCTTATCTTATGAATACATAATTGGATGTTGATTTGTATTTGACTTACTTTATGAGAAATTCCTGTGTAAAATGGCATGATTCCTGGAAGTTTTTAGTGAGTTATGAATTTAATTTGTATCATGGCAGAGATTAAAAGAAAAAAATAGTATGTTGTCTTTTGATGAAAGAGGTAAATAACGTTAAAAATGTTGTTAAATACGTTCAAAAATTGTTAAGAGGATATTACTTCTATGAGCGACATGGAAACTGTTCATGTTACATGCTAATGAGCACCCAAGATTAGAAGAATTACTATGAATTACATATACAGATTAGGTGTATGAACGGATAGAATGATGGATGGTAAATAGGTTCTTGCAAGAAATTAATTTTAGCTGTCAGGATAAGTCTTAGCTATTTGTAAGTTGACTAAGCATTCACTGGTTCTCTATTGATTATATTTTATGCTTATTACCTAGACATTCTGATCCTTACTTTTTCCATATGTAAAATGTAAGCAATGTTGCAAACTCATTCTTAGGTCATCACTAGTGAAAAAAAACAACACCAGACAAGACTGATAGAATCAGGTTCATATTTTCAAAATTTTTTCTTGTAAAGTCAGATATATAGAGAGCAGGAGAGACAGAGAGGAAGTTCTTCCATCTGTTGATTCACTGCCCAAGAGGCCACAATGACTGGAGCTGAGCCAATTGTAAGTCAGGGGCCTTTAGCCTCTTCCAGGTCTCCCACATGGGTGCAGGGTTCCAAAGCTTTGGGCCGTGCTCAGCTGCCTTCCTAGGCCACAAGCAGGGAGGTAGATGGGACTCAGGGCCACCAGAATTAGAACTGGCGCCCATATGGGATCCTGGCAAGTTCAAGGGAAAGACTTACAGCTGCTAGGCCATCATGCAGGCACCATATTTCACAATATTTTAGTAGTAAGTTATCGGTGTTTTTTATGACATATCTATATATATTTTACTCAATATGATTTTTACATATATATTTTTTAAATTTTATTTTTGATGATGTTCACCTAGTTGGGTCAGGTTGGGAAGGACGGACAATTAGATGAAAATGGATGTGATCATTGTTTTCAAATTTTCTGCTTCCTCCTCCTATGTCTGGGAGAAGGGAGGAGATAAGGGGATGAACCACGACCAGCTTCCAAACTGCCCTAGTATCTAGGAACCGGGAAAGACCAGCTGAGATCAACCCAGGGTCTTGATATGGCACATGCTGTGAGAGTTCTGCCCAGGTAGTTTCAATAGTTCTAAAATGCTTTCAATGTCACCAATCCAAGGATGAGAAATCCCTTCCAACGCCCATTGGCTGACATAATAGACCTTACAGTTTCCATTTGCCCAGATTTTTTGCTCTCCTTGTTTGGCTGGGTCGTTGTACAGTACATTTTTAGTATTACATGTATCTGTAGACATAAAACATTTAAGCTTTTTAATTTGATATTTTCAAGAAGCGTGTGAAGACTTCTATGAGTGAGATAAGAACATATGCACATATAATGCTCTGAAATAACAGAAAAGTAAATTTAATCATATAAGGTAAAAATTCAATTAAGAGCTTTCACTAGAGAGTAGAAGTCAAAGATAAAAGAATCAAATTCAAGTAATTTCTTTATTAATGTTTATGATTGCTTCTGAGTTGAAACAGAATCCATGATCTGCTGCTTACATGCATATTAGCAGGAAGCTGGATCATAAGTGTGGAGTCGCCAGAACTCACATTAGCTTTCCATATGGCACATGGTCATCCTGTTCAGTGGCTAATTTTGCTGCACCACAAAACCTCCCCGCATGAATCTTTTTAGGCCGTGACTTATTGTGATATTGTTAATGTATTCACAAGGTTTTTTCTCTCCATTCTAAAAATCAAATTTCTTCAAAGTGGGAGAATTGGACCAACAGTTATGTAAGTTACATGCTATTGTGAAAGAAGAGCAATAATTGGACCAATGTCATTGTGAAAGCCGCAGTCAAGAACAGGATTATAGCGCATGGAAAAAGCTGGATTCTTGACGTTGTTTGCAACATAAAAGGAATTGGTGTGCATTATGTTCTAAGCACTAAATTATATGCATCGTCTCAATTTGCACAATTCCATGGGTAAGGAGTAATGTTATGTTAATTTCATGGAGAGCAGAACAATGAGGATTAGAAAGATTAAATTGTGTTTCTATGATAACACATCTAATAAGTAATAACCATTAGAATGGAAACTATCTCCTTTTCAACCGACTAGGCTCCAAAGAACTATACTCTGTGTTGTTTAAATAATTTCTTTCAGATTTGCTCTCCACTATCTTTGCTATACCTTTTTAAGTAGTTGTTAGAGTAAGACTTTAAAAAAAGAAAAACTCAAGGGAAAAAAATCCTGCATGGGCTTATAATTTATTCTTTGCACTTGAATCATACATTAAGTGTATATAAGTTGAAAGATTAAATAGAATCATGAAGGTGTGGATTTTTATTTGATAAGTATACTTTACTATTTTATATAATTTGCCAAAAATTCTGTCAGTACACTTTACATATCTATTGGTAAAAATTTCAAATATTTTGCTACAGTATTTAATGAGTACTACACAATTTAATGGGGTAATATAATCTAGCACATTTATGATATTTCAAGTTTTGAATTTTATTTCACTTTTGTCTTTGTTATTGAAAACATTGAGATCTCTGTTTGTACAACTAAATCTACACTGCCTTAAGATATTTGTCTTCTACCTAAGAGAATAACAAAGAGCAGAAGTTGCTATTGCTTTATACTATTTCAGCAACAGATGAACAGAGACGTGATTACAGTTCCACTTAGAGATTTATAATTTAAAGTCCTGCCTAGGCCGTTTTTTTTTTCCTTTTCTTCTTCATCTCTCTTTCTCTCTCTCTCTCTTTCTCTCTCTCTCTCTTTGCTTTCATTTCTTTTCACTTATTTTATGAAATCAAGATGAGAAAAATATAAGGGAAAATAAAATATTTTGATATCCTAAAATTATTTTGGATACTTTGTAGGAAATTAAACCAAATGAATAAAATGTTATATTTAGTGTGTCAGCCTTTAGGTAAAAATCATTATTTTGCTCATTCTCTCACTTAGTGTACGCTCTTTGGGGAGAAAATGATACAGAAAACCTGTATTTTTTTAAGCAGAGTATGGGAAAAAAGACCAGTCATGGGTAAGACATTAGAGATTCTCCTGAACCTGATTTCTAGCTGGATGTGGGAAGGGCAAGCATTGAAAAGTTGTTAAGAATAATTCATAGCTTCAGAAAAATCACTTACATTATTTCTGAAAAAAAAGTCTTCATATTTTTATCACTTTTATTTTTTCTGATAACTAAAAAGGAACCCACATTCTATAAGCAATATTTTAAAACCATTTTGAAAATAATTGAACAATAATGGCTGTTCTAATTTTGGGGCTTTTAATCTTTTTTTAATGACACTGTAATACATTGTGTCATTTTCCTTTATGATTGTCAAATGAAATTTGTGGGTAATTACATATCCTTTTAAATTCTAGTTGTAATGTGTAAACAATATTGCATTATCATTTATCTGTCACGGTTGCTTATAGAAAGGCATCTTTCACTTGATAACATTGCAGAAACCTGATTATATACAAATCTTTGATTGCTGCTCCGCTTATTTCCATGGTGTGTTTTCCAGACCTTAAATTGTTGAGTCGAATGACACGAGACATACTTATGCTTTGTAGTCTTAGAGCTTATGCTCAACTATCTGGAATTTGCTAGTAACCATAGCTCAGAAATGGCTTCTTCACAGTGTTGTCACTTTCATACACCTACTTCCCAACTCAACTCTAATTTCCTTATATTTTCTTTCTTTGTGGAAGGTCCTATTTTTTATGTATGAACGAGTTCACTTAATCCACAATTTTACATATTCTCCATGAGCCGCTCAGTGGACTCAAAGCAGGCTGAAGATTCAGCATTGAAGAAAGCTGGAGGATTGCCTTCCTTTTGATGAGCTTACTCTCTAGATGGAGAGACAAATTAAACAGAAAAACGCACACCAAAGTGTGATAAGTACCACAAAGAAACTGAAAAGTTTCAAGGAGAAGTAGTAACAGGGTAGAGTATGTGTTACTCTTGTGGCTGGGCTGTGCGAAGGCTACACTGAATCCTTAACAGATACTTCCTTCTGATTATTCTGACAAATAAGCGTCTAAGGACGATTTCTCTCATTGATATCAAAGGAGAGTAATATAGAAAGATAAATTGGTTTATTTTACTTCACCAATCACAAGAAAATATCTTTTACAACTATGGTTTATTGAGCAAGACAAAACTCCAGAATCTGTGAGCAGGCAGGGTGGACAGATAGGCTTGATGTGATAGCCTAGTGGCTAAATCCTCACCTTGAAAGCACCAGGATCCCATATGTGCTCTGTTTTGTGTTCCATCCGGCTGCTGCACTTTCCATCCAGCTCCCTGCTTGTGGCCTGGGAAAGCAATGCAGATTGGCCCAAAGCCTTAGGACCCTGTACCTGCGTGGAAGATTTGGAAGAAGCTCCAAGCTCCTGACTTTGGATGGGTTCAGCTCCAGCCATTGCGAACACTTGGGCAGTGAACCAGTGGGCTGAAGATCTTTTTTTCTCTTCTTCTCTTGTAAATCTCTCTTCCCAATAAAAAGAAAGAAATATTTGGGCATGGTATGGTAGCATAGTTGCTAAACTCCTTGCCTTTCACCTTCTGGGATCCCATATGGGCTCTGATGTGTGTTCCAGGTGCTCCACTTCCCCATTCAGCTCCCTGCTTGTGGCCTGGAAAGCAGTGGAGGATGGCCCAAAGCCTTGGGATCCTGCACCCTCATGGGAGACCCAGAAAAATCTCCTGGCTCCTGGCTTGGGATAAGCTCAGTGTTGGCCATTGTGGCCACGTGGGAAGTGAATCAGCAGACCGAAGATCTTTCTCTTTCTCTCTCCACCTCTCTCTGTATCTTCCTTTCCAATAAAAATAAATCTTGAGAGAGAGAGAGAAATCTTTAAGAAAAGAAAGACTTTTTCTTTCTGAACAAAATATAACATATGAAACAATTGAGGAAAGGGATTTGGTCTAGTAGTTAAGATAGATATAGCTCAAGACACCTGAGTCCCAAATCCATAGTGGAGTTGCTGGGTTCTGCGGGAGTTCTTTTTCTGCTGCCTACTGTAATTTTCTGCTGTCAAGCACTCTGAGAGGCAGTAAGTGGTAACTCAAACAGTTAAGTTATTTACACCCACAAAGGAGACCCAGGTTGAATTCCTAGGACCAGGCTTCAGCTTGACCTCATCCTAGATGATGAGAACATTCAAATACACTAGCAGATGAGAGAATCCTCTCTCTTTTCCTTTTTCTCTTTCCCTCTAAATAAACTGAAATGTGCATACATTAATCAGTGATAACAAAGAAATCAAGTTTAATTACAGATTACAGATTTTTTTTATAAAACATTTATTATGGAAAGTTTTAATCTATTTGCCTTCACACAGTTGGCACTAAATTCAATTATTTTATTCCATTCTGACTAAGAAAAGGATAGAATCAGACTTTTAATAGAAGAGGAATTGGAAAGGAACAATAAATACATTTTAAAAGCCTTAGCTTAAGCAGATTAATAACCAGAGAAATGCGTATTTTTAAAAATTAGGGCATGCCATATGTCAATAAAATTAGTACAACCCTTTTCTTCCTGACCAAAAATAACCATGCTAGACATTGCTAAAAGGTCGCCTAACAGAAATCAACTGCTCAAATGTTTCTAGCAGCACCTGGTTTTGTTTAATTCCCCACCTTTTAGCACACCATACAATTCAGGCTGTGCTAGACTCAGACACTTTTGCAGTAATTGACTTAAGCACGGATTTCTGACATAACTCAGGCTCTGAAAAAGGAGAGTTTTCTTTTAAAATTCTGAAGATCTACATTTTCTTCAAAAAAAAATGAGGCCACATGACCTTTTCTGTCTCTGGATATTGACAGATTTAAAATGCACACTTAGAAGAGCTGTGCCTAGTCTCTTGAGATCACCTTAGAGAAGCACCCAAGAACCGGATAAAACGACATGCAAGACACCCCAAAACTACCTCCTTCATCCCCTGACCCTCCAGTTAGGCAGGATAATGAGTAAACAAAATGACTCCTTTTCAGTTAATTGCATCTTAGTGTTGCAGGGTGTAATAAAGATGACCAGAGGCCATATACATCATTGCAACATTTTGAGATGGTTATCAATAACTGGGAAGCTGAAGAGGAAGAATCAGCTGCTTTGATCTAGCTACCAACATTAGGAATAATGAGGATCTATTCCATTTAAATCAACTACAGAGATTGTGTGTGTATATAGAAATACAGCGTCTATCTCATATATATTGCAATATCAAATATGTTTAATGTGCTGTTCTACTAAGAACCATGTATTGAAAGAATTCTAAACCATATTCTTAGGGATAAAAAGTTTCCAAGTGTTTCCTCTTCAACAAATCTCGAAGATCATCAGTTTCCACTAGCTCTTTATGTGAACGACCCTGAAAGAGATAGGGGACTTTAGTCTACAGCCATACCACCCTGAAAGCGCCCGATCTCGTTTGATCCTGGAAGCTAAGCGGGGTCGGACCTGGTTAGTACTTGGATGGGAGAAAGGGGACTTTATTCAGGTCTTACAGGTGAAAAAGGTTCCAAACATCTCAATTTTAACATCTACTTATGGATGAATGTCTCCACGGATGACAGTGAGAGTGAGTCATCTGCCAGGCAGAATCACAAAAACGTACTTTCAGGACTCTTGAAAGTTCTACTTCCTCTACATTGGGTAATGCCTCTAATTTCTTTTTATTTATTTTTAAAGATGTATTTCATTTGTTTGAGAGGCAGAGTTATACAGAGAATATCTTTAATCCTCTGCTTCACCCCCAAAATAGCCTAACCCCAAGCCAGGAAACAAAGACTTCATCTGGGTATCTCACATGGGTACAGGAGCTTAAGGACCCAAGCCGTCCTCTGCTGCTGTCCCAGACACACTCTTAGGGAGCTGGACTGGAAGTGGAGCAACCAGGAATCCAATGTGCATACTTACGGGATGCTGGTGTTGTGCAACACAGTTTAACCCATGGTGCCACAGCAATGGGACCAATGAATATTCCTTTGATTTTATACAGGTTATCAGAGTGTTCTGTGCATAATTATGTAGAATTAATATTTGTAGTCATTAGGCGGAAATAATATTTCTATATATGCACAGGCTTATTAAGCTTGCAAAGGAAGTTGTTTTTGTTGCTGTGTGTGTTTGTGTGTGAGTTCATTCCGAAATTTCTGATAGCCCATACTGCTCTGAGTAACACTACAGGTTATCCACCCCCCATTTCACACCTAAAGGAAACAGTTCTATGGGGAGTACTTGTTACTTTTTAACTGTTATTATGTTCCATTGAGAACATTTACCTGACTTTCCTCACTTCTTGATTTTTGTCTTTTTGTGGGGACCAAGAATCCAAAAACAACCAAAGGCATGTGAAGCGCATGATGGAGAAACTTGAGCGAGACACACATCTATATTTAAAGTGAGAATCTTTTGGCCTGATTAAAGAGGTAGTATATCTATCCAAAGACTAGTTGAGTACCTTTCAAACTGCAGATGCCAATTTAATCATCTAAGTTAAACAGCTGGGAAAAAAATAAAGTTATATAAAGAAATATTAAATGCAAGTTGCAGTTTTTTTAGGCTACTAAGAGATCAAAAATGAAGACTTGCTTAGATAAAATATTTTTTCAATTTCTTATAGACCAAATGTGCACTTCTTCTGTCTTTCATTTCTGTGCTGTTGTCACACCATATGTTAGACAGGGCAGCTAACGATGAACAGAGAAAAGATCACAGTCCTGAAGGCTGGGAAGCCCAAGGTCACAACTTTGACATCTGCTGAGGACTTTGTTTTTGTGTTATCAGCTTGCGGCAAAGAGAAGGTCAAGAGAACCACAGGGGCTGAGCTGCACATTTAATAATAGCATTAATTTATTCAGGCAACCAGAATTCCCGTGATTTCAGCATCTCCAGTTAGGCTCCAACTCTGACCATCACTGTGTTGGGGATTTGTCTGCAACTCATCCCAATGGCTGGAAGCGTCTTCCCATTCTCTTTCCTCACAGCATTTTCTGCTCTTGTTAAGATAACTAGTTTTTCTAATGAACTTTTTAGGAAAACATGAAGAATATAAAAGAGTAACTCCTATTATCATTTTACAGAATCCAAACTACAAATAATTAGATAGTCTCTGTAAGGGGGAAATGCATCATAATCAAGGAAGATGGAAAAACCATACGTGTGATGTCTCCGATGTCTCCCATTTAGTTAAGAATCAAAACGTGCTTTCCTGGTTTATCCCCTCTAACATGTTCTACAATGAAGAAACCTATTGCCTTTGTTTGACAGTCTATTTCCAAAATTTGCCCATGAAAGCGTAATTTTTTTTTAATTTGTGTAATGGGAAATAAACTTAATTGTGATTATTGAACTCAGATTAATTAAATCTACAGTCACCTTGCACAAGAGGTGAATCTCGGGCATTTGAAATGCAATACAGGAAGGAGAAACTTGTGTGAGTGGGTGTCAATGCTATGTTTACATGCCTCTGTTTTGGAACC
The DNA here is from genome assembly GCF_017591425.1 of Ochotona curzoniae. Taxonomy (NCBI): domain Eukaryota; kingdom Metazoa; phylum Chordata; class Mammalia; order Lagomorpha; family Ochotonidae; genus Ochotona; species Ochotona curzoniae. The sequence continues at coordinate 11,450,167 of NW_024464918.1, forward strand.
TGGTGATTCTGACTTCCCTTGCGATACCCAGGTTGCAAAGTCGTGATCGCTACTGCTGTGTTTTGAATATGTCTGATGTCCTCTGAAATGTTCATGTGTGGAAACTTGAACCTCAGGGTGGTGATATTTAGAGGTGAAATAGGACCTTCAATTGATATGACATTCAATCATATGAAGAGTGTAGCAACAAGGACTCTAGTTTGGAGGCTAAGAGCAGCCCCCACTGGAGAGCAAACATGTAGACAGCTTGATCCTGGATAGCTCAGTCCCCAAAAGTGTGAGAAACAAATTTCATGGTTCTTAAATGGCCCAGTCAGGTTTTTATTTTATTTATTTTTACAGAGGTACAAGCTGACCAAGACATCCATTAATTCGAAAACAACAAAAGACCCTTCTGACTTACAAAAGTGAAGTTACAATAAATACTAATTGCCGTTGTCACGGAGCAAATTAAGCAGCCACTGGCTGTGACCTCATCCCATATCAGAGGAATGGCTCTAGCCTCTGATACCCTGCTTCTCATTCAACTGCTTCCTAATATACCTGAAAAAGTAGTGAGAGCTGGTCCAGGTACTTGGGTCTTGCCACCAATGTGTAAGATACACATTGATGGTATCGTTAATTAATAACAAATAAGTATTTTATAAATTAGAGACAGTAAAATAGGGAAGCCAGGAAATGATTCTACAGAGAGCCTTCATTAATGAACCTAGAAGAATGTGCCACCTGAGGAATATTGAACAGCGGCAATAACATTCAAGAAGCAGCATTGGTCAAACAAGATAACAAGAAAATGTAACAGAAAAAAAGCTGTTACCATCTTAGCATCATAAAAAGTCATTCTTTGAGACACCTGTCAGGTTTTGGGTGTCTCACAGATTTTCAGCTTTGTTTCAGAAACTCTATCAAATATATATATTTTAAAAAAGCTATACATACCAAAGAATACTCAAGTCATGTTTAGACAATACCATCTAAGTTCCAATACATTGAAAGTATTTACAATAAATCTTTAGTAACACCTCATTAAAGCAACTAAAAAATAATTAAGAGATGAGAACAGATGGCTGTACTCTCTCCTTTAGCGTTTATATTGCTTTAATTAATAGGAAGTAAAAATAGTGTGCTGAACCTGTTGGTAATAAAGTTATAAACACTCTTTTAATCATAGTTTGTCCATGGTGAAACAATATGTAATTGTAATTTACAATACTATTTTAGAGTTTTGGAATCATCTTCCAAAAGAACAATATTGTTAAAGACTTTTATTTTCTCAGTATAAGATCAAGGTCTGACTGCCTGTGCATAAGAAGTTTTATTTGATCATAACAGGACACATTACAAACACATTTAATTCAGGCTTAACTTAATAAAACAAGTAGATAATAAATTTAGTAGTGTATTCTGAAAAAGATAGGGACTTGGCAATTTTAAAAAAAAGCATCCTGAATGTTTTTTTGGCTGTATTTTAAGGTAAATATCAATGACATTTTGGTTCATAGAAATTGTGATGTTCTATTCAGAATAACCAATAAAATCATAGCATCTTAATGACTTTCAATTATCCTAACAACATTCTTATAATTTATCTGAGTGTTTAATACTTATACTAACTTATTACTCACATATTAAGAAAGAAGGACACTCCCCACTGCTTCAGGTCCTCTATTGAACTAAATCATTCTTTTACTGTTGCAAACACATTTGAAAAGAATTGCGGCCAAAGAGGTTGTAAAATGGGGGAAAAACATGCAAATAAGACAAAACAAAAAAAAACCCTACTTTTTCCGTGAAACAAGATAATTATAGAAGCCAATAGTTGTTTTTGTATTTTTTGTTTGTTACTTGTTTTAGATTTACTTATTTTTACTGGAAAGGCAGATTAACAGAGAGAAGGAGACACAGAGATAAAGATCTTCTGTCTGTTGCTTCACTCCCCAAGCGGCCTCAATGGCCAGAACTGAGCTGACCCGAAGCCAGGAACCAGAAGCCTCCTCCAGGTCTCCCACATGGGTGCAGGATCCTAAGGCTTTATGTCATCATCTGTTCTCCCAGGTCACAAGTAGGGAGCTGGATGGGAAGTGGAGCAACCGGGATAGGACCAGCGCTGATGTGGGATCCCGGAACAAGCAAGGTGAGGACTTAAGCCACTAGGCTCCTGCACCAGTCCCAGCCAATATATATTTCTTTTTTAATTCTTACACTAAAGCAAGAACTGAGAATAGGAACATTGAGCTATATTATAAAGAAGGGGTGTGGTGCAGCGCCTCAGCTTTGCAAGACTTCCACTGACTCCTGCTCCTGGCCTGGGAAAAGAAGTAGAAGATGGCCCAAGTGCCTGAGCCCCTACAACCCGTGTGGGAGACCCAGACGAAGCTCCTGGCTCCTGACTTCAGCCTGGCCCATCCCAGCTGGTATGCCCATCTGTGAAGTAAACCAGTGGATAGAAAATCTCTCTCTCACTCCCACATGGGTGCAGAATCCTAAGGTTTTACATCATTATCTATTTTACCAGGCTACAGGCAGGGAGCTGGATGGGAAACGAGGCTTCCAGGATTAGAGCTGGCGTCCATATGGGATCCTGGGGTGTTCAAGGCAAGGACTTTAGCCACTAGGCTACCGCATTAGGCCCCAGAGTTTCTACTTCAATGGACATGTCTAAAAACCTCTTGAAGCCCTGGCCCATTCAGCTCCTTGCTTGTGACCTGGGAAAACAGTTGAGGCTGGCCCAAGGCTTTGGGACCCTGCACCAGCATAGGAGACCCAGAGGAGGCTCCAGGCTCCTGGTTTCAGATCGGTACAGCTCCAGCATGAAGTCCACTTGGGGAGTGAATCAGCAAATGGAAAATCTTCCTCTCTGTCTCTCCTCCTCTTTGTATATCTGCCTTTCCAATTTAAATAAATAAATAATAAAAACCTCTTGAAGTGGTTCATCAAAATGTTAAATCCCATTGAAGGTAAATGGCAAAGGCTTTGAGATCCCTGGTTTTGAATCCAGAAAGACCCTGGGTAAAAATTGCTCTGACTATGGTTCATTCTCAGATTTGTAGTGACTGAACTATCCTGGGTCTCCCGTCTCATTTGCTACACGACGGAGATGAATTTTTATAACCCACTAGAGCATTTAAAACACATAATTTACGTGTAGGTTTACTGTTGTTTTTCATGCTGGGTAAATGTTTGATTGTCTTAAGTGCTCACTAAAAAAATGTTGTTAAGGATTACAAATTCATGTCAAATAGAATTTCCCTTAATGTTCTTTACTCTTTCATTTCCAATGTCAAATTTTGTAGGGCCTAGGGCAATACTTATTTGAGGGAAAAAAAATATGTTCCTATCATTTCTATGGGTTTTTAAAAATATTTTTTCTTGGAGGGAATTTAACCATTATATTTCAGAGTTATTCCAAATATTTCTTCTACATGAACATACCTTGAACAGTTAAGGCATAAAATGTCACTTTGAGTCAATTTCTTTTTTTTTAATCTCATATTGGATAGAGCTCACTGGAAGTAAATGATAAATCAAGGGCATTTTCTTGTGATAGGTTTGTGATTTTACAAATGCAGTGCTGGTAAATACAAATGACTTAGCTTTATTTTTAACATCCACAAATATCACTTCAAAGTGGCGAGAAGGATGTGAACTGAATTAAGTTTGCAATTCCAAAGCCTGCATGACCTTGAAACATAACTCTTCACTCTGAATAAGTTTTATGGGATTTATTTCTCAGTTCTTTCTAGCTACTTCGGTAAGAACATCGCTTATTCTCTTTTTTGAGTTTGAAAAATGTTTTTCTCAAGAAATATTTCTATTAAGAAATTTTGACATTACCTTAACATTTCTAATAAGTGATTAAATAATATTACTGTTTGGACTATAGAACACTAACTTGCTCAGATGTGACCATTTTGTGTATGCTTAAAGACAGACATTCTTAGAGGTAGAGAAAAGGAGAAGGAAAGAGAGCATGAGTAAGAGAGTGAGTGTGAGTGTGTGTGGATTGGAAGACTGCCCAAGGCCCACTAGCAGAAACCGGGATGAGATGTGGATTAGCCAGAACTTGAACCAGTGTCCATATGGAATGCTGGAATAGCAAGTGGCAGCTTGATTTGATGTACTACAACATCGGTCACAATTGAAAAATTTTAAACAGAAGATAAAACTAAGTACATTTAAAAATTGATTTTTTTTAAGGTACCAAGAACAAGTACAATGTAATGAAGAGTAGTATATAATGATGACAAATAAATAAAAATAGAAGAAAGAAAACAAAAAAACATAGATAATAATAAAAATCGGAAATGTAATCAATGTCAGATCAGTTGCAAAGCATTTCAGGCAGTTTATAAATAACAAAATCATGTTAGAAATCCGTATGAATTATGTGAACATCACAAATAAAAATTCAAAAATTTCATTTAGTTTTTTGTTCTGCATTGATCAGGTTTGAGTTGTCTTCCACGATGGGTTGTAATGAAAAAGACAAATAACAATACTATTAATACTATAAATACTGCTTAAGAGTAGATTTTTACAGTAAATATAAAATAGCAGGCATTTAACTGATCTCTCATTGCCATGAACGTAACTATGCCGTTTATGTGTATCCTAAAATTGCTTCATCTGGGCCAGAGTGTTTATCGACTAGGGCTTTGACAATAATCTGAGCCATTGAGGCAAGAGGATTTTACTTTTTTCATCATTGTGGAGGTCAGTATAGGATTCTGGTGTTGCAGTCAGCATTTAACGCGCTGTGCCACAATGTCAATCCTCTCATTTGCTCCTTTGGTAAATTTATCTTCATAAATATATTAGTGAGAAACTCAATTCACGGTGATTTACATTACTACAAAAACAAGTTATAGTTGGATTTTACATTGCACCTGTAATTCAAATGCTGGAATCAGGGTGCTATTGCATCAGAGTCATAGCTGTGAGGCTTCGCTTCCCTTCCCTCAGGCATGTGTGGTATCTGCTGTAAAGTTCTTGATCTTCTGGAAATTGAAGATTTCAAACTTAAAACAGAGACTTAGAAACTAAAACAAAAAATACAAAAATGAACTGGATATTGGGATCTTTTAAAAAATATTTTTGTTTGAAAAGGAGATTTTACAGAGAGAGAAGGAGAGATATTGAGAGATGGCCTTCCATCTGCTGGTTTACTCCCCAAATGACTGCAAGAGGCTAAACCAAGGTGATCCAATGCTGAAGACTAGAAGCTTCTTCCTCATTTCCCATGAAAGTGCAGGAGCCCAAGGACTTGAGCCACCCTCTACTGCTTTCCGAGGCCAAGAGCAGAGAGTTGGGTTGGAAGTGGAGCAGCCAGGATATAAACCGGCACCCATTGGAATGCTGGTACTGACATCTGTGGATTAGTTTGCTATACCCCCCTCACAGGCCCGAGTGAAGTGAATATTACAATTCTATAGGGCATAGGGATTATTTGAAAACTTCTGTTTATTCTCTGTCATATGAAGTGTTGAAATTTCAATCTCAATGTAATCACCTTGAAGAATAGTAGTGCATAACAGGTGTCTTCATTGTTGAAAAATCCCAAAATAAACATAGCTTCTCTTTTTAAAGATTTGTTTGTTTATTGCAAAGTCAGATATACAGAAAGGAGGCGAGACAGAGAAAGATGTTCCGTCCAATGATTCACTCCTCAAGTGGCCACAACTGCTAAAGTTGTGCGGATATGAAGCCAGCAGCCCGGAACTTCTTCTAGGTCTCCCATGTGGGTGCAGGGTCATAAGGCTTTGGGCCGTCCTTGACTGTTTTCCCAGGCCACAAGCAGGGAGCTGGATGGGAAGTGGGGCTGCCAGGATTAGAACCGGTGCTGTTATGGGATCCTGGCGCATTCAAGTCGAGAATTTTAGCTGCTAGACTATAGTACTGGTCCCTAAACTAGCCTCTTAAAGATGAGTTTCTGGAATTTCATGTTGATCTTCCCTTTGCTTTAATTTCTGTGCTCCTTTTAATTTCTCAAGGTTAAGGCAAGGAACTTCATACGTAACATATTTATGCAACATGCTTTTCTTTTGTATCTTGTAGTTTTGTTCAAAATAAAGTAGGAGAATGAGAGGAAAGTGATTGTGGCTTTAACCCCAAAAAGAAAAAAAAAAATCTATCCTGCCTGACAAATGCTCTTTTCCTCTGAAAGTTTAAACTCTTTTAAAATTGTCAGTTCGATCTGTGAAAAATGCTTTAGATCATTTCGGTTGAGTCAACCAAAACAGTGACATTTTCAAGTAATGTTTGGAAGTCTCTATCGCCTGTAACTTTAAAAGTGAACCGTCAGTTTTAGACTTGCTCTTGTTGCAGAGCTGCAGTTAAATATGCCATATGTTGGCTAATCTGCAAATAATACATCTGTGATCTTTTGTGGAATTTCCCTCCTCCAGTCTTCTATTTCTAGATCCACATGAGTTAAGAGGTATCTTACGAATTACCGTTACCACACTTTCCTTCTCTGGGCAGATTTCAAGTCAAGTCGTCCATGCATATGATTCATATTTTGCATAAGTGGATTAGAGTCATGGGGGCGGGGAAGGAAGACAAGGAACATGATGGGATTTTTATCATCTCAACAGTAGACAAAAATTATCCTTCATTAAGTATCTGATATTTACTGAGTTGCTCTTTTAGAAATAATAATTAAGTGTAATGCATAATTTTACCTCTAAGAAATTGTGTAGTGTAATTTAAAAAATGAAGCATACTGAGACACTATGCATCTGTGGAGCGAAAACGAGGGATTGAAGAGTGAAGAGAAGGAAGTGGTCACAGCTTTGCAGTTCTGATGCCCTGGAAAACTGGTTCTTTTTTGAAAGACTAGCTGAAGTGCCACTTCCATCCCTCGCCTGCCCCACCCTTCCCTGCCCCACTCTTAGACGTGTAGACAGCTTTTTTTTTCAGATTTCTCACAGTATGTCATAGGGTGCTGCATTCACGAACTTGGCTTTTCTCTGTAGCATTGACACAAAGAGGATTGCAGCTTCCTCAAAGCTGTTCCATCCTTTTCACAACGTGGAGAAAATTGATGTCACCTTTGGGGGTAATAGTTTGGCTTTTTCTTGGAAAATCAGAATGATGGAGGAAGGGAGGGCAAAATGTTATTGGATCAAGTTGAGGGAGAGATATGTATCTGAATACTTGAAAGCTAAGCAGATGCAGTAGGAATTTACTTGGGAACTATGAATCACACCATCTGTAAAGCCCTTTCTAACATAAAAAAGGAAGATTAAGAGCTGCCTTTAATTAACATTCAGGTGTAAAAAATGCTGCAAAATAGCAAAAGCCTATAAAGACTGAATTATGGGTTGTGACTTCAGAACAATGTGACCATGGGTTCACAATACAATTAAATAATAAATTTGAATTTGTCAAAGGCGGTGTTTTGATATAATAATGTCTCAGGATATTTCCCCTGTCACCTACTCCAACATTTTTTGAAGGTATTTACATTAAAATATACCAGAGTGATGAATCATAGGTAGCATAAAGTGAAAACAAAAGGAAAAATACTCTTGAAATTTGCTAGAAAGAATCAACCTTGGAAGCAATGTATCTTAGTCTATATGTTTTTACCAATTGAGAAATTCAAAAGGCCAACAACTGAGAGGATACATTTCTATCATAAGAAATAAAAAGCTTCAAGAAGGAGCAACCTTAAGAGTAGCAGTTAAGACACTGCTTGGTGCATCCACATTCCATGTTGTCTAGGCTCCAATATTGGCTCTGTGACCAATTCCAACTTCCCACTACTACGCACTCTGAGAAGCAGCAGGAGGTGGCTCAGATACCTGAGTCCCTGCTATCCATAGCTCTGGAGTTCCCGAAAGAACTTTGTCTTGGTCTGGTCCACTTATTCCAGGCATGTAGGCAGTAGGTAGTGTACAGTAGAACTCTCTTTCCTTGGCTCTTGCTCCCAGTCTCTGCTCTCTCTTCCGCCCTTGCTCTCTGTGTGTGTTGCTCTGTTCTCCCACCTCTTCTTGATCTCTCTGCTTTCTAGAAATAACCACCTTGCAGAAATTAAATAAATAATACATATATATGTATGTATGTAAAGATATTTAAACAAAAAAAGACAACACAAATCTTTTGTCACCATTAAACTTGAGCAACTTTACCCCATACTGTCAGTAAGTTCTGTGAGATCCCAAAGAACAAAGGCTGTGTAATTGATGGGCAACACTGATTGGTCATGGAGCCCATGGGTGCTCAGTGAATGCTATATGTATAGCAGTTAAAGACACCAGGAGACATCAGCACAGTCAATGCAGTACCTGCCAAACATGACTCGGACTCATCCAAGTTGCTCAGTGTTACAGAACACTAAAACATCAATTCCAGCAAGAGAAAACAAAGTGTATTAAAAATTAGGTATAGAATTCTGGTTAACAGAAAGTCAGGTAATAGAGTACAAGCATCTACAGGAGCCAGTACTGTGGCACAGATGGTTAAACGGCTGTGTGCAGCTATGGCATCACATGGGGGCTGTCAGTTCTGGTTTATCCTATTCCAATTCTGACCCAACTCCCTGACAATGGCCTGGGAAAAGGAGTGGCTTGGCCCTGTGCTTGGGCCTCTGCCACTCGCTTTGAAGACCTGGATAATATTCCTGACTTCAGGCCTTTGGGGCCATTTGGTGAGTGAATCAGTGGATAGAAGACATTTCTCTCTTTTTATATCTATCTATCTATCTATCTATCTATCTATCTATCTATCTATCTATCTATCTCCATCTTTCTGTAAGTGGGTCTTTCAATAAATTGTTTTTAGAAAGAAACCATCCACTTTGCACCCTTATGTGGGAGGGTAAGCAACTACTTGAATATGTGCCTCTGTTAGCAGTGGTCAACCAGGGACAACTTTTATTTTTACCTCCTGACAAAATCTGACCTTGTCTGCTGACATTTCTGTTTTGATGGTCATACCTTGCCGGAAGGGATGATATTTATGTTGAGTGCATAACATCCAACACTGCTGCTTAATATCTTACAATATACAAGCCAGCTCATTTAAGAATTACCTGCTTATCTGACTAAAAATTTCATTAGTTCTGAGATTGGAAACCTTATCCTGAAGCATGGGCTATAGTGAAGCAACTTATCTTGGGCTTACTCTCATGCTGGAGGAAGAATAATAAATTTTCCCATTTTTTTCTATTAATTAAAGGAAACGGGAATGCTAGAAATATTGCACACATGGGACAGAACATTTCCAAAATGTATTTTTTTACACTCATGAAATGAAAGTGGTTATTATCCTTTTGTTTTATAAAAATAAATGAGGACAAACTCTTAATTTTTACATATTATATAGTTATTAGCAGAAGGGCCCGGCACGAGAGCGTAGTGGTTAAAGTTTTCGCCTTGCACGTGCTGGGATCCCATATGGGCACCGGTTCTAATTCCAGCGGCCCCACTTCCCATCCAGCTCCCTGCCTGTGGCCCGGGAAAGCAGTTGAGGACGGCCCAAAGCTTTGGGACCCTGCACCCACGTGGGAGACCCAGAGGAGCTCCTGGCTCCTGGTTTCGGATTGACTTAGCTCCGACCATTGCGGCCGCTCGGGGAGTAAACCATTGGACAGAAGATCTTCCTCTCTGTCTCTCCTCCTCTCTGTATATCTGCCTTTTCAATAAAAACAAATCTTTATTAAAAAAAATTACTAGCTGAAAATAACATTTAGTGTCTCATCCTTTTTGTGGCTTTGTCATCTGCAAGTGGTTTCACTGGTTCTTTATGAATCAAGGGCTGTCCGTCAGAACCGTGTCCTGTCACAAATCTGAGTCTCAGCTGTGCACTTCCCAGCTCGTCTGTACGATTGTCTGGCTTCACCTGGATGGTTGCTGATGTTGGCAGTATGGTATGAATCTCACAAGAAATAGCTAACATTTTCAGCGGAAGTAAATCAAGTAAGCCAAGGAAGAAAGAAATAGGGAGACAAGCCAAGTTAGGAAATGTGGCGTTTCACAATCTGATATCATAAATGACGTCTATCACTGCTCCGGTATGCTGTGCATTGGGACAGAAGGGAACAGAAACAATCATTCCAGTGTGTATTAGAGAGCTCCTTAACAGAACAATGCAATAACTGAAAGGACTGCGATCCGTTTATATTACAGTGAACAGTGGGTTTGAAATAGGAACCTTTAAAGGCATAAAACAAAAACAAAGAAAGTTGGCTTTATTACTTCCATTTTGAAAAGAGAGAAACTCTGTACCTGGAGAAATCATTTTACAAAGATAACACAGATCCTTGCGTTCAAGGTTTAAATTTATTTGACAGCTAGAGTCCGAAATGATTAGAGATGGAAAGAATATTTCATCCAGTGACTTGTTTTGTATATACAAACTAGCCTGACAAGGAGTGTCAGGGTCCTAAGAAAGAATACCATTAACTTTTCCTCTTTGTTATGTTTGCCCCCCTTCCCCCCCTTTTTTTTCTTCAATCAGAGACACTGTAAATCTCTGTTACTCTTTTTCTAAGAATTTCGTGGAAAAAATTTTTAAAGTGTTTCAAGTGCTAACACCCAAGTGAATCAAATGCCTTAAATGGAAAATGAAGGCACATAAAACCCAGTGAGGTTGCTCAGAATCACACTGCAAAGAAAGAAAGAAAGATTCGGCCCTCTCTATGTTATTGGATTTTGACCTAGGTGTCTCCTTGTGCTATGAAGCAATAGTCATTGCTGGAAAAGATGACATGCAGAAAATTATCTGTGGGAGGCACCAAAGACCAGGCAAAAGGTAGCTGCACATAACGAAGAGAAACAAAAAGTTCAGATAGATAAGAAAAGGAAAAAAAGACTTTTTCCAAAAACATTTTTGCTTTCAACATACATCTTCAGAGATTCTGCTTTGTTCCTGAAGCTGTGATAAATTGTCTAAGGGGACTAATTGCACTCTGTTAGGGGGGAAAAAAAAAGAAATCACTTCACAGTTTAATTGAATGAGGATAGATTAGTTTCTGCTGATGGTTTGTTTGCCTTGTTTTAGTAATGGGAGACTGAATGAAAAGGAGCTTCAGGGCTGAGGCGTTGAGTGCTTGCACTGTAAACACTTCTCTCATTTTCTGTGTTGACACGCCAGTGTCCACCAGTGGTCTTTCATTCACCCATTATCATCCATCCCTTAGGGCTTCGTGTATCATCACCAAGGCCCAAATGCAGAAATTTAGTTCATTCAAAGAATATTGATTTGTTTTTTAAGTCATCTTCTTTTTCATGATGTTTCTTTCCATAAATGCACCTCTTGGTTCCTCTCTGCCATCTTGCAAGCCAATCTTCATGGGAAGGCAGAGTGACCTGATGATAAAGATCAGAATAAATGACAGGAGTAAACAGGCGAGCCTCAGTGTAGCTTCTTCTTTTTGTCAGTGTAAACTAAGAATTCTCACTAGATCCTTCATGGGTAAATTAGTCTGTATCAGGCCTTGTTCAGGGGGATGTTGCCTGAGACAGAGCGGGCCAGCCAATCCTTGGGTTAGTAGATCCCTTTGATTCTCTTGCAATCATACAAGTAATATAGATATGTTTTACATTTCTCCTATCATGCTACCTGCTTCTTTCTCTTTTTTAATGGAATATGTGTAAAGAAGAAGTAAAGATACATCCTTTTCAAGGCATGCACACCATAATGTACCAGCCACGCTTGTAGACCTTACACAACAACGGAGAGGACATTGCAAGATAAGGAATTTCCAAATGGGTATAGATTTCTTATGAAAAGAACCTCAAAAAGGAGCTATAAAGAAATTTATCATAGTGGTGTTATGCAACAGAGTGATCTACTGAGGTGTCTTATAAATTGAGTGATAATGGATATTTGAGTTGGGATCATAACACTCCATACAGTAGAAAGAGTAAATGAAGGAGATTAAATATATTCAGGAGGATCCAGCAAGAAGGCATTATCAGGTGAGGACAGGTCTAAACTCACAGAGAATCATTAGCCAAGGTGGAGCATAGAGGGCAGATTCTAGCAGAGAAGAGAGGACAGACTCATATTGAAGTCAATATGAAGAGGGCTAAGAGAACTGAAAATTGATCTGCCAGATGACCCCACTATCCTCACTGTTGGGAATATATCCAAAAGAAATGAAGTCTGCATATGAGGAAGGGATCTGTTACATTTACAGCAAAACAACCTATAATGGAAAGACACGAAAACAACCCAGATGCTCATCCTAAGAGGAGAAGATAAAGAAACCATGGTACATCTACTGTATGGAGTGATGAGCCATTAAAAAGAATGAAATTTCACCATTGCAACCAAATGGTCCTGATTAGAGACCATTTTGCTCAGTGAAAGAACTCAATCCCAAAAGCACAAATATCATGTGTTCTCGCTGATATAAAGAACCCTTCATGCAGAATATGAGATCAATAGCCCTTTCAATTCTGCTTTTGCTGCATCTCATGGATTTTAATATATATTGTTTTTATTTTCATTTCTTTAAAAATTTCTTTTATTAATTTCTTCACTGACTCACAGTAGTATCATTTTTTCAAGGTTTTTTTTAAATTTTCTTTTTCATTTATTCAGTGATGCAATCATTCAGTAGTATGTCATTTCATGTTGTTATAAATTTCCTATTTTTCCTCTGGTTATTGATTTTATGGCTTTTCATTTAAAGGGATATGCAGTAACTGTGTAGCAGAGATGATTTTTTCAGATGTAAAGATAAAATGCAGTATACATGTCTACTTGCAAATCAAAGATGGATACCAATGAAACTGTTAAATATCTTGATATAGGATGTTAGACTCTCTGCTATTGTCTATACCTACAACGTCAAAATACCCTTAAATAGCGGAATGACAGACTATTTTTGAAAGACTATCCTAATGTAATGACATGAGGAAGGAGGTTTGGGAAGGGATGAAGGGAAATCCCGGAGCCTAGGGAACTGAATCATAAAATAATAGAAAATAAAAGAAAGAGAAAAAACCAAATGGCCAAACATTTAAAAACAAAAAGCTTTAATATATTCAAGGATAGGAAAAAGAGGAGGAGGAAGAATAGAAGGACAAGGAGATGGAAACATAGGGAGCAGGAAGAGGAAAAGAAAGAAGTAATAGCTGATATGAGCTGCTTGAAATTTCCAGAATTGGAGCAAAGCCATAGGCAAATTTTAATTGTTCAAATGAAAGATGCATCATTTAGTAAATACCATAAACATGCTGCTTCTTGTAAGGTTATTATAGGGAGACAGAAGCTCGTGTGTTTCTTCTTTCTTTAGAGTGAATGTTGGAAGTTTAAAAATACACAGAAAGTTTGGTTACTGAAAGAAAAAATGAGAAGTTTCATTTTTGTTGGACTGATTTTTATACTCAATATCCATTCTCCATTTTCCCATTTAACATCGTCAGGCAATCATGCACAAAAATGACTACGGTATCTAACCCTTTGCACCTTCACTGTGTAATAAGCACATATATACATGTGTGGATTGTATGTGTGTTTGTGTGCGAGAGAGAGTGAGCAAGAGAGACTGTTTAAGACAGCAGCCTATGTGACAATAATACCTGAGCTGTTTGAGTCAACCTTCGTCATCAGCTATGGATTTGAACAATCTCTACTGAACTTAAGTCTCTTCATCAGATAGAATTATTTCAACTCCTTCTGTTTTTCACGACCCAAAGATTTTAAATTCTGTCTCTGAAAGATTTCTCAAATTATTGCACTCCTTTTATTTCCATATTCAATAGACAAAATCTTTCTAAATTTTTTTTTTTACTATTTGGGACAATTTCGTAAAAAGGCAGCGAAGAAATGGAGTGCAAAGAGAAATAATGAAGAACAAGATTAAAGTATGCAGCTCATTCATCTCACAAATGTCACAATGTGCCTGTGGGTTTATTCTAGGAACAGTAGGTTGGGAAAAGTAGAGTAAACATACTTAATTCTGCAGTGTTGACACTGAGTAGGAGCCAGGGTGCTCAGCTATTCCAAATAGCAGGCCACACATGCGTGCCGTGAGAACTGGATGCCAAGGTTAAAACTTGAAAAACATTTCATACAAAATTCAGAAATTCAGTCTCTTTAAAAAGTCAAGAGAGCTGGCATATACATCTTTCATTTTTGTGTGGCAACAATTTTCTGGCAGTAAATAGAAGCTGCTTTCTTTGGAGAAAGCATGTTCATTTTATCTCTACATTTTCATGAATTGGTATAACACTTCTTAGTCTTACAGGCTATAGAACTTCTATCTTATGACTTAATCCAAGAGAATGCAGTTTGATGTAGCCCTGTGCTCTTGTTCTTTACCCTAATGTCAAAGGATGCATAGTCCCAGGATGGATATACACTTTGGAAGATATCTTCATGTGCCTAACAATCTTATTTTGATAAAATCTTGACTTTTCCACTGGAGAATAAAGCTTTCCATAATAACAATGTGCTTTTTAAAATTTTTTTTCATTTTTTTTATTGGAAAGTCAGATATACAGAGAGGAGGAGGGAGAGAAAAGATTTTCCATCGGTTGATTTATTCCCCAATAGCCACAATAGCCAGAGCTGCACTGATCTGAAGCCAGGACTTGGAGTCGCTTCTGGGTCTCCCAAGTGGTTTCAGGATCCCGGGGCTTTGGGCTGTCATCCACTGCTTCCCTAGGCCACAGGCAGGGAGCTGGATGGGAAGCAGGGCCACCGGGTTAGAATCGCACCCATATGGGATCCTGGTGCATGCAAGGCGAGGACTTCAGTCACTAGGCTGCCATGCCAGGTCAGTGGTGTGCTTTTGATGGTGCTGAAGTCATTTGCGGTTGAAGGATTAATTGGAAGATTCAGACTTGATTAATTCAGGGCATTTTAAATCCCCTCCTTAGCATTCCTTTGATAATTTTCTGGGGGTGAGGGATTTGTAGCCAAAGCGTATTATATAGCCATCGAATATTTGTTGAGACTGTTAAAATCACCTCTTTTCTTTCATTACATTTGGTCCTTGATGTGGCAAGGATGTTTAAGAAACTAAGAATGCCAGGATCCCCTACTATGTAGAATCTGTAGTAAAATACAACACAAGGGAAGCAAAGTCAGCTGAAGGATAGAGGGCTAAGGAAGGCAGGAGGAGAGCAGACAGCCCTGCTCTGCTCTCTGAACATGGACTAGGTCTTCTTGTCAAACTAAACCTTCCCCTTGCATTGCATTAACCATATTAGATGACACAAAGGCCAAAACCTGCCATTCATTTTGTATCATTAATTACTGTGTAATATGTATTCATGAAGTTTCTTGTCTAATAAGTATTCGTAATTAAAGAAGAGATTTCTAGAGTCCAAAATAACCAAAG
Organism: Ochotona curzoniae; assembly: GCF_017591425.1. Classification (NCBI taxonomy): domain Eukaryota; kingdom Metazoa; phylum Chordata; class Mammalia; order Lagomorpha; family Ochotonidae; genus Ochotona; species Ochotona curzoniae. The sequence continues at coordinate 11,465,468 of NW_024464918.1, forward strand.
TGCAAAATCTTACACTGTAATTTACTATAATCTGTTTAACTTGTTATTATAAATTGATTTCCCTGTTGTGATACCAAAGCAAAGTATGTCTTAACAAAGCTAAACAGATTATCTTAGAGTGCAGTTAAACCTGTTTCATATTCTAAAGTTTAAGTGACAAAGCTGGACTCTGGTATAATGTAAGGCAGTCAACATTTGGTAAGGATAAAAGCTGTAGAAAATCTGATTAAAGGAGGCTTTTAAAACATCCATATTAAAACTTTGAAGGGAATGAACAAGTGACAAAAGAAAATGAGTTCAAGGAGTATAAGCCTTGGATAAAAGGATTGTGACTAGGTGTTTATGAATATGAAAGAATAACATTATTTCTTCTTAGGGAGTATGCGCAATAAAGAGATCACTAGTCTTTCAAAAGTTCCCATGATATCATGAGAATTTAGGGTTGCAGATTCTGTATTTCCATTGAGAATATAAGAGAATCCTAATTTAGAAGGGACAAGATTCACTGTCTAAGTTGAAATTAGATGCTTGACAACAGGCCTAGGAATTGTCGAGAAACAAACATGACTAATTGATGAATCCAGCCAGTGCAACACTTAAATCCTTGTAGGTTTTAAGTTATTTAATTCTTTTTTTTTCTTTAAGTATATGTTTATTGACTTATTTGAAAGAAAGTGTTTCAGAGAGATAGAGGAGAGACAGAGAGTGTGAGATCTGCCGTCCTTGGGGTCACCCTACAAATGGCCCCAACACCCAGGGCTGGACAGGCCAAAGGTGGAGCTTACATGCATCTTCTGCTTTTCCCAGACTTGTCAGAGGGCGCTGGATCAGAAGCAGAGCTTCAACTGGCACCCATATGGGATGTCCTTTACAAAGGTGGAAACTAGACCAACATATTGGTCCAAATAATAAACTTTTTACTTACATATTTTCAAAAAAAGATTGACCAGGGTCAATTGCATTTCTACACACAAGGAAAAATTAAAAATAAATAATAAATTTAAGTGCTAATCAAAACTGTAACTTTCTAAATGTATTTTTGTTTGTTTTTAATGTTACTTGGTTATTAACCTAAAGAGACAAGATTCCATGTATTTCATAGATCCAATTCAATTTCCCCTCTTTAAAATAATACATGGGATGAAAACTTTGAAATACAGAACATAGAGATGTTTAGACTAATGGTGACAACTTGAACTTTTGTTGATCAGTTTGAAAGTCGGAGGAGGGGAAGAGACAGAGTTAATGAGATCTTTGTTTCTCTGTTTCATATGTCCAATAATCACAAGGGCTAGCAATGAGACAGATGGAAGTGAGCAACGAGGAGCTTCTTGCAGCTCTCCCACGTGGGTGGCAGGGACCCAAGCATTGGTATCGCCTTGTGCTACTTTGCCCAGGCCATTAGCAGGGTGCTGGGTGAGCAGTGTCGATGCCAACATACAACCAAGCACTCATATTCCATGTCACATCACAGACTGCCCATTGCAGTGCCACAATGCCAGCCCCAGAAACCTGATTTCTAAGACAGAAAAAAAAAATCAGGAAAATTGGAATTAAAATATTTTCGCCATCAAACATTATGATAAGAGGATGAAAAGACAAGTTGACAGAAGATATTTGGAAGCCATGTATTGGACTATTATGTAGACTAGAGTAAAAATTCTTTGGAATCGATAGTTAAAAATAGGAAATGGAAAAAGATCTATGAAGAGACATTTCACAGTGAATTTTACACTAATATCAAATAACCACATGTAAAAATACCCAGGGTCAGTTTGTCTTTAGAATAATGTAATTTAAGAATACAATGAGGTGCCCGACACAATAGCCTAGTAGTTAAATATCTTGCCTTGTGTGCGCCCTAGGATCCCATATGGCCGCCGGTTCTAAACCTGGCAGCTCTACTTCCCATCCAGTTCCCCACTTGTGGTCTGGAAAGCAATCGAGAGCAGGCCAAAGCCTTGGCACCCTGCACCCACTTGGAAAACCCAGAAGAAGCTCCTGGCTCCTGGCTTTGGATTGACTCAGCTCCATCCACTGCAGCCGCTTGGGCAGTGAACCATCGAACGGAAGATCTTCCTCCCTGTCTCTCCTCCTCTCTGTTTATCTGACTTTGCAATTAATAAATAAATTAATAAATTTAAAAGAACACAATGAGATTCTACTAAAAAATTCAAACACAAAAAATAAATTGTACTGACAATATCAAACTCTGGATAGGATGCAAAGAACATAGATGCTCTATATTATTGCTAATTAGATTGCAAAATAGGACAACCATCCTGGAAACTTTTATAAAACCTAAGGATATGTGTGTGTGGAAAAGACACCCTCAATAGGTAATCGTTAAAGAAGCCATGGTGCATAAATGACTTGGAACACATTTCAGCAGTTACAATCAAGTTTCGAAATCTATGTGAATCTCAAGGGCATAAGGAAGAGAAAAAGCACACAGCTCAGAAGATCCAATATTCTTATGGCTTTATTTATATAACATTTTCAGAATTATGAAATTATATAGGGGAACACATTACCTATGGTTGTAGTTTGGGAATGGTAGAGAGAAATTAGGTTTGACAATAAAATGATAGTACCCAAAATTTATTTTTTGTGATGAAACAGGTTTGTATTTTGTATATGCTTCTGATTATAAAGATTTTACATAAATATTTTAAAAATAAATAAAAGGACATGGGACTGTGCATGTTCATTATGTCAAACCCAAATTCTTGGTTTTAACATTGTACGTAATTATTTAAGACATATTCACTGGGAAAGGCACGTGGAACTTTGCTGTGTTATGTTTCAGCATTTTGGTGAATCCGTTTATCTCAAGAAAAATATGTTAAGATAATTAATGTACATATGAGGAAATGAAGCATTTTAAATATAGGTTGAAAACTTTGTGCAGAGTGATGTTATTACCTGCACAACTAAGGAGCCCTAGGATGTTTTCTTTTCTTCAATATTTCTTTATTTTTATTGGAAAGTCGGATATACGGAGAGACAGAGAGAAAGATCTTCTGTCTGCTGGTTCATGCCCCAAGTTACCATGATGGCCAGAGCTGAGCTAATCCGAAGCCAGTAGCCAGGAACCTCTTCTGGGTCTCTCCTGAGGGTGCAGGGCCCCAAGGCTTTGGGATGTCCTCTACTGCTCTCTCAGGCTGCAAGCAGGGAGATGGATGGGAAGTGAGCAGTCAGGACATGGACTGATGCCAATGCGGGATCCTGACATGTGCAAGGCGAGGACTTCAGTTGCTAGGCTACTGTACCAGGCCCAGTGACCTTACTTTTACTATGGCATCTATAATGCACGCTGGTTTGGTGGTCAAACTAGAATGCCTTTGGGAGAAAGAAGTAATATTAATCATATGTGAAAATATTAAAGCAAGAAATTGACATGCCCATGAACATTCCTGGCCATAGACAGATTAATCTCAGTATTAACCAAATTGCAAATAATTGGATACAAAAAGTACTGATCAGGATTGTTGGTAGATCTATTAAAAAACACATTTCTTCATTTTGGCGTACCCTGCTCTCTCAACACACTTGTCTCCTAACTGAAAATGGCAGGAAGCCTAAGTTTTTCTGCCTTCCTGTGTTCACTGGGTAGAGACATGTGAAGTCGGCACAGAGAGTAAGCCTGATTCTCAGGGGATTAAATAGCTCACTAGTGCCCGTTTACTAAAGTAAACCTTCCACTAAGTGCTCTTCTACTAAGATTTGGCAAGCCAACTCCTGCACATCTTTCCCAGGGCCCCAGTGGAATGGCTCCTCCGCGGCCCGCAGTGCTAGCCCTCGCTAACACGCGCTACGTTGATCTTCTCTCTTCCCAGTTGAACACGTCTTCTCTTAAAACCATGTTTCGTTGAATCACATCCCACATAAATTAATTGCAACAAATCCCTTGTCTTAAGATTTGCTTTCTTCTCACTACAACTTCATATATATGATGTCTGTTATTTTCTATTGATATTAGCATGACATAATTTGTTGGATTAGAAAAAAGCATATGTAGACTGGAAATATAAATTAGGGTATTCATTAGGGTTCTTATTGTAAAAATGTCTTAAGTCACTTTTTAGTAAAGTCTGTATTTTTAATATTTCTTTTATGAGGGGATATTAGAACTGTCTCATTAATTTTCACTACCGATTTAATCCACTCCCCGTTCCTCCAAGCTTCAAAAAGACGTCTGTTCAGAGACAGAGCTCTCTCAGGATGGCCACCGATGGCTGTGACCGTGTCTAATGCCTTAGGGTTGATGCCTCCGTAGCTGGGATTGTGTTTCTGGTCTTGCTTCTGTCCTTACTGTTTCTTCCCCAAGGCAGGGATTTCTCTTTCAGAGGGTGCCTCTCTCTGTGCTGCACCGTCTCAGGGACCCTACACAGTGTAAGATAGAGCTCAAGGTGGGCCAAGCCCTGGCTTTTACCTTTTGATTTACTTGCAACTTAATAGTAGCCTGTGCATTTAGGCTATATTGTGTTGATGGGGGAGGGAGGGAGGGAGGCAGGGTGTGGTTTTTGTTTGTTTAGACGCGTTTTCATGTTTAGGGAAAAACAGACTGTAAGTAAACTAGCCAACATAGTCTATGAACCGAAATGCCCTTTTAGAAATTTTGCAGTTTTGCTTTGAGAATCTTAAACTTCTGTCTGAGGCAGGCAGCATTGTGTTGCGTTGGGTTAAGCAGCCACCTGTGAGGTTGGCACTCTGTTCAGGGCACTGCTTCAGCTCTCTCCCAGTATATCTGGCCCTGGTGCTTCCACCCCCTGCAACTATGTCAGAGACCTAACAGAGTTCCGGGCTCCTGGCTGACCCAGTACCAGCTGTTGGGGGCATTTGGTGAATGAACCACCAAATGGGAGATTAACTACTTTCTCTGTTACTCTTTTGGTCATTCTGCCCTTCAAACAAACAAACTATATATATATAGTTTGTGTGTGTATATATATATATATACACACATATGTAATAACACGAATATATTTAAATATATTTAAATAACATGAATATATTTTAAATTTATTTTTAAAATAACATGAATTTTTCCTGTGGTCAATTTAAGATAGCAGTTGATGAGATAATATCTCCGATGACATAAAATCAGACACCTCTGAATACCAAAAATGAATACAGTGGCAATACTAACTTCTCAAAATTCTAGCTTTGTTTTTTCTTTTGATTCTTAGAGGGAAATTGAGAATAAAAGAAGTCTGGGAGAGCTTGAAGAGCTCTCCGTTTGCCAGCTCTGTGATGCAGAAAAGATGCTTAACTTCCCAAGTTTTCTGTGCATCACAAATCTTAACTAAGCCACAGCAATCCTTAGAACAATCCTAGTACCTGGTAAGTGTATAGTTATTTTATGAAAATCAGAAGTAAGCTGTGAGACTATATTAAAGCAAGAATTTTAGTAAATTGTTCCCAATGTAATTAGCTTTGTGGCTTTCTACCTGTGGTTTCTTTTGTCTCCTTGTGATTCTTGCTGCATCCCAGAGGGCTCTAGGGGAACAGTCAGTTCTTTGTTCAGGTGAATGTGTTTGAGGAGGACCTCTCAGCGGATTTCAACAGAACGAAGTAGTATGTAGACTCCGAGATGCATATAACAAAGGAAGCACTTTATTGCTTGATGGAAAAGGAAATGAAATGTGTTTATTATTATTTTTTTTAAAAGTTTAACACATTTTGTAACAGCGCTATGGAAAAGAACTAGCTTTTAAGGCTTTTCAAGTTAAGCCTGCCAGGTCAAATATTGTTAGAGCTCCTCCTAATGGAGGTTACTGATGAAGGCGGGACAGGTTTGTCGGTAAATTCCCCTAATGTCTAAATATTACATTGTGAAAACATCACGCTTCCTGTTGCAGTTAGTGAAATGGTTCAGATAATGCAAACATTTCTTCTGTAATACTAGGAAAAAGAGTTACAGTTCCTGTGCTGTGGGGGAAATTGCCCATTATTTTTCTGGATATAGAAACACAATTGCTTTTGATGTAAAAAGAGCTGACATAATTGAATGTCATCTTAAGGTAATCATAAGCATGTTTCTCAACTAAGTCATCCCACAGTGGTTACTACAAAAAAAAATTCTTTGAATAGTCAAAAGGAAAAATCTGTATTCAGGAAGCAATCAAATTACATTTACACTGTGAATACTTATTAAATTCTGTGCAGAGCTTATAATAAAACTCTAGCATTTTCTGCTTTAGTGTAGTGTGCATGCTTCTACTTGTTACTTCCATATGAAGGGCAAATATAATCATAATTTAAGTTGTTGATCTATTTCCTTTCTTGAAAAACACCAGGGATGGTATTTACAATGAGCAAAATGAAATGGCTGGATTTTCATCTTCATAGTTAATGATTACTTGGCCTTTTAATTTTTGTATTTTTTTCCCTTTTTAATAAAGAACCATGTTGAATATTTTGTAAAATAAATTGGTTGAGGAAAATAGAAAGGAGGGTTAATCATAGTCTTGGGAAATATTGTTAAGTGATTACTCCTGTCAGATTGGTGCATAAGAACATTATGAGGATGACAATTATATTGTATATGAAGAAGAGTTTTACCCAATATGTATTACAAGTTATTGGCTTACTTTTCTGATAGGCAAGGGAGAAATATGTTTTTCTGAGTACAGAAATGAAAAGTAACACTGTAACTTAAGATCAAGGACATTGGGAGAGAAATCTGTGCAGCATGTGTACATCCATTTACCTGCATTTCACCTTGGAAAGGAGTTCTGATTGTTTCTAATTGAGAATTAGATTTTCTTAAGGAGAAAACACCTACCCATATAAAAAAAGGAGACAGTCAATCCATTTCCCCATTCTTGGTCCTAAATTACTAATACTAGATTTTTAGGTGTCTATTTGTTCATTTGAAATACACAAATAATCTCCATGAGAAATTAATGGATTTGTTGCTCCTCTTTCCTTTTAAAGAACATGCATCGATTACAAATTGGTTACTCTCCCCCCATTAAATGGTTTGATTGAGACTGGTATAATCAAGTATTTTGTAAAGCCATCCTTTATTTCGGAATTATTAAAAAAAATATTCCTCCCTTGTACAATGCAGAATGCAGTAATATCCCTACGTATTAGTAAATGTATTGTTGGTATCTAACTTCTTGATGTCACACAATAAATGTTATATAAACATTTTTAAATAAGTGGGCAGATGGATGAATGTGTTCAAGTTAGGCATGCACCGTTTATACTCTTCAACAAGGCATGACTGGGAGAATAAGAAAGGCCTACTTTCTTTAGTCCCTGATTACTAGGAAATAAATTCTCTCATATTGTACTTCTTGAATTATTCATACTTTTTCCCAGGAAACACAAAGATTCAGTTTTAAGTCTTTTGAATATTATATATAGTGCTTAATCCATTGTCATACACTTGGTAAGTCAACAAGAAATACAATAAAGTTAAGTTGCATTGAGTTAAAATTGGACTTGTATTCTACGAGTTTCAAACGATACATAATAGAATGCTCATAACATCTTTCATATTTGTTAAGGAAATATGCAATAAATTCACAGATTTTTGGATGCTGTGGTAGTGATACATTGTTCAAAAGATGTGTAAAATTTCATGACATACAATTCTCAAATTGATTGCAAATTATGTGAAAAAAAGGAAATTATAGATTGGCTTAAAGAGAAGGTTACACTTTAACAATGCTGATGTAAAATTCAGTCACAATTTAGATTTAATTTTGTAATTTGCCTTTTTTGTTTTCATCAACTATCATAAGAACTTATTTTTTTTTTAATTTAAAAGAAAGTGATACAGAGAGACAGAGTCAGCAGGAGAGGAAGAAAGAGAGAGATTCTCCATCCACTGGTTTACTCCGCAGTTGACTGTAGTGGCAGGAGTTGGAGCAGGCTAAAGCCAGTGGCTATCAATAGGCATTCCAACATGCACTGATACGGGATTTAAGAGATTGTGGGTTAAGTGTCTTCCTCGTAACAAAGGCCTCTATTTCCATCAATATTCAGCCATCTTATAGGTTGTATTTAATTCTTTAAGGAATCATAAATAAGGAAAAAATAAAAATTGACATCAAAATCAGTTGTTGTTGAAGTCAGTACCAACTTGACTCATGTGATAGTGTTATAACTGGAGATGCTGATTTCATGCAAGGAGGAGCACTTCACTGTGAGGCTTAGCAATAAAGACAGGTGTCTCCTTAATCATTCGTTTAGATGAAACTCACGTCTGAATGTGCTTAATCTAAACTGGAATAAGAAAAACAGTGAGAAACATACAACTAATAATGCATTAACTCTAATACTCAATATTTTTATTGAGCTCTAGAAAGTCACATAACCAGTTTGCTCACTGACTCCGTTCACATGCAGTTTTAAAAACCAAAATATGTTTCTTGGATCATATAGATGGGATGTTCTTATAATCATGATAAAGATTGCAGATCCTGCTCTTACTGGTGAAACAATGTAAAACAATATAATTATAGATGATTGTTATGGAGTAGTATCAGTTGTGTTAGACAATCTAGCCTATGGTATTTTGGAATATTGCTTTATCACCAGCAGTAACACCACACAGTAACTATTTTACCACTGAGTTTTTGCAGATAAAAAAAAAAGCTGATTCATAGGAAGGCCTCAATAGCTTTATAGGATAATGCCGTTACTAAGTATTCAAGTTGAGTTTTAAGACATTGGCAGTCCATTTGCAGAATATTCAAAGTTATTCTGATATAGTTAAAGAATGCAGAGATTGAGGTCTGGTAGTTCTGATCCTAGTAATTTTGAATTTTTAACCATGTCCCTCAATTTCATCTTAGAGGCACTAATGTATTATTTATAACACAGTGTAGTGCTTGAAACTACAGACTCTGCAGCTTGACTGGAGTTGGTCCTAAATTCTGCAGCATACTAGCTGTAACACTTGAACAAGTTAACTAACATTTCTAGCTTGGTTTTGCCATAATAACTCTCATGGCTCAAGCTATTCCAATAATTAATTTACCTATTTGAGACTGTTAAATATAAGCATTTCACAAATTTTTGCTGAATGTAATAACATTATGCGAATAAAATCCATTTAAATAGTGACCACTTTACTATCAAGAAACAAAATAGAAAACAGAAAATATATTATCTCTAATAATAACTTAGTGCCTCTATTCTCTTACCAGTCTCGTGCTTTACAGTAAACTAGTTTTAATGACTTTAAAATTCCAATCCACTTCCCAGTGCTTGGCCTGACTGCTTGCTACTGATGCCTGGACATTGTCTTCTGTGTATCATTTCCCTGATTCCTTATTACTCTTTGTCACCATCATCATAGTCATTATTATCAGTATATTTTTTTCAAAATCAGTTTTTAAATTTTTAAAAATAAGTGAGACTTTGTTTATTCTGGGCAGTGTGAATTCAACATGGTTGTCGTCATTCTGTATACCTGTGACAACCTATGCTGACCCCAGTCAGGGCACTTAGCACCAGTTGCTGTGGCAGTTGATTTTCCATTTGCCTGTATGTTGCTTCTCTTCAGGTAGGCTTGGCAACTCTTCAGTCCCTCTAGGTCCTATCATAGCACCTCCCACGGAATGCCTTTGCGGTGCATACACTGAATACATGGAATGCTGCTTTTTCAGTTGACTGAAAAGAATCCCAGCTCAGAGGTTTCAAAAAAAAAATGATACATGACATGATTTATTAGATCAATAAAAGAAGAGAAATATAGTCAGTTTTCTTAAAAGTATGTATCTAATTTCATCTGATTTCTGAGGTTATGGCTTTCTAAATTAAAAATCGATTGTTTTTATCTACTTGAAAGAATGAATCAGCACATGAACACTCTCACACACGTGCACACACACACACACACACACACATCCTTTAGTTCACTTCCCAAACACCCACAGTAGTCAAGGCTGGCCAGGTTGAAGGTATCCTCATGACTGGTGTGGACCCAAGTACTTGAGCTATTATTTGCTGTCTCCCAGTGTGGAAGCAGAGCAGAGCATCAGGACTGAAAAACCACTCTCCAGTAGGGAATGCTGGTGTCCTAAGCTGTTTACTACCCTAGTGAATCACAGCTCCTGCCCCTCTCTTTACAATGTTCACTGAAGAAAAGTACTTCTATCATTGAAAAATAGATATAAATGAGTTGATTAGTCCATTTTCTTTCTTTTTGAGTATAAGACATTATTACTGCAATCTCTGTTCTTTTAAATTCAATCCATGGGATCCACAAATTCTTCTCTGTCTTTATTATTATTATTATTATTATTATTGTAAAGCTCTATATTTTGTTATTGGAAAGGTAGATCAAATTACGATGAGAAGGAGAGATGCTCCATCCACTGGTTCACTCCCCAAATGGCTGCAATGGCCACAGCTGAACCAATTCGAAGCCAGGAGCTGGGAGCTTCTTCCAGGAGCCACATGTAGGCGCAGGGTCCCAAGGCTTTTGGCCATCCTCCATTCCCTTCCCAGGCTCAAACAGGAAGCTGCATGGGAAATGAAGCAGTCAGGACACTAATTAGTGCCCATACGGGATCCTGGTCCTTTCAAGGTGACGATTTAGCCACTGAGTCATCGTGCCAGGACACCAAGATTCTAACATACAGCAAATGAAACATAGATATATGGATATAAGTGGATTATGTGGAAAAGGAATAGAGTGAATAGGCTTTTAAAAGATACGTGGTATTATTTTTTCATAAGTTTGCTTAGAATTAATGAAAAATTTATTGTGACAGTCATAGATGTTGAGCTATTTGTTGTAACCTAAATATACAGTCTATTTATTGTACCTGTCTAAAAACATATATCTCACAGTGTGGAAGCTATAGCGCTTGTGTGTTTCAGAAGGGCATTTAGCAGGGCTCCTAGAAATATTGGAGAAGTATACAAACAGTTCATTGCAAATAGTGAAATATAGTAGAATAGTGGGCTCCTGGCTCCTGGATGATCTTTCTGTGTCTCTCCTTCTCTCTTTAAACCGGAAAATGTGCCTTTCTAACTAGAATAAATAAATCTTTAAAAAAAAGATAGAAAATCATTTTTTGGCATTAGGTTAAAAGATGAAGAAAGCACTTGGGAAACTTGTGCCCCACGTTAAAGTGCCTGGTTCTTAGTACAGCTTGTACTCCCAATTTTCTTCCAATATTCATGCACATCCTGGAAGACTTTAGGTGATGGCTTAATTACTCAGGTCCCTGCAATGCATGTGGGAAATCTGCGTTGAGTTCCTTGCTTTTGGCACTGACCTGGGCCAGCCATTGTCCATTATATCACGTCTATAACAAAGAACTCTTATAATTTACTCACCTTAATGACTAGCTGGTTATAGAAAAAATGGCCCTGTCCATTGAGGGCACCATATCAATAAACTCTAATTTTAGTTTTAAAATTGATGCTGTGCTGATATATTTTTTAACAATGATGTTTTTCAAAAGTAGTATGTGTTGTAGTTGAGCAGAAAGCTAGGAAGTTATAAACATCGCCACCACTGAGAAATATATTGCTGTGAATGTGGGTTAAAAGAATACATTAAAGAAAACAATTTCCTGGAAGCTCAAAAACTTTTCTTCTCAGTTCATGTCTTAAGAAATATCACCACATATGTTTTTATGTTAACTCTATTCAATAAATATTTGTTCTTTTTTACTGCCTTGATTGTTTTAATAATAGATTTAAATGCTGTAAATCTCAGTTTTCCCACATTCTGAAAACCATTTTTTCCTAAACTGTCATTTTGTTAGTTTCCCCTTATTCCCTTTCTATGAACAACTTCCAATTTTGTTCTATTAATTCCCTGATAATTCAGTCTGACAACTCAATTTTCCTTTAAGGAAAATGGAGAAATTACATGATTGTGTCCATTGATTTCTGGGAAGTGTTTCAAAAATGATTTATGATGTTATGATAAAATGCTCTTTCAAAAATGTTGTTACCCATAATGGAATCTGGAGCACCAGAATAAGAATGGAAATATATGAAAATTTGTTGAGAACATGAGAAATGAGAAAAATCAACATTTAAATTCAGATAAAAGCAGCAGCTTATCTCCAGATGCAAATTTGAGTCTAGACCATTCATCATTAAACCTGGCAAAAATAGAGACTAATTAAGCAAGACAAGGAAGTATACCAACAATAATGAAGACAAAATTCTAGTAAATAAATTGCTGTTAAACATAATTAAAGGAGTAACCATTTTATTTTGAATATTGTATTTGAATAATCTATTTGAATATTCATATCTGATAAAGCTGCATATTATTATATGAATGCGTGTATCCAAAGTTTATGCATTCACATGAAATATGCTGTAAACCTATGCTAAAAATGTCCCATTATGTTAGGTGAAACTATATCTATATTTATAGAAAAATATAGATAGATTGATTTATATGCAGTTCAGGAGATAAGTAAGAGGATTTGAGTTAGTATGAGATATTTGCCATCTTTTTAAATGAAAATATGTGCAATACTATAATTTTACACTTATACAATGTATGAAGGCATTCAAATAGATTTAAAAGTTTATAATACAGATACTTTATAAAGCTAACATTGTTAGACTTTTCTTAGACATTGTTCAAAGAAAAAGCAAAAAACCTAGGAAAGTACTAAACTATAGCATCTTTTGTGTAGTCACCCCAGATTAAAACAAGCATTGTGCTTGCATTTTGTATAGATTACATTTTTTAGCTAAATAAGTGCTCATTGCTTTCATGTGTGATACTTTTGAATATTACCTTCAGTTTCCAAGTAAATTAAATCAACATTTTACATAATTAGATAAACGTAGTTGATCATTACTAGGTCATGCCTTAAGTCACTCTATGTCTATAATCTTTTGAATGTTGACCAGTTTAGTGGAGAGTAGCTTATCATTTCATTTTAAAATAAACTTACCCTGATCAATAATGATATCCAGTAACATGAAACAACCAATATGTAGCACTTCGCATAAGCATAAGGCACACATGTTTTGGCGCACATAGTTCTGTTTTGTCTTGTATTCATCAACTGCAATGAAAAGTCTCCAATTTTCCAAATTTCTGATCACTTGTATTGAGGAGATAGTTCCATATTTGCTGTTTCAATATGAGTAGAAGGTATCATTGCTCTATTGTTTCACAAAATAACTTAAAACTAGTTCTGTAAAAATAAAATGTCAACAGTTATAATTTGTTTTTTATGACAATTGAATTAAGCTATATCAGATGTAGAAGTTTCTGATTATTTCTTTGTATTTCATAGCTTTTTCTGAGTTCTGTGCTACCTTATCGGTGGTTAAATTAATAAAGCAAATTTGTTGGTAAACTGTCAGCTCATTTTAAATCTAAAATATCTTTAATTGGATCTCACTCTAGGATTGCAAGTGCACATTAACTTCTAGATTTGCAGTAATTATTTTAAACATATTGTTACTCATCGGTTATTTTTATTTATGTTTTGTCTTTCCCTGGTTTATGGTTCATGCTGTCAGTCTGATGATTCAGTTGGGTGACCATAACATATCTTTATATATCTTACTTTGAATAGATTTTTGTTGACTTTACATGGTAGTCAAGGTGCTATTAACATAGGCATGACGCTGCTTTTCTTATTTAAATTTCCTTGATTTGTAAGTCTTTTGAGATTTTAAAAACCATGAGTCAATGATGAAATTCATTGAGCAGGTGCTTTTTTTCTTTTTATTTCTATAGTCTTCTAGTGTGGTAATTATTTTATTGTGTCACTATTCTTGGAATAATTCCAGTAATTAAATATGGCCAGTGACTTTTTTTATTCTTGGTCTATCTATGTACAGATGTGCATAAGTTTATACGCACGTAAAAAGTTAAGTTGTTTGGTCATACTGGTTATCAGTATTGTCATGTGCAATGAACATTTTAATGCTTAGCAATAACCGTGTTTTTTCTTGTATAGTTTCTTTGCATGTTACGTCTTCATACTGCTTACTTCCTGTCATGTTAGTGATAAACTCCATTGCTGTTTTTATGTTATTTTACACTTGATTGTATTTTAAAAAGCCAGTTTTACTAGGTATGTCCATACTCTACATATGACAAGAGGAAATATTCTAACTGCTTCTGTGAGTCCTGAGGTTTATCTCCTTTCCTTCTGTAAAAAAGTGAGCACCCAAGGTCAAACACAGCGTATCTAATGTGTAGATGAAGCTTGAGCTCTAGCTTCCGATATCTAAATTAAAATCACACCGTCTTATGTAGCAATACTATTTTAGTTCCCAAAGTCAATACCATATCCAGAGGTATCCAGTTGGATTATATGAATCCCATATTATATCAAATTGAATATCAATGATTAAAATGTATAATATGTTTATATCTAGCCCTGATTTGACGTATGAGAATAAATAGAAATAGAATGAGCTTGATTCACTTGTATCTCATTATCTTACGTAAAACCCTACTGAAATATTGATGAAAAACTGACAAGCCTGTCACTACTAAAAAAAAAAACTAAACTAAACCAATAGTTCGGTCTTCAAATTTGAATTACTAAATTCTGACAAATTTTCCTTCCATCAGGAAATAAAACTTAAAGGCAGTTTCAGATAGCTATTAAGAGCTAAGGCTCTGGAGTAAGATTTACCTGGCTCAGACCCCAGGTACACTGTCTCGAAGCTGTGAGACATTAAGCAGGTAAATCAAATCATGCAAATCCTGTCACTTTTTCTCTGAACTGGAGATTGGAGATTCTATTACTGCCTTCCAGTGCTGCCACATGGACTTATGAACAGAAGATCTCTTTCTCTCATTCACACTGTCTCTCCCTGTTTCAAATGAATTTCTAAATAAATAAGTGAAACTTTTTTTTTTTTTACATAAGGGATATCTAACTTTAAAAGGGCCAATTAGGCAACTCCTGAAAGGAGCGGGGGGAAGCTAAGAAATTTTTATAAAAGTAACATAGCGTGAACTCTGACCCATCCTAAATACATAAGTGAATAAATGAAAAAATAATGGCAAGGTTATGAAATTTAGAACACTTCCTCTCCCAGATAGCCTGCCTCACCATATCAGTAAGTTTCAGACAGATAACAATAATTTAAAACAAGAGCTGTAAGTCACAGGCTGTGTTCAGGAAGGATTTTCCAGGGAAATTGAAAGGTACCAGCTGAGACAAGCACAATGACACCAGAAATGAGGTATCCCTATGCTACCTGAAACTAAAATAAGTGTTCCACACAGCCTGAACGCTATTCAGATGACTAGAAACTCACACTAAATATTTACTTATCTCAGTCTATACTCAGAACATAAACTGCAGTATCCAACAAAAGGGTGCTAAAAGGCAAGAAGACCTAAAACTAAAAATATTTGTGTCAGAAATTTTAGAACTATCAAAATTGGAATTTAAATTAACTATGATTATAAGCCGAGATGTGTAATGAATAAAATGGACAACCTGTAAGAGCACATTGATGGTTATTTAAACTACAAGTTCAAAGACAGTGAGGACTTTAGAGATACCATAGAGGAGAAAAAGAATGTTAATATAGAGCGCCAAGGCTGAGAACTGTCACATTTATTTTAATAAAATATTTAAGCAAGAAGACAGTCAACAAATCAACAATACACCATCTTGTGTACAATAAAATTGCTTTTCCAAAGTGGAGTATAAGTGAAGACTTTTCTCAGATAACAAAAACTGATGTAATTTATTTCTAATAGATCATCCAAGGAAAAATAGCCTTAAAAACCTTCAGAGGGCTCAACACGATGGCTTAGTGGCTAAAATCCTCAGCTTGCATTGCTGGGATCCTACATAGTCACCAGTTCATATCCCAGTTGCTCCACTTCCCTTCCAGCTCCCCGCTTGTGGCCTTGGAAAGTGACCGAGGAGGGTCCAGAGCACTGGGACCCTGTACCCATGTGGGAGACCAGGAGGAAGCTCCTGGCTTTATAACAGCCCAGCTCTAGCCATTGCAGCCACCTGGAGAGTAGATACAGCATCATTCTCTCTGTGTCTCCTTCTCGCTGTAAAATATGCCTTTCCAATAAACACAAATAAATCTTTAAAAACTATTCAGAGAAAAGGACGAGTTTACATAGCATAAAAATACACACACATACATTTAAAAAGGAAAGGCATTAGAGAACAAATAAATCATAGTAGAATATATGTTCAGTTTCTTTTTATTATTATCAGATACTTGTTCAAATAGTATTATCAGTGATGATATAGCTCATGAGTAGGTAAAATGAATGGCAGAGGTATTGTAAATAACCCTAAGGAAGAAGTAAAAAATATTCTGGTATCCTGTGTAATAATGTAATGTTATTAGAAAGGGGGCCTAAGCTAGACTTGAAGAAATAATTTAAATAATTTAAACAACAGAAAAAGGAATAACTAATATTTTGATAAGACAATCGTTGACTCATATAAAATACTCAGAGAATTTAGAAAAAGAGTGGAACACGTCCAAAAGAAGCAACTACTAAGTTAATTGAATAAAACAATTTCAGATATACTAGACATTAGGTAACCATGCTGAATCAATAATTACTTCAGAAGGAAATGTTCTAAATATATTACCTTACAAATTGTCAGAGTGGATATCAGAGAACAAAAGTCAACTATACATCGTCTATGATAAATCTATATAAAATACGAAGAAATAACTAGTGAAGGGGTGGAATATATGTACTACATGAAGATAGATTTCTAGAAAGCTGAATAGATTTATTCAGCTCAGGTGACTAAACCAGGGTTTAGCCAGTTAAGTTGCTACCTGCAATGCAGGCATCCCCTTTGAGCACTGGTTTGAGTTCCAGCTGCTTTTGCTTAGACACAGGCACCTATGGAAGACCCAAAAGAAGCTCCTGCGTGCTAAATTCAGAATGTTTGAGACATCACCTACTGCTTTCCCAGGGTGTGCACTAACATGAAGAATTCCAATGTAAGATTTGAGCTTCCCAACTGGTATCTTAACTTCTGTGTCAAATTCCTGCCTTCATGTCTTTAGAGAGTGCTAGGTAGGAGCGTATTTCTGTTGCATTCTTGATAGACTGCAGTGCTTTGCAAACATCACTTTTATCTGCCCTTGGAATCCCCCAAGGCCTCATAAATAACTTGTTTTATTGTGACTTTACTTATATATAAGGGTCTTGCATTAAACCTACAGTATCACTAAGTTATGCCTTCATTTAACCTTCAGTTTCTCCGATATATACCTTAATTATAATTGTGTTTCAAAGTGAAATGAGTATGTGCTGTTCTTAAATTTATAACTAGGAACCTTGTTTTCAATCAGTTATGAATCTCTCCGTTTTAAAATATGTGTTACTCCTTGTTTTGGATATTGCATCTTATTTTCTGTTGTTCAAAAAATTAATAAGAGATAATGGCAGAAGAAAGGGGAGGAGAGGAGAAAAGGGGAGAGGAGAGGAGAGGAGAGGAGAGGAGAGGAGAGGAGAGGAGAGGAGAGGAGAGGAGAGGAGAGGAGAGGAGAGGAGGAGGAGATGGGGAAATGGAGAAATAATGAAAGTTTTTAAATAATATTCTTTCAAACTTGAAGAGTTCATTTAAATTGAACATGATCCCCACTATGCCCTTGCAACTTATTTCCTTACTTAAGAGTCAGCTACACTTTTGAAAATACATTATTTTATTTTCCCCTTTGAGGTTAGCTTGTTACAGATAGAACAGCTCCATCACTGTGTTTGTAAGAAGATGGGTTTTTGAGCTGTACAGTAGTATAGATAGTAATGCATTGCATGATTGCATTTGATTTATATTTCGGTTCTCACTCTCTTGAGCCCTAGCTCCTCGTTCTTGTTTTGCTTTTTTTGAGACCACACTGCATCGGGCAGCGATTGCAGATTTTCATCAGTACCTCTCAAATTCCTACTTAGGTTGGTTTGCTACAGCAGCCCTTTCCCTAAGGAACACTGCTGTGATTCTTACAGTTATAGATAAAAGAGAAGCTAGAATCTGATCTCTATAGAAGCTCCCATGACTGACAAACTTGTGTTATTAAAATGTTTATTACAGTCATGTTGTCAAGTCTATATTTACCAAGATTTTCTGCCTTGTGTCATTTTAAGCAACACTTGCAAGTCTGAAATACTATTTTGCACCCATGTTCCTTTTTATTCTCAGATGCATATTTTCCTACATATGAAACAATTACACTTATGAATGAGTGTTTACTTTCTTATAATTATGAAATAAAACTATAATGTTGTGGGATTAAAATGAATTATTCTAAGTCATATAAAGTGAAGAACATGTTTAAAAACATCGAGTATAGTAATGACAACAATGTCTATAAATGCCACAATTGACTAAGCACATTCTAAGCCACAGGATTTTTCATTTAAATGATATCAATAATTGTTGAAATGTTGCTTTGTTCCCAGAATTATCTTAGCTTCCCTGTCCTTGCACTTTTCATTCTACTCAGTCACTATCTCTTGAACCAGTTTTCTCTCTCACCACTAGTCATGTTCAGATCTTCATTCATCATCTTGTGTCTTACTCTCTCACATTGTCTGCTTATATGTATTTTGTATTTCATTGTGTCTTCTTTAATTCAAAGCTGCGCATATCCCTTTCCTCATGTAAAGGTTAGTATAACCCTATTGTTCTCAGCTCAGCATACATATTTTTTTATCATGTAGTAATAGGTGTCTTATGCTTCATATTTTCTTTTGTCAACACAACACCTCCCATGCATGTTTGTCGAAGAGGAAAATTGTATTTCACAGTGTTTTCTTAGAACTGTCACCCACAGTGTTTCTCAAAAAACCACATACGTTACCCCAGCTACACCCATCACGGTTTCCTAATAACTGAATCTAAAGCAAATTACTTTTTATTAAAAGTGGTTGAGCTGAGACAATGCAGCAACTGTGCCCTAAAGAAAACCACAGGAATTCTTGTTCTGAGATCCCCTGGACTCTGTCCCTGTATTTCTGGTGAGCTGCTTACACAATTTCTCCTTTGATTATGATTTGGTTAGTAAGATACGTTCTTTCAATTTCTAAAGAGAGAGCCAAAGTTGAGTTTGATAACATATCCCCTCAGATATGTTCATCTGAGTAACTTCATCTCCTCACCTTTCCCACCGTGTGTCTGAGACTTGCTGAAATCTCTGTCGTTGACTAATCCGCCGTCATCTCATCTGTCTACAGACTCTTGGTTAGGTCTGGCTTCCCAGAAATCTTTTCCTTCCTGTAAGTATTTCCTTAATTTCTCTATCTCCCCTAGAACTCAACTATATTGTCTCTAGAAAGACTTCAAGTATTTCTACTCGGGTTCTATGTTTTCCAGTGGCTATACTTCTGTCGTGAAAGAAAGCATTCAGTTACTGTAGTGTACATGCCTCTCTTGTTTTTTTAAATTATAATGCTTAGCTCAATGCATATTATTTTGAAATAATAAATATTTGTTCAGTCACTAAAGTAAGAACAACACATGTATAATCATGCTCCAAATTGAACCTAGTTCAGGTCTGGGAAATCAATTGTTTACCACTTTAAACAAACAAAAACTGTAAGGAGGTCAGTGTTGGGTTGCTTGATTACCAGGGAAAGCTTGAGCAAAGACTTTGATTTTGTTTTGGTCCACTGGTTGACAGGGTCCAAGGCAGCGAGGCAGCAAAGTGATAAAGAACTCTTCCTCTCTGCTTCTCAAAATTTGTTTCTAAATGGGACTTGTGAAACCCACTGTATCATCTCATCCATGCATAGATAGGCTGCCAAGTAAGTTTTACCTTATGTGTCCATTCTGAATTTTCATGTGATAATGAAGTCTCATCTAGTCTTGGCATTAACGAGTATCATGATTGATCAGCAATGTCTGTCTGGGAAATAAGGGAGTATGGATAACAGAGGTTGTCAGGTATTGTCATTCAACCTCTGGCGTGAAACGTAATTCTCTAGTTTCCTTTTTAAACTAAATTATTCTAGACATTTTTCAGAGATATACACTAATTTGACCAAATGACCTATAGAGTGATGACTCAGGAATCTATATGAAAGTGATATATACTTTGAGAAACAAAATTGTTAAAATGCCATACCCCAATTTGCTTTGTAAATATGGAAATTAAGGGCTGGGAAGGGTACGAAAGGTGTGGACATGAATTCTTAGCAATCAATCATCATCAAACTGTTTCTGTTTAATTTCCTGGCCTAGAGCATTTAGCATACATATTCAAATTTAAATTACCTTTCCAAATGAAAGACTGAAAGTCTTCAGTTAATTAAGCTGCCGTTCTTAGGCCAAATGACTTTAATCTCTTTTATTGATTTTTAAAAATATTTATTTGTTTATTTGAAAGGCAGAGTTATGCAGAGCAGAGAGAGACTGAAAACCATTGCATCCCTTGGTTCACTCCCCAGATGGCTGCAGTAACTGGAGCTGGAACAGGCAGAATCCAGGAGCCAGAAATTCTTTCTGGGTCTCACACCTAGGTGGCAAGGGAGAAGCACATGAGTCGTCATTTTCTGCTTTCCCAGGATCATTAGAAGGAAGCTGGATCAGTAGTGAACAGCCAGGACTTGAACCTGTGGTCATATGAAAGCTAAATATTTAGAACACAGTGTGTAGATATTACATGCTATGTGATATTTCCATTGTAGCATTTTAGTTCAAGAATAACTTTTGAGTGGTTTAATTGACAAATCTCTTGAAAGAATCTGTAGAAGTGTTTAAGGCTTGATAAAATCAGCTATGGGGCTTGCTAAGGCACAAGGGAGTAAATCATAAATGTGATACGGTCATATCGTATGAGCATAGATTTGAATCCCAGCTCCTCCACTTCTGAGCCAGGAGTGCTCTAATGCACCTGGGGATCAGCAGAAGATAGCCCAAGTGTTTGGGCATCTGCACCCATGTGGGCAAACCAGATGCAGTTTCTGGCTGCTGGTTTCAGCCTGGTCTAAGCCAGGGCGGCGGTGTGGTCATTCGGAGGATGAACCTTTGAATGGGAGATTTCTCTGTCACTCTCTCTCTGCTTTTCTGTCTTTCAAACATATAAATAAATGCTTTAATACAATCAGCTATGTTTCAGGGGAGGGATCACATGTTATAGAATTCCAGTCTTTTCATTGTGACTTCACTATCTTACACACAGTACGGGCGTGAATATTGTATAGCGTGTTTTGGTAGGACTTGATGTAAGTGAAGAGAATAGGGGCTAGAGAGAGGCGAATGGTAGCAGAAAGCATGGGAGAGAAACTGATGTAGTGTGCATGATATTCAAGCAAGATTTTTTTCGAATTGTTCTTGTTTTGGCAGGTTATTTTCTTTCTGAAGGTTAAGTTTCTCATTTCTTATCAGAAACTCAACATATTATCACATTTTACTTACTAAAGTAGAGCTAGTGACAGGAACAGGCCTGGTATTAGACACAAAACCAAAGACGAATTCATTATTATTAATAAAATAATCAATGACAAGCAGAGCAGGAAAGTTAGATTTTTTTTAATATGCTAGATACTGAGCTAATTGTTCCATCCTCATTATTTCCTTTAATCATCCTTATATAAGAAAAATCATCTCCATTTTAAGACAGTGAAAATAAGGTTTACAAAACTGGCTTCCCCAATGTTATGAATGTACCGTTTATGTATCAAAATGCAGAGCCTCTCTTGTCTCTAAAAGCAATGCCTTGAGCCATTGCAATGGACTGAGCCACTGTTCTCCCGCTTTCTCTGATTGGGATTCTCACACAGAAGGCAGCATCCTCTTCGTCAGTCTGAACAAATGGCAAGTTTTGGGAAACTCTCCAACCCCTTCTCCTGTCCTGGCTGGGTGTGCTCCACGTGGACCATTTGGCTGGACTACTTTAAACCAATTTTGAGACTTTCTACACAAAAGCTCTTTTCTCTAGCTAAACTGTTATCTCTTTACCTTGGAAACCTCGATTCGTTTCCTAGGTTCCGCAGCTCGTTGAGCTCAGGGCCGCTCAGTCCACTGTAGCAGAGCCAGAGCCTTGGTCCTCCCCTTCATCCTGTTATTTAAGATATTCAATTTGTTAGTCAACTTTTCATTTTCTTAGTAGGTAATTATATAATAGTGCAATGAATACACTGATTTAGTTTCTTTCTTGTGATAGATAACATTGAATGACTGATTAATTAATAATGACAGAATTCCTGAATAATTCTTGTGCTGCATGATTGTATTTTTTTTTCACATATTACTTCATTCATTTTCTACAATCCGCTGACAAGTGAAATGATGGTAACCCCACTATAAAAATTAGGCTTTGATAGGGTAAGGGACTTGACCTTGTTAGCTCAGATATGGTTAATTCCAAAGAGGACTGAAAGTTTGGTTTGTTCCAGTAGAATGCAGCATAAGCATTTGGCATACCTATTAAGACACCCATTTGGTTACCACACTGCGCATCAGAGTGTCTCTGTTCACCTTCTGGTTTCAACTTCTGACTCCAGCTGCTAATATGGATCCTGGAAGGCAACAGGGATGGCTCAAATAATGGAGTTTTTGTCACCCAGGTGGGAGACCTGAATTGAATTTTTTGCTCCCATTTTTTTCTACCATGCCCAGCTGTTGTAAGTATGTGAATCAATAGAAGAGAGGTCTTTCCTTTTTCTCTCTCTTTTCCAAGTAAATTTTAAAAGATTTATTTATTTTTATTGAAAAGGCAAATTTACAGAAAAAAGGAGAGACAGAAAGGAAGATCTTCCATCGCTAATTTACTCAAGTAGCTGCAACAGCCAGAACTGAGCCAATCCAAAGCCAGGAGCCAGGAGCTTCTTCCAGGTCTCCCATGTTGGAGCAGGGTCTTGAGGTTTTGGGCTATGCTCTACTGCTTTCCCAGGCCGCAGGAAGGGGGCTGGAAGAGAAGTGAAACTTTTGGGGTATGAACCAGCACCCATATGGGATCACGGCATGTGCAAGGTGAGGACTTTAGTCGCTAGGCTGTCGTACCAGGCTCTCCAAATATATTTTAAAAGGAAAGCATAAAGCAGAATCTATACATATAAATAGTTACTATATTAAACCCTTCATGATAGATATTACAATTACATTGATATAGAATCCACTACTGCTCTCAAAGTAGTGTAGATAAGCATTTCCTCATTGTCCGCGTAATTTGCACAGGTATTCTCGGCTGGCTCCTTTTCTTCATGTTTTCTGTCCCTTAGTGCTCACTCTTTCTGGTCTACTGATTCAAACCATGAAGTAATAGTCTTCCTTGATTTCCACATCAGAGGCGCTCATCTGGGAACTCAGTGGATTCCTGTCCCTTTCATTCAGATTTTCCATATAATTCATTCATTCCATATAATCTTTTTGAGAACAAGAAGACAGACATTGGAGTCAACTGGAGCAGGATCTGTGATTACACAGCAGATTGGCTTGTTGTTCGTTTGATGTATTTGACAATTGTCTGGTGCTTCCACGAGAAGTCACTTGGCCAGCCCTTGTCTCAAGAGGAAGGCCTTTAAAGAGTTACAAGGAAAGGCAAACGAAGGATGACTTGTTGGCAAGGAGATGAAGAGAAATAGGAAAAATAAATTGTGATTCAAGAGGAGCAGCTAAGAGTTACAAATCAGTATACAGCAAAAGGTGTGACACTGTGACTAGAAAAGATGTTGAAGTAGCTGAAGTTTGTCTCCAGAGGCAAGTATTCTGAAAGAACTTGTGTAGGTCTGTGCAAAAATGGTGCCGTCAAGGATAGTGGAAAGTTAAAGCAATTTACTTGTATTACGTATTCAATTTTGACCTTGTTACTATTTCTACCTTTTTCTGCTTGTAATGCATTAATTCTTTTGTGTTGTTTTTGCATCAATTTCTTTTTCTTTTATGTTTTCATTAGCTATGAATAAAGTGTGTGTATGTATGTATGTATGTATATTACATACATATGGATATGTATACACATACATATATTATTTGACCTTAAACACAGGTCCCCTTGGCTCCCAAAGAGAGTTATATTCATTGAAGAGGAGCCAAATGGAACAGTTGGGAAGGAACATTCACTTACTTTTCCTTTTTTTTTTTTTTAACTGAGATGCCTGTACTCTGCCACCTGGATCAGTTAGCAGTCCCGATTAAAGAGCACAGTCCCTGGCCGTCTGTGAAAGGTCTCTCCCTGTGCTGCCTGGACTGCCTTGGGCAGCTAGCAGACTTCTGATCTCGAGACAATCTGTCGTTATTTCTGTGTCCCAATAACCTTTGGCAACAACAAAAGCAAACAGGTATCCAAAGGCTAAGGGATTCCAGTACAGAAAATGTGCTCTTTCTTTGTTTTCAGAAATGTAGGTGTCATTGACACCGCAAAGAGCCATTGAAAAGTTTTGTTTGGAATCAAGGTCTCCCATGGGTTTGTTATAATTTTAGACCAAAGGAAGTGTGCTTACCATCTTTGTTACACTTTTTATGTAGTCTTCACAAGATTTTAAAAATGGGAGAAACAACTTAAATATTTGCAGAGATAGTAGCCATGTATTTGTCTCTTACTTGGTAAAAGTAAAGACCACGAGTTGATGATTTATTTATATTTATTATGTATGTATATTGATGTTTCTTTCAATACATATAGACAGCAGGGAGAGACAGAAATAGAAAATATACAGATATATGAAAAAGACGCTGCATCAAAAAGTCTGTTTAGATTCCACTGAGACTTACACAATACTATAGGCACAATATTATCAGCTAAACGTTTGAGAAAGTGTTGAGTGCTGAGAACTGCAGAGGAGCGCAGTGTTCATGCCCATTCGGGACTGGGAAGTACCAGATGCAAACATCCCACTACTGTCTTGGAGAGCATAATCCAGTATCTCCGGATTTCCTTCCTTTTCAAAAGGTGTCCACAATTGGGAGTGTGGAGGCTGTTTAGACTCAGCAGCACATATACTTTTTAAAATGAAAATATGCAAGCTGACAGAACCTTGTCAAAGTGCATTATTTAGTACAGTCAGGGACAGCCACCATGACCAAACTTTTCACATGCATCTGCTTCTCACTTTATTCTCTCATCTTTATTTCTCTCCTTCACTGTGCAGCTTTAAAATTGAAGAATGGTCAGTTATTTTTTTCAATTTGGTGCTGCTACTGAATAGATCAATGGAATACAATAGAAACCCAGAAATCAATCTGCATATCTACAATCAATAATCCTTTTTAATTATTGGAAAGTCAGATTTACAAAGAGAAGAAAAGAAAGATCTCCTGTCCGTTGATTTACTCCTCAAGTGGTCACAACATTCGGAGCTGAGCCAAAATGAAGCTAGGAGCTTCCACTGGGTCTCCCACACGGGTGCAGGGTTACATTGCATTGAATCATGCTCTGCTGCTTTCCTAGGCCACAAGTAGGGAGCTGGATGGGAAGTAGAACAGCTGAGATCTGAACAGGTATTCATATGGAATACTGGAACATGGAAGGTGAGGACTTTAGCCACTAGGCTATTGTGCTGGGCCCCAATCAATAATCCTTGAGCAAAAAGCTAAAATAAGTCCCTGAAAAGAGGCTCTTCAACAAATGATGCTGGAAAATGGAATCTTCACATACACAAGTATGAACATGATCCCTACATACACCTCATACAAAAATCAGCTGAAAAGGGTGTAAATCTGAGGATGTAAATCTAAGATCTAATACATTAAGTTAGTCGAGGAAAACATAAAGGAAATCTGCAAGACATTGGCGCTGGCTGAGATTTCTTGGAAGATAATTGTAACACAAAAGCTTTCCAGCTTGGTGCTATCCCATTTTCCAATTTTTGGTTTTATTGCCTGTGCCTCTCGTGTCCTTTGCAATCAGTCTCAGGGGCTGTCTTGGTGGCATAGCATCCTAATCCTCTGCTTGTACCACCAGCATCTGGTATGAGTTTTGGTTCGTGATTTGGCTGCTCCACTTCCAAACAAGCTCCCTGCTTATGATCTGGGAAAGCAGCAGAGGGTAGCTCAAGTCCTTGGGCCCCTCCATCCACTTGGGAAACAAAAAGAAACCTCTTAGTTTTTGACTTCACAGATTGACTCATCTGGGGAGTGAAACAGATGGAAGACTGTTATCTCTGCTTCTCCTTCTCTCTGTACCTCTGCCTTTCGAAGAAACATGAATCAATTTTTAAAAGAAAAGACATGAGAAGAAATTCAGACAGCTCATAGGCATATGAAACAATGCTGAGAATCACTAGCCATCAAGGAAATGCAAATACAAACCACAATGGGGTTTCACCTCACTCTGGTCAAGATGGCTGTTACATAGAGATCATAACATTGTAAATCCAGCAAGGATGAAGAAGAGAAGTATCCTAGAACTTTAAAAAAATATTGTTGTCTATTCATTTGAGATACAGAGAGATGGGGAATGGAGAGAGGGAAATAGGAATGGAGTGAAAGAAATAGGAAGAGAGAATGACGAAGACACACATACACAAAGAGAGCCAGAGTGAGCCAGAGAGAGACTTGCAGTCTTCTGGTCACTCCATGCCTGCAGCAGCCTTTAAGAGCAGAGGGAACAATGCAAGAAGGCGGAATCTCAATCCAGGTTTCCAGTTTCCTGGATCTGTATTAGCAGAGAATTGGGAATCAGGAGCCAGGACCTTGGCAAACTCAAGCAATCGCAAATGAGATGTGGGCATCTTAAGTACTGTGCTTGACAACTACCCTTTCTGTAGTTCTCTCTCAGTCATTGCCCAGAACCCATCTGTGGTGTACTTCCCTTCCAGAATTTCAACATGCTGAGTCCAGCCATGGACATTCTGTATTTGCTTTCTTCGCTGGTTCGTGTAGAGAATCAGTTACCAATGTCTTGCCTTTTCCGTCTTAGCGTTTATGTTGACTTTCAGCACAGATTATAATTCATCAGCATAGGTGTTATTTATGAGCTTATGCTTTTAAGGTATGCATTTTTCTAATGATTTAATGGTTTGCAGTTTCTGTCTCTCCCATTTGATTATGAATTCTATGAGATCAGAACCTCATATGTTCTCACTCATTTTGACATTTCTACTACTTAAGATAGTATCTGGCATTTGGGGAAAAAACAACCTCTCTTGTGCTCAGAAACTGTATAAAAACTGATAAAATGATTTTTACTGAATACTTCAAATTCACAGCAAGCATAAATAACACAAAATTCCTTAAGCTGTGAAAATTAATGATTCATAACATCTAGAAAACTGCCAAAATAGAAGATAATGAAAAGCTGCTTAATTATAAGGGTCATTCAAAACTTTTGCAGAAAAGAAATTTAAATGTCAGTTAATTTTTTGTATGAAATGATCATTTTGTTGTTAGAAGTTGGGAATCCATACTTACAGGAGGTATTCGAAAAGTCCATACAAAGTATGTATTATGATAAATCTCTGCATTTTATTTTAAAATATTTTGCACCAAAATGTTTTGCAATTCTTCCAAATATATCAGTGGGAAATTTCTAGAAAATTTCTGTCACAGATTATCAGGAAGCCATACAGTATTACAAGAATATGGAATAGATTTCTGATAAATAAAAATGGTGTATTCTCATTCTTGGATTTTGGAGATATTTGACATTTTTCTAACGAGACACGGGTTGTGTTATCTTTTCCTTTAAACCCACAAACATTTTGATTGTAACATCCTTTTGTAATGTATGAAATTGTAAAAGACCACAAAAGCTTTCATATGTATATTTTATATGTACGCTATTTACTGTCTTCAACATTGCAAGAGAAAGTATACACTTAAGTCCCAAGTAGTCAACAATTAAGTATAAAAATAAATATTTTAATGAACAGGTACAGTTTTATAAAAACATATTGATAAGAGCAAATTATTTTCTATTTTCTATAAATAGTCTTAATATCTAAACTGAAAACGTCTGGAATCTCACCAGTTCTCACCCATTCTCTCACAATGCTGCTTTTGGTTGAAGTAGGTGAAGAAAATCCGGTTTCACGCAGATATGTACTGAAACCAGAAGAGACTTTAGTCTTTAATTATAAATGTTACAATAGTAATGTTCAACCAATGATAGTTTCTTAAAGGGTTGTTTTATTTTTCTTAAAACATGTCTAGATCTTAGTGTTAGGACTTTTAGTTGTTATTATTTAAAAACCTAAAGGAAAAGAGATGGAGAGAGAAACTCTGGTTTCATCACAACACAAGAAACGATCAACAGAAAAATCTACGTAAGTGCAGAAATCATATGTAAGTTATGTCTTTGCACAGGGATGAATATGCCAAGTACATAACAAGTTCAAGTGACTCAATAGCAAAAAGAAAAAAATGCAATTTAAAATGAGTACACAAAGAAATACTCAGCATTCAATAATTATCAAGAAAATCAAAATTGGAACTTTAATGAGAAATCGCATTATTCCGCTAGCACAGGCTATTACCAAAAATGTAAAAATATAAGCATTGAAGAGTTTATGGACCAAAATGAACCTTGTACGTTTTTGGTGGGACTATAAGATAGTGTTGTCACTGTGGAAAATATTATGAAGATGTTTCAAAAAACTATCATATGATCTAGCAATCCCCAAACCTAGGTATTTATTTAAGGAAATATATGTGTATATATATACATATATGTGTGTATTTAAGGAAATATTGATATTTATATCAATATCTATATTATATATAACATAATGTAATATATAAATATATATAAGGAAAATAAAATATATCTCTTAAAGAGACATTGCACTACCATGTATTGCAGCAATATCCACAGTAACAAAGAAATGGCAATAAAATATTCATCTACTAATGGGTGGCTAAAAAAAGTGGCCCATATGCACAGGGTAGTATCACTTACCCATGAAAGGATAGAAACTTGTCATTTGTGTAAACATAGATGAAGCTTTTTTTTTTTTTTTTTAAAGATTTATTTTTATTATTTTTTCATTGGAAAGGCGGATATACAGAGAGGAGAGACAGAGAGGAAGATCTTCCATCCGATGATTCACTCCCCAAGTGAGCGCAACGGGCCGATACTATGCCGATCCGAAGCCAGGAGCCTCTTGCGGGTCTCCCACGCGGGCGCAGGTTCCCAAAGCTTTGGGCCGTCCTCGACTGCTTTCCCAGGCCACAGGCAGGGAGCTGGAAGGGAAGCGGGGCTGCCGGGATTAGAACCGGCGCCCATATGGGATCCCGGGCGTGCAAGGCGAGGACCTTTAACCACTTGCGCCACCGCGCCGGGCCCAGATGAAGCTTTTATTACGATCAGTAAAATAATCCAAACAAGGAAAGACAAATAACATGTGACCTTACTATATGGCGTCTCAAAACAGGTGATTTTGTGGAAGTTAAAAAATGTGATTGTGATTGGCAGAGACCAGGAGAGGGAAGGTGATAGGCAGGGCCATGTGGGGAAACGCTGGTTGATGGGTCCTAGGTTGTAGCTACTCAGGAGTAAGATACACAGCAAGATGGCGGTGGAAAGCATTAGTGTGCTGGGTGCACACTACTTAATGCCATATAACTGTGTTCAGTTGTACGTCTCTGTTAATATTAAGATGTAAATACATGCGTAAATAGATAACTTAAGCACAATGATCTCTATTTAGCTAGCCTTTTGAAGTTAAGGTAACTTTGAAGGCTTAATCGGGCTAATTTGAAGAAATCAGACAAGAAGTTCTTAAAAATTATCAAGTCGTTTTTAAAACATTGAATAGAATACTGATTCTGGAAAAGCAAATAAGGGTGAATATCAATCCGTTATGATTAAATTTAAATCTATGACTATTTCAAGACATGTGGCAATTTTGTGCCTCCTGTCTCTGAAATAAAGGACTTAACCTCTGTGTAATTTACATTAAACTCTGTTGCTGATTCTATGCTTAACCATGTATGAAACCTAGCAGTGCCGCTCTCAATTTCTTACCTCACAAGCTTTTGTTAAGTATAACGCAAGATCAAATATTTGAAGTAACAAAAAATAAAGCAATTAAAAAGTAGACCCCTTGTTCATTGCAGGAATAGATATAAACTTTGAATCTAAATTCTGTAGATCAGGAAAAATGTCCATATATTCATATCCATACTCATATATGAATGAGTAGAAAAACACAAGGAAACTTTTGTTATTGGGCTGTGGAAAAGGCGACTGATTCTTGACCATGTGATATTGATGTGTTGTTTAGGGAGAAACATAAATAAGGCATCATGGAAATAGTGTTGACAAAGCCAGTGAGATCACATTTCAGGTACTGCTTTTTCCATAAACTGTGCAAATTGAGTAATTCATTTCTCAGTGCGGTAGTGATCTCATCTAAGAAATGAGGCTACTGCCCTGGATGCGGCCTTCAAGTTCCATGACCTGAATTCTGAATCCTAAAAGAAGTTAACTCTGATTCCTGGCATTTGAATGTTTAACAAGGATCCACTTGAGTTGATTTATAATCCTCCCCCCCACCCCCTTACAAGTAAATGACATTTGTCTGCTGATATTTTAAATTCAGCAGCATCCATAATCTTGGATTTTAGTAAATGAAGATTCTTTGGGTGTTGATAGCAATGATAAATATGAAGAAGGAGGATGATGCTGGTTTGCCCAACAAAACACACATTTAAACGGACAATCGTGCCTTTGTTTCTGTTGTATTCGTTTTGGAATCTTGAAAATTATATTTAATAGTTTCTTATGAAGCTATACGTTTCTGATAGCTAATTATTTGATTCGAAATGTTAGAGATCTACTGAATCATTGGATTATTAAACCATTATTTATTATATGGGTAAAATCTGAGAAATACATCGTCATTCATAATCATAGACTTAAAGATCTCAAGACTTCGGATCTCTGTTTAATGGAAAAGATAATTCGCAGATGTCTTATTTTTGGAGTTTTAACTCTCATTTGATTAATACAGGAAACGTAAATGTCTGAGGCTGTTCACAGCATTAACCAAAGCAATTTATGACAGATCATTTCAAAGAGTGCTACTTAGAACACTTCTTCCTCTAGGGCTAAGAAAATCCATATACCATATGTTCTCAGTATTAGTTTCTTACGGCTGTAATAGCAAATTATCACAACTTAATGGCTGAAACCAAAAGAATATTTTGGAGGTTCAAAGCCATAAACCAAAAGGTCAGCACAGCCACATTCCCTGGAAATTGTGGTGGGAGAATCCTTCTTGTCTATTCTAGCTTCCAGCAGCCTCAGCAGCTCCCTGTAGCTGCATCACTCCAGCCCTCTGTATTTTCACATGACCTTCTCTGTGTATATCATGTTTTCTGTCTGGGTCAGATCTTGCTATGCCTTTCATAGCATTGTGCTTGAGGATTCGTCATTGAATTTAAGACTAGATAAAGCAATATGATCTAATTTTGAGATCCTTAATTTAATTAAATCTTCACAGTTTTTTGCAAATAAGGTCACATGCACAGATTCTAGTGACTAAGACACCGGAACAGGAGAGTAGAGGCAGTTGAAGGAGAAAGGGGATTCACCATTCAACCCACTACAGTTGCATGTATTTATATTAAATAAAGATTATTTTATCACTGGGTAGCCTGCTTCTACTGTCTTAAAGGGAGAGGTGTTCCTCGTGAGAGAGGCTGCATTATCAATGTCTAGCATCCATAACTCAGAAAACACAATGCTCAATCGATGAATTTCTTTTACTGCCCATAAATGGAAGCATATTTCTTGGTTTCTACAAACATTATTTTGATATTACTTGTGCTAAATATCTTTGTAAAGTGTAGCATTTAAAGATTGAAATAACATAGTGGGTAGTTCAACAGGAAAGTAACATTTTTATTGTTACTTCTTGTTAAAATTTGAGAAATATGTGTTATAATTCAGAATCCACCTTTTCCTCAGGACTTCTATATTTCTTATGAATAAAATAAAGGAATGAATTCAGCTTGTAAAATGTGACGGGTTACTATGCTATTTCTAATCCTAATATGAAACTAGTTACACAGCAAAGTAAGTTTTATTATTTTTAAAAAAATCTCAATATTTTATCTGAAGCTGGAGTTGTTATAGCTACTTCCTAGAGTTATAAAATTTAAATGAAATAATTTATGAAACTTACAATTGTACTTTCTGACACTAAAAATGTATTGCATCATGGAGATTTTTTTTATAAAAGCAGAGTTGGAGAGAAGAGACAGGGAGAGATTTTAGTTAGAGTCATTTTATGCTTTTTTTTTCTCTACAAAAAGTTACATTTAGATTCCTTGAATTTACTTACATAATTAAGTTTCTTTTTTTATTATTTTTTTTAATTTTTATTGGAAAGGCAGATATACAGAGAGGAGAGACAGAGAGGAAGATCTTCCGTCCGATGATTCACTCCCCAAGTGAGCACAACAGCCGATGCTATGCCAGTCCCAAGCCAGGAGCCTCTTCCGGGTCTCCCACGCGGGTGCAGGGTCCCAAAGCTTTGGGCCGTCCTCGACTGCTTTCCCGGGCCACAGGCAGGGAGCTGGAAGGGAAGCGGGGCTGCTGGGATAGAACCGGCGCCCATATGGGATTCCGGGGGTGCAAGGCGAGGACCTTAACCACTGCGCCACCGCGCCGGGCCCTTACATAATTAAGTTTCAAGATTTAACTCTTTCTAGGCAGTGCTGAAAATTTCTTAATAAGCCAAAGTCCCTGTTGAGCCACAATTGGCAATGATTGCATACATTCAAAGTATCAGATGTGATGATTAGATATTTATGTTTAATGATTACCTCAGTAGCAAATCATTACCACCTGTGATGTACATTACACCCTTTGGACCTGAACATTATTTTTTTAAAATGAAGAGTTATTTTTTATCGCAAAGTCAGATCTACGAGAGAAGGAGATACAGGGAGAAAGATCTTCCATCCACTGGTTCACTCCCCAAGTGGTTACAATAGCTGTAACTGACCCGATCCTAAACCAGGAACCAGGAGCCTCTTCTGAGTCCCCCAGCAGGTTCTAAAGGCCATCCTTTACTGCTTTCCCATGCCACAGGCAGGAAACTGGAAGGGAAGTGGAGTAGCCAGGGTATGAACCAGTACCCATATGGGATCTGGTGCATGCAAGGCAAGGACTTTAGCTGCTAGGCTACCACACTGGGCCCATTTAATTTTTTTTTTAAGTTTATTTTTCATTCTATTGCAAAAGTGACAGAAAGACATAGGGGGAAGAGAGAGACACAGATAAAGGAGATCTTCCATGTTGTGTTCACTTTGTAATAGCCAAGGCTGTGTCAGGTAGAAGTAAACATTTTGAATTCAGTCCAAATCCTTTATGTTGTAGCTCTGACTCGAGTATTTGAAACTTCATCATCTGCCTCCAAGTTGTGTATCAGCAGAAAGATCAATCTAGACTGGGGTACCTGGGATCCGAACCACATGCTCCAGCATGAGTGAAGACGCCTCAAGAAGTGACTTAACCACTGCACTATGTGCTGCCACATTTTATAGCTTCAAGGCTGTACGTTGTGACCAACATCTCCGGATTTGCTCCAAATCCCACCTTCCCTTCAAATAGGCGGTTCTTACAGAAATTGTTTCTAAGTCAAGAATATTTCTATGAATACTTCTTGAATGGTTACTACCTAAGACTTGAATTGGAAAACAATCCTGAAATATTACCTGTTTCATTCGTTCTGATTTTGCAATGGCCCTTAGGAGCAAATTTGTGTGAATAACCTCTAAATACGTGAACTCAGAACCAACGTGTCAGC
This sequence comes from Ochotona curzoniae, assembly GCF_017591425.1. Taxonomy (NCBI): domain Eukaryota; kingdom Metazoa; phylum Chordata; class Mammalia; order Lagomorpha; family Ochotonidae; genus Ochotona; species Ochotona curzoniae. Next base: position 11,499,090 of record NW_024464918.1, read on the forward strand.
TTACCTGGTCCCAGTGCTAATTGCTGAAAACATATGCTTGCTGAGGAACAAGTGATCACCAACGTTAAAAGTACTCAACATTTTGAGTACTTATGTATTAGTGCTTGAGTAACTTGTTAAGTGGAAATACTCAACAGTATTATTTAGAGGTTCTTACCATATTCCTTGTCTCAGGATAACGGAGGTACCAGAAATCAAATATATTCTACAGTGTTCAATATAATCTATAATACAACATAATATATAATATAGTATGATGTCATTGTAACATTTTGGGGAACATTTCTGCTTCTGTTTGTGGTATCACACTTTAGTCAGCACCTGACTGGCTCATATTGCTTCTACTGTGTTTATATGAAGTAGGAAAACGTATCTTAGATGGCCAAGAAGCAAAACATACTTTGCAGTGTCAGGATTTTGGCATTAAATTTTGATATTTCCATGTGACATTTTCTGTGCCTTCTTGAATAGTAGAAGGAGCAGGGACAAACTCTAACGCTTTGTAACGCTTCCTCTGCAGAAATGAATTATCATGGACCCCTGAGCATCAGCGAGGAATGCTGTAGGATTCCCTGGAAAGCATCATCAGTGGGCTGCCCTGATGTCCGACTCATTCTGCACCTGTGGTAACCAAGGTGAGCAAACTGGCAGGAATGCAGTGCAGTCAGCCAGGCCTTCCGGCCCTGCTCTCAGAGTGCACACACGGTGTGAGCTTCTTTTCTTTAAAAAAAGAAATTTATGTCTGCAGAATTCCATGACATGCTAGATCTGAGATGTTTGAATCATAATGTCAAACACATCCTTGCCTCCTTAGCTTTTTTGGTTGGATTCCGTTGGTTTTTGTTTGTTTGTTTGTTTGTTTGTTTGTTTGAGAAATTGTTAAAGTGGCTTTCTAAATTATCATTTTCCTTCCAACTTTTTTGCTTTGAGAAATTTTCAACTTCTACAAATCCTACAGCCACACATTTACCCTTGATCCTTATAACATAGATGCAGTTGTCTTGTAGCTGTATCTGCACATGTGTGTATTAATGTTTTGTGTGTATGTTTATGTAAAATATCTCTTTCCCCTCTGAAGCAGGTGGGAAGTGAGTTGTAGATATTATAATACTTTATATTATGATGTGCTTCAGTATGTATGTGTCTTCTAAGGATAGTGACCTTCAAAACAACTAAAAATTTCATGATCATGAATAGGTTGCTAGGCATCTGATCTTGTGCAAAAAAAGGTTGCTGAAATGCCTTCTTTTAATATAACCTGTGAATTTTTAAATGAACCACACAGAATGTTTTAAGAGTATATAACTGCCATGGAGAGCTGTGAGGTAAACTGGGTTAAATGTTTTGGCACCTCTTTTTTTTGTTTGTTTGTTTTTAAAGATCTTCTTAGATGGCCATAAAGGCCAGGGCCAAGCCTGGCTGAAGCCATGTCTTCTTCATGGATAGTCAAGGCCAAAACATTGGTCCATCTTCAGCTGCTTTTCCCGGACCATCAAAAGGGAGCTGAAAAGGAAGTAGAGTACCTGGGATATAATCCAACACCTGTACAGGAAGCCGGCTTTGTGGCTGATAGCATTGCCCATTATGCCACTGATATTTTAGAATTAAAAACGATGAGAGGCAGAGAGTGAACAAGTGCCTGTTCCTGTCAGCTGGTTGACTCCCTAAAGACAAGGCTGGGCCAGGCCAAAATTGGGAGTCTGGAACTCAGTGCACATCTAAAGGAATTCAGTTACTGGTCACTGCTGTCACAGTGAGTCCGTGTTAGCCAGAAGCAGGAATGGAGACACTGAACCAGAGACCCAACCTCAGACACACTGACATGGGTCATGGACGGGTTAACTGTAGACTAAACAGCTGCCATGTTGGAATTTTTAAGGTTTGCATTTAAAACCACTGCTGTGAAATTTTACACATCCCCTACCTTGTTGGAACTATTGATTCTTTTTCTATTAGCATGTTTCTTTTTCCTTCCTGTATACCTTCCCTTTAATGCTGACTGTAAGTACTGTACCTTAGTTTGTATTCAGTATTATTATTGCAAAGAAGGGATGAGTTGTATAAATTGTGAAGTATATCATGGAGATAAGAGATCATATGAATTAGTTGACTTACTAATGATTTTTTAAACTTATTTAACACTTTTGATAGAAAGAAAAACTTAGTCCTTTCTCATCTGTTCACCTCTTTGTTGTTTGCTTATAATTGAATAGACAAGTATGACTCATAATGGAATTCCTATGGTGAAAGTGAATGGTTCATCTTGTTTGTGCCATATTGTGAAATTAGTGAAGCAGATTGGATTTTTTTAAAAGCTGATGTCATAGTTTGATCATGGACACCTTACATTAGAAAAATGAGATTGTAGATTTAGTTGAATCAGATAGAAAAGGCAGTTGTTGAATCACATAAAAAATATAACAATGAAAAAGCAATAAGGTTGAGTGTTGGAAATATTTTATTTTTTCTACTGAAAAATGATTCACAATGGTAGTGTTTACATTGGGAACAAAGGCCCTATAGTGCATGTGTGGTTCATTCATCTCCTGTTGTGTGTAGTGGTGAAACTGCACTGAAGCAGTAGCCAGGACAGCTACAATTAGGAAGCTACTTCGAAAACAACATTGTTGGGGAAGAGGACCTGATAAATCTGCTCTGCTTGCCTCTTCTAGAGATTTCTAGCCCGTCTACAGGAAAGCCCTGGAGTCCTAGAGTTGGTCAGGCTCTTTGACCCCCATCCCAATTCATGGATCTAAATTTTTCTCTGGAGTCTTTTTTTTTTCTGCCAAGGGCATGTAGATATGTATAAACTTCAAAACAATAAGTATCTAGGTGATGGCTCTTTATTGCCTGCTCCTTTCCCACTCTCTTTTAGATCTTTCTGAACGTGAATTATACTTTATCTTTCAACGATATATAATGTATCATAATTGTAAAAGCCACAAATATATTCTTGGTCCAAGAAAGCTAATGGGCAAAGTAAATACACTGTAAGTAACAGCAGCAAACGTTATTGTTGCATTCAAATAGTCATGATTATAATGTGATAAGGGGAATATAGTTTCATTGATAGACTCTGAAATTGAATTTCTTCCTTAAAGGACAAAGTAATTTAATTTTCAAAAAAAAAGTTGAATTTAATTAGGTAAGAACCAATCATCTGTTTTAGCAGATCCATTGACTTTTATTTTATTTTTCTTTTATTCACTATTGCACGTATAAGTGGAAGTTATTGCAGTTTCCAGTTTTAGTTTGAACATGACAAAGATGCAGGATCTAGTTCAATAAAACATTGAATTCCTTGTCACACACACACACACACGCGCGCACACACACGTGCGCACACACATTAGGAATGGCTAATTTGAACTATTTATGTTTTTCCTCAAATACTTGGCGTAAGTTCATGCATACTTGGTGTGTATATGCTGAACACACTTAGAAATATGTACTCGACTAATTTTTTTTATGAACTCATTTATTATAATCACCATGTAGAGCAATATATTCTTGCGTGTAATCTCTCAGCCTCATGAAACATCTGTAAACATTTTGCCAACATGTGGTTCCTGTCTCTTCTACTCCCCATCTCCCACCAACTTCTACTCTCAGGCAGCTGCTTTCTATTCTCTGCTTCCCTGTGTTTAACACCTTCAGATCCCATGAAACAAGATCATGTGGTGCTTGTCTTTCCACACCTGTCACATTTCAGCCATATAATTACAAATGACTGGATCTTGTTTTTAATTCATTGTTTACGTCATTTTATATGTATCGCATTTTCTCTACCCATTTGTTCATTGATGCATACTCCCGTTGATCACTGTGTTTTTATCATTGGATCTTTCATCTATCCTTTCCCACCAGCAACCATGCCCATCACAGATGTACGTGAAATATCAAAGCTTCCTCCAAACACTTTGGCTAACACTTTCACTTGACAACTTTCCTCATGCCACTCTTCAAACATAAATCCCCATATGCTCATGCATGTATCAGTAGTCTTACTTGCTTTGAGAAGCATTGTGATTCTGAATTCTTCTGTTTCTCTATGAACTTATAAAACTTCCAAAAACGCAGTGCATTTTACCTCTAAATGCTCAAGCAATCTACCCCCAATGCTGAAGGCTTCCTTGAAACCTCAACTGTTAGTTTAATTAAAGGTCCAACAAGTCGCAGAACTGGTGTCAGATCCTAAATCTGCTGACTCATTCATTGTCCACTAGATTTTCAATTTCTGTTATACATTTCAAGTTTCACTTTGGACATTATTACTTCCTGCTTTTCCAATTCCCTAATCTTTTAAATATTTGTAAGATATTTTTCCTATATGCTGTGAACAGTTTCTGCCATTAACAGAATAATGATTTCATTATCTTTTTCTGATTCCTTTTGTTTATGTCCACCAGAATTGTAATTTCCTTAAGGGAAAATGCTATGAAACATTTATTCTGAAATCTACATAGTGAAGCATGGACCTTAGCACAGATAGGGGATTCATCAAATGTTTGTCAAATTAAGTTTAGTTAAATCGACATTCCGTCTAGACTTACTTGATGGAATAATGAATATAATATTACCAAGACAAAGGTTTGCTCTTATTAGCCATCAGAGATGGGTTGATGACCCTTTTAGAATGTTGTAACTAACTGGAACAGTGAACTCCAAACAGATGCTCAGCGGTAATGCCCAGCCCTTTCTTACATGAGTCTTGTGATAATTGTAAAAGTCTTGACATGAGTTTAGTTGGTAGCCACAATCGTCATCAGTCCCTACTGTCTTTTTAAAAATCCCAGAAATGAATGAATGAGATATTTATGCTAAGAAATATGGATCATTTTATTTGGATTGCATAATTACATTGATTGGAGGATTACTAAAGTTATTTTTTTCTAAGTTTGGACCTTTTCAAAGTAGATACACATCTAATTTGTTTTTAAAAAGCTTGTTTTGGCATGTTCTCTGTCTTTCACATGCTCTAGTCTGGCTACTTATCCCTGAAATTCTTTTTTGAATCTCTTTCAAATGGTTATGATTTTTTTTTTTTACTTTGTGCTGTTTGCTTATAATATGCTAATGAAATTAATACAAATACTAAATATTAACAATTTAGGGAATGGACTGTCAGCCTAAGCCAGGTATTGAATTACCTAGAGAACTGTGCAATCTCCAATGCACTCTCCAAAAATAGACATAAAATCAGCTTTTCTGGGGATAGATCAGAAAACAATTTTCATATTAACACTAGGTGTGAACAATCTGCATTATCATTTCAACATTTTGCTTCTGTTCTGTTTATGTTCTCTAAATTTTCAATTGCCAGTTGTAGTACCAGACACCAGGTATCTTAAAATGTTGTTGTTTCAAGTAATTCTTTGAAAGTCATGATTCAGGAACATACTTGTAAGTATCTTCACTAATTTGAGTGGCTTCCATACATTTCTAATATCTGGTCCATTTAGGTGTCCTTATTCTGGGAATGTATTAAAGCAAAGCATTGGAAGACACTTTTGACAATGTGAAAAGAGTCAAGTATTCCATATAGTTATTGAATAATGTTAGCTTTATTGTTGTAATAGAATACAATATGACATAAAATTAAGAGCTTTTGCTAAACTCTGTGAAGCAATACATGCATCTGCCATAAACAACCTTGACTCATGTTAGGTTTTATTGCCACTTCACTGCACTAAGTGCAATAAACATTCAATGTCATCTTAAAAAAATTTTCCTGGGAGTAAACAGGAACTGTCCCTCTATAAGAGTGTATCTTTATTTTCAAGGAAGACTTAGCTTGTGTTAACATGGTTTAGCAAAGCATTGTAGAAAAGCTACATAGAATAATCTTGTCTTTGATCAACTATGCAATCAATTTACATAACAGGATACTATCCACGTGTACTAACAAACCAAGAAATGATAAAATGCAGTCATTGCATAGCAGAAAGCGGACTATTAAGAAATATTCACATCTAATGAGCAAAATACATAACAAAAGTTATCCACAATGAGTCTGGGAGATAAAATGCTGTCAAGAAACACATTAGGTTAACGCCGAAAAAATAATAAGATAAACAGAAACATTGAAATCGGAACCATAATTTCTTTTATTTTCTATACATAGTATCTACACATGATACCAGAGGATGAAATGTCCTTGATTCGGCCTTTCTTGGCCTAGCTCATGAAATTCAGGCAGGACCAAAGCAAACAATAAAGGACATAGAAAAGGAAAAATGATGCTTTAGGTAAACACAGTGCCTTTTCCTATATCATTGGATGGTAGCTTTTTTTTGAGAAAAGCATTGCTCAAGGCATGAGTATGGATCCCAACTGTCTTATTTGGCAATTATGCTAACAAGTTTATGTTGTAGCGTTCTGTGGATTCTGAATGCTAAATTATCTGTGAAATTCTATCAAACAAAAGAAGACTTCAAAAATACCTTCTGCATATTTACCTCTACAACATCTGGGCAGTAATGGATCAGGCTAGAATTTTTATAGGGAATATTAATGATCCTCTTGTATTTAAAGCCCTTACATAGTATGCCTACAAATATATTGCTACAATATAAATGAAATGTAATCGTATTACTCAGTAAAAGCTATTTCCTGTACATCCGTTCATGTATTTGATATTTAATGCTACATATGGTACAGCACTTATTGAAATAGTTGGTGTCAGCAAATATAGCAATAATATACAGTTGATATTCTAGGTCCCATTTGTTTTCTATATTACAATAGCCTAACATAGGGAAATGTGGTGTGGCAGAACTTGAGCAGATAACCACTGATCTACTGTATATCAGGCAACCATTTGAAATGATAAGCTTTTTCTGCACATGGGGACCTCTTAACCATACAGTTTAAGTTCCATCTGATTCCTGCCAGCTGTTCTATTCTTAAATTCAGGCTCTAAATGTATTTCCATAGAATTTAATAACACTCTAGTAGGTGAGAGAGATGATTCCTATGCAGTGCTTTAGTAACAAAACTTTTTTTTTAAAAAGTAAAAATGTACAATCTCATGCTAAATATTTACATAATTTTAGTTTCTATTTTTGTTTGCTAATCATAAATTTCAATCTAAAACTTTAAGTGTCATTATACAAAAAATACATTCAACAATTCTATTCCTTGCAAAAATATTTTTGCCCCTCTAAAAACATCTTCACTTTGAGGATCAGGTGATGATTGGGCCAGTGTAATATCTGGGAACAGAGTGCAACACAATATTCTTAAACTATTTGTTTATGAATTTGCTTACTTATTAGCTTCTGTTAAGTGTATGTATTTGTCAAATTGAATCTTCCTTGAATCTAGCAGTAAAAGCTCAGAGGATAGCCAAGTAGCCTATTGAAAGCATTTTTTTTTTTTCCTACATTTGATTAAATGTCTTTAGTGAGCAACTGGAACATTACATATAAGATTTCCATGGATTTAAAAATAGCAGTTAACTAAAAACAATAAATTTGGGGCCTTTGAGAAGAGGAAATATGTTGTCTTTGGAAACAGAACATTAAAGCTATATATTAATTAAAAATCAAAACAACATTAGCACTTCATATTTCTGTAATATATATATTTTAAAAATTCTTCATTAAACATTTACAGTTTGTTCTTTTAAGCACTTTCACATAAAAATATTTTGACATATTCATTATTTTTAATAACATTTGGAAATATATATCTACAAATGACCTAGGGGCTCTAGCTAGGGTTTGTTTTGCTTCTACTTTTGTTTCTATCTTTGGACTCTCCTCCCTCCCTTTACATCTCTCCTTCTGTCGCCTTCTGACATGATTTTGTTCTCTCATTTCCTGTCTCAGAATCCTGTCTCCAGGTTGCATTTTCTGCTCTGCTCCAGACTGCCAGACAGGGGTCGCTTGTTCTTATGTGGATTATGGAAATAAGGGAACCTTCGGACTCTTTAAGACAGAGGCGATAAAGCAGACGGGAGTTACTGCATTGAGAATGGAAAGCATTTCCCAGTGCAGAGGACTGAACAACAGAATATAACTAAGAGGACCTATTGGTGTGGTGTGGGGGCTTTTAGCTGAGGCTCTCTGTTTAAATATGTAGCCCAATAGACCAAGTTGAAGATCCCAAATAGCAGTGGGAAGGCTATTCTTGACAGTCGGTCAATTTTGCTGACACTGTTAAAGGTTTTCTTGGGTTCTGGTGGTTTTGTTTCAGGCTTGACTTCTTTTGGTTCAATGGTTGCACTTTTAGCAATGGTGGCTAAGCCAGGGTCGCCCCTAGCCAAATTAGGGGTGTAGCTGGTTGCTGTTGGAGCATAAGTGTTGTTTTTCTTAATGAGAGGATCCTTCACTTTCTTTGGCTATAGAAGGGAAAAGCAAAAAATATCTTATTCAGTAAACTATGAGAAAAAAATTTTAAGTTGCTAAACAAAGTGACCTTACTTTGGAACTGTAAACTGAGCTTTATTTAAAAATCTAAGAAGTAATGTACATGAGTATCTTGTCAGGTCAGTTAAAATCCAGACCTTATTTTACAGACCAGGCTTGAAGAGATAGAGTTTATTTTCCCACTCAACATAAAATGGAGCTGTGACTTAGGCGGAATGATATCTGACATCCCAACTTTAAGAAACTTTCTGATTCGGTCTCTCCTTTCTGGAAACATAGTACTCCTGTGTCAAGAACCTGTATCTGATTACTGAATGACCAGAGAAGGCATGAAGTGAGCAAATTGATGGTAACATCAAGACTGGTCTTTCTCCACCCTCCAGTAGCCCAATCTTCTGAGGGATCCCAAGTCAGGCTCGCAGAAGCCTATTTTAACTGAGAACTCATTTCTTTCACTTTTTAGAAATATATTTCACTTTTTAGAAATATATTGATTGAAGTTATTTGAAAGGCTGACATGGCTAGTGGGCTTCCTAGGCAGCATCTAAAACTGCACCAAATGCCCATTCCTGTTTATGCTTTTTAAATGGGACTAGAAAATTTAAAAAATTATGTATATTCTTCACATTTGTGGCTGAAAGTATATATTCAAAATTACGTATATGGTTCATACTGGGGGCTAATAGTCTAAGCAATACGCATCTAGGAAAGTGGTGTTATTCTTTCATGCACATTGAATCATAAAAATGTCTACTTTGAAAAAAGAAAATGCACCTTCTGTTGACTTCACTGATCACTGATGATAGCTAATTTTTGCAAATTCAGTTAAATTGAAGGATCATATACTTAAGTATTTGACCAAATATTAGAAAACAACTAAAACACAATTTTTAAGTTTGAAAAACTGTAATGTACTTGGTAAATAGTGGAATTGAGTCATTTTATATGCTCCTTATGCTTTGCTTATGTTTACATCATAAATGTTCTCAAATCCATAGAAAGCACATTGAAATAGAAATTTTTTTATCTGCTCTGTGCCTCCTTCACTCTACTCTGCATTTGTATTCACCAAAACAGGCTGTCTCTTTAGCAGTAACGAAGTTATTTTTGCCACTTAATCATATATGAAGAAATAAAAAATAAGATAATCTTCAGTACTCTTCTTCATTTAATTCTCCAGGCCCAGATATTTCATCTCAGAGGCTTAAGCAGAGTTAATACTGATATATCAAAGAAACTGTTAAAGCATTTACCTTCTCGGGAACCACACTTTTCCCATCCCATGCATAGCCTCGCTTGGTGAAATAGTTCACTGTGGCAAATTCAATCAGAGCTGAGAATACAAAGGCATAGCACACCGCAATAAACCAATCCATTGCTGTTGCATAAGCCACCTTAGGGAGGGAATTTCTGGCACTAATGCTCAAAGTTGTCATTGTCAGCACTGTCGTTACTCCTGGAAGGAGAAAAATTAAGTGAATGTAGGGTTCATATCACATAATTTCATCATTGCACACCAGCCTAGTTGAACAGAGGAAAATTATACTGCGTGCAAAATTTGGTTTCCAGTTCATCTCATTGGGGGATGAATGAGAATCAAACATACACTGATTTTTGTTCCATTCCCCATGTTTTTTTAGGTACATTTAAATCAAGTTCTATATAGCTTGTTTCAGTCCATACAGCGAAATAACAAAATTGAAATCTGAAGGCAGATTTTTCTGACTTAAATGTTTGCTATCTTTCTCATTCTTCTAATATTGCGCCATCTTACTTTCTCTGAAATTCCTCCTGAAGAACCTTCATTCAAAGCGATGTTCAAGGAAATCCTTTTTTACTTTTCTAAGATACTGGTATGAGTTGGTTTGTGAGAGGTGATGTTCTTTAATACTTATTTAACCAATCAAAGCTGTCATTGTATCATATGGCAGTATTATGCTGGGAAGAAGAATTGTGTAAGGTTTCTAGTAAGTTCTGTAAACACAGGGAGAAAACAGTTCACCAGCTGGGCCAGGCTACATGCCATGAAAACAATCCTCATCTCTTCTACCGACTCATTGCAGCTTCAGTGAAGTAAACTACTTTGAGAGAACCTCATTCACTGTGGTTGTAAAAGGAATGATTAGTCCTGCATTTTCACTGTTGCTTCTGGCTGGCCCCTCACAAGATTATTATAAGGATTAAATGCAGTAATGCACAAAAGCATGCTAAATATTATAACTTAGTGGTATGGATGACATTGTCTTTCTATGTATCTAACACTCATATATGACTCCCCCTTTTGATTAATTTTAAGAAGTCAGTAGGTTCACACATCTAGTAGGTATAAGTTGCTTTCAGGCAACCATGAATTGCAAGGTTTCAGGAAGTGACGTGATCAAGAAGAATCACTGTGAAACTTTTATTAAATTGTATTTTGGACACAGATCAGGGTTGTAGAAAGTGAAGTCATTTTGAGCTTTGGAGTTATTACTGGAAGTTCTGGGGGAATCCTTCTTATTAACCAGCCAACAATTGGTTTAAGAAATATTGCTGGAAAACTGCCCCCAATTTTACATATCGATATTAACTTGAGCAAATAACAAGGTAATTAAAAGTCAGTATTTGGAGAACAGAGTAACCCAGTTTCAAATCCCATTTTTATAACTGCTGAATGACCTTGGGGAAATTGCTTCTCAATCCTGAGCTTTGGTTTTATTTTTAAGAAGTTTTTTCCTTCTAAACTAATTTTAATAACAAACTCAGAGGGCTGTTGTAAGTATTAAACGAGATTAGCATTCATACCATACAGTATTTAATTCTTAGACTGATAACTGTTTAGGGTGAAATTAATGACTTATTTTTGATAACTTCAATCTGCTTTTTCATAGGTCCCTACTATAAGGAATTCCATTTTTCTCAAAATTTAGTTTATGTAGGTAACTATCAGAAGTAATTTGAGAATGGATACTTAAAAAAATTATTAATCCATTTGATAGCCTTATATAGAAAGGGAGAGTGAGAGAGAGGTCTTCCATTGACTGGTTCATAGCCCAAAAGGCCTCCATGACCAAGACTGCACCAGGCTGAAACTAGGAGTCAGAAGCTCCATCTGCATCTCTCTCATGAGTACCAGAATCATTTAACATTTCACTGCTTTGCCCAGGCCATTAGCAGGGAGTTTGACAAGTAGTGGAGCAGTTGGGATGCAAACTGGAGCCTGTATAAGGTGCTGCATTGCAAGTGACTGATTGGTAACACCAAACCACTGACCAGGGAGTGGTTATTCTTTATTCACATGCATGCATACATTTAGGAACAGTTAAGAATAACATCAAAGGGGGGTGTTTGTGTATGTGCGATGTTTAACAATTCCAGGTGTAAGGAAAGGGCAAGGTATAATATGTGCTAAACAGCAATTAAATCCCACATACCTAGTCTGACAATTTATTTTTCATTTAATTATCTTAAAAAACACTACTGCACTTTATTTGTATTCATATTTGGCAGGCAACTGAAATGTAAAAAAAAAAATCAGGTAAATGGTTGTAAAATTTAGATCTTGCCATGTTGGCATTGCAGCAAATCCCCATGACAACATTACTGCAAACTAGAAAAACCATACAAGGCTAAGAAAATGATCTTTTATAGCATAAAATTTACTTCAGCTTTGTTGCATTCTGGATGCATCTGAAGAAACCGTTATAAAGTACAACGTGTGTGTGTGTGTGTGTGTGTGTGTGTGTGTGTGTGTGTGTTTGTGTTTCTTTAAATATTTTTATATACCTGTGATTCTCTGAGACATTTACCGAACTCAGAAAATGTGCCATGTTCAGACTAAAACCAATAGAAACATGTGCTCTAACTAAATGTTAAAAGGCTAAAGGTCTAGGAGAATTGTATTTGTGCTTTTGATTGAATCTAACACTTTGGAGACATGTAACTTGAACACAGAAACACTTGCCACCACTGAGTTTACAAATATACAGTTGTGTTCACCAAAAGGGCAGAAGTCAATCGACTCACAAGATTGTGGAAAATATTATGAACAATGTTTTGACTTAAAAATCTCCTAAAATTATTTAGAGAATTTCAATGTAGTGAAGATTTGTTAGAGAGGAGAGGAAGTTATCATTGAAATAAACGACAGTGTCACTATAGTGCTAGGCAATTTTAACAAGGTAAAGGAGGAATACTGAGCTGCCCATGTTTTAAAATTTTCATTTCCCGGTGAGTGAAGGTCTCAAATGTCGTTCACATATAGAAGTAAGCACCTCCGTGAGCTTCAGTCTTTTGTAACATTTGTGCTGGTTCACAACCACGACGCTAGTTAGTAAAAATTACTTGCAACGAAATGTCCTTTGGCTTTGCAGCTGGAATCATTGCGGATCTTAACTGAACTCTACTTAGTCTGCTCTCAGAATAAAGATTTGGTGTTTTTCAATTTGGAACCACTTTCCAAAATTTGGGGCATTTATACTGGACTCTTGCTTTTTTTTCTGAAATAACTGATAACCTTGCATATTACTGAAGGATGTTACCAAGGGAATCTCTGCACATGAATAATCCTCAGATTAGATTTTAAGCTTCTTAAGGCTTTTATCCTTTAGCGTAAGGACTTAAACCCAGCAAGGGCCTAGTTGGTATTTATGGAATGAACCTTGGTGATTATACTTTTCTCCAGTAAATATGTGTTTCTTATTTTCAAATAAATGGCATTGTCCATAACAACCCATGGCTTGTCATGATAGCAGAATAATACAATGATAAGCTAGCATAATCATTAAGAGCACACACCCTAAGCTAAGTGCTTAAATTCTACTCCAGAAGCTTCAGGAAGAACTTCTGACCTTGGGCAGGTGTCAATGTCTTATTCCTTAACTTTCACTTTTATAAAATGAGATAATAAATATAAATAGACTTTTTTAGGATTAATTAGGACAGTATAGGACAGTTGCACAGAACAGTGTTGGCACAGAACTACTCAATACATATTATCTATGATGATAATGATTATTCTGATTTCAACCTGAATAATATAACCTTCAAAGGGCAGTGGTTTATTAGTTCACTAATGGTTTCTTTACCTAGAACACAGTAGTAGTCTCTAATGTTGGTAAGTTAAAAAATGAATAGAATAAGCGAATCAATACATTTATTTTAGTGGAATCTTTAACTTTTATTAATCTGAAAAGTACAGTTGAGATTGTATATTTATATCCAGAATATACATGTGCTACTTTATGAACTGTAATACATGAAGAAGTAAGTTTTCCCACTGGTAAACAGTTGTCCATTTAAACAATTGTCCATTAGTTTGCCTTAGTGGAACCAATGTAGAATAGCTAAAATATTTTAAAAGACAAATGTAGGTGAGCACTTCAAAGATATCTTGGAAATAGGAATCAGAACATAAGTTTATTTGGGCAAAAAAAAATTTAAACTCCATGTATAGTGGTTTTATTTTTGTAACATAGATTATTATAAACGGTTTGGAAGACCTCTTATATAAGTAAATCTAAAATGTTTGTTGCACCAAATAAACTTAACACTTAAATTCATTTTCCATGAACCATTTGGAGTACACTCATATTTGCAAATATTAAGGTTTGTATATCTTTGGGAATGTGAGATATTCCTGTACTGATGCAGTACTCATTAATCTCTCTTTACTAAAACAAGCCATGTTACTCTGTATATAACGAGGCAGTTTTGCTGATATTTTCTAAAATCCTGAAAAAGATGTAGTGATGGTTATCATTTATTCTAAATGCAAGCTTTAAATGTGAAGGTTTTATAGGTGTGTTTTTAATCTGGTACAATTCATTTTATGCCTTTTCAACCACTTTTTATTCTCAAAATTCAAATCTAATACACACTAATTGCATGTATTCATATACACTAAAGTAGCTTGCTAATTTTTCAGATCATCCCATGATGAAAATGGTAATGGGAATTATCCATGGTACTAACTTCATATTCAAATGTATAATGCCTCTTTACATTCTTTGCAATGTCACAGACATTTGCCCTTCAGACATTGAGTGCATGTCGTGATTGACACTTACCAAAGACAGTTCTTGCTGGTACAGACTCTCTGTTAAGCCAGAAAGAGACTTGTGAGAGAATAACTGTCATTATGCATGGCAGGTACGTTTGAATAACAAAATAGCCAATCTTTCTCTTCAAGTGGAAATGAGTGGTCATAACAACATATTCTCCTAGAGGATGAGACACAGAGCAAGGTTGAGCAATTTGACCTTGAAAAGAAGTCACTTCTGAGATTTTTCTGTGAGCATCAAAGAAGTGAAAGTTAGACATATTCGTTTTATGTAAAAAAAAAAAAAAATCCAACTCCTAGAGAGGAAAGCTTTTGTTCAAGAAACAAAACAACATTTTTTTTGACAGACGCAAAATGACTGCTGGGAAGAATCTGAGGTGCTACAGTCCTCACAGATATTCTTACTCTCTGATCTTGGTCCATCATTTATTTAAGGGACAGATCTGGACATATATTTACATATTGATATTATGGTCCACAAAAGCAGTATACTAGATCTTGCAAACTACATTATTAGTTCAAAAAGAGACTAGATCCCCCCATGTGTCCATCACAGTGCAAGTTCAGACAATCTACTGGCGCAATCAGGACAGCCAAATTCTAATTCCAACACGTACCCTCTGTCATCTGCAACTTTATCGTTTAGCTTGGTCTGCACTCCAAAATGTGGAGTGTGTACTAAAATCTATTGATTCTCAAATTGTATTTCCCAGAATCATCTTGGGAGCTTTTGAAAGATGTAGGTCTTCATATGCCACATGGGTTCACAAACCATTCTTCAAATGGTTGGGGAAATGTGTATTTATAATGAGTTTTTGAACATGTCCCAGTTCTTAGCTGGTTTGGGAAGCTGCTCTTGTAAAGCTCTCTTCATGGTCTTTACGTACTACCAATCAGCCCTTTTTTTTTTCGTATTCTAGTTTCTCAGTTATACATCATAGAATTTTTCAGTCTGAATCACTCAGAATTTATGCTTAGCAGCCTGTGGGTGGGTAGGAGAAAATAGACATGTTCTAGATAGGAAAGCATCACTCTATTTAGAATACTTGTTTCTCCAAACTGCTCTGTCCTTTTTCCTCCACACTTCTCTCTATACAACCTTTTAATTTTTTTTTTTCTAATCTCAGCCCATTGTCATGTCATCTGACTTCAGCCCCCAGAATGTAACTGCAACTGTTCAGGACTCCTCCATTTCCATAACTAAATCTGTTTTCTTTGGTTTCATGCAAGCTGTTCACCTTGATAACACCGTTAAGTATTAACCATCTGTACTCTTCTTGATAGCACACTCTTTATTCCCATCTTCTTTCATATCTTTTTCAACTTCTTTTGCTAGCTCACTGATTATTTCCATCAGACATCACTTATTGAGCTTTTTCTATCAACTGGGCACTCCAATTCCCCTTTCTTCAGAGATTTTGTAGACATTTTGCTGCATAGAAATCAGAGTATTCCTATTCTCAAGTCTCCTCTCTGGCTGCCCTTGACTCTAACAAGGAGCTCCGCATCGCACTCCTGCTCCTAATTTTATCTTTATGCAGCTGCACAGATATTTGTCCAATCTCTGTTTGTAAATGAGCTCTTTCTCAACATAAAATCCTAAATTTCCAAACACAAACTAGAGTAGACTGGTTTTATAGATATTAAATTCTCACTGATCCCTCCAACTGTGTTCCAAACTCATATTGTCTTTTGCTACAGAAAAATGACCAGCACATGGCACTGCTGGTTCTGCAAACGCATAGTTTTATAACTCAATGACATATCATCTGTCAAGTTGCTCAGACTAAAAACCTACAATTAATTAATCCTTACCTATTAGGATGTATTTGGGATAAGAAGGGAAGGAATCAGTTGATTATTTCAATCTAAATTTTTTTCCTGTGCAGTGTCATTTTGTCTTAAAAAGAAATTTTGATTCGGCTTTGGTAGCAAATGAATTTGAATCAAAACCTGGATATATTAATTTCTTGATAGGTAGCATGGAGCAATACAAGTAAACTCTCTGATATTCATGTTTAAAATACTAAGATATATAAGATAACTAAAGAATAATGACTCTAATTAAGATGATACAACATAAACCTTTTCATTTTTTTTTGTTGTTGTTGTTTCTTTTCCTCAATTTCTTCACACTTCTTGCCAATTAGAATTGGTGTAAGCATTGGTAGAAGAAACACCCTGACTGTCCAGCAGGAAACCATCCAGGAATTTGTTTTTAATTGCTATTAGTAGCACCTGCCATTTACCGAGCACTTATGTGCCTTATTTATAGCTTTAGCTTTTTCATGTTCACGATAAGCTCTCATACTTTGCATTTTAGTTGTTTTTATGTTTATATCTGTTCCACCAAACCAGAGGCTAACTGAGAAGGCTGGTCCTTGGCTGAAAGTGAATATAAAGAAACTCAAGTAGGCTCAATTAAAGAGCAAATTCATAAGCTTCTCTTTTTCAAAGGTTAAACATGTGACATTTAACGGTGTCTTCAATGTCATTTGAAACCATAAGAAGCAATCCAAGTTAGAAAGCAGAGCAGAAAAACAGTTTTCCAGAGTTATACTAAAATACAACCTTATGTGGATATATGCATGTTACATTTCATCATCCTAGGTGTGCGCATTATTATTCCTAACCATTTATTCAGTAGTGGCTTGCAAAATGTCACCAACTCAAAGGAAAAATGCCATCTTTTATACAATGTCAGAAAGAGGATTGTCTAGTTCTGTTCCATTATCTTTTGTTGTTCGCAATGCGACTTCTTTTGTGGAGATTCTTTAAAGAATACTGTTTTAAGACATCTAAAGAGTTATTATTTAGCATTATATTTGTTTTATAACAAACTCATTCCTGAACAGCTTAAGAAAAGCATATAAGCATTTTCAACATTTTAAAACGTTTTCCCTAATCTGAAAAGGGTTGGCTCGGAAGTTTTTTTTTTTAATTATTAATTGCATTGCATTATGTGACAAGCTCAGAAGTTTGAAATAAGGAAAAGAAATAGCGAGAACGTCAGAATTATGTTGCAATAGTTTAAAAATGAAAGAAAAACAACAACAACAAAAAACAAGTCTTGTAAATTGGATAGAAAGAGTATGTGTATGCACTGAGCATGTAAAATTCCTTCTCTCTAATTCAACAGTCTGAAAGAATTGGAATCCAGAGACCCTTGCACATCATAAGAGTCCTGAGGGAAGCTTGTGACAATATCCCTGATAAATTATAATGCAAAACTAAGATGAGTGAAAGAAAAGAAGCAATGGCATAATTTTCCAAATCAGCATCAGCAGTTTGTTTCGTACTGGTTTCCAAGCTTAGCTTTCTCAAATGCTAGTTACCTGAAGGAAAACACTTTGCCAAACTTTATTCAACTTCAGTTTTCAGATTTGCCAAAGTAATATCACAGCGCTTAACTGTGCCTTAAGGCATTATCAGTATAAAATTAAATGTGAAAAAATAATTTAGAAATTAAAATGTTATGAAGATTTATAGGGAAAAAATTGATGTTTTTACCTTCTTCAGATAGGCAATTAACCATTGAGTAATTCAGCAAAATTGTAGTGAACATTGATTCTTAATGAAGCTGTCCTATTCAAAAAGATGTTCTAAATTCCTAGTTTTATGTGAATGCTATCATGTTAAGACAAAGCATATATGAAAACAGTAATAAGGGAAGGATAGGGCCCCGGTGGCGTGGCCTAGCGGCTAAAGTCCTTGTCTTGAATGTGCCGGAGTCCCAATGGGTGCAGGTTCTAATCCCGGCAGCTTCACTTCCCATCCAGCTCCCTGCTTGTGGCCTGGGAAAGCAGTCGAGGACGGCCCAAAGCCTTGGGACCCTGCACCCCCGTGGGAGACCCGGAAGAAGTTCCTGGATCCTGGCTTTGGATCGGCATAGCATAGTTGTACTCACTTCTGGAGTGAGTCATCGGATGGAAGATCTTCCTCTCTGTCTCTCCTCCTCTCTGTATATCTGCCTTTCCAATAAATAAATAAAATCTTAAAAAAAGAAATAAGGGAAGAATAGTCATACAGTGATAGTTAAAAGGCTAGTGAAATGGGAGCAAGAAAATATTGTTATGTTCTAGCCACTTATCCTCTCTTGTACTCTCCTGAATTGAGACGGGAATCCTTTGGCCAGATGAACACAGAGGGGTTTTTGTTGGTTTTGATTTTCTTTTTCTTCTTTCCTGCCTGTTTTCCTTCCATCCATTCTCCCTTCCTTTCTGCCAGATCTTGCAGTTCATGATTATAAATACTTTTCTTGAAATCTTATACCAGGTTTTATTGATAAACATATTGGGGTTAATTCAATGCTCATTGTCAGTATCATTTCATCCAGACTCAACAGATGATTTTCTAACTATTTTGACTTTGCAGTGTCATCCATAAACCAACTGATTCAAAGAGAAGTCTATCTCCTTGACAGAATTCCCTAATATCTCTTATGCATCTGTGTGAAGGAGTAACAATAGTTATTCAGAAGAAGCATTCTTAGTCATCAAGCTAATTTAGATTTCTGGTAATCAAATTCCCTAGATAAACATAGAGACTTTCCTGTCATCACTGTGTGTTTTATGACCAGTATGTTATCACATTCTTACTTTCTGCACACTGATATTCACAAGCCTAAATGTTCATTTGACTATTTATCTTGTATCAAACACGTTTCATATTCTCTAATCACTATTGCATTTTTGCACAACTCTCCTTAAAGAATTACATAGAAGGTGGAAAGAGACAGAGAACAATGCCTGAAATAAAATTCTAAATTCCCTTTCCTTTTCCGTCAGGAAGACATATCTTCTTTCTCCTTTATGCCATCAGTAACTCTTGTAATAGCTTCAATATCATTACTGATTGTAATGCCTGTTCTTTATTGTGTGTGTGTGTGTGTGTGGGTTTTTTTGTGTGTGTGTGTAACACATTCATTGTTCTTCTAAGGAGCTTGCTTGCATTTCAGTATTGCATTAGCTCATGAAGGAGAAATATGAGAAAAAAGGAACAGAGCACTGAAACATTTACCACAAGTCATGTAACTAATTAGTAGTATGACAAGTGTTAAGCCATTGTGGTTCAACTACGGAATCCACGTTAGAAGGGCATATGCTCACCCATCTCAACTGTCTGTGTTACCTGTGTTACCGAAGTTTGCTTTGCAGCTGAGAGCACAGACTTACATCCAAATCCCAGCTCTGCTGTTTCCCAGGAGTAAGACCTTGGAAAAATGGTGAAAAATCTCTGACATATATCCCATCTGTAAATTAGATACAGTAATTGTACCTGTATCTGAAGATTTTTTTTTTTCAATTTGAAAATGAAATCAGTGCCAATACAGTCTAACTACTAATCTTACTCAGCCATTAGTTTATTTATGGCTGTGTGCCTTCATTGCTCTTTACCATTTTCAATCACAGTGTCAGACATAGCAAATAAACAAGATATTCATGGAGTAAATGAACGAACTGTGACATACTTAGCTTTGAAAGCAAATTGGACTAATTCTTCATACCAGTAATGGTTTTATTCTGTGAATTGATTAAATTTTCTTCAAACTAAGGCTGAAAATAATTTCTTTTCTTAAATGTTGCCGGTTGCCAAGAAGGTATTGTGTCATACACTGAACCAAAACATCCAAGTACTGTGAAGTCATTCCTCTGTCGCACCGGAATGATGTAGAAGTATTTTGAACTGAAACAGGTCTCTGAGCTTCTGTATTTGTATAATGACAAGCTGTTGGTGATGGGTAAGCAGGACATCATCTTTTAACCTTGTAAGAGGGGTCTGAATTGATTAGCTCCCCCAAAGAATTTTGAGATGGAAGAAGAGGCCTTTTATCTGGTAGTTTTTTTTTTATGTGTGTGCACTATTATTCTGTATCTCTGACAGAACAAGAATGTGGTAATGGTCAGTGGAAATTATATAAATTTTTCCAAGACTCTACAAAGAGACATGAAATTTAGTATTAAATACCATACATAACAACCAAGAAGCTTCCTTAGCTGCTAAAATGTACACCGAAAAAAGTGCAGTTCATGATCTGATTGTGAAGTAGAAAATATACCTGAGAATGAGCTTCCATATTTGAGAATTTGCCTTATTCTAATCTCTCCTAATATTCTGAGGGATGATAGAATAAAACTCTTATTTTGAACAGACTTGTGGCTGTAGCACGGAATGTCCACATATGACCTCATGTGTGAGATCTAGCAAGCTTGAGGGAAGTGAATAGGTCACTTCCCATTATCATTTTGTTGACTGTGAAATGTTTTTGTTACTAACTAGAGAGTAAACAGGCTGAATCCTCCGGAAGCCAAGGGCAGTAAGTTCTCCCCAGTTCTCCTGACTAAGCACTCATTTAGAAGGCACGAGACCCGAAGCTAAAAATGTTTAGCGTGACATGGTCAATGCCAAGAACTAGAAGGAAGTCCCTTTTTCCTATGAACAACCTTCAAGACTTGCATTTATTCCTTCTATGTTATGCACATTCCTGCATTTGAGTTGTCTCCCTGACA
Organism: Ochotona curzoniae; assembly: GCF_017591425.1. Classification (NCBI taxonomy): domain Eukaryota; kingdom Metazoa; phylum Chordata; class Mammalia; order Lagomorpha; family Ochotonidae; genus Ochotona; species Ochotona curzoniae. The sequence continues at coordinate 11,520,011 of NW_024464918.1, forward strand.
TCCTCTGACTTCCTCTCCAATAATAACAGGTGAAGATTTTCTTGAGCAAAGAATCTGTGTGCATAATTCTCAATGTCCTGACCAAGGACAGTGATGAGTTGGCCCCTGACAAAATTTAGACTAACCAAATAAACAGTCAAACCCCCTGCAGTCCCTTCTCAATTGTCCTGTCCTGGAATCATCTTATTATTCAAACATTAAAAATAATTATTTTGTTACTATGTTCAGCTACTATAGAAAATAGAGTAGAAAAAGAAGAAACAGTCACTGCCCTCACAATGATTTATGGTTGATATGCTCATCATTTTTTAGACTTCATATGTCAACAGAGTAAGATTCATATCTTGTCTTTCACTGAATCTCCAGTGCCTACTACAATGCACAGTTTATAACAGCACTCAATTTATAAAGAGTAATTGCAGCTCACTTCAATATCCTCTCCAGAAGATTCTGTATGGCAGAACACACCCAGCATCCTGCATGTTTCAGGATATTTTCAGTAACTGCTACATGATATTCTGCTGTGCTTTACACTTCTTCGTCTTTAATGTAAAATTATTATTATAGCTCCTTAAATAAGATCAGGCTTCTAGTCAGACAAATGAATTTTCTAAAACTCAGAAGCTTTCTAATTAATAGCACCAGGGCTTCAGTTCCCATTTTTCTGACTACAAAGCCTACCATCTTTCTATTATGCCGTGAGCATTTATAGTAATGGCAAATCTAGGGGAAAATCTTTTCCATTTGTCAAAACAGTAAGAATATCTCCTATCATTCAAGAATAATTTAAAAATCTGGTCTTTGGGAAGTATAAATTTTCTGTTAAGAGTCTGGTCTTCAGTTCAAATTCTCTAACATACGGATCCTAATTCTGGTAATAGTATATACATTTGAACAATTTCAAATACTGTGGCCTAATTCTTTAAAGCTATCTGATACTGTTATTTGCATATCGTTATTAAAGCAATCACAGCACTGAAGATGATGCAATTTCATTTACTTTTTACACTAATAATTAATATTTACTGTCATAAAACTCTTAGTCTTATATGCCAAAGAGCATATAATCTTATGCCAGAAGACTGAATCTTGAAATATGTCCCCAAAAGCCCTTCTATATTACAGTTGTGTTTTAGGGTTGAAAATTACATTCTGGTAAGATGAGATTTGGTATAAGATTAAAAAGTATCTTGGGAATGTCTCTTACAAATTATTAATCATTAAAGATAATTTCTAGTATACATCCTCAGTATATGTATTTTATGTCTAAATTATGCTTGTTTCTAACATAGTAATATATTCTAATGTGTCCTGAAACTTCTATAAAGAAGAGATTTAAATGGCAGAAAATAAATGAAAAATTAATTTAATTTAATTTCCAAAATTTAAGTGGCTAGCTGTGTAGCCATCTTTCTGTTGAGTTTAAGGGTGGGAGATTCTCAGCCAGAGATACACATGAATTTGTAGAGGAATGGGCCTTTTGATGTGTGAGAAATACTGCTACAACTTCTATGGAGACTTCTTGATGCATGGAAATAAAGGAGGTCTAGATAGTATTAGTTGCTAGCTTTACGAAAGCCTCTTCTTGGTCAGGAGATGTGACAAGTAATCTTTATGCATCTAATGCACTAATGTCTGTGATTGACTAACGAGCAGAAAGATAAAGATCTAACTCAAACATTCAACCCCAAGCATTCACATCTTTTGTGTTACACTAATCACATGGAGTCAGCGTCTTTCTTTAAAAACAGAAGCAAAAATCCAGTGAGAGTCTAAGACCACGTATCTACAATTTACCTTCTCACTCAAATGATTAATGCAGTTTTCCCTCTGTGTTAGCAAAGAACCAAATGAGTTCTCACACTCTCAAAAATATCTGGAGAATCACACAACACTTGCCTGTACTGGACTGAACAATTCCAGAGTCCACTGTTTGTCCAAGAAGGTCATACTGGTTAAGGCGTGACCCGTCTTCTGCTACAACCACCGACCGTGCTGGCTCTCTGGTCCACTCATAAACAACCTCTGCTCTTGTGTAAGCATCTATAAGGAAAGTACAGAAAATTACCCACTCATTTTCACAATTACCTTCTTCTGATTTGTTGGTATGTTTCATCACCTTTATATTTCTGTCTCATGGTTTTAGAGAGTGAATTAGAAAAATCCATTTTCCTTAATTTTGAGAAGTTAAATCATGTTTTCCTGTTTCAATCATTTGTATACTTTTCTAACAAGTGGTTTTTAAACATCAGTGAACGACAAAGCCACTGTATTGAGGACACAGTAGTGACTGTCGCAAATAAGGCCCTTGATCTTAGAGACCATTCATTGTATTGATGGACCAACTTGCCCAGACTGAATACAAGGGGGAAGTGGAGAGAGGTCCAATAGTGTGGACTCACATATTAGTGAGCCAGAAACAGTTAATCAGAAACATGATTTTAAGAAACACAAACACCAGAAATTTTGCTGTACATTCATTTGTATGAATTTCCTCCATTTTCTATTGATGATATTTCTCATCAATACTTATTTGTAATGATTATGGAGGCAAGTAACATTATATGGATTTTCTTCTTAAACATTTTTATTTGTCATGTCACTTTTAACCAAGCTGTTTTCTATAAAAGACATTCGGTAAATAACCTCGATCTTAAGTTAATGCAGACTAGAAGAGAACAGTGCAGAATGTGACAGGGAAATTAAGGAGGTAGAATACCATAGCTTTGAATAATTTCTATTTACACAGTTTTAGCTATAAAACATTGATTTTATTTCATTTTGAATGATAGTAGATGTTCTCCAATAATTATATACAGAGTGGTGTTTAAAATTTAAGGAATATCACGCTAGATTAAAACCAAATTATTTTTAGGGTTTCTCAGTGGGAATCCTGTTAGCAAACATTGCTTTTGTTGTTGTTACTAAATCTTTGGCGAGTGGCCAACTTCTTCATCAGGTACAGTGGCACGGAGCCCAGGACCTACTATAATTTTAGGAGGACATGAACATGCTTTAATTTTTTAAATGGGAAGATAAATTGAATATAATCTAACTTGGACTATATTCATCTTTATACCAACACAGTCATAAATATAACCTATTTTACTAAGAATTGGCTCAAAAATACAGAAGTGTCTAGAATATGAAAATTTTACATAGCTTTTCCTGACTCAAAATCCTAACCATATGTAAGTAGCTTTGGATATTGTGTCTAATGAAATATATATTATGACAAAACTATGCATATACTTAGGTAATTTTTGTATCAAAATAAATTCATCTGTCAACACCATTTTTTCACAATAAAGCATACCCATATTCTCCCAGGTTGAAATGAGCTGTAGAATTATTTTTACATGAAAATAAGGCTATCTGAAAAAAAAAATTGATATGACACACATCCTCCACCTCTGCATATGAACTTCTTAAGGAGATTTCTTTTTCCTGAGGTGAGGGGTATAGAACAATGTGTCAATGTTCCAGGATTTTTTCTAAGTATCTTGTACTTCAGCTTCACTTCTGGACTCTATTATGTTCATGTATCACTGTAAAGCCATTTTTTCTAAAAGTTTGAAAGAATAAACTAGAAACTACCTGGGTCATTCATCGGAGGCAGGGAAGTGACAGACAAATAACCTGAAATTTGCCCTTATTGGCCCTTCTTTTGTAATTTTCGATTGTCCTCATTGATTTAGAAAGCAAAATAAAGCCTGTCAAGCATCGCACATGGTAGGATAATTGCATGTTTAGAAAGTGTTAGATTTTGTTTTACAATAATATTTTATTTAATCTCTTAGAAGAGACTGAGGCATAGTAAGTTTAGTAGGATGATTGGGTATATACCCATAATGATAAATTCTGCCTTTAAATGGACTTGTGTTACCTAAGAAAATGCACTGAATTTGTGCTGGCACAGGATGATTGAATGGTCAATAGAGGTAAAGACCTACAGTTTAATTGTGTTTTACAGATGCTAAACTAAGACACAGAACACTATACCCACTTTTTGGTGGGAAAACTGAGACTAAAAACTCATGATGCTCTTTATTCTACTCCATGGTTGTTTGCATTTTACAGGCAAAATCTGTGTATTACATGCCCCTAAAACAAGTACAGACACTTAGTGGTCATGTCATTAGTGATGAAAACAATTCCAGATCTACATCATTTTACAGCAAACTGAGCCTCATGCTGCTATATTGTACTGCTGTTAACCACAGTGTGGGAACACTTATTTTTCCGTCTTCACATTGTTGTCACTGGAATGCCAATGTCATTATGAAGGAAACAATATTTACAAAGGACTCCTGATTTCCTGTAATTTGGTTTCAGTTGCATACACATCTCTGCGTATGAAAATCTGTAGACCACTCACTATAGACCTGGTATCACTGTCAGTATGTGAATCAGTCAGTGCTGACATTTCCTGTTGGTGATGTTCAAAGCAGAGTCAATTCTCAGGATGAACTCTGCTATTTTTAGATAGATGAAGAAGGTAGAACATGTAAGATCTTGTCATAGGTGATGTATCCTGTTGTTTCCTCACATTTGAGTACCTGGAACCTAATTTCTATAAAATTTTACTTGATTCGGTTTAAAAAGTCTTAAACTTCACTGTTATTAGGCAGAAAATTGTATTATAATTTCAAATAAATCCTATTACCTAAGAAAAATGCTATAAGCCAAAAGCTTTGCGCGATGACTATGAAAGATCTTAAAAACGGTGTAAACTTGGGTATTAATTCAGTATCAAAAGGACGGTTGCTATTTGACACTATATGTTGACTTTCATGAGTCTGTTTCTCCTGTTTTGTATGAAGCAGGTAAACTAAACAATTTCTAACTTGTAGTTCAGAATTCATCAAAATATCCACTCATAATCTCTCTGTTCTTCCTCTTTACAAGGCATCATGCTTGATAATCACTTGGTCAAAATATATATATATATATCTTTTATGAAGTCTCTACAGAATTCAGTCCTTGCTTAAGTCTTACTGTCAGAATCCATAACACGAATCTCTTGTTTCAACATCAAAGCCTTATTTTGTGTTTTCTTTGATGATAATAATTAAAAGGTGATAGCCATATGATGCACATATCTTCTAGTTAACTGACTATGTGAAGAAATAGGGCTGTATCCCTAACCGACAGAAAGTGTAGTTTACCACTGACAATCTGAGTTTCAGGGAGCGTGATAAGGAGAACATCTGCTTTAATGCATTCCTTTCTAGTAGCATATGGATGAGATTGCTTCAGAAACTTCACAAACATTTCTTACAGAGAATTTCACTATATTACTGGAAACTCCTCTGGCTTATCCCCTTTTCTGATAGTTTGCTGAGACACTTGCCTCACCTCCACATGTGAGCCACACAACCTTTAGCCCACAATTGCCTCAGTTTCCACACCTTTGAAATATGCTAATGAGGTCAGAAAGAGGAAACAGCTAAGCAGCAATGGGACCTCCAGTGTCTTTCCTGATAAAGAATGTCCTGTAATGGTAAGTGGTCAGTATTGCTTTCAGCCTTTGTTTCAATGACCGATGTTCCCTTTTAACCCCTGAGAGGTCTCATTTTCTCTTTGCTAAAACTTACATGTTGATGAGATATTTAAAGCTCTATTATTAGAATCATCACCCAGTCGATAAAGATTTAGTGAGTGCCCCCATTATGTTAACCTCTAACTTAGGAAAATTGTGAGCAAATCACCTTCTGTTTTTATGAAGGTTTCAGTCTACTGACAACAAATACCATTTATTAGCCAATAAGTAAAGCTAGTAATTACTGCAGTAATCAAAGGTATAAAATAGGTGATCCCTGTGGTCTCCAAGAGTAGTACGAATGTTAAGATCATTTGCTGAGGTCCCAGAAGATGTTCATCTTAACATGTAGTGAGATGGAAGAAATAAGCCCTGCTGAAAAGCAAAAAGGGTAACCTAGGCAACAAAGGAGCATGTACAAAGGCTCTGAGGTAGAAAATAGCCCCCTTATTTTATTTGGGCTTCAGTTTTCTTTAAAAAAAAATTATTTATTTTTGTTGATAAAGCATTTACAGGGAGAAAGAAAGACAGAAAGATCTTCCATCTGCTGATTTACTTCCCAGATGGTTGCAACAGCCAGAGCTGAGTCAAGCTAAAGCCAAGAAAGCAGCCTCTTCCAGGTCTCCTATGCAGGCACAGGGTCCCAAGGCTTTGGACCATCCTCTACTGATTTCCCAGGCCGCAGGAAGGGAGCTGCAAAGGATGTGGAACAGCTGTGACACAAAGCAGCACCCATATGGGCTGCTGACACTTGCAGGTGGAGGCTAGCCAAATGAGCTACACCAGTCCCTCACCCAGTTTTTAAAAATAAATAAATAAATAAATAAATAAATAAATAAATAAATAAAAGAATGAAACAAAAAAAAAGAAAAGTATTTTCTATGCATTATCCATTTTCATTTTCCTAAAATATTTCCAAAACTCTTCAGGATGGTATATATTTTTAAATTCCATATCCTCCTTTGCAAATACCATTAGCAATGTCACACACATTTGATATGAGACTTGATGCCTCCCAGGATTTTATAGAAAGCTTTTACCATTTGGATAATAGCACTACTCCTGTTTTCCTGACCAATTACTCCACTCAGTCTTGAAAGCAGATACAATGGTGTGAATTTCAGCAGCCATCTTGTGATGAGGATGACCATCTAAAGATACCTTCAACATCAGCTCTGTTAGTGCTGAACTAATGAGCAATTTAAAAGCTAACATATTGGGCCAGCATTCTGGTTTAATGCGTTAAGCCAGCACCTGTGACACTGGCATCCCAAATGGGCTCTGACTGGAGTACCCGCTGCTCCACTTCAAATCCAGTTCCTTTTATAATGTGCCTAGAAAAACAGCAGAGGATGGACCAAGTGGATGGGACCCTGCACTGTGTGGGCGGTCTGGGCGAAGCTCATGATGTCAGCCCTGCTCAGCCTCTGCCACTGTGACAGTTTTGGACGTGAACCAGCCAGTGGATTATGCATATTTGTCTATCATCTATCTAACTCTCCCTCTAACTGCACATTTACCTTCATCATATTTTATGAAATCTAAACCTTCTTATACCTGTCTTCATTGCTAAGAATGTACTTGACTAAATAGTATGGTGAATCAAAATGACTAATACTTGACTAAAAATGCAGAAAACATACTGTAATTCATTGTCAAAATCTGGACATTGATTTTTCAGGACAAAGAGGGTTCTCTCAGTAATCATACTAGAATAATTGACTTAAGTTACTACTGTTCTAAGCAAGCCATGATTTGTTATCTTCTTAACTATAGATTATGCTGTGGATTAGATGACTTTCACAACAAATATACACATATTAACATAAAATTCTGACATACACCTAATACAAAACATATTTACATTGTTTGAAATGGGGCTGGTCATATAAGAAAGCATAGTAATCTGTGACATAGAACATAGAGAAGATTTGGGGAAAGGCTAGGGTAAAGAAAGTTTTTCCCCAAGGCCTGTGTAGCTGAGAATTTTTCAAGTCATTAATCCTTGGGTTTTAGTTTACAGTGAGAATTATAAATAGAGTCAGCTGTCTCTCCATGACTAGTACAGCCAGAGAGCCTGAAGGTCCTGTGCTATTTTCTTTGCTTGCTCTCTTCCTACCTCACCACTATTTTTCTTTTATGAATCATATCTTCACCAAAATAGTTGCTTAGACTGCCTGTCTGCTGAGAACACAAAGCATCTTCGATATTGCGGGAGTTGACTCAGTCCTTCTAAGTAATTCCTCTGCAGCAAACTGGGAATTTTTATTTCCACTCATTTCACACATGCAGCAGGACAGAGGGAAGACCACAGAACCTGGTTCTCCTGGCCCCCCTTCTCATGGATCCTCAGAGATGCTCTGAATATTTTTATACAGCAGTAACCCCAAAAGCTATCGTAAAGGAGACTTATACAGTGGGATGCCTTCAAGAACATGAATATGCACATGAATTCCGTGGAATATACAAATAAATCTTGGAATTTCCTAAGAATATAATTAGGGTACTTCTTGTCTGAAAACTGTGTAGGTTTAAAGTTTGTTACTAAGAAACAGCTACGTCTCTCACCACTTACTCTTATTACCACCTGGTAAACAAATTAAAGTACTCTTAAGGTCAAACAATCCTAGGTCATGATGTGAAATGAACACAATGACTTGTATTTATTAGCAGGAGAATGTTCTTCATGATGTATAAGCACCCATACCTACCCCTCTTTTTTTACTGACTACAACAAAAACAGAAAAATTCCACTGAAGAGTTTAATTTTTGATGTTCATCCCTGTATTTACAGAATCACTGCTCTTCAGCAACAACTTTGTTAAGTTATATCAAGGGTTTCTACACAGAAAGTTCTTTTAGTATATTATTATGAAAGTTTTCTTGATATTCTTCTCTAATAGATGTAATGAATTGAAGGCATCTTAGTTACAGTCTTAATCATTCATGATAATAAAGAAGGTTAGAAATGAATTTACTCACAGCTCCCAAATTTTAGTGGGCAGGCATGGGCATCCATAGGGAAGTCCTCCAAATGCATTGGACATTCAGCTCTCACAGTCAGCCTTATTCATTAAGGGAAACAGAAGATACAAACAAAAGGCCCGTAGGTTAGCAGCATACACAAGTGTGATGTTACCAATTTTGGTAAATACATCCACAAAAAGGAGAAAATACAAGCTTAGAGTTACGCTGAGTTTTTAATAATGTAGGACTCAAAAAGAATGTTTAAGAACTAGAGTATAGGGCCAGTGCGATAGCATAGCGGCTAAGGTCCTCGCCTTGAATGCGCCAAGATAACATATAGGCACCAGTTCTGATCCCGGTAGGCCCACTTCCCATCCAGCTCCCTGCCTGTGGCCTGGGAATGCAGTCAAGGACGGCCCAAGACTTTGGGACCCTGCACCCTCGTGGGAGACCCGGAAGGCTCCTGGCTTCAGATTGGCTCAGCTGAAGCTGTTGCGGTCACTTGGGGAGTGAATCATTGGAGGGAAGAGCTTCCTCTCTGTATGTGTACATATGGAGTATGTCCATTTGTTTCCTTTGAAAAATACCAATTTCATACAACGTATAAATGTTACTAATGGTTTCCCAAATAAGCTCCATCAACCACTCCACCCAGCTACAGCAAATATAACCAAGAATTTATGAAAATCCAAATTTGCAGAACTAGTTCATCCTTAGTTGGGCAAAAGATATTGATATCAAGGAAAATAAGGTAACATCGCCTGTTTCAAACGTAGTTTCTTTTCTCTTTCCCACCCAAAGGTAGTAAAGAATGCATTAAGTAAGAGGCATAACTAAAGGAGCAGAATCCTTGGAACTCTATGATATCAAAGTTATTGTAAAGTCCCGTTGAGAGTTTGAATGTGATCTCGTTTTATTCCAGTCATTTAATTTTATTAAAAAATTGCCAAGACTCCGCGTGCTTCTGTTTTAGTTCTTAGGATATTCTGGAATGTGAATTTCAGTCAGACTTTTCAAAAATGATTGCTAAGGAAAGAATTCAAAAGGAATATGCTTGCTCTGCAGCATTATACAGGAATTTATCCTCATTTTCCTTTTAACACTTTTTGCCCATATATTAAATAGTTCATGTCTCAAGAAATGCAGTAAGATAGTTTTATAACAAGCCAGTGAAATTTTTAGCTGTAATACAGAATCATTCAAATAGGAAATGAATAACAGTGATTACATTCTTGACCAATTATTAAAGAATATGATAAACATAAAAATGGATGATAAATCAAGAATATGAAAAAGATAAGCTAGCTTTTTTCCCCTTGTTTTTACATTCATACTAGGGCCTCTTCCCCTCATGCTGTTTCTTCCGAGATGTTCTCTTTGCCCCTTGACTGCTCTGTTCAGAGAGCAAGTTGGAGGCCAAAAGCTTCACTCCCTGGCTGGGCAGAGAGCATTAACCATTCCACTTGAGCATCCAGCAGATCTGAGCTTCTCGGTAGCTCTTTAAGACAAAGCAGCAGAGGAAAATGGCACATATCTGAAATCACTAATAGGCAAAATGATCAGGATACATAAATTCCATTTCTGATCATTGATACTTGAAAGGATTGAACATTGGGTGTGGGCTCAGAGATAAATATTGGATTGCTATCGGGAATAATAGTCTAGGTTTTAAATGTAAGTATGTCCCACCAGGATGATTTGAAATGCCTCAACACAGGCCCATTGTCCCTTCGTTTTTATGCTTTATTTTTGTTCTTGTTGCTGTTATTTATTTTTTAGGTTCTGATTACATTGGCTAGTTAGTTCCAACACCTAAAGTATCTCTTAAAGCATTTTCTTCCTCTTTCATTTCGTTGTTTCTAATTTGAAAAGCAATTCATTCTGGCATATTTTTTCACTCAAAATATCATTCTACTCCCATGCTAAATACAATGCCTTTAATTGAAAAAATGCCATTAATGCCAATTATACCAAAAGAATAATTGGGCTGCTTATATTTATAAGCACTGGCCAGATTTACTAAAACAGCATTAAAAATAATTCATCTGAGAATGAAATGCTGCTGATCTCAAGACTGTGTCCAGGACATTACTTAATTTCTCATAAATTAATAATGTCTTAAAGTTTACCTTTTTTCTTTATGCATTTTCTACATTTCATAGTGAATGTTTTGAGCAGTTAGTAAATGCCAAATTTTGCAGTAATCTCAAAAAGGGTAAAATAGTTGTAAGCAGAAATATATTGTACATGGTTTTCAATTTATAATATTAGTTTTATTGTACTCACAGTCTATATTATTGTGGTTCATAATCTTCTTCAAATAAATGTTTGACATTAATTTGTATTTTTTGCTATATTTTTCAGTTTTTTAATTCCTTCACTTACAGCAGAAAAATATTCAGATTTAGCGTCAGATAACTTATAGAAATTTAATCTATACCCTAGCAGAGTTCAGAACCATGTGAGACTTAGAGGAGAAAATGTTATTCCTCAAAATATTATAATCATTTTTCGTTATTAGAATAATTTTCTTGACATTTAGATGCTAGGATAACATTTCAGAAAGCCAAGTTTTAATATAGTAATTTCTTATGTTAAAAATCAGGACAAGTAAGAAGCCAAAATAAGAAACCATCATAGCCTATCAGTGCCTGTAAAGAGGAGATTCAGTGTAGAAGGGGTCCTGAAGGGAAGTGCGGCCACCCTTACCTCATGGTGTACAGCAAGGTGCCGTCCTCTGTGATCCGTAGCAGTTTGTTGGGCATGGTCATGTTGTGGGCCACCGACTTCTTTCCATTGTGAAAAAAGGTGTCTGGGGTCCAGATTTTACTTGCCATTAGATTATTTAACCGGAGAACGGTCATGGGCCCTTTAAATTTTAACCTTTCATCCTTCCAGCTTTGACGGAAAAAGACATCTATTGTATATTCCTAGGTAGTTTTGGAAAATGGAGCAAATATTACCGTGCTGTATTTTGCAATGCAAATATCTTACACGGAGCATCCATAATTTTTACAAGTTTGGAAGCAAAAGGTGAGCTATGTAATGTTCCAGAAGTAAACTTGTAATACATTTAAGTGTCCTGGAAATCACTGGTTGCCATAATGATACACATAAATCCAAAATTTATGTATCTTAGAGATACATAAATATATTTCTAAAACCCCCAACTTTTTTCTAATTAGAAGCTTCAGGCCTATCATGTTCTTAGACTGTAAAATAAGAGTAACACCCCACCCTAATGTCTACCTTAACCTCTACCAAACCTGCAGTCAAAACAAATAAAATTTATTACAGTAGAAATCACACTCAGAGGCAATTATTGAAAGGCCAACATTTACATTAGATATTTCCAGCCATAAAGAAAAAGCACTGTGTATCCTAAGGCAAGGTGGTCATGATTCTACTGGACTGTAAAAATTTCATTGTCTTTTTGATTAAGTGAACCTTGTTGGCACAGATAGTGTAAAGACAATGAAGATTATGAAATGAAGGGATTCATTTCCCCTCAAAAAATGTAAGTAAAAAAGAAATGCAGAATGTGTCTATGTGTGAGTTGATGTGTGATCGTGTGCGTAAGTCACATGAAAAATGTGTGAAAGTCATCATCATTCACAGTTAGAGACTTTATTTATTTGAATAAACATAGCATCCCTTATAGCAATACCCAGAGACAAACATCTGCTAATCTGAAAATAAGCAATGAGCTTTACCAGCTCTAAAAATTGAAACAGGTGGTATCTATCTCGCCTGTAAAACTTGCTACACTGACACTGTATTTGGACTCAATAGTTTGAAATGAACGTTACCACATTCTCTGTCAACCCAAGCATGCTGCTCACCAGAAGGAAGATGGATGGTGAAATATCCTGCTGCATCATAATGTCTCAAAAAGCATCTGGTTTTATTAAATCATATACTTTGTGCTTAAGAATACACAATAATTATGTCTGAAGGCATTTATCTACTTATCTCCTTCCCATGGCTTAAAAAAGGTCTGAAAGTTCAATATGTCCTTCCGGCACATTTGGCATTGTTGAGGAATTACTGGTTGAGTAATTTAGAACTATTATTGGACAGTTTGTAATGCACAGAGCATACCACCCATTGCAGTGGAGAGAGACACAAGGGAGTTTATCTGTCTGTCTTTGTGGCAAGTCCAGTCATTTCATTGGTTAGTTTGATTTTTGTGTGCTTGGAGGAATCAAATGGAAGAGTGACAAACGATAGGCATTTACCCAAACACTTCTTGCATATCTGCTAAATTTAGCAGAGGGAGAAACGATTTAGTCATGGGTACTATAAGAAATGCTCATAGAGAAACTGAATAGGATTCAAACAGGAAAAAGGGGAGATACGAGGAGGGAGACTGAGGATTTCATCAGAAAATAATACAGTACAATGATGTCTATTAAATAAATACATGAATATAACCTGGACTGGATCTGTTGCCATCATGGACAACACAGCCTGGGGTGTGACATACAATATAGGGTATTTGTGTTACTCAAGGTTTAGACACATGGACTCAATTATTAACAATCAAAAGAACTCTTTAATTTACTCAACAGTTCAAACACTACCAAAAATAGGTTTCCAAAAATGCCTAAGATGATACCATCCAAATGTTTAGTTCATCTCTTTACTCCCAGTATTTTTTGAAAATAAAAGTTAAATTTAAAATCGATGTACTATGAAATCTTGACAAGGTATAAAAGACAATGACTGCAAAAAATTATATCAAAACATGCTTGCACCCTAACATTGAGTCCTTTATACATCCAGACCCAGCTCTACTCACCTGTGTGAACAGGCAATGACATCACAAAACTCATTCATGATTCTCCCTTCAAATGCATACCACTTACTCATATACACATACAAAGGGAAAAATATAACTTGGTAAAGTTCATTTCTACTATGGCCTCTGTTGGAAGTAGAAAAGCAAATCTGGAATTAACGCAGTTACTGAAGATCAGTCACTGCCTAAGAGTGTGAATATTTGATCTCTCATTTTCTGAAAACTATGGCAGGTGCTCCATCATCTGTGAAGTATGACATCCTGCTCGATGGTCCCTGTTCGTTACTTGAAGAAGAGCATCTGAAGTAGTGTGGGACAGAATCCCATCTTCAGCAGTTTGGAACAAGTTAGTAGAAAGAGGCAAAGCCCATGGCATACTGTTGATGGATTCAAATTCCAAACCTTTCAGCTGAATGGCCCCAGGTGATTTTTTTAAAATATATTTTATTTATGAGTTATGGTGAAACAATTTCATATGTTGCATACACACAGATTTAGAAAAGGAGATTTGAGAGGAACATTATTTGTATCGACTGTGAGCACATTGAATTTGTAAAGTTCTTTGAGTAGTCTGAGCCTTTTAGTGACAGTATTTCAATCCACGAACATGATTCTTCCATTGTTTTTGGTGTCTTCTTATTTCTCTTTAAATGCTTTGTTATTTATATTGTAGAGATCTTTCACTTCATTGGTTAAGTTAATTCGGAAGTGTTTTTAGTAGCTAATGCAAATAGCACTAATTTCACAACCTGTTTCTCAGTCATGGTATTGTCTGCGTATACAATCCCTATCAGTTTTTGCCTGTCTACTTTATAACCTGCAACTTTACCAAATAGTCTCGTAAGTTCCAGTAGTCTCTTATTGGGTCTTTTTATTATTTTTTTTAAAGATTTATTTTTATTATTTTTTATTGGAAAGGCAGATATATAGAGAGGAGAGACAGAGAGGAAGATCTTCTGTCCAATGATTCACTCCCCAAGTGAGCGCAACGGCCGATACTATGCCGATCCGAAGCCAGGAGCCTCTTCCGGGTCTCCCACGCGGGTGCAGGGTCCCAAAGCTTTGGGCCATCCTCGACTGCCTTCCCAGGCCACAGGCAGGGAGCTGGAAGGGAAGTGGGGCTGCCGGGATTAGAACCGGCACCCATATGGGATCCCGGGTGTGCAAGGTGAGGACCTTAACCACTGCGCCACCGCACCAGGCCCTTATTGGGTCTTTAATTTCCCTACAGAAGCATGTCATGTACAAACAGGAATAATTTAAGTTTTTTATTTCTGTTTTGTATCCCTTTGATTTATGCTTGCCTAATAGCTCTGGCTTTGAATAGCAGCAATGAGAGTGGGCATTCTGGTATGGTTCCAGAGCTTAGTGGAAATGCTTTCAGCTTTTCCCCATTCCATGTGATGCTGGGTGTGGTTTCTCATCGATTGCCTTGATTGTGTTTTGAAATGCTTCTTCTACATCCAATTTTCTTAATATCTTTTATCATGGAACGTTGTTGTATTTTATCAAATGCTTTCCCTGAATCTTTCAAGATACTCATGATTTTTCCTCTTTAGTTTGTGAATATGAGGTATCACATTTATTGATGTGTATCTGTTGAATCATCCCTGCCTAACAGAGACAAATTCAACTTGGTCCCTGTGAAATATTTTTCTGATGTGTTCTTAGATCCAAATAGTCAATATTTTGTTGAGAATTTTTTCATCTATGTTCATAATTGGCATTAGTCTATTGTTCTTCTTATTAGATATTTATTTCTGGCTTTGGAATTGGGGTGATGTTGGCCTCATAGGAGAAGTTTGAGAGGATTCCTCAATTGTTTTTGAAAATATTAAGAAAAATTAAAATTAGTTCTTGAAAAGTTTGATAGAGCTCAGCAATAAAAGCTTTCTGTTAAGAGAGCTTCTATCACTGCCTTAATCTCCATCTTAGTTATCGATAGGTTTACATTTTTATTTCTTCAAGATTCAATCTTGGTTGATTTTATGTGTTCATAAATCTCTACATATCCACTAGATTTTTCATTTATAAAAAATTTGTGTGTAGTGATTCCTGCTAATTCTTTTTCTTTGATTTCCTTTGTGACATCTCTCTCTTCATCTCTGATTTTATTAATTTGATCCTCTCTTATTTGCTAGTTAGCTGAACCAGTTCAATTTTATTTACTTATTCAAAAATCTTGCCCTTCATTTTGCTGATTTTTTTGGTATTTATATCAATTTTACTTATGGTTTTTCTCACATTAATTATTTCTTTACTTCTACTAATTTGGGGCTCGGTTTCTTCCTGTTTTTATAGGTCATTAAGATGCATTGTTTTGTCATTTATTTCATGCCTTTCTAATTTTTTGATGTGGGCACTAATTTCTATAAACTTCCCTATTCACTCTGTTTTTGCTATATCCCTTATATTTTGATATGCCATGTTATCATCTTTACTTGTTTCCAAGAATTTCTCTATTTTTCCTTTTGATTCTACAACCCAGTGTTAATTCAGGAGCATGCTGTTTAGTGGGATGGGTGCATTTTTTCTAGAATTTCTTTAATTGTTGATTTCCAACTTCATTCCGCAATGATCAGAAAAGATATGTGATTTAATTTCTGTGAGATTCCTGAGACTTACACAATAGGTTGGTATATGGTCTATTCTAGAAAAAGTTCCATGCACTGATGAAAGACTGTGTATTCTGAAGCTAGAGGATGAAATGGGGATGAAATGAGTGATACGTTCTATAGGTATCGATTAGATCCATTTTGTACACAGTGTAGGTCAGTCCCATTAGCTCTTTGCTGATATTTGTTCTAGTTGGTCTATCCATTGACAAAATGAGGTGGTGAAGTTGTATTTTAGCTATTCATTATTGCACTGCAAAAGACATCTCCATTTATATTCATTTACATTTGTTTTAAATAGCCAGGAATTCTGGCATTGACTGCATAAACATTACTATAGTCACATTTTCCTGTTGAATCGAACACTTAATTTCACAATGACTCTCTTTGTCTCTTTTAACAGTTTTTGTGTTAAAGTATATTTTTTCCAATATTCAGATGGTTATTTCTGCTCTTTTTCGCTTTCTGTTAACAAGGGATATATTTTTTTCCCATACTTTCACTTTTGGTCAGTGTGTGTCATTGGTGGTAAGTTGTGTGTCTTAAAGGCAGCGGCTAGACGGATTTTGTTTTTGAATCCTTCAATCAATCTGTGTCTTATACTTGAAGAATTTACCATTTACATTTAAGGTTATTACTGATAAGTAATTACTTGACCCTGCAAGTTTTTTTTTTTTAAGTATTCCTATTGTTTGCTCTGGAATTTTCGTACTTTTACTGGGAGATTTTCTTTCTTCAGTATTGTCTGCATCATTATTTAATGCCAAATAAGTGGTGTTGATTTTTTTCAATTTCAGTTTGTTTTGGAATATCTTTACCTTTGTTCATACATGAGAGCTTTGAAGTGAGGGGAATGCCCCACAGGCTTAAATAAGTGCCTCGCTCCCTCCAAATGACCAACACAGGCTCAAAGTCAGTGAGGGTCATGAATTCATTCCTCAGACAAAAATCCTTTAGTTTCAAGCCTGTGAGGCCATGCAGCCTGTGTCTGGCTTTGTTAAGGTGGCACTTCCTCCCCGTTATTCACAGGGAGCCTTCTGGGGCAGATGGGAAGCAGCCAACATGCTCCCAGTTCAGATTTGTGTGAACACTCTGCTGTAAGCTAGCACTCCAGGCTGGACTCAAAGTACATGGAATCCACAAGTATTCCCTCATACCTCACCAGTGATACAGGCTGTTGCAGTCACATTGACCTTGAAGAAGATGCTGATTCTCACGTTGTTCATGGTAAATTTCAAAACCCTTCTCAGCCATGGACTCCTAAGCGGGGCTACTGCACCTGGCCATTGTGAGAAATAGCTTCAAGCCTGTAAACAACTTCCTCCAATATGCCTAGAACCTACAAAGCTCTTAACAATTGGTAGAAAGTATTTATTTCCCATTTGATTATTTATTAGCATGGATTCATAGATTCCTATGGTGCTGGAAATGAGATATTGCTATTTCTTTGGGAGGGCCTTGGGACACGAAACACCTAAAAAGTGAGCAAAACAAACGTAGGACGCAGTGGGAAGGACTCCGTGGAACAGTGTGAGCTTACAAGAAGCTTGATGAAAGAATTTGTTCAAGTTGAATATTTCCATCCCTCACTACTCCAGTGAAAAGTTGCTCTCACTTCTTTTCCTCAGCAGAGTAAGTCCCTGGAGGATGAAAGCCGTATCCTGAAGATCTGGGACAAAACATCCACTGTGTTCCTAAATAAATATTGTATTGAAGTGTTCCTACTTGCCACATTTATTGCCATCTCTGTAAGCTTTGACTTAATACGTTTTAAGCACTGTAGAAAACAAATCCCTGTGATTGTGCTGCCTCGATATTTCTGTCAGAACCTGGTGCCCTGAGAATATTCTCTATGATGGCCAATTAGTGGTTTTTTAAAATAAAATTAAGGAGGTGTCCTAATTTTGTTTTCTATTCCTGATAAAGTCAGATGCCTTGAGAGCTATTGAGTCTCTAGGGATGGAAAGACCGGGTTCCCGCTGCTACACTGAGCAGGTCACACGGTCCTTCTCTGGAACATGTGTATAAAAATTGTATTTAGCTAAAAGGTTTCATATAAGAACTAAATCAATCTATAAAGTTTCTAGCGTCATGCCTAAAATATTGTGATTATTAGATAATGGCAAATTATGTTGTGGTTGTTATTATGGATTAAATATTACATTAGTTCTTAGTTTTAAAATTACGAAGTTTTTTTCTCTGTTTAGAAAAAACAGCTTTAGCCTTCTGCCTTGATATTTTGTTTCTCGGTTCACTGATCCTTCTTCATAATTCTTACATATATTGGTTTAAATGATGAATCTACTAAAGCAAACTAGTCAAGTACAATTTCCACTTAAAAATATTTGCAGAGCTATGACTAATTTGCCCTTTTATAGAGAAAACATTGTCTTTTGTTGTCATATTCAGAAGCTTTGGGTGATATGTTAGACATTGTATCTATCAGTTTTATCTGTTGTGTGACAAGGGTCCTATGTGAAATATAGTGCTATATTGATGCTATCTGAGAAATCCTCTTGTGAGACGGCACCTTGGTGCAGTGTAATTAGCTCCTCATTACCACACCATGGTGGACTGCTCTAGTGTAAACTACTCCACTTCGCATCCACTTTGTTCTAATATACATGGAATGGTAACAGGTGGTGGGCATGTTCTCGGGCCCCTGTCACACACATGGGGATCCAAAATGCATTTCCAGCCTCATAACTTTATCCTGGCCAATCTAACTCCTGCCCATTTCAGCTGCTTGGGGAGTGAACCAGTAGATGGAAAAGCTTGCTCACTCTTTATAGCTCTCGCTCTCTCTCTCCCTCCCCTTACTCTGTGTGTGTCTCCTCCTGGCTCTGCAGCTCTGCATTTCAATTAAATAAATCTTTTAAGAATCCTGTTATATATTTTTTACTTCAAAGGGGGAAAATCACTGGTTCTTTAGGGCCCTTACGTCACAGTTAACTTGAACCGGTAACTGAGAGACATGCTAAATATTTTCCAAAGGAAAAGATTTCTACAACACATGACCTCAATGGAGCACTAATTTTGTGTGAAGAATCATGATATGTATCAGAAAGAGAATAGTTATTTTAAAATTTAAAATTATTATCATTAGGGCCAGTATTCTGATCAATATGGGATATTAGTGATGTTTTGTGCCCTCTGTTGATGACTTGATCAATAAGATAATAAACTTTACCAGTAGAAAATGTTCAAATGCTCTCTTTTTCCCCTCATATGCTTCTGGAAGAGAGATAAAGGGAAGGGTTATTTATGCTGATCTGTGATTTTGGGAGGAAAACACACTTGTCTATTTTAGTCCTTTTGTGTGCCTTTTTCATTTGGATGCTCTCTGTTCATCCTGACAAATTCTGTGTTCCTCAGTGGCAGAAGCTATACATCTAGTACAGATATATTTTATTTTCTGGAACAAATTTAGGAAAATAACACTTATCTGTGCAATCTAAATAACTTTGCAAAGTGATCATCTGTAAGTATCCAGATGGTAAATTGTATATCATATTTAATGCAAATTACTGAAATATAGAAAAGGAAAGCTGTATTAATGTAAAAAGTAATTCCATCAAGCTTTTGGATCTAATGGAAGCATGTAAAATACAGGATTTAGATTGGTAGAGTAAAAATGAAACTTTCATGAAGTCTATATGATATGATAATAGGTCTAGAGGCAAAAATAACACTGTTTTTCAATTTGGGAGTATTAATGGTAAATATCTCACTTATTATAGACATATATGATAAGACACACGTTGAGAAACATTGTGTCTTAGGAACTGAAGCAATTTGTCCAAGATTATACTGGGAGTGACGAAGAGGTTCAAATTGGAATTTCTCCAATCTTAAAACTCGTCTTGCTAGCCCCTACTTATATTACCTCACAAAAAGCAGGCTTCATACAAATGACTAAAGCAATCGTGTATCAGAATTCATTTTTCAAACGAAGATTATTCTAACAACAAGACATTTCAGAATTAAGATTCAATTAATATATCTGAAATATTCACAATAGTATGTCTCCATGTTCTGTTTGTGATGCTTTGTTTATATAGAAGTTTGAGCTCAGAAACATCATACACACATCATACATACATCAAACATGCACAGCCCTATTAATTAAGTAACTCCTGAAAGAAATTCGTGTTGGCTTATTTGAGTGAACATCAAAAAATACAACCCCGTATTCATTTTATAATCACTCGTGCTCATAATGAGTGTATCAGTGCAGCAGAATGTTTCTCATTGGTATAATTAGTTTTAACCATGTCTGATTTTGGTCGAAGACTCATTCAACGTTTATACCATTTGTATGCATTTCTCCCTTCTATCACAAATTAACATGACCGCCTAACTCAAATGAGGGGCGACTTGAACTACACGGCTAACAGAACCCAAACCAAGTGAAGAAACTCAATCATTTACATCAATAGAAATAAGACTATTCTAACAAGCTGATGTGTTTTTCCACTGCACGGATATCATTTGTAAGCACATATATGTCTGTTACTTTTTATATGTTGAGTACACAGTGACACAAAGATATAGCCAAGCTTTTTCAAGTTGTTCCCAAATACTTAACCTCTATTTTTTTCTCACCTAAGTTCAGTTTTGAAAATCTCTCAAGAAAACTCAAAGATTCAGTGCCACTTACCATATCATGGTCTGAAACGGGTCCGAAACTTGTGACGAAGATGTCGGTCTTCACTTCAGTTACACGCTCTGGTGGAGCAGGAAATGAGGCCAGTGAGTGTCTATCAACAGTTCTGATTAGATATCATCACCACATACTCACACCCAAATGAGAAACGTATTGACTTTGATTAGCTGTTTCTAAAATTGGTCCACAGTGTAGTCCTCGTAATTCACTGCTTACACATGAAATTTCACAGTTAATATTTTCAGTGAAGAACAGCATCTAAATATGCCACTTCGGGGAGGCAGACTATATGGAGAACTCAGCTGCTGCTTAATGAGTTGTTTGAGAATGGACACACACTTGCCTAAATCATACTAACCCACTCGGCATTGTATTGAAAATATGTTTGTATTTGGCTTTGACTTCCCTTCAAATATTTTTTACACTGTCAGGCAGATTCTCTAGGTATTTAGGCTACTCTGGGGAAATATATAGTACATTTTAGCAAGCTTTATTTACTCTTTGAATTCTTGAGAGCATGTTGTATAAATGACTGCCTTTTTGCACTAAATCATACTGATTTATTTCAAATTATTGTGGGGGAAAAATATGCCCACCTATGTATCTTCAATTTTAAGGATGAGAACATATTTTGGTATAGAAAAACTTTATTTAATAGATTCTGTTTCACATTCACTGTCATTTTATTACATTGGCCTCTGATGGCATATATATCAACCGATAAAACATATTTATTGTAGTACTATGACAACTCAACACAGACATTTTCAAAGAAATATAGTCACTCACCAAGAACTAGAGAAATGTTGCTTGCAGAAAAAGAAACAATTTGTTGAGGGGTGGGAATGAATAGGATGACTGTGATTTTCACCTTAGTTATAAAAGATAGCAGTCCAGTTTCTTAAGCAGCTCATTTCTTTTATCAGGTCATTTGTACCTCTGGCATAGGACTTTAAAGTTGATCTATTATATGCAATAATAGATGTCTCAGAAAATTTAAAAAGCTGTCCTCTCTCCCTTGTGAATAGTTAATCTCAATAAAAACTTCTGTCAAGGAGACCATATTTTATGGGGTTACTCAAAAAAATATAACTCTGTTTTTGATGTGATAATATTTTTTTTCAATCAATGCATATTTTTTTTCATACTACATACATTCAGTGAACTTTCTGAAGATGCCTCTTACACTGCATGGAATCCATATCTGAATTTACAAAATAACTCGTAGCTAGTGAAGTTCTTTTCAGTCATGGGTCTGATGTTTTTGTTTCTGCAGTACAGCAGTGTTTCAGCTGTCATGCCCATCCTCTTAGGAGGTTCCCATCTTCATCCCCAGTACGTACACATCTCTACCACACTCTCCCAACACAGATTTTGTTTTTATCACAATAACACTTTTTCTTAGCTAAAACATCTGCTCTTTCTTATGATTATATTAAGACCTAGAAAATGAGTTGTTTAAGAATTAGAAAGTCCATATTTTCACTAGAAATGTTGTATAGTAAGAAACACAGACTCATATTTATTTGTTTGGTTCTGAGGACTTATTACTTATGAAGGAGGTCTGTTTACTACTCTAAGCTATTTTTTGTCCATCAAATTCAAAGGGAAAAAGACTACACGGAGACTAAATTACTAGTATTAGTCACTGTGAAATGTATTTTAACACCTTACTTTAAAATGATTCTATTTGGAAATTAAAAATAATCCTGGCCTTCCACATAAATAATGTATACTTGTACATTATGCAGTACTCTAGCTACCTATGAGCAAGATTTGAACAAACTGGTCCTTCATTTCTATTCTTATAAAACAATGTCTTAGAAAAAAATGTCACCTTCCTCCTACTTAATAAGAAAAGCTTATTTCAGGGAGGGGGTTACCGTGCTAATTGTGCATATGGACTAGATGCATATATATTAAGGTATCTAACCAACTGCTGATCATTCTGAGGTTTCAGGATTTAAGAAGTTAGATAAAGGCCAATTTTATTACCGTAGATATTTATTTCTTTTTCACTGAGCACCATTCTCCCTACACCATCCCATGAGCAGTTTATATCGAGAGATTAACTTTCATAATGAGGATACATTGCAATATCTGAGTTTCTTTTTATCTGAAAAGTCTTGATCAAAATTCTATAACCTGTGTAAATAACCTTGAGACATAATATTTCCTGTTCGCAGTGTGGTAGTTAGTTATACAATAATAATTTCTTGAAAAATATCCCATCACTTGGGACCTTGCATTCTCTTAAGTTTTCCAAAAATGGTAGTTTGTAACAGCCAACGAGGCAGCTCTCATCTTAGCGATACTATGCCATTTTTCAAATACAAAATTGATATTCTTCAGCCAAAAAAAAAAGCAGTCCTCTATAGAAAACATTTTTAAAGATAGCATATTAATACTAGAGTTATAATGGAAAAGAGAGACTGTATAAATATCAAGAGTATTTGCCCAAGAAATAAACTTCCCATACGCCAACACCGTGGTCTTGAGCACAGTCTCAGTGGTTACGTTCTATCTCAGGAAGTTCCTGGCACTGACTGAGGGGATGATTTAAACACAACAAGAAGGATAAGAGCAGAATGTTTTCTAAACATGCTGCAGTATTCCTTTGGGCATACGGGTTAGATTCATTGCAGAAGCTGACTGCCATCTCAGCCAGGAAAGGTTACAAGGTGCTGCTAGTTCATTTGAAAACCTCAAAAACCTCTTAGGTTTTTGGTAATTGTCTTTTCTATGAAATTCACCTGAATTACAGCGTGTCCAAATAGAGTGATTATGACGGCAGCATACAAAAATGTGCCGTTGTCTTGCATTAGGAGCAATAGTTAAAATATCACAAGTTTGAAGGAAAGAATTCCAAAAGAATTTCAAAAGATAACACCACAGGCCATTTTCTGGTGAGTACACATAATAGTAGAAATAAAGACTGGCAGAGCTTAACGTGGCTATTTATTCTTTGAATATGGTCAGTAATTTAGGATATTTTTAATCTTGTGATATTATGGCAGAAATTCCTAGCTCTTTATTTTTGAAATTCTTGCTTTTCAGTGTAAGTATAAAAAGAGTATTCTAATGTGGGCTGAACATGAATGGATCATCCCTCCTTAATCTCAGTTTTACAGTGTTAACAAAAAAATCACATGACTAATCTGACATCCCACAGTTTTGAGCTAGATGAAAACTGAATTTTTAAAAATATTGAATCCTCTGCTTTTTTTGATTATCTAGTGACCAAAACTGTAAAGTTGGACAAAACCATCCAAAACTTGATTTACTAGTTGCATCATTAGTTTTCACAATTTTTTTCTTATTTTTACCTGAGGAAATTACAACCCGTGATCTAAGCTCATTGCCTCACAAGCCAATGCTATTTTTGTAGCTGCAAAGGATTTCAGACTAAGCTAGCTTTCTTTTTGCACTTATGATTTGTTATAACTTACAGTTGCACTCTTAATTAAGCTGGTGGCTAATTTGAAATTTGTTTCAGTGGAATAAATATTTCAAGAATAGGAGAATCATGATAATAAGGAGACAGTGTGTTGTGAGGCACATATTTTTTAAAATCGTAATGTACTAGTACTAACATATTAGTATCAACTGAAGTTACAAATACTTCTTTAATAATTTTTACTCATTGAAATTTACCACAATACACAAATGAGTAAAACCAAAACAGCCAAATATACAAACCTTACAAGGGGAAAAGGATGGAGGAAGGACAAAGAAGAAACAGATAGAAGATTCAAATTGCTATTGTGTAGTAAGGATAAAGATAAAATTTGTTCTTTCCCTGCCTGCCTAACTACCTAGCTAGTTCATCTGCTTCTTTACCCATCCTGGGTTTGTCACATTAGAAATACACCTTACCTCTGTTTCCTGTGCCATATCTTTCGTGTGGATGGATGATAAAATCTTTGAGAGGTATCTATCACCAGATTTTTTTACTGAAATTAAATTTCAGACTGTATTTAGAAACTATAACAGTATTTTCAGGAACTGCCCTGAGCAGGTAGGGAGAAGGGGCGAACGCTTCTATTGCAGTCCCTTCAAAATGTGACATAACCACTATCTGATTCCTTCAGCTCTATCCTATTTGTATTCCTGTTAAAGATGGGGTTGCCTTGAGTTGTTTTCAAAAGAGTGATGTTAATTTATTTCTGAAGTAAGTGTCTTTTATGAGTGAGCTGGGTGAGATGAGCATGTGGACAAGAGGAAGAGGATATACTTAGCCTGGTGATATTGGCTAAACAAACAATTGCACGTGACTCTGGCTCGCTGTGGGATTTGGGGCATATAGTAAAGAAAGGGCAAACTTGTACTCTTGTACAGTGGGGCAAAGAGGAAGGGAAATGTACCATGGAAAGGTATCATTTGTCCTTAGAAGCCTAGAACCCTCAAGGACTACTCCTGCAATCTGTTTATAGATTATTTTTCTCTATCCCTAGTGTTAGGAATTAGCCAATAAGAACCTCACTAAGATTTCATCTAGATGGATGCAATTCATTGTTTAACGTGTAATAGTTTAGGAAGCTGAACATCATCCTCCCTTTTACATTTAAGATAATCGTGGCTGATAAAGAAACAATTTAGGAGAACGAATTTCTTCAGAAAATTGCCGATGTGGTCACAATGGAAAATGTCAAAAGGAGCCTTTATTATTCCTGCGACACCTGAACTCACCTGACACTCAAGATGTTCAGTTTTCTCCACCACAGCCTGTCCATTCCTTTCCATTATCTCCATCCTTGGTACTCCATTCTTTCGCCTTATTTTCTGCCCCCACTGCCTTGTTCTACTTTTTATTTTTTTTATTTTTTTATCTATTTTCTCTTTTACCTCCCCTTTTTATCTGACATTTACATTCTCCTTTCCCAGGTATTTTATTTTTGGTACTGACCATGCTAGAAGCAAGAATCTTGAAAAATTATTTTCAACTTCCAATTGCAAGGAATAATCACTTCTTTATTACCTTGCCAACAAGCAAAAAATTATGAGAATGAGTTTGACAGTTATTGACAATTTTGATTTGCCTTTTCTGGATTTATATTTATTTCAACTTTTCTTCATTTACTTTGCACTTAAAATGTGCATGCGACCAATTTATTTAGTTTTTTTTATGTTACTGAATAGCATATATACAAACTTAATATCATACATATCCTAATTCTTTTTCTCTCACTCATGTCTTGAAAATTATTCTTATATATATATTTTCTGTTATCTGTTTTATTGCTTTTTCCCAGGATTGAAC
Source organism: Ochotona curzoniae (assembly GCF_017591425.1). Taxonomy (NCBI): domain Eukaryota; kingdom Metazoa; phylum Chordata; class Mammalia; order Lagomorpha; family Ochotonidae; genus Ochotona; species Ochotona curzoniae. The sequence goes on from NW_024464918.1 coordinate 11,545,862, forward strand.
TTGTCCCTAAAACGTTACCATTTTTTATTCAGTTACAAAATTTGTGAACTTGTTTATGTCATTTGGATCAACCAAGTTATGCATTTGAATGTTCTACTCGTTAAACCCTCTGATGTAGAGATCAATCATGATGAACTTGCACATACGAACATCCTTTGTGTTAGTTTCAAATCTTATTACGTGTTCCCCTATTTTCTGAAGACATTGAGAAGCAACTATAGCTGTCTTTTCAACACCACTGGTAATTTTACTTAAAAAAAAAAATTGTCCTAATGAAGAAAAAGCAAGCATTTCTTCTGCAGGAGGATATTATCCTAGCTGAGAGTATGAACTTACTGTAAGTAAACTTGTCTCCTCCTAAGCTGACAATATTCTTTCTAGTATTTCCTATACTGAGTGTTTTCATCCAAAAGCATTCAGCTCACATAAGGGGACGGCTGTCTGAAATATGAACTATACTTTTTTTTTCTCAGAAATATATAGTTATGGAATGAAATTAAGTATTTTAATTTTATTGACAAAAAAGAGCCACAAAGTAATTTCAAGTTATGTCTGACAGTAATCAAGATATTATTGTTTTCCTTTTCTATAGTTGATTATTTTTTAAAAGTATGTGTGATATTTTAAATTGTAATTCTATAATGATAAGCATTCTTAGCATATACTGAAAATCTGATAACTCTGTAGATATATGTAATAAACTAATGTCATTTTTATACCTAAAACACAATAGAATGCACTAAAAACAGAATATAAATTACTACATTTTGGCAATATTAAAATTTACTGCATAAATCTCTATTTCATAGCATTTGGTTGTACTATAGTTCTATAACATTTATAAGAAAAATAGAGAAATATTTGAGTCAATTTTAATTTTGTTTTAATGTCTGTTACACTAAAAAAAAAAAAAGGATAAGTGTTTCCAGGAGTCAACAAAAGGAGAAACCTCAACAAAAGTAAAAATGAAGGCAAATCCATTCCTTTGATTTTACCAAATCCTGGAATTTACTATTATTATAAACATGCAAGGGACTTGAAACAGATTGAAACAGATTTTTCTTGGTGAAATACATGTTTTTTTATATTGCAAATTTCAATGAAATTTCAAATACTCCCTCGTATTACATTCATTTTAATCCAAAAGAAGTTATCTTTGTCTATATTCAGTAAGATACTCTTTTGCTCTTCAAATTTACGTATGTATTTCTTATTTCCTTGAATTAGATAATAATAGTAAATTTAACAAAGATTATAATGATTCAGTATGAGTTAACTGGCCTAATTTTATAAGCAAATATTTCAGTTGCTTGACAATTGCAGATTCGTTTTTCAACCTATTAGTTTGTATGTCCTCAGTGTCTATGGTTGTCCCTGGTTTAGCTGTGCTATGAGGATTAGTTAATATACTTCCTGATCAGACTATATTTGATCAAATGGTTATAATATGCACTTACTAAAGTTATCATGGGCAATTATATGGAAATTGGCTGTCATGGCTTGTTCCTTGTGCTCTGAACTGCAATATAGCCACACACCTGATCACTAAAGAAAGCATATATAAGGAAGATTCCTTAAAAAACTGAAAACTATGCAAAGATCTTTCAGAGGATATTCATACTCACACCTTGAAAGACTAGACAGACCTCCTGAGCTGGGGAAAAGAATAAAAAATGTGGATAGATTGCAAAATTCTACTGCCATTTTAATTATATCATAGATTGATAAGGAGAATCAGTAAAGGGATGGGATATAACTCATAACTCTTGCTTTTCAAAAACTGTATGCGCATCCTGACTCTGATTTTTTGGATACTACTCCCCTACACCTGCAGCGTTAATAATGAATTCCAAATTGTTACAAATCAAGTATTCTCTCTGGAAGCAAATTCTAGTGTGTCCATGCAGATACACGAACACTTAGGAATACAATTATGATCTTCACTTGGTGCTCATGCCACATTTAATTTTTAGATTTTTCTCCTAGCAACTTAAATGGAAACGAGGGCTGAATACATTTGTATATTGAGTGCCAAAACCAATGTTTGAAATTGATTTTTTTAAAAGATACCTGATGAGGTTTTTCACATTTATTTCAGCTGTGTCTTTGACAGTTCTTATGTCTTCAGCCTCTGGGACTTTAACAGAACTTGACAGCCCCAAAGAGACCCTTGTTGCCCATCCATGAGTTTGCACTGTGCGGAGTATTTATTAAAAAGTAACTAAATCCAGTCCCACTCATTGAGTTGTAAAATCTGTGTTTTGTTTTCTAAGCTTCTGTTCTCCCTTTGTCTTTGTTGGCTTAATGAAGTAATTTTCTCAATATTGTCATTTAACTATCATTTAAGTATTGATATTAAATAGTTATCATGCATTTTTTGTAAAGGGCGCAGCATCAGCTACAGCTGAAAGTCAGATTCTTCTTTTTACTACTTGTGTGACTTTGAACAATAATCTGTTTTCTTGCTTCATTTTTTTATTTGGAGATCAATATTTTACTTTAGCTTCATTACTAATTGTTTAACCAAACAAGAAAGGTTGATGATGTTATTCAGGAGATGCTTAAATAAGTGCAATTTCTAGGACTATTTACTCTTATTATTGTTATACATGTAATGCTATGAAATGGCATACATCCTGCTAAGCAGATACTCATCAGTATAGTTAGTGAATTTATATATCAATAAATATAAAACTTAACCAAAGAAAATCAGAATCTAAGTTTCAATGTACGTTAATCTATCATGTTAACCTTTTATTGTAGGAAGGAGATAATAATTTAACACAATGTAGTGGATCGATACATAATATTTCAAAATAAATGTTTAAAGCAATGGAATCGAAGATATCCTGTTTGAATGCAATGCAGATGTAAAATGCCAGGGTGAAGCCAACACAGTCCTTGCACAGGAAGGGATGGTATCGTCCCCTTTTTCTGCTATGTAATCAACTCATTCCACAAAACACTTCATTTTCATCAGAAACATATAAAATCATCTTCACACAGTTACAAGAAGTTTGTATCTGCCCTTCACGACTTATAGGTATGTCCAAAAAACTAGAATTATAAATGAAGTTAACAGTGATCTAATAAAACAAACAATCATCAAATTATGACCTTTATTATTACCTTAGCATTCGGTGGGAAAGGGAAGCTATAAGGGTAAAAGTTTAAATATTATTCTTTAAAATAAAATAATAATACAACCTACCTCCCAGTCCTGGTCTCAGGCGATTGTCATAGCCATCCAGAAGTCTGTCCAAAATCCTAGTGAAGACAGTTGTATTATCTTTAAGTTCATCTTGCAGTGAGGGCTGTCCATAGCTGAAAAGGGGGGTGAGAACAGGGATGAGCAAGTCATGCATGTCTGCCCAATCCCGTCTCCAACCAAGGCCTTTCCAAGATGTTCTTGCCATTTGTTTTCCAATTGAATCTCAATTGGGATTCCTCAAATGGAGCTTAAAAATGAAGTAATATTTTAACACTCTGCATTCTCTCAGAATTGTTCTCACTGATGATAAGCTCTTCATTCTAGTGTTTCTAAACATGGAAGAAAAAGTGAGAGAGCTCTATGCAATGTCATTAATTACTATATTTTCTGCATGCAGATTACATTCTCATGAGTGTCTTCCCTGACTTAGCAAAATATTAAGTATCATAGAAAACTAAAACCCGTGGAATTTTTCACAAATAAGAAAAATGTATGTAATAGGCAGAATTTGTAGCTTTTCCTTATTACAGTTTATCCAAAAACTATATTTTCACTTCCCAGGATCCTTGTATCTACTTCGTATAAATCTGTATTTTGCTTTTATTATGTTCTTTCTTCAAGATATTGAGATAAAAATGTAGATAACACTTATATCTTGGTGTAATTATATGTTTGCCTCAGTCTACACATTTTCTTTTCCTTTAGCCAATTTCCTCTATAAACCAATTTTTAAATGTGTCTATTCAAGCTCCTAACTAATGGGATTTCTGTCATGTCTGGTCTTAAATGTGAAAGGAACTTTGCCAAAGATTAAGCTCACTGCTCTTAATTTGCAATTCACTAAACTGTCCCGCAGTTTCAGTGTTTGTTTTGAGAAGACAGCGATTTGTGAGCAAAGCTCAACCTAGAAGCTGTCTTCATCTTGGTTTTGAAACTTTATTTGCATTTTTCTCCTTTGCAAAAAAAATTTAATTAGACCTTAATATTTGAGAACAGTTTGTATCCATTACCATTGCTAGTCTTTGAGTTTCAGAACTATGGTAACCGTAGTTTAAAATTTGTCTATTTCTTGCACCAATCGCATTTCTGAGTATACTTCGTGAATCATATTTTATGTAATCATTAGCATAATACCTATGGAATCATCCAGAAGGGCATTTTCTATCCCCATAGATTACACTCCTGATACATCTTAACAGTCTCTCTGACCTTGAATAACAAAATAAGCAAATAAAGGAGGTATACTCAAAAATTGCTGGAAATCTATTACTTTCATAATTTCCCCTTTAATATGACTTTTGCTTCATTCTTGTGTGTTTATCTTAGTGAAAAGTATCTTTAAACATTTTAAATGCGAGTTCACTTATTAACTGAAGGACAAAATACAATGCTATTTCAAACACACTCACTGATTACCAGATGACTAATTATGTAATGGCAAAGTATAATGGCTATATTTTTCTGGTTAAATCTTAATCTACTAAATTGATTATAAATAAAAAGTCTCCATTATATTACATCTATAAAGAATGTGTTTATGAAACTATTTTTAACATTAGTGACAGGAAATCAGAGTTTACACTCTTTTGGCCAAAATAAATGTTTTGTTCACTTTTTAAAATCTAAATTTTCTTGAACTCTGTAGCTTCTGTAACATTTCACTGGCAGATGACTGGAGTAAGGCAAAGACAGTTTCCTGGAAACAATTATTTGTAAAATCTCGTGAGTGTGCAGAAACAACTGCTATGCATTCATCTTTCAAGGATATTGGAAGGTCATCTTGATAAAGAAGGAAAAAATAAAATGTTAGCACACCTTAAGTTGTGAGGAAGGCCTGATAAAGAAGTCTAAGCTAGGCAGAAATTAAAAAAAAAATGTAGGGAAGAAAAGATGAAATGTAGTGGCGTTATAAAGTGCAATCGATTATTAATATAACCCTTACAATATGTCACTTCTACCTGTACTCCCTATGCTTTTATAGCTTATGCAAAATTTAGGAAATGGCTTTCTCTGATTGTATCTTATAAAACATTGCTTTCTCCAACAGTTTGCGTTGCAAAACAAATGTTCAGACTTGTTAATTTTGCTCAGGAAGACTAGTTCTGCTATCCAGTTTAAGGAGAAACCTTTTATGAAATTGTTTGTGATCAGGTTCTCCTTCAGTTTATACTTCTAATTTACACATTGTATGTCAAATTATAATTGCCAGAGAAGTACTCTAGGGAGAAAAAGATCAAGATTATGAATTTGGTGTTAAACACTTATGCCAATGTAGTGTTTCCTAAATTGAGTGCATATTTTAAAGAGAAATGTCAGCTACAGTACCTGATTTTGATTCCATATGAGCCACTAGATCATAAAACACTGTGCACTAACTCCATCTACAGGTCATTATAATAGTAACAGTTCATGTAATTTTTCAAAAGCAGTAAAGGGCATTTAACTCCTCAGATGAAGAGTGTCTGGTAATAAAGTATGCTCTAGGCATACAATGGTCAGTATTTATCACATGCAATTATTTATAACAATAAGAATAGACTAGATCTCAAGAAAAGAATTCTCTTAATTTCATATGCTTTTTCAGATTAGTCCATCTTGCCTTTTAGGATTTCACGTTCAGACTTTCTTATGGGCCAGAGGAAAAAGCCACATAGAATCATTGAAACACATACAAATAATCTAAAACACTGGCCATTTAAGTGGTTTTAATCGCAATACTTTGTACACTTGATTGGATCACTTGAAACTGTCTTAAATGTGTTACACTTAGGAAACTCTTCTTACAATTTGTTAATGCGGTAGTTATGTCTAGTTGGAGTTCAGTTTTACCCATTGTTGATAAATATTTGTATGATATATTCTACCTCTATTAATTATAAAAGTGATGGTTTCAAAACATAATGTGCTCATGCATTTGTAGAGATGTATGACTTTTGAATTACAAATATATGAAACGTTCCATTTTTACAGATTTACAACCTATACCATGATCTTTAACAATGCTAGAAATTTTATTGTTGGAAAATGAACTGACATTGTATGCAGACAAAAATCAGGGTAACTTTTCCTGTAAATCATAAAGTCACACATTTTGTTAAGATACATGTGAGTAGTGAAAAGTTCAATTTAAGACACAAAAGTTGAATTAACACATATTAAAACCTTATGAAGTTTGTCCAAACTAACATGCAAATAAGACTTAATTTTTCATTTTTTTCACTCTAGTCTAATTTATTCCGTGATGTGGTTGAATTGCAGTTAAATTTTTTTTTTAATTCCCTTAGTCATGAATTCATCTGAGGACAATTTTCTTCCCCCTAATGGGATAAATGAAAAGTTACAGAAATTCTCATGTAGATTTAAAATAAAGTGTCCCCACCTTCTTCCAGTCAGGGTGCTCAGAAGGAGGATTCCGGCCCAAAGAGAGTGAGAGAGAGAGAGACTTCCCTTCATCGCGGGGATGAGCAGCTGGAAAGTAGAATAAGTCTAGATCAGTGTGTCTTGCAGGAAACATCAGGTTATAGCCACTAGGGCTGACTGAGGCAGTTCAGATGAATGCTTTCAAATCAGGAAATGACCTCACTGGAATATGATACCTCATTGGAAGTAATGGAAACCTGGACCATCCATTCTCCACTTTCCCTTCCATCCCTCATTCAAAAACTATATCTGTACTTTAATTGCTCCTGGACAAAAATACAAGTTGAAACACTTTGTGGTGCTAATATGGCTCAACACAAAAATCTGTGACTAGTTTTTTCCTAGGTTCTATTTAGCTCATATAATTTGATGTAGTGTCTCTTCTCTCTGCTTCTCATCTGAAAATTTTGACCTTTTTGATTTAAGTTCCCATAACTGAACTCTTTGTTGGGGTTTTTTAAAACTGGTTTCTCTAACAGGAGGAAAAATATCTCTCTAAAATGGGTGGGAAAGCAGAGGGAATGGCGTAGGTTGCCATTCCCTGTCAACAGAATTCATCTTTGTTTTCTGACTGTAGCTTTATGTCAGAAGCAGTTGTATTTTTTTTCCTTTTTTTTTTTTTTTTTCAAAGCTACTGGAAACACACTGTTGAATACCAAATTCATGCTTAAATTCTGTGTTGATGATTGCCTGGTTAAATGTGCTCACTAAGGCGTCTGTGAGGCTAGAGGACATACTCTGTAGTCAAACCATGTGCTGATCTCTCTTTCACATATAATCCATACACACCACACGCGTAAATGCACACAAACAGGCACCCACACATCTCGCAGTCCCTCCTGAATTCTGCCAGGTTGCTGCTACAAAACGGTTCGTCTCTAACAGATGGGACCTGGAGGGCTTTGCTTGGCATGAGTAAGGGGGTTCTTTTTCCCTCTTAGGTAAAGTGCAATCAGTCACTGTCTGATTGTTGAATTTAGACTTACAAGTGGGGCGATGGAGGAAGAGAGGAGTTCGGGAAGCTCAAAAAATTCAATTTATAGAATCTAACTGTGGAGTCAGTTTTTGAAATCCAGGGCACTACTTGGTAAAGGAGCAGATTGGATAACATTTTACTCTCATGTACCATCATTAATGATAGTCATTGTATGAGAAATGTTAAAGGTGTTTGATAACACTTCCCTAAATCTCTACTCTTTTGTATGGTCAGTGATTAATGGATTGCAGATATTTTAAAACATATTTTCATTAAGCACTGTCTACTTTGGTGTGCTATGTCTTTAAATACATCATAAATGCATTCTACACTCTTGGAGATCATTTAAAACAGTAAAGAAAAAAAATCACAAGCAGGCTGTAAGCAACGAAACATAATTTGTTTAGAATTGAAATGGTCAACAGATGAGAACTGTGAGGCTTTTACTGAAGATAGTAACTGCTTTTGACACAGATAAGTTGAATGTGATCAGAAATCTTTGGTAAATATCATTGTGTTAACAGATTGCATCCAAATTATGCATTGCAATTCACCCTTGTGTTAATCTTTAATATCTACTATGAAGAAAAGAGCCCTTGTCTTGGCCTGATTAATTTTCACTGATCTTTATAGAAAGGAGGAATTCCTGAAGGGATAAACAAAACAAAATGCCCAGAAAGGAACTATCCCCTTTCACCATCCTCTGACATTTTAAAACGAGAAAAACAAACCCATCATGGCACTTCAGTTGTTGAGTAAGAAAGTTTCTTGCAAATACAAACATAACAGTCTAAAAGGAACGCAGCAATCTCCTGCCTTCTTCCCACCTCCAGACACACACAACCCAAACACCCATGTCCCATGCCACCCGTATTGAATAATAAGTTGAGGTCTTCATGTTCAGCGTGGCAGAGACCCCTACACCAGAGGGCATTTCAGCAGCGCGCACCGAGGAGAGGGAAATCTTCAGCCAAGATAAGTGTGCTTATCTTCCGATGGAAAAGGGAGACAGGTTTTCTGTCCTAGCATCTTAACTTTAGACGATGGTCCCCAACATCCTTCCTCAACTCACCCAGCTCCTCCTAGCAAGAAAAAAATTAAAAAAAAAAAAAAAAAGAAGAAGAAGAAGAAGGAAGGAAAGGACCAAAATGACATGTCACCACCCATCCCGCGGGATAAATTGAAGCCTGCCTAAGAAAAGAGGACAGGGAAGAAGAGAGAAACAAATAACATCCTTATGTAGCTGCAGTTGTCACCCTGGAAGAAAAACATTCGTTGTTCCTACCTGTCATGGGATTAGGCTCTTGTCCTGCTCTCCTTTGCTCTATTTCCCCTCCTTCACTAGACAATTCCTGTCTCTCCAGCTAGGCAAAACCTTATTCAAAGCCGTGGGTATCCGGTCCGAAGCCTCACTTACCTCGGGCCCCCTTCTGGGCACAGGATCGCTCAAGACCTGGGAAAAGTCTGCGAGAGGAAATCGTGGAGACAGAGAGAGAGGCTGGAGCCGGCGCGAGTCCGCGAGTCCGGGCGCGCGGGGAGCGGAGCGCAGCGGCGTCCTCGCGCTGCCTCTCACTCACTCGGTCTGAGCCATCATGGACCCTGCGTGCTCTTTTGCTGAAGATTTCACACCCAAATTCGCTTCCCAGTGTTCATTCTGCAGCTATACAACAAAAGATTTCTCTTTACCATGACAGTAGTAATACGTCCCAGGGCAAACCGGATGTGAAATAGGCGGTGACTTCATGCCAGAAAGATTTTATTTTAGAAAGGAAGGTGGTACCAGCCTCTGGATCTGGAGAGCAATCCGCCCTTTTTTTTTTTTTTTTTAATATGCAGCACAATTTAACTTGCACCGCTCTGTCCCTAATCCCCTTCTCTCTCGCTGCAGACTCAAATCCTTCCACAATCTGCTGCAAGCTTCCCTTTTTGGAGAGGAGTGGGAATGGGGGAAAGAAGCGTAGAAAAGGGTAGGGGACACCGCGACTATATTGAGAAATTCTTCACATTTGCCATCTATGAGCACCCCGTTTTAAGGTGTGCCCATTATTTTTATCAGACTATCACTGCTTTGATCAAATATTTAACCACCGCATGCATATGAATGAACGCAAGCTATGAAACAGGGAGGCGCAGGGTGCACATGTGGGGCGCGCACGCTGCTCTCCCCCCTTGCTCGCACGCACTGGTACATGTATGTCGGAGTCCGTGCCTGCCAGAGTCGCCCGTGCTGAGGACGGCGGGGAAGAGTTCTGATCCGCGTGGAATTGGTCCCTGGGAGCCAAGCGCCCCCTGGCACTTTTTTTTTTTTCAGGTTGCGAGCGCTTTCTACCCCACCTTCGTCTGCAGCTGGGAGGACAGCAGAAACACGTTCGGGAACCAGGGAGGGAAATGTCTCTGTCATCGCGGAGAAAACAGGCGCCCGTAGCTCTGAATTATCCTACGTTCCTGGGAGAGGGATATTTGCTTAAATAATCGCCCTGATCGTTTCTAGGTTGGAGAGTCATAGCTCTATTTCCGGAGTCATCCCTCGGCCTGAGATTCATCATTCTCTAATTTAGGAAAATGGGAGAGGGTGAGGAAAGGTTTTTAGAAGCAAAGTTAAGACCCGCTTTTCCTTTTTTTTTTTTTTTTTTTTGCTTCTACTTATCTTGCTAACCTCTTCTTTAACCCTCCTTGGATGCTCTCCACCCACGAATAGACTTAGAGAAGGGGCGTGTGGTCCAACATCAGTCTTGACTAAATTGCCGAGGAACCAACGAGGAATGTAGTTTCCGTCTGGATTTTGTGAATGGCTTTTTGTAGCAGAGAGTGGGTGCTGCTTCCCGGGAGTGCTTACTGACAGGAACCCCCAGGGAACTGTCCCTTCAGCACTTTTGCCCAGACCAGGCAGGAGGCGCTGAACAGATGGGGTGGCCCTTTCTTCTGGTGGGTAAGATTGGAGGTGTGCTAAACTCACTGGCTGTTTTCCTCAAATGGGCTTCTGGTAGATCGACTTTTTGGATAGGGGAGGAACTTGACAAACCAAAGCGAAAACATAAACAGAGAATAGTTCAGAATCGCTTTGGAGTTTTTGTGTCAATATTCTGTTCATTTATTTATTTATTTGCATACTGCCATCAGTTTACCTTATCAACATTGAAGTCAGATTATTGAAATGATAAGCAGTATAAAATTACAAACCATTTTCAGAGGTGATCTGGATCACCTTCTTAGCGTGGATGGGAAATGTGACTGCGAAATAAGTTGAGGAGACACATTTTCAGAAGGGAATTTTGACCATCGTCTTAGAATGGCCCTGTTTCCGGACTGTATTTGTTTACCTGTCCTTTCAAAACACATGAAATACCACTATGTAAATACCAAGAAGATCTCCATCACAGCTTCCTTATGTAATATTGTTCGATTATGACTTCCTTATGAACCCATTAAGCTGCTGATTCGCTGAGCAGTTTTGAGACTAAGAATGCCTAGAATAAGACTTCCAAGTCCTGAGCAAACAATTATCTTCTTCCCTTTCCCTGTTCACTGCGACTTCACAATTGTAACAAAAATCAATAGCAATAAAAACGGGTTTTTTTCTGTTTTAATTTTTCACTGTTCTTTTCAAACCCCTCTACACATTGATTCTGTAAGTAGTGCCACACAACCAAATCATTCTGACAGTTATAATTTGTGAAAAAATTGTGGAATCTTTGTCATTTATTCCATAGTCATTGATATTAAGATCCATCATATCTTGTTTCATACTAAAAATATAAGGTTACAGTGCAATAGAATACAATTGTACAGTATTTCCACAGATTTTTTTAAAAGTAAATATTTACAAGCACTTTTGAAGCTTGTAATATTTATGTAGAAATGAATGAAAGTGCGTGCTCTGATTTTCTCTTTAAAAACATTACTGGCAAAGGAGATTGTACTGATTTCCTATGTAGAGCATCTAAGAGTGTATATGAGGTTTTTCATAAAGTCCACAACAATGTATGTTATGAAAAAATGCATAAGTTCCACAATTTGCTTTGCCTCAAATTGAACTTATCTTTAAAGTAATTTTTTCAATGAAATTCTTAAAATGAACTCATGTATGGAACGATATGTTTATATAGTTAAAGCTGTGTTTGGCCATATACATTTACTGTGGTGTATCGATGCTTTTAATAAGTTGAATGTCTATAATATTGACAATCTGACTACACAAAGCTAGCAGTAATATTCTAAATTATGAGTGTCTATCATTTTCCATCTGAGCTGTCATTAACATGCACATAAAGCTGGAGAGCAAACGCAAGAATTAATGATTATCACTTTATAGAGTCTTTATATAATAGGTTATATAATACTTTAGACAGGCTTGCTGTATTGGTGCTTTTAGATAACTTTGGCATTCTTGTTTTTTCTTTTTCCACATCAAATCACTTTATAATATGGGTGTATCTGATTAAGTTATCAATTATTCTTAATATTCCCAAAGTGTCTATTTAATGCCTAATGTTGCTACCCAGTGTATAGTCAGCTAAATTTTTAAAGTACATTCATGCATGATGGTCTCCTACCATTTTTGTTTTCAAATCATTCAAAACATTGTGATTTAGAGAGATTGACTTACGCAAGGTCATTCAGCTGGTGAGTATCTGTGCTAACGGGCAAAGGCAGATCCTCTGACTTCAAAGCTGATTCTCTCAAACACACTCCTGTATTACTCTGTTTCCTCACTACGAGGTTATGACTCATGTTAAAATCTTTTAAATTCATTTTATACACGTGATTCACCATCTTTGTATCAATGATATGCAATCTGTCTGAATACTTGCATTATTCATTCATTATTTAAGTCTTTTGATAATCAAGTTCGTCCATTTCAACATAGTGTCAGGTTTACTTTGAATGTGTTCCAAGTGGCCAAGACCCTCTTAGCAATTTTTAGTTATTGGCAGAGGCAATTTGAGGTGAATTCTAGGTCCATGGATCCTGGGGAGGCCTAAAAGCTCTATCTGCAGTGTTGCAGTCTGGTACATTTTGCTTTTTCTGTCAATTTGGTATTTGGGCTTGTAGACACGCGGACCTATTGGATGTTTGCTGGGCGGTGGCGAGTGCTTCGATATATTTTGTTGGGGGGGTACGGGAGAATTATTTTGGGCGTTTATGGGTAGTTTTTTGGTGGTGTGTGGGGGGTGGGTGGGACATAGGGTGGGGGTGGGGATTTTAAGCGGGTCGTACACTTATTGGGGTTGGGTCCTTGTTTTTTTTTTTCAGTTTGTTTGGGTATGTTTAGGGAGGTTGGGGCTGGGGGTGCATTGTAGCGAAGGTGGGTAACGAGGAATGGATTGCCTTCAAATTTGTTTGAGTGTCACTCATATCCCCCCCCCCCCCCCCCCCCCCCCCCCTAACCACCAACCCCCAATAATCAAATACAACCCAACAAATCCAAAATACCCTACTAACCAACATCACCCCACACATTCTATTCATTTTTTTCCCTTCCCCATTCATTATTCCAAACCCCCCCCCCATCACCCCCTACTTATACCCCCTAACTGTTTTCCTAATCATACATCACAAACCTCACACCATTCCCCCCAATCCTAACAATTCCCTCTAACCCCATCCACTATTTTATACCCAACACCTAACTTAATCTCTTCCTAAACATATACCCCCAAATAACCACCAAAAAAACTAACCCCCCCGTAAATCTTCCTAAAACCACCTCTCCACCTCCCTTCCGCCCGAGGGCTCAGATACAGTGGAAATATTATAATGTTTACGTACTATGAAATGTGGACACCAACATGCAAAAATAAATGTACAAGTTGCAATTGAATGTGAGTTTACTTATGTTTATGGAAGTGAATATTTATATGGATTATTTCATTGTATTTATGAAAGTATTCTCATTTCTCTGATTTCTCTGTATATAATCCAAACCACATACTCAGAGGGGTACTCATTCTTTGATAACTGATTCAAAAGGAGTAGCTCAGTTGGAAAAGGGAATAAAAACATGATTCTAGTCATGGAGTACTGCTGTTCCTTAATATAGACACAATTGTTTTCTTAGGTACTCAGAAAAAATATTTTTTCTAGGCTAGAGGGCTAGTGTGGCACTTCAACATACTGAGAGATAAAAGATATTAAAACAATAAAACAATTATTAACAGTTGATTCATCAGTGCTTGACACTCCGGTCAGACTTACAGACTGTTGTCCCAATCACTTCTACAGATGACCGTGTAACTTGTCCTATGGTCTTTGCAGAAGTAGAATCCAGGGCAACATGGCAAACAAAATGGTTGTATGTGATTATCTAGTTGAAATCCCTGTACTTAACAGATGGGTGGCAAAGGTAGATAACTGAACTTCCTGAATCTTGCTTTCTGGGGCCTTTTAAAGGGTTTTCCAAGTTTCAAAAGCTGGTTGTGTCATTACATCGAAAAATAAATGTGACTCACAAACCACTTTTTTGTGGCATTTAATGGAAATCTACTATATTATGTTTTCTGTCCTTTTTTCACACTATGAATTATTTTTAACAGCAACTTAGTACCTTACTTACAGTACATTCATATAACCCCAACTACTGAGGGCTTTTCTCACATTTTGCAATAGATATAACTGAAGAATAAGGTTACTATCAGACAAGATGCTGGCAAAACTCCCATGATACAATAATTCTAGGTCAATGTTCTTATTTCTAAAAATCTTATGAGAAGCAAAAGGATTCTCACTGCATTTAATTTAGGCATGGAGTATTTTCCATAAACTCCAAACCAGAAACATTTCAAGATAGACACAGTCTCACGTCACACCCATTGAGTTACTCATAGGCCTCGCCAATGAGACTTCTGCAGCGCTTACTTTGCAGTGATGGACACAACAGATCCCCAGCAATAAACGATGAGGATGATTCAGCATGCTTATGCAAAATGGAATTGGCGTTCATGTTGGAAGTATTTAGAATTTTGGTTTATTTTGGTGCAAGGATTTTGAGTTCCATACAAAACATTTTTGAATAATACATATTTTTATGAAATTTTTGAGGAATATCTAGATGATATAGATAGATATAGATATAGATACAGATATTGATAGTTACATGCACCAGAGTCTACTTACTAGTTATGTAAGTAGGGGACAATCCAGTTCTTCTGTGTTGGCTTTTTCGGTTTATCAGCACTCACTGTAACCCAGATTCACCCATTCTCTTTCAGACATTTTCTTCCACAGATATCGAACCCATCCACCCAAGCAGGTAAATGCAGATTTACTCAGAGAGAGAGGAATTGGTGATTAGCCAATGTTTGGAAGAAATTATTTATTTTCAAGTTAAAATAAAAATTCAATAATATTTAACATTTTGAATATGAGTCTTTTGGCTCTGTAGAGTCAATTGATAATTTGAAAAAGTAGGGAGATAAAAAATCAAAATAATGTCTTAAATGTTGTAATTCTAGATAAGTTACAGTTTTGTATCTTGTATTATGACTTGGTTGTGGAAACGTGCATTCTCTATTTTTACAGGAGAAACTGAGGCATTCAGGATGGATATGTATTTCCTTTTGTGTACATAAGATGCACCAACTATATGCTCATTTTTAATCATAGCTATACATATTCACCTCTTTTTTTCTTTGTCTAGGAAACAGAATCAAAATTAGTAATACTTAGTAAGTTCTGACATGCAGAAGAAAGATCTGAGATAGCAAATCAGTTTAGAAAAATTACTTATCAGATGCAATAAGAATAATACATGGGTTAATACCAAGAAACTTCATTTAGCTCACGCACAATCTCTTGGCATGATTAGGATATGCTCAAAATGAAGTATATGAAGAGTTAAATGTTGTCTCCTTTTTCCTGTTGAATGGCTGCCTTTACATATGTTTAAAATCATAAAACACAAAAGCTAAAATCACTATTAGGCAGCATTAAAAAAAAATCATCCCTCATGGCCATAGGATTTGTAGAAAGGATATGAAACAGAAGGATTTACTAGAACAAAGATCAAGAATTAAGACATTAATGCCCCATCTGTTCAATAGCTCCCAGTTCTTGATGTTTACAATAATTATGTTTTGGAGAATGAAATGAAAACAATTTTGTGGACACAGATGCATTTTCATATGATGGTTAAACATAAATACATCAAAACATAACTAATGCTCTGTGTTAAATGTAGAAAATGGAGCTAATTAGATTATCTTACTATAATTCATAACTACACAAACAAATCTCTTACTATAAACCATTTTCAATTTGGCTTTCAATGATTCTCAGGTTTTTTTTTTCAGAAAGAAAGATCTTAGAATGAAAAGAGACACAGAGACACTTGTGAAAAGAGAAGGGAGAACTAAAGAGATTAAGGTGAGTGCCAGTCCCTTGTGAGTCATTATTTATAAGCCAATGATAAGCTCCAGAAAATCTTCAAAATGTAGATTGTTCCCCCTGAGAACTTTGTTCCACAAAGTATTGCGTTAGATGAATAAAAACATATAATATCTGGGCCCACATAGCCCAAGGCTACCTTGTAAAACAGAACCAAGATGACAAATAAAGATGTATTTCCTTGTCCTACACTTCACCTGCTTATAAAATAACAGCACAAGATTGTCCTTGAGAGACATAAAGTGAGATTTGGATTGAATGAATTTGCAGTTGATCAGTATTCACATGCCATATTAGAATTTCAACATAAAATGGATGAGGAAATGAAATCCAAAATAACACCCCTCTCCTCTTAAAAGATAGTACTTTAAAATTAATAGTTATAATCTGCCAGATGATGCAGCAGCATTTTTCTTGACATAATTCTTGTATTTACATGATCACAATATGCAGTACTATTTACAGAACCATACTTCAAAAAATAGAGGCTTTTTAAAAAATCAATAAGATTTAAACATAGACATGGATTTTGTGACATCCAAAACATGGTGATTATAAGCTACTGAAGGTATATCTCTCCGATAAAGTCTGGAATTTTTGAGAGATTTGTGAAAACTATTGTTGATCACAAATTTTGCAAACAAAATTTAGTTATTGCAAATTGATACAGGTTACGTATTTAGTTTGTGGAAACAGTGCAACATAGTAAAAGAGTACTTGAAAACATTCTTAGAAATTGAATTAAGCAAAAAGTTTAAAATCCATTATATAAGAAATCTTTGAAAAGTCAATAAAATATGTATCATGAAAGAACTATGCATGGATTTCAAAATCTTTGCATCCAATAAAACTGCTTTTCAATTGAACTTTCCACAAACTTTTTGAAATGCCTTCACACTTAAGACAAGTATTTTGAAGCAGACTTTTTTCTCCTAAAATGGTAAAAATTTACTTTCAATTTGAGCACTGTGACTGGCAGGGTAAGCTATTTATTTCATGACTTGCATCACATGTTGAAATTCACCTGCCTCTTCTTGAAATCCGACTTTCAGCCAATGATAGATCAAATACTTGGGATTCTGCTGCTACGAGAGAGCCAGATGGAATTCCAGGTCCTTGGCGTTGGTATGGCCCGCCAGCAGACACAGCAGACATGCAGGGAACAAATCACTGAGTGGGACAGGGTTCTTTCACTCTCTTTCTCTCTCATTTTTCTCTGTGTCTTTTTGCCTCTAAAATAAATGAAGGAAAGCAATTTTTAAAATCATGTTTGTTGATGACCAAAGAGGATGACCTAATATTGCAGTCGAATAATACGGAATACAAACTATATGGAATAAAAAATAATGAATAAACCAGAGTCTAATAGAAATTACCTATTCAAGCTGCATTGTCTGCTTTTTCTTAGTAGATGCTGCTAAAGCAGGAAGCAATTTACATCATTCCAAATGGTTTAAATCCATCGAATTCTAACATTTTTTTTTTAAAAAAGAAACCGTAATTAGAGCAGATAAAAGACAAAGGACAATTCTTTTGTATGTCAAAATTTCACGCCATGGTTTATTTATTTATGTAGGAGTATGTTAGCAGTTAAGTTTACTCCATGATTAAAGAAATGAAGCATAACAGTGACTCAATTTTCAACACACACATAAATGCTATTAAAGACAAATCTAGATGATTATATTGCAAATTTATCAGTATATTTTATTTTCTTTCAAACTTTTTTTCAAAAGTTGTGTTATTTAATCTCCGAGAGAAAGCTCGCATCCACGAATTCACTACCCTAACTACCTACAACGGCCTGGCTTTGCAAGACTCAGCGCCAGCAGCTGGTTTAGTCACAGGAACCACTGCTACCTCTCAAGGTATGCCTAAGTAAGAGACGGAGCCAGAGTTGGCCTTGGCACACAAGTACTCTGATATGAGATGTGTGTTCAGCCAGCATTTAAACTGCAAATGTCCAGTTTGCAGTTATTGATATAGGCAGATCTGATTTAGTGTGCTTACATTTCTTCCTAAGATATCAAAGTAAAATAAAGCTGGAATGTAAGCAAACTGCCTGAATGCAGCTTTGCCACACTTAGGTTCTGTTGTTATCCCTCATTATTAACTCTGTGAGCCAGTCTGTGGTGACCTTCAGAGACTTAATACCTCTAGGAAAACTAGCTGTTTCACAGATTGAACTGTCCTGAGTTAGTCTGACAGCCGTATGTTTAAATCATGATTTCAGTGCCTGGAGAAATTTTTGTCAGGCTCCCAAACAAGTCAGCAAATTCAGTAGACTTGCCCTGTGGCTTTGGAGGAATATGTTTGGGGAAGGTCAATCAAGGTTTAGAAAGCCTTTGTCAAAAGTTTAAAGAAGACTTCATTCCAACCCTGTTTTCCAAGAGAATGGCATGTGTTTACCATGTCAACATAGAAGCCTGCATATTTGTTAGACACACATATTCCTTGGCTTCTTCTCCACACCTTTCTTAAAATCAATTTGTACTTGGACTCTGAGTAATATATAAGAAGAAATGAAAATTTACAAAGTAAAAATAATATTGGCTAATGAATTACTTCACTAGAACATAATTATACACATGTGGAAAGAAAAGAGCATTGCAAGTTTGTTTAAATATTTTTAAGATTTATTTATTTTTATTGCAAAGTCAGATATACAGAGAGCAGGAGAGACAGAGAGGAAGATCTTCTGCCCAATGATTCACTCCCCACGTGACCATAACGACCAGAGCTGAGCCAGTCTGAAGCCAGGAGACAGGAGCTTCTTCTGGGTCTCACACATGGGTATAGGGCCCCAAAGCTTTGGGCCGTCCTCGACTGCTTTCCCAGGCCACAAACAGGGAGCTGGATGGGAAGCAGGGCTGCAGGGATTAGAACCAGTGCTCATATGGAATCCTGGGGCTTTCAAGGCAAGGACTTAAGCAACTAGGCCACGGTGCCGGACCTTTGTTTAAATCTTATAGTAGCTTGTCCATTGTAATGCATAGGTAGGTGCGTGTAATTAATGTGCTTCTTATATTGGAGGTTCCAGTTCCAAATCTTATCATTATTTTTCTTTAAATGTGTTTGTTTACATCTAGTTAACAAATCCAAATTCAAATTTGAGACAGCACCTTTTGTTAAAGGTTTTTATCACTAAAGGTGTTATGATTTTCTCATGTCAATTTTTTTGAATATTTATCCATTTTCCTTGAAAGTCAGAATTACTAAGAGGGAGAAGCAAAGAGGAAAAGAGAGCGAGAGTGATCAACAGACAAGAGATCTTCTATTACTGATTCGTTTCCCACATGACTGCCTTGGCCAGACCTGGGCTGAAGCTGGAAGCCCACACTTCTGGGAATCCCTTGTGGGTGTATGGGCCCAAGAACTTGGGCCATCCTTTTCTGCTTTTCCAGGCCATTGACAGGAAGCCAGTTCAGAAGTAGAGCAGCCAGACCTGAACCGTTGCTACTATGCTGGCCTCATTCTTGTACATTTTTAGAACTGCTAGATATGTATATAGTGGTAGGTATGTACATACTTACCTATATTCACTATCTTGGAGCTTCCAGAATTTGTTTAAATTTAAAAAAAAAATCTCAAACAAAAATACTTGTTAATCTAATCATATTCTTTAAGAGCTGATTATGTTCACTCCAAAATTCTCTGTTAATACCAGAACATTTACCAAGATTTATTTTGAGGAATGCAAGTGGAGACACAGTTGTTTCTCTGCTAGATATAAAAATATGTATGAAGCTATAATAAATAGAACTCACTATTTCTAGCCCTGAAACATTTGTACAGCTATAAATCCAATGAAGAATTTAGAAATAGGTCCATTCATATAAGCAGAATTTAAAATGACAAAGTTATTTTCTAAACTGTTGTGAGAATAATTTGCTATTTAGCACATTGAACAGGATTATAGGCCATAGGTTAAAATAAAACAAAAAATTCAATCATAAAAAAATAACACTTCCAACCAACATAAAAATGGATTCCTGGTGAATAAAGAAAACTGTAAATATTCTATGTATAAATTAATAGTAAAAATGCAGAAAATGAAAATATAGGATACTAAGAACGTTCAGCTAATTATCAAAAAAGCCAGGAACTGGCACTGAAAAGCGATTGTAGCCCAGGAAAGACAAATTAAAACAAGATGATATTATGATTATAGGATTAATAAAATCTTTTAAATAATTAATGATCTCTGTCATTCATCTGAATTAGTAACAAGTGTGTAACTAGTATATTTGTGCATATCAGGATGAAAATATAAAATTGTTGTCAGTATCCTGTTTCTAGAAATTATATAGAACCTATATGTGTATGCATTATCAGAGGGCATTACAAATGGATGCTTGCTATAGGATTATCCAGATGCCTCTGAAATTAAAGGTACCTTTTTCAAAATCCTTAAATATTGATATTCGTTTTATTTGAAAGATACACACAAAGAGATGGATAGAGAGAGTTGTTCCATCCACTGATTTATTCCTCAAATAATAGCAACATTCATGTCTGAGTGGGCTGAAGTTAGGAGTCAGAGCTTTCACCTAGAACTATCAAGTGAGTGACAGAGATCTGCTGTCTCGAGGACCTGGATCCACAGAAACCCAAGTTTGGGAAGCAGAATAGCCAAAACTTGAACCATGCACTGATGTGGGATGAGGCATCCCACCATTGGTTCAGGTGCAGCCCCTACAGGTTCTAACACGTTCAAAAGCAGAGGAAAAGCTGAATGGATTTTGAAGCTTAAAATGATTTGTGGCATTATATGCACCATTTCAGAAGGAAATGTTTATTCCTTGAAACAAAATGAAGCTTACAAAGTATTGCTGGGTCCAAAACCAGGGATATAAATAGAATGATTATTATGTTATCAGTTACATAAAATATGCAAGGCACACATTATAATATGCAAGATAGACATAGAATATGCAAGATACAATAGATATAATGTGCAAGATAAAACGATGGCAGACATTTTAGATACACAAAGTATCAGGAATCATTCCTTTTTGTTTTATCCTTTTCACGTTATGATTTTTTTGTGCTTTCTTGTATCTGTAGTTAATTTCTTCATAAAATAGTAGCCAAAAAATGTAATTCACATTGTTCAATACAGAATAATGAGCTGTTGGCAATAGCATTCACTTAAATTTGGAAAATCCTGAACTCTAGGTTCACAAAGACAGACTTGTTATAATTATCACCCAGGAAAAGTTGGAGTCTCAAAATTCCTGAGATTTCACTCACTCCTAGAAGTTGAGGAGGAAGTGGCAGCATGGTGCTACAAGTTCACACCCTCTTCCTTTGCTTTCCTTTAAAAAAAATTATTACTCTAATTGTATAGTCAAACATGAGTAACACTTCCTTTCAGAAAATTAGATACTTAGTTCAGCATCTCAGGCACCCCTCCAGATACTGTGCTTATATGTCTACTGTAAATTCCACAACACATTATTGAAAATAGAAATTGTTAGTCAGCTGAACAGATATGATTGAGTAAGAAAGAATCTCTGGCGCATGCTATAAATATCAAGCCATGTTTTCAATATCACCAGTATGAAGAAGTGGAGCCACTTCTGTTTTTGGTTTCAGGGAGAAATCATTTTGTGTCTGTAAATACCCTAGGGAGCATATGTTGAAGTAAGTTAGCATCGCGTTGAGGGGAAATGGAATTCCTCTCCTGCTTCCTTCTCTGTACTCCTTGGAACCTTCCGTGAGTCATGTGAGTCTCATAGTCTGGTTACTCAGCGCGTCTCCTCTTTTCCCCTGTGCTGAAGGACCTGCGAGTTTGGCACTTTGGTTTTTGCACAGTTGTGTACCTAGAGAGTTGCAAAGAATGTCCTTTTCCTTCATTTGCAAATAGTCGCGCCTACACGGTTTTAGCAAGCAAAGTACACTTTAAATAAGGAATGAATTTAAATATCCCAAGTTCCTTTCATATCACCCTTACAACATGCAGCAAATCACAAAAGTGACATAAGTAGTTAAATCACAGTCCGAAAAAAGTTAACATTTTTATATCTTTGTACTAAGAAAACAATTCTTCAAAATAGGTTTATGAATAATAGTTTTTGGATGCCTATTTTTCCTTTTGTTGGAAACACATCTTTTTGCTGAAAGAATAAAAATAATCATTAACAGTTATTTCTTGATTATGTCCAAGTGGAGATATATCAGAATAATTTCAGGCAAATATGGATTTATGTTCTAGCTCAGCTAATTACTAGCTAAGATACTTGACACGTCTTCATCTCTGATTATTCACCTGACAATTAAGGGTGATAACCACTTCATATGTTTTCTTATAAAATCTGAATTGCGCACTTAAAGTGTTTTAATAATGTCATGCACATGATTAAAGATTCTAAAATATTACTGACATTTATTATAGTTATGATAAAATACTATGTATACTGTAATATGTATCCTGTACTATATATTATATCATTATTGTAATTAATAGTATTACCATGACTGTCATAAGGAAACGTCTCTATACTCAGTCCTGTTTGTGGTTGGTGATGCCAGAAGTCAGTACTCTAAGGAAAGCTCCACTGCAGGCGTTACTGTGGTTACTGCCATCGCCATGCTTATTTTAGGGAATGCAGTGTGTCTCTGCTACTTCAGAAGTCACAAAATAGTCATGTTAATGCCACACATCAGAGAACATGCATCTTTCTGATCTAGATTGTAATTCAAGTTAGATTTTGAATTGCTTTATATCTTAATATAAAATCTATAACATATAGAATATAAATTTATTTACATAGTTTTATGATTTGTATAATTTTAATTATTTTATATACCTCAAAGAAACGTCTTTTACAGCAGATAAGATATTGTCATTTCAGTTACTTTGTGTTCTAATCCTGCTTTATGACTGTATGGATGAATTCAGGATGAACTTCTAGAGAAAGATGATACTGATGTGTATTTGCTTGAAGGGCCACTATAGGCTCTAGACAACTCTCTCTTGAAAACCACCCTGTGAAATCATGAAGGTTAGAAACATCCGGGTAGTTAAAACACTGATACTAGCTCAGGCAGAAACAGTCCTTCTACGCTAGTATTCATGAAACTCTCTATAAGTAAACTATGCTAATGCTTCACTTTGAAAATTATGTAAGGTTCCTTCTCGCTCTCCATTTCTTCACTGAATAAGCAGGAACATTGTTGTACCATACATCAGAAAATAGGTTCCTTATGGATAGAGCAAAAGGCCTTGCTGAACAATTTTAAAACTTGACAACTCAGATTTCTACTGCACTAAAAATGTCTTTCCTTTGATCTTGGCCCCATAAACAGAAATTGACTATATATAATGCTGTGTAGGAAAAAAAAAAAAAAACGGTTCTAGCCTCAAGGTTTTGGAGCGAGGCAGATCAGGGACATTCGGCTTACTACAAACACCACGAATAGTCATTTACGTGAAGGAATTTTTTGTCAGTTCAAGCTGCAGTATCTTGTGCCAGGTTTAATAAGTGTGAGAGCTTCAGAGGTTTGCTAGCTCTCCACTGCCACTGGAAAGGATTATTGGACTGCTTTCCATGTGCTCTGCTTAGAAGGATGGGTCTGCTACAACACGAGCAGCCACATCAACATCAGAGGCTCTGCTCATGGCCCTTCCTTCTCTGACGAACAACCTGCGTTTACTTACAGACTGGAAGTTCCACCAGGGCAGGGTCATGCAGAACAAAGGAAAGGCATAGAAGAATCATTTAGAAGACTGAAATCGAATGTTAGTAGTGTTAAAGGGATTTGCTTCCTAGAAGATGGTTCACTACGTCTATCTAGTGTTTCTGCACATTTTATGAGCAGCACCATTACCAGCCGTTATTCCACATTATCTTTTCAAGAATGTTTCTGTAATAAGCCGCCTGCCCAGAACACAGAGCAGTTTGGAATACTTGGAACTTGGAGTTGGTGTTTGATTCCAGCACAAGCAGCAGGCTACATCATTTCTCATAAGAAAATAGGTGTGTTCCCTAAGGTTAGGTCTCGTCACAAAATGAATGCTAGCCCATGGATGGCCGTTGTCAGGTCCTCTCTGTGTTGACCTTTGAGAAGTAGGGGAACGGTTGCTGAGGCCAACAGGATGTGCCTTCATTGTCAGGGTCCTTTGTTTTGGGCTCAGGAGGCTCATGTCTTGTGCCAGGAACCATGAAACTGCAGGACAAAGTATTAACTTGCAGGTAAAGTATTATATGCTTCATAGTTCTTGTCAGATCACAGAGAAATAAATTGATGCAGCAGATAGAACTCATGAAGATAGGAAGTTTTTTAAGCAACTCTCAAATCCCCTTCCTTTGTGTTTAATAAAGGTTTTCTTTGCACTGAATCCCTGTGACAGGCGTTCTTCTAGGCGGTAGGAGTGGAGCAGTGACTATAGCTGACACATTTGCTCTCTTACTGCATTCTGGTTACAGAGACAAATTCAGATGTGACCAAATATTCATATATATATATATATATATACACATAATTTGTAGTGAGTACAGATGCTTATTATTCTGTCTTGCTAATTAGAAAGGATAGGTCCGTGAGAGAATACTTCTTTAATTGGCATGATGAGGAAAGTTCTTTCTGAAGTGATAGCATTTTGTGTAAGATCTGTGCGGTAGAAATTGGGGGAAAGGACATTCCACAGTCACAGAAAAGAAGAGGTTGTGTAAGAGAGTGATAATGGGAAAATGTGAGAGAAAAAAATTAAATAGACAGTAGAATCCTGAGGAGTTTGATTCTCTTCCCAAAAGCAAAAGGAAGAGAAATATCTCAACATAATGAGTGAGAGGAAAAAAGCTATTGGGTAGACTTGAGTAGTGCTACAGGACCCAGATTATATCAGAAATTTCAAATTTCATTAACAGAATTGATGATATAAATGCTAGCACTTATCCTTCATGATGTTGAATAGGCATAATTTCCTCATTTCTTTAAGATTTATTTAGTTTTACCGGAAAGTCAGATTTCCAGAGAGAAGTAGAGACAGAGAAAAAAAATCTTCCATCCACTAGTTCACTCCCCAAGTGGCTGCAATGACCAGAACTAAGCCAGTCTGAAACTAGGAGCCAGGAGCTTCTTCCAGGTCACCCAAGGCTTTGGACCTTCCTCTACTGCTTTCTCAGGCCACAGACAGGGAGCTGGAAAGGAAGTGGAGCGGCCAGGATACAAACATGTTCCCGTATAAGATCTCTGCACATGCAAAGCGAGGGCCATAGCTACTAGGTTACTGTGCTGGCCCCTCCTCATTATTTTATAAATATTCTGAAAGCAACATGTCAGATGCAAGTGTATGGATTTCTAGAACAAAATGAGAAAAAAAAAGTACCTTTACATAAAAAAAAAATTGGAAAACAAGGTGGAGCACATTTGCAACAACAGATTTCAATTACTATCATATCTAAAACACATTAAGCTTACTAGGTCTAATATGTGCTGTTAAAAATGATGAAGAATCAAGAGGAAGAATAAGGAAGAAAGCGACAAAGATAGTAAATAGTACAGAAATTCTTATATGCCAAGAATGATGTTCAATGCTTTACATAATGTTTCTAGACTTTAAAATTACCATGTAACATGCTGAGGTGCTCCATGTGGAGATGACAACTCAGGCTCCCAGAGGTAAATCCTTTTGCTTGAGTCTTCTCTGCTGGCTGGTTTGAAGCTTGGAACGATGGGCCTCCAGATTCAGGAAGTCTACATGATGCGTAGTCTGTGTTCTACGGCCACGTGTTCATGCCACCCATGTTTATTTCTCTTGGAAGCAGGCGATTTTGTCATCAGCTGATAGAGAATTGTGGTATTCCCAAGATTGTGAGGTTCAGTCATGGGAACAAAATAATTAGTGGTTTTTATCTGCATTGTTTGAAAGTCTGGCTCTACAACAGTGGCTAAAATACAACACACAATTTTCCCCCCAGTGGATGTCATTGTAGATAGCAGATGTTCAATGTTTAAATAAAAAGATAGACAGATGTGCCCAAATGTATCAGGTAGCATGGAGACATGGCCAACCCATGATTTATTCCAGTTGCTTTTAGATTGCCTTTTTGGAAGAAAATGAAATATACACATACTCTCTCTCACACACATACACACACATATATATGTAATTATATATGTGTGTAATTATATATATATATATATAATTCTGAAAAAAGCACTTTTCAAAAGAATTTTTATTTTTGGACTAGAGAAAATGTTTGTTAAGTGCACAAAGTCAAAGTGCACAATAAGCATTACCTGAAAACTGCAGGTTTTGACATAATAGAAATCAAGTGTGTGAGGATCTGAAATCTGCTTCCTGAATATTAAAGACACATGGCTAGATAAATCTGCTTGTGGGGGAGTATGTGTCTCAGTTTCTAGTTAGTCATGAGATCATGAAGGTAGAAAATTGATACTGTATTGTTAATATTCTCTAGATACAATTAGTCAATAATTTATATGAATTATTACATGTTTTTAAATAAGATTGATTATGTGTTAGATCACGTTGTCCAGATGGAGGTTACTTAAGTGTTCTCAGAATGTTGAAGAGATGATAGGCTAGTCTATAAGTTTATGTCTGTGTTCTTTTTAAAAAAAAAAAAAAATTGGTTTTTTTATTGGAAAGTCAGGTTTACAGTGAGAAAGATCTTCTCTCAACTGGTTTATTCCCCAAGTGGCAACAACAGCCACAACGGAGTAGAGCCAAACTGAAGTCAGAAGACAGGAGCTTCTCCCCGTCTCCCACACAGGTGCAGGGGTCCAAGGTTTTGGGGTGTCCTCTACTGCTTTCCCAGGCCGAAAGCCTTTCCCAGATGGGAAGTGGAGCCATGAACCAGTGACCATAGGCAAGGATTTAACCATCCTGTTAGGCCCAAATGTATATTTTTCAATAACTTATCTGGCATCAACATAGAGGAGGGACAAGTGAAGTTATTTACAAAAAGTGAGAGAAGCAGACACAAGAAACAAAGGAAATCAGACACAGGGAAGCCAAGTTGGAGTTTGCTGGAATGTCCTGAACAGTATCAACAGGGCCCAAACCACTACAGCAGCCATTGCTTGGACTGATGGTTAATGAGCCCCTAGGGTTAACCTCTAGAGACAGTGCTAGTTGTGTGAATCTTAGCAGAAATAACCAGAAATAAATGGACACTGTCTTTTAAACCAAAAGGAATTCTAATTTTTTTTAAAAAAAGATTCCATCTTAAGAGTGTGGTTATTTTTAAGTGCACAAACACACACACGCACGCCCTTCTTTGAATTAAGCTGGTTTCCCCACTAACACTCAGCAGCTTCCATGCTGAAGACTGTTTTAATCTGTCTGCCACCTTGCCGATCTCTCAGTATCCCAGGATGGGAGCAGGCTGTTCATCTTAGTGTCTACAATGAAGAACACATCCATTTCCCTTGGCACTTAGAGGCTGGTGATAGGCAGCTCACGGGGCATGCATCAGCGGACTTGCTTGAGCTTTGTGACAGAAGCCAGAAGCATTTTCGTTGAAGCTGATACCATTTACACTGAAGAACTAATGACTGTGTCATCAAGAAGCTCTACCTATGCCTGATTTTGAAATCGTCATTTTTTGGGGGTTAAAATGAAATGTAATCCCTTAACATTTCTAAATTTGAAGACAAAATATTCACATCTGATTCCATTAGCTCTTACATTAACTTTCTATCAAACCAAATTCAGAGAAGACTGAGGTTTTGAATCATTCCTCTTCCTCACGTGGAGTGTTAACTTGGCAATATTTTCAGAAGAGCTGAGAAATATTTCCGAGTGAGATCCCCAGCTAAGAAGTTGCACTTTGCCCAGGTCTTTGTGTTAGGGCAGTTGAAGGTAAATTATCTTCCTTGATGTAGTTTTTTTTTTTTTTTTCTATCATTTTTATGCTATCCACAACTCTTAACACCTCCTGAGGTATGTCTCAGAGAAATCAGTTGATGTTGGAGGAAATTAGTACTTAAGTATTTCCGTGCTGCTTTTGCTCATCCGTTGTATGAAGCCTCTGGTTTCTTCATTTTCTCCCTGAAGAACTCTTTTCCTTTCAAGGCCTTCATCTCTTGCTACAGAAGATATCTAGGAGACACTGTTTATGAGGATTTTCAGAAAACATCACCGACTTTATTGGATTATAGGAGATATCCAGCAAACATATGAGGGAAAAATACATAGTTTAACAATTACCTACCTTAGAAATATATTACCCTAAAATAGACCACTTATAGAAAAATGTATTTTCACTTATTTGGGCTTTCCCTATTTCCAAAAATAATTAAGAGTGAATAGAGGTCCACCATAACTTGACCTTAAACTGATTGTTACAGTAAAAGTTTTGGGACTAGCAGTTTGGCACATCAGGTTTAACTTGCTGCTCGAGGTACCAGTAACTGTATGAGTGTGTGGGTTTGAATTTCAGCTGTGCTAATTTGGCTCCAGCATCCTGCTTACACATCTGAGATGAAAGCAGATTTGCAAATACTTGCAGTTCTGTCAACCCTCCTAGGGGACTTGGATAAAGTTCCAGGCTTGTGCCTTCAGCCTAACCTTGTCTTTCCCGCATGCATAGGAAACAACCTGACAATATTTATAGCAAACAAAACCTGAAAATCTCAAAGATTCCAAGACATATTGGTTATGAAGAATGCTTCATTGGATGTCTGTACTTAAAAGAAGACAGCCATCTCAGAACAACTTAATGACCTTTGGAAACTCACCTGGTAATGGAGGCCAACTGGGGCTTTCTGAACTCTGCTTTAAAATTGCTATGAAATAATGAACTCCCAGGCAAGTTATCCAAGCAGAAAGCATTTGATAGGACTCTAGTTTTGCTCCTTCAGTAAAGTAGATATTTGACTGTACAACCTTGGGTGTTTTTTAAAACTTAGCTTTCACTTACTATTTTTCAGACAGCATATTTTTAACTTAACATTATGGTCAAAGCTTCAATGTTCAACTAAATAAAACTCCAACAAATACTGCAATAAAAAGATTATAGTTCAACAGAAATACTGGTGAGGACTATAAACAATAATCAACTGAAAAGATGTTAAGTTTCACTTACATATAATAACTCTAATTTTTGGCATAATGTACAACTGTGATTTTTTAAAATTCCAGAATTTACTTATGTAAATTCTAGCTTTTAAAAATCCCCTATTTATGTAAAGTGAACAAATATTATGTATTTCACTATATATAGGGGCATGGTGATACTCCCTTCCCAACCTCTCTTGCAGTAACCTCTCTCATCCACCTCCTCCATCTTTATTACTTTTTTCCTTTTCTGAATTTTTACAGTCATATATTTTCATTATTTCACTTCACCACCACAGGGTTCACATTCCATTAAGTAAAAATTTCAAGATGTAGCAAGTGAAGGAAAAAGCTCTTCTTTTCCTTGGAAGAATAAATATGGGCTGTAAATAAGAATCAAATTCCAGGATATTGATCTCGCACATATAGGATATGTGTTATTTTTGTATTCTGTATTAGATAAGGGAAAGCACAATATTTGTCTTTCGGGGGCTCACTTGTTTTACTGTTATTAATGGTTTTCAATTGGATCTACTCAATTCAAAAGAGAAGATTTTGATTTTTTAGTGGCCAAATACTATTCTATAGTGTATATATTATCACCTCCTTTTCTTTATTGAGTAATCAATTAAAGAGTATCTGGGTTGACTCCATATTGTGAATTGTACTGCTATAAAAACTGGGTGCAGATAACTCTTTCGTATGCTGATTTTATTTTGCTTGAATAGATTTTGAGACTTGGGATGGCTGAATCTTATCAGATCCATTTTCAGATATCTAAGGACTCTTTATACTGTTCTCTGTTATGAATACACTAGTTTAATTTCTTAGCTTCTATCCCCTCACCCCCACACATATTTTCACCAGTATTTACTGTTTTCGCATTTCTATAGGATAGCCATTCAAACTGGGGTGAGGTGAAACTTCCTTACAGTTTTTAGTTGTGTTTCCCCAGTAGCTAGTGAACTTGAGAATTTTTTTTGTATATCTGTTGGCCTCTTGAATTTCATCCTTTGAAAAATCCTTGTTCATGTCCTTTGCCCATTTCTTGATTGTTTATTTTCTTGAGATCTTTACCAATCCTAGATATTAATTCATCATCAGTTGCATAGTTTGCAAATATTTTCTCCTATTCTCTTGGCTGTCTCTTCACCTTGTTGCCTGTGTCTAATGCAGTGCAGAAACCTCAAGGCTCAGTGTAATCCACTTTGCTTATTTTTTCTGTGCTTCTGGAGTCATTTTAAAGAAGTGTTTGCCTACACCTATGGCTTGTAGTGTGTTCTTGTTTCCTCTAGTAATTTAATGCTATCATATCTTAGATGTAGATCTTTGATCCACGTAGTTATTTTGTATAAGATACAAAGTAGGAATCAAATTCATACCTCTGCATGTATAGTTCTAATTTTCCCAGCACTATTTGTTGAAGAGACTGTCCTTTCTCCCTGGACTGATTTTGGTTCATTTGTCAAAAAGTAGCTTTCTTGTAGATATGTGGGTCCATTTCAGGCATTTCTGTTCTGTTTCCTCAATCTTCATTTCCACTTTTGTGCTGGAATCTGGTTATTTTGGTCACAAGTGCCCTATAATATGTCTTGAAATTTGGTAGTGTGATGCCTCCAGTTACATTTTTGTTGTTTAAGAACATGTTAGCTTTTCAGATCTCTTGTATTTTCATGAATTTTAGCAACATTTTCTCTAGGTCTGAGAATGACGTTAGATGTTTTGATTTGAATAGCAGTGAATCTGTAAATTGTTTTCAGTAGTATGGATGTGTGGGTGATACTAATTCTACCAATCCACAAACAAGGCAGATTTTTCCATGGTTTGGAGTCTTTTGGTTTGTTCTTCAGTGTTTTGCTATTTTTGTCATAGAAATCTTGGTTAAATTTATTCTTGGTTAAATTTATTCCAAAGTATTTAAGGTTTTTTTGTAGCTGTTATGAAAGAAAGGAACTGGTCTCACAAGTTCTTTCTCAGTTGTAAAATGTTTTATGGATACAAAGATTTGATTTTTGTGTGTTGATTTATAAATAGAGATAGCTTGACTTGTATCCCTTTCGTTGTTGTTGTTGTTGTTGTTGTTGCCTAATGCCTCTGGCTAGAATTGCTGGGTCTATATTCAATAGCAGTGCTGAGTGGGCATTTTTGTCTGAGTTAAGAGCTTTCTAGAAATGCATTCAAATTTTCCCCATTCAAGGTGATGCAGGCTATAGGTTTTTCATTCATGTAATATCTTAACCATGTTCTGAAATGCTCTTATTTTTAAAAAGATTTCATAAAAACAGCTAAAGAAACAACAATTAAACCACTGCTTGAGGTCAAATTTAATCAAAGAAGTGAAAGACCTCTACACTGAAAACTAAAAAGCACTAAGCACTGAATGAGAAGATACTTTGCATTTTTGAATTGGAGGAATTAATATCATTATAATGTGCATACTACCCAAAACAATGTATAGTTCCAATGCATCCCCATCAATATCAAAATGACATTTTATTCATAGAAGTAGAAAAAACATTATTCCAGTTTATATGTAATCACAGAAGATCCTGAAAACCAAACTGACCTTGAGCAAAAGAATGAAACGTGGGGTTTTATAGTTCCCAACTTTAAGATGCACCACATAGCAGTATACTCAAGACAGGATGCCATTGGTATAATAAACATCCGCTAGAACAAAATAGAGAGCCTAGAGGTAAATGACCAAACTGACAGCCAACTGACATTTTTTTTAAAGATTTATTTTTATTATTTTTTCATTGGAAAGGTGGATATACAGAGAGGAGAGACAGAGAGGAAGATCTTCCGTCCAATGATTCACTCCCCAAGTGAGCACAACGGCCGATGCTATGCTGATCCGAAGCCAGGAGCCTCTTCCGGGTCTCCCACGCGGGTGCAGGGTCCCAAAGCTTTGGGCCGTCCTCGACTGCTTTCCCAGGCCACAGGCAGGGAGCTGGAAGGGAAGCGGGGCTGCCAGGATTAGAACCGGTGCCCATATGGGATCCCGGGCATGCAAGGCGAGGACCTTAACCACTTGCGCCACCGTGCCAGGCCCAAGCCAACTGACATTTTAAAAAGTGCTAAGAATATGCACTAGGAAAAAGAAAGTCTTTTTTTTTTTTTTAATCAAATAGCACTAGGGAAATTTGATGTCCATGCATAGATACACAGAAATATGCTTCTCTCTCACACTATCTACAAAAATCAGTTAAACATGCCTGAAAAATTCTAAATGTGATGCTTGGAACATTGAACCTCTTGAAGAAAACTTAGAGAAAACACCCCAGGACATGGGACTGGGCAAGAATTTTCTGGGTCAGATTACAAAAGCATAGGAAATAAAGCAAGAAATGGATGAATGGATAAAGAAAATGTGGTGTGTGTGCACAATGGAACATTAGCCATAAAAAGATGAAATCTGGCCATTGGAAACAACACAGATGAAAGCGGAGGTCATTATGGTTAAGTGAAATAAGCCAAGCACAGAAACAATAAGATCACGTGCTCTCGGTAATCTGTGGGGTGATAAAATGATTGCTTTCACGGAAGTTAAACCACGTGAACCAGAGGCTGAAGAGGAATATGGGAAGGGATGAGTGAGGAAATATCAATCTATACATATTAGATTTTTGTTAGATAGGAGTAAGAAGTTAGATAGCAATAAGAAGTTCTGGGGTCCCATTATATAGTGGGGTGAGAATAAACAATGTTAATTGTGTATTTCTATGTTTAAAAGACTAGAAATATAGGATTTAGGGATAACTTCAGTATCAAAGGTTTAATACTTTAGACAATAAGTGTATTTATCTTGAGCGAACAATATATACACACGCAAAACATCAAATAATGCCCCATAAATATGTTCATCTTTGTATCTTTGATAACTTTTTAATAATAAATTTTGAATTAAAACCCTGTATGCTATACTATGAAATCAGATTGTTAAAATTTGATAGAATTTTAAGTGTAATTATGTCTCTTGACAAAGGGAGATGTGACAACACATTTTAGCTAGTAAGAAAAGCCTGTATAATTTACAGTTAAGATTACAGAAGTTAAAAGATTAAGTGATCTTCCTTACAGTTCTAGAAATACTTAGTAACCCAGTTTCTTATAATCTGATTACACCACAGCAGGGTTTATGTTTGAGAGCTCTTGAATATAAAAGTTAAGTATAGACCAAAAAAAAATAATAATAATAATAATAAACCAACCAGAGGGAAAGACTTTACTTTTCTTTGAAGACTTACATTTAGTAATTAAATTAATCAAAAGTTTTTTTTTTCATTTTCCTGCCACAATACACATTTTTAGAAGCCATTCAAATATAAATTGCCTTCAGAATCATGCTAATTGGCTCTCTGGTAGTTTAAGAGATGACTTCTTGATGAAGAAGATAATGACAAACTCAGGAGGGAATGTAGAGAGCACAGTTCCCATTCATGCTTTTTAAAGATATAAATAGGAAGGGGGACTTGAATAGGAGTTTCAGAGGGATTTTTAAAGAGACAGTAATGTTGTTTTAGATGAAAGTACTTGACAAAGCTCATGGAGAAATAGAATTAAAAGATGAGTTTATCTTGGTCCAAAGTATTTTGAAAATATTTCAGGATTTCCTAAAAAAACGTGTATGTATGTATCTATCGATTGAAAAAATGTTTATTGAAACTTTTGAAACACGATTAAAAAAACGTGTTTGTGTATATCTATCGATTGAAAAAAATGTTTATTCCATTTTAGAAGTCCTGAATTCCATTATAAATATCTGTATTTAATGTATTTTTTTTCTGGGAAGAGAAATACAAGGGACTGAAGCTTTAGCCATAATTATAGAAGTATTTTTTTAAATAAATCATGTTATAAAATATGAGCTGAAAAATCCAATAAAATGAAGTTTATCCCTCCTCTTCTTTCTCTTCGTCCTTTCTTCCTTACTTGCTTTTACTTTTGTTTTAGTTGATATTCTTAGTACGCACAACAAAGAATATAATTAATCAAATCAAGTGTGGAAGAATTAGCAGTGGACAAAATTGTTAAAAGTTTGTTTATGGGGCCAGTGGCAATACCACGTGTAACCCTCCACAAGCAGCACCATCATCCCATATGGGCACCAGTTTGTGTCCTTTTCCATTCTTTATCTAGTTCCCTGTAATGATTTGGGGAACAATGAAGGATGGTGGTCCAAGAGCTTGGGCACAGGTATGTATGCTCGAGACTCAGGAGAACCTCCTGGCTCTGCCTTCAGACCTTGCCAGTTCTGGCTATTGAGCCATTTGGGAAGTGAACCAAAGAATGGAAGATATTCTCTCTCTCTCTTTCTCTCTCTCTCTCTGTTATAACCCTAACTTTTAAAAAAAAAAACTTTAAAAATAATTTACTGTTTTTTCTTCCCTTACTCTTCTCTATGTAGGGAAAACCATATGGACTGTAGCCTGTGACGTTGGTAGGACTTGGAGAAATGTATGGAGGTGTAGGTTGGCAGGATTTCTCAGTGATAAAGAATGCAGACATTGGAATGGATTAGAAATGCTTAAGATGAACCAACTGCAAGGCTTGATGACTAACAATGGGAATAATGGGAGAGGTTAGGGCTGAAGAAGACTAAAAAAATGGACAGTCTGGTTAGGCTGGGTTACAATGAAAACATAAGCAAAAGTATTGAAGATGATCAGAGCCTTGCAAGGCAAGAGAACATATCAACAGAAAGACAAACAGAATGGAAAAAAAAAACAATAAATGTTGGCCTGAAATTTGAAGTTTAAGTATGGATTCTTCACACATACAGATCTATAGTTGTATATGAATTCACATACACACAGTTCCAATCTCTAGATATTAAAAGGACTTAGAAGCAAGTTCAGTATTTTTTTTTTCCTTTTGTTGACATGAAAGGGGATTAGGGGTAGAGAGAGAAAGAGAGAAAGAGAACAGACAGGCAGGGACAGGTCAGGGTCACAATCCAAGAACTCTACCTGCAGAAAATCAACTACTATGGATGTTATTGTAGTATATCAAGTAAGGTTACCATCTGCAATGAGAGCACTCCATTTGAGTACCGGTTCATGTCTCAGCTGCTCCACTTCTAATCCAGCTCCCAGCTAATGGGCTGGGAAGAACAGCAGAGAATGAATCAAGTGTTTGGGACCTACATGGGAGACCTGGATTAAACACTTGGTTCATAGAAGTATGATATAAACTTTGTAGTTCATATTATGCTTCCCATGAGGTAATGTTTAAAGAATATTAGGGGAATGTTAAAAAACCTACAAGTACCCAGTCTGATAGTGATTTCTCAACACAATAAGTCACTGTATTTCAGCCTCACTGAATAAAGATTGTATTATTTTATGCTATTATGGAAAATTAATTGACAGAATCATAGCATCCGTTTTGCACAATTTGTATCTATTATTATAAATAAGTAAGCAATAGGTTTATTTCTTGCAATAGGATGCCAATGGATTTTGCAGGAATAATGGGATAAACGAATCATCACTAGCAAACATCATAGTTGATTTAGGCAGATACTGACGTTTCACTCCTGAAAAGGTCAGGAAAATACAAAAGCAGACATGTATACAGACAACAAGAGAAATTTCAAAATAGATATGTGGCAGTATTTTAACAATTGGACAATCTGGATATGCGAACTGCAAGAAGTCTTTTCAACCAAATAAATGTTTTTTTTCAATGAGGTATAAAGGTATTCAAATACAAATATTAGCATTGACCACCGAATTAATACAATGACTACTGCAAAAAATGCAAACATTGCTATTTAAATGTTAGCTAAGCATTCAATACATCATTCCTTAGTCCAACAAATACTAAAATCCAAACATGTTTGTTCTGTTGTTTCAAGTGCAGGATTTACAAAGACCGAGCCAAGACCTTGCAAATATCCAGACTCAAACAATCCACAAAGCTATGCTGAGGAATGTACTGTGTGTTTTTCTGATGTAACCCTAGACCCCTGCGATCACTGACGTGATTTTTACATCTCCACCATACTTTAATTGGAAATGATGGCCTTAAACAGAATAGTAAGTATATCCATCAAAGTCATTTCTTTATGGTAACCATGCTCCCCCCGCCTTAGTTCCTTATATCATTAGTTTATGAGATATTTCATGTTGCCAGGATTATGGATAGAAGATTTAAAAGGAAAATTTTTTTCCATGAGCATCATTCTGTTTGTTGGAGCTGAAAACATGCTAGTAGTGCATTGCTTCCTCAAAGAAATATCCTATTCTCTTCTCCTCAGCTCACTGTTTCATGAATTTCAAAGGTCAGCAGCATGGTGACTAAGAGAACAAAGGCCAGAATCCTTTATACATTTGTGGCAGAGGTCCTCAGTGCAAATAATACTTTAAATTACTTAAATAGAAACACGAAAGAAGATGATATGAATGGCACTTCGCTTCCTAGTTTTGGATTTTGAAAGAACAAACTTCCTTGTTGGCTTTCATTTACTCCTGATGGTGTATGTACCAGGAATATAGACTTAGTGAACCATAAGGAAAAAATGTGAAAATCTCTAAGAATCCATACAGTCCATTTCAGGGGGTTATGTATTGTTCCCTTCTGTTTTGTGGAGCTGCCCTTTTTTCTAAAACTGATATTTGATAGGGACTAATCAGAGCTCTCTTAATTTTACCTTTAGTGTACAGTATGACTATTTTATTTCCACATGCATATTATTTAGAATATGTGCAGATATGAGACATAGAATTTAACCCGGGCATATTTGTTGCCTGATTACACCATCTCAGGCTCAAACCTGCTGTGCTCAACAAGTATAATACTAATAAATAAGGTTTTCTCAACAGGAAATTCATACTGGAAATAATGAAACAAATTGAACATAAGAATGGAATACATATTCATATGTCCATGATAAGCAATAGATAAGATTTATTTAAGGAGAGATCTCCCATCATGCAGTTCACTTTATAAGTATCTGTATCAGTCGTGTGAAGACATGAGCCAGAATTTCATCCTTGGCTCCCACATGGGTGGCCAAGGGTCAGCTACTTTTGCCTACTTCTTCATCTGAACTATGTCTAGTCTTCCAAAAATTTTAGTTACTTATTAACTTTCACGTTAGAGATTTATTTAAGTTCAGCAATTTAAATCCTTCCATTTAATTTCTCTTTTAAATGATGTATTCAATTTAATAGATAGTAGAAATATAACTGTTCTAATTGTTTAGTAGACAAATTCCAACTGTTTTGCAAGGAAGATCCAAATTTTTAAGTAAAAGAACAACAACAAAAAAGCTTAGGGCTGGCCTGGTAGCATAACAAGCTAATCCTCCACCTGAAGAAGCGTTGGTGTCCCATGTTGGTGGTATTTGAGTTCTGGCTGCTTAATTTCCAGTCCAACTCCCTACTTACGGCCTAGGAAAATGATGGAAGATGGCTCAAGTCCTTGGTGCTTGAACCCAATGTGGGAGATCCAGAGAAACCTCCTGCCTCCTGTCATTGGACTCATTCAGTTTCACCATCATAATCATTTGGGGTATGAACCAGCAGATGGAAGATCTCTCTATATATCTCTTCCAATCTCTGTAACTCTTTCAAGTAAAAAATAAACAAATCTTTATAAAAATTATTTTTTCCTGTAAACTTGTAACACAATGGAAAAAGAGAAAGAGTACAGGGAAGAAATGTCAAATTGTTAGATCTGGTGAACAAATAAGTAAGAAAATACAGACTTGGTTGCTCCTTCACCTAGAACAGTACATACCTTCTGTTTCTAAGATCAAAACATGAGAATTAGGGCCCGGTGCGATAGCCTGGCTGCTAAAGTCCTCACCTTGCCTGCGCAGGGATCCCATATGGGAGCCAGTTCTAATCCCAACTGTCCCACTACCCATCCTGCTCCCTGCTCGCTGCCTGGGAAGGCAGTAGAGGACAGTCCAAAGCCTTGGGACCCTGCACCTGTGTGGGAGACCTGGAAGAAGCTCCTGGTTCCTGGTTTTGGATCAGCTCATCTCCAGCCATTCTGGCAATTTGGGGAGTAAACCAGCAGACAAAAGATCTTTCTCTTTGTATCTCCTCTCTGAGTAAATCTGCCTTTCCAATAAAAAATAAGTCTTAAAAGAAAGCCTACGTTTGTTTAGCTAAGGAAAACTTCCATGAAGCTTTTTTTCTTCCTTGAAGCAAATTTTTGAAATATTACTTCATAAAAAATTTCCTATTATATATCGTCTTTCAGTTCCCTTAATTTTGAATCAAACTACTTAGCTATCAGGAGAGTGTGGCACTTCAGACTGAGCCAATGCCTGCAGTGCCAGCATCCCATGGGGGTGCCAGCTTGAATTCCAACTTCAAAGGAACTCCTGCTAATGCGCCCGGGAAAGCAGCTTAGGATGGATCAAATGCTTGTGGGAGATCCAGAGAAACTTCTGAGCGCAGCCTGGCCCGACCACAGGTGTTGCAAATATTTAGGTGTAAACGGGTAACACATGGAAGAGTCTGTCCCTCTCGTGTTCTCTCTCTTTCAGATCTCTTTTGTAAGAAGAGGTTGTTTTAAAATGATTTTACTGGAGAAGTTAAAGCAAAATTGTATCCAAAAAACAATATCTAATAATCAGTAGCAATTAATAAGTGACAGCATAGTCTTGCGTTGGGATTATCGAGTCCTCTAATTTGGGGCAGGTCAGCGCTCCTCTGTCTCTGAGCTTCAGTTTCCAAATCAACAGCAACAACAACAATAATGAAGGACGTTGAACTACAAATGATCTTTTCTCTTTTGATATCAGATTACCCTGACACTTTATTTGAACCAAACTATCTTCCCGACTTTGGAAAAATATTATACCATTTTCAGTTCCTCTGATTCTCTTCTCCCCTTCCAGGCCAAAGCCAGAATTACTGGCCCAGCCCGTTAATCGTGCCTCTTTAAAAGCACCTGTCTGCGCCTGCCTTATTTAGCCGCTTGTTTCTGCCACCACGGCTGTCACCTGTGACCACGAGCCTAGGCACTTCATGCTTCGGGCAACAGAAGGAGTTGGTGGAATGCATCCTACAAAACCTGGATTTTCAGCATTGTTCAAGACAGGAGACAGCAAGTTGCTTGAGGACACAGTTTTATCTGCCTGAAGGTAAGGCCTACAGCAGTGTTTTACACATAACAAGCAAATGGATGATAAGCAAAATACATCACCTTTTCCTTTGCTATAAATTGCTACTCCAAGTTAAGGGAAAAACAGACTCACACCTCAGGTTCTATTGCTGAGGTACATAATGTGTCTGAAAGCAAATTTTATGAATCTGTGTCTTTTGTAAACGCGTGCAGGCGGACATGTGGGGGGGAGGCCATAAGAAAAAAGGAGAGAGAGAGAAAAAAAAGTTATCAAATCTGATACAGAAATGCTGTTGTTTTTCTCAGGATGTGATTTTTTTTTTTTAATTTTCTCTTTCCTGTTTTAGATGCTTTTGGTGAAAGACTGAAAGTAGATAAAACTCTAACGTAATTGCTTTTATACTTTTTCAAAGTATACAGGGAAAAAATTCTCTTGTGTTGCTGAGAAAATATATTGAAAGCAAAGATATCCGCTAAACTAAAATACATCTTGCAAAAATGAAATTTTGAAAGGCTCTGGGAACTGATGCCCAAATCAATGATGTTATTTGGTTCAAAATTCATGCAACCCGGTTCATTTTAAAATGACTGCTTGAATTTGGAATTTGATTATTCTAAGTATTTTGACAAATGTCCTAGGTTGTTGCTGCTTTTGAATCTGTGATCAAACATAGTTTTTAAGAACAACTCTAAATGGCATACAGTTACACTTATCTATTAGTAAAAATAAAACTTGTATAAGTATCATTTACTCAACATATATGTATATATTCCCACAATATGTAATAATCTAGGTGCTAGTTAGTACTCATGACAAGTCAGCAAAAAAAGTCTACTCTGGTGGATAATTTTTTCCTAGTGGAAAGAGATTGTATAAATGCTGTGTTGTCAATATCTTATAGTTTGTAATGTAAAGTAACAAGTGCAGTTGAAGAAAGTAAAGCAGGGAGGCATAGATTATGAACTGTTCTTTGAAATGGAGTTACCATATAAAGCCTCATGCAGAAGGCAACGAATGAGCATCATCGTGAAGAAAGTGGAGAAAGGCCTAGGGTGAGTTGAGGAGTGTTGCAGATGGAAGATACAGGACAAGCAAAATGCTGATCATGGTAGCCCGGATGTTAAAGGAGGCAAGGCTGGCGTACGAGGAATGAGGGAAGAATGACTTGGAGTGTATATGTTTCTTTCTTCCTTTAATTAATAAATTTATTTATTTAATTTTTACATTGCATGAAGGTAGAGAGAGGAAGAGATCTTTCATCCAATGATTCATTCCCCAAATACCAACAGCCATAACTGAGTCTGGCTAAAGCCAGGAGCCAGGAATTCAGTCTGCTTGTCAAACACAGATAGCTCTGACCCAAGAATCTGAAACATTGTGGTCTCCCAGACTGAGCCTTAGCAGGAAACCTAATTAACCAGAGCTCAAACGACAGAGCTGCATCACTCCAGCGACATTTAACAGTTCAGCCAAATGCCATCAATAGGTTATATTTCACATAAGGAAAAAAAAATTCTTTTAAAAATCTCTGATGTTGTACTATACTAAATCAATAGGGTACATTGGTTTCATTCTGTCCTCAAGTATTATATTGGAACGCTATGGGAGAAGAGCATTGTAGCTTTCTATATACACATAGCAGTTAAAAGGCAAAACTGGGATGACATCCACACACAAAGATGGAAGACAAGGACTTGTAAAGTATTACCAGGAGCAGCAGATTTTTCCTTCAGCTTTACTCTCTGTGCTGCAGAGTATTTCGGAATGGACCTGCACAGAGATCAGCCAGAGAAATCATGCTTGATTCTCATCTTCTCGACTCTGCTCCACAAGTAGTGTCCCTGGCTGAGAAACAAAGCAGACCACTTTGATGTTACCTATACGACAGGAAGAAGCAAACACTGAGTCTGGGTTGCCCACACAATTTAGCCAAATATTTGCCCCAGCAGTTTTTTGTTTGTTTGTTTTGGATGCTGAAAACTGAATCAGACTTAGTTTTTGTTTATTCTTTCTGCTTCCTCTGTAACATCTTATAAAACAGTGAGTCCTTTATTTCTAACCAAATTTAACAAGTAGGACATACTAAATAGTTCCCAGGTAAGTAACCTCTTCTGGGAAAGCCAGAGAACTCTCCTTACAAACCCTCTTGGAGCCTCTTTACTGGTACCCGGGAGCGGAACGCTCTACCACTTCCCTCCTGCTCTGATCCCTCCACTAGCCATCTGCCCTACTCCCTGGAAAGTCATTGTTAATGGAATGATGAAGAAACATTTTCAAATGTCATTTATTTTAAGGCAGTGTATTTAAAGAAGTGGTCTAAAGCTCAAAGTATGAACTCAAATTCCCTGGTTACTAGGGAATATTTTGGAGACAAGTTTGCAGGTAGAGCTATTTTCTACCCAACTACAAGGCCAAACAGCTTCCCTTAAATATCTGTTATTTGCTTGCACCTAAATTCCAAAACAAGCAAATAATCAAACAAATAAAAAAATCAGGTCCAGGATAACATCATCATGTGTTCCTTTCCCAACCCTATACTGCTTTATATGCTTTGTGTCATAAACACAGAAAGGAATGAAACCTGTTCCTAAGAAAGACTTATGGACCCACCACAAGATGCAATGTCATTAAAATGTTTAGGATTCAACTGATGGCAGTGCGCTGTGGCACAGTGAGCTGAGTTGCCATCTGTAGTGCCAGCTTCCTTTATTGGCTTATGGCCTGCACTGCTCCGTGTCAGTGTGCCTCGGATGGCAGTGGATGATACGTCAAGCATTCGAGCATCTGTAGATGGAGTTTCAGGCTCCTGCCTTTAGCCAGGCCCATTCCAGGCCGTTGCAGCCGTTTCCGGGGGTGAACCAAGGGATGGAAGATCTCTTCCTCTCCCTCTCTCTGTCTCTCAAAAAAACCCCACATATTTAAAAAAAAGTATATATTTAAACTTTGAAGAACCCAGATTAACAGAATAAAATGGTCAAGATGTGATGATCTGTGAAGAAAACACAGTATGTTTTTAACAAATATGCATATTCACTTTGTCCACAGGAACACAAAAATGGAAATGTACCAACATGGGTATAAAGATGTAGACAGAAAAAGAACTACTATCGGTAAGAATTATCTTTTTTAAAGGTATGCCATGTTAGCCATTATATTGTTTTGCTTTTGCTCTTAAAGGAGTACAAAATGTGATGGCTAAGTAGGATTGTGTTTTAAATGCACACATCTCTCAAAATGAAACAGTTGCTCTGTAACCTCTGTTGGCACCAACCGGAAACACACATGAGGCACTGAGGTCAAGCAGCATCCGCATGCCATGTGCACAGATTCGTCCCCAAGGGGACAATTCAGAGGACATTCGGGCTGGTGAACATGGCACTGAGATGTCCTATTTTCTTAGACTGTTTGCAGCATCTAAATGCAGTTGGCAGTCCAAGCACACAGTTTCTTTGTGAAGGAGGTTTGCTGCTGAAGGGTGTGCCGTGCTTTCCATTAAAACGTAAATCCATTGGCTCTTGGTTAAGACTCCTGTGGAATGAAATCAAAGCCTTCATTAATGGATTGTGGTTCACTGGAAAATGTAAATTGGCTTCCCCACCTCAAGAGAAAAGGATTAAACAGTATAGGAGGCTTTGCATATATTTTCCACACACGGCATCTCTCTTGCTAGGTAAAATTTTTATTGCTATGCTTCTTGTTGCACCTGCTAACTTGATCTCTTCTGAAGACACAAATTCCCATTCTAACCAGAGAATGAGCGATGCCTCTAAAATTCCTAGAAAAAAAATGTTTGTAGTTATTGATATTTTATACTTTGATGGTAGGGATGCAGGGAAGGAGAACTGTATGTGAAACCTCAGGGATGTTTTCTCCTTTGCTATCCTGCCCAGGCGAAGGATGCTTAGAAGCAACCTGAATACAAAAGGGACAGCAGCTTGCAAAACAGAAGAGCACCAGAGGCTTGCATAATATATTTGAGATTTCTAGGGGTTTTTTTGGAAGAAATAAAATATAATGTACCATGTGTCTGGGGGTAGGGTAGAAACTCTGGCTTATGAAGGAATCAGATCTACTTGCCTGGGGGTAGCGTGCCATAAAATTTAGACTGCGAAGTGTTGTACATGTCCAAAATCCTCTTTTATAAATCAAGCATTAGCATTTAGTGTTATAAATTGTGTCTACTTTTTACCAAGTTTTCTCTATCACCATATTTTACAAAAAAGATTTTTCCATAAAATACTAGAATTGATTCCTTTAAGATGTACTTCCTTGTAGCCTTTTGAGATAGCTTTGAAAAAATAATTATGAAAATATAGATCGTTTGATTTAAGTAGCTTTACCCTGGTTAGGATTATTTTCTCAGTGATGGATGAGAATAAAGGAAGAAGCAAATTTAAAATGATCCTGAAACGGTAGGAGGCAACATAAATTCAATATCAAGATTCTTTCTAAATACGAGGATATAAGGAGTATGGGGGAAGGGAAGGCAAGGCAGGTGATTTCCTTCTATCATTTTATGTACAAAACTTTATTATTTGTTATCTAATTTTTTTATTCAGTTATCATCAAGAAACTCGTCTCCAAATTATAAATTTAGCAAAGAAAGTAGTATCTGTGTATAATCCTAAAAATTCATGTTTAGTGATCAACTAATGATGATACGTGAATGGTTCACTAATTAACTGCTAAACCGAATGTTGTACTCCCTGTACTTTCTCACAATACCTGTTTCTTCAGATCTTCTCACTGCAGTAAGGAGGCACTTACTGAAGTTCACCTATAGAAATTATCAACTGAAATACCTACTTCTCATCCTTAAAAGTATCACCAAATATCATCCCTGAAAAATTTCATAGT
This sequence comes from Ochotona curzoniae, assembly GCF_017591425.1. Lineage (NCBI taxonomy): Eukaryota > Metazoa > Chordata > Mammalia > Lagomorpha > Ochotonidae > Ochotona > Ochotona curzoniae. Next base: position 11,589,831 of record NW_024464918.1, read on the forward strand.
ACTCTGTAGGACAGAGATTAGGCAAAAGCAAGGAAAAAAACTGAATGGGACTTTTCAAATATTCGTTGTGTTTTCTTTTCCCATAGTGGAACATGCTTAAATTATAATTTATAACCAAGACCTCTAAGATTTCTAATTGCAAAGAATGGCCTCTGTACAAGTCCCAGAGTTTTTGAATATGACACAGAAGAGGGAAAATGATTTAGACACATTGAAGATCTAGGTTTAACACAGTTTAAAACGCTTTCTTGACGCTTGCTGTGAAGATGGGTCTCTTTGTCTAACTCAGTGTTATTGCTGGTAGGACCTAGCTCACTGGTTCTCACATGTTCCTCAACACCAAAACGGCCTTGATGTCAGGCCTGGCTCTCACCTAATTTCTTTCCACCTTCAGTAAATCTAATTTTACTCAGCCTTTCACCAAATATCCCAGAATTCTTCCCCAACTTATTCCTCTTTAGCCTATGTTAAATCGATTTACAAGTAATCATATATGAGGCGATTTGTTGCCAAAGTAAGTGGAAATAAAGGCAGATTTTTTTTTTTTATATAAGATACACATTCTTGTGAACTTCTTGGAGACTTATCATTTATTATGCTGTGTAATCTCATTATTTTTAATTTTTTATGTGTAACATAATTCTTAAATTTTGAATTTATATGTTGGTTGGGAAGCAGAATAACTAGAAAAAAGAGACCTGTTATCAGAAAAAGGATGAGCATGATGGAGTTATCAGGAAAAATACCACCGTGTAGCAGGAAATGCTACCAGAAGCAGAGCATGACAATGGAGAATTTAAAAATGAGCATTGCTGGCATTGGGCCTGGTTTTTACCGTCATGAGCTTCCAGTATTCTCTGCGTATTTAATGAGGTTTTGGGGGTATATAAAGGCTTTCTGTTTGGTCCCATGTGACAGTGTCTTCTGGAATAGAAATAATGTTGATAGTAGCCAGCCACTACAGGAAACTTGCATCATATGGATCTCAACCAACTCTTTGCTACCAATCTGCATTTTATGAAATTTCAATAGGTTAAACAAGTGTTACTTAAAATATTACCTTTTGTGAGTGATTTAGAAATCCATACATTTTTTGTTCTCCAATTCCAATGATTGGATTTAGATTTTTATCTTTATTCTTTTCCCGTATGGATGTTTGTTATGTACCAGATTTATGCTAACATTTGTTGATCTAAAAGCGACCAAAGTAAGTGAAGTTTCTTCTCAGAATATCCTAACTTCCTCAAGAAGCAGGTGTTAATCAAATAACCATATAGAGCAATGGTTGGAAATTTCATTGTATCCTTTGAGTACTAATAAACTTTTGTAGGACTTTTCCCTTTGCTAGTTACTTCATAAAGTCTTTACCAGTATTAACTCATTAATCCTTGCCACTACCCTTTATTATTATATCCACCTTACAGGCAAAGCAACTGAAGTGGGAGAAATTGAATAGTGTGGTCTAAGAATACAAGGTGTCAAGTAGCAAAATGAACGCTAATACAGCAATGCTATGACTGTGCATCAGTTAATTTTCACTGTAGTGTGCTGAACTAATAATCACAGTATCTCAAAGGCGTATAATAATTGTCTATTGAATTATTACTCATGTTTATGCTGCATGGGAAACACCTGTACTGCTGTTTCATATCTTCTTGTTCCTGAAATCTGCACTAAAACAGCAATACTCCATTAGCTGTATACCCTATTCCTAGATGTAGAATCATCATTACTTCTGGTAATACTTACAAAGCAAGGCTTCAGACTAACTTAGGCATCAGTGGAAAAAGAACTGTTCTCCCCTTTAAAGAGGAGACACCACTATTATTCCTCTTAGGATAAGATCAAAAATCAGGTCATATTTAGAACAAATTATAAAGACATATAATGGGTTTCATATCCTAGATTAAAGAGGCAGGACTATCTCACAGTGTTGACATGGATGCAGTGTGTGGTTAAGTAAAAGCTGTGGTCCACTGCATCCCATATAGTAAAGACACCATAGATAAATATGCAGTGTGAGTGAGGATGTTCTTGTTGAAGAAGATTAAAAAACTGGCTGAAATAAAGGCAGCTCTAAGGAGACTAACTTGAGATAAATATGCAGAAGTGAGCAGTGGAAAGATGACTCCATTCTTGTAGACTTCTAAAAGGATTGGGGCATTTATCCCAATGAAGAGGCACTAAATTATTTTAAGCAAAGTGGATGAAACAATCACTCCCTGGTATTTTGGGCTGCTTTATTAAAGTATCATGCTAGCTAAGCTTCAGTAACTTATCTCTTGATTGCCTATATCCTCCTAAAGTAGTGTTTAAGTTGTTTAAGACACACAATCAGAAGTTTAGTGTCTGTCATTACTCCCGGCAGGGCACACTTTCAGATCTTTTCCAATATAGCAAATAAGGGTACTGATATTTTCTGCTCCCAAGAAGCTGTCGGGAGCCCACGACCCTTCTTAGGATTTTAGCTCACTTTAGTGCCTTAGCGCCTCTGTTTTCCTCTCCTCTTCCCAATGAAATAAAAATGAACAAATGGTGGCAAGGTAAATCTGTATGCTTTGTAGTCAGGAGAGCAGCACATCCAGGAATGGTACCAGTTTAGCATTGGGGATGTGTACAAATTGCCTCCAAGTTATGTGCTTATTCATTTTCCCTACGTATTTCCAAAAACCTCTAATTGGCCTTGGCCTCTGGTGACTTGTTCTTGCTTTCATGATAAGTCCTATGCTATTGGACATGGCAGAGACACTTCCCTATGTGACTGAATCTGTCTTTTTGTTCTTTTCTCTAGCCATAGTCTTAACTAGCTTTTTGTTGCTTGGTAATCGGAATGTCAGTATTAATTCCCCAAATGGTGTCACTTTTCTTCTTGCAAGTCTCTCTTGTGTCAGAGTCACCTAACTGTGCGTGTGGTCTTAGCACAGATGCCACTCTGTTTTTTTTCTTCTGTATTACTGAAAGCAATGCGACAGATTGTTTCAAACATCTGTCTCCCGTAAGGTTGGTAGTGTTTTAGAAACAAAAGAACACTTGATTCATATTTGCATTCCTGGTAGCTAGCACAAGTGAATACCCAAATTGCTTTAATATTTACCAAGAATCAAAAATATGGATAAATCAGTCAACTGGTCAAAGTGAGGAGTGTTCTTTTTGACAGTTTATCGTCTGATGTTCTAAGATATCAAATTTTAAGATAATTCATTGGATATCTTTCATGCATTATTACTAATTTGAAAGCAGCTCTGAAATGATGACTGTTTTCAAAGTCTAGTCTAGATTTCAGTTCTCTAAGCCTTAGCACATTAAAATTCATGGTTTAAAAATGCCTTCTCTGTACTCCATAGAAGTAGTTTATAAGATAGAGCCATAAACCGCAGCAGAGTGATAACTGTTAAGGGTAAAATGATAGCTTTATACACAATTACTGGACGTCCAAGTCAATATTAGATTTTATAAAATCAGTTTACAATATATTTTGATAGTCCTTAAATAATTCATGCCTTTTATCCTGAAATTTTATTTCTAGCAGTCTATAGTAAAGATCTAACTTCAGTGCCTAGAATATTTAGGAAAAAAGTATTTTTGTTTCAGTGTTACTGTGTCTATAGTCTGATGTCAGGGAGCTGAGACTAGATAAAGATGATGTCTTCGTATAAGACAATATTATTTACTCATTTGTTAAGAATTTCGTGAAAGTAATAAAATGAGCAAACAGAAAAATTGAGTCTGCAAGAATAAGCAACATGATGTGAAAATTTTATAAAATATTAGAAGATGTACACTTGTGTAAAAGGAAGAAAGAGAGGACAAGTAAGAGACTTTGAAGAAAACCGTATCAAAATAAATTATAAAAGTAATGTTTCCTTTAATCATACATTGATGTTATAATTTAAGAAACAGCCATCAGGAAGTATTTGCGCCATACCTGTTCTGTGTCTGTTCACTTTTCTATGATTTCTCTTCAGAAAATACTAAGATTTACTCCCCTTTGAAAGGTCAGCATGCTGAAGTTCAAGCATCCTGAAGGTCAAGTGGCCACTGACGTAACCTACACAGATGGCTAGCTACCTCTTGTTTAAACATGGAGTAGAATTCAGGAAAACAAGATGCTTCACTTGCCATTTAAAAAATATAACATTGAAAGTGTTCATCAGTGAAAATCTTCAAGATACCACAAGTGCTCTGATGAGAAAGGATCAGAAGAATCTAAGGAGGGAAATAAAATCAATAGCCATGAGATATTAAAGTTAGGGAGAGGCAGAGGCCATGATTCGGCAGTGGACAAGAACATGACTGGCAAGGAAGGCAGAAGGTGACAAACAGAATGAGGAAGCTGGGCTTGCGTCTGACAGTCTTCCAAATCTGCGATCCCAGCCTATCCCGGGAACCCCTGTATCTGAATCTTACAGATGCATTACAACAACTCTCTTTACCCTTGTCTTTTGAGGTTACTTGAGTATTTATTTATTTATTTATTTATTTATTTGCAACTAAGTAACCCTAAGTAATATAAGGCTTTGCCAGTTCATATGAGCAGAATATATACAGGCCATGATAATTAAATATATAGACCATTATATTTTTCAACAGTGTCTTGTTTATATTGATTTCATGTAGTGATGCATTCACCTGTTAGAACTCAATGCTTTAACATTTCCTTCTAGCCTTCAGAATATTTGAAGTGGAAATAAAGTGGTTATTATTCTGCATCAAGTTAAGGGCAGAGCACATGCCATTTTTATGCTACACTTTATTTCATTCACTTGTTTATTTGGTCAGTATTCTTTTTTTCCAATTTGTTTATTTTTATTGGAAAGGCAGATATACAGGGGAGGAGGGACAGAGAGGAAGATATTCTGTCTGATGGTTCACTCCCCAAGCAGCCACAACGGCCTGGAGCTGAGCCAATCCAAAGTCAGGAGTCAGGAGCTCTTCTAGGTCTCCCATGCGGGTGCAGGGTCCCAAGACTTGGGACCATCCTGGCTGCTTTCCCAAGCCACAGACAGGCAGCTGGATGGGAAGCAGGGCTGCTGCGATTAGAACTGGCACCCATATGGAATCTTGGCGCATTTTAGGCTAGGATTTTAACCACTACACTATCGCGCTGGGCCCTGGTCAGTATTCTTGAATGTCTACTTTTTCCAGAGCCAGGCACTGGCTGTGTTCTCAGAATGCAGCAGCCAACAAAATAGTCATTTTTCTGTGTCTAATGGGACTTACAATTCAGTGAAAGAAAGTGAATTCTAAATATTACCATTCAAAGAAGACGGAATTCAATATTTCTCAGTTGAGAAAGTGAGATTGCCTTTAAATATTTCAAAACCTACTCCATCATTTTTATCTAACAAGAACTCTAGGGTAGAAATAGTGCTTCATTTGAATTCTTATGTCTTTTGTATAAAGACATTATGCCATTTCATCCTTTTTTTTTCACTGCTAAAGAATTTCTATTTTGTTTTTGTTTTTTTTTTTTCCGGGACCAGGAAAGTGTGGTGTTTGAATAGTACTTTTAAAAGTACTGCTCATGCATAACTCCTGATGGTGATTTCTGTTGATTTTCTATGAGGTGTTTTTGCTTTAAAAAAAAAATGAAAAAGCCTAGATAGGAGGGATGTTTGTAGATAACTAGGAGTTTGTTCTTTGTTTGACTTTAACATTATGACAAGAATTTATTTAAGATGTTTTTAAACATGAGTAGCTTGCACATTTAGAAGAGTTGTTAACAAATAGGAAAGCAAGTTATAATCTAGCAGAATTACTACATATTGTGGTATGTTTGTACCATGGCCTGCTATGAACAGTTAAGAACAAAGAAGTGCATGTGATGACGAATAAGATGTTCAAGATATAACATTTTGTTCACGAAGAGAAATCCCAAGCGAGGTAGAAAGAGAGCAAGCAAGCAGGAGATGTGTATGTATGTAAGCAGTGACCTTGTGCATTAGCTCAACAGCATCCAAATTGTCCTGAGATATCCACATTTCTTCATGAACCCGATGTATCTTCATAAAAACGATTTCCGCAGGACTCCTCAAATCCATCTTCACTGACAGTGATTGGCTGAGAAAGTGATCCCATGTAGGTCAGTGTGACATGAGAATCTATTTCCTTGGGTTCTTTAAAGAGATTTCTCTCCCTTTAAAAGCAGATTCCAGTCTCTCAGGTTGCTGATGTGCGTAGTCAGAAGACCCAGCACTGCTGGAACTGTCCAGCTTAAACGCAAGCCACAGAGGACACAGAGCATCACTGGAAGTCACAGGGAAACACCAGGGGCACTGGCAAGCATCCCTCCTATCTAGGCTTTTTCATTTTTTTTTTTTTTAAGCAAAATCAGATCTACAGAGAGGAGGCGAGACAGAGAGGAAGATCTTCCCTCCGATGACTCACTCCCCAAGTGACTGCAATGGCTTCTTCCAGGTCTCCCACAGGGGTGCAGGGTCCCAAGGCTTTGGGCCGTCTTGGACTGCTTTCCCAGGCCACAAGCAGGGAGCTGGATGGGAAGTGAAGCTGCCGGGATTAGAACCGGCGCCCCCATATGGGATCCCTGCGAGGACTTTAGCTGCTAGGCCACCCCGCCCTGAGTGAATACATTTTCTTAGTGTAAAGCTTGCTTCTTTCGTATATCTAGTTGCATCAAAAATCATCCTGAAGTTTTATATGTGAGTATATGAATAAGGGCATGTCAATTCATTGAGAACAGATTTTAAGAACATAGTAATGAAAAGGGAAAACATTGGAAAAAATGGGATTTGGAGGGGAGAAGGGAGTTATCCACTCTTTATTCTTCATTATTATCTGTGAACACATAGTGGATGTTTATTGCATTTGTTTAAACGTAACATGGAAGTGCCAATAAAATATTTTTAAGTAGTATATTCTTGCTGTTCGTATCAGAATAACTCCCTAAATTTCTAGTGAAGTCATTGACAGATCACTCAGTGATGCATATTTCAAATTTCAAAATTAGCAGTAGAGTGCATTGGAAAACAGACAACACAGAGTGCTGGAAAAATTGGATTTCTGTTTTTCTTTCTGCATAAATTTAGCAATATTCCCCAGGTAAAGCATAGAGCCACCCTGGACTTGATTGCTATCATCTGCAGGGAAGTGCTAGGGAATCCAAACATCTCTTCTTAGGAAATTCCAGCCTTCTCTTGGTTGCTCAGTATAATTTACATCCACAAGTCTTAAAATAGTTTTTGAATGCTAGCTAAAGGCAACAATGGGGGCAAAACTAATTTGTAGTGTTTCTTCCCAGTGATGCTGGAGTGCTATAGCTGTGGCAGGCAAAATCGGATTTTAAAAGTACATAACATATATTTTATTTTATTAACTTATTTCCTCCCAAGTTAGTGGTTTTTTTTTTTCCCCAGGGGTTAAAAAGTGAAAAACTTCAAAAGAATAGAAGTTTTTTTGGTAGTTCTTTTTCTCTTGTTTTGTAGATTTTTAATTATCCATCTCTGTCATGACATCTTTACATCAACTCAAAAATGTTACTATTACAATTTTGCTAACCGTTGAATCATTTTCTTTCTTTTGTCTTACTTTTTGAATTGAATGAAAGAGAGAGAGAATGTTTTGGGAATGACAAAAGTAACTGCATGTTATCAAAGCTGTTCAGCAGTTTTCTCACCATGCCTTTGCTCTCTTAATAGCAAAGAATGTGAAAACGTTTTGATTGTTTCCAACATTCTTTGTCATTTTGTCATATGCAATTAAATACAATTATAGTTTATTATATAAATGATTTCTGGGTATAATATTAACTTCTTTGGGGGGGATTTACACATAAATAATTAGCACTAGTGATTATTTAAGATGTCATTTTATGATCCTCAAATGTGTGTTTCATATACTTCTTAGAATTTGCAAATTCTTGAAAAGGGATTCCAGAAAGATATTATCTTCAATGTACAGATGATGAACTAAAATCCTTAAGATGCTAATTATATTTTCTAATTAGTCACCTAATTAAATGGCCATACAGGCCTAGATTTATTAATAGAATGAGAATCACTCAATATTCTTATTCTTTGGCTCCTGCTTTTGGCCTTATATTTTCTAAAGCATTGCTCAGTTTACTTTTTGGCAGAAAATGATATGAGGTTAAATTTTGTGTCCAGATATGTGCAAAAAGCATTAAAAACTGCTTTGGGTGAAAAAAATGTGATATCTGTTCATAGTATTTTTGTATTCATAATTAATACCTGTCTATCATAGCAGTAGTGCTGAAAAAGCAACATGATGATAAAGACAAAATGTAATACCCTGACTCCATACAATTTTTTGCATTATGTGTATTTTTCCATACAATGGTGAGAGTTGTTGGTGAGCTGTTCATATGGCAGAGATTACAACCTGCCCCACACCACAAACAATTATCAGAAAAGAGCTGACCCCCTGTTTGTAGGGCAAACTGGCCAAGTCCTCAAGTGTTCAGAGTGGTGCTCAAGTGGCCATGATGTGAGATTCGTGTAAAGACCCGGCCTGCTCCTTTAAGAGCCTTATTCATTTGACTGGCATGGGGTAAAGGTAGATTATCAATATGCTTGAGAAATCTATAGGAATAGTCAGTGGCGCAGACCATGGACAATCACATGCATTTATGTAAATCATGAATTTCCAAATCGTTTCACTCTGCATGGTCTGAGATTTCAATCTATCTGAGGTATTCTCTGTGCAGTTTAATCAGATTCGTATCTTTAGGTTGTCACTGCTACTAGAGAAATAGAGCGAGGCTGTTAGAAACCACGAAGTAGATTTGAAATTTAAGCACTCTATTGTATATAACTTTATATCCTGAGTCAGTAAAAACAGCCATCTGTCTTTCTCCTAAGTCAGTAAAAATAGCCACTTGACAGCAACTGAGAGAATAGTTTGTGCTAGACTCCCTCGTAGATGGAAATTTCGTTTAACCAGATCCTTATTCTCAACACAGTTAAAAGCTTTTGAGTCTAGAACTACCCCAATCGACATTAACCTATAAATACTCCTGAAAACAGAGTTTCAATCTCTGTTTGCTTTCTTCATTCTGATGAGTATCTGTGGGGGTAGACAACACGTTCTGTGTGGAGGAAATTATTTAAATAGTAATGGCTGTGTGCAATGCTAATTCTTTGGAAAGGTTAAAAAAAAATCTCAATGTACCTTATATAACATGATCTATTTATACTCTGTCACTAGGGAGCATCAGCTGCATTTATATTCAGGATGAAAGGAACAATTCACTTACACCTTCTCACCCAACTGATGATTACCTGTTTACAAAATTGATGAACAGCATTAGATTAGGTAATGAGAGATTTCAGATGTTTTAAAAATGTTTGGAAATGAAACTCTTGAAAATATTTAACATACTAATTTCATGAGCAGAGATATTTTTGCACCAGAATCACTGTATCAATTAAAATATTCAATTCCTCCAGAGGATATTACACTTGACAACAGTTACTAAGAGACTTGCGATCTCAATCCCGAATTAGATACTTTCAAACTTCCTGAAGGATTTTCAGCACCTGGTAGTGACAAGGAATATCTGTGTGAATTTTTAACCAATAAGAAGCTCTTTGAATGAAATGCACATTTTGAATCATGACCATAATACAAACTGTGAGATGATGGAGGGGCTATATTCTGAATTAAACAGCTTTAGAAACCAAAATTTAGCAAATACATCAAGGATTATCTGATAACTCTTTCATTTATACATGCAAACAACACCAAAATAAATAGAATTTTACCAAAAATATAGCCTTCTCTTGGCCTCTGTTTAATTTTTCTGTAATTCTTATACCTGTTTTAGTATTCTTTGCTGATTTTATTACTTTACAAAGATGTCAGTTATAACCTCATAAATTGTATCTCCTCATATTTTGGCTGCATTATTATTTTTTTAATCTTACAAGATTAACTACAATGAAGAATGATTTGTGGTGCAAGAAACTCCTACAAAAAACTGCTTTGAAGAATTGAAAAATACAGAATAAATCAGGAAACTACAACACAAAGATTAGGAAACACTTAATAGACTTTTACGTTAAAATAGCTAGAAAATTATTTCAGATAAGCTGTATGTCTTCACAAAGTATGATTTTCAGGTTTGTGTTTTTTCTTAATGGTTCCCTTTGTATTTTTCCCCATAGATGGGATAATATTACCTTGTTTTTTGTAACACACATTTCCATTTCCACCAAAATAGGAAGTGAAATAAATCAGACATGAATTGAATATTGCCGAGTGATTTAAATAACACATAGAGCCTGCAGATTTCTGTTGCAGGGTATGATAAAATTGCTGTAATAAATGTATCTACTTTTCAGAACAATATGAAAGATGACAGGCCTCTACAGGTGAGAAGACAAAATGCCAGCTCCAAACTTTCCCATTATTTCCTCATCTATTTGGGTGTTACACTTTCTCTGTAGTACCAACATGACTTTAACTGCAGTGAGCCCATTAAAGAAATTAAATGAAAAGGGGTGTGAAGAGTCAGGATATAAAGTATTTGCATAAATTTGCATCACTTATACGTGCAGAAAAATTTCACTTACCAGCCAAATTTAGTTGAACAGATGAAAGTCTTTAGATTCAGCTTCCACTTTTCTGACAGCAACATTTGCTTAGGAGAACCCCTTATCTACTCTGGTAAAGGCTTTTGCTTCTCTTTCGGCACGTTTATAACAATCCAGAACTGTAATTTGGGGGGATATATTTACTCAATGCCTGTTTACTACTCTTAAGCTAGTAAATTGGAGAAGAACGATACTGTGGTCAGTGTTTGCCCTGTGTTACTGCATACTTTGTCTGGGGTAGTACATACAATAGGGATTCAGTTAATCTTTTTGAACGAATGAAAACATCAGTTTTGCTTGCACCCCCATCCCAATGCCTGGTTGAGTCCCTGCTACTCTGCTTTCAATCCAGTTTCTCACTAATGCCCAACCTGGGAAGCAACAGGTTAGGGTTCAGGTGCTGGGTCTGCACTGCCCATGTGGAAGCCTGGACTGAGTTCTGAACAGTAGACTTTTCCCTGGCTGTTCCCTGATTATTTCATTTAGGGAGCGAATCAGCTGGTACAACATTTTTTTTTCCATTTTCCTCTCTATGTTCTCTGCCATGCAAATAAGGTAAAATTAAACTTAATAAAAATTTTTTAACCTGGGGGAGGCGGAAACCTATGCATCTGTGCAACCTGTTCCCGTGCTTGTGAAATGTACACTGTGGGAAGATGATTAAAAGGACATTGGGGGAACCTTTCTGGTATGAAATGCTAACCAGCTGTAATCCTGTGAGAAAGCTCTAGAAACTATGGGCTAAGGTCCTGAAGCAGTTGGAACAGAAAAATGTAGGCTTAGGAACTCCCTAATCCGCAAGCTTTGACAACAGAGCGAAGAGAGGGCTGCTTCTAGCATATGCTGTTTCGTTACACGTAGCCTGCTAGAAGAACACTTTGTCTGCTGTTTGGCCTCTGCTTGCACGCTAGCATGTAGACCACATCCTCTTTCAGACCTTCCTTCCTTATGCCTGTGTGACCCTCAGTCTTCAAAAGTCTTGCTCTTAGTTAACTTTGGCTATTAATCATCGGTCAGGAGTCTGTTTTTATCATTATCGATTCTGTGCACCAAGTCCCTCGCTGTTGGGCAGCAAACTGTACACGTCTACCTTAAAGTATGCCAGGAAAAGGTTGATGCCTACATAGCAGAAATTATGAGTGAAGTTCAACCCTCATATTTAGGCAGTATACCAATTGCTACTTTACTATATTATTCCATCTGGCGACATACAGTATTTTTTCCAGAAATTTTTGTAAAAACAAATTAATTCTAGATTTATAGAAAGAAAGAAATAGCTCTGATTTTACTTTGAATCCCAAAGCCAAACCCTAGGTTTGATTCATGGGTCAATATCAATGTATATTCAACCCTACCTGAAAATGGAAACTTTTTGTATCACTTTCTCTTTCAAAGTGGGCAAAAATAACAAACTATGTTTCAATAGCACATTGAATTATTTGGCAGACATGTAATTTCTCTGTTCATTTGTTTTACCAGTTCCTTCAAAGCTATCTCCTTAGAGTTTGCTGGATGATCAATTCCCCAACTTCTTTTCTTACCAGCAAATGTCTTTCCTACTTTAAAATGCAAATTTGTTGGTGCTTGCTTTTAACCTTTCTGCCATTTTTCAAATCATGCCTGACCTTCAACATAGATACATCAGTGTGGGTGAATCTTGAAAACCCCTCCATCAGCCCAGGTTACAGCATGCCCACCATGATGTCACTGTTTCTGAACTCCCAGCGTGACTCGAGTGTGACTTCTGCCTTGTTATATCCCCAGCAATGTGTACTTCACGTTGTATCATTAAATAGTTTGCCAGTGTATCCATGCAGTGATCACCTCAGTCAAACTGCTGCTTTCTGAGACAGATTCCACATCTGGTCTTCAGACTGCATTGTGACATCAAACATGTGTGCTCGTTGATCAATTAATGGAGCAGTTCTAACTTTTTCACCATGAAGGAAGCCAGACAGCATGAATCATGGGAAGTTAAAAGTGTCTTTCTTTCTGTGAGTTTTCTTGGATATATTCACGTCTACACTTGATCTTAGACACGAGGCCAAGAGGCAATTGGATGTATTCATGTATAAGAATCAGTGAAGTGAGGTCTCAATAAAATGAACACGTATTTGTTAGCCTTTGTCTACAAATTCAAGATTATGAAAAAGGTAAGATGACACAGGTGGAAGAGTGTCCTTTACTATAATTCACTACTGCACTTTGCTCGAAATCTTCCTATTATAGGAGATAAAATTTCCAAATATGTTGCCTACAGAAGTTGATAGCATGACTTCAATCAGAGGTCTGTCAAACATGAGATGATTAGCATAAACTATATTCGATCAGTTTCCTTTCTGTAGGAATTCATAAAGCCATTGATATCCTCCAGCCCACTGTTTCTTTCCAAAGAGATAAGACAACAGGAGAATGTTTCAAACAATTTTTGGAAAGTTCAATGAAACAATTTTATTTTGGTACAAACAAATTGAAATTCATGCACACTTTTTTTCATCATGCATATTTTCCATGAATTTTTGAAGATCCTTTGAACCCATGGATTTGAACATTTTTTTTAGCACAGTAAGTTTTCTTTTTAACTCCATTTCCATGAAGTTCTGAAAAACTTATTATGTATGATACAACACTGTTCCCAAATCAAAATAAGCATAGATTTAAAAATGATAATTTTACAACAACTATGTTCCATCATGCTCACTTTGGGGAACCATGATAAATATTTTTTTGTACATCTTTCATAGCATCAGTTTCATTGGTTCATATCTTATAATGGAAGAAAAAAATCCAATGTTTGCTTAAAGGTGACTGTTCAGTACTTTGTTTACCAATGTAGAGCATTTTCTCACATGGCCATTTTCTTACATAGAATTAATAAGGCTTGTGTACTAGAAAAACATGATTTCCTTCCTAATGTTCTTTTAGCATTGGCTATTAAGTATCTTAATTAATAAGAGTTTCCTGGGCCTGGCACGGTAGCCTAGTGGCTGAGAGCCTTACCTTGAGTGCACTGGGATCCCGTATGGGTGCTGATTCTTATCCCGGTGGCCCACTTCCCATCCAGCTCCCTGCTTGTGGCCTGGGAAGGCGGTTGGGGACGGCCCAAGGCTTTGGGACCCTGCACCCACATGGTAGACCCAGAAGAGGCTCCTGTGTCCTGACACCGGATCAGCACAGCTCCGGCCATTGAGTCAGTGGATGGAGGATCTTCCTCTGTGTCTTTCCTCGTCTCTGTGTATCTGACTTAACAACAACCACCACCACAAAAAGCATTTGTTTTTCACTGCATTATCATGTCCCCTTGCATATTATGTAAGCATGTTTAGATTTTTCAGATAGTATTATAGATCAGAAAACTGTTAAAATTCTGCCCTATAATTATTAGATTTATGACTCAATCATTTTCTTCCACATGCCAGTTTTACAGAAGCATATCAAGGTCATTCCTGATTTATAGTTTTCACATTAAGATATTATGATTTACTAGTTTTGCTCTATGTTTTTCTTAACGAAGGACTGTTAACAGTGGTCTAGTCTGGGGAGGAAGCTAGAGGCACGAATTAGAGAAACGTCTACATTGTATCCTTTTATTTGTAGAATGCTCTTCTAAAGATGTATAAAGAAATGATCTTATATCAAACTAGATGCTATATCATCAATTTACTTCAAGTAATAGGGACCTAAAACCATTATGAAACTTGCAAGGGTAAAACTAAATGCTGACCATTGACCAAAATGTTAGTCTTTTCAGATGTTTACCTGAGGCTAAGAGAAGGGAGCTAGTGAATCAGCCAAAGAGAATCCACACAGAGACTGCACAGGCGCAGTTCCCAGCCCTGCACTTCTTTCATGAGGGAAGGCGGTGGCCTCCTTTTAATTTTTTAAACAGGTTTGACAAAAAACATTGATCATGCTTTTTGTTTGTACTATGAGAGCATCATTTTTTAAAGGAAACTCTCTTGTTTCTCACATTCAGCTGCTGATGATCAATTATGTCCTTCTTTGCCTTTGCATACAGATGAAGTAAAATATCCATTAGCAAATTATTTTTGTTAGACACTTGGGAAAGCCTGAAAGAACACTTTGAGAGGCTAAGAGACTGTCTAAGATGTGGTTGGAGAAAGTAGCATTGATCATGGAATTAATATCAAAGCAAGATTTCCTTTTCTACTGAAGATTTGTTTTACTTGATTAAATTTATTTAAAAGCCAGACACCAACACGGATGGAGCTTTCTATCACTAGGTTACTCCTGCAAATGCCTGAAATAGGCAGGAGCGGGCCGGACTGACGTCAGAAGCCTGTCAGTAACACAGATCCCTCCTGCGGGTATCAGGGACCCAGCCATTTAGGACATGATTGCTGCCTTCTGGGTCTCCACATTCAATCCACTACTCATTGACACAAGACAATAGGGACTAAAATACTAACATGTTATTACTTGGAAGGCATCCAAACTATAGCCATCTCTTTAAGTACCCTATGTCATTTGCATGAGTCAGAAGATACTTTATATCTTAAGAATCTTTTGCTAATGCCAATGAAGTGACACTTCTAATTGTTTCTCAGCTCAAGGCTCAATTTTGGAATATCTAAGCTGAATTCTCTTTGGTTGTAAAAACTCAACCTTATGAAGAAGAGCTGCTGGGACCAGCTTCATGGCATAGCAGCTAAGCCTTTTTCTTTGATATCAGCATCCCATATGTGTACTGATTGGATTCCCAGCTGCTCCACTTCCCATCCAGCTCCCTGCTTAGGGCCTGAGAATGGCACGAAAAAAAAAGCTACAGTGCTCTTGCCTTTTAGAAAAAGTTACTCCTGAGAGTCTCCTCAACTTAATTCAGGTGTATTACTAGAAAATTGCAATATTAGCTTTAAAGACTATTTTATTTTTCAACTTGTCTATTCCATGTCCTGCTTAGCACACCCTTTTCCTCCATGCTGAAATATTTAATAGTATAAGTTAGATTAAATGGCTAGAACTTCAATAAGTTGAACCCTTAAGAAAAAAATAAGAGAACTTTAAGACACTGTGTTGAATCTATCAAACTGAGGCACAGCAATAAAATGTAAATGACATATCAAGACAACTGAAAAGCTTGCAAAACCTTATACATAAAATTAATTTTGAATGTCAAGATCTAAAGTGGTTTTATTCCACTGTATAAAACCTACTAATGGAATTTTGATATTTTAAAAAATAATTTCTAAAGGTTCTATGTATTTAACCTGTGTGCAATACATCATATAATATAGATTATGTATGTATATATAATATGAAGGATGATAAAATAGAAAACTGTTATATGGTAGATTGTATATATACAATTGTATATATATATACAATATATACAATACAATATATATATACAATACTATATATATACTATACAATATATGCAATACAGTATTGCATATATTGTATATATATATATTGCATATATTGTATATATATATCACCTCACACATTTTTCAAGATAAGAGATTAGGCATTAATTATATTTTTTTTCCTTCCAATTACCTAACAGTGTATGGTTCCTCTATTAAATAGATGTTTGCTTTAGGAATCACCTTTTACCTACTACCCTCATTCTCTGCTCCTTTAACAAATAATTCCATAGTCAATTTTCCTAATTTCTTTCATAAAACTTCTACATTTAACCTTTCAAAGTTATAATATCTGTAATTACTACAAAGAGCAAGTCTATCTTGGTCTCCCTGATTTAGTCTTTCCCTTCTATGATCCATTTGGGGGAAAGTTGTTGTTTATTATATATAAACCTGCCTTAAATTCCATCAGTGCTTCCTCTATTCAAATATAAACTGTAGTTTCTTTATCAGAGTGTATGATATCCTGTGTTATCTGGCTCTGTAGAATCATCTGTTGCAAATTTTCTCCTTTCACTTGAAAAGAAAGTGAAGTTACTCTCAGGGTGACTCTTGCACTGAAAGTTTGTTGCTTATTCGCTGGAATAGAATCAGAATCTAAGATCAGACTCTGCTTTCATTTTGGGCAGTAAGACTTTTTACAAGGGTGTGGTGTTTGACATTATCAGAAATGGTTTTTCTTTTCGCAAATACTGTTTGTATATTAAAGCAGAAAGAAAATCCATTTACCCTCCTAGAAATGCTAGGACTTTGCTTACATTGACTTCATGTGCTATGATGAATATTTTCATATTTGCCTTGTTTTATGCCTATAATCCAAAAAGCAAACATGAGAAATTTCTGTGATAGATGAAATTATAATGGTTTAATATCTAGCTAGATAGATAAAAAGGGCTGATGTTGAAAGAGATAGGAAGGAGATTAAGGGTCTGTTAAGGATTGCCTTTGCAAGGAGGAAAGATACGGACTGCCCAAGAATACAGATACATGTGTGCATAGAGGTAGAGCCTGAAGTACAAGATAAGAGCTAAGAACTTAGAGGTATAATTAATAAAATGTGTATGTATGGGACACAATGTTAACGTCCATATATAAACGTATATATATATAGACATTGTTAGCTTGATGTTAATGTAATTGAATTAAGTAGAAAAACATTGTAGATAGATCAATCAGGTGTTTGCTCAGATTGCCATATAGAGACACCAAACCATTACATCATCCATTAATCAAAGGCATAATCTGACCTAAGAGGCAGAGCCAACATACTTCTTCAGGCTTAATTTGCATGCCCAATATGACCAGAGAATTATCTAGATACCAAAGTCTGAATTTCTATGTTGTCGAACAAATTATTGAAAGTAACTGTGAATCAATCTGATAGTCTCTGAGCAGAGAATAATTGCTTTTTGTTATAGCCGTAGGATTTCTCCTTGAGGTGTATTTTCTATTATTAGCAATTAAGTAGGCTTTAGAATGCCACTTGAATCCCTCATTTCATCATTGCACTGCATGATTAAGCAGCCACAAGAGACTGTAATGATGTGAGGTAGCTTTTAGTAACAGCTGTGTTTAAGTCAAGTAAGGGTAAAGTGAGTGTTCATGAAGGCAGAAATTACCTTGATATGGAAATTAAACAGGTTGCAAAGCACAGCTTCTGCTACAAGGTACAGGATACTGTTGCACATCCTGGTGTGGTTCCATATCCTGCAGAACTCAGTATGCTTTCCTTCAATAAATGCACATATTGAACATAATGTAAAATCTGATGCAACAAAATCATGGACTCCTTGCAATAGAGTCAAAATCATGCATTTAGAAGCCAAATTATTGAAGTAATGAGTTGGTACTGATGTTTCCAACTTTGGCACTTTATTGGTTGGTAATTTGTAAAATTTTTTTTAAAGATTTATTTTTTTCTTTATTACGTCAGATATACAGAGAGGAGGAGAGACAGAGAGAAAGTTCTGTCCAATGATTCACTCCCTAAGTGACTACAATGGCTGGTGCTGTGCCGATCCAAAGCTGGGAACCAGGAACCTCTTCTGGGTCTCCCAAATGGATGCAGGGTCCCAAGGCTTTGGGCCATCCTCGACTGCTTTCCCAGGCCACAAGCAGGGAGCTGGATGAGAAGTAGAGCTGCCGGAATTAGAACTGGTGCCCATATGGAATCCCGGCGCATTCAAGGTGAGGACTTTAGCTGCTAGGCCATGCTGCAGGGCCCCTGATTTTAAATTTTTTCAAAAAAAAAAAAAGGCAGAAGGATATTTGCTTATGTCTTAGGAAGCTTTTAACATTAACAAACTCATGTAACAACTTATCATTCTTTGGTAATTTTAGAATAAAGTATGTTTTTAATTGACCAGATAGATAGTTTCTGTTTTAGTTGTTACTTAGTAAGTAGTTGGAAAATTGGCATGTCCCTTAGGAAATTGAAACATGTGAAACTCAGATCACAAGCTTCAACACTTTGGGGATGATTGTCTTGCATTTGTTTTATAGGATATTTAGAATGTATATGTAAGTATAAGTAGCCCCAGATATAATCTCTGTCTTTAAATATATAAAGAAGAAGTAAACATGTATATTTATATACAAATAATAGCAAAGTATAAATGACTTTTATAAAATATCTCATTTTAAAAACTCAACAATAAAGCCTAGTCAAAAATGATGTGCAATTCTCCTGAGGACTCCTCTCCTGTACTCTTTTAACCGCTACGCTAAACACCTGTTATTCATTGTGAGTTTATTTCACGTCAAAAAAAATCAATAGGATTTGCTCCTAAGAATGAACACACCTCCTGAGTCGTAGAAAAATCCAATTAGTTGTCATCATTGTCCCATTGTAGGGCCTGCTGCTGTGGGATAGCAGGTACTACAATCACCTGCAATGCTGGCATCCCGTGTAATCATGTGATGAAGCCTCCACTGCGCCATTCCCTGCCCCCTCCCTAATAATAAGCCTGAGAAAGCAGAGGAAGATGCCCAAATACTTGGGCATTTGCACCCATTTGGGAGAGCCAGAGAAAATCCCTGGCTCCTGGCTTCAGCGTGGCCCAGCTCTGGCTGTTGTGGCCATCTGGTGAGTGAGTCAATGGATGGAAGATCTCTGTCTCTCTCATTGGCTTTCAAGTAAATAAATATTGCACTGCAAAATGGAAGGTGAGCGAAGTAATCACCTCAGATAGCACTGAAGTTGACTGACTGAATGAGCCTAAATACTAAAATAAAACTTGGAGATGGCATTGTGTCAAAACCGATTAAGCCATTGTTTGTGATGTGGGTATAGCATGGAGACTGCCCTTTTGAGGGCTGGTGCTCCACTTCCAAGCCAGGCCCTTACTATTGTGCCTGGAAATAAAGCAGAAGACAGCCCGAGTGCCTGATCTGTCATGTGGGAGATGTAGATGGACTCTGTGGCTTCTGGAATCAGCCTGACCCGGCACTGGCCATCGCAGCCATCTGAGAAGTGAACCTGCGGATGGAAGATCTCTTTCACGCTCTCTGTGTCACTCTCAATTTCAAATAAATACATCAAGATTTTAAAATTAAAATTTATTGTGTATATGCAGCTCAAATTACTTGCTAAGTAATTCAAAGAATCAACAGACTTATTTTTAGAAGTAAGTACATGTTTGTTTTAATGGTTAAAGTAACCAGGTGCCATGTAAGAGCACCTGAATTTTTTCCCTCCAAAAAAAGAAAGAAGAAAGATTGATTTATCTATTACCTATTCGGAAGAGTTGCAAAGGAAGAGGGAGAGCCAGAGCGAGAGAGAAAAAAAGGTTTCTGACTGGGGAGGAGGGAGCGGAGGATGCAGGCACAGAGACCGACTGCTGGTTCACTCACTCATGTGCCTGTGATGGCCAGTGCCTGGCCAGATAAAGCCGGGAGTCTGGAGCTGCATCTGTCTCTCTCACATAGATGGAAGAGGTCTGAATACTTGGATGATACTTCAGTGCTTTTCACAGGCCACTAGCAGGGAGCTAGATTGGAAGCAGAGCAGCTAGGACACAAAGCAGGTACTCATATGGGATGATGATATTGCAGGTAGCAGTTTAACCTACTGTGCCACAGTGCTGGCTCCCAAGAACACCTGGGTTTCATGGCTAACTCCTGACTCAACTGCTTTCTGATGCAAATCTCGGCAGACAGAATGTTGGATTAAACAGCTGGGTTTCTGCTACCCATGTAAAAGACCTGAATTGTATTTCTGGCTCTCAGCTTTGGCCATCTCCCAGTTCCAGCCTTTGTGGGTGTTAAGAGAATGGGCCAGCAGATGGAAGCTTTAGACCTCTGTCTTGTTCTCTCAGTATCTGACTCCCAAATAAATAATTTTTAACTTCTTATTGTCATACTATACTATGGTTGGACATTTTTCTTCTCTAAAAAGTTATAAAAGTTTGATTTGATTCTTGTTTTTGCTTTTGCTGTTAAGCCATAGATGTTCTGTGTAGGAATAAAAAAGTTTTGCAGGTGCTTCAGTTGGTGACATTTACACCAGTGAATTGGAATTAGTTGAGGATCATTGGCAGTCTCCTTCGTGTCAGTCAGTTGATACACACAGGTTACAGCAGGAATGTCTCTTGTCTAAGAACAACAAATGAGGGTTGCTGCCAGGATCACAGATGGCCCATACTTTTCTTACAGTGAAAACTTTGTTTGGCAAAGAAACTTTTAATCATTTCAAAATCACAATAGCCTCTGCAGTTTTCAAAAGCAGCTCGTAAAAACAAAGACCTTTTTCATGCTGTTCGCTTGCGTATAGCAAAGGGAAATGAAAAGCCTGATGCGTTAAGACAAATCGGTAGATTTTGTTGGATGATGAAAGTAGATAGTGTCATTCCTCCATGTCCTGGATCAAAGTCTTAGAATCTCTCAGACACATAATTAATGTCATCAGCTGTGACAGTTTTGCTTCAATTTTCCCCTCTGTTTTAAGCCCAAACTAGATTAATTCATTTGTGAACCTTTGTCTACTGTAATCTCACCCATCAGAGCCCCCACTGCAGCCATCTATACATTTACATCTCGACAAAGCCATAAGCAGCGCAGTGTAATTCAATTCAAATGTTTTCTTTTGGGGCCAATCTCGGTCTTAAAATTTTTCAGCATTTCGAAACTGTCTTCATCCATCTTTTCAAAAATTATTCTTGCTCTCATGCTTTTCTCAGGACAGGAAAACATGAGCAGATCCTAAACTTAAGAAAAATTATATAAACACCATGGTTTATGTGTTCTCTTATTTTCAGATGACAAAGTGCAAGCCAAGTCTATGCAGTTTATCACACTTCACTTTCTGTCCATTTTGACCTGAATCAAGACCTTAAACAAACAAAGCAAGATATCATAATCATGACAAATGCCTTTGCTTTACTTCCATCGGATGTATAATGGTGGCAGTGACATCATGTAAGTAATGGCCAGCAGGCATAATATGAGTATTCCTCCACACTGCACTTCTTTGGCAAGAAAGGAACTCCTAATGACCTGCATTTTTGTAATCATTACTTTCTCACAAAGAAAACGTTCAAAGTAACAGGGTAGAAAAGCAGCAAAACATTGCCCTTGCACAAGTCTCCTTAGAATCCTCTGGAGTTCACGCAGTGTAAGACATGCTGAGTTCTAACTCCCTTTCTGTGGTATTTTCTTTGCAGAGAAATACATTCTATCAGCTGGAAATTAAAACGAGTCTCTGAAGATAAATTAATATGATCAATGATGTCTCTGAATATAGTAGTTGACCCCTATGGGGATTACAACGGTGTCTCCATTGGACTATGATGATATTTCTTAGCCCTAATTGGCTAATCGCATTTGTGCAATGCCTTCTTATAAACCTCATTATTGTTGTTGTCAGTGATACGCAGAATACTGTGCTAATTGCTGTGTTAATCTCTATCTGTATTTGTTCTTTTACGCCTACAGATCTGTCCTCTGTGTTTGAGAGAAGAAAAGTTTGTTTTCTTCTCTTAGAAGTCAGAAAACAAAGCTGCCGGTCAAAAGCCTCAAGACATCTTATCATAAAAAATTTCCATTTTTTGAGAAAGGTACATATTATTACCCATAATTTTCCTGTTAACAATTTCAGAAATAATCTATTTGCATTTATTATTCCAAACTAAATTTTTTTCATACATCCACCACCTTTAAAACGATCAGCACTTTGCAAATAATCTATAAAAATATTCATCAAAAGATAGCAAACAATTCAATTCACAGAAACATCTACTTAATTTGTAAAATAAACTACATCTTAAAAGTTTACGTACCAGAACAGAAGGACTTTAATTTCTAAATTTATGTAAACTTTGCTACATAATCTACTAGTAAATGTAACTGTTCTACCACATCAGTCATAGCCACCGTTAATTATTCACCATCATCTGTGTCTTCTAATCCTGCTCTCCATAAATATGCACATACAAATACACACACGTACATATTTACATGCATGCTTCATTTTACCTTCTCAACTTTATTATGAGACTTGTGTCCATTGTACAAATGAAAGAATACCATTATATGGAGATTATGTGATTTGCATAAGATTAAAGAAGTATATATAATATGGAAGTGAATTGGCAAGTTTTGACATTATATTAGACTGAGTCAAAGCCAAGAATTTCAAAGTAATGCTACCTGCACCTTTGGTCCATGAAAAATACCTTTACTAACTTCAATTGTATTTCTACAACAAAAACAATAGCTTAATCATACTTCTATAACCTTATATACAAAAATTAGGATATGACAATTTGTCACTTTCCGTATACACTTTGGTTTAACATTTATCTTTATGTTTTGTATCACCTAAAATGTTTTTTTAATTAAAAAATCCTGATACCTATTATTGGACTATTTTAAAGATTGATTTATTTTTATTGGAAAGCCATATTTCTAGAAAGGAGAGATTAAAACAAAGATCTCCCATCTACTGGTTCACTCCCCAAGTGGCTACAACAGCCAGAGCTGAGCTGACCTGAAGCCAGGAGCCAAGAGCTTCTTCTAGATCTCTCGTGCAGGTGAAGGGCCCCAAGGTTTTGGGCCATCCTCTGTTGCCTTCCCAGGCCACAGCTGGGAGCTGGATGGGAAGAAAAGCAGCCAGGACATGAACCGGTACCCATATGGGATCCTGGCACATGAAAAGCAAGGATCTGACTACTAGGATATCGTGCCAGACCCCTAATACTGGACTTTTAACACACAAAATCTTTTTTATTGGAATTTAATTGACCAAATTCATACATTCAAAATATGCAGTATGATTATTTGATGTGTATATATGTGTATTATGAGTGACAACATAATCTACTGATTAATATGTCCATTCTACGTAGCTATCTCTCTGCATATGGTATGAATATTTAGGATCTCCTCAGTAAATTCCATGTACATAATATCCTATGATTAACTATATACACCATGTTGTGCTTTTGTTCTCCAGAACTAATCGTCTAATAACCACAGGGATATACCCTTTAACCAGCGTCTTCTTCCTTCCTCCATTGCCAGGAAACCTGGATTCCTCAAATCTAAGGCACAGCTCTGTGCTAAGTTGATTTCGCTTTAAAGACTTCTTTATTTTGATTGAAAAGTCAGTTATACGGAGAGGAGGGAGACAGAGAGGAAGATCTTCCATCTGCTGATCCACCCCCTCTGCCCTGTGGCTGCAACAGCCGTGGGGCCACTAAGACACAAACCGGTGCCCATATGAGATCCTGGTGTGTACAAGGCAAGGACTTTAGCCACTAGACTATTGCGCCGGGCCCCTAAGTTGATGTATTTTACAAATCATATGTATTTTTTTTTCATGTTATGAATTAAACAGTACGTTTGCAGAGTAATTTAATACTTTAAGTAATACCTAAACAGATGTAATTTACTTGTTTCCAACATGGTTTGTACTAAGATGTGAGAATCACCCAGAACAAATTGCAGTGCGTGGTATAACGAACACCATTGACGGGGTCACCCTGCTGATTCCAAACCCGCCCTCTGCCCGAAGAACAACTGCAGTTAGTGGATTGAAAGGGTATTTTGTTTTTGTCCAACAGTGATAGATTGTAAAGCACACGATGTCTACCTTTATAAGTTTTGAGCTTCTTTTCATGTACTTCAAATAAATTAGGAAGAGATTCATACATCATAGAACTTTCATGACGGTTGATATTGAGATTGATTTGCAAAATTTGTTTTAAGCATAAAAAAAGACATATCCTTATGGCATGCTGTATGCCATTGAAAGTGTATCTGGATATATTTTATAGACATTTATACTGGTTAGGAGATTCTACTGTGAACAACTTAGTAAATTTCGTAGTAATCACAATGAAACTTCCAGGATGGCAAGTTCAGTGAGAACACGAACCAGTCTGTGATAGTCATCATTGGACCTCTTGTTAAATGCAGCTTCAAATGAGAAACAAGCAACTTGAACACTTCTGAAGAATTTTTTTTTTTTTTCCCACCAGGGACCCGGTCCTGTCTGGCTGTTCTTCCGTCTAACTCCACAGCTTCCATCGAACAGGTAAGTCAAAACACTTTGGAATATGTCCTCTTTCTGTGTTGCCCCTTTACATTTAGTAATACACAGCTGTATGAAGTACTCAGTTGTGTTTCCCCCCCCCCATGGTTATTTTCTTCATTAATAAAACTAAGTATTTTCCAAAAAGTATAATAAAACACTATGCCATAGTCATCAGAGAAACATAATACTTCATAGCTGTTTCTAAATAAAACAAGAAGGGAAAGAAACAAGGACAGCGAGTACCATAAAGAGAAAGACGTGTGTGGAATGAGCCTGTACTGGACTGTGCTATAAATGTATTTTTATAGTAGATCCCAATGATGCACATTTTAAAGCCACTGACTTTGTCATTTCCTTTGGTTTCTCTACTAATTTTATGCCTCTCTTGCCTCTAAGATTATGTAGTTCTGATAGGAACTTTGATTCCTTATGTTGTTTCAAAGACAGAAAACTCAAGAAAAAAAATAAGATGCTTGCTTAGATAAACAGAAAACAGCAGGAGATACTTCATTCCTTGAATAGTAAAAATATGTGTGATAACAAATAGAGGTTCTGAAATTCTCTCTTTGTCCTATTCTCTGCAGTGAAGCAATTTCTGGAGCTTCTTAGAAACCCATTAATGTGGTTTTAAATACACTGTTTTCAAATACACCTGAGACATTTTTCTCACTCCTTTTCAGAATTCACTTCATAAGAACAAAATATTGGGTTTTTATGCTAGATTTTAGGGTTCATAGAAAGAGAGGAGACAACATGTTAAAATGCAGAAGACTTGTTTTAGAGGGGAGAGTGGGTGCAGATCCTGACAGAGAGCAGGGGATTTGAAAGTGGGCTTGATTCCAGCAGCAGGCAGAGTCCTTCTTCAGGGGCTTTTTGGGGAAAAGGGGCGGAGGTGGATGTGCAGACAGGCTCCCTGGTGAGGTTTCCAGTTCTTTGTCTTAGCAGTTTGCAATGTCCCCATGTAGGGGGATTTCTGGAACAAGAAGATTGCCACTAGCCTTCACATTAACTATCTGCACCTAGTTTTATCAGGCCTGGGGACTCAGGACCAATCTCCCAACAAATCCAGCATTTTAATACATATATAGAAGAGGGGAGGAAAAAAATTTTCGGTGTTACAAAGATTGTTGTGCGGGTGGGGTGGGAGAAGATGCAAGGAATGGGGATACTGACGTCTATATGGCTGAGAAGGGTTGTGGGTGAGAAAATAGTTTTTCCCTCTTCCAGTGCAGGCATGACCGGATTGGTGGCTGATACCAAGTGTGTATTATTTGATGTGGCACACATGCTTCTGGGTGATGTTCTGGACTACTGAATAAATGAACCACTTCAGTAGCTGAAGAGTGCACGATCCTATGTAACAAGAAAATTGTTATGAAGAGTGTGAAGGGACAGCAGCATCACAAGTGAAACTAGATTGATTTACAAAAAAAGCAACATTCTTCTTTTGGTTCATTCTCCCAAGCATTAAGAGTATCTGCTAGTTTGGCACCTGTGAGAGATTGTAGGGTATTACTGTGAATATTTTGGGTGATTTCATAGAAGGTGATTTGGGGATGATTTATAGAAGCCTATACTGAACTGAGAGTTTAAGCACAACATCAGGCAGAGGGAGGGGAGCTGGAGAGCAAGAGGAGAGAGTTTGTCATTAGCCTGGCGGAAAGGTAATACTTAACCCGATGAGCCACTGATGAAAGGTCCAGTAATCTTGATCATGACTCTACATGGATGATGGGGACAGAGGAGGCTCCTTCTGAGTTGTACCAGATCCAGTGGCCCAGCTTCTGGCAAAATAGGTGTGGCTTCCTTGGAAGCCAGCCTCTGTCATGCAGCTGTCGGATGCCATGGTTTGGGAACCAAAATCAAGTGCTATTCTGGGGGTGGACTGGCCTGGTTGGGTTTTCTTGATGGCAGCAAAACATAAAACAGCTATGAGTGCGTTCTAATAGGATCAAGGTTATCAATCACTTTGTACTATCTGTGTACTATCTACTGTTTGGTTGTTTAATGCTTGGGACTGAGGGCTGGGGGCTGATCTTTCAAGTAGGAAAAGTGATTGAAGGTTTTACGTGGGGAAAAAACGTGTTGTCTTGTCTTTTCTTTCTTTTCCTTCTTCCTTTCTTTCTTTTTTCTTTCTTTCTTTCTCTCTCTCATACTGGCTTTGGCTGTCTAATGAGAGGATGAAGTAAGATTTCAAGCAAGGATGGAAATGGCATAGTGGAGGTTCAACCAGCTCCCAAACCCAGCGCCGACCTAGTTACATTCAGGAGCTAGGGTTAAGGAAGAGATCCCATTCCCCTTTTTCATGCAACAAACACAACATATGGGACAAGTGTTGTCTGGTATAGAGCTGTGGAAAATGGGTCCATGAACAGCTGTTGACTGTAATGTCTAAAACATCAGAATTTCACATTATTTTGGCATCATTTAACCCATGACGTATTTTACAGAAGTTAAATTAATGTCTCTCCCAATTGAGAACCTTGTCTTATGAGAGACCCAGAGATTCAGCTGGAACTCTCAGGTCTTTTTAAAATGGTGGCTGAGGAGGTAGATGTGAGGCATGTGGTATGCTTTAGTAAACAGGGATAAATGAGGCAGGTGCTGCGACTTGGCCGCTGAACAGATGCAACATTTGCATCAGCACCACCCTGACATGCCCCCAGTGATCAATAGTTGATGCAAGAGGTGGGGCGGGGGAGTGGTAAACAGACCAGAAAGGCCTAGAGGGTTTGGGAGATAGTGATTTGGCTTAGCCCTCTGCTCAGATATTCTTCCTATAAGAGTACGGCAAAGAGACTGGCTGAATTGGAGAGCAGGGCAGGAAGATAACGTGATGACTAGGTTGCCAGAGTGGGCGAGCCGCCGTCTCCGTGAAATGTCAGCAGAGATCGTGGCCATCACTAGGCAAGACAGAGGAAAAGAAGGCGGCTAGGCACGGAGCATCCTTTGGAATGAAGTTGCTCAGGACTTAGCATTGTTTCTGTGGGTTTTGTTTTGTGTTGTGTTGTTCTTGTCTTGGCTAGCTTGGCCAAATAGGTTCCTGGATATGCATGGAGCCTAGCTAGATTTTACCTTCACTCAAGAGAGAATTTAGATGTGTGAGAGAGTGGCAGTGTGAGATAGGATGGTTTAATGGAGAGGGTGTCATCAGAGCAGATGGGACAGTTCCAGATGGAGAGGGAGACATTTGCTAAGAAACAGATTCTGAGAGATGAGAGAATGAAGGGCAGTGATAAAATGAAGGTGTGCCTGGGCATTGGCAGCTTCAGACCATTTGTAGAGCCTCTATGTCAAGTCATGAAGAGTTCAACGAATTTGGAGGTTCAACATGCTGTATTCCGGCCACTTAGAAAGATCGTCCAACACATGTTTAGGCCAGGCTTTAACACAGAGAAAAATTAGTCATTTTTTGGCCTTCCTTCTCTCTTTGGGTCCAAACTGTGCATGTTTTCTAATTGGCAGGCCAGAAGGGAATCAGCAGGGATGCAACAAGTTTTGGAATCAAGGGCCTGGTAGAATGGAGCCCAGACGCAGGAGAATAACTTCATAGGGCCTTCCCCAAGAAGCATTACAGAATCGGACTTTCCTCGTTGAGTTATCATAGAATTCTTTTTGGCGATAATTCATTGAGGAAAAAGTGTTGCCTGTACCAAGCAGTAGGTGTGTGTAGCTCTGTGGCTGTTTGCACAGGCCGTATCATGCTCTTAGTACTGCACCTCAGTGCATAAAAAGTTTAACACGATATGTGACACCACAGCAGAGGTATTTCAGAAAGCAGCAAGTGAGGAGAAAGGGGCAAAACCCTGAACAAGAAATGAAAACTGAGAAGGTATGTAAGCTTATCCATAGCTGAACTTAGTGCAATGCATACACATATGTAAGCGATCACAGGGTGCCCCATTTCTAAGTATAAATTATAAACTGATTTTTTAAAGCCCAAGTATTGTTTTTGTGAATGAAATTGTTTAGTAGTCTCTGTTTACTCACGTTAGAAATTTACGTTAGCATTTCTCTATGTAGTGATTACCTGAGAGCCATTTCCCTATAGAGTGATTACCTAGGGGACTGCATGTTACAAGGGTCTAGGCTTTTTCTGGTTTTTCTCTTGAAAAAACAAAAAATCAGATATCCTGGGTAGAAGCATTTCATTTAGAAATGTGATTTCTACAGTTCAAATCTCTGCCTTTTGGAGTATCACACATCTTACTTTTGGAAAGAGAGGCTCCTCTCTGTGACAAGCTCTCCCTTCACTTTCTTCTCCCCCCCCACCCCGCTCCAACCTTGGAATCTCTTTCTGCCACTTACCAGTGTGTTAAGATGCCTCTCTCACTTAGAGAGCTGCTAGGAGTTGTGTAAAGCAAAGAACAGGTGTAGACTAGAAGAGTTCAGTGTAAAGATTCTGTAGGGAAGATAATACTTACAGGAAACTCAGAAAATGAGGAAGCCAGTAAACTATAACCCTGAGCTAACTCCCTCCAGCCTGAGTAACTCACTCAGTACAGGATCAAGCTTAGTGCAGAAATAAAATCTCCTGAAACCCACATGCTTAACATAAGAGTTTTGAGTTGCTTAAAATTAACATGAATTTTTAAGTGTATACTGCTTTTTAAAGTATAAACCTCTTTAAGTGTTCATTGCTTCTGCGAGGCCCAGGGTGGGTAACTGTCTTGTCTTCAGGGGCAAATCATTCTCCTACGTTTCTCCATTCATTGCTGCTACAGCAAGGTCCCACACAGAAATACCAGGCTGCAGCATCTAGTGACCACCCAGCACGCCTGTAGGAAGCGAGGCGGGAGAGACCCCTCCGTGTGCTTTCCTACTTTGTTCTAGACATGGAGGGACCTTCATGCTTTAAAATCTAGTTGGTAGGAGCCAGCTTTGTGGTGTAGTGCCACCTGTGGTGTCGGCATCCCACAGAGGCTCTGGCTTGAGTTCCGGCTGCTCTAATTCCAGTCAAGCTAACCGCTTATGGCCTGGGAAAGGAGCTGGAGAGAAACAGCCCAGCGGAAGCCCCTGTCTCCTGGCTTTGTATTGACCCAGCTCTGGCCATTTTGTGGCCATCTGTGAAATGAACCGTGAATAAAGATCTGTCTCTGTCTCTCTTTCTCTCTGTAAGTCTTTGAATTAAAAATTAAATTAAAAACAAAGCTAGTTAGCAGTGCAGTGCCCACCTCCGAATGTAATCTTTAGGTAAAAATGTACATACGTATTTCACAGGTAATACAAGAGGTGTACAGCCTGATAAATTGAAGCTTTTTCAAAGCCCTTGTTTAAACACCTCATATTCCCATTGCTTAATATTTTTATCTAATTGCTCAAGCAGAGATTTCCAATTCTTTTAAAATTTTTGATGCATAAAATTGCAAATTGTTGTGGCATGTTAGCTTGAATTTAGTTTGCTGATCATTTATCTTGAAAGGCAGCAGATGATGGCTCTAACGTTCAGTCTCCTGACAGC
Source organism: Ochotona curzoniae (assembly GCF_017591425.1). NCBI lineage: Eukaryota > Metazoa > Chordata > Mammalia > Lagomorpha > Ochotonidae > Ochotona > Ochotona curzoniae. The sequence goes on from NW_024464918.1 coordinate 11,619,783, forward strand.
CATGTGGGAGACTCAACTGGAGTTCCAGGCTTCTAATCTGAGCCTGGCCCAAATCTTGAAATTGTGAATATTTGAAAAGTGAACTAGAGCATGGAAGATATCTGTCTGTTTCTTTCTGTCACCCTGAATTTCATGTAAATGAAAATAGATATTTTTGAAATTGTACATTTTATGAGATACAAGATGAATCATGTGTGTCTTAAGAATGTATAATATTGAATCACAGTAAATATATATGCCTCTTCAAATTGTTAACATTTCTTGGGGGCAAAAAATAGTGTAAAAAAGTTTTATGCATTTTTTCAAAAATATAGAACTATATATTATGTATTATATGATTAATATTATAAATATTAGCTAGAGGTTGGCCTTATGCCTCGGGGGTTAAGCCATTGCTTGTGATTTTCTGGCATCCCATATTACAGAACAGGTAGAAATCTGGATTTCTGTGTTTCTAATTCAATTTCCCTATGCCCTTAGGGAGACAGCAAGGAGATAGCTTGATTGTTTGGTTAGACCCATATCATCTTTGTGAGAGATATAGCTGGTATTTATGATTCCTGACTTTGGCCTGGCCCAAATAAACAAATGTATCTTCAAAGAATATTAAATACAGTGACCTCACCATGCAGTACAAACCCAGAATTTTTTTTCCCATCGGTGTCTAACTTTGCACCAATGACTAAATCTTTGTCATCCTTCCCTGTGACTTTGACTCCTTGGTTTCTGGTAAGTGCCATTGTACTTTTCCTTTGAAGTTCCCCGAGATCATCTTTTACTAAGCTCCACATGTAAGAAACCGTCAAGTTCTTATCTTTTTTTTTTTCTGTGCTTGCCATAATCCACTTCATAATGTGATCTCCAGTGCCAGTCATGTCGTGGCATGATACAGCTTCATCCTTTTTTATAGTCACGTGGTAATCCATTGTATATGTATACCACAGTTCTCTGCTCTTCAGAGGATAAATACTGAGGTCACTGGCTATTTGAATACTCTGCAATTAATATAATTGTGTAAATGCCTCTTTAATAGGCTCATTACATTTTCCCTAGGATTTATCTATACCCGGTGGTGTGATTAATGGAAACCCTGGCAATACTAGTTTTACTTTGTGGAGGAAACTGTATATTGTTTCCCACCAGCTGCGTTCAAGGGCTCTCTTCTCTTCATATCCTTGACACCATGTATTTTCTTTTGACCTTCTCATAATAGCCTTTCTAATGGGACTGAAATAATCTCTCATTGTGGTTTATACTTGCACTTTTTGATGATTAGCGATGTTGAACATGTTTTTGTTGTAGCTGTTTGTCTTTTCCATGGCTATTCATGCTCCTGCCATCCACTTACAGACTTTTGTGTAATTAGAGCTTTTACTTTGGAATTGTTTGAGTTCCTTGTATATCTTGTTTATTGTTTACCAGTTACATAATTTGCAAAAATACTACTTGACATTTTGTAGTGAGTTCAAATTTTACTTACTGAAAAATAATCACTTTTTAAATTGAGATAATAGCTAGGGAAACTTTAAAAATCAACTGCCCTGAGTACTCATATTCATTCTTAATAAATTAGTTTACAAGGAAGTTGTGGTTTTTAAAGACTATGAATTATTTATCCGATGAAGAATCAAAGAAGCAGTAAGAATTAACAAAAACCTCCTAGGAAAACCAAGAAGCATATTTTGGCCAATATATTCATATGAACTGCTAAGATGTGGCCACAGTGATTGATTGAACATTGATTGCTTTCCCTCACTCTAAAAAAACAAAGCATAGTGAGTTCATAGTAATGTCTATAAGGAACAAGAAAATCAGACGAAACTGAATGTGCTACACACACACACACACACACACACACACACAGAAGATACATCTGTTTTTGTGAAGCCGGGTTCCAAAACTCTGGAAAACAATATGAGTGATATATCAGTATGCCAGTGAGAATGTATCTAAGGTAACTTTATAAACAGGAAGGAAAAGAAATTAATTTCTAACAAAAAAAAAACTTGCTGTATGCTAAAGAACAAAGATTGGTTTAATGAAAGAATACAATACTTTGTTTTTAAGAATGAATTTTTACTATCCCTTGAACAATTTCCTGATATTCATTATAATTTCTTTGTTTTCAATCACATATACAGTTGGTCCCATCAGCGTTTATGTTACTACAGTAGATATTATATGTTGCTATTGATTTAAATCATAATGTGAATAATTACTATTTTTTAAATCCTCAGTAAAATATTAGCAAATACAGTGTGGCAATATTCAATAAATGTAAAAGCTGTTGCTAAGTGAGATTCATTCCATGTGTGAATGGCAAGTTCAGCACATGCAGTTCAACGTGCTCTGCCACTTGAACAGCCTTAAAGTGCCAAATAACAAAATTTTGTGTAAATTATTTTTTTAACAAAAGCTGACAAAACCCCAAATTCATTCATGATAACGACTCTGAGTAAACTGGGAGCAGAACAGATATTCCTTAACTTGATGGAGCTGAGCTATGAAAACATACAACTGATAAAAGTTGATTGCTTTCTTGTATACAACTTTCCTCGCACACATTTCTCCATGTGTTTATTATCCACGCAAGATAATCCACCAAGATCCCTTATGGACTCCAATTCTAATGCCTGCAGCCCCACTTACCATTTAGCTCCCTGACTGTGACCTGGAAAAGCAATTGAATGAGTATGGCTCATTCAAATGACTATGGCCAGTCGAATGGCCCAAAGCCTTGGGACCCTGCTCCCACGTGGGAGACCTAGAGGAAGTTCCTGGCTCCTGGCTTCAGATCGGCTCAGCTCTGGCCATTGCGGTCACTTGGGGAATGAATCATCAGAAAGATCTTCCCCTCTGTCTCTCCTGCTCTCTGTATATCTGACTCTGCAATAAAAATAAAAACATCTTTAAAAAATCCAATAGGATTCTTACTGCGAGTCATCTCTCCATTTCTCCTTTATTCTTTCACAAGTAAACCTTTCAGTTTCTTAAGCCATGGATGGCATTTCCCTATAAATATTGTTATCATTGACTGGGAGGGTAACAGCCAAGCTGGCATTAAACACTTAGACAAGGTACTTCCAGTGAGAAGTATCTTCCTCTCCATCTGATTAAGGTCTTTATCCAAGTTGTCTGTATTCGATTAGTCAGGAATCACTGTCTTGCCCAGGTTCCCTTTCATTGGTTCTGTACACTGCCACGACAGGATTCCTTCTAATGGCTAAGTCCAAACGGTTACCACTCCAGTTGAAATCTTTGAGCAGATGCTGTTCACTATCGGGAAAAAGTGTGTCTCTAGCATGATACTTCAGTTCTACTAAAACCAGGCACCTTTCTCTTTCCTGAGTTGCTTGTCCTTTGGAGAGTTCCAGCTCTGTTTGTATTCTTTTGCCTCGTCTGCACTGGTTGAACTCTAATCCCTCTTATTGTCAACCCTAGAAAGTGTCTTAGTCCATGAGAGACAAGGCTGATGTCTTTACTCTTTAGTCACTAGTCATAGTCTTGGGCTCTAACTCAAATCCTTTAGGACGACTGTGTAACTCTAGTGTGTCTAGACCTCAGCCTGGAATTGAATGGATTCTGAACTAGAAGGTGTGAAACCAATGGGGAAAAGTGCCTACATTCAAAAAAAATTGTTTGAAGAGCCAAAATGCTTACTTAGTCAGAAGAGACATTTCTGTATTTTGAAAGAAAAATGAAATTCTTGGCATTTGGTTTAATATTCTCAAAGAATGCTCACACTACTTAAAAAGCAACTTAATTAAAAATCTTTGAAGATATCTAAAATGACATTTGATTTTTTACTAGAGAGGCCTTTTGTAACCCCAGTGACCATGCCATCTGTTACACATTTCAGTAACATTACTTAGAGTGATTTGTGTTTTCTAAGTTTGGCCCATCGCTCATCTGTTCTGTATAGTAAATGGCATGGCATTTTTAGCATGTTCAAATTGCAAGCAATTTAGCATTTATGAAAGTTCCTTGGTGATTTGAGTTATATTCAGACAGTAATTATGATTTGTTTGAAAATGGAGCATAATGCATGATTATTGTATCATATACATTGAAATATATTTATTGACTTTCTAAGTTTTGAGAACAGTAATTACTCTGAAATGAAGCAGTCAATTTTACTTGTTTTTATCAACTTCAAAATGTGCAAGTTAATGAGATTTGTACACCGGCAGTCTTTATTGTTTTGCTTATTCTAATGTGAATTTGTGTGTCAAAAATCCATGTAATAGCCCCTTTATCTAGCCAGAGAAATAGGTTAGATTTAACGGATTACAATGAGCCCAAGAAGTTTGCCCTAAGCTGTCCTCCATAAATGAATGAGTAGGCTTTACAGTAATGAACTATACCCTAACATAATGTGTAAACAAACTCTAAGCAAACTTAAGTGTGGAGCCAACCAATCATGACAACTTTAATTCCAGCTAATCAGAGGCTGAAAGCTACCAAAACACGGGCAATGTAAGGTAAACACTAACTGTAGCCAATTAGGTTGTTTCTTTATGTCATTCCTCTCCTTTAACTATAAAACATCCTGGTTTTGTGGTGGTTTATGGCATTCTAGCTATCTTTGGTCAGGGATGTTGTCTAGTTCTGGAAAGTTTCTTCCTGAAGGAAATGTTGTTAGATTTAATTGGTCAGTTTGCTTTTAATACGTAGTACTTTAGACTTTGAGGACAACCCAAAATGTGATTTATTCACGTAAGGGTGTTTAAGTTACTTTCCACTAACTCCATTAACTCCATGTAAATAGTATGCCAATCCTAGAAACACCTACGACCTCTATGTAATAACTTTTGTTTAGAATACCAGTGTTTTCTCGTTCATGTGGGCTACCAGTCCTTTGCATCTGGTAAGCAGGTATTACAGAGCAGACATTACTATAGACTGAAGAGTTCTCAATGTGGATCAAGAAGCGTGCTCTCTACTCTCACAGAGCTTAGAGTGTTGTAGCAGGAGAGAAATGCGTGTTATGTGGCTTGAGTCAATAAAGCACCATATGCAAGAACATACAGCACGGGCTCAAGTTTGGGGAAGAAAGGAAAACCTTCAGGTGACCAGTGACAGCTTCGTTAACATCTAAAGACAAAATAGAAAGCAACTTCTAGGTTACACTGGCAGAATCTGCTAGTTGGTGACATAATTGCAAGATTGGCTCTGATTTGTAAGACAGAGCCATTTGGTCCCCAAAGTACCCAAATGGTCAACATTATTGACACATAACAGTGTTGGCCACCTTTTTTGAAATTTGTTGTATTCATTGGTTATGTGTCAGTAGCGGGACTTACTTTAAATAGAGTTAGTCTTGTATTTTGTTGTATTTTTTGCTCTCTTGAGATACAAACAGTTCTGCCAGATTTTCTTTCTATCATCATCATGTTAAGTCTCCAGTGTCTTTTAGGACACTTTGTCTTTAAATGAGTTCCTTAGCAAATGTGAATGTTAAAAAAAAAATCACACATCCACACCTGAATCCACTTCAGATGCCTTGGTGCTATGCAGGAGTCCTTATTAGCAATGTGATAGAGTCTTGATTGTTATTCAACGTGGAGAAAATGCTACCTCATGTCTGGGCATGCTAGTTGGTAGTTTCAAAAATAAACGTGAGATGTCGGAGTCAGGTGGACGCAGCCAGCTCCAACTGTGGAATTCTGAATAGTGAGAATGATTCACAGAGTCGGACAATTTAGGAGAACTATTTATATTCATTCTTTTAATTTTGAGTTTTTAAAAAATCCTCATTATTTGAAAAATTCATCACAAGGAACATTTAGTATATGAGTGAGAATCTTGATGCAATACATCTTTTTCTACACTCAATTAGTGCACTGCAATTAGAATTCTGGGTGATGTCAGGCAATCAACCCCTTTCTTTCAAAGGCTTTTAGTTTTCTCGTCTCTAAAATGAAGGAGCTGGTTTAGGTAACAAGTGACAAACACCTGAGAGATGGCCATAATTTCCTCACCCTGCAACTGTGGCAGATATCACTAACCAATCCCAGTGCTCTTTTGTTTTATTTTATTATTATTATTTTTTTTTTTTTTACTGGAAAGGCGGATATACAGAGAGGAGAGACAGAGAAGAAGATCTTCCGTCCACTGATTCACTCCCCAAGTGAGATCAACGGTCGATGCTATGCTGGTCCAGAGCCAGGAGCCTCTTCTGGGTCTCCCACGCGGGTGCAGGGTCCCAAAGCCTTGGGCCGTCCTCGACTGCTTTCCCAGGCCACAGGCAGAGAGCTGGGAAGGGAAGCGGGGCTGCCAGGATAGAACCGGCGCCCATATGGGATCCCGGGCGTGCAAGGTGAGGACCTTAACCACTTGCGCCACCGCGTGGGGCCCCTCCAGTGCTCTTTTGTATTGAACTTAAGTACAGTTTCAAAGTCGTTCTTAGCACCAGCACTATGCAAGTATGAATCAACTGGAAGGGGAAGAGAAAATGGAATCTGTTCCTCTGTTCCACTCCTCTGTTAAATCTCTTTGACCTCTTATACTACCAATTAACCTCAAATAGGACAATACCATGGAATGCTGAATTTAGTGCTTAATGCTATTTTATGCAAAGTAGAGATATAAACTTAGAAAAAAAAAAACCTCAGGCTAAAAAAAGCATAGGAATCAACTCAAATTTCACAGCTAGCAATAGCTGTTAGTCACATTTTGATATTTTCCATTTTTTTTTTTTAGTTCTATCTCAGTTGCTACATTATAAAGCATGGTATTGGGTTATTTTCTTAATTTCAAATTTTATGCCATACAACCTTGCTAGATTGTTTCATTTGGAGCTTCCACTGAGTGGCATCATTCATTCTTCAGGCATTTTGATGATTTTTTTTTCAGTTTACAATTAATTTTGGTCGGTTATTGTCTTCTAAGAAAGTAGAAATTGATCTGAACACTGTAGGTAGCAAAATAATTCCCTATAGGAACTACCTTCCTAGAAACCCTCACATCCTAACAGGCCAGGTGGACTGGTGGAAGAAACCTCTGATACATTCTCATCTTGATGTTAAAAACTGCTGGTCATCTCTGTGGAATCTAGATCTTTCTTATCTGCTTATCTTTGGGACTATCTTGTTTTTAAATATTCCTTATATCAGCAAAAATAGCTAAAACACAAATCAATAAGTCACCTTTTTTTTTTTGTAGTAAGATTCAGCTTCCTACTTATGACCTGAACCCCTGCACCCACCTAGGAGAAGCTCCTGGCTCTCTGCTTCCAAGTGGTCCAGCTTTGCTCATTGCAGCCATTTAGCGAGTAAACCATTTAGATAGAGTTTGTTTCTTTCTGTCTCTCTCCTCCCCCCTTTCTACTAAACTAAATAAATGGCTAAAAAATATGTGCAAGTCATGAATCCAAGAACATTGATATCTTGGGGATTTGTCTTTAACCAATGGTAGTTGAGGTTCAGATAAATTGTGTAAGTTTCTGCATTCTGTATGGAGGAGTAGAGGACGACCATGAAGTATGGTCACCTACACCGCTGTGTACAGTTCCCCTGTTGGGTTAAACTCCAAATGCTGCCAGTGGTCGTTAGTTTGATAATGTTGGTGCTTCGTGTTAGTACTCTGGGATTTAACTACTGAATAAATAGTATTCTTTCCTCAGCATCAGCTTCCACAGAAACTAAACCAAGATAAATGGCAACAGAACAATAATTCCTGGCACTGATGTTGGATAAACATCAGTGAATGTAACGCAGGAATCCCAAGTGGATACTTAACTCTTTGTGCTACAATACATGCCCGCCTTCTGCATTTCATTTAATTTCATACTCTAAGTTTTAGAATAGGACAATTAAGGGCCTCAGATACTACACCAGTCTTTCTTGTATACAAATGTGTGCTCTAACAGTTCTTTCTCCTTTATTATTTTTGCTGTTAAGTGAATCATCTCTATCTGCAGATAAAGTATTTGTACTCTAACTTTAATAAAAAAAAATCTCAACAACAGGAAAATAGACAAACCAGTTTAAAAGAAATAGTGATCAGACACATCATCTGTGGAATTTTACAAATGGCAAGTAAGCGTATGATCAACTGCTCCCCAGCATTGTCTTCAGGTAGACAAAAATTTATACTAACAAAATCCATAACTTCATAGCAAAATTGGGCAGAAAGTACAGAGCGATCCCATTTATCACCTGCCCTCCCAGGTAACACAGCCTCCCCCATTATCCTGATCCTCCACCAGAGTGCTGCATTTGTACTACGGATGAACCTACATCAAAGCATCATCCTTCAACATGGGTAATTTACATTATGTTCACTTGGTCATTGTATATCCTGCCATTTTAGTTAATTATATAATGCTCCACCATTGTAAAGTCATTAACAGTAGTTTCCTTGCTCCCCAAACCTTCTGAACTTAAACTATTCTTGTCCCCATCATAGCATTGGCAACCACTGATTATTTTGCTGTCGTTCCAATTTCACTTTTTCCAGAAAGTTGTAGTTAGAGTTGTATAATATGTAGCCTTTTCCAGTATGACATCTGTCTTCATTTCTTTCCAGTTTTTATAATACCTTCTTGATAGCTCCTTTATCTTGAAATATTGGTATAAATACTCAAAGGGACAAATATTCTTGTATCTTAATTCCCCTGATAGGATTTTTATCATATTTAAGATTAAGAATTAGATCAAGAGATGAAAATATCAGTTCCCATTATTTGATCACTATGATTGGATAAATATGTTGAGCTATTACACTGTATCCCAGAAATGTGTACAGTTGTTGTACTATAATGTTTTAATGTTTAGGGACATGGAAATACTGTCTTGGTTATTGTGTATTATGAATATGTACTGAAGTATCACATTGTGACTTGTAAGAATGGACACTTAATACAAAAGAGCAAGCCATCATCAAATACCTGTGTGTGACACTGCACTTTTTCCTTTTATGTGTGGATTCACATTGGTCTTATTGCAGAACAAGATATTTTTGCTGGCTATTACACTAATTTTCTGTTCTTTTCTACTTTATTTTCACAAGAATATCGAATATTTATAGCTTCAAGATCCCTTGTCTTTCATCTGTATCCGAGGCTTCCTCTCTGTGGACTACTGAGCCTCTTGTCTTTTTTGCTTGTGTTTTCTACTTGGCTTTGTTGAATATGCCCAGAATTTCCTGCGTGGATCACTTGCCTGTCAATAGTATCATTTTTCCTTTCCCAAGTTGTTTCTACTCTGGCTTTTGTAGTCATGTTTTTTTGCAAACAATGTTTTCCTCATAATTGAAGTCAGTTCACTTCTCATCATCTTGTTTTCTTTTGAGCCAACTTTGATTTGTGTCTGGCTATGCTGAGATTTTTGTCCTGGCGAGTTCTTTATTTCTATACTCTGACAACATAGATACATATTTGCTTGAAATATTGCATTTTCAACCTAGGCTAGTGGCTAAATCTCAGTATAAATCTGCTTTTTCAATAAAAACAAATTAATCTTTTAAAAAACAGATTATATTTTCTTACAGAATTACTCTAACTTCTTTCTTCCTGTGTTGTTTATGTGTGTGTGTGTATATATATATATATATATATTTAAAGGTGAATATCTGTAAAATGTGGTAAGGACATTTCCTAGGCCACAAGCAAAGAGCTGGATGGGAAGTTTAGCTGTCAGGATACAGACTGGCACCCATACGGGATCCCAGCACATGCAAGGCAAGGATTTAGCCACTAGGTTATCATGCTAGACCCCAGTGCTTATATTCACATTGCTTGAAAATAGAGAACTTTTCAGTGGATATCTTTTAATCAATTTTCTGTTACCCAATCCCATACATTTGCTGAAGTAAAATGTTACTCATGATTGGTTTAGTCTAATGGTCCTATAATTTTGCTTTCTTTATACAGAAAGAAAATTTTTATATGAGACAATTTTCTAGTTCACTAAGCCTATAATTTTGTGTAATTGTTTTAAACATATCTATGTATCTCTCTTATATCCCCTTTCATGCTTTTATTGAAAAATGTGATGAGTACTTATTACTATTCCTAGAGCCAGAAAAAGCAAGGAGTGAAAAGAGTAATACATTCCTTTTTAGCCATTAAGTAGTATGGAAGAGGAGATCAGATTAAAATAATAGGAGGGAATGGGGCAAAGTAACACTCTCTTTGACGAAGTGTTCAGGAAGGGCCCGTGAAACCCTGAAGGGATTGTTACTAAAGGATGGTAGGTGTAGTGTAAGGCTTTTGAGAGAGAAGCATTCAGAGCCGAACAAAGGAGTCAGTTCGGTTCATGTTCAAAAATAAATGGAAAACAAGAAGACATTTAAAGTATGTGATTGAAGCCTGCTGGCGAAGGGCCTTCAGTCAGTTGTAGAGCAGTTTCTCAATCTGGGAACTAGACGTTTTGAGTGGAGTTAATCTGAGTGTGTCTGTTGTGTGTTCCATAGGATATTTAGTGGCATCCCTAGAGTCTACTTACCAGAACCCAATAGGGCACTCAAGCCCCACACAACAGTAACCAGAGAGCTCTCCTGACATTGCTGAAGTCCCTTTAGTAGTAATAAACTCACCTCCCTCTCACTGTGGGAAATTACTGTTTGGGGAACTGCCTGAATAGAATGGGAAGCCATTGAACAAGTGAAAGTATAGCATGAATGGCTTGGGTTTTGAAAGTCTCACTCATTTTCAGGTTATCGTTTCGTGAACTGGTTAACTCCTCACTTCCTTTGACTGTCCTATCATAATCCTTTTATCTCTCCCTTACTGTGTATTATTCTCCTTTATTTTGCTTCTTTACTTACAAGTATGGGCTCAGAACTAAATACCATTTGTCAAACAAGTTTTAACCGATCATAAATTGAAGCATATCATCTATTAAATTAGTTAATTCTAAGTCACTGTGTTGGGCATTGGACATATTTGAGTTGGTTTGGATTTATTGTTAACCACCGTCTCAATTGATTTTTTAAAGAATCGTTTATTTACATCTTTATTAAGTCCTCATCCCTAAAATGATAAAATTCATATACAACATAAATGTTAGTGAATTTTACATGCCTCATTCCCAAAAAGTAACATATCAAAGCAGCAGTCAATAGGTAATCTTTAATCAAAAGAAGGAGTTTTAGTAGCTTAACTTTCTAGCAACCCAGCTTGCTCACCAATCAACAAACAAAAATCAGGGAGCTCCTGCACAGAAAGTACTATGCTACATAAAGTAAGAGTGTTGATCAACTTGCTTTAAATACAAAACAGGGTTTTTATTTTGTAAAAGTGTTTTCCCTTTTCATTATCAGGAGTCTTTCCACTGCAGATTGAATTACAAACTTTGCAAAAAAAAAGTATTATTACTGCAGTCACCAGTTTTCAAAATCTTTTCGATGTTTTCTTCACTGCATTCATTGGTGTGTTGAGTGCGTATTGTGTTTGTATGTCTATACCGATGACACATGCTTTAGTTGCAGAACAGTAGAGCAATGTGAATATTTAGTACTCTCACAAGAAATAGATGATGGTTCCACTACTGCCTTGTGTATTCTAATTGTTACCTTGTGAAATAGAAAATACATACAGATAGAATGTAATGCATCAATCTACTTAATGTACTTAGTTTATAAGGAAATAAAACTTGAAGTGTAATATCCTATGAAGAAAATATGCTATTGAATTCATTCCAAGGAACCAGGATAACTATTGTTTATAGGAGAAAGCATTTTTTTTAGAAATGAACTCATTAATCTACAGGATAAAAAATCAATATAAAAAAATCAGTGGTCCCATACACTAAGAATAAACTCTCTGAAAAGGAAATCAAGAAGTAATCACCTTTATATTAATTTAATTTATTCCTAAGTATTTTTTATCAAAAAGGTAAAAGATCTCATCACTGAAAGCTATACCGCATGGATGAAAATACTGAAGCAGTAACTAAGCAGAAAGAATTCCTGTGTTTATAAGGTGGCAAAACTAAATGTGAGTACAGTCCTGAGCAATTTATTAACAAATAGCCAATCACTATCAGAATGATAATGGCCATTCATATTTTGAAAAAAAAATCACAAAATTCATATGGAACCAAAGACTCTGAGTAAATAGAGCATGTTGAACAAAAGGAACAGAGTTTGAGTCATCCCAGTGCCTGATTTCAAAATCTATGTATCTAGTGCAGATCCAGCTTAAAAAAACAGTACACAGACTAATAGAATGCAATGTAGACACCAAAAACCAATTCACTGTTTTGATGGTCCATTTTCAAAGATATAAGGTATATTAAAACAATGGTGCTGTTGGGAAATTACATATTCACATATAGAAAAATGAAATCACATGCTTTTTGTACCATATGCAAAAATTAACATAAATTAGTTAAAAATTGAGAGGTAGGATTTTAAACTCTTAAAGCACCAGAAGAAAACAAGGAAACAAACATATATAACTTTTATCTGGATAAAGACTTTTTGGATTTAGCCCTGAAAGTATAGATAACAAAAACGAAATAGATCAAATGGGCTTTTATGAAGTCTAGTGATTTAAGAACTTGGTTGAACTTAGAGTATATGGTGTCAAATGAAGTTGCTCTCTCTCTCCCTCCCTCTCTCACAAATTCTACAAAATATCATTTATATATGGAATCTAAAAATCAGTAAAATTCATAATAACATAAAGTAGAAAAGTAGTTATCAGGGGCTGAGGTGTGGAATGTAGAAATATTTCCAGTTTGATTTGTTAAAGGAAAATCTTTTTTGAGCTCTAGTGCATAATCTGACTATAGTCATTAATAATATAATGTGTATTTCAGAATGGCTTAGAGTAAAATTTAAAATGTTCTCAATTTACAAAGCAGTAAACATGAGATAATGGATGTTTAATTACCTTGATTTAATTATTCCCCAATGTATACATTTATCAAAACATCACATTTTACCCTATAAATATGCATAATTATTTGTGAAGTAGCTAAAAAGAGGGGAGAAAATGGTCTCCTGGATATTTTAGCATATGGCCCGCATAAGAAGGCAACACTACTCTGCTGCGGACTTGACACATCAACAGTGACTAGTGAGTGTTGTGCTAACGTGGTGATTGTGTGGTAATTCTTGATAAGCTCTAATTTTTTTTCTCATAGGTATGAGATCTCCCGTCTAAAAACCTCTTGAATTTATTTAATACTGGTTGACATAAATTATTCCATTTTGATGCTAACAATATTCACTTATCCTGAATATTTTAAAAAAAAATCCTGTTTGTTTTGCGGCTTTTCGCTTAAGGGGATGTATAGTAACTGTGAAATGGAATCTATCATATCTAGCAGCATGTTAGTCAACTTCATGGCATTGTCAATTTCTATTTTTTTTTTCCTGTTGTTGATTTTGTAGTGTGGCTTTTCATTTAAGGGGATGTATAGTAGCTGTGTAATGGACACTATCATATCCAGATGTGAGGATACAATGCAGTATGCATCTTTACTACCAAACAAAGATGGACTTCCAATGAAACTGTTTACTGTATCTTGAAAGTAGGATGTTGGACTCTCTGCCATTGTCCATGCCCGCAGTGATGGCCATATGACTGTGTATGAAGAACTATACTTTAGTAATAATATAGGGGAACGTAGTGAGGGGGGAGGGAATTAGGGAAAGAACAAGGGAAATCCCAGGGCCTATGGAACTGTATCATAAGATGATAATAATAAAAAGAAGTAAAAATTAAATAAATCCTATTTTTTATAGCATGCAATTATGACCTTACACAATGGCATTAAACTTAAATACATTTTTCTATCATATTTATCCTAATTTTGCAAATGTTAAATGTTGAAATTTTGTATCAGTGTTACAGAAAAATTTGAAAAAATATTAAAGTAGTTGCACAAAGACAACAATATTATCTGGAGAAATTGCTACTTCTTGAAAAAGTGATACTTAAGATACCTGAAGTCCAATTTAGGGTGAAATAAAAGTTGGCACTCGAATAGTTGACCAAATTTAGTCCAAGTGTACTTTGTGATATTTTAAGTAAATCTTTGTATAAAGCTTTATCCCTCACTTAGTCGGAAAGAATATCTGAGAGGATTCTGTTGCTATCACTTTAGCACAATAGCAAGCAGTGGTTGTTAGGGTTTCAATAGCAAGATGCATACACAAATTAAAAAGGGAATTTCAAATATTCTCCATCTTACTACGTTATTGAGATTATGGCATTAGCTGGATATAAAACTTCTATAAAAAGAGGAAATGTTTACAAGTATTGCCAAATTATCATTTTCAATAAACTGTAATAGAGCTTCGCAGGGTAGCCTAGTAGCTGAAGTCCCTACCTTACATGCACCAGGATACTGTGTGGACAGCAGTTCCTAGCCTGGCTGCTCCACTTCCTGTCTAGTGCCATGCTTGTGGCCTGAGAAGGCAGTCAAGGATGGCCCAAAGCCTAGGGACCCTGCACCCATGTAGAAGACCCAGAGGAGGAGGTTCCTGGCTCCTAGCTTTGGATCCGCTCAGCTCCAACCATTGTGACCACTTGAGAGATGGACCAGCAGAAGATCTCTCTTTCTCTCCTTCTCTCTGTATATCTGCTTTCCCAATAAAAGTAAAATCTTTTTTTTAAGATTGATTTTTTTTTTATTGGAAAGGCATATATACAAAGAGGGGAAGAGACAGAGAAGAAGATCTTCCTTCCGATGGTTCACTCCCCAGAAGGCCACAATAACAGCCAGAGCTGAGCCAGTCCGAAGCCAGGAGACAGGAGCTTGTTCTAGATCTTCCATGCAGATGCAAGGTCCCAAAGATTTGGGCTGTCCTCAACTGCATTTCCAGGCCACAAGCAGGGAACTGGATGGGAAGCAGGGCCACCATGATTAGAACTGGTGCCCATATGGGATCCTTGTGTGTTCAAGGCAAGGACTGAAACTGCTTGGCTATCACACTGGGCCCAAAAGTAAATACATCTTAAAAAAATAAATAAATGGAGTATAGGAATCTTATAACTTTAATACTTCCTTTTCCAAATAAATTAATATGCGGGAAAAATATGATTCTTGACATTAGTGATTACTTATATTTATTTGAATAATTTTAAAATTGCTATTAGCAAAAATATTGTCCCTGGAGAGTAGTACTATATCTTGAAAAAAAAAAGACTCATTTATTATGTGTATATATATATTCCATCTGTTGATTCACTCCCCATGTGGCTGCAGTAGCCAGAGCTGAGTTGATCCAAAGCCAGGAACAAAGAACTTCTGGTTCTCTCACATGGGTGCAGGGTCCCAAAGCTTTGGGCTGTCCTGCACTACTTTTGCAGGCTACGAGCAGAGATTTGGATGGCAACTGAAGCAGCCCTTGGAGGTGGAGGACCATGTAAACGAACCATTGTGCCAGTCTCTATCATATATTGTAAGGGCAGAGTTGCACAGAGAAAGCGAAAGCCTGAAAGGAATCTTCTGTCTACTGACTCAAACTCCAGATGGCTACAACAGCCAGAGCTAGGCCAGGTCAAAGGCAAGAGATAAAAACTTAATCCAGTTTCCTACATGGGTACAGAGACACAGTGCTTGGCTCATCTTCCTCTGGTTCTCGCAGGTGCATTAGCAGGCAGCTGGACCAGAGGTTGGGCAGTTAGGACTTGAACTAGTGCTTATGTGGGATGACAGCTTTGCCAGCATAAGCTTAATCCATTGTGCCAGAACAATGGCCCCGAAAGGATGTATTCCAGTTGACTCCTTTCTACTTTGTGATGGGAATAAACATTTGAATTGGTCTGCATTTCCATGTTTCCTGCATTGATTATTCTCATGGATAAGAGATCCAGAATCTATAGTTAAATGAGTTTATTTCAGTCAAAATTAATCCAAAGACCCTAAGGATGTGGAAGACCTGATGTGGGCTCCATGAACTCATTTGTTCAGGCACTGCCAAAGCAACTACAAATGGAACTTAAAATCCAATGTGCTCGACCCAGCATGATAGCTCAGTGACTAAATCCTCACCTTGCACGCAATGGGATTCCATATGGGTGAAGAATTGTATCCTGGCTGCTCCACTCTCCATCCTGATCCTGCCTGTGACCTAGGAAAGCAGTAGAGGATGACCCAAAGCCTTGGAACCCTGCACCAATGTGGGAGACATGAAAGAACTCCTGGCTCCTGGCAACTCTAGTTGTTGCAGCCGTGTGGGGATCTTTCTTTCTGTCTCTCCTTCTCTCTGTGAATCTGCCCTTCCAATAAAAATAAATAAGTCTTTAAAAATGCAATAGGTCTATAGCAGGCTAATATTTAAACTGATAATATTTGTATTTCTTTAAATGATGTTTATAGCTATCTAAATGGCCTTTGCCGGAAATTGATTCGCCACTCCAAAACCATCAGGGTAATAATATTTTTGTAAATATATATGTAACATACATACAATATATGAGATTACAGAAATAATGTATTGCGTATCTCCAAATTTATCACTCTGTTTTTGGAAAGAATAATGATAAACACACTGCTAGAATGTATTGAAGGTAGAATCTTTATTTCAGCTCAGACTGAAATACAGCTGTTTTCAAACGAATATCATAGCGATTATAAAGCTTTCATTTTGATTAGTTTTTCAAGCTGTCACCAAAAGCAAGCTCATGTTATTCTTAACCAGAATGCCATTATCTGAATGTTAGCAATTAAGATGCCTTCGGAGATAGACAATAATCTGAGCTTGTTTTCCCTGTGCTTCTGTATTATCCATAAGAGAGTGCTTAATTTATTGCTTTGAAATGGTAGGTAACAATTGGAGAAGCAGTCTTAATAATGCTGCATTCTGAGAACAATTTATTAAGCCCTTGTCTATAAAAGCATATTTAAAAAAGAAAATTTTCTACCTTATTGGAAGAAAGAATATGATTTTGAATACATCTGTAAAACAAACAGAAGTTTCGAACATTAGAGCTATAAATATTTTTCAGGTTTCCTTTTTTTTTCAATTATCCTTTAAAATGTTCTAACATTTGTTTCAGATTTTGCCGCAATTTTAGGATATTTTCAATCTCACAGCATATGAAAATATAAAAACATTACATATAAAATTATTAAAAATACATAGATAAAGTAAATCATTTTAGAGGATATTTTTATCTTCCTGTTTTTTACAGTGGCTTAGGAAACACAAGAAAAGCTTTAGCAGTAGGTTTAAGTCTTCATCATAGCACATACATGAATTTTAATGTAAAATTATTGCCTCTCAAACTTTTCAAAAAGATCAAAAAAGTCTCCAATTTATAAATTTAGCTTTGAAAAATAGTCAAATTTTAATGTAAACAAATGGAAAACTAACATCTGTTTCCTTTCCTTCTTCAAAAAAACTTTGAGCAGTTTTGCAGTACTTGAGAGCTCAGAAAAGCATCATGAGAAATCTCTGAAGAAGTTACCTTTCCACTATGTTTCATGCCATTGTCAGTAAAATAGATAGAAGACTAAAGAATTTCTTCCTCTTCAGAAAAACAATTTTCAAATTGCATTTTCAATTTGACCTTAAAGATAATCTTATTTCCCAGAAGTTAAGCTGGGAAAGAAGATGGGATGTTATAAAGTTAGGATGTAAAATGTAACATACTTAGGAATGACAAGGTTAGGAGACATACAATAAATGCACAAGAAAATGAGAAAATAAATGCAGAGCTGAAGGAGGGAAAGAGGGGGGGAATCAACAGAATACAAAAGACAGCAATATTAGAATTCAGTAACAAAGAGCTTGGAATTGCAAAGACAAATGCTAAAAGACAAACCCCTCTCTATCCATAACTATTAAAAATAAATGGAATAAACCCATCAAACAAGTTGTAAGTTGGCAACAACATAAAAACAATCCTAGGTCAGTTGCAGTGGCCTAGTGGCTACAGTCTTTTACCTAGTGGTAAAAGTCTTTAACTTAGTGGTTAAAGCCTTTTAACTTAAAAACTTAAGTTAAAAGAGAATCTTTTTAGACCCAAGGATAGAAATAGATTGAGGGTTTGGAATGATAAAGATATTTCCTGACAACAGTAACCTAAGTTGAGCAAGGGTAGCTATACAAATAGCAGAGTAAAAAGTCCTTAAATCAAAAATAAGTTGACAACACATTACATATTCATAAGTTTAATACAGCAAGATGTTATAATGATGAGAAGCATGCAAATCATAAAAGCAAAAACTGACTGAATTGAAGAAAGCAATGAAGAGTTAAAAATTAATAATTGGATATTCCATACTCTACTCCCTGTAATACTTAGAATCACCAGCCAGGTAAAATGGACATGAAGGAATAACACAACCAGCCTAAACTGTCGGAGGCATTGTTTTAGAAACCCCAAACTGAGCCACTCTCCCCACACACAGAAAGCCAATCACTGGCATTGGGGAGAGTGGGAGAAATAAGGTGTTAGTTGCAAGGCACAGAGCAAGAATCCAGGCTGCTCTTGCCTAATTCCAAAGCTGCTCAGGAGGAAAGTTTTATAGGCTGTAATTGGGACTGAGAGGTGTGTGGTCAGTTGGTATCCAGGTTCCTGGTTGATCACTGGAGTGTGTGACCTTCTTTTGGTCAGTGATGCTGTGCTTTTCAGGGAGTTTATGATGGCCGAGTGGACTTCAGTTTGTCTGGTGGTTAGGTGAATGTGGCAGTTATATTCTGCCCAGATCTGAAATTCCCCTACCCAAATCATTCCAGGACAGTACTGGCCATTGTTTATCTGTTGGAGAAGCAAATGACACCTTGAGTCCAGTGATTAGAAGCTTCTAAAGTCAGCTGGATTACCCCTTCAAGTCAGTGAATTCCTTTTGATAAAGGGCAGACCAGGACATCTTAGAAAAAGGGGGACAGACAGGAGCTGAGTCCTGCTTTTAAATTATGGGAGTTCAGTTTCACCAACAAAAAAATACAGAACACTTTTCAAAAAGAATGTACGTATTCTCAAGTACACAGATCTTTTCCAACCATTTGGCTTCAAATTAAGTCACAATAGATTTTAAAAGATAGCTTATATGAGAGCCCAGTGGAATGAAATTAGAAATGAATAACATAACTGAAAAGTTTACGGAGTGTTGGAAATGAGGTGAAGAAATCATGATGGAAATAAAAAGTTATTAAATTAATGTAAAGACAACATAGCAAAATGTATAACTAATCTTTGCCAAAAATAATAATCTTCATGTTGCAGATAAATACTCTAGTTAGTAAATTGTTTAGAACTGATTAGTACAGATCAACCACTAAAAGAAGTGATACTTGTTTTTGTAAACTGTATCTCTTACAGAAGGCAATTATTTATATACTGAAAAGTAAAAAATTATCTATTTTTGTGAGAATGAAAACCCAAGTGCCAACAGACTATGGAGAAAAACATTAACCAATTAATTAGAAAAATGAATGAGGAGCCGGTGCAATGGCTCATGCTCTGTCTGTAAGGACTGGCATCCCATTTGGGCATTGGTTTGTGTTTTAGCTGCTCCACTTCCTATGCAGTTCCCTGTTTGGGGCCTGGGAAAGCAGTAGAGGATGGCCCAAAGCCTTGGGACCCTGTAAGAGAACCAGAACTTCCTTGTTCCTGGCTTTGGATCAGCTCAGCTCTGGCCATAGTGGCCATGAAGGGAGTGAAATAGCAGATGAAATATCTTTCTATCTGTAGAGATGCCTTTCCAGTTTAAAAAAAAAATGAAACTTGAAAAAAGAAAGATAAATATAAGAACTGGTAGAGTTCTACAGTGACTTTGTCACATGGAGCAAAACATGTTTTTAAGTTTTCACCTTTTTCATGTAAAGCAATGTGCAGGTCTATTGCTTTCTCCGATTCCCTCCTGCTGCATTACTGTTTCATAATGTAAAGTGTGCTGAATTGCTTGAGGTACAGCTATCAAACAGAAACTCTTGTGTTTCTGAGTTATTCTGGGAAATGGCATACTATTCACTGTTCATTAAAAGTTTGCATCTTGTCATTCTTCCAATAACCTCATAAAAGACAGTGTTCCTCTAGAATTGAGTGATTTTTTTTTTTTTTGGTTTGTTTTCTTTCAGAAAACAAAAAAAGACTACAAAAATAATTCAAGAATTAGGGGGCTGGCACCATGGCCCAACCAGTGAAGCTGCCACCAGGATGCTGGCATTTTGTATTACCATAATTTAAAGGAGTCCTGGATATTCCACTTCTGATCCTGCTCCCTGCCAGTGTACCTGAAACAGCAGCAGTGGCTAGCTAACGGGCACGGGACCCTGCTACCCCTGTGGGAGAGCTGGAGAAGGTTCCAGGCTCCCAGCTTTGGCCAAACCATTGTGTCCATTTGGGGAATGAGAGAATGGAAGATTCTCTCTCTCTGTCTTGGTCTCTCACTCTCTCACTAACTCTAGCTGCCTTCTCTCTCACTGTAACTCTGCCTTACAGATACATAACATAAAATTTGGAGAATTGTTCATGATAGAAATTTATAGTACTCAGATATGTTTTGTTTGTGGCCAGATAGTAATTTATGGGAAAAAATAATTAATCTTCTTAAATTGACCTTTGACAAAGTTGTTGATATTATTAGATGAATAAGGCTTAATTATACTTGAAGGGATACCCTTTTCAGCTTTACTCTTGCCAGTACCTCTTTGCCTAGAGTTTAGCTGATTATTTTAGTACTATGGTATATATGTATATATATATATTTTTTTCATGTAGTCAATAATAGATTTCTAACACATTGGTGTTATAGAATTAATATGCTTTTTTTCCTTTTTTTTTTTAATTTGCAAGTCAGGCAGAAAGACACACTAATTTACCATGCATTGGTTCATTTTCCAAAACTCTGCAACAATTAGGGCTCTGCCAGGATTGAATACGAGACCTGGGATCTCAACCCAGAGGGCCTGCGTGGATGGCAGGAACAGTGACATGAGTCATTGTCTGCTGCCTCTCAGGGCGCATTTTAGGAAGCTAGGATTAGGAAAGGAGCCAGAACGTGAATCCTAGCAGCATATTAACCCCTGTACCAAATGCTTGCTTCGAAGAATTTGAAATTTGAAAAGACATAATTCTGTGCCACAGCTTAATGAATTCCAAACCACTCCTAATTTTTTAAATAAATCAGAATTTAATAACTAAAGTACCTTCTCCTGGCTTCATAAACTTGTCACCTATTTCATTCATTTATCAGATGTTCATTCCTAAGTCCTTTATTATTTCTCACTTTTCATTCCTAGAAAGCTGCTTTTAGTTTCATGTCATGCTTTTTTTGAAGATGTATTTATTTTTACTGGAAAGTCAGTTATACAGAGAGGAGGAGAGACAGAAAGGAAGATGTTCCATCCGATGGTTCACTCCCCAAGTGGCACAACAGCTGGAGCTGAGCCAATCCGAAAACAGGAGCCCAGAGCCTCCTCCAGGTCTCCCACACGGGTGCAGGGTCCCAAAGCTTTGGGCTGTCCTTGGCTGCTTTCCCAGGCCACAGGCAGGGAGCTGGAAGAGAAGCGGGGCTGCCGGGATTAGAACCCACATGAGAGCTCAGCACATGCAAGGTGAGGACCCCAGCCACTAGGCTACCCATTCGGGACCCTTTGTTGAACTTCTGGTTTTTTAAGACACAGTTTAGAAACACAGAATCACATTTTTATGAGGCCTAATAGCGTCCTTTGTCCAAAGAAATAGAAAGAACAGTAGAAATAATGGCTAGATATTTCAAATAATGACTATTGTCCTAGAAGATTTATAGGACTGGACTGTCTGAACACATCAAGTATACATAACAAAAAGACTATTTCCATGTCATTTATTTTCCACTGAATGAGTGAATTACAAGTAGTCCCTAACTTTGTTACTTTCCTGTCTTCAGTAATATTAGGTTCTGATAGAATTATAGAATCCTGGATTGGAAAATAACTCCTGAAACAATGTGGTTCTGCTCTGGTTTTCATTGAAAGGAGCTCTCTAGGTAAATGATAACGAGGAAGTGCATGACCCAATAAGGAGTGAGATGAACCAACAGGCAGAAGGAGCCAGTTCTCGGGGAGTTAGAGAAAGGGAGGGTCATTTTGGAAACAAAGCTGGTGGTGATCCCTGCCTGTTTTAGCTTTAGTGAGAATGGAAAGACGTTATATATCACACTCTTCTGATGGCTCTGTGTGTGTGTGTGTGTGTGTGTGTGTGTGTGTGTGTGTGCAAACAGCACAGGATTAGAATTCCAGCCTTTTCACTTTCATGTGCTCCTTGAATTGTGCTCCAAAGCTATCGCTTGGACACCTTCTCTGGTGCATCTCTCTTGAAGGCCGTCCTCCTGGCTGCTGCTGTAGATTTCTGACTTAGTAACGCTTGCTGAGCTCAATGTGTTATCCACGAGGCCATCTTCATGATTCATGGACCGCAGCTGCCTCCTCCCTTTGTCCTGTTTCCCTGTAAGAAAACTGTGTGTGAAGTCGTGAGGACAGAAAGCCCTGATCTTCGATTCCCAATGTTCTCATTAAAGAGCTCTATAGCCCTGCCAACTCCTGGGCTCGGATTTTTTCCAGTTTTTAACTGAGTTACTAGTTCCTAATTCTTTGAGTTGTTTGCATTACTAAAATGCATTCGAAGTACTTGATGCATTTAGAATTTAAAAAAATAGGAAACGAAAACAACTATTTTTTTTAATCAACAAAGCTTCTAGATAGATTCTTTTTAGGGAATTAGAATCAATCCTGGATTCAATGTTCCATTACTTTCTTTGTGTTAGCAGACAAATAATTAGGCCTGCGGATAGCCAATTCACCAGAGACACGTATTGATAACAGGCAGGTGTTTATTTGAAAAAGTCATCATCTTGGGAAGAGATCCCAAAATGTGCTCTTTCTCTCCTACAAGTCAGCACAGAGGGCTTCGAAAGGGGAGGGATGCTTGCAGGATGAGGATGCGTTTATAAGGTGGAGAGTTATGCTGCTGTTCAGGCTTTGTTCAGGTAAAGTGTGTATCCAGCCCCAGTGGAGAAGCTTCAGCCAGGTGGATGACCGTTGACCTTGGGGCTCAGTATCAGTTAGGTGAAAGCTGTTTCTTAGGCAGATGTGACCATAAATTTAACTAGACACAGATAGTTTACAATTATCACCAGCTGCTATTTTTTTTTCATGTAAATGAAAATCAGGGAAAGAAAAGGATGATGTGCTCCTTGCATTCTTTTGCTTTTCCTAGACTAGCCCTGGATAAGAAAAAGCATAAGCGTCAGCCTCTGGCTATTTCTACGTGGCCTTCTTATCTTGCAGCTCCCTTTGAAGCTAATTCCAGGAGAAACAAAAAGAACAAATCCAAAAAGTAAGCCAATTTGTCCAAGACCACCTTCCCTGGTGTTACTTAATTTCGTTATCAGGGCAAACCACTCATTTACGCAGTACTTACTGCTATGTTGAGTTGTAAATATCTCTATTAACATTCCTTTTCCTGGATTAAATACACTAACCTGAGTTCCATGAGAGCGCAGGCCATGCATTGTTTTTTCTTTTATTTTTAATTCCAGTTGAGCTCTTACCCATGGTAACCTCTCATATAAATGAATGATGTTAATATTTCAGGTTAATAATGAGAAATAATGTCATAAAGGGAATAAAGCTAAAAGTATATACATGCAATACATATTGTTAGAGATCAACCTACAGGGGGAAGAGAGAGCTCAGGATGCATAATTCAAAATCACCAGACTTAATAGGTTTGTGTGAGGAGTGTCTTGAACATCAGCCCGAAAGGGCCCCACCATTTTGTTTACTTGATATTATTTTAAATATCTGCATCCCCAAGTCGGTTTCCTTAAGATGCCTGCATCGGGCCCAGCGTGCGGGACCCCATATGGGCGCCGGTTCTGATCCCGCAGCACCACTTCCCATCCAGCTCCCTGTTTGTGGTCTGGAAAAGCAGTTAGAGGACGGTCCAAAGTTTTGAGACCCTGCACCCATGTGGGAGACCCGGAAGCTCCTGGCTCCTGGCTTCAGATCAGCTCAGCTCGGCCATTGTGGTCACTTGGGGAGTGAATCATCAGAGGAAAGATCTCCTTCTCTCTGTATATATCTGACTTTGCAATAAAAATAAATACATCTTAAAAAAAAGATGCATGCACTGTTCGGGTTCAAATTTTGTTGTCTGCCAATCCGCTGTAACTTCATAACCCTCTACCTACCATTCTGTCGTAAAGGCGCCGTGCTTGACAGGACTCTCCACCACTCACGTGTGGCCACTCCTCCTAATCCCCACCCACCTACCAATCGCCTGTGGCTCTGATAATCCTACCCACCAATCCCTCACGGCCCTGTGACGCCCACCTCCAACCACAAAACAGGCACACTCTTGCATGCTGCCTCTTTGCATGCTGCCACTTTCGAACCCTTCCAGCCCTTGTTCTGTCCTCCTTCGTCCTGCCCCGTCCTTCCCTGTCCCTTGCAGTGCCCTCCTGACACCAAGACGGGAGACTCGCCCTTCCCTCTCCCTCCTCTCTCCCGCTGTCTCTGTTCCCATCCCTACCCTGCTGAAGTGAAAGACCTCCTAGGTGACTCCCTGCAGCTGGTATTTTGGCTTAGTGTTCACACTTATCCCAAAGAGAGCTTCGTTGTGCTAAGTGAGTAACAGTTCGTATGCTTAACCTAGCTCTGCCTAAAAGGATTATCTCTTACCCCCAATGACTATCTTGGTATACAAGTAAATGTTGTCATATTATGTGAAAAAATGAGTCATACTTCCTTTGATAGATAATTCTATAAATATTTTGATTTAATGAAATTTGAACCCTTACCCAGTCACTGCAGTTTATTGATCTCCAGTTACATGCCAGACAAGGTAAAGGGACCATTACATCTAACCTTCACCTTTGCAGGGAGAGGGGTGTGTGTGTGTGTGTGTGTGTGTGTGTATATGTGTGTGTATTCTTGCTTTACAATTGAGTGCATTGATGCACAATGATGAAGAATGACAATATTAACTACAAAGATGATGATTCACATCCATTGCCATTGCTTTCTATCTCCAAGTGACTTCCAGAGGACCTGCTCATGAAGTACAAGGTGGCTTGATCCAAGTTGGCTTTAGCTAAGGGTAGTGAGAAAATATTCAGCTGTTAGGTGATTGTTAGAAAGCTGAAAGGATATGATTAATGTGGACGCTGAATAATACATCTGTTGGATCGTTGGTATAGCAATGGCAAGAGCACCCCACCATCTACTGTCTCCTACACCTTGCTTTCAATACTTAGCATAGACTCGTGTACAGGGAGAGAGTGCAAGAGTCGCTGAGAACAATGGCTCATAGGCCCCTGCCTCAAATGCACTAATCCACACAAGTGTGTTCTATTTTGGTTACATTTTGAACAAGTTGCATATACAGCATGTAAGAGGTTATTTCACATATTTAGAGTATTAACTTATTTTTTTGCAGTTAGGCTTATTTTTTTATTTTATGTCTCAATTTTTATTTTCCATGCTAGAGTTCCATAGGCTCAGGGAACTGTACCTTGCACCCTCCCCATTCCTGTGTTAACTCAATTTTCACAAGAATGCTGTAATCTAAAAACTGATACAGCAATTCACTGGTGAAAAAAAATAGGATTGTGAGTGCTGAAGTAACTTGTTTAAGATGACATGATTGTTTAGCAGGTAAGATTATCTTCAGAGTCCCTACTCACTGCTATGATATGCTGCATATTCTACATTATTTCGATTCTTAAATGGCTTTTTGAAGACCTAGGAAAGTAAGTGTGAACAAGATGTTATGTGGAGCTATTTGGGTATACTTTGTTTCTAATGCATAGGAAAAGCATATTTTAAATAAATATGAAAATCTACCTTTTATAGGAGAAAGTGATGGGGGTAGGGAAACTCCTCATGCCACATCAATCTCTAAGTCATAGGTGAGCATTGCAGTGCTGTGGTGGTGGGAATGGAGTTGGGTCACTTGGAAACTGTGGAAATTTGGGTCACATGGTAGAAAAGTGGAATCTGTTGCCAATAGCTGAAACCAAGGAGTAATGACCCTCGTCTATAACTTCATGGTTGGATTGGCTGTTAGTTCAGTTTTGAAAACCAGAAATTTCCTCAATTCCCACGATCCAGCAAAAAATTAATAGTGCTGCTTGGAGAAATGGTGCATTTTTACAAAAGTGAAAAAAATCTGCATTTGGTCTCACTGTAACATCATGTGTAGGAGCGTTAATTTCTTGATTTGTGCTGTGCATAAATAGAATTTCCCAATTGGAATATTTGTAAAGATGAAATTGGATACTGCAGGCAAGCAGATAAAAACAAGAAACATGCTAAATCACAAGTACAAGTACTTGTTAATACTGACATCAAACAGTTTTGACCTGTGAGTAGAAATACCTTAAAAGATGTCAGCCATAGTTTCCTCTCATCTTAAATGAATGTCATTGAAAACTCAGTTTATAGGTATTATAAGATAATAGGAAATTACATTGTTATAGGATCTTGGGTAGCTGATTAAACTCTCAGAATCAACAGAGGTGAAGTATGTGGGGTCAGAGAAAGACATGGCATCCCAGTGGTTACCCTGGCCCAGATCCTTGGACCTATCATTGGGATGTGGAGTACATCTGGGCACAGAGGGTGCAGTCTTTTATTTCAGTAGAGGACTGAAGGCCCCTGATGAATAAGAGGCTCTAAATGTTGAATCTGATTTTGTATTCTTCCATTCCATTGCTTTTTATTGTTATGTGTTTGAAAGGAAACAAAAAAGAGAGAGAGAAAAAAAAGCTAACTATTCTCTCTGTTCATTCCCTCTCCAAGTGGATCGTCTCCAGGAGTGGGCCAGTATAAAACCAGGTGCTAGAAATTTAGCATGGGTCTCCTAGTTTGCTCATCCTCTGGTGCCTAGCAGGGTGCATGTTAGCAGGAAGCTGCTACTGAAAGAGGACTTGAATTTGAACCTGGGACTCTGATAGTGGATGTGGGCATCTCGAGCGACTTAACTGCTGAGTCAAAAGCCTGAACCACTCTTGCTTCTTTACTGTGGTCGTTTCTATCTCTGCCTGATTTTAAAGTGCTGTGTTCTCCAAAATACTGTGAGCTCTAAAACAAAATTAACTAGTTTGAACTAAATTTAAAATATGACTAAGTAGTTTTGAATCAAGATGTAGTGGCTACTGTGAGGAACTGCTTGTCTTTAAGGATTTGATTTTGGTTTATTTGTGTTCACTAAGTTCTGCAGTAGTAGATGGTGGTGAGTACTGGGGCGGATCTGGGATATGTTTTACCTTAGTGGTTTTCTGAAAAATGAATATCCCTAGAAAAGCCAAAGATATATAAAAATTGAGGCAAGTATCACATATGGGAGTGCTCAGGTTCACGTCTGGCTCATTTCCCATCCCAGCTTTCTCCTAATTCGTACCCCAGAAGCAGCAGATCATGGCTCAAAGAGTTGGGTCCCTGCCACTCATAGGAAAATCTTCAGGGCACCGCTCTTGCACCTGGCACAGCCATGGTAGGTGCTGGCACTTGTGGAGTGAATGATTAAATGGAAGATCTCTCTTCCTTTCAAATTCATTCATTTTTTTAAAGTTAAGCATTATGATATCAAATTGGATAAATGTTTAAGTTAGAAATTACAAGCAAGTTAACAAAATGCCATCTGAAAAAGATCCCAGAATAGTAACCAGATTATGGGATCTTAATGTGTTCAATTAGAATGAAATGCAATGCAAAGAAGTTTGTCAATTTTGTTGTAACTGAGAAACAAGCAAACTAATCTTTGAATGAAGGAATAGCCTCTTTTCTGGTGTCTTTTTTTTTTAAGATTTATTTTCATTGGAAAAACAGATCAGAATTAGGAAGAGGAGAGACAGAATTGTCTTTTACCTGCTGTTTTGTTTCTCAAATGGCTGCAATGGCCAGAGCTGAGCTGATTCAGTTAGGAGCCAGGAGCTGTGCCCAACTCTCCCATGTGGACGAAGGGTTCTGAAGCTTTGGATCATCCTCCGCTGCCCTCCCAGACCACAAGCAGGGAGCTGGATGGAAAGTGGAGCAGCCAGGGCACGAACTGGCACCCGTATGGGATGCTGGCACTTGCCAGGTGAGGAATTAGCCAATTGAGCCATTGCACCAGGACCCTCAGGTATCTTTTTAACTCTTCAAAATGAGTATAGTCCAGAGCCAGCCCCACCCCCAAATTTAGGAGTAGTGGGTTATCGGAAGTTGCTCTCCAGTTTTCCTCCAGAATTTTAATCACCTGCTCACCAACACATGCAGCCAGAAAAAAAAAATAGATGTAGAGCAGACTGTGGAAGATTTAAAACTAACTGTCATTAAAAAATTTTTTGAGACAGTTTTAGAATACCTGAAAGAGGAGTGAAGGACTTTATTAGACGATAATGCATAATTGAATAGAAAAACTTTGTGGGAAGCTCTTTAAAAGTGTGCTCATCTGATTACCAGGACATCATATTTGTACTTTTGGTTTTGGTGTGATAAGAGGACACACAAATAAAATAGGTACTGACATTTTTATCAACAAGTTCAAGTTCATCTATGATTACAGCTTCACGCATCTGACTTAAAGTACTTTACAAGTTAGGTTTACCAACTTTATATCAGTGCTTAATGCCAGCATTTATGATACAATGCATGATCACTTACACCATTCTAACAGTTTATATTTGCAGACACATTTGATATAGCTTATGGAAATCGATTTTTGCCAGGAAGTACTTTATGATTAAAAACTGTTGGATTGCTTCCACAACAGCTCATTATGGCTCTTAAAATTCAGCTGTCAAGGAAGTCTTTCCTGGGGCTCCAACTGGACACCAGCAGAGTTGAAGTCCCGTGTCTATTTATAATTCTGATATTGCCTGTCAGTGGCACATCCACCATTCTGTGTCATGCGGTTGCTAATCTGTGCCATTTCGATTCCTACTTTTAAGATACTTGCTCTCAGTTTTGAGAATAGGAGACATAGAAGGGAAGTGAAAGAGGTAAGCAGAAGGGACTTCCTTATTCAAGTGCAGTGCTGTCTGCAGGTGAAGGCTGCCCTAATGTTGACGCTTCAGTCTGTCTACAGGAGCTGGTTTGCCTCTCAGATCTAAATGCATTCCCAGGACCAACCTCTTCCAGCCCCAGGTAGTGCCTCCTTATGAATGGCTGGGTCTCAGCTCCTTTCCAATCTTTTCTCACAAGGATTATGCCAGTCTTTTATTTTGGCCCATCTTCACCGCCACCTCCCAGTTTAAACTAGATGCTGTGAGAGTCTGGATTATGTTTAATAGTGTCCATGGCATTCAATGAAATACTCATCTTGCTACCAATGCAAAATGACACAGTAGCAATTCGTGACATGAAGTCACAGCAGTTAATTTATCACTTCCACTTGACACTCTCACAAGCAAATGCCTTCTACATGAATTTGCCGCAGTAGTAATAATAGCTGCAAGGTTGTGGCTTGGATGAGTCTGGAGAATTTACAGACAGAAAAGGTTAAATTTTCAGTGTAAATAAGAGGACAAAGAGTTTTCATGTCAGTCAAAAACATCTTCTTTTGTAGCTGCAAGATTCTTTCCTACGAGAAATCGGATGTTTGAGTGGTTTGTGCGTGTATTTTGGGCTAAGTCAGGAAAATAACTGAAAGAAAATGTGACTGAAACTTTTATGAGGGAAGATCAAAAATTTTGTGGAAAATGGAATTTAATATAAGTTTCTAGAGCAGGTATTTAGCCTGGCAGTTAAGACTTGGGTTACAGAACCCGTATTTGTGCCTATGAGCTCTATACAAGACCACAGTAGCTCTTGCTTCTGCTAATGTAGACTGTGGGAAGCTCTGGTGATGACAAAGGTAGTAGGATTTCTGCTACCTACGTGGAAGGCTTACATTGATCTCCTGACTCCCCAGTTTTGTCTTTGGGGTGGCTACTGTGGGCCTCTGATGAGAAATTGACAGAAGCTCTCTCTATATGTGCATGCTCCTGTCAGATAAAATTTACAGATTTTAAAATACCTTATTTTGGTGCCAGGAAATTGGATTTCATGCATTCAAAGAGCCTTCAGAGAACATCAGAGTTGGTTTCATTGTAGTGGTTTGTGTTAAGCTGCTTTCAGTCCCAGCTCGCATTAAGTCTAAGTGACTTGACTTCTAATCCAGCTCCCTACTAACATTCCTGGAAAACCAGCAGATGGTGACTCAAGTGCTTAGGTCACTAGCACCTGTGTCAAAGTCCCAGCCGGAGCCTTATCACTTATGGCCATTTGGGGCATGAAACCTCTCTGTGTGTGTGTGTGTGTGTGTGTGTGTGTGTGTGTGTGTACGCGCGTGCCCATGAATGTGTCCCGCTCTGATGTCATGCCTTTCAAGTAAATAAATAGATCTTTTTGAAAAAGCCACAGTGAATGCCTATTATGACAAACAAAAATTATGCATAGATTTCTCAATTTGTTTCGCACCTGAATAAACTCATTTTAGTTCCTTTCTCACAAGCTCTCACTTAACTAGACTTACTCTTGAATTAAGGCATTTCAGGAACATTGCTAAGTTAAGATTTATGAATCCTCTAGCTAAGATGTTGCCTTGAAGAAAAGGATGTAGAAGGAGGAAGCTATAAATGTAAAATACAATCAAGTTACTAATAACAAAAACAAGGACAGCAGCAGCGATGTGTAAATTGTTCTTTGCTCACTAATTCTCACTAAGGTATGAAGAACAAATACATATTTGCTTGTGTGCTGCTATTTATATATAGTTTAATAATCTTTTTTTCTCCTTTCTCCTCTTATGTATTTTATGTAGAGGCTTTTTTTTTTTAAAGATTTATTTTTATTATTTTGTTATTGGAAAGGCGGATGTACAGAGAGGACAGAGAGGAAGATCTTCCATCCGATGATTCACTCCCCAAGTGAGCGCAACGGGTCGATACTATGCCAATCCGAAGCCAGGAGCCTCTTCCGGGTCTCCCACGCGGGTGCAGGGTCCCAAAGCTTTGGGCCGTCCTCGACTGCTTTCCCAGGCCACAAGCAGGGAGCTGGAAGGGAAGCGGGGCTGCCGGGATTAGAACCGGCGCCCATATGGGATCCCGGGCGTGCAAGGCGAGGACCTTTAACCACTTGCGCCACCGCGCCGGGCCCAAGGCTTTTTTTTTTATCATAGATAACTTTCTGGCCAAATTCTTAGAGAACAGTATTTGGTTTGCACAGTGATTGTTTTAGAAGATTAAATATCATCACTTAGAAATTTATCATTATTACCAGAGATTAATATAATAATGATTTTGTTTTATATATTTCCTTTTAGGACAAATGATGAAAGCATTTTTTTTATGAGTAACAAGAATAGCCACATGTTAACCTTGTGAAGTAGTATAAATACCATCGAAAATGTTTCTGTGGTACTGAGTAACCAAAGGATAAATAACACCAGTTTGTAGCAATTGTTTGTTTAATACCCAACTTTGTATTATTATTGAGGGATTCTGGGGTGATAGCCTTAGATTTTCATTTCTTGAGAATTTTTATTTGGTTCCACTGACAGAAATCACCAGTTATAGAAAGGATGATAGAGGGGAAACAGAAAGGGATTTTTGCCCTTTTGGTTGACCTGCTTTGTCATTCCTCTTAAATTTGGCCCTTGGTAGAACAGCTGATTCCTATCTCCAATTTTTTATAGTCTCAGAAGCAGGTTCCCTGTGCGCACCCAGGATTATCAGCCAGAGGAGCAGCAGCTTCTTAAGAACTTGTACCCAGGACCTGGCATGGTAGCCTAGCAGCTAAAGTCCTTGCCTGGCATGCGCCAGGATCCCATATGGGCACCGGTTCTAATCCCGGCAGCCCTGCTTCCCATCCAGCTCCCTGCTTGTGGCCTGGGAAAGCAGTCAAGGATGGCCCAAAGCCTTGGGTTCCTGCACCTGCATTGGAGACCCGGAAGAGGCTCCAACTCCGTGCTCCTGGCTTCTGAATGGCTTAGCTCCGACTGTTGTGGCTGCTTGGAGAGTGAATCAGTGGACAGAGATCTTTCTCTCCGTCTCTCCTCCTCTCTGTATGTATACAATGCACATGTTCTCTTTCAGGCTTCAGAAATTGGGCTCTGAAAAGCCCTTTTCTAATTAAAAATAGGAGTGATGAGACACTCCTGAATTGTCCAAAATTAAGGAACTTAGAGAAGTCTAATATAGCTTCCTTTCTCTTTAAATGGTAATAGATGCTAGTCACCAAAGGAATAAGATATTTGGTTTAGCAGCTAATTAATAGGGAAGCTGGGTGGAGACCTCTGTTTGCTCTCTCTTGCTCAGTAGAGGGCTGTTTCAAAAAAAAAAAAAAATTCAAGAAGCATCTTTTAAATCTTCCCAATAAATGAAAAAGAAGTGGGACCAAAGTTTCTTTTCAGGTTTCGGAGTTCAGAGTGATCTCTGTGATGTGTAAGATCCAGAGAGAGCTAATGAGGAACTGGTGTTTGCCAACCCACACCGCATACTTTCCCCCCTTCCCTCTTCGTATTAAAAATCTACATGGGAGAAAAGGGTAGGCATCAAGGAGAATGGAGGAGCAGAGAAAGGGCAGAGCAGTCTCATTTATTTTTCATTGTTGGTTGAAGACGAAGCCTTGACTCTGTGAACACACGCTTCTGCCTTTGCTCGGAGCTGGGTGATGAGCCTGGTTGTCTCAGACCTTCTACCTCTCAAATCACCAAGAGCGTTCACGCTGGGAGAGTAAGCTGCTTTCTCTGCAGCTACAGCTCTTCTCGCTAGCCTTATGAGACAGAATCAAAGGACTATGTTGATTATTATTTTATTGAGGGTTATGAAGATGAAAGTGAGGCCATTGAAATCATAATATACAAGGTTTTCTCATCATCAGTAATATTTTCTCAACTTCACGACATTGTGGTAAGCATTTTTTTAAAGGCAAGCTTAGTTGGATGAAATAACATTGTCTTACTGTTCAATTAAAGCTATGCATATGTGCATACATCATTTATGGTCTATGTATAATTTATGTGTACACAAACATCACACTTTATTGAGGTAAAACAGCACAGCGAGGTTAAAACAAATGTCTAAGTTCAATGTAGGCTTTACACTACCACTGAAAGCAATTTTACTAGCATAAAGACCTCCAACATGCTGATATTAATGTACTGATAAATATTTAGAATGCATTCATATTTTACTGTCTTAGAAACTAAGCCAGAATAAACATAACTTAAGGCAACCATTGGAAGTGTTTCTTATTTTATCTGCCTTATGTTAAATGTTTTTCAGAGTGACAATGAAAAACATTGAACAGTGAAGGACAAAGGTTAGCAAATTTATCATGAATCCATCTTAATCTTCCAAAATATTTAATGTACAGAAATGTCATATTTTTCCATAACCTTAAACTGAGTTTTGAAGGGTGATATTACTGCTTGTTGTCCATACACGTTTACTCAAAGTTATGTGTTACACATTTTTCAGTTTTGATTTTATGTTCTACAAAGCATCTACGCATATCAGTGGCATTTTCTTAGAAATGCAGAAATGAGAATTTGTAGGATACAGGTTGTCCTGCCCACAAGCTATTCAATGCTGTTACTAGCTTCCATTGTATCTTTGGAAAGATAAACTATCCAGTATACAAGATTGAATCCTGCAAAAGCAACTGGGAAGAGAATTCGAGAATACTGGTCTATTTTGCTAGTGTCGCCAAAAGTCGGTGAGAGTGGTGGAGGTGTGACAGGTGTTGGCGGTAGGATGGGTGCTCTAGTGAGAACTTTGCTGGCCTCAGAAGGCGGAACTATTGGCAAAGTCAGAGAGGTGATTCTTTTCTTCAGGTGGTACTTTGAATCAGAATGCTGTAGGAAAAACGAAATACACATTCAGCCTGGGGTAAAAGAATAGTTTCATCATTGACAAATATTTGTTGACCATTGGTAAGGGAAAATATTAACATTTTCTTAATGCAATTTGATGCTGCCACTTTTCCAAGAAAGAATTAAAACACATACACTGTTTTTCACTTTCACAGTGATCTGAAATTTCACTTCATAGGTTGTACAAGTGTAGCCACCTCCTTGTTATGCATTAACCTTATAGGCCAATACATGTGGGCAGCCGTGTGTATTATATGGGGGATGGGTTCCATATTGCTTGATGTAAGAAAATTCACCACTTGGTTTATTGATATGATTCTTCCAGACACAATCCCAGCCTGTAGTCTCATCTTCACACACTTGTGAGGTTAGCCAGCTGAGATCAAAAAAGGGGGCTGATCTATGTTAAGTGAGCTTAAATTAAGAGAAATGACTGGTCATGTGTTAAATATAGGTGCTCCTTAGCCTAGAAGTTACTACATTGAGAGATTTCTACATCTCATTAAGGATTCCTTTCCTGTTTTCCCTCTATCTTAAAAATATCAAAAATAATTTATTTATTTAGCTAAAAATGATTAGATGTTCTTAGCTATGAATAGATTTTTTGTTCTACTGAAATCCTATGACAGTTTTCATTTTATACTTTGACCGGGGTGTTTAACACCTTAATTCCTAAGTAAGAGGAGGGGAGGGAGGTACTTTCTATGTTTGTACAACTGGCAAAAAAATAAGAGTCCCTTTTGGTTATTTATTTACTAATCACACATATTCACAAACATGTACCTGTTTATTTTTACTTATCAGAAAGACATAATGGAGGGAGGGAGGGAAAAAAAGAGAGAAATGGAACTCGCTCAGGATGCAAAAGCCAACAGTGACTACAGATGGGTCTGGCCCAAGTCAGGAGCCAGAACTGAATGCAGGTCTCCCATGTGAGTGGCAGGATCAGAGTACCTGAGTCATCAGTGTTCTCTCCTTTCCCTCCCAGAGTCTGCAGAAATGGAAACGGGAACCAGGAGATGAGTCAGGATCCCAAACCACATGCAGGCTTCCAGCTGACATCTTAACCAGTAGACTAGATGCTGGCCCCTAATTTCAGCATATTTTCAGTCCAAAATTTTCAGATCTAAGAGGCCAGTTCTGTCTGATTTAGATTCCTTTCATGCTGTTGGACTTGAGCTAGGCCTTCCTTTAATGCTTTTCTTGTTCCCATCTTCTAACAATCACAACCCTTGTGTCTAGTTTGTCATTGCTGGGTCTCTGCCTTCCAACACTTGCTGTAGATTACCTCTGATCTTGTAAAATGGTCTTGTTTCCTCCCTGGCAGCCAAGTCACCACTTTGCTGCCTGGCAGGGTATGTGAGTCACATGGGCAGACTCCCATGGCTTTAGCTAGCAACCCTGCGGCAACAGGATAAGACAGCTGCCTCCCCTGCGCTGGGTGAGCCACAGGACCCCAATGACCTGCCGATGCAGTGACATTTGGACCACAGGAGCGGCAACTCCAAGAACTCTTCTTTCTATAACCCCCTCCTGAATCTTGCTATTTGAAATTCCAGGGAAATTAGTGTCTAAATCATCATTATCATCGTAGAGAGCACAAGCCCAGCATATTTTTAGGGACCAGGGGAAAAAAATCACTTCTGTAGCAAAAGCGAAGCTAAATCTGTTGTAGTTCAGCCTGATTTGGTGCAGACACCATGTATGTCAACCGAGAAGTGTCTTTGCTCTCCAGGTCCTGGACTATGGAAGCTCTCTGGGCAAAAATAAATAAACCACAGGACACAAGGGGTAGAATAGATTGTAAAATAGGACAGGATGTTATCTTCTGATTTTGGAATACAGTGACAATTTGTTAAAAACAAGAGAAAACAGGACTGCAGTGCCTGTATGTTGTTAGAACTGGAGAAATGGAATTTTTGCCTTAATGCACGGTGGTATGTTATAGCATAAAGATTGTGCCATCCTCAAGATTTTACATCAGATTTATTGGATTCTAATCTGAGTTATTATTCATTAAATATTTATTTGTTTGTTTGTTTGTTTGTTTATGTTGGAAAGTCAGATATACAGAGAGGAGGAGAGACAGAGAGGAAGATCTTCCATCTGATGATTCACTTCCCAAGTGACTGCAAAGGCCAGAGCTGAGCCAATCTGAAGTCAGGTGCCTGGAGCCTCCTCCAAGTCTCCCACGTGGGTGCAGGGTCCCAAGGCTTTGGGCCGTCCTTGACCATTTTCCCAGGCTACAAGCAGGGAGCTGAATGGGAAGCAAGACCTTCAGGATTAGAACTGCTGCCCATATGGGATTGCGGCATGTACGAGGTAAGGACTTTAGCCGCTAGGCTACTGTGGTGGGCCCCATTAAATATCTTATTAAAATGTTATCATTAAAACCTCAAGCAGAAAAATACGGCATTGTGTTATTATCCAAAGAGCTCCAGACTCCTCCCACAGATATGAAACAGTAAAATATTTTCCTCTAGTCACATTTTTGTAAGTATTGTGCTAGAGGATGAGCTCTGTAGAGGAGGTTTTCATTCCTGGATTTTAATAACGGTAATTTTTTTCTACTTTAGGTGGAAAGAAAGTAGATGTGCTTGTTCAATGTAATGAAAAAAAATGGCTTTATACATAATGTGTTCTTAAACTGTAAGATGCTGCTTTTTCACGTGCCTTTAGAAAAGCGGGAGGAATGCGTTAGTATGGAAGACTTACTAAGGGTTGTCATTCCGCTCTTCTCCATAGACAAGGGGTATCACTGAGAATGAAATGCTATGAGGAAATTAGGTAGCACCACGTTAGCTTGCTCTTAAAGCTCCATTGCAATGGATTTTTTTCTTTTCCTCACTTATTACCCCAAACATTATCTAGCAAAGATTGCTCAAGATGAAAGAACATGAGTTAGAAATCCCTAGGTCATAATTACATACCTAGGGCTCAACTGCAACATGACTAAGACATGGAAAATTGTTATTTCTCTCATTCTTCTTTTTTCTGTTTTTTCCCCCAAGAATTTGAGAAACTCAGACACATGCTTATAATTTTATAAATATATGCATACAAGGATATTATATAGATATAAAGATGAAACTCCATTCATATGAGAAGTCTTCAAAGCATGAAATGGGCATGGATTTCAAACTTTTGCATCAATGTAAACTTAATTTCACTTTCTGAGTTATTTGAATCACCATAAATATTTGCTCAGCAGATCTTACCTACAGCTAATTTTCAACTTATTTGCGACACGAATCTGTTTTTTCTTGCTGCTTACCCATTTTTGTTTTATTTTTTTACCTGGACTAACATTCACCTGCTATTCCATTTTTATTTTACCTTTATCTCATTTAATACTTGTTTCTTATAGCACATAATACCGTTTGTCCCAGCATTTCATTCACTTTTTGGCTTTCTTAGATACTACAGCTCTTTGTGCTCCCATCATATTCCACCTGTAAACATGATTGTTTCTTTGTAGCTCATCTCCTTTCTTATATTGAAATCTTAAGGACATATGATTCCTGCAGTTCATGCTGTATGCTTGTTAATATGTAACAAATGAATAAGCAAATAGGTGTACCCAAACATTTTCCAAGATTTATGGGATGAGAAAGGCAAAATGTGGCATATAAAGAGTAATGCTGTTACCTATTTTAATACTATGCTTTGTATAACATTGTAAGTAAAAGCTCTGACAGCTTCTGTTGGCAAGTGCTACAAGACAATTTGTGTACTTAGTCTCATTTTTTTTTTACTGAATTGATCTTCAAAGTAAATAAATCTGTCTTCCAAGGAAAACAAATGGAAAGCTGAAGAAAGTGGTTCACAGAAATAATAAATATCAAAGCCTGGGTTTAATTCCTGTCATATGCTGCAGTCCCATTCTGAATAGTCAAACCATTTTTCTCATCAGCTTCAAGGCTTGGGTCATGGATTCTGAACCTCAAAACTTGTGACACTTTTAGACTGAACATACCTCAGTTGTAGTGTTATGACAAGAAAATGACTCCAGGCATTGCCAAATGTTCTCTAGGGTGGAAATAGGTGCCCCTTAAAAGCACTGGTTTAAGGTCAAAATTGTTTTACTGCCTAGCATGATTGAGTATCTTTTTTTTCTTTAAAGCAGGCAGTACACTAAAGGAAAATGGCTGTAAACTGGCCTGGCTACTCCACAATTGGATCATCAGCTGCTTGATAATTGGGAATTGGCAGCATGATCAAACTGTACACCAATCTAGAAGAATCACACTGAATCTCTGAAATGAGAAGAAAGTCAATTTTACAAACCGTTTAAGCCACAGGTTTGCATCAGACCCCGCCTGCTCTATTGTAAGCCCAGCAGCTTCAGTTGATGGTAAAATAGGCTTTTGTCAGAGTCCAGATGAGGGCTCAGCTTGGGGCTGTCACTGTTTTGAGTGGAACACCTGTGGTTTTGAATTTTCCAGGGCTCCCCTGCTGCTGAATGCCATCTTGGCTTGAGTATTTTTAGAGCACTACTTTGTTTTGAGAAATGCCATGTTGCAAAGGTACTTTGAGTCAAGCTGGACTTCAGAACAAGTGATTATTTAATGTAGGGATTAGGTATTTGTGAGCTACTTACGGTAATTTTTATACATGATTCCACAGGTCCAACATTTTAGAAGAGAAAAAACAATGGGTTTCTTCTCAATAGAGATATTCTAATTAGAGCTATACTGCTGCAGCGACAAGCAAATGACCTGTCTTAAGAACCAGCAAAGAAAGGCGTGAAGAAAAGATGTCTTTTGATACTTTTGAGACTTATTATGAATCATTATGGGGAAAACTGAAACTCTATTGGATTTTCTTCATTTGTGTTCTAGCTCGTAGAGTTGGGAACTGAGGCGGCTCCTGACTCTGTCCAGAACAATAGCTTATTGGCAGCAGTTTGCTACATAATTGGCGATAGCAGGCATGTCTGGAAGCCAGACTTGATTGTTTTGAGAATGCATAGTACTGTGGTGGGTGGAGACGTGATAGAACATAAGGAGAGAGAAGTACTCATGTAAATCTCTTATCCAATCCACTCCATCCCCTATAAATCACATAGTGACGTAACCAACAAGGAGCAACATCACAACTTTCATTGTCCTTCCGGTACTTAGAATCTTTGATGGTCTTAATTCTTAATTAAAACTAATGAATAAAATAATCAACACTAATTAATTAAATGTGTTAAATAATAGCTCAGTCTTAATTCTTAGCTCTAGAGTGTAGCAGCCATACTCAAAACCCTTGGCAAGACATAGAACAGAGGAAAGCAATCATGCAGTGTTCTGTGGTTTGTGTTTCTCTACAGAAGTGAAGGCAACATGATAATGACCCATCACGCATCCCCACCTAAAAGAAACGACTGGCGTATGTTTTTTTCCCTCCATATGCCCAGGTTTCTAGCAATCGGCTTATCATTTCCAGGGCGGAGCCAGGCTACTCTCTGTCTTCTCAGATTGGACCTAATTTTTTCAAAGTGCCTCCAGGCTGAGTTCTGTTATCTTGCACAGTTCTTCTAAACCCATCACACATCTTTAACTAAAGTCTTTATTGCAATGAATTGTTAGGACTTAACTAACTTTTCTGTTTTCCTGCTAGACCAGAATCTCTGCCTGGGAAGGGGCGTCTCTCTCTGCCATTCAATAAAATATCATCAGCATCCTACAAATCATCTCTTAAATAAAAGCAAATAGCAACACTTCTATAAGATACCATAAATATCTAAATATGCAATGGATGCTAGGAGAAAAAAAGAAAACAAATGGACCAAGTAATCAGTATAATGTAATTACCTTGATTAAAGGAATTTTGATTTTGTGTATTAATAATTTATAAAACCAATCATATCTCTAATGAAGAAAAGAAGCCACACTGATAGTAATGGCACCAGGAAATGTAAATTAGGTAACAGTATCTATTCTTAGGATTGTGACAATGAAATCTTAGACCTTTAAAATAACAGTGATCCCAGTGCGGTAGCCTAGTGACTGAAGTCCTCACCTTACATGCACCACGATCCCATATGGGTGCTGGTGCATGTCCTGGATGCTCCACTTCTCTTCCAGCTCCCTGCCTGTGGCTTGGGAAAGCAGTCAAAGATGGCCCTAAGCCTTGAGACCCTGCACCCACGAGGGAGATCCAGAAGAAGCTCCTGGCTCCTGGCTCCAGATTGGCTCAGCTCTAGTCATTACGGCCACTTGGGAAGTGAACCAGCAGATGGAAGATCTTTCTCTCTCCTCTCTGTAAATCTGACTTTCCAATAAAAAAAAAATAAATAAATCTTAAAAAATAAAATAACAAGGAAATTAGTAGACTATCCAAAGAGTGCTCAAGGGCCAAATGTGGCCATTCTAGAAATTCTAGTATATTCTAGGCACAACGAAGATTCTTAAACAAAGAACACAGGAATAAATCTCTAATGTCATGGTAGTACACCTGATAAAAGCAATATGGTGATACACTATGTGAATAGGAAAGCAATTGTTGACAGTTTCTTAACAGTTCAAAAAAAAATCCAATTCCAAATGCCCTAAAAATAGAAAAATAATTAATCTTTAAAACACTATTGAGAATCTATCTTTAGGATATCTTTTTTGGGGGGCCATACATGGTGGCCTAACAGTTAATGTCATCGCCTTGAATGCGCCAGCATCCCATATGGGTACTGATTATAATCCCAGCTGCTCCACTTCCCATCCAGCTCCCTGCTTGTGGCCTGGGAAAGCAGTTGAGGATGGCCCAAAGCCTTGGGACCCTGCACCCATGTGGGAGACCAGGAAGAAGTTTCTGGCTCTTGGCTTTGGACTGGCGCAGCACCAGCCATTGCAGTCACTTGGGGAGTGAATCATCGGATGGAAGATCTTTCTCTGTCTCTCCTTCCCACTGTATATCTGATTTTGCAATAAAAATAAAATAAATATTTTTAAAAAGATATATTTCTGGAATTTAATTTTAGAATTTAAACACCTGAATTTGCCATTATTATATTAACATTCAAGGTCTAATCAAAATGATAGTAACAGTAGAGTTTTACCCATAATAATTTGAAATAGCTTTCTGTGAAAAGCCATGAGCAATGTTAAATGGCATAATTTACAATCACATGGAATACATAAGCACTTAATTTATTTATGACTTAACCAAATCAGTTTGCTATTTCAGTGTTCAACTTACACAAATAATGTTATTTTGATTGCAACTGAATAGGCATTTTTAAATGTCATGATATTTACCAGGAAAAAAAATGACCCTGCAATTGTAATATACCATTTGCAAGTATAAATTACAAATGTGTAATTTGTTTGTTCTACTTTAAATAAGTTGCAATTCTGACATGAACAAGTAAATACGTACTATTACATAGAATATTTGCATTTCATTTCTATCATCATTGATTAACTTCGTTTTTAATTTTAGTCTTATATTTCAGCTTTTCTGAAATAACATTCTTCATATCCATTATTTGGAAAAAAATTAAGTTTTCATTTATTTGTTTGAAAGGCAGAGTGACAGAGAAAGAGAAGGAAAGACAGACCCTGAAATACCTTCCATCTGTTGGTTCACTCCCTGAAGGTCCCTAAAATCAAGGGTTGGGACAGGTTGACAGTAGGAGCCTGGAAGACCTAGGTCTCCCACGTGGTCACAGGGCTCCAAACATTGTCCAGCTGCTCTCCCAGGCACATTAACATGGGTTCGAAGTAGAGTAGCTAAACCCTACGTGGTAATCTGACACAGGCTTTCAATCAGTGATCAGTCACAATCCTGATCCTTCTAAAAACATTTTAAGCCAAGGTAGGTTCGTAAGTATAATTTAAAAAAAAAAAAGAGAGAGAGAGAGAGAAGAAAAAATGACAATTTAAAAGAAAAAAATAAAGTATTTTGAGATGATTAAATGTGACTTATTCAACTTCCTAAACAACCTGCTCATTATATGTTACAATTTTAGGAGATTATTTATATGGAGATCTGAAATCTTAAAGTGTATCTTATTAATAAGTTATATCTTTAAAATACTGGCTAGGGAAATGATTACTCAAGTTTTATTCAAAGATTTAAACCAATATTCTTGTGAAAATTTTTTCAAAAGAGTTGATTCTATTTCATTAAATTTCAGTATCTAAAAATTTATTATATTCAGTACAAATCCAGTTTTTTACGAGTCTCTCATGATTCTTAAAGTTCTTGCCATACTTTTTACACACACACACAAAAAAGTGAACTGAATCCTGGCAGGGTAGTTCTTCATTTATAGATGTCTATTATAACAGGACCTCTAGACAACACGTAGCATATATGCTGTGTCCAT
Organism: Ochotona curzoniae; assembly: GCF_017591425.1. Lineage (NCBI taxonomy): Eukaryota > Metazoa > Chordata > Mammalia > Lagomorpha > Ochotonidae > Ochotona > Ochotona curzoniae. The sequence goes on from NW_024464918.1 coordinate 11,661,833, forward strand.
ACAGATGGTAGACAAAGAATCAGTTAAACATAAACTGATTCACAAGAATACTTGAAATTTATGTTGCCTGAAATAATGATTTTCAAATGAGTTGGAAATAGTTTGCAGACTGTGATATTTTTGTTTAAAAATGTGGACTTTGATGGCCTTTAAACTGATACGCACAAAAAACATCACTAAGTTAAAGGAAGAACTGGAGGAATGACCTCACCTAAGTTCTGGAACTGTCTCATCCACTGGGATGTGTGTTTGGGTTATGTCCACTGGATGTGCGTTGGGTTATGTCCACTGGATGTGCATTGGGTTATGTCCACTGGATGTGCGTTGGGTTATGTCCACTGGATGTGCATTGGGTTATGTCCACTGGGATGTGCGTTGGGTTATGTCCACTGGATGTGTGTTGGGTTATGTCCACTGGGATGTGTGTTTGGGTTATGTCCACTGGATGTGCATTGGGTTATGTCCACTGGATGTGCATTTGGGTTATGTCCACTGGGATGTGTGTTGGGTTATGTCCACTGGATGTGCATTGGGTTATGTCCACTGGGATGTGCGTTGGGTTATGTCCACTGGATGTGCGTTGGGTTATGTCCACTGGATGTGCGTTGGGTTATGTCCACTGGATGTGCGTTGGGTTATGTCCACTGGATGTGCGTTGGGTTATGTCCACTGGATGTGTGTTTGGGTTATGTCCACTGGGATGTGTGTTTGGGTTATGTCCACTGGGATGTGCGTTGGGTTATGTCCACTGGATGTGCGTTGGGTTATGTCCACTGGATGTGTGTTGGGTTATGTCCACTGGATGTGCGTTTGGGTTATGTCCACTGGGATGTGCGTTTGGGTTATGTCCACTGGGATGTGCGTTGGGTTATGTCCACTGGATGTGCGTTGGGTTATGTCCACTGGGATGTGTGTTTGGGTTATGTCCACTGGATGTGCGTTGGGTTATGTCCACTGGGATGTGTGTTTGGGTTATGTCCACTGGATGTGCGTTGGGTTATGTCCACTGGGATGTGTGTTTGGGTTATGTCCACTGGATGTGCATTGGGTTATGTCCACTGGGATGTGTGTTTGGGTTATGTCCACTGGATGTGCGTTTGGGTATTGCCTGGTCTTTGCTGAGTTGTGAGGTTGGGGAGGGCTTCTTCTTCTGTGCTGGGATTTTGCAACCAATCCCTAGTTTTTCTATCAAGTAGTAATTAATATTTCCCTTCTGAGTTTCTGTTTCCCCATTTGTAATAGGTGTAATTACACTATATCAGTACACAGAATTTTTTTTTCTTTTTAATGAGAGCCTATGTTTTAAAAAATGTAAGTGTATTCTCTTATTATGGAGATGAACTTCTCTGTTGAATGGAAGCAAATGTATGTTTTCAAACAGCTTATCAAAGAAAATTCAGTTTATCAGAGAAAATTTGAATAGGAAAAATTATCACCCTTTTCACCAATATATGCCTTGGATTGGGAGAAGTAAAACACAGATTTATAAATTTTACATAAGGTTAAATTAAGGTTATTGGGCCATATATGGCTTTAAGATTTTAAAGGGTTTACTAGAATTGATCTGTTATGAGGAATTTTCTGTTCTGTGTCTACATAATTCAAATTTACATAGTAACAATTTCCTCTAATCTGAGACCTATATATTTGGAGTTGCACTCAAACAAACATTTATAGTTGTTCATTCATTTTATAATTATCAAAAATATATTTGTGGGATAGTGATTTGGCACGGTGATTAAGCTGCTCATTGGGATTGCCACATCCGCTGTGACAGTGCCTTGGCTCCTGTTAATGTCTCCATCACCCATCATTTCCAGATCCCTAATAATGCTCACATATGGGAGATCTGCTTTTAATTCCCAGATTCCAGTTCTGGCCTGGTCTATCTGGAGCTAATCTAGTCATTTAAGGAAGCAGCAAGGAAAGAAGAGCTCCTTCCCTGTCCATCTGTCTCTGTCTCAAATAAATAGGTAAATAAGTATTTTTAAAAATGTGCTCACGGTAGTATTTGAAAATTCACTCACATGAAATTTAGATTTGGGGGCATGTTTGTATTCTGTGAAATACCAGGACTGTTGACATCCGGAGGTCACCAGCCAGGAGGAGTTTAAGTTGCCAACACTTCCCTGCCCTACAGTTCCACTTGCACTATCCAACCCCAAACTTCTGTGCAGCAGAAAATTGCGGCTTTGTGTTTTACTGCTGAGACTGATGCCAGCTAAAAATAACCATTGTTGGCTGCTGGCTGAGTCCCTGAAATGATGTCCTGCTTATCATGAGGTCACTGGAATGAAATTACACTGTAATGCAAATGGCACCAGGACATGTTCAGATAGTCTCAGAAAGAGCAGTGATGTAAGTGGTACCAAACACCTGTCTCAAACCTCACTTTCTTTAAATGTTTCACTAATCCCCATCCAGACAGTAACCTGCAAGCTTTCAGTTCATAGAAAGGGGTGAAGTTTGCACAAGTATAGCTATCATTTTAGCATTCTGTAATCTTCTCTTGGAGTGCACTTTCACTTTGTATGCAAATAAATGTTGCTTCTCCAATGGCTTCCACCTCTCTCGTTCTTATGTTCTATTCTTGAGTCATCATAAGAACCTGGACCCAACCACCACACTGTAACTAGCAAGCCCACGGGGAAGAAGCAAGAGGTGATGACCTACCTAGACATGGGCTAGTGAGTTTTTCCTCCAACTTTTGACAGTTATGCTTAGAAGTCCTCATTTTGTTATACCTTTCTCTCCTTTGTACTGTCCTAACCAACCATGAATCAACTGCCCTTATTCCAGCCATGTCTACTCTCTTCAGCAACTGTTAAATGTGAAAGCCAAGGGCAATACCAGGCAGATAAGATATTTCAGAGTTCTTTATGAAAAAGACTTTACAAAAGTAACTGGGACTTCCTTCTGCGTCATGCGGTATCTGGAGGAATCTCTTGTACCCCTTGTCCTCTGGATATGAACTTATCTTTCCTAATCCTTCTATGCCTTCAAAACCTCCAGATTTCTGCTCCTTTACTATAAGGGCCCATTGCATATTTTGTCACCTTTATTGATGAGGTGTTTGGTACTTGTGCAGCAAATATCTATATAAATATGGCATATGAATTACGGCATCTTCTAACCCCCTGAACACCCACGCAGTCTCTGTGGAGAACCATTTGGTATATGGTCACCCTTACATTTCTTTCTCCAACTCCTACATGATCCTGATACTACCTTACTCCATTATTTAGGCATTCTGTTCTGTTTACTATGTGTTAACAATGTTTTACTCCTATGGCAATGTAAAGAGCAAGGGTCCTGGTCCTAGGATGATTATTAGAAGGACTAGTTCAATAGAAACTCCCTCTGTTTTCTCGTAAAGGAATCTCTTCTACCTTCCCTTTGTAATTGGTAAAGTTATAATAATCTCAAAATTTATAATTTTCAGTATTACTTTGGCAATCATATGGGGCTGTAACTGAAGCACAAAGGAGTCTTCCACCTTGCTAATATGTGAAAGCTGAGGTCTAAAATCTCCCATGTCCAACCACTTACAAATCCCTCTTCAGCTCATTGAAAGTCCCAGTGGGCACAGATGCCTGGAAAAACAATGGTTTCCAAGGATGCTGGAATACCATGCATCATATATGAGATATCTGACCCCAGATCCAAATCAGCTCACAAAGGGGTTCTTCAGGTAAAGGTGCTAAAGGACACCATTGAGATTCTGGGGTGCAAGATCCAGACCAGTCCGATGACAGGACTTTCACAAAATTATGGCCCAGTCTTTGCCCTGTCTTCCTTTTCTCTCCTAGGTCATAGAGAGATCTTTTAAATGATGGCCAACTTCCCATCCATCTCCTTGAACTCTGTCATTGGTTTCCTCTTTAAATATTGGGATATCCTTGAACTGGATATCCTGAAGAAGTTTATTTTTTGTTGCAGCACCTTTACCAATGCATAAACGTGTCCTCCAAATAGCATATTTTAATATAATCAACTTTAATATAATATTACCTTCAAATTGTTCTTTTCTCTCAGAGATAATGAAAATGGTCAAAATATTCTTACATTCAGGACTTCATGGCACTAATTGAAAACTCAACCCTTAGAAAGAGCAACAGGGGCCCGGCGCGGTGGCGCAAGTGGTTAAGTCCTCGCCTTGCACGCCCGGGATCCCATATGGGCGCCGGTTCTAATCCCGGCAGCCCTGCTTCCTTTCCAGCTCCCTGCTTGTGGCCTGGGAAAGCAGTCGAGGACGGCCCAAAGCTTTGGGAACCTGCACCCGCGTGGGAGACTCGGAAGAGGCTCCTGGCTTCGGATCGGCATAGTATCGGCCCGTTGCGCACACTTGGGGAGTGAATCATCGGATGGAAGATCTTCCTCTCTGTCTCTCCTCTCTGTATATCCGCCTTTCCAATGAAAAAAATAATAAAAATAAATCTTTAAAAAAAAAAAAAAAGAAAGAGCAACAGGCTCTAATATACCTCTATTCTCACAGAGATGAGTTATGGAAGAGCAACAGATACGGTAGATGATCTGCTATTGATAGAAACTATACTATTCATGAGTCAACACCCTCGACTTGCTCCAATGTTAGAACCATTCATAGTGGGTGCTATGCCCCCCACCTCTCTGCCTCAAGCCCTTGTCCTCTTGTATCTCCTCATCCATGGCCTCCTCCTAGAGCCCAGCATATCCCTCTGTTAGAGTACCGCCTAGGAGTACTCACACTAAGACCTGCCTCCTACCATCCAGGTACAAATATCTTTTGTCATCTGAGGGAAGTGAGTAATTTAAACAATAACAGTCAATAAGAACAGGTCTTCCTCTCTGTGTTGAACATGAAAAATGTTTCCAGAATCTAGGACACTTTCAGAAAATCCTCTCAGATTCACAGAGGAATGTCATGTTCTTAATTCCGGCCTTTTAGTTGGACTGTGGAGACCCACACCGTTGTCCTGTGCACTTGTTGGATCCTGGAGGAGAACTATAGCCCCAACTCATGCTCTCGCCCTGGTGGCTTAACAGTAGTATAAGCAATATGCTGAAAGGCAAGGGATAGTACTTGAAGTACCCATCCAGAAATTGATCATCCTCTCATAACCAGGAGCCTACTTTTCCAAACAACCAGACTCAGGGGCCACAGGATGGCCTGGGTATTTGAGAATATTTGAATTCACCACATTAACTTTAAGCAGTTCCTTACCATTCATATTTCACATCAGTGGAGGAGTTTCAGACTTTAAGTCAGTGGGTAATAGGAGGAAGATTTATTAAGTATCAGGCTCATTTCAGAATCTCCAGTGCCAAGTCCTTAATACAGCTGATCTTCTGCCATCTGATGATACTGGAAAGATAGTTCACTATTGGGTGCAGACCATAGAACAGGTCTATGCCGATAGATTTGGTCTACAAATGAACTTGTGGAAAACCCTTATAGTTCTGGAAAACCCAGATAGCAGTAGTTTCGAGAAGAATGGAGGCTAATAGGCAAAATAGATCATAGTAGTTTGCACTGAAGTAGAAGAAACTCAAACTTCACCATCTAACACTGAGACATAAAATAATGAATTTTCTGCCTTGACTAGAGTTTTAAAAACTCAGAAAAGGCTAAGGATTCAATATTTACACAGACTCCAAATACGTTTTCTATGCTTCCTGCACACGTGGCAATTTGGAGAAAAGAAGACCCTACTATGAGAAATTCTACTATTGGATCTGGCTAATAGATTTTGGCTTTTGAGCCTCTAGAAGTCACAACTGTACTTTATGGGTAACACCAAAAATGGAGTTGTCACATTAGAGGAAACACTACGAGGATCGTCTGGAGGTGGCTGTGATACTCTAGCCTCTAGAGACAGATCAAAGTCTCCATTGTATCATAGCTCAGATATAAGAGACTCAACAGTGAGATTACATTAGAGATTCCAATGGGAGGAGGACTTAAAATCATAAAATCATGTTTCCAATGACCTGTCTATGGAAAAAGTCAGATAAATGCAAGACTCTACCTGTCTCCAAAAAATGAGGCCCTCATTCAGATACTTGTCCATGAATTTAGAGAAAAATGACTGCACACAGTTGTAAGAGGAAGTAACCTAGCCTTCTCTCCTCCACTTGTAATATAACCTAGTGGCCACACAAAATCACCTCCCTTACTTAATCCCAGACAAAGAACAGAAACCTACCAAGTGCATGTGGCAGGAAGACTTCACTAACATCCTCTGAGCAAATAGTCTCAAATACTTATTAGTTTTCTTTGATATTTTCACAAGATGGATGGAAGGCTTTCTGATGCAAACGGGAAAAGCATAAGAAGTGCCTTCACTCAAAGAAATAATCCCATCTTGTAGTCCCCGCCCCCCCAGTTATCCCCCAGAAAGACACTGGCCCTTCCATTATCTATAAAGTAACTAAGAAGGTAGCCACCACTTGGGGAATTTTCTACCATTTTGATACCTCTTGGAGTCCCCATTCCTTAAGCAAAGTTGCGAAGGATGAAGATAAAAGGACTCTTGGATGCGCTAATATTAAGAGACGTCAAAATCCTGGATATGTATACCTTGGAAATATACTAGATTTTCTCCCATTGCCTATATTTGCAGTGCCATCATACACTTCAATAGCAGAATGTTGGGCTTTTGATTGTTGCTAAGGACTAACTTGCTATGATAATCAGAGGGGAAATAGTATGTGGCGGGGAACAAAGGCGAGGAAGAAAGGGGAGGCAGAAAGCTATATCATTGAAAATAATAACTAAAAAAATTACTTAATTTATAAATTTTGGGACCAAAGCATAGCCACAGCACAGCTAATGTAATGTAAAGTTATAAGTACTTTTCGCTGATTGTATCTTTCTTCACTATAAACTCATTGATACATACGGATTCACAGTGCATAGTTACTTGTATTAATGCTTTAGTAAGAATCAAACACTTTCATAATAACTTTGTTTTATGAGTACCTATAATTCATGTCATGTCCTTGTGAAATTCAGAAGCCAGCAGTTTTCTGACAAAATTGTCCATTCTCTACAAGTCCCTGATCCTTTCCCATCGACTCTGAAGAGCTCATTAGGGTTCTTTTTTTTTTTTTTTTTTTGTCTTTTTTCTCTCTTGCTGCTGTAAGTGAACCTGTTCAAAGGAAACATCTACAGGCTAAGAACAGTGTTTTTAGTCTCTCTTGAGAGCCTGGAAACTGACAGTATATGTGAGAATAATGGAAGAATTCCAAAAGTTTAGAGCAAAGAGAAATGAAGGGTGGTTCCTTAACTTTTCTCTGTGAAGTTAGAAGAGAAACTGCTCTTGTTCTTAACAGTTACATAACTTGTGCTCGGCTAATACTACGTCTGAACTCTTGTTTGCAATCACTGTTTAGGATGTCTTTTTATGTGGTAGAAAACATTAGAAAAAAGCCAATTACCACAACAATCTCAGCTTCCAAAGGTTCAGTTGCTTTTGATATTGTCACCGGGGAGGAGGCTGCAATGTGCGCTTTCCTTTTGGCCTTCTGCGTCTGAAGATTGGTGAAGTAGTTGACAGCCGCAAACTCGATTAGAGCAGAGAACACGAAAGCAAAACAAACAGCTATGAACCAATCCATGGCTGTTGCATATGAAACTTTTGGCAAGGAGTGCCGAGCACTGATGCTTAAGGTTGTCATGGTTAGAACAGTGGTGATTCCTAAAGTGAAGAAAGATGAGAAATGGAGAGTCACATAACAGGTTCAAATGAGGACAAGTTTGGAACAGATTATATACACTACCAATTATATACTAGCAATGAGTTTTTCTTATAATAGACTTATTCCTAATTTTATTATAGAGATGAACCATATTTGTGTAATTCAGTAGTTGGGACAGTGTCTTACACATTGCAGTCTCTCATGAAATAATTGTTTCACTTAATTAACTGTTATAAGTGATTGAATAATCCATATTTCTGATCGATTTTAGTGTCTTTGATCATATTTGAGAATTCTGTCTGGCACAAAGAGTAATGTTTGCAGACATTTGGAGAATGAACCAGAAAACAGGAGTCTGTCAGTCTATCACTAATTTCTTGTCTCTCAAGTAAAACAAAAACAAAACCACCTACTGGTATAAAACAAAATAGAATTAAATGTTGAGGTTGGAAACTAAATGGTTTAACCTAAAATAAAACCAGTAAGTGTATATATATATATGTTCAATATCAGCTTTTTTTTGGATTTACATGTTAGTTTTTTAGCATTTCTATTTTTTCTTAGCTAAAAGATCTCAGAAAAGCACTGTAAAGCAAGCACATGAAAGGCATAGGAAACTGTCTAGAGCTCTTGCTGAGATACATTTTTTGTTGATTCACCACACAACTTGTGGTGAAGGTCATTTTACATAATACATGCAGTTAGTGAGACAGAAATCTTCGCCTTTGTGGGTTGAAAAAGTATCTTGATATGGAGTTTCACAAAATCACACAGTCAACAAGAGGTAGAGGCTGAATGAAACAGAACACAAAGCATTAGGCATACCAAAGACAGTTCTTGCTGGGACAGACTCCTTGTTAATCCAGAAGGACACCTGAGACAGAATGACTGTCATAATACAGGGAGTGTATATCTGTATCATGAAGTAGCCCATCTTCCTTTGTAAGTGGAAATAAACTGTCATTATTACGTATTCACCTGTTGGAAGACACGCACATCAGTAATAGTCCTGTTGCCAGTCTGCAAAAATAATGCTGCTGAATGTAAATCTTGTGAGGCTTTAAGTTTTCAGGGGTTGAGAGAAAACAAGTGAAGGCGTATTTCAGTGTCTGAGAAAGCTACTTGATCAGCAGGTTATACAACAAATGACACACACCAGTTCACAGTGTTTGGTGCAATTTTTTGTATCACAACTGCACACAAAAAAATTGCTTATGCCAAGATTACATGAATCTTTGTATACCACGGACTGGAAAATAAATTTTGAGAACAGCTATACATCATTTCAAAGCAAGAAGCCTGGCTAAAAATGACTAACGCAAAGTAAAAAATAGATAATTTTGAAAGTAGGCACTTAAGTCATCTTTCAGGTCTAATTCTTACCTGTATTAGATTTAATGGTTTCGCTAGATACTGTTTGTCCAATCAGATCGTACTGGAGGAGGCTAGATGATTCTTCTGGGACTTCGACAGAGTACAATGGCCCCTTTTTCCACGTATATATGATTTCACTTTTAGGGTAAGCATCTGAAGTTTTAAAACAAGTTAAATGTAGTTGTATTTTTTCATTCAAAGCAATTGTTATCTGTATAACAAGGAAATACATCATAATTTCAAAGCAAATATTTTCACTCAATTTCATTGCCTGAAACCTCAGTTTATGATATTGACAGCCAAATAAGTGCATTTTTGGAATGACACTGAAAATATCATGGATATCATGGTGATATTTTCTCCTTTATTAATAGTCTGTGACTTAAACCATATAGTTTCTTAGTTTGAATACATTATTGAATTCAAAAAAATTTTTAATTAACTTACAACTTCCAAACTTGAGTGGACAAGCATGCCCATCCATTGGAAAGTTAACCAGTCTCATGGGACAGTCAGCATTGATGGTAAGCCTAGGGGCATTGAAATAAATGGTCTGAGTTAGTATGATGGATGAACCATTTAGGAAGAGGAAAGAGAAACAGGGAAACCTCACCTCATAGTGTATAGAATGGTTCCATTTTGCATTATTCTGAAGAGTTTATTGGGGGTTGTCATGTTGTGAGCAATTGACTTCTTGCCATTCCTGAAAAAAGTGTCAGGTGTCCAGATTTTACTGACCATCAAGTTATTCAAACTCAGAATCTCAGTTGGTCCCCCAAATTTCAATCTCTCATCAGTCCAAGTTTGGCGGAAGAAAACATCCATTGTATATTCCTAAATGCAAACAAATTGCAGTAGGATGAGAATACGTATTTGCTAGTTTATGACACTCAATTGCAAAATGAACTTTTATGACAATAACTTCCATTCGATGCAACAAATAACTCAATCATCATTAACTGATTTTATAGTCAATAAAGGTTCTTTATGAAACATAATTTTAGTAAAATTGTCAAAACTTGTTGCCATATTTTACCAGCCCTCTACTCCATTATAACTGGCCCTTGGATTTCTCACTTTGTTGTTTATCTAATTGATTGTTAACCTATTAACTGTTTACAGCGAAGGCTTCACCAGCCTCCATGAGTCAGACTAACCATCCCATTTAGCCCCTAAGTCATTTCAGAGAGGCCTCTGATCATCCCCACGCTCTTCAGTAAAGTTCCAAAAACTGAACTACCTTATTTTGATGGACATACGATGGCTTCACTAACTTGTCTGATTTGTCTGATGTTGTTCTCAGAGAATATAAAAGCAAGTATGATTACTCTAAACAAAGTGTCATTTCATTATGAGTAATCAATTGTAGGTTTTACTAGGTGGCGTTTGTAAAATAACATTAAAATTTTAGAAACGATAACTACTAAATAAATAAAACTTAATGACAAATAACCTTCAATTAAAATAAAAATATTTCCAATAATTGTTTTGCTTGCTATATGAATTCCTTGACAAGGCTTACTACAACATGAGTGGTTATTTTAAAAATGTGATTTGACACATAGTAAATGCACCCATGTATACCCATGTATACCCATGTATAATGTACACATGTATCTCAACAGAGACATATGTATGAAATTAAATTCCAAGTATACCTATACTTCAATAATTAGGCATAGAGTGATTGTGATTTTCTCTATTTGGAGTGTTTGAGTGGAAAGCATAATATTGAAAGAGTATGAGATTTTTAATAATGCTGACACTGCTTTTGTCTCCATATGAAGTTTTTCTTCCGTAAAACATTTTCTCTCTGTGTGTATCTTCCTCTTTACTATCATTCCTTCATCTTTTCTTCCTGTGGTATATTTTCCTTTTTCTTTCTTTTAGTACTCTTCCTTTCTCATCAATTCAAAAGGAGGACAAAAACTCTCCAATAACTGCTTACACGGAACTGCATCACCTCATAAAACGAAATTGCACATCTCTTTAAAGATATTTACAGTATTGATATTTAGTAGAGTGATAAATGCTATCTCAAAACAGGGAAAGAACATCAGGGTGCACTTTGTTGTAGAAGACCAGGTCAGGTTTTCATTGCCACGTACTATAAATATCCTCTTACGAATCCTACAGCCATCTGTACCTGGAACAGGGCTCCTGGAACACCTGCTGGTCCATCCGAAATTGCAAAGGTGAAATGCGTCAACCTTTCCAAATGACTTCTTTGTATTTTAATAAAATGTTCTGATAAGGATGTGACTTGCAAAAGGTAGTCATGCTTCAGGCTGCATAGATATCTTCCATATATTCTTACATGACATAAGGTCTTCATGATTTTTGATTTTTCTTATTCCAATAAATTTACTAATACTTCATGAGGAAAGTGAAAATGTTTTCTTTAATTGGAAAGAATTAATGTGTGATTTGCAGATGGAAGGCAGTAGCTAATACTAAAAAGTCTCTCAGCTGGAAATGTTTAAGCATGACCCTTTGTACAACATGAAGAAGATTAAGGCAGAAAGCTGCTCTAATGGCATGACCACTCAGCCTGAACACACATACTACCTAAGGAATTTGGGAACAAGAACCTTGAAGGCAATGAAAATGATCATTTTCTATGGATCTCAGCTCTGCTATGTAAAAGTACCCAACTCATTCGGAGCTTACTCACCATTTCCACATCTGACACAGGCCCAAAACTGGTCACATAAATGTCTGTTTTGACTTCTGTGACAGCACCTGAAATTAGTTCATGGAGATGGGACATTTATCATTGATCCTAGACTCTGTTGTTAAACCCCTCGTCAGAGTCACAATCTTCAGTTTTAAGGGATTCCAGTGTGGGGCATGCTTAGTTCTTTCAACTTTCAAATGTCATGGCAGTTGTCTTATTTTGAGTTTATTCTAGTCGAATTGAAGAAACGTTGGGGAATTAAACAAACTTAATTTTCTAACAAAACTGATTAATAATAAGTACCACATATTAGTAGCTTTAATAGCAAGTACTAATGTACATGTTTTAAATGGGAGAATTTATTTCTACATTTTATATACTCATGCTAGAATGAGAATACTGAAACTCAGAGAGAGGTCATTAATTAAGAAGAGTCCAAAACAGAATGGGAATGTACACAGCCTCTCTTCAATGCCCTCAAACCTGTGACTCTGACAGAACTATCACCTTGATAGTTCCTGAGTCTTAAATGGAAGTAAGATAAGACCACTGCCATTTGCCACAGCATTAATGCAATTGCTCACCTCCAAATCCTGGCCGCAATCGATTATCATAGCCTTCCAGCAGACTGTCCAGGATCCGACTGATGTTTTCTGAGTACAAGTTGCCCTCATCTTCAAGCTTCCCAATGGCATTTCCCAGCCTGTAAGTAGAGTCAGTGGTCCTCACTCGGGGCCTCAAAGAGGGTAAGGTGAGGGACCCATCCTAATCCACCCTATTCCAAATACATGCTTCAGTGATTGATACAGAAGCTTCCCAGTAAACACAGGTTTTCCTTTCCTATGTGATAAAAAGAATAAAAATCTTACTCACCATAGAAGAATGCACAGCCAGGTCAGAGGTGATGCCATCCTGCAGTGCACTGAAATGACCAGTTCAACCCTCTAGCTTCTTCCTCCCCTCCCAGCAAGCTCTCCCTTGCCAATCAACTAGCAAAATCTTCCAAATTCCTCATACCCCTGCTCCTGATTTCCTTCCAGTCTGTAATCCAATAGATAAAGAAGTTTCCCGGAAACTTTGAAGGTTCCCTTTACCCTCTTCTTTCTTCTGTTTCTTTTTTTTTAATTTTTTATTTTTAAGTGAAACAAAGTGACTTTTGGTCTTAGACTATATCCTGTGGTCATTCAACCTCCTCTGACTGACTCATTTGGGAAATGAGAGTCTGAAGGGACAGTGCGTGGTCAGAGAGCAGTGACAGTAATCGAATAAGGCATTAGGGGAGATTAAAAGGAAGAAATCCACTAGTTTTGGCATGGAATTAGCAGAGCCTGTGAGAAAATCTGGAAAGCAGTGGCATCTTGCTGATTGAGATTATGTTCCAATGGGCTCAGCATTTATTATTTCTATGGTTCACAGAAGGATTCCTGTACTGCTGTTACTGCTTGAAAAATGGAACAATATTGAAACCCTCCTGGACCCTTATTCTCATTTCATCGACTTTATTGTCTGTAGGCAACCTGTCCTTCATAGTCAAAAATCATTTCTTACTGTTTATTTATGAACACTTTGAACAAACAGGAACAATTCCTGGCTACTCTGCTGTTGGAAAAATATTTTAAAAGTACTTCCCTGATCGTTCCTGCCAATGGAGTGCCATCTCAAGCTAAGAGATAAATGGGTCCCATGCTATTTTTTAAAATCTGGTAAAAAATGACGGGTTGAGTTTTCCCCTGCAGAAATAACACACGATTACATATTTGCAGAGTGACTGATGATTTTGCCAGCACTATTTTACTAGGTTGCTATAGGTCAAAAGCCAAATCTCTGAATCCAAAATATAGTGTTTTACGTACTTGTGATAGGAGAAAACTGGAATAAGTCTTTTTAAACATTAAAATTTCAACCTCAATAATAAAATAATGGTAAATGAAAGACTATTAAATGGTTTTAAACATCGTGTTTTTAAAAACCTAAATTCTTCAAAACCATAATAACCATTGTGGGCATGTATAGCAAAATTTTTAATTTTCCTTTAAACTTGATCCATTGTTGATGATATTATATTTTCAATTCTCATTGATTTGCTATTACTTGGAACCTCAAAATATCTTGCATATATAATGCTATTTAATAGTTCTCTGTTCGTTATTATTTTGACATATTTTATTCAAGTAAATGACTCCACATTCCTCCTTCTCACTTTGTTGGATATTTGTATAATTTTTCTTTGTTCCAAACATTTACTCTATGTCTCTCATATATGGCCTGAAGGGAAAGGCTTTTTTAGTTTTTTTTTTTTCTCTTTTCTTATTAAAAAAAAGAAACTTGTTTTTGTCACATGGAAAAAAAAACTGATAATAGATGAAATTGTCTTTGTTTACACGTTTTTCTACAGATTCAGTAGGCTTTTTTCTAATTAAAATCGGTTGCTCAACAAAGAGCAAATGAAAGTTAAATTCTATTTATCTTTAAGGAAAAAAAATGAACATGTTTGGTTCTAATTTTAGTGTACTTTAATGACTTAATTAGTGATCGGTTAATCAAGAACAAGGAAGGTTTTTCTACTCCCTGTAGGAGAAGAGAATGTCATGGATTTAGAATGGAAAATAAGTTACGGGATCCTACTGATTGACCTTTGAAGAACTAACACTGAAATGAATGTGTTAGACCTGGTGATGTCTAAGGTATCAAGTGCTATGATTCTGTGCATTCAAACTCAGGAGCACATAAGCATCTACATGTTTCAAGAGTTCCTTGTTCACACATTTCTGGCAGAACTGGGCCAGCACTGCTAATTGGATTGTAATCATTACTCTCCTATGAAACTAGTAAGAAAAAAATTTAAGAACATAACTATGGCTGCAGTGTGGGGAGACGTTGGATCATTTATGTAGCATTCTGACTATTCAAAGCCAGAATCAAACCCCCTTCCCCCATTTAGAAAATTAACTTCTGAAAAAGTAGAGAAGTCTGCTTTATGGCTATCTCTCTAAAATATGTTTTCTTGTTTCACTCACTTTGCACAAACGCTTGCTTGCTTTATTGATCTTCAGGGGAAAGTCTGAAAACATCATATTCTACAACATCACTGTTGCTAATAGGATGAGTTGCTCACACATAGCACCAACAGTATCATATCTCATGGGTCAGGTACATTAATGCTATGAGCCACCATCATCACCACAGATTTGTGCCTGTGATATGATTTATTGAAGATTATAGTATAATGAGAATAGATTGACACATAGAAAGAATACATTTGGTATCAAATATGAAATGGCACTTTCCATGGATTTTTCAATTAAACATTCAGGCATGCATTCATACAAGGATGCATCCATTCAAAAACAATTCAAGCCACAAAAATAATTCTTAGACAGCACATACTTCTATTTCCCTTGACAAGTCTCTTGACTTTTCCAGAAAAAAAGAGCATCAGACTATTCTTTTCATGTAAATTGTGTTCTTCTTATACCCCGGAGAATACACATCAGCATGTGATATATAGAGGTGAAGAATGCTTAAATATCTTACAATGCATAGGACATCCACCAAAAATAATAGTTACTGTTACTTAAAGTAACAGTAGTATCCAAATATACACTGAAACTCCATGGAAGGAGATGTTGGGGGAAATGACATGCTTCCCTACAAACATTCATCATGACCTAGGAGTATTTGTGGGTATTCTAAGGGTGTTTGATAAAAATCTCAAGTGAACATTTGGATTTAAAAAAAAATCTTACAGAGTTCATTTGGGATTATGTGAGAAAGAGGGTTTTATACAGGTTCCTTGTTTTAAGAATTCACTTTGGAAGCAAAAAAGGGAGAGGTCTAAGCTGTGCCAATAAAAGGAGTAAAACTGACAGATTATGCATTGAATCGCTTATTGAACACTTACTATAATTCATTTATGTACACTGATACTAACCTATGCCATTATCATACAAGGCAGTCATTTTTATGTTCATTTGAAAAAAAAAAAACAGAGAAAATGAAACTGAAAAAAGAAATGTGAGTACCCTGAGATTCCAGTACCACTTGGTATTTTTTTACTTCAAATGATGTACTTCTGTAGGTTGTACTTACATTGGACCTGACTTCCTGTTCAAAAGCCGAGGTCCTCCATCCCACTGAAACGACACTGTCTTGTGCTGTGAAGAAAATCTCACCATCTCAATGGACAGTAAAGGAAACCGCCAAACTACCCCTTTTGGAAATCCAGCACATTAAGAGTAAAATTGTTCTGGGAAGCAAACAGCAATCAAGGGACATTTCCCTGGGCTGCAGCCTTAAATTGTTCTGGCTTGATGGGGAATAAAATGTTGAGTGCTTTATAGAACATTCTGGTGCCTGCTGAAAGAATAGTCAGGCAATAGTTATTTCAATCATTCAAAAGAAGTCATTTCTAAAATGACTTTTAATTATTCAAACGCTGCTAGTTCAACAACTTTTACTTATTAAATGTTTGTAATATACTGAGGGTACACAAATTTCAAGAGATACAATGCTCACCCCCAGAAGGTTCGTTTTCTAGTTATAACCATCAATGTGGAATTGACAACATGCTGAATGCCGCACACCATCGTCATTAGTTATGTTCTGTGGAGTCAAGTGAGAAGGTGATTTTTTTTAAAGATTTATTTTTTATTACAAAGTCAGATATACAGAGAGGAGGAGGTACAGAGGGGAAGATCTTCTGTCCGATGATTCACTCCCCAAATGAGCTCAATGGCCCGTACTGTGCCAATCCAAAGCTGGGAGCCAGGAACTTCTTCCGGGTCTCCCACGCGGGTGCATGGTCCCAAAGCTTTCCCAGGCCACGAGCAGGGAGCTGGACGGGAAGTAGAGCTGCCGGGATTAGAACCAGCACCCATATGGGATCCTGGCGCGTTCAAGGCGAGGACTTTAGCCGCTAGGCCACTGCACCAGGCCCAGAAGGTGATTGTAGAAAGGAATGGAGGCCAGGGATTATTCTGTAGAAAAAATGATGTGTGGGGAAAAATTGACAGATGAGCTCAGAAATGAGACAATGCAGGTTGTGCTTCTACACAACCAGTGACTGAACAACCTGAAAATAGGGGGAACAGAGGCTGCAATGCTGGAAAGGCTGGAAGAGGAGACTGGGCTCAATAGAAACTCTCCCCTGGAAAACTTGAAAGCATATTTTTAACGAGGGTTTTCAAAAAATTCATGATCATTTTCTTTCTCAGAGAATAGCCCCTGCAATGAAATCAGGCAGAATGTTTAAAAACTAGGCATGGGATAATCCTTTGTCAGGTTTGTGCTACTTGATCCTACCTCAATTGTTAGACCACTCAGAATTTAGGTTCACAAATCAGAATGTTACTTAGGCACATTTTCCTCTCTTGAGCACATTTGTATCTCTTATACCAAGGGATTTTGTAAGTTCAGGATGGTGCTGATATTAAGCATGAATGAAGGTGTTCCTCAAGGGACATGTCCCTAAGAAATAACAAATAAAAGAATCTATCCACAATATCACCACCGTCGTCATCATCATAGTTGTCATTAACATTACTGTTTCCGGTTAGATAACATGTTTTCTCTCACTAAATAAAATGTAGAACTGAGCTGAGACATTGGCAATGTACCTTGTCATTTACTTGCAATTCAGAGTGGTGTATCCGAGTTCACATGTCAGTGGAGAAAACCAATGGAAAGAGAGACAGAGCGGGCATACAGCAGGTCTGCAGAAAGTGAGGACGTGTGTCCCCGTTACCCCCACATCAGAGATGCCTGCCTGAATTCCCGACAGTCTCCATAACATTTCTACAGAATCTAGGCATCATTTCCAGTTGTAATGACGGACAATCACATTTGGATGAGCTGTCCAACCCACAGGAGATTAAACCTGGAAAAAGTGAAATCTTGAACCGGTTTTCTGGGCTCATAAAGAACATCAGGCTAATTGGCAATTACTCAATGAACTTGGTGCTTAAGGAATCTTTTCTGCCTCCACGAAACCAAGCAAGCACTTTAGTAAACTGCATCAACCCTTTCAGGCCACTAGGGGACCACTGAGCACAGTCTCCTGACAGTACCACTCATGCCCAGAGAAGCCGTTTGCCTATTTATCAGATGCTTGGAGCGTAGGACAGAGACAGAATTTTGGGTTCAAGCCCAGTGAAAGGCTCCAGGGACAATGTTTTAGAGGAACAAGTAGAATGGAAGTCAATTAAAGAGGGATTCTGTTGGATTTGGGTAAGATGTAAATACCAAACCTCCTGCCACAAAAAGGGTATTTTTAGAGCATGTAATAAAAATAAAATTCTGAAAATGCCATGGAAAAGTCAGAGGCCTTCTTGGGAATAATTGTGCCCTTCACATTGCTGTGCTAAATGACTTAACATTTCCCATTAGAATAAAATGAGAGAAGTTGGCATTCGTGTGTGTGTGTAAGAGAGAGAGAAGAGAAAAAGAGATTAAATCTAGGAGAAGAAAAACATGCTAGGAGGGCTACACTGAGAAGAGGGTAAGAGACGTTTGACGCACAATTTGAAGTTAACGATGCGTCACTGACCGATGAAGTTGCATCCCCACCAAGAAAAAAAAAGTGACAAAGCCTTTCTGACAAATCTTGACCATCAGATATGTAAATAATTTATTTTTAAAATAGATTTTAACAGGTTTTGGACAGGACATATTGGTAGTAGAGTGTCTGATACAATCAGAATCTAAAAAGCTACAGACTTAATAACTTGCTATGCTATGATTTTGCAACAGTTATTAACAGTTTATTAGCGCATTTATCAACATTTATGAGGATTATAATTCTGAGAATCTGTCATTTAGAATTGAATGTGCATTCGGAGATGACCTATCATAAGAAAGTAAAAACATGGCTTGTGATTATGAAACAGTGTTAGAAGGGGTTCATTGGGAATGAGCAAACCAGAACTGAGATAATGAGTTCACTTCCCAGAAACAAAATAACAAAATTCACATCTAATGGGAAGGAGACACTGTATTAGTGCCCTCGCTGCTCTGCTTCTGAGCCAGATGCACACACATGTGCCTGGGAAGGCACTGCACGATGGTCTGACTCCCTGGGCATCTGCCGCTTATGTCTGGGAGCCAAATGGAATATAGGCTCCTTATGTGGGCCTGGGTGAGCCCGGCTGTTTGTGCACATTTTTGGGTGTAAGCCCGAGGATAGAAGTTCTCTCTCCTTTCTCTCTTCTCTCCTGCTCTCTGTCCAACAAAAAAGTGTCCTATTTGTTTTTAAAGAGTCTTTTGAAGGTCAAGAATATTCCAGTATTTCAATGCTTTTCTTTTAGAGCATATAATTTTAATGATTTTGGGGTAATATCTAAAAACTACTTTATCAAGGATTATGAAAATTTTCTACTGTTCACTTCAAATTTTTTTTTTGGTAAGTGGAATTTGATTTAGAGAAAGCCAGTGATAATTCTTCCAAAAAGTGATGAAGAAATTATTCCTATTTCCTGTAAAAAATATTATTTTGTGCATCCTACAGAAACAGAAATGTGGAAAAGAAAAGTTAGTAGAGATCATTCCCCATAAACACTGTTTTGTGGATTCTATTCTATTCTCTCAAAAGATCAAATAATATCACAAATATGTGATAAATCTTTCTGTTGCATGTTGTGATATTTTTAGTATGTGCATTTGGGCACTAGGTGGTTTTGAGTTTTTAACTTTAAAAAATATTATGCTACATTAATATATCATTTGCTTTGTTTCATTAAGTCTCATTTTCTAGACTTACTATATATACCAAAACTTATTTTTACATGGATAAACATTAGGGTTGAATTGTTGGTAAATTTGGAGGGTTGTAAAGAGTCGTAAAATACATATATGTTCATGTATATTTATGGTTCTGCATATAAAGAATATTCTTACAAGATTGTATGCTTGCATATTTAATCCTTTATCAGATATTGTAACATTATTTTCTAAAGCTGTGTCGTGAAAACACCAAGCCATTAGTATTATTACATGCAAAGTCTAATTTTTGTGCCAGATTTTGGTATAAAAAGTTATCATGTCATTAATCTCCAAAGCATTTCATGGTTGCTTTGCTTTATATCATGTTAGTCTTAAGATTAAACTTCATTTTAGGCATATTAGTTATTGACATTTTTTATATTTGAATTGTCTTAATAGACTTTGCAGGTTTTATTCATTCTATTACATAATTATTCATATGGAAATTGTACTATGTATAAACAATCATGTATACATACCAAATATACACATATTGATACACACAGTAATTTGTGCAAAGTCTGTTTTATGTGATCACATTTATTTGTTTTTCATTAGCAAAATGTGATCTCAGCGCTTATCTTATTAATCTTCCCTTCTGTGAGCTAAAATATCTTGTGTTTTCTTTTGATAGCTTTAGAGTGTTTAAATCCTTCATTATCTGAAATACAATTATTACCTTTTTACCCTTGATTTTTTGAAGCATGTGTGTGTGAATGAGGAGTAGTAAGGATCCATACTATTTTCTAAATACAAAGCAGTTGTTTTAATAGTAACTATAGAATCGTTATTTTCCCCTCCTATCTATAGTATTCCCTATATGGTATAGTACAAAACAATAAGAAATATTTCCATTTTCCTGGAGGATGTATTTCAGTTCCCACATCTGTTTCACTGATTTTTTTTTTTGTGTGCGAACTCTGCACATAAATTGCTGTTCCATTTTGTTTCCCTTCAGGTAGCAAATGTGCCTCCTCCCACATACCCCCTGTTATGATGGAAGATGTATTGCTATGACAGCTATGAGCCCTGTTTTGACTTCCCTCCTTTTAAATTTCCCCTTCCTGGACAGGGCTCTTTACTGGGACAAGCAGCATTCAGTGACATTCACAGAAGCTTCTAATCTTCTTCCTAGGATTTGAGACACGTGTGCAGGGTCATGCTGCCTTCAGAACCCCCATCTGAGTGGCTGAAGACATTGTGGCCATGCAAGCTCTCTGCCGTGCAGTGACTTCCTCTCACAGGTCAGTAATCCCACGGGCACAACCCAATGAACCACCTGCGTGTTTAGTGCTGTCTGGGGAATGCAGTCTGCGACTCAGGGGAGGTTGAAAACCTGCCAGTTTGTAGTCTGCAGCTGATTGCAAATGAATGTGAATTTTTATGTCCTACCGCTCCAACTGATCTAGTACTTCCTTCTGGAAAGAGGATCTGTAGCTGCGAAAAACTGGAGAATTAGATTTTTGCTGTAATTTTAAGACTATGACAAGAATGAAAGATTTATATTATAGAAACATGTAGTCTACATTTCTATTCACAATTTTAGCAAATATGTTGCTTTTGTGTGCTCAACCTTACGTGTGGTTAGATTTCAAGAATAGGAGTTGGTACTGTCCTCGTTAAGTTCATTGCCTACCCATGATGTCTCTTTTCAAGACTGTGTACATGAGTATAGTTAGTTTTTATGTATCTGAAATACCGTGATAAAAAATATTCCTTCTTAGTATTTGTTTGGAAAATATTCTACGGGCAGCTATGCACCAAATATTGAAGTATTTACAAAAGACAAAAGAAGAAAACGAAACTGTGCATGCTCCGGATAAGACTATGATCAATTTGCAATGACCACCATATAAACAGGCTATTTGTAGGGTAATGTAGAGTTGCAGAATGCAATAGGAACCAAGATGATGAAGGTCTCCCTTGAAGACTAAATGTTATTCTAGTTATTAATAAAGCTTTCAATTTTTTAAATTTTCATCTATTATACACACTTATTGCACATTTATGTGGAAAAATGTTATAAGTCTTAATTTATGTTTTATTTCTTCCTTTTCATGTTACCTTTGTTTCCTCTGCCTCCAAGCAGATGGCACCTTTTTTTCCCCATTCCTTGCCTAAGGATAGTTTGTGGCAAGGCAGAAGGCTGAGAATACATTACTTTTAAATTTTGTTTCCAGAAAAATCTGAAGTTGTAGGCATAGTGGAGGTAGTTTGAACAAATATAAAAAAAGGGGGAAAAAATTCTCCAGATGAAAGAGAGCTTCCCGCTTGCCAGGGAAGTGGAGAAACCCAGAGTGGTCAGCGTGCAGGCCTGGGATGCCCAAAGGAGCTGTGTTATACCGCCCTGCTACACCTTCTGGGGACACAGGGTACACGAATGGAAAAGTTGGTGTGCTAGATTGGTTCAAAGGGATTTGGGGCAGATATCTGTCCTGTAGAAATAACTGCGCAGCCACAGAGGACTGCTAGGACATACTAGACAGATAGGGACCATGAGCTTTCACTGTCAGCTCGGTGAATTAATGCTTGAGAAAACATGCCCTGTCCTAGATGTGTTTCTTTGCACTGCCCGAGGCCCTCCTGCCACAGCATCAGGAAGGAACAAGTTCACTTTCTTGTCTGTCAGGATTTGTGGCTGCCATACATGTGTCATCTTGTGGTTTCCTGTCTACTGTTTAACTTTTTCTATAAATACTGATGCTTCAACCATTATTTCATAATCCTTTTTTTTTTCGCAGCTATGTTAGGCTTAAAATGAGAATGAGATCTGTGGGACAAAAAAAATGAGCTGCAACAGAGAAACCAAAGCAAGGGACTACTTTTCTTATAAAAACGTCTTGGGCTCAGTTTTAAGCCACAGAATAGCACTCGGTTTGTAACAGCAGCATAGGGTCTTGACAGTAAGCATTCACACATCGAATGTATAAGTTCTCATTTATTACGAAAAGGTTTTATACTGAGGGAGATCTCCGAGAAATTTGACTTGCTTAGCTAAACAATTGATCTGTTGTGGTTTATATCACTGACTATTCCTCGGTATCTTGCAAGCACTTCTTCAACTTACATTGGAATCCCACACAACTGCACTCAACTATACCCAACGTGTTCCCCCAAATAACTGAGTTTGAATCTTTTTCTATATATTCTCACAACACCTAGTTCTTTTATTATGAATTAGAGATCGCAGTTAACTCTTTTAAGACTATGTTGATACTGTATATTTTTCTGAGTGCTATGATAACCTTTTCCAAAACCCAGCTACCATGTCCTGTACAGAGTAGAAATGACATCTGAACATGTAACTCACCATTTTAGGTCACCATAATGGAGGTAGCTTTACTATTCTTGTGTTTTAATAAAAATATGATAAAAATATTTATCATATTTTAATAAAATATTTATCATATTTTAATAAAAATATGATAATCCTTCAATATAGGTTAAAGTAAAAATATTATGACATTTTATTAGTCAATTTAGATTTTTATAGTCATTCTCAAGTCTATCTTTAAAACAAAGATGCAAATTTAATAATGATTATAGAGTGATACAAGCTTATTAAAGGATGCCTGCTATTTCTCCTCTATTCCCCAAATGACTTTCTTTTCCCCTTGACCAAGTAAAAAACTTTACCAGTCACCAGAAAAATAAAAAAAAAAAAGCTATGAATATACAATTTCAAAGAAATTGTTTAGCCCTAAATAAAAGTAGCAAAAGTGTCTGTGCACAGTCAGGCCTCATAAAGTCCCTTTTACAAAACTCAATGGCCATGTCTTTTTATAGCTTCTGTAAACAGGACATAAAATGGCATAGTAGCTCACTGAGTCTCACACCTAAAGTATACACACACTGAATAAACTATGGCCAATTATAGGCATTTGGATCCCCTCATTGCCAGCAACAAAGACTGACTCAGTCTAAGCAACATAACATATGTATGTGCATGGGAAGGTGATGAAGTCAGCCATAAAATCAAACAGCTGATTAGATATGGACTAGATTATGTTTTGCAAAAATTCATCTTCAATAGTTCCAACTTCTAGAATCTCAGAATGTGATTGTATTTGTAAATAGGGCTTTAAAGAAGCAACTAAAGTGAAACTGGACCATATAGCTAAAGCTTAATTCAAAATGACTAGTGGCGTGTATGAAGAAGAAATTAGTGTCTGGACACCCACAGGGAAAAGACTGAAGGAGAATAAACATCCATGGGCAAGACATGGCCTTGGGAGAAACCACTCCTGGCAACACCTTGATCTCACATATTGAGTGCTGAATTATGGAAAAAGAAGTTTCCGTTATTTAAGCCTCTTAGTCTCTACTGTTTTATTATGGCAGCACTTAAAAACTGTAAGAAAAGGACTAGCTAAATCCCAGAAAGGATGAGAATGAAGCTATCAGAAAAATTATAAGAACTGAGAAATCGTAACATCTGAGCTCTCTCATTGAGTAGATGTAAATTCTGTCTACACACAAATTCGATCAAAGTACAACATTCCATGAAAAAGAAGCTTTTTGGCTAACTTGAGAAACATTCCCATCTCCTAAGAGAATGATCTTGATCTGCATCAACATTGCATAAAATTAGAAAGAGCCCAAATTAGTATACAAACACTTGCTTTCATAGCTACCAGCATCTTCCAGTTTGTCACTCCCAATAAACTAAGATCAAAGATAGAGTCCATGAGACTACATGATCTAGGCCAGACAGAAAATCTGAATGTCCAGGAAGTGATGCTGAGCAGGGACCAATTTCAGAGAGAAAGATAGAAGGCAAATATTAGAACAGGGCTCAGAAGTCACACAAAAAAGTTTAAATTTAGTTACTGTTGCAACTTGAAGCCAATTTCATTCTTATTAAGGTAAGCTATAGGATCTGTTTTAGCAATATACTGGAGGAAGTGCATACCAAGAAATAAGGCAATATCACTGGTGAGGATGAGGCTACTGACATACCAAGGTGGAAACAGAATTGGTGAGATGTAGTTAAATTCAGGTTCAATTCTGAACAAAACCCCAAGAGCTTTTGCTGATTAATCCACTGTCAAAGGGAGGGGATAGGAACAGGCCCTCTTCAGTCTTTTACCTGGATACTGGAAGCAAATCATGCCTCATTAGCAGAGAGGGAACACAAGGTGGTGTGACTTGAAGAAGAGAAGGTGTTTGGCATCAAACTAAGAGGTCAGTGTTGACTGTTATTCAGGGATGCCTTGTTGTGCAAAGAGATAAGTTGATCTGGGTGAAATAAAATAAACAAGATGTGTGTGCAGTATTTAAATCCAGTGAGACCGGAGGTCGTTGCTAGTCTCAGCAAAAGCAACTTTTCAGTAGTGCTAGAGATAAAAAAAAAAAAATCTGATTGAGAAAGAATGCAATGAGAAGAAATGCAAAAGGCAAAAACGACACTTCTATGAAAGGAGCGAAGATATATACGAAGAGAACTGAATTGGCACATTGTAAAAAACTTGCATGTTTAAATATTGTGATATTGTACCATTTTCAATGTCAAATAATTCAGGAGAGAGAGCAAAGTTAAGCTGATGGAGGGGCAGGGTCAGAGAAGATGCTAGCGAAATCCTCTAGTAAGTAAGGTGGCATCGAGATTTGTGTCCATAGTGATGAGGTTGGTGTTATGAAGAAGGAGAAGCAATTTGGTGACAATGAGAAGAACAAGAGAAGGATATTTTGTTACAGTTCCAGGGGAGTTGGTATGCTAGGTGTCAGGAAGATGAAGTAATAATTATCAGATCTTGTCTTCTTTCTCAAGTGAAGTGAAAACAGCTAGGCAGCTAGGAATGAAAGATGGAAGAAGTTTAACCATGGGGCTGAGACGTGGAATAGTCATTCCGCAAAGAAACTGAGTGGGATTGTCAGAGAGTTCCATGTATCTGTTTGTGATTTGTGGGTTGATACATAGATTTAGATGTCACACATTTGTGAATTTTTCTTCTGCCTGATTTATCTCATCAGAAGCAGAAAATGAGACTGTAGAAAGATGCATTTAAATAGATTGAAAAAAGTTGGCCTGGAGAATTTAAGAGAGAGATACAAAGAGTAAAGACTTGACATGAGAGCATAATTATCAAATTTTGATGTAGGGGCAATAAGCAAACACTGAAGCCACTCGGCACAATTACTAGGGACCAAGCCAGTTAAATAAACCGTGGCATCATGAATGCATTTACAAAAACAAATGTTACACGTTTTGTTTTTGTTTTTTTCTTTTTGTTGTTGTTGTTTTTCATCAGAAATGATCGCCTGGAAGAAATAAAGGTTTTTCATGCTTACTGTTACAATCATTTCATAGAGCATTCAACCTGTGGAAGTTTCCAGTTCACATGTTTACTCCACCCTGTTACTCTACTACTAAGATCATCAGTAACATCCCATTGTAACTTACTATCGGCCTCAGAAAAGTCCTTCCAACTTGGGTCCTGCCTGTGGCCTGGGTAGGCAGTAAAGGATGGCCCAAAGCCTTGTGTCCTTGCACTCATGTGGGAGACCTGGAAGAGCTCCTGGCTCTTGGCTTCAGATCAGCTCCTCTCTGGTGTCGCAGCTACTTGGGGAGTGAGCCAGTGGACACTTTGTCTCTCCTTATCTCTGAAGTCTGCCTTTGCAATAAAAACAAATAAATTTTAAAAAATTTTGTCCTCCCAACTTGCACACCCACCTTCCTGGATCTCACTCTGTGTAATCACTGTTTTTGAACCATCATCAGAGGAAATAACTCTTACGAATGATGTTGTTTCCATCCCATGACAATTGAACCCTTGACTTAATGAAGTTAATTCCTTGTTCTTGGCTCATCTTACCCTCCTGTTACAAGAAAGTCAACACTCTTCCACTTCCTTTTACTTCTTCCTGGCATTGTGTTCTGTTATTTTTCAATTCATGCATTAAAGACTTTCTACTAAAAGAACAATTTTCATGTAAGAATACAATAATTTTTTAGTGAATTATTCTCAATAATTATCACAGGCCTATATTGCATCTACTAATGTGGTATTTTTTGTATTGTTATTTTCCTACTCATGTAGTAGATTGATTTCTAGATTCACAATAAAGAAAACTTCGTAGGGCGTAGGAAGGTATATTGAAGGATAATTTTAATGTCAGTCCTTCCATGCACGTGCTCAGCACCACAGCATTGTTCAATCAACTCTATTTTGAGTGACATATATAATGATCCATACTTTACAAATATGGTTACTGTAAATAGTAATTTGGACAAAATCATACGACCGCCCCTATTTATATTTAAAGCAGGATTTCATTTTCAGGCCTACCTGACTTGAATTTGGGGCTGCTAATATTCCAACTTTGTAATAGTGGTGTTTTTTCTTCTCACTAA
Organism: Ochotona curzoniae; assembly: GCF_017591425.1. Lineage (NCBI taxonomy): Eukaryota > Metazoa > Chordata > Mammalia > Lagomorpha > Ochotonidae > Ochotona > Ochotona curzoniae. The sequence goes on from NW_024464918.1 coordinate 11,688,673, forward strand.
AACAAAAGCATTCCACTTTTTATTTGCAGATGAAACAATGTGGGTTCAAAGTAGAGAACTGAGTTACTAAAGGTCTCATAGCTGTTTGGAAGTCAAGTTGATGTGGTTACCCCACACCTTAACATGTAGGACATATTTTTGAGTAAAGGACTCAATTTTTATCATTGCACAGCTTACTGCTGTCATTGTTTAATTATGTCTTTCATGGTTAGAGAGCAAGCTGCTAGGAAAATTGTAGGTTTGAGGAACCCAGCAAATGCAGAATTGTGTTCTTGAAGAGCAAATAAGGAAACATTTGTTTTACTCAATTGTGTTGGCCAATTATTTTTGTCCTTCTGTACAATGCCACTACAGCTATAAAATTATCTGTATTATTGAAAGCACTGCAAAATTTGCTTTTTGTGAGCTGAATAGTTTATAGTCTATCAGTGCTTTCTTCCGTTGGGGAACTCTAACACCAAGCTGCAATTCAGTGCAATTAATGCAACACACTGCAATACATGGATAGGAGTTCCATGAATCAAGTGTGTAAAAGTTATCTACACAAATAACCAAACTCTGTCTTTCTTGTATTGCATATGATCATTTTTGAGGGAAGCTTTCATTATTTTGATCTTTATAATGTCTTCAGAGGAGAATTTTAGTGGGTATTATTCTAATTTTATAAGATTGCAACTGTAGAATTGTGTTAAAATGGAAATTAATGTTAATAAAACAGAAATGAATCATGGCCTCAATGCTAGATATTCATGTTAGCAAAACAGATCATTCATAATTAAAATTTTCCATTGTAGCAAAACTTACGTTCCTTTATAATAACAGGCCTAGAAGAAAGTGAAGCATCAAATAAGCAGATTTATGGGATCCATTAAAGTAAGATTTTAAAAAAGACTTGACAGGGGAAGACATTAAACAGATTGTTTTTAATAAACTTCTAAATCAAGACTGTTCTTTCTGCACTGATGCAAAATAAAATTTTTAAAAAGTTATGTTTATAGACACACAAATTAACAAGAAGTAATTAAGATATCCTTGGTATGAAAAGAAAAATTGAAAGGTTGTATAGTTTTGCTATATTTTACATGTACCTTGCAATATAATTAAAACTACTACAGGGAAAATTTCAGTAAAGAAGGTGTGGGAAGTTTGAACAGTTCAGATTTTAATATTTATGATCTCTACATTTTAAACAGTTCAAATTTTATTGTTTTTGATAGCTACAGTTAAGCAATAAAAAAGGAAATTTTCTATTATACAAATTTATTGTGCCTGTTGACTGGAAAAAAATTAATTAGGACCAGAGAGAAATGCTATTATTTTCAGCTTTGGAAATGACTATTTTTTCTGTGTATTATGATTGTATTTTATATCTACTCTGAGTCCATCTCTGTTCATGTCTTATATATAGATATAAATGTTAACATGTTTGTTGTCTGTTTTCTATTGAATAAGTCTATTGCACCCTCCTTGTCTTACCTTTTCCTTCACCTTCTTTCCAAATTATGTCTCTTTCTCTTTTTTCAAGTTGTATTTATTTTTATTGGAAAGGCAGATTTACAGAGAGAAGGAGAGACAAAGAGAAAGATCTTCTGCTGGCTGATAACATTCCCCAAATGACTGCAGTGGTGGGAGCTGAACCTATCCAAACCTAGGAGTCTGGAGTTTCTTCCCAGTCTCCCACACATGGGTGCAGGGTCCCAAGACTTTGGGCCATCCTCTACAGCTTTCCTAGGCCACAGGCAGGGAGCTGGAAGGGAAATGGAGCAGCTGGGACACAAACTGGAACCCGTATGTGACCCCAGCACTTTCAAGGCAAGGATTTAGCCACTGACCCATTGCAGTGGACCCCCAAATTATGTTTCTCATATTCTTGCATGTTAATGTTGATAGTTATTTCACAAGAGACCATACAAGTATTGGGAAAGGTGTTTGTTGTAACAGTTGACGCCCCGTGGTGTTAAGATCAAACTCTGCCTTCACTTCCAGCATTTTACTGATGTGCACCCTAGGAGGCAGCAGGTGTTGGGTCAAGTACTTGAGCCTCTGTCTTCCACATGTGAGACTTGAGCTGAGTTTTGGGCTCCTGGCTTTGGCATGGCCCGGCCCCTACATAGCTGTTGTAGGCGTTTGGGGAATAAACTAGCAAATGGATGCAATATCTCCTCTGCTGACTGTTTCTCTTGCTCTTAAATGAAAACATGTTTTAAAAGTTCATGGGAAAATAGAATTAGAGAATTTTACTTTAAAAACAGAGTGCTTCGCCTATCAAAGAGATTGTCAGATATGAAATTCGATTTTTTTTTTCCCCAACCAATGTTTTACAGCCAGTGGCTTTGAAGTCTTTGAAAGTCTAATAAAAAACCATTGACAGTTCCTAAACTCATTACATTGTATCCTGCAATGCTTGTTTAAATATCATGGGAGTTTACTCTGTTAAATGAAAACAATATTAGCTTTCTTTCTGATGAAATAATGGTAAATGAATCTCTAGGGCAAATGCTAACAAGAAAAATAAATTAAGGTGCTTCAAGTTGATGTTTTTAAACGCTGCAAGCAAAGCTTCCAACTATCTGGAAGTTAGTTCTCGTGATATTACAGATATTAGGACGAGGGCGCAAAAGAGGAGTCTGAGATAAGCAGGGTTCAATTCTTCCACCTGCCTGTAAGCTACATGCTATAAATTTGAGAAAATCAGAAAAGACAAAAAAAGATTATTTTCTCTGCTTACTAGAAGAGGGTATTTTCTTATAATTTCACTGTGGGCTTTGTCAGACTCTAACACTTAGGCGGTTGTTGCAGCAGGAAAGCCGTTATTTTGTATTTCTAAAACGTATCATATCAAGGTGCTCTTCAGAGTCATATGACAGGCTTCACTGTGGCGCCCACGCACCTTAAAGTGCATCCAAATACACCCATTTCCCAGATTCTTGTAAGAAGTCCAGAACTATTTGAGGACTCTTCTCACAGAGACTGGCATCTTTTCTTGATCTCATCTCAGCTGATTTTATCATTAACATGGAAAAGGATGTTTGCATTTGTGAGATAATCCAGGTAAATTGTCCTGGACAGATCTGGCAGATAAGGCTTCATGCTACCTGGGCATAAATCAAATTGGAAGGAAAGAAACGCATGTGTTCTTGCAAAGAGATGAGTGATGCTTTTGAAATATCTACAAATCCCGTTTTACTTTCAAGTTCACTGTCATGTGGGAGAGGATTCTTGCCAATGTCTCAAGAAAACTGTTTGCCTCTGAAGAGAGTCCTGGGAAAGAAAAGTTGTGGGAACAAGGGAGACTGAGAAGGGGGTAGAAAGCCAGTATTCCTGTAATCTTTCACATGATTTGTCCTCAATCCACTTTTGGATGTATTTTGGCTGGAAGATTTTCTTCTTTTACACTTTAGAAGAGGCATGGAACTTTTAAGTGATATTTTTTACAGGAGAAAAACTAGATGCTTGGTTATTTTCACTAACATAATTCTCTCAAGAGAAGTGTCTTGATAGAGTGTCTAGAATTGCTCATATACGTGCCAGTCTCACTGGGAAGTGATGACACTCGGGATATTTCAGTACAGTCTCTGTCCTTTGAGTATTGAGAGCACAAATGCAGAGATGCAGATTTGAGATACCCCATTTCCAGTGTGCTGCTTGAAAATGTCATCTTCACAGATCTAGTCAGACTCAAACTTATCTTCTGACTTCAGTGTGATGTTCAGTTGTTTCACGGATATCTTTGAGGCCGGACATTTATCCTAAGGATGTACGTGGAAAGTTGTACTCATTTATTCTTTTTTTTTTTTTAATCACATTGCATTATGTGACACAGTTTCATAGGCTCTGGGATTCCCTCAACCCTCCCCCTTGGTGGATTCCTCCACCTTGTTGCAGTATTACAGTTCATATTCAGTCAAGCTTCTTTCATCGCAAGCATATACATTAGCACCTCCGTAAAATTTTAGAAGTAAATTTCTTCACAGCTATCATTTCATTTCCCTGCCTCGTATTCTGTCTGTGGCTTGTTCACGACTGTTTGACGGCAAAATGACCAATAGAGAGTTTTAAAAAAAGGAATATTGCTTTTATGTAAGTCCTTTGAAAGGTAAAGCCAGGGAGGGATTATGTTTAAGCAATTTCATAAGTGAAGTCTGTTAAAATCAATACAACAACCCGCCCGAAGCTGAGGAATTTGGCCAAGCTAGTAAATTGCTTTTTGTCTATAAGAATAATAGAATGAATACAACATGCAAATATTTTAAGTAATCTTAGTGTAAATGAATGGATTTTACTTGAAAGCCTAAATTCTCAGTCTGCACTGCTTAGTCTCCAGGAAGGAGATCACAAATGACACAGAAACGGCAGGTAGAATTATAAATTAATTGTTTATCATCAGCATCACAACAGTATGGAGTTTGAAACAAAACTGCACACACACACACACACACACACGTACAAAAACAACAGACCAGCTTGAAACTAGTCTGAGTTTTGTATTAGATCTAAAGTTATTGTACTATTGGTTTTATTGCACCATGTGATTTATTACAGTAATTTCAACAATCTCTTTATTAGTCTACTAATAACATTTGAAACGCTTCTACATAACCAAAAAAAGCAGCAGAAAATCAGAAAATGATGAATGTGAATTGAATACATGCTTACAACACACAATTTACTTAGAGACCAATTAAGAATTCAATGTCTAACCTCACCACGCAGTACAAGCAGTAGCATAACTCGGGGAAATCAATTCTGAAAATGTGCTATGTTCAAATTATGTGTTGAGAGCAGGGATAACACACGTTATAGGAAATAGAAAAAGATTATGTAAAATATTAAATGAGCTAGAAGCATTATGTTAGTTCGCTACCCTTGGAACAAGAATAAAATGAACCATCAGAAGTAAATCATAGGTCACTCAAACAGCAGCTAAATCAATTTAAAGCAAGTATTATCCACTGGTTCTTAAGTAGAACTGAAAGAATCCAGGACAAATACTTTGGTAAATATCATTACACACTTTTGTGTCACCTGCAAAAATGCAGGCAATCTTTCCTTCTTTAGGCATTGAAACTGCCCCTTAGGGCTTTGAGTGGCTATGAGGGAGTCAGGATTTATTAAAAATGAACTTGCTGACTAATTCCACCCTATACGATATAGCACTGCGTTGATAGGTTTCATCTTACTTTCTGGTGAGATGGTGCAGTCTACAGTAGAAATATAAATGACCAGCGATTTTATTCTGCATTTTCATCAGAACAGTTTTATCTGTGAAAGCAACTCCGGCAGTCATAAGGATAATTCACGTTTATAGTCTTCAACAGCGTCTTTATATCTGTGAATCCGGTTCCCAAGCAAACAGTTGAATGGTTATGGCATAAAGGGCTTCCCTTCCAATTCTTGACTGACTTCTTCACTTAAAAATTGACTTTTTTATGCTTACTGCTTACAAAGTGCTCTCAAACTGACAGAAAGTCTATTACTGCTTTGCAGATAAGGAAAGTGAAGACCTACTAATTAGCCAACCTGAAATCTCCTTGCTAGATTAAACGGAGCCTGAGTTCAAACTCCAACCCTGTGGATTGTAACAGCCCATCCCAGGGAGTCAAACTGTGGGATATGTGTGTGAAACAGGAAGGGTGGCAATGGCCATATTAATACCAACAGAGTAATTTCTCTGAAAGTCATTGTGCAACCTATATAATACACAGATCCGAATATCTTCTCCTGTGCCACATAAAATCTGCGACTCCTTCCTCTCTAAGACCTGTGATACTTAAAATGAGACTAATACTTAATTCTTGTAGGATAGTATTTTCTAACTCATCAGAAGAAATTGTAGTATTTTTCATTCTAAGAAACTGATGTGGGTAGTGGAATATTGTACCAGAAACTGTTAGCTCATAGATTCCCTATTTGTAAGTGGTATTGTTGCTTGTGGAACTAAAACTGCCTAACACTTCCTGAGTGCAGTGTATAGAAAAATCTGACTTTTTCTATTCAAGTTTTTAGTGGAAAGAATAATAATTCACATTACAAAGGATAGGGAAGGAATAAATAAAGATAATCATTTTGTGTCAAATTAGAAGACTGTGTACCTCTCTTAGCAATCTTGAAAAAATACACTATTTGTGTTACCTTTACAGAATTTATCCTGAGAAAATTATTGGAATAAAGATACTTTTGATCTTGCCCAAGTTTATTTCATTATGGGATAATGAATGTGGCGCACAACAACTTCACAAATATATTTATGGACACATAAAATGAGATAATCATTTTCCTTAATTATTTCTCACATAGTTTTATAGTCATTTAGGTGAATAAATATTGTCATACTATGAAAGATGTGAAGAATTATTTATATAACGAATGTTGAGAGCACTGTATTTTTGACACAGACTTATAAAGGAAATTATTTGCTCCAGGAGTTAACTATAACATAACTCAGTGTTAATGATTTATTTTAGCACTATTTCCCCAAAATAATTACATTTGAATTGTAGCAGAACACATCTTCAGTTTAACAGTGTCAAAAATCGTAGCTGGCATTGGGATAAAGCGGTTTATAATTCTGCAGAAACGGTCAGCAGTAGCGCAGATATTAGCTGCATCAATGCAGCGTTTTTGTATGACAGAGTACTTTTGTGTAATTGGCTGTGCAAAATTATTTATATGTAGCAATGCACATCTTTTGATCCACAAATTTCTAGGTATTTTAAAAGAAATTACTTTCAGGGCTGGGGTTATGGCATAGTGGTCGAAACTGCCACTTGGGGCCTGCGTCCCATATAGGTGCAGCTTCAGGTCGCATCTGCTTCTGCTTCCCGTTAATGCGCCTGAAGATGGCAGAATTTCTTGGGCCTCTGCACCTGTGTGGGGGACAAGGAAGATGCGTTGTCTCCTGGGTGTTGGCCTGGCCCAGCTCTACCCCTTGTGGCCATGTGGGGAGTGAAACAGCCGGCTGATAGAAGACCTGTCTGTCTGTCTCTCCCTCTCTCTAACTCTGCCTTTCAAATAAATAAAATAAAGCCTTTCAAACAAATGTATATATAAAACACAAAAGAAATTAGCTTCTAGTATTTATGTCTTGGCAGTAGAGAATAAAAAGTCGCAAGCAATAGTGAATTATTAGTAAGAGACATCGTCCCTGCTCAGAGTTCACAAGTGGGTAGGCTAATAATTAGAGGGGGACAGTTTCGTCAAGCTTTTGAAGCAGTTTGTTGAAAATATTTATCAGGAGGGCTGTGGGAGGAGCGGGGGAAATCCAAGCACCTATAAAACTGTGTCACATAATACAATGTTATTAACAATAATAAAAAAAATAAAGCAAAAGGCAATGGGAAGAAAAAAAAAAGAAAAGAATTATCAAGGGGTAGTCAGACTACAGACATTCACAAATTTCTTTTTGTACTAAAAGACATCAAAGTTGTAAAATCACCTGATTCGGGACTTAGCATAGTATAGGCAGTGGGAAAATAAAATAATGGCTGCAACCATGCTATGATATAAATATCTGCATCTCTAACTCCAACTAGCAGAGATGAAATGGAAGGGACAGAAACAAGAACTGTGCAGTTTTCATCATGTGCTGTCCTTAGAAAAGAAAAGCTTTTCTTTTTATCCCAATGCTTAAAACACTGTTTTGGAAACTTTCTAAATTTCGTTTCCAGGTATTTACCAGATATTTCTGGAGCTTCAGGGGGAAAGAATTAAAAAGAAATCAATAATATCTAACAGTCTTTGTGCACAGCTGTGTAAAATCATTTGATTGAACAAATTTTCATTATTTTATCTAATATATGCTATGAGCTTGTGATGCAAAGTTAAATTAGATTATTTAATGTATCAATCCTCTAGTGAATTCTACAAATGTTATGTATTTTTTAAAGATTTATTTATTGTTATCAGAAAATCAGATATACAGAGAGGAGGAAAGACAGAGAAAAAGATTTTTCATCCATTAACTCACTCCCTAAGTGGCCACAATGGTCGAAGCTGAGCTTATTTGAAGCCAAGAGCCAGGAGCCTCCTCCGGGGCTCCCGCGTGAGTTCAGGGTCCCAAGGCTTTGGGCTGTCCTTGACTGCTTTCCCAGGCCACAAGCAGGGAGCTGGATAGAAAGCGGGTTCACTGGGATTAAAACCAGTGCCCATACAGGACTGCAGTGCATACAAGGCAAGGACTTTAGCCACTAGGCTGCCGCCCTGGGACACAAAATTGTATATTTTAGTAAAAAAAAATTTTTTAAATATTTGTACAACTTTTTGGATTGTTGGAATATTGAAAAGCACATGCATATTTTATATTTATCATATGTCCTCTACCTTAAAAGCTTAACTGTGAATTTGAGTTGTTTATAGATTATTCTAATTTGTAACTACATATTACATAATCTTTAAATGTGACTATTTTCCTTTATGCTTTCCAATCTTACCTTTTTGTCTTGTTTCGTTGCTCTGATCACAATCCAGAACGGAGTTGTAGAGAGAATGGGAAAGGATTGCTTTTTCTCTTTTTTTGATTTTAGAGGAAAAGTATTGCATACTAGTACTTTGGAAGAGTTAAATCTATGATGCCTGTAGGATCACTTCACAGATGATCAATTTTAGATTGAATAATACCTCTTCAGTTTTTAGTTTTACTTATAAATGGACATGAATTTGATCAAAGGAATTGTACCTGCATTTACCAAGATAATCCTCCAACTTATTTTTATGGTCACAAGTTACATTGATGTTGACGTTATGCTAACTTTGTGTTAATAGGATAAAACCAAAAAATTACTCTATACTATGTTCCTTTTTATGTTGTTTAATTATGCTAACATTTCTTCCAGTCATGTTTACTGCCAAGTTTTCGGTAGCATAGTTATGCCGATTTCTTGGAGAAGCATTGGTACATATTACCTGGTGTCCAATGTTTATGTTGGCATAATTAGTATTATTTGAACTTTGATAAAATTCATCAATGAAATTATCTGCTGTGGAATTTTTTTTCTATGGGTGACTATTGCTAATTAAACACTTTTCTGGTTATAGAGGGGTTTTTTTTTCATTTCTTTATAAGTCAATGTTAGCTGTGTATTTTGTCCATATTATATAAATCATTGATCTATTAGGTTTTAGCCCTTCAATGACATTTTTTAAAAAATTTACTTACTTGAAAAGCAGATTACAGAGAGGTAGTAGGAGAGAAATAAAGAGAGAGAGAATCCAGCTATTGGCGCCCTCCCCAAATGGCTGCTACAGCCATGGCTGAGCCCGGCCGAAGCCAGGAGCCTGCAGTGCCCTCCTGGTCTTCCATGCAAGTTCAGGTGCTTTATTTGGTATGCCACAACCCTGGCCTCTAAAAGCTATCCTTCTAATAATTTCTTGTAACATATTCTCACAAGTTAGAATAGTATGGGATTAAATGTATTATTTTTTATCTGGCTGTTTTTAAGGTTTTTGTTTCTTGGTTTTCCGCAGTCTAACCATAGCAGTCATATATGTTTGGTGAAATATTGATTTCCTGGGTTTCCATCTTTCATCTGTTTGGTGAATATTTTATTACTATCTACCTGGGTATTTGCTTTGGGGAATTATGAGTATATATTAACATTTGGTATTATGATACAGATTTCAAATGCTCTGTTCTAGTTTTTATCCTTAAATTTTAAAGTTGTGATTCCAATGTTCAGTTTGGATATTTTTATTCGTGTCTATATGTGCAAACATTTTGTAACATCTAGCCTATCCAGACTTTTTTTTCATACTTCAAGTTATTTTTCTACAATAATGCTTTTGATTTTGCTTTTGATTTGTACTTTTTCTGCTATGTGATCCTGACTGCTTATCCCTTTTGTCACATTTTCCTGAGTCCTGTAATACCTGTTTTAATGTTGAGAAGGCCTAGTTTGAAGAACTATACTTTTTTTATACTTTTCCGTTTAATTTTTGTACTTTTTTCTCTTGTCTTATAAATTTTAACTGTTCACTGGGAATTCTTTATATTGTGCAGTGGAAAATCTATCTTATGTCTTTTAAAGAATGATTTTGTTCTAGTTGAAATCAGAAAACAAGCAAAACCAAGTGGATGATCTGATTTACTCTGTCTTAAGTGAGCCTCTTAAAAGCCTTATTCCGTTCTCCTGTCTGGGAGGTAGATTTTTATCCTTTAAGTTGTGGCTCTTCTGAGAATGCAGTGAAAGTGGCATGGTGTTTACTGAACCCTCTGATTGGAACATCTCTAACACTATCTTATTCAAATGTCCTCAGTCTGTGTTCTCTCAGTAACATTTTGCTCTGGGATGTTTGTATTTCCTTGAATACCAATCAAACATTTGGGAAAACCTATATAAACCGTTGTAGTGGGTCCACCAATGAAAAAAGTCCCCCTTCAGTTTTCAGTCATTCTAGCACTTGCAGACGCCAACCTCTGTCCCTCTGTTGCAGCTAGGATTAGCACTGAAAGAACATTCTAGGAGAAAAGAGGTTTAGTTGAAAATTTGTCATGACATGTTTCCCTTACTTTAATGATTGTTTCATGTAATGTTATGACATTCGTTTGCTTTCCAGTAGTTCAAAACACCTTTTCGTAGCAGCTTTTTAAAAAAAACCACTGTTCAATATTTGTGATTTTTGTTCTACAATCACATACCACATCTAAGAAGAGTTCCTTCTTCCTAGATGAGAAGTTGATTACTACTATACCTCTATCATTTCCAGAGCGCAGATCCACACTTCTCATGACAGTGTTGAATTTGCCACACAACCATATTTTATACTATTTGAAAAATGATGCTTCCTTTTAAAATTCCTCACACCCAGTGATTTAGACTGTTACAATCTTCCAAAAACGTGTTTATGGCCATTTGATTGTGTATTTACCAAAAATATATTAAACCAATGTATCTGTTAACTGAGCTTAACAATGGACTCAGATGCTCAAATAACCTTATATAAAAGTACACTTTTTCACAGAGAACAGACTATATCTTTTTTTAAAAAAAAAAGATTTATTTATTTTTATTGTTAAGTCAGATGTATCGAGAGGAGGAGAGACAGAGGAAGGTTTTCTGAGCTGAGCCGATCCAAAGCCAGGAGCCCAGAGCCTCTTCTGAGTCTCCCTTGCAGGTGCAGGGTCCCGAGGATTTGGGCCATCTTTGACTGCTTTCCCAGGCCGCAAGCAGGGAGCTGGATGGGAAGCAGAACTGCCAGGATTAGAACTGGTTCCATATGGGATCCCAGTGCGTTCTAGGCGAGGACTTTAGCCACTAGGCTACCGTGCCAGACAATAGTACTTGTATCTCTACATTGTTTCTTAGAATCAGAGATTTTTAGGTATATGATATGTACGACTAAACCTTTTCCTGTGTATGCAAAACATGAAGTCCATAGATCTTGTTAAAATATGAAACCACTTTATTTCAGAATTTGGTAATTTTTCAATTTCCTTAATCATATAGCTTTATTTACTTTGCTGTTTCAGGGGTGTGCATGGCCAAGTCAATCACATATATCTGAAAACTGGGTTTATGTTGAGGAAAAATCAAGTCTCCTTCCGTAAGCTGTAACGTAAAGGTAGGCACCACACTCACATGTTCTTTACCTACAAATATCATAGCTTATATTTTATTTAATAATAGTATAATATCATATCCCATTTCTGAAAGTTATAAATGACAACATCTAACAATAATAAAATATTCTCCTCATCATGAAAATACACGTCCATTGCTATTTCCCTTGCAGGCAATAGGAGCAATTTGGTCCAGAAAGATGAAGTGACTAAAATTTCAATCCTCTTCTGAAGGGGGCTCAATTCTCATATGAGACATTGTGTCCTCCTCAATGTGTCTATGTGAGAATATATATATATTTATATATAAAAGACTTGATAATCTAGGCTGAGATGATAATATGTTCTACAGGTTTAATTTCCAGGGTATCATCCATTGGTAGTTGATGTGACTGGGCAAAAAGGAATGGGAAATATTTTTACTCTGTCAAATAATATAAAAATGATTTCAAATCTTTGTGAAGAATATCCCCAAGGGAGATTGCTGGATTATAGTGCAATTGTATTGTTGCCTTTCGGATGGTTGGCATTTTGCATGGTTTCTCTTTTCTCCACATCTTCGCCAACACTTGCCATCTTCTGTTCTTTTTAATAGTCCCTTAACATTTGTGAAGTGGCATCTCAGCATGGTTTCAATTTCCACTGGAGCTTTTTTTCCAGGTATCTGTTAGCCATTTGTCTGTCTTTGTTAGGTTATTATCTAGATTTCTTGCTATTTTCTTAATTGGCTTTTATTCGCAATTGAATTTCTCACATGCTTTCAATGCTAATTACTTATTAAGTATGGTTTGCAAGTATTTTCTCCCAATCTTGTAGTTTTTTCTCTCCTTTCTATTCATTATTACCTTTGCTGTGCAGAAAATTTTATGTTTTTATAATAGTCCTGTTTTGGCATTAACTTAAGTGTGTATAAATACATAAATGAGTAGCTAAAGCAACTGAAGTATTTAGGCTTAGTGGAATAACATTGGGATGAACGTTTTTATTAATGATAACATGAGTGAACTTTGAGGGCATTGTGTAAAGTCAGAGAAACACAGAAAGTCATGCTTCATATTCTCATTCTTATGACAGTCTTTCAAAAATTCAAAAAATGCATTGCAGGAAAAACGTAGGCATGGATTGCAATTTTTCCAACAAAGTAAACATCTTTAAATCCAATATTTCCATAAACATTATGAAATCCCTTGTATGTGAAATCTAGAACCATTGAGCTCAGAGAAGCGTGCAGTAGGATGGGATTACCAGAGGCCGAGGGGTGCGGGAGAAAGGGCCCATGAGAGGGGAGATGACCGTGAGAGATTGTCAAGGCTCAGGGAGGTTAAATAAGATGGATTTTTTTGTGATCTACTGCACATCTGGTGAATATAGCTAATAGTGCATTACTGTATAGTATAACATCCCTAAAGATGTCTTAAATATTCTTATCACACAAATTAGGTACTTAGGTTATTGAATAAATTAATTATATTACCTCAGTTTATTAAAATCATAATGCCACTCAGACACAATTATAATTGCCAATATCTAAATAGAAATGTTTATAGTATGGTAAAAGCTGTGCTAAACAAAATCAAATAGTATTTTTTCTTACTTCTTGTCTTATCTAACGCTTTTATATGCTGACATGCACATATATATCTCAAGGAGAGAAAGAGAAATTTCCCAATATTATTTGACCAAATGGATTTTCTTTCTCCTCTAAGTACATCTAGTATAGTAAGTACTTGGTAGCATACATTTAGAAAAATTATTCTCTGTTGGTGTAGCATCTTGTACAATCCCCAGAACATTTTGTCCAGTTGCATTGATTTTGTAAAAAGAAGAAGTGGACATTAAAATTGCATTAGAACCACAATGATTTACACCGAAGTTCAACTACTATCAAATACTTATTGGAAAGTGTCACCAGGGGCTATCTCATGAGAAATGATGATAGTTCATCTCCATGATGGTGACCTCCATGTATGGAGATTTATTTTACAGACTTCCTACTTGTTATCATCATTCTTAATTTCATTTATCTGTCATGTCTTTTTAAATGATTGCTTTAAAAGATTGATAGGTTCCATTATTATATGTGAAATTTTAACTGGATTTAAATGTCTCAGAAATACCATCAGCAGAGAAAATTGCCATATGGTTTTCAAAGAGTTAGAAGTCAGTAAGTTGACAGATTTTTCTTCCAGCAAGGCAATGAAGAAAATGAAAAGAAAGAGAAGAAGTAGATACACGATTTTTGTTTCCCTGGAAGCATTGGTTTTACTTGTCAATAAAATAAATATTAAGTTAAAAGATGCCTGGTAGGAAAACACAATTAGAGCAATTGTTTTATATAAATTTATTTATAGGACAAAATATCCATTGAGATCATTTAATTAATGACAGTATGTGACATATACTTGCAATACCTTCATATTCAGTATTCATATACTTCATTTATATCTTTAGAAATGAGGATCACAACAGCTACTACCTTACCTTAGACTTTATTAGGGCAATGGATATTAAATAAAAACTCTTCACAGAACAAAAGATAGAGTTTCTACATTCAAGGAGCCTGAAATATAAAAATTAGGGGGAATGAAGACAAAAGTTCACTATCCTGAAAAGTACAAAATGAAAAGTTGTTTTTAAATGCAAATGTGTCTAGATGGGGATAAATCATGTTCTGCTCTGGGAAATTCAAGGCAGGCATCATAGGAATGGATGGTTTGAATTCTGATTCTTATGTTAAAACTAATATTTTGAAAGGATTATTCATACTCTTATAGAAGCATAAAGCAGGCTTCCGGACACTTTTCAAATACTGATTCTTCTAATGAATTCTTTTCTGAATTTCCATTTCTGCGTTTGGGCAGTCCATATTATACATGCTTCAAAACATGAAAAAAATTATACAAGGAGCTCAGGACGCATTGTTGTTTCAATTACAATTTCTGAACAAGTGAATTAGCATTTGTATTTTTTTAAAAAATAAATCTAGTATTAAATGGAATAACTATAAACTAAAAGTGGTAGAAAATATGCAATGTTCCAGGGAAATGCCCTTGATTTAGGTAGTGACTATGAGAAATGAAGTAAAGATTTATACAAACAGTGTTGCAAAGTAAATGTGACAATTCTGGGATTATTAAGTACTGACAGAGATGGACAATTAAAAGCATAAATTCTAGTCTTCGAACCTCAGTGAAAACAAAATCATCATGCTATATACCAAAGTCAACACTATAGGGAAGAAAGAAAATTTGTGAAGAATAGATAATAAGAAAGTTTAGTGAATATATTGAACAGCCTTGTACGATCTGGTGACTTTTTTAGAGGAAAATGGAAATGTGGATAAGAGTCATACAGGCAAAAGTAATGATTAATGACATGCATGGCATAAACAACCAGCAATAAAGCATGGGCCATGGGCATTAACAACAGTTTCTGATACAAAACAGAGTAGTGTAGACTACTGGAATTTTACCTTACATTGGATAAGAAATTAGTTAAATCCATTTAGAGAAAAAAGATCAACAAAACCTCTTAGGAGTAAACTTTGGGTAGTATTTGTATGTCTAATAGTCTTAGGTAAATTTGCTCTGAGGTACGGGTATCTGAATCTCTCAGCCATGTGGCTGTTGCTAGGAGAACCTGTTCCAGGCCAGGCTTCCGGATGGGGACCCTAGCTCCCTGTCCATTGCTGCCGAGCAGTGGGCAAATCCTGGGCTTGTGGACAGACAGAGTGTATCTGGTGCCGGGAGCCACTCACTGGCTGCCTGGCAGTGAGCTTTGGGATTTTGGAAATATGGAATTACTGCCTAGGGACATCCATGGATAAGGCTGTGTAGATGAGGAATGTATGTGTAGGTGAGGAATGAATCCTGATGAACACTCAATGAAAGGGCCACTTGCAGGTAAGTGAGGGGCTGAGAGCTGGTGGTTTGGACAGGAGAGTTTGAAGATCTGTATGGGTCAGACTGATATACCAGCCCACATGGAAATGCAGAGTTGGGCTTGTTAGCGTGGAGCATCGCTGACCACCTCATGCCAGTCCATGTGAAAGCTAGGGCTGGGGGCATGTCTAGCAGGACTAGATTCTAGTACCTGACTGAATGTTGGAACAGGGGACGGGTCACTTTAGGCAGGGCCATGACACTAACCAGCATGTGAGGGAACCAGGTCCTGGGGTATTTTCTGTGGGGCATTTGTGGGCCAAACCCTGTGGGAATGCAAGTCCTGCTGGTTAGCTCAAGAGTTGCACTGGTGATGAGCTGAGCTAGAGGTGACCATGGAACCTTTCAACACTCATGCGTACAGGGACCGAGAATAGTCTGAGCAGGTCCAGGCTGCTGCAGCACCTGCATGTGCATCCTAAAACAGGATGTCAGGCAGGCTGGGCTGCAACATTCATCAGCTTATGCTAGGCCAAGATGGAGGAGCAGACTATGCCTTCAAGGACCTAGCACCCACTACCATGCTTGAGATCTAAGTCTAGGAGTGGGCTGAATGGGGGAACTTGTGAAACTCTCCTAGTGTGTCATAGCTCTTGCTGATAAACACGTGGTCCAGGCCTGGGAGTCAGGCAGGATGGGCAAGGTAGCTGCAACTGTTTGCTAATATGTGGCCTGGTTTTATAAAAGGACAGACCAGGCAAAGCTGAGCAAACCTAAGCTCACTGGCAAGTGCAGAAACCAGGCTAGATCACAAGTCATGTTAGACTAGGCTGTCACACCTGCTACTTTGCATGAGCTAAGAATGAGAGCAGACTAAGCAGGGCCAGGTTGCAGTACCCGCCAGTGAAATTCGGGACTAGTGGGCAGGCCAGGTCAGGCCAGGCTGCAGCATCTGAAGGCAAAGGCCAAGACAGGGGAGGAGCTATGCCAAGCTGGGTCAGAGCAACCACTGACACATGTGAGATCAATGGCTGGGATCAGGCCAGGTTTGGGAGCAAAGGGGACACCCTGGCTGGTGAGTGTGAAGACCAGAGTAGGGGCTGCTGTCTATTCTGGGCATGACTGCAGTGTCCCTTGGCACAAGTGTGGGCTGGATCTGGGGTGTCTCAGACTAGGCTAGACTCCACCCACCCACTGGTGCTCATGAGAATTAGGGTAGGCATAAGATGGACTAGATTAGTTCTCTGCCCCTGCTCAGCCATGTGTGGGCTGTATCAGGGTGTCGATCTGACTTGGCTGGGCTGTAACATCCAACAGTCAAAATCAGAATGTGTTGAAGACCAGTCAGGAAAGGCCATTGTTCCTGCTAGGAGAGGAGGTAGACTAAGTAGGGCTGGCCCATGGATCCACCAGTGTGTGCGTGATCTGGCAGTGGGAGAGGTTCTGATGGAGGAGCTTGGGAAACTCCTCTGGCAGGATACAGTCCCTGCAGATGAGTGCAAGCACCACGATAGGGAGCAGACCAGACCAGGTCAGGGACCAGTTCCCATCAGCATACATTTGGCACAGGTAGAGGATTAATAGGTTGGGCCAGTTCACATCATCCCCTGGTGAATCTGAGCACCAGAATGGAGTGTGGGATCAGACTGAGTTGGGTCACAACACACTCCAATTCACTTGAGGACTAGGACTAGGGGCCAAATGGGCTGGGCTAGGCTGTAGACCTACCCACATGAGTTGGAATTGGGGGTGGGCCGGACCCAACCAGGCTACAGCACCTACTGGCAAATGCCTAAATGAGGCAGGCCATGACAAACTCGGCCACAGCACCCAACCATCATACATGAGACCCAGGAAGGAGTGAGCAAAGTCATTAGGGGGTTGTGGAGGGCTTCCCTGCTGGATCACCACTCCCACTGGATAGTGTGAGTTGGAGGGGGACAGACCAGGCTGGGCAGTGCTACAACACCTGTGGGCTTCATGTGGGCAAAAGCCAGTCTGGGTTGACTGTTTCTGCTGGTGCATGCATAAGTCAGAGTGAATGTGGGTTTCTTGGGCTTTGCCACAGCATCAGCTGACAGATGCTGGCACAGAGGAACTAATTCTTGACATGTATGAGAGCTGAATGGGTTGTGGGACAGACCAATCCTGTCTGCTGTACATACTGGCAAGCATGGAACCAGAGCAGGAGGCAGGTCTGGTGGGGGTCATTGTGGGTCAGTCTGACCAGGCTGCAGCTCCCACAAGTGTACATGAAGGCTGAGTGTAGGATGGGCAGGATTTGGGCTGGACTGCAACACCCATTGGTTTGTGTCAAAGACAGGGCTGGAGACAGAACTGACCCAACAATTGCAACCACCAGCATGTGCATAAGCTGATTGGGGCGACAGATTGTGCTGGACCCTGTATTGACAAGCACACACGAGAATCAGTTCTGAGATTACCTCAGATAAAGTCTATGGGGATCCCGCCTCCCAACTTAATTGCTGGACTCAGAACCCCAACCATGGAGAGAATTACAGGTTGCATGGTCTGACTGTGGACCTCCTTAATGGATCAGACAGAGGAGTAGGCAGCATATCCAGGTGCACATGGAAGGATATGGCAGTACACTGGAGCCTGCTGAGGACACCTGGTACCACAACAGAGGATGGAAGACAAAACAAATTGATTAACTACTCCAGCCAAGTGTTGGCAGTGAATACCCGGGCAAATGGAGATTCTAAGATAGACCATGTCAATCAGTGGGTTCTGGAGAGATTTCTTTATGCTTGGAGTGATGGTAATTCAGAACTGTTGAACTATCGAAACTTGTTGAGCAGGACCCTCAGAGCATGTCCCACATCAGGGACCCTGGGGTGGTGTTCCGGTTGGTGTCTTCCATCCCAGGGTGCAGACGCATTTGATAGGCTGGGTGTAGCTTCTCTCCTTATCTCTATCTCCCCCCTTCCACCACATTTAGGAAGGAAATAAAGAGAATGTGAACATGGTGATCTCACCCTCGTTCCTGTTTCCCTGGACCCTAATCACCCTAATCAATGATGTAAAAATCATCAAAAAGAAAAATAATAATTTTAAAAATTAATAAAATAAGATGAATCTTTAAAAAAAGATCTGGAGAGGCAATGACTCCGAGAGGAAAAAGTAAAATTCAATAAACATATTCTGTGTGTCTACCAGTTAAGTACTAAAAGTTGAATAGGTGTCATATTTTATTGTCTCTTACTATCTACTTGATTTACACATGTGACTTATCTAAACTACACTAGAAAATATGCAGCAAAAATAACATGTTTTCTACCTGTGGATTTTTTATAGAGCTTTAGACGCTCACAAGTGTGAAATATTTGGTTTTTTATTAAAAATAAGATGTTAAATAATATCAGTACAGCATAGAATATGAATACCACAATTATGTGGAAGTAAACTAAACCAAAAAAAAAAAAAAAGAATTCCATTGTACACATGAATTTCAGAGAAATTAGGTGATTTGTCCAAAAGCTTTGATCTAAGTGGACAAGTTGGTTTTAGTAGAGGATTTAGGTCTTCATTCTGGTTTACTGGTTTATGTTCTTTTTGCTCTCTGGTGGATAACATGTATCATGGTTTAAAACCAATATACACATCTGACCAGGATAGCAGAGAGATTCCAGTGGAGCTTCCAAAAGCCCATGCAGTTTTTTGATTTCTTCAAACAACCTTCTAATGAATTTACGCTGCAAGTCTTACCAGAATCCTAAGATCCTCAGTCGATTTAATGTGTTTGACAATCCTTTCTTCAAGACTATCAAAAACATTTGAATTTTTTTCTAAGTTAGTTATTTTTATTGGAAAGGAAGACTTACAAAGTAAAGGGGAGACAAAGAAAAAAACTTCTTCCACCTGTTGGTTCACTTTCCAAATAGCCGCAATGGCTAAAGCTGAACCAATCTGAAGCCAGGAGCCAGGAGCTTCTTCTGGGTCTCCTCCATGGAGGCAGGTTCCCAAGGACTTAGGCCATCTCCTGCTGCTTTCTCAGGCCATAAACAAGGAGCTGGATTGAAAGTGGAGCAGCTGGGACAGAATCCTGCACTCATGTGGGGTGCCAGCACTTAAAGGTGGAAGATTAGCTTATTCAGCCTTGGCACAGGTCCCAAAAGCATTTGGATTTGTTCTGGAATTACGAGAAGCATACCCATTTCAGTTTACATGATACCATCCAAATCATGCATGGGAATGAATCACATGACTACGTTCAAAATACCTGGAAGGAAAATTGCATTGTCAGTGACTCAAATATACTTGTTAGAAAATCAAAATCCCCTCTCTCCTAAAATACATTATAAAATGTTTAGTTTAGGCCAAGATTTGTCTGAGAGACTCACAGAATATGAAGTGAAAT
Organism: Ochotona curzoniae; assembly: GCF_017591425.1. Lineage (NCBI taxonomy): Eukaryota > Metazoa > Chordata > Mammalia > Lagomorpha > Ochotonidae > Ochotona > Ochotona curzoniae. The sequence continues at coordinate 11,708,489 of NW_024464918.1, forward strand.
TTTTTGGAGCTTGTTTAGAAATAAATATTTAAACGTATTTTGCTTTCTTTGTATACCCACAGGCTTATTTATAAGATTATAAATGTCATACATATATTCATTTGTGCCTAAATGGATATGTGCATACTGTAGTGGAAGTTTAAGGCACAGACCTCCACAGGAAATGCATCACCATAAAATGAAACTTTAGCACGTTTGATGAATCATAACTTTTATATTCCAATTTAATGCCTAAATATCTGTATGTAGCAAATGTGTTTGACATAACCACAGACTGTTATGCAAGAAGGGCTACTGTGGAAGGCTCATTATGTTACCAAAATTATAGACATTTTAAAGAGGTATGTATTTTGTATTGGAAAGGCAGGTTTACTAGCAAGAAGGACAGAGAGAGAAAGATTGTTCATCTACGGATTCCCTCGCTAAATGGCCACAATGGCTGGAGCTGAGCCATTCTGAAGCCAAGAGCCAGGAGCCTCCTCCAGGTCTGCTATGTGGGTTCAGGGTCCAAACGCTTTGGCCCATCCTCCAGTGATTTCCCGGGCCACAAGCAGGGAGCTGGATGGGAAATGGAGCAGCAGGAACACAAACTGTCATTCATATGGGATCCCAGCACTTCAGTGGAGAGGATCAGCCTGTCGAGGCATTGTGCCAGGCACAATTATAGACATTTTTTGAGTACAGGCAATTAATGACACTTTACAATGAAGAGATTAAAGTCTAGCGTTAACTGTGGCAGATCTAAGATTGAAACTTATGTTCAACAACCTTGTGATTCTAAAGCCCTATCAATAAAAAGTCATTTTTTAAAATTAGAGTTTTATGATGTAATTATTTTCATGTAGACAGTAGAAATCAGCTCTCTTAATCAAATGAATCTATGCTTATCTTTGTTAATAGCAATTAGGTTAGGGAAAAATTTCAAAGCACTTTTTTTTGTAATTTTAACAGTTACATTTATTAACCATTTGTTTTGTGCCAAATATCCTGCTAAGAACTTTGTATGGATTATCTCCTTTAATCACTATACAACCCTAAGGGATTATACTATTATGATCACTTCCACCTTGAAGCTAGACCAGAGGCCCAAAAGTTTATATAATATTCCAATATCAAGTTGGAGTTGGGATGCAGGATTCAAATACAAGCTCATTTGAATGGAAGGCATTACCGTTGTAAAAAAAATTACTGAAAATATACATTGAAAATTTTAAGGCTCCAGTGAATTTGAGTAGTTACAAAGTGATACTTGTGCAAAACAGTAGAAGAAATAAAAGGGCACCTCAAATAATAGAGTAAAATTAATTATTGTTTATATGTTTGTGAGTTAGCTTTGTTGTAAGTATTGCATTGTGTGACTCCCACCACTTAAGTGTTATTAGGTGTGTCAAACTCCTAGACTTTTAGCTTCTAGACTTTTCGCCTACAATAGAATCTAAACCCCTTAATTACATACAACTGTAACTTGTCAAAACGAAAGGAAGAAAGGAAGGAAGACGGAACGAAAAGCTAAGGTTTGGACAAGCACATAAACAGAGATCAAGGTTAAGTGTGTAGCCATTTTCACGATTTACAGGTGGTCTATTTGGATCTACAGTTTATTATTTTATGACTTTTTAAAAGATTTGTTTATTTTTTTTGCCGGAAGCTCAGATTTACAGAGAGAAAGAGAGACAGAGAGAAAGATCTATCTGGTGGTCTGACACAGGCAAGGCGAGGACTTTGTCGCTAGGGCCCCTCGCCAGGCCCGGGTCACCGGTTTATAACTCATACAAAGACCATGCTCCTGTGCTTGAAAGCTCCTGCTACATTTTTCTTTCACCCTTGCTTACCTGTCATTGCTCAAACAACTCATTTTGCACAAATGATTTCACAGAATCTTTTAAAAAATCTCTTCTCTCGGAGCTCTGTCATGCCCTAATCCAAAAAGTGGGGAAAGGGGACTTCGACCTTTCTCTCCACGTACAACTTCATTTATGCTTTGACTCTGTAGCACATAATATATTACAATATCATTGTCTTGCTCAAGGGTTTCCGCAGTAGACTATAGACTTCCCAAGCGACGTGTGAAAGCATGCTCCCTCACAGCTTCAGACACGTTTGTACCTAGGCTGGAGATGAGCTGAAGCATACCTCAGCGACCGGGTCAGACAGGGGCACGTGGACTAGATTGGTCCAATCAGTGTAAGTGCCAGGGTTTTCTGAGGAGGTACAAAGAAGGAGGGGGTGTTCTCAACATGCTTCCCAGTTGCTTTAACACCTCCACCCATAAGCAAAGAGAACTGAATTAAGAAATAGAAGTTATTTCTTTTTTGTCTTGGACAAAATAACTTAAATTCTTGGTCTCAGTAAATTCTGTACCCATAAAGATAACTCTTATCTTTTAATTTTTTTTAGATAAAAGCCCATTTTCCTTTTTTTAAAAGATGTATTTATTTTTATTGCAAAGTCAAATATGTACAGAGAGGAGGAGAAACAGAAATATCTTCGGTCGGATGATTTGCTCCCCAAGTGACAGCAACAGTCAGAGCTGTGCTGATCTGAAGCCAAGTGCCAGGAACTTCCTCTGGATCTCCCACACCTGGGTGCAGGGTCCCAAGGCTTTGGGCTGTCCTTGACTGCTTTCCCAAGCCACAAGCATGGAGCTGGATGGGAAGTGGGGCTGCCAGGATTCGAACCAGAGCCCATATAGGATCCCAGCATGTTCAAGGTGAGGACTTGAGCTGCTAGGCCATGCCGCCGGGCCCTCCATTTTACTTTAAACTGGATTTTTCATCACTTCTAAAAGCAAAACAGAATTCATTAAGTACATCTGTATTTCAAGCAACCTAATTAGTATATTAAAAATAACTTGCAATTGCGCAGTTCACTAAAAACAACAAGAGAAACGAAAGACATGAAATCTTCATTAATTGTAGGAATCACAGTTCAGTGTGGGGGTGTTTGATGCCATGGTAATGGCGCTTAGCATCATTTGCATACCCTGTCACAGCGCCTAGTTCCAATTCTGCTGTGACTTCCAATTCCATCTTTTTGTTAATGTGCTCTGAAAGGCAGCAGGTGATGTCTCTGTGAGTTTGGTCTTTGCTACCCATTTGGATGACCCTGACTGGTTTCTGAGCACATGCTTACTGTTGGCTGATACGTACCTTTGGTGACTTGAACCAGCGATTCTATCCGTCTCTGTCTCTCTGCCTTTCAAATAACGGAGGTGGAGATAAGTAAGCAAATTTTTCATCAGGTAGAAATAGCTATTAATTCCTTACCCTGGGATCTTGAGACACTAGCAGATGCAAGCTCATGTTTCCCATGGTTCCGGTACTCTCTGCTACATTCACGAGACTGGGAATCCCTTTGCAGCCACCACGTTACATTTTGAACAATCACTTGGTGTTGCTGGTAGTACCCAGAAAACCAGCTGAAAGAGACCTGAAAGTCTTTAAAGTGGTTAGCACCCTCCTGGAAATGTGCATGTGGTGTTTGTCCTTGCACAGGCATCCTATCAGCGAAATCCAGGACAGAATCAACAAAAAGTCACTTCTCTTTTGGGGTCTAATTTTTCTTCTACTTGCTGGTCACTTGATAACTGACACTTTAATTTCTCCTTGTGTTCACTGCTTGGGGATGCCGTGATCAGGTACCACAAACTGAAACATACGAACTCACACTGGTGGCAACGCAAATTCCAAACTCGTTGTCCGAGGATTGGTTATCTAAGGACTGGGGAGGGTACATCTCTCGCAAGCCCTCTGCTAGTTTCTGTGCTTTACTGGCCACCTTTGGCCTTCCTTGCTGCCTTCCCACTGCCTTCCTGTTTACACAGAATGCTCCCAGTAGATGAAGTAGATCTGTGTTCACACTGTTTCTTAAAAGGACACCATTTGTATTACATTTGGGCTTACTTTAAACTAGCATGGCTTATTTCACTGATGACATCTCCTTCTACCCTATTGCTAAATAAGGTCACGTCGTGAGATGCTTGGCGTTTGGACGTCAACTGGGGAGAGGAGGCAGATGTTAACCTATAACACTGGCATCAGCAAAAACACAAGTTTATGGAACATTATATTTGATACAAAGATAATTTTTTTAGATGAGAAGTTTAGTAAAACTACTCTTGACAGCTAAGTCTGTAAACTAGGGTGGGTTTTTTAAAATTAAAAAAGATAAGACTAAAATGATCCAATGACAAGTGAGATTTTGCAAAGCTTGGATCTGAGTCATCCTGATTACAATGCACACAGATGCACGTTTTAGAATCCTTAAAATTAGAACTTAGTGGCTCAGCTAACACTGCCTGAATTTGTTTCACCTGTGGAAAATTCATAACCCAGATTCAATATTAATGAGCAGTTTTCAAGTCCTAGGTCTCTTGAGTGATGGATGCTCCATCTTCCTGTTTCAAAATGAAACCCAAGGAGAGAGACCCTTGAGTAGAATAACTGTGGAAATACAGCAAAACGGATCAATTATGGGGAGTCTAGGGAATTCACACGTAAAAGAAAGACCTTTATAATTAATTGATAATTAGCAGGGCTATAAGACTTACCTGTAACAGTATAACAGAGCTATTGTCATTTTCAATGTGAAAATAATATTTGGGGTAAAGGTCTTTAGCTTCTCAGTTTTTACTCACTCTCCACTTAACATTTTGGATGGAGTTTGGTGAAAGCAAGAAAAATCATGTTCCAACCCAAACACCATCCTTGATGAGGACCTGGAACGATTTTTTATCTTTCTTGGATAACTTCCAAAGGAAGAAGACATCTGCAGAGGAATTTAAAGCAAGGGCTGGATCCTCCGTTGTATCCATTTCTTCCACAAGCTTCCATTACAATGATTAGGCATTCTAATATGTTTCTACCTTCCAGTTCACTGACTTTAATAAAACTGCTTCAAAAATAACAAATTCCTTCATAACACTGCTTGGGTTTCTATAGGCACCTGGAAGTGGGAGTTTGCTGAAAACCCAGCTGAAGTAGTTTGCATTCATAGGAGGAAATCACATCTGTGAAACTATGAGACATTTAATTTACAGCGTACATCCCTGCATCAAAACAATTAGGCTGCCGAGACTATCAATGGCATTTTCACCTTCTTTAAGCTATGTATTTGTGATTGTGCACTACAAGATCACACATATAACCATGAAATTAAACATGTGGCTGTTAAAATACCTGAGTGTTAGTGTAAGAAAATGTTAGCCATCCTTGGTTTATTAAAGTTGCCTAACAAAGACTAAAACAAGAAGAGAGTGTCACAGAAAAATCAATGTAACTAATTAATATGTGCTGAGGAAATATATCTGAAACTGCTCTGCCGGCAATGAGGATGAATCAGAATGAATGAGACTCAGTTGATGTCACAGAAAGGAGGTGGCCTTCTCTTCCACTTTGAGACGAGTCCCTATACAGTTTGAATGCAAATACTGCATACCATCAGCCCTTAGCCTCCTGTAGTTTCCCAGCCTCTCTCCCTTTGATAGGAATTCCATTGCCCCCCTCTTGCTTTTATGACTACAAATAGCCTATTACTAAAACTATCTCACTGAACTGAGAGGGTAGTTGACGGAGTAGTGCAGTCTGTCCTGCAGTATCCCTCTCCCCTCATCCGCTCTGAAAGGTTCTGCTCATTGGACATAGGAGGTCATTTGATGCTTGATCTTGTCTGTATCAATTTCTTTTCCAGAAACTTCAGGCATAGAGCAGAAAGTTAGCTGCCACCTGTGTGTAGCCCCCAAGTTAAAAGGAGCCCACTTTGCAATATCATAACAATTCTCTAAAGGACATGATATTGACCAGTCAAAGAAAGGCTAGGATGGATGAGCACGGCCACCAAACAGGAACTTACACACAACTTGAAAATGCATCTCTCTGCTCCAGTTTCAATCTTTAAGAACGTTTTACCACCAGTCCCTTAGGGAAACCAGGAATTAAGCCATAGCTGCCTGGCTCCTGGCCTTGCGCTTTGCAGTCAACACCTCTTTTCTGCCATCATTCTGATGTGGGTGGCTGGCATTCAGAATGCCAGGCAAGGAGACTGAGGTGAAGGTTTTACATCAATTCCTCCAAACACTAGTATAGTAGAAATACATTCACCTGGAGTGTACCCACTCAGTAAGTTCTAGCAAATGAACTCAGCCATGGAATCCTGATGATAACAAATAGTACAGCATTTCCATTATCCTATCGAAAGGTCCATCCTCATCCATCTCATGGCCCTTTACACCCCTTCCATCTCATTCCTGTCACCCCTGGAGGTGATCTCCTGTTTGATTATTTTCACTATGATTAGTTTTTCCTGCTGTAACATTTTGCTTTAATGAAATCATTCAGGGAATAGTCCTCTGGGTAAGGCCTCTTCTACTCAGCAAACGGTTTTGGTGATTCATCCAAGCGTTTGTGTGTTTCAGCAGTCCATTCCTAGAGGTGAATAATATTTTATTATATGCTTTCCATTATATCTCATTATATGCAAGGCTCATCTCCATAGAAGTGTATTATGACAGTGTTTTGTTTTTAAAATTTTCCTATTAGTACATAGCTAGGTTATTTTGACTTTTTGGCTGTTGTGAATAGATATGCTTGACTATTCTTGTATAAGTCATTTTGTAGAATCTACAATTATGATCATTCATTTTAGGTAAAAGTTTAAAAGTAGAATCATAGCCGTAGGATTTCAGTGAGCATACTAGATGCACCAGAGTAGCACATATAAATTCTTGGATTTAGTGTTGTATACACGTCAACTAACTCAAATAGCTTGTCGTTTGGTGTACATCTGTGGTTTTGATGACTTTTTTATCTCATTGTTTTTTAATGTAATAAGAGGGGATGATAAATCTCCAAATGTTTTAATCAATTTTCTCTTTTAATAATTTTGTCAGCTTGTTTTTATATTTTGAAACTGTCAGATGTCTAACAATAGGATTTTATGCATAGCAATAGAATTGATCAATGGATCAATTCGAAGTATCTTATCAGTGATAGTGATCTTAAATACCTGAACTACCTTTCTCAGTTTGTGTGGCATGATTTTCCATGCTTTCCCATTTATATAATTTGTCTTTATATTTAGGATGTGATATCTCTAAAAAAAAAAAAAGGTAATGTATTAACTTTTAATTTAACTTTGCAATTTCTGTGCTGAATAGTGATGTTTAGTTCATCTACATTTAATGTACTTGTTAGTGTGGTTCAGCTTCAGGTTCCTGTTTGGCTATTTGTGTCTGTTCATCCTGACTATTACTTTTACTCTTTATTCCTCCTTCCTTCTATTCTTTTGGTCTGAATATTTTCTAGAATTCTTTATAAATTTCTCTGTTAGCTCTTTAGCTATTTCTCTTATTACTATATTTTTAATGTTTACCATAGAGATTATTACATGTATACGTGACATTTTGCATTATAGTTGAAGTTAGCATCACTTTATGTGAAATGTCATTCCCAAGATCATATCGTTTCTTCCCCATTTTATAATATAGTTGTTCTGTGTAATGCATTCATTTGGCTGCAAACTCCACAATGCAATGTAACAATTGCAGTTTAAATAGTTATGTAAATTATAAAAAATAGGAAGTAGAAAATAATAGTGTTTTACACTTACTTCTCTATCACATACAGTGATCTTGACCTTTCCCTGAAGATTTGAATTTTCTTTACGATAGTTTTCCATCAGCAAGCACTTGTTTCAGCATTTCTTGTGCATGTCTTCAGGAAATACAGCTTTTATTTATTTATTTCATAGATATAAATTTCTCAGTCACAGATTTTTCATTTTCTCATTGCATCATTGTTTCTAATGAGGCTTCAACAGTAATTTTGTATCATTGTTATTTTGTGTGTTTTTTAACATGATGCTGCAGATATAAAATTCATTTATTAGAAACTGTCCCTCAAATGTTGAATTTTGATATTTTCCCTAACTAGTAGTGTGTAATACAATGCCTTTGCACAATGTGGTACAAAAGCAGGGAGCTGCAATGCCTAGTTGGCTCTGTGACTCAAAAGTAAACATGTGAAGCTCGTCAGTGCTTCATGCTGTCAAGTTATGATATTTACCAACTTACAATCTTTTTTCAACTTATGATGTGTTTATAAGAATATAACCTCATTGTAAGTCAAGTGTCATATGTACATAGCCATTTTTCTGCCTTCAAGTATTTTCATATTTCTTTGTTTTACTGACTTGACTAAACTGTGCGAGAGTACTTAGTTTATGCTTCTTATAGTTCTCTGAGCTTTTTCTTTTTTTTTTCTTTTTTTCCACCCCATTCTCTCCTCCCTCTAGAGCACCAATAACATATGCACTAGACATTTTTGTATTGTTTTACAGCTATTCAGAGCACTTCTGATCGTTTTCCATTCCCCCTCCCTGCCTTTTAGCTTGAGCAGTGTCTATTGATTCTTCTTCTCAGGCTCTTCAATCTCGCCCCAAAATCTGCTGGTAAATGTGTTCAGCGAATTCTAAACTCCATACCTGGTACCTTAGCCCTTACTTTTCTAGTTGATTCATATTACCACTTCTATTTTCTGCTAATACTTGCTATCCTTTTATTCTTCGTTATATTATTTTTATTTCTAGCTGTAATTCTAATAGCTACTTTAAAATTTGTCAGGTGCAGTCTCTGATAATCTTGTTGCAGTCAGCACTGATTGTCTGAAATAAAAGACATATTTTCCAGTTTCTTTAGATGTTATCATTTGGCTTATATCCTAGATAATGTCGATGATTTATTACAGAGGCTATGGATTCTATCATACTGTTCTTGAAAGTGTTTCATGTTTTCATCAGACTGCTAAACTAAAACTCCCAACACTGGACTTAATCTCTAGAATTTCTGTCTAGTTCTCCTAGTCTAATTGGTAACTTTGCATTCTGTCCCACACATACATAGTTTAAAACTAATTGGAAAGTCAAGTTCATATCTAAATTTGGGAATACAATTCTGTAATTGTAGTTTTAAAAGATTTATTTCATTTGAAAGTCAGAATTCCTGAAAGGGGATTGTGAGAGAAAGAGAGAGAATGGGAGAATGGTAGTGGTTTCTTCCATCTGTATACACTCCCCACTTGACCACATGAGCCAGGACTTGCTCAAGCCACAGAGAGGCTTTTGGAGCTTCTTCCAGATCTCTCACATGTGTGCCAGGGTCCAGGAACTTATGGCATTTCCTACTGCTTAACATGGACATTACCAGGGAGCTGGATCAAAAGCAGAGCAGTTGGCATTCAAACCGGTGTTCATATGGGATGCCTGTGCAGCAGGTGGTGGCTTAATTTGCTATTCCATTGCACCAGCCCCCAATTCTGTAACTCTTATTTCTTTTTAAAGCTGTGTGTTTAGTTAGTTTTAGATACAAAGAAATAGAGAGAGTTCTTGCATCGTTTATTCACTCCCCAAATGCTCATAACAGCCATGACTGGGCCAAGACAAAGCAAAGATCGTGGAACTCCATTTATGCCTCTCAAACGGGTAGTAGGGACCGACGTACTTAAACCAACACTGCTGCTTCCCAGGATGCATTCACCGGATGCTGAAGTTAAAAGAAAGTCAGGACTCACATCCAAGCACTATGTTGCAGGTGTGCCAAGACGTGTCTTAAGCACTGCATCAAATCCCTACTCCTGTAATTCTTGCTGAGATCATCTTATTTATTAGCTGCTGACGAGTTCCAGAAGCTGACTTAGAGATCCTTTAATAAGAAACTGTGTGGGTCTCTGAGTTTCACCTTATACTGTGTATCAAGTTAAGTGCATCCAGTGTTGTCTTCCTGTTAGAATGCCAATTACATGGTTGTTAATATTAGTAAAGCCTATTATTAAATTAATGAATTCATTAGAATAAACAGTACATGAAGCATCAAAGCCAAACAAATGATCATTTAAATTCTTCCTCTGACTTTTGTCGTTTTTTGATTGAGGAAGTCACTCCACCTTTGTGTCTGAGGTTTGCTCCTCCTTACAATAGCAGATAGCTACTTTGTAAATTTAAGTTGGGTGTTCAATTAACCAGATAAAGTTGGGCACATCAGTGTGTATGGATGCTCATCATTGATATTTTAAGGTCTGCTGAAGAAAATTCCATGAGAATAGTCTCCTATGGAGAGGTACAAAGGACGCAAAAAAAATTCTTTTAAAAAGATTTTTGGGAAGGATTTAGTGCTTGAGCTGGGCCTTGAAGGATGGGAGTTATTTATTACAAAACATTTGTTTGCAGTATTTATTCACATATGGGGTCCTTTAAGATCATTGTAAGTATATATGTATATATGGATTCATATCTATGTCTGCATATACATAGAAATAGATCAATATATGTGTATATTTTTATGTATACATCCATGTGTATAGATCTAATGCTACGAATGTAAACAGATATTTCCACAGAAGTAGACCAATTAGATACTGACATAGAATCACATGTACATTTAAAAATGTAAATGAAAACATAAAAATATCATCTTACACTTGGTCAACAACAAGGTCAAAAAGACTTTTCCAAATCCAAAGAAGCCCAAGAAAATCATACGGTGTATGAGTAGAAAACACCGGAATTATCGTACTCCTTCCGTCAGAGACATTCTAAAATCAGAATTAGCAACTTGTCTGACACTCAAATTTGGATACAAATGTTTTTAAGAAAACAGCAAAGCGTGTGCTTCAGACCCAGTACTTACTGTTTCAGAGCTAAAGTTTGCAAATCTAGTTGTGGCTTCTGATACCTGAAACTGAACTGGATCTGCAAAATATTCTGACATTTCATACTAAACCCTGACGGCTGTCTTTATGATCTGGTAAGCGTGGTGTACTAGTGCAAAAGATAACTGACCATTTGAAAATGATATGATCCAATGACAGCGAAATGGATCCAATGACAGCTCTGGATTGGCTATTGGTCTGCACATTTTCTTGGTTAAAAAAAAAATAGCCCTTGGTTATTTTTGGTTATTTAAAATCGAGGGAAATATAATCCTCTCAATTTCTTTCCAGACAAATTTATAAAACTGATTCTATGAACATTCTACAAAAGCATAAATATTTTTATGCTGAACTTGACCTCTGCTCATGTTACACTTTCAAAACAATTTCTGAAAACATATGTAGTTACTGAAGGTTGAAGAAAATGATCCTCATCACATACTTTAAAAAAAAATAAGTTATAAAAGAAGCATTGAATCAAGCTTGTCCTCCATTAATGATGAACAACCATCTATAGAAATAAAACTTTTGCATCAACAAGGAACAAATTGCTCTTTAAAGACTGAAATGAATCCAAACTTCTCATGCTGTTGCCATTATGTATTACAAAATTTCTAATGTTTGCCTTTGTATAGTAGGTTGGGAAACCTTTTTTTTTAATTTTACAATACAAAGGATGGGAGATAAGCTCTATTTTATGATAGCTTCATAAGCGTTGTAAGTGCTTAGCTATATGACCTTGAGCATTTCAACTAGCTAGTAATTTTTCTGTGCCAATATTTTCTTAACAGGCAAAAACAAGCTGATAATAATTGTCCTGCCTAATTCATAGTCTTATTGTGAAGAAATAAATGAGTTTTGATTTTAGGACTTGGTTTTAGCTACTTTCCTAACTTACCATTGGAATTCTTACCTTGATATACGATTTGTTATGACAACATGACTTAGTTTTATTTTTAGAACTAATAGCAATGAAGATGGATTTGAAGATGTTATCAATAATCCTGATTACAAAATACAATTGCAGATTGGTGATAGAGCGCAGTTTAAAAACAGGCTTCTCTCCAGTGTGGTGGGAATCGCCTGTCTTTCCTGTTGCTGCCACTCGAGAGTAATTCTTGAGGCAGGGTTTCCTGTCATTGCCTACCTAGATGACCTTGACCTGGTCAAACAAGATAATAATACCTGTTCTTCCTCAGCCACAGGTTTAATGATACAATGAGTTAGTATTGATGAAAATGCTTTGTCCCTCATCAGCTGCTATAGAAATTCTTTTTATTGTCATGCTTTTGAACATTAAACACTTAGTTAAAGAAATGGTGTTTTGAAAAAGTGTTTTTTTGGAGCCACTGAGTCTAAGAAAGATCACGTAAAAGTGAATATACTGCCAGCAACACAGTGAGCAAAGTAAGGCCAGCGGTGTAGAGCTGGGCTGCGACGTTCTAAAGCCTGGGTTTCCAATCCAGCTGTGTATTGACTCTTTGACCTTGAGCATCAGTGTATTTACCTGAGCATCCAGCTTCTCATTGGTAAACTGTGTTATATACTTGGAAATCTATTCATTAAGATTGTCTGGAACAGGTTGTGTTGAACTACACAGTGATTCTAAAGTTTACAGGTGCATGCCACAGAATTTTACCTGCTTTAATGCTTTGCTTCCTCTCTCACACAGTCTACATCCTCTGTTGGTCAGTTACAGACTTTTCCTGAGACTGTTACTAAAAGAAGAGAAATGCACAAAATTGTACTGATCACTACAGCCAAGTTCGGAAAGTTCATTGTGCCCTGAGTTAGCTGTGATCGCTTATATTTCAGGGGCCAAAGAAAATCATCTGGCCTCATTCAATTCCAAGGGCATATATAATCTTTCCCAACGTTCTGGGGGATGCTTGGGAGTATTTGAACGATAGCGCTAACACCTGTCACAATAGGGTTCTGTAGAACTGAATAAAGATGGAATGTTTATCACACGTGCTGGCACACGTACTAAAGATTCAATGACAGTATTCCATGCAGCACTTAAGAAATCTCAACATGTGTTTCACACACAGAATTGATATTGAGATTTCTTTTGTAAGATTTATTTTATTTTTAATTGCAAAGTCAGATATATAGAGAGGAGGAGAGACAGAGATCTTCCATCTGATGATTCACTCCCCAAGTGAGTACAGTGGGCAGTGCTGCACCATTCCAAAACCAGGAGCCAGGAACTTCCTCAGGGTCTTCCACCCACTGGTGCAGGGTCCCAAGGCTTTGGGCCATCCTCGACTGATTTCCCAGACCACAAGCAGAGAGCTGGCTGGGAAGTGGTGCCTACCAGGATTCAAACCGGCACCCCTATGAGATTCCAGTGCATTCAAGGCAAGGACATTAGCCGCTAGGCAAGGACTGCGCCGGGCCCAATATTGTGATTTTTTCCAAGTAAACACTCATAACATTTTGGCTAGTGAAGCAGAAAGTGGGACAATGTAACAAACTTGAGAGCTTGATTATTGTCTGATAGGGAATAGCGTCTTTCCCTTTAAGAATTGTGTTGAGCCCTTAAAACTAATTGCACAGGGAAGTATTGTGACTATGTGAACATATCATTTGATGTTCCAAGGCACTCGGAGCTCCTCAGAAGTACACATGTAACACATGTTGAGTCTATTTCACTGAGATACCCCAGAGCTATCGTTCCGGATGCTTCAAAGAAAGAATAAAACTTGCAAATAGATTTTGCTTTGAAAATGACTTTGCCACCGTTTCCCTAGAAGCCTTCTGCCTGTTTTTCCTTTTATTTTTTCTTAACAGAGATTGTGATTTAAGTTGATTCTCTGTGATCCCCCAAAATATCCAAACTTCTAATCTACCTGACAACTACAGATAAGCAAGTCAGAAGAAAAACAATGGGGGAAAAGATAAAGGCTTACAGAGAGCTCTTTGTGCTTACTGTTCTCACAGACGAAATCTGATTTGGAAGGTGATTTGAATATTGCCTTTCATTTAGTCCTTCAGTTGTCTACTTCCTGAAATGCAATGTCAGGTTGATTTTTTTCAATTATGTAAGAATAGATATCTAAAGTCTTTATCCTTTATTCCCAATATAAGGACATCTGTAAAAATTGTGAATACATAAGTTAGTCACATTATATAAAACACTGAACTTCAGCATAAATGCAGGATAGAAGAAATGAATCATTGATTTGATAATCCTGGTCTCCATCCCTTACCCTCTCCCTCTTGCTCTAGGATTAAGCATTTTCTTTTATTAAATAAATAAATGGTTATATTTAATATTAAGCCATCTATGAGGTTGGTTATGTACTGAAAATCTAGACGAGCTTTGTGAATATGGTGCTACATATTCTGTTTCAGAAAGTAGGTGTATTCTTTACCAGCTGAGAAATCAGAGTTATGAAAGATAGGATATTTTATTCCTTTCCGGCAGACATCTTCATATTTCTGTGCTTGCCAGCTCTGTGACCAGATGTGTTTAGCTACGAGGCCCATTTAGACACATGTACTAGTTTTGAGGCAGCAATATTGGGTTGCTTTGGAAAGTACTATTTTAAGGGTGTGGGCATAATTAGATACTCGGTTCTAAGCAGGTGTTACATCTCTGACTGCTTTTCTCCCATCCCCCTTTTCTCTCTCTTTCTCTCTCTCTCTTTTTTTTTTGTGAGTAAATCATTTGTAGGCACAGAATTCTAGAATTTTGGCCCTGAGAGCCTTAGCATTTGTCAGTGGGAGAAAGTGTGGGTGGGAACAAATGTATTTTTCAAACCACTGCTTCACTCAGCACTCAGAACACGACTCCTACTGTCGGCATGAATACCTGTGAGTATTCCTTTCTCAAGGCAAACTCATTTAATTTATGGACACAACCTGATTTTACACAATACCTGGTGATATAAGACTACGAATCAAGGAAGGAGATCCAGTTCTCACAGTAGCTGCTTGTATAATTCATCCCGGTGATTAACCACCTGAGAAAATCGTCCAAGAATATAGCTGTATTAGGCAGTGTTTCTTTTTCTATCTGCCCGCACCCATCTTTGGCTATGCACAAACAGGAGGACATAGAAGATATTAGCACTGAATACTCTGACAGTTTGAAAACAATACTCAAGATGAATTACTCTGGTGATTGGTGCTTTGGTGAGATCTATTCATGGAAGTGAGGCAGACCTGCTTTTCTTTTCATCTCCCATCTCATTATCCTTTTAGATTACTAAGCTTGGGATATCATCTGATGAATTCATAAAACTAGGTAAAAGATTTTAGGTTTTCATAAAACCCTAAACTCTGGGGGCAACGGGGTAAATGCTAGATAGCATAATTCGTTATAAGGTGTGTAGCCCCATCAGGACTGACAAACTTATGGTAAATGATTTCATCATATGGATAAAATATGACCTTGTCTATTTTATCTTTAAATATATGAGAGTTTGTCAAATAGTAAAGGGTTTCACTGCCAACATGGTTCTTATATATGCATAAGTTACATATAAGAACTTATAAATATTTTAACACCTACACTGTGCCAGGCACTCTGCTATATTTGTACTGAAGCTCAAATATCTGTATGTGTGAAGTTGTCTGTTTCTGTGTTTAACTCAAACCTAATAATGACTGCATAGTTGAATGTGGTTATAAAATCAACTTTTTTGTTCAACAATTTCATAATGACCTAAAATCTAGTCCAAAGATCTCTGATGCCATAGCTAGCCATAGAAATTTCTCTCTACTAATTCTTGAATGGAAGGCTTCCATAAATTGGATCTCTAAACCATTTACATATATAATAATTTACAGACTTTAAGAAAACAATGTCTATTTGCATGAATTTTATTTATGATCATTAACTATCCAGTTACTTACTGCTGGAGTTCCACATTCTGCCTCTAAAGGATAAAGTGTATTTCCTTTTAGGAGGTTTCACTGGGTTTTGTCATTCAATAATCGGTTCAGTAATTTCTTCCAATCACATTGCGGTATGGATAGAATGTGGATCATATTCAGAAATTCTCCTTCTTAAGTGCATTACCTTCAGCAAACACAGTGCTTCCCTGGAATCTAATATATGTATGTGTCCAACAAGGGAATTATAATAATTGACTTCTGATGCCAGCATTGTGGTGTCCCATATGAGCTCTGGTTTCAGCTACCGCTGCTCCATTTTTGACCAGCAGCCTGATCACACATTTTGGAAAGCAGAAGAAGATAGCCCAAAAGTTTGGACATCTGTGCCTGATGTGGGAGACCCAGCTGGAGTTCCAGGCACCTGGCCCAGTCTTGGCCAGTGCAGCAATTTGGAGAGTTAACGAGTGGATGGAAGATCTATGTCTCTGTCTCTGTCTCTCTCTGTCTCTCTCTCACATACACACACACACACACAACCTTTAAAACAAATGCATACATATTTTTTAAAAATCACTCTTAAATCATGGTGTTCTGATCTAATCCTTCCATGGAAGTAAAGACCTCCCCTCAGAAGCCCAACTCTACTCTCTCTGTCAAGGCTAAAAATTGAGATCCTCTTGGAAAGAGGTCCGAAGCAGTACATCTTCACTTATTTCCTCAATAAGATTTCATTCATCTCAATGCCTGTGCTACTCAGGATAAAGGGGTTAGTGAGCAAGTATTCTTGGTCAAAAAGTATGTACTTCAGCCATCCTCTGATCTGAATTTTTTCACTAAGATGCCAGTTAACACTCTCATAGACTTGAGAAGGAGCTGGAGTTGTGCAGTGAGTTAAGCTGCTTGTATATTACTGTCTCATATTGGGGCGCCAGTTAGAACCTTGTCTGCTCTGCTGCAAATCCAGCTCCTTGGTAAGATACCTGGAAAAGAAGCATAAAATATCTCCTGTACTTGGAACACCCAGTGGGAAATCAAGATGAGTTCCTGGCTCCTGGCTTTCATGGGGCCGCCCAAGCTGTTAGGGACCTTTGCAGATGAGTGAGCAAATGAAAGATATTCTCTCTCTCTCTCTCTCTCTCTCTCTCTCTCTCTCTCTCTCTCTCTCCCTCCCTCCCTCCTGCTTATTTCTGTCTGTCTCTCTGCGTTAAAAAAAAATTAAAGAACTTCATAAATGTTCAAGACTTGGCTCTCCACAAAATCCTAAATCTGCATGTCAGAATGTAAAGGTGGAAGGGAGAAATCCATTTTGTCTTTATGCATCCATTATGCAGACGATGAAGGTAAATGGAAAAGGAGTGGCCAAATAGCAGGTGCCTCTACCTTCAATAACCGATGCTCACTCATCATCCACCGAGATCATCCTGAAGGTGCCTTGGGAACAGACACATGGCAGAATCAGAACGTTTGGTGTCGCTCTTGAGAATCTGTCTTAAGCATGTTCTGCACTCTGCAAATTAAAAAATAAATAGGTGCTTTTCAATATTCACCTCCTCGGATATTTATACAAACTGTAGAAATCTCACTTCTGAATGAGAACATAGCTATTCCAAAGATCTTTTTTTTTTTTTTGGAAGTAAAGCACATTTTCTCAATTCACATTTTCTGTGTGCAAAAGTCTCACCTACAATCACATTTCAAAAGGCTCTCTATGTGCCATGTATACATTTGATAAAGGGTGTTCAAAGACTGCCTCTTCATTATTATAATCTTCTCTGGTTTTCCAGGACCTGGTGTGTGTGTGTGTGTGTGTGTGTGTGTGTGTGTGTGTGTGTGTGTGTGTGTGTGTTTCTTTTTAAGAAAGGAAAGAATCAGATAAAATTGCTACAGTACGCTTTTTTTTTCTTAACTATGTGCCATCCATTCTTCTGTGTGTCGGTTGCCTAGGAAACCTTAGAAGACTAACATCTGATTGGCTGTCATACTGGAGTTATCATTAGTTTTTGAGCGTAGTGTTAGCATGGCATAGCCCTGGATAAGTTTCTCTGAAGAAATAACAATTCTCTCTGTGCTTATTTGCAAGCAGATGCAAACTACACTGTGTTTAAAGTGTCGTGATGTTTCAGTAAGAGCCGTGCCTGGAATTTTGAAGACTCTCCTACTTGACAGCACACTCCAAAATTTTCTCATTATTGCAAATTCAATCTACCACATTCAAAATGTGTTTTCTGACACATGAAGTTGTGGATTCTTAATTTAAATTTTATGTCTGAGATTTTAAATTGTGATTTCCCTGCAAAGAAATAGAGCTATTTGCTAATATTTTTTAAACCATTAGAGTATTTTGTCTGCTTGTGACTTAGTGATAATTAGATTATGTGAGAGATTCCCCAGTACTGGCACATACATATCCTGCCTAATATATTTAGTAATAGCTTTGATATCTGCAATATTTTATCGTTTATGACCTGTTGCCACAGTGATTTCTGTAATCTGTTAGGTAAGACCAGCCTCAGAGATGCTAACTGCCGAGTCTGAGTATTTGGCCTTTATCACTGTTGTTGTTTTTCTTTTTTAAAATATTTATTTATTTTTTGGAAAGGCAGATTTACAGACAGGAGAAAGAGAGGCCTCCATCCACAGGTTACTTTGGCCAGAGCTAAGCGTATCTGAAGCCGGGAGCTTATTCTGGGCCTTCAACGTAGGTACAGGGGTCCAAAGACCTGGACCATCCTCTACTGCTTTCACAGGCCACAAACATGGAGCTAGATGGGAAGTGGAAGAGCTGGGACTAGAACCGGTGCCCTTATGGGATGCTAGCACCTGCAGATGCTAGATTAGCCTGATAAATGTTGGCATCGGCACCAGATGATTTGTTTTTATGATTGTATAATTGAAAAACAGCAAGACTTAAACACATAGGAACCTGCTGATTTAAGTTCAGTCTTCTCTGTAGAAATTTTTAATTTTCATATCTAATAAGATACCATGCCCTAGTTTCCACCACATGTAAAACATATCATAAAGACAAATATTCTGATTCTTTTGTCGCATGTTTAAAGGCGCCATCAGTTCCCCTTTGAACTTCCCCAGTAACTTCCAAAGTGATTCCCTTGATAATATTCAGGTGATTAAAACTCTTTCTACTCATAATAACCAACTATATTTAAAATGTCAATGTAGATATTTTTGAAGTTAAAATTTGCTTGCCATAAAAGGCTTAGATTATAAGATTGCAATTTAATGAGTTTTGGTAATATATTCTCCCTTTCCTGCCAAAATTAAGATGTAGAACATTTCAAGCACTCAGAAATTTCTCTGATTTCTTCTTTGAATTCGCATTGCTCAGAGAGATTGCTGTTTGATTTCTTTGATTAGCTGTGCCTTTTACTGGATTTTGTACCAATGAAATCATTCAGTATCCTTTTTTTTTTCTGACTTGTTTCTTCAACAAAGTATTTTTGGATTGCATCCATGTTGCTGTATTCATCTGAAGTCAGTTTCATAGTGCACAATAGTGCTCCATCGTAAACAAAGACCTAAATTTATTTTCTCATATTTTGCTACTGATGGCATTTGGGTTATTTTGTTATTTTCATTATAATGTCACAGTAATTTTTAATAAAATTTTATGTTAGAAAAGATTTGTATTTGCTGAAGATTTGTGAAGACAATAATCAGGGAGACATTCCCTTTTAACATCTTACATGTGCGTGGTATATTTATCATAACCAAGAGAAAATACAAAGATTCACTAGTATGAAAAGTGTACACTTTTTCCTAGGTTTCTGAAATATTATCTAGCATAAGTTTTCTGTTCTCATATCCTATAGGCATATTTAATTATATTTAGTTTTAAATTATATTTAATTACATTTGAGTCTATATAGATATTTACTTATATTTATGCATATATATATATAAATTTCCCTCTATTTGATTCCTTTGAGAGTTGTGAGAAGCATTATGTAGGATAACCCTAAACATCTGGTTTTGCTTATCTATGTTATGATTAAATTGAAGTGTTACATGCTTTAGGCGAGAAAGGATACAGAGGCCATTGCCATCCCCTATAGCAATAATTCCTGCTACCAACATGTCACTATAAATCCAATGCAGGTCAGCCAGCTAAGGGAGTGTTTGTCAGGATTATCTATGATAAATTCACCTTTTCCTTCCTTCCATGAGATATTCTTTTGAAGGATGTGATCATGCACAATAAACACCTTAATGTTGAGAGCGATGCCCTACCAACTTTGAGGTTAAAGTATCAGTCTAAGTTGTTTGAATTCATCTGCAAAGCAGATTGTTCTATTCTTTTCCATTAATACATTTATCTAAATAAATGTACTTCATTTATTTAGATATGTAGGTACATTTATGTAGGTAGATATGAGGTACATTTATTTAGATATGTAGATTCAGTCATGCACTTATGTATACATTGATATTCACTTAATACTTTGGTATTATAATTCAATTTGCTATTATTACTATTCCTATTAGTTGGTCTTTCAGTTGCTTTGAGCTTCTTCTGCCGGTTTCTGTGCTCATTGTCACAGTCCATGTTTGCATAGGACATCTTGTTCCATTAATTCTGTTTTCAGTGCTTCCCTACTTTCTGGCATTATAATGTGCTCAGAGCTGTACTTGTACATACATGGCCCCAGAACTTAATTCAAAGAACCTGTATACTTTTATCAGAGAACAGTGCTCAGAAGCCATAAGCTTTTGTAAGCTCTTCTGTGTCTTTCCCAATGTGAAAGTCTTCTTTGTAAAAATGAAGATGAAGTCAATGGCATCACATTTTTTTTCTTTTATACATTATGCTTCTGAAATCATGTCAAAAAGTCATCACCAACCCCAAAGCCACATAGATTTCTCTCAGATATTTCTTGGTTGTCTTATACTTGTTTTACAGTTTCCATTTAATTATGCAGCTCATTTTAAATTCATTTTGTGAGAGGCATAATTTCTCTAAACAATTTGGATTTTTATATGGACATGCCATTGTTCCAGCACCATTTGTTGTAGGATAGTCCTTTCCCCATTGAATTGCTCACATGCCTGTCTGCTGAGTACGTTGATTAAATTTGTGTGAGTCTATTTCTGAGCTAATTCGCTACCTTGATTTATGTATCAATTCACTCACCAATAAGAAGGGTTGTGATCACTGTAGATTTATAGTCAGTCTTAAAATAAGATACGATTAGTCCTTTGAGTTTGTTGCATGTCTTCAAGATTGTTTTTGCCATTGTATGTGTTTTACATTTGTACATAAATTTTAGAAGTATTTTGTCAATATCCACAAAATATCTTGCTAGAATTTTAATTGGTATACTGTTGAATCTATAATTATGTAAGAACTTACACTAACAACAGCAGGTCTTCCAGTCAATGAACACAAAATGTCTTTTTCTTTATGAACATCTCGGATTCTTTCATGAGAATTTTTTTATTGTCTAGCTATGAAGCTTATTCATAATTTTGCTAGATTTATACCTAACTACTTATCCTTAATTTTTGCTATCAAATAAATATTAATGCTTTTTCATGTTTTTTTTTCAAATCTCAAATTCCAATTTCTTAAAGTTGGTGCCCATAATAAGCCTTAAAAATTAAGTAATATCAGTATCAATATTTGCACTTGATGAGTAAAATGCAAATTCCCTACTCTGGGTTCAAGACCCTGCCAATCTCTAAAGTAATCCAATATTAGGTTACCCTTCAAGTTTAAACTCAGTGTCATTTTTTTTTTAATTTCTTGGCTTTCTCTACATTTGTTACTACTGTGAATCTTCACACTTGCTGGTCATTTTTTCTTGACCTTCTTCTAAGTGTTTTCCTCTCTGGCTTTGGCTTCTTCCACATTTCAAGTCTCAATTCAAGTACCACATGTCAAAGTAGCCTTCTCACTATGTCTGAAATAGCCTCAGGTTTTCTCTCTTTTTATTTACCTATTTTGATTATTTCTAATTCTTCTTAGTTAGAATCCATCTTTACTGAAAAAGAATATAAATTAGATGAGAGTAGGTGCTTTGTCTTTTAAAATCTGGTTTATCACCACAGACACTGAGAATATAGAATGCATCCATGTAGGGTACAGTAGACATAAGTTTAAATATGTTTGAATGCCATAGTAATGTACACATCACTTTGAATACTTTTAAATTAATAAATTTGTTTTATTTTGACAAGAAATATATGCTCACATCAATGAAATCTTTTGGGATTCTGTAAGGTGGAAGTAATTTGAATCTCTGTAAAAATTTTGTCTTCCATGTTCTTATTTACAAAGCTTGCTGTTGATATACTATTTTTTGTCTTTTTAGCATTTCCCCCTTTTTTTCTCTATACTTCTAGGGAAAAATCATTATTAGTAAAACTGGGTGTATGTGTGTGTAATTAGTTAATGAATTTCGAAAGTTTTGTAGATGAGTCAACTGGTAATTGAACAACTTTAGATTTGATCCAAATATACTTCTTTAGTTATTTTCTTACCTTGTGAAATAAGTTCATTTCAGGCTTGATTTTCTCAATCCATAATTAAACTGATTTTTTTTTTTTATTATTTGAAGCAGATACAGTGAGTATTCTATCCATCTTACCTGGGTTCTTTTATGACCTCCATAAACAGAAAATCCTATTGTATCTTGTTCTTTTTTTCTTTTTTTAAGATTTATTTAGTTTTATTGGAAAGGCAGATTTACAGAGAGAAAGAAATGCAGAAAGAAAGATCTGTCTTTGGTTCACTCTCCAAGTTGCCACAACAGCTGGAACTGAGCTGATCCAATCCAAACCCAGGAGCTTTATTGCTTTCCCAGGCCACAAGCAGGGAGCTGGATGGGAAGTGGAGCAGTCAGGACATGAACCAGTGCCCAGATGGAATCAGGATTTAGCCACTGAGCCATTGTGCTAAGCCCAGCATTGGCTATTAATATTATCCCACAGGTGCTTCAATCACTGGCAGTTTCAGCAACTATATGACCTGAAATGTATTTCTCAATGACCCTACTTCAGTAAGAGATGAGAATACTCATGGGTGTTCATACTGATAATTTGTGCATTTTGACCTTTGGTAGGGTGAGATGAGCTCCGTTTACAAGATGTCACACAGAGGTGATCAAGTCCTGGAGACAGGAAGTAAAGAGACCGCCATCTTTGCTGCTGTTTGTGTTACACAGGTCCAGGGGTCAAGGTTTGCATTGATGGCTAATGTGAATATTGATTTCTTGAGGACTGAGTTTCCAAGAAAAAGCTGGAGTTTCATTTTTTTTTACAGTGTTATTAAAATTCAGTGCAAAGCTGTCTGAAAGCACAGTAAATATTATCAGATTCTTAAATTAAAGCAAAAATTAAAAAGCCACAAGATGGTTTCTGAAAATGTCATTTCCACATGTCAGTAGTACCATCATGATTATTCTACAACTCATGCCCTCTAGCAGAAAAGGAGTATTTCTAACAAAGCAGGCTTGATAAGACAGCTGGAGCTGCTTGGAGAATGTTGACCACTGTAATTGCTGTAGTTCTGACAGCAGCTGTAAACTTTCTGTTTCTGGGGAAGAATTTAACTCCCCGTTAGCTGAATTCTAACAAATGGATTCTTTCTATTTGGTTAACAGATTATTTGCTCAGATTAATAGCATAATGATTTTTGCCTTGAGATGCTACTTTCAAAATCCTTGCCAAAAATATTTATAAAACAGATGAAAAAAAAGTATTTTTTACTGGCTTGCTTGTCGTTCTTCCTGTTTCCATAGTTGCACGTACCTTAACAATCAGCCTTGTTGGTAAGCAGCAAAACATAAGCTGCTTTGGCATATAATGAAGTTTAAACCTCACTTGCTTCAAATTGAGTCTCATAGTTCTTCATATAATAAAGAGGTAATGCAGATTAAGATGCAATATTATGCATATCTCTACTTTCCCAGATTCTCCAAGTGAAATTGGCTATTTTTCACCTACCTTTCTCCTAAATCATCAAAAGCCATTGTTTTTGCAATAAACAGTTGCCTAGAACTGCTGAACACCTGCTGTTTTTGAGACATTATTACCAAGGAGTAACCGAAAGTATGAATCATAATCTGTGCCTTCTCTTATAGGTATGACAGTGAGACATGTACAAAAGTAACTGTTGCTAGTAGGGCACCAAATGCACTGGCAATATAATGGAGAGAAATTTATTATTTAGTCTCTCATTGCTGCACAGGTTTCTGAGTAATATTTAAGTTAATTGTGTACACAGCCTTGGTTTGTGAATTTTGAATATGTCAAAATGTGAGAATAAAATGACACCTCAAATAAACTAAAATCATTCATAATAACAGATAGTATATTATTATATAGTGATACACCAGTAGAAACCACAGCATATGGATAGCTAATATTTGCTGACCATAGATTTCATGCTAAATATTATTTTTAGTTCTCTCAACATGTCTATGGAGTACTATCAACCACAATTTTGAAAATTAGAACTTTGATGCTCACATACTCCCCAAATCAAACATCTGACTCTATTGTTCAGGGCTGCTTGCTTTAGTTATCAGGCTCTTATCGGGTCAGCAAAACTGACCTCATGGGGAACACTGGATCTTAAATAAGTGTCAACGTGAGCCTGATTCAAACACTGAGCCTTCAAATGAGTATTGGTTTATTCTCTATTAAACCTTCCTGTTTTGATCATCCAACATGTAGAAAACCTAATATCGGTTCCTCTCTGTTCTACCTCCTACCTCGTGTGCAAAGTGGCCAAACTAGCTTCAAAATACGAAGGATTTCCGTCTCGAGGTGCCCGAAATTCTCCAGGTTCTGTGGTCAAACTCGGTGGCACTTACTTCTGTGACCGTGCTGGGCATCCTAGTAGAGTTCTAGTGTCCATAACCATCCCATCCCCGAGGGTGGTGGCCTCCCACATGTCCATCCCTTCCCAGCCAGGGAAGTATTCTCACTACTGGCTGCTTCTCAGTGAGACAGCCTGTTTCTTCCTCTCAAATAATTTATCACAGTTTTCCTGAATGGTTAGCCATAGGAAAACAAAAACCATATTGTGATCAAAATGTGTCTTTTGGGCCACTTTTCTTGGGGCACAGAAGCACAAATCCCCCATGAGTCAGGAGTCACATGAGGTCAAGCTATATTTGTACCATCTACAGGGAAAGAAGCAACATCATTCTTTATAAACTGAAAACAGATAGAAATGAGATGGATCAGGAAAAGAAGATTTTCTCCTACAGTTCAGAGAATGTATTCACCTGTGTGCAGAGTCTTGCTTTCTAGGCAACAACATGAGCTGGAAGACCTGAGAGTTCATCAGAAGGGCAGAACCTCTGTGCTTTCACCCCTGGCTAGTGAATACAAATAGGTAATTTAACAAGCTTCCTAGGAGATTCTTAGACATATGAAAGTTTGATAAGCACTGGGACAGAGGGGAAAAAGCACAGAGTAAGCTCAGGCTACAGTAAATAGAACATTTGGCTAAAGCAAGGGCTTCTGCAGAAGGAAAAAACGGTTAATATGTCTATGAATAATGGCCGGTTCACTCATGAGCCTTGAAAGCTATTTCAAGGCATCAGAAGATTTCCTGTAGTCATGAGAAACCATTGGGTGTTTTTGTACTCAGAATGATGTAAACAATGGGATGGCTTAGGAAGACATTCTAGTAACTGTAGAGACCGTTTGTGGAGGGCCGTTGGTGTAAGAGAACAGAAATCTGTCATAAATCATCTGCACCAAGCATTTTCAGAAACACAATGGATTTGTCAGCCAATTGGGTGACGATCAAATACACTAACCTTTTATGTTGCAAAAACTTAACTCTTGGTGTCACTGGGTTCTGCAGAAGCAGTGAGAGGTAGGAGTCCAAGGATGAGAAAGATAACATTTTCACAGCATCATTGAAAGCACTCACCAAAGAGGTAGTACATGTAGGACCAACAAGGCCCTAGGGACACATTGTATAAATCTTTCCTTAATGCCATAGTTTTTCTCTTTCACCTGCATAGATAATTTTCATAATATGCATTTCTGAAGACATGGTATATTGATGGATTTCCAATGTTTTGGCATCAAGCATAGGCAGCTCCTGATTCTTGGCGTTAGCATGGTGCGGCCTTGGCTGCTGTGGCCACCTGGGGAGTGAAATAATGGAAGGAAAATCTATCTGTCTCACCCTCTCTCTAACTCTGCCTTTCAAATAAATACTCTCAAGAAGGAAATAAATATACTCATCTTTACAATCCATTGTTCCCACACAAGTGATATGTGATGATTCTTTGTAATCCATATTGCTTTGGACACTAGATTCCATTCAACACAAAATCAGTTGTGGATTTGTGAGATCTTTCTCATATATTGTCTAGTTTGAATCGTGTGTCTGTCCATTTAGTCAACAACCATTGATGGCATGTCCACACTGTGTCTCACACAACTGCATTTGCTTTTGGAATGCAAAAGAAACTTACCAGAAAGTGTTTAAAGAACTCCCAGCCTTGTCTAAGTTATAAGAATTAAAACCAGGATGTGGGTGGAGTTGAGGATATACCCGATCATATGTGGCAAAGTGAGCTACTGAGTACAGATCCTCTGAATACTGTGCTGCAGATGATAGGTATGATTGCTTGAATTATATATTTATTTGAGAAAATAAATAAGTTAAAAACACAGATCAAACAAGAACTCTTTTGAAAATCCAAAGTATAATAGTACACAGCTTATGATTATTGGCAGACACAGGGTTGCCCATTATCAGCAGGTCATGTGTGATTTGAACCCTAACCGTGCAGCCAATCACAGGAAGATGAGTGGAAAAGTATTCCAGGCGAATGGACAGCAAGGTCAAAGTCAAAGATAGGAGCCTGTTTGGTCTGGATGGTTGATCTTGGTGGAGTACGGTGAAGGAGGGAGAGATGATCCCAGAGGGGACCAGTGCCTTCACACAGTTACTAAAAGAGAAAAGAATCTCATGCATCTACTGCACCTACTGAAGCTGTGTATATAAACCAAACTATAGAAAGAAACTGTAGAGGATAGACATCCACGTGTAAGAAATGAGTCGAGGGAAATGAGAGCCTCATTGAATTGGGAAATGTCGTTTTGGAGATTCCCAAAATGGTGCTTTAGATCGAAGCAAACGAGTTTTGATGCTCTCATTACTGGAGTTTTCCTTAAAAGGTGCTCATAGACTGGTATGAAAAGTTTATCTCTATCCTAATGTCTTCTGGGTTTATTTATTCATTCTGGTTTCATCTTTATTGTTGTAGGTCAAGACTTATTGAAATTTTTGACAAAATTCTTAAACTCTAAATTCATTATATTCGTGAAGAATCTACTAAAAACTTAAATATCAAGGAGTCATACTTTGGTAATATTTTTAAAATGTTTATTTGAAAGAGTTACAGAGAGAGGATGAGAGAGATCTTCCATCTTCTGGTTTAATCCCCAAATGGTCACAACGGTTGGAGTTGGCCAGGCAGAAGCCAGGAGTATGGAGCTTCCAGATCTCCCACATAGGTGCAGGATCCCAAGCAATTGGTCCAGCTTCTGCTGCTTTTCCAGGCACATTATGCAAGGAGCTAGACTGGAAGTGGAGCAGCCAGGACTCAAACCCATGCTTATATCATGTGCCAGTGCCACACTTGGTGGCTTAACAAGATATGCCACAATGTTGGCTTCATAACAGTTTATACCAAGCAGCCTGTTTCTTACCTCTATGTATTATTCATCAAGATGTAGCATATGTCTTGCTCCTACTAGTTTTCTATACATTTGTTCAGTCTTAGGCATAGTCAGCAGCTTATGCATCTAGATTCAGCAATATACATTGCATTAAAATGTAGGGGAAGAGTCATACATGTTTTCCAAGACAAGTAACTTTAATTAAGCGATAAATGAAAGCTTTCAAAAGTAACAATTTTTCTACTCTATTCCAATTAATTTATATGAAAATAAGACTTTTGAACCTTTCTGATTTACCACAACTAATTTGCTTTTATAAAATTTTTTATAGCATGTAGCAGCACCATGCTATAAATTTTATACTCTCAGTGTATATCCAAGATCCAAAAACCTTCTCCACACGATCTGTATCCACATTCTGCCCTGCTACCTGTGTAGTTATGGACAAGAAAGGTCTCATCTTCATTTCCTGTGAGTGTGTAATGAGATTAAAGAAATGCAGTTGTATTAATTCTGTACATGATGCTCCATATAGAATAGGTACTCAGCAGTTATGCATGCTGACAAATTAAAAAAAAGAAATTCTATTTTAGAATTCAGTCTCTGCAATTTTTTAAAGATTTATTTGTTTGAGGGGCAGAGTTACAGAAAGAGGGAGCTAGGCCAGAGTGAAGACATCAGCAAAGAGCTTCATCTGGGTCTCCTATGTGTGCACTGGGCTCTCCTCCACTCCTTTCCCAGGCACATTAGCAGGTAATTAGACTGGAAGCAGAGTAACTGGGACTTGAAAATGTACCTGAAGTGGTTGCTGGCATTTCGGGGAGCAGTTTCGCCAGGTGTGCCACAAGGGCTGGCCCCTCCTCATATATCTAGGTGCTCGTGGGAGATACTGAGTTAACAGGTCCTTTCACTATGTTCCTCAGCCCAGGTGCTGTCTGGTCAGCTGACACTCATTCCCAAAGCTCCCATCACTACCAAGGTGCCGCTCAGGTTGTGTACTAACTTCTCAATTGATCTGCTGACTGATACCATCCATTTAATCTTTAGCTTGTTTTTCTTTTCTCTCTTTTTTTTTTTTGTTCTTTACCTTCTCTCTACTGAGTTGGAGTCATCATACGCTCAGGTCTGCACACAACAGTATATTTTTTGTTTGTTTTACATTACTATTTGAAGTTCCCTAGGCTTTTATTCATTGAGTTTCATGTATAAAGTTACCAATGGAGTCTCATCAGCCTGGATTGGACTTTATAATCATCAGTTATTAATTTCAACATTATTACTAGTTATCATTCTAACTGCCATATTGCTATGATTTATCATTATTTTGTAACTCTGTGGCAAATCCTTTAATTTTTTTCAAGATCTATTTATTTGTGGGACTTTTGCTTAAGATTATTTATTTTACTTGCAAGTCATGATTACTGAGAGAAAATGAGAGACAGAGGATTCCCCCATCTGTTGATTCGCTCCCCAGATGCCTGGTCTGAAGCTGGGAGTCAGGAGTTTCCTCTGGATCTCCCACATAGGACTTGGACCATCCTCCACTGCTTTCCCAGGCTATTATCAGGGAGCTGGTTCAGAAGCAAAGCAGCCAGGGTATGAACTGGGTGCTCATATGGGATGCCAGCACCAGGGATAGATTCAATTGTTTTGCCATCACGGCAGCCCCTATTTAATTTTGAATGTCAAAGTTGCAGAAAGACAGAGAAAGCCGAGAAGCAGAGGGTAAGGGAGACAGAGAATAAACAAAAAATAGTAAGTACATAACAAGGTGACTTGTACAATAAAGAACCCAGGAAATTAGGTAATAATATGTACATGAAACAGAGTAATCCTGAGAGTGAGGGCAAGGAAGCTAGTAACATGGGGAAGAAGGGTTCATACTGTAGAGTAATCAGTGCCAAGTTCTGACCTAGGCAAAATAAGGAATTTATCTTCCATGCTATATGCATTGGGAAAACAGTGAATTAGACTATAATGGCCAAAACCAAGTTATTGGAGCTAAATTCACATGGAGAGTGGTTGTTAAAACATTGTAATGAGATATTGACTAAAAAATAAAACGAAACAAAGGAAAAAGTAGTAAGAAAAGGAGGAGTGTATATCATATGCCACTACTCCTCCACAATCTAAAATCTGACTATCATGCAAAGAAGATACATTGAAATTATAAGTGTTTATCCTACGCCATTCGAGAGGTTTCCTTCTTCAATGTACATTAATGTAGAAGTTTACAATACTGGGAGCCAGTTCGTGTCTTGGCTGCTCTATGTCCCTTCCAGCTCCCTGCTTATGGCCTGAGAAAGCTGTAGAAGATGGCCCAAAGCCTTTGGTCTCTGCACCCAGAGGGGAGACCCAAAAGAAGCCCCTGGCTCCAGGCTTCAGATTGGTTCAGCTCCAGCCACTGCAGCCATTTGAGGACTGCACCTGTGGTTGGACGACTCTTGCTCTGTGTCTCCTTTTCTCTATGTAAATCTGTCTTTCCAATAAAAATAAATAATCTTTAAAAATTGCAGTAATGTGTGTTCCATACAAATGAATCTTTACCCCAGAGGGGGAAAAAGGATATACAAATATATTTTTGAAGAGATTGGTGTTGATAGGATTGAAACCCCAGCCCCCCCCCCCCCCCCCACTTTAGGCGGCGTGCTGATGTGCTGGGATAGACACACTTGGATTGTCAAATGCGAAATGATCTACCGCTGGCATTGTCATGCACCTCATTGCCTGTGCAGCACCGCGGTCTCGGAGGATGTGAGGATGGGGACGGGAAGTGAGAAGTGACATTACATGATTAGTTCCCCTCCACAGATGTGGGATATTGATGTGCTGAGTGCCAAGTCATGCATCTTAGTTGAGAATGTGGTTGTGAATTGTCTGCAATTTTCACCATAAGCGAAAAAAAGTGAAGAAAACATGAGACAGCATTTTAGGACTGCATGTGACAGTGAAACAATCAGCAGACTCTATTTTAACATTGATGTGATTTTCTAACTTTGTGGAGCCTGCAGACTCCCCCCCACCTCCTTCCCTCCATTCACGTTTCCGCCTGAGTTCCTGTTGATGTTAACTCTGCTGCTAAAAACGAAGTGAGTGGAACGTTTTGACTGTGAGTTGGAGGGGTTTAGCCCCCTCTGTCATTGTGGCCTTTCCGCATTTGGGCGGTCTGACTTGGTGAGTGAAAGTATCAACTCTGGAGGCAGATTCACTCCATGTGAAAATCAGCTAGGCCATCCCTCTCCTTTCACCTAAGGTTTGGCAAGTTATTTAACCTTTGTTCAATCTGCACATTGGTCTTAAAAAAAAATTTCATAGCATATATCTAAACTGCAGACTAGCACAGTATACGTATTTCTGCAGTGGCAGTATGCAACCAGACACCGGCCATACCTAAACAAAAGGACAGCACTGCGTTCCAAATGAGCTTTGTCTACAAAACAGAAGGCCAGCAGTCTATAGTTTGACAAGCCCTGCTAACATCAGAGAATTCTAGATACGGAAACAATGTCAGACTCACCTGCATGAACACCCCCATTTTATCTTTGAGACAACTAATAAGAAGATGACATAACTCTTGGCTCCCGCCCCCTCAAAATCATACAACTATTGTTAAAAGGAAAGCCCATAACTCCTGGGATTAGTCATATGTGCCTAATTTCAGTCACACGATCTTATTTCACAGAAACAAAGACCGCTCCTGACATCCCCTGGTATTATAGTCAGTTTCCAGACACAAACTGTGACAAAAAGTTCCCAATGCGAGGGATAATGGGATCGTGCAGTGGGGGAAGGGAGAGAAATGTAGAGTGCTGAGCAAGGTTGGGATCCTAGGCAGCCTGGGGCAGGCAGATGAGTATGGACCTCTGCAGGGCAAACTGCTGAAGAGTTATCCCATTTGGAGGACTGGAGGACATAACAACCACATAACCGTTGGTCAGTGGGCATTGCTCTTTATTAACCTGCTCAGGATACAGATGAGAGATTACTATTATAAGCTGGATATCCACTTGAACTTTCTTTTTTGTCATAATCTTACTTAATTGATTAGGGTACAAAGGGTCAAGGGCTACAGGAAAGTGGGTAATACCATTGTTTCCACACTAATATTTTTTTTTTTGAAATTTATTCTTTTATCTACTAAACCTTTACATCTTTACATGAGTTTAGCACTCCCCCTAGTATAATCCTGGGAATAAATAACTTTACTCTGTGCCACCTGAGGAGGAACATTTTTACTCAGAGATCTTAACCATTTTGGAAGCTCAAACCAAATCCATCTTCTCAGGAACGAGGAACAAAACATGTCATCAGGCAGTTTCTATCATGAGGGAACTGCGCTAAAACAAACGGAAGGAAGGAAGGAGTGGTTATTAGCACCTACTCTGTTGGTTTCCAATGAAACAAATCCTCACTCTGAGTAGTAACTCTCATTTCCTCCTTTTCTGAAGAAAAGTCTTTCTAATCACAAAAGCTTTGACACTTCCAGAACACTGTGCTTAGAGACAAGAACTTATAGTTTCACAAGAATTCAAGTATGGCGGTGTTTGGTTATGAACCAGGAATGGTAATTGAATATGATAGGAAATTTATCATATTTATTAGTAAGGAACAATCATGTTAAGATCAATAGCTATCAGTTGATTATGAATATGGAATATGTGCTGTTCTAATCCGTGAAATTCATTTATTCAACAGATATTGGTAAGTTTTTGTTATGGAGAAATGGAGCTGTTACAATTACATTAGCATATTTCATTTAAAAATAAAATTAGAACTTATTAACAGTTTTCACTTACTCAAACATTATGTTGTTAGGACAGTCTATATCCTGTAATTCTAGCACACAGTTTTATGAATTTTTTCTATCAATTCCTGCATATGTTTACTTACAATTATTCAATTATACTGTGAATGCATTCAATTAGTTTTCAGGGTGATTGTTTCACAAGTGACTATGTGAATTGCTAAAATGACAGTAACAGTCATCCACACTTGACATGAATATGAGGCCCCAGATGGCTCAGATTGATGCATTCATGTATGGATCCACTTCTACAGGTTGGCTATAAGATTATCTGTGGAAGAAGGTTAGAGTGAGAGATCTTTCCTGCTGCATCCAAGTTCATATCTCACATGTTCTTTATCAAATAATATGGTTTGAATGAAATCTGTTCTACCTAGAATATACCTTTGTGAAATGTATTTATCTTATATTCTTCCTCTTTCTAATAAGAATCTTTATAGTTAACTTTCTCTAGGTAATCACTTATTATCCAATGGCAATCAGTATAGTTTGTATCAGGGTGGGCATTAACCTGTCAATCAAAACACCTAATCAATCCAGAATAGGACTGTGATCTAAGCACCTTCAGAGTATTTTATCATGTGTATTTGAGTAACTGATACGTTAGCATCTGTACTTCAAGGGGAAAGTGACCTCGTCTCAGCATGACGCCTGTTTTCGCTGAACCTACCAAGTTAAGGGTAGGCGTGCTGTGCTTTTCAGTTACCTGTCTTACTAGCAGATGAAGGTAGTTTGAGTTGGGTTTCTGGCACTTGAAATCTGAGAACCACACATATATCTGGAAGAATGAAATAAGTCACAGATGGTTCATAGCAGAGCAAGTAATGTGGTAATCAGGAACTCAAAAGGTCTTAATTATGAATAATATTTGCAACGCATCAACCATTGAATATCTAACATGTTAGGTAAACACATTGAGTTTGGGGAATAACGAGAATGAGAGTAAAGCACGAACTTCTCTTTTGTAGAATTAGCAACAGACATGCTCACAAGGATAATCTAAAGAGAAACAGAACAGACATGGCACTGCTCTTCACATGCCAATCAGTCTCTCTGGGACTGGAGACATGTGGGTTTTTACGACCATCACATACTCAGTCTTGTGGACGTTAAAGGCCCCTTCAGACATGACATAAACCCTTACTACAATGCACATTTCCTATATTAATTTCTGTATAATTATATACCTAATATTACATTTTACAGGTGTCTAAACATTAAGCTTGACATTGTGGTTTCTTTTAAAATTTAGAGCCAGTATACATACTTTTTAGAATTTCAACATTTGTGATAAGCCCCCAATAGCTTATAAATCCTAGTCTCTCTGATTGCGGTATTTAGGTGCATATAAAACCTTGGTCAAGGAGATTTGGAAAAGAACTTTGAGAAGTGTGGCCATCCTTCCAAAACCGCCACCGCACGCTCTGATGACCTATCCTGGGCCATCCCTCAGTGCTCACTAGGCTTTGCTCATGTACCTGAACTGAGAAGGCACAGTCCTTTCCCCTCTTCAGGTTTTGAGAAGTAGTTGCTAAAAACCACACACACACACACACACACACACACACACACACTTTCCTTCCCAGTCCATCCTTTCCCAGCACCAGGGAAGTAGTGTTTCATTACTGCTAAGATTGTGTGTGAATATAATTAGCATCCCCATGGTGTCAGGGCTCAGGTAATTTCTTCATGTAACAATTTTACCTCTATTTGAAGCTCCTCTAATTTAATTTTGTACTTTTAAGCACAGTTTTATTTTTAATATTCTGAAGATCGATTAATCTGAGGTGGTGGCTAACAGGCAGGCATGCCCCTTCAAAGGTGTCCAGTAATAGACATCTCAACACTTCCTCTTGCTTATTAGATTGCTGGAGTGCAGAGATCCTTTGCGCTAATATTGCATTCCCATTATGTCAACTCAGTGAAGACAAAATTAGAACGAAAAAGCAGAAGGCTTTTCCTTCATAAAATCGTGTAGTTATCTGGATAGAGTGGAGTCCTTTAAAACTTATTTCTGAATCATGTGACCTTACTTTTTAAACCTTTGAAGGCAGAGAGGCACACATATCTTCTGTCTTCTAGTTCATTCCTTAAATGCTCATAGCTGCCAGGACAGTGGCCAGTTGAGGCCAGGAGCTTGGAACTCAATCTGAGTCACATATGTTGATGGTGGGGACCTCCCTACGATGCATATTAGCCAAAACCCGGAATCAGAAGTGGCGTTGAAGCCTTAAGCTCTAATATGAGACGCATGCAAGCATCCCAAGGGTATCAGTGCACCAGACACCTTTTCAACTTTGTGCTATTTGAACCACTTAATTTTTCCTGTTTTTTTTAATAGGAAAAATAAATATTTTACAGGCTTATTATGATAATTAACTAAATTATGCATAAAACGCTTTAAATGTTTCTAACATTTCAATCTTATTTGATTATTACTGAATTATATTTCAAATAATTCAACATAGAATTTTCTAAGCTCTATGGTGACTATGACTCTTACTGAAACTTAGAGTTAGTGGCACTTGCTAAAGGAAAATCATGACTCAATGAGCATTTTTTTTTTCTAATTCTGCAGAGTAAAGTCATATTAAGCGTAAGCCCGTAATGTAAGATTTATGATAATTTTGGAGAATTTTGTTTTGCAATATGTAACAGTTTTATAAGACAAATAAAGAAAGGATTTGTTAACTAGGATAAGGGGGGGAAATGTTTGATAAAATGTAAGCTACTTTAGGCATATCCTGTAGCAACAAAAATAAATGGGCACTTACAGTGAAGATACATGCAAGGTTATTTAAAACAAATTTTAGTCACATTTTGCTGTAAATCCAGGAAGTCATAAACCTGACAACACATTATTAGTGATTGGCAGTTCTGTATCATTGCATGTTCTGAAAGTAATGAACATAAACATACAATACCGGGATTTCTATTATCTCTGACTTTCCCCCTGCACAATATTATTGCTTGAATTTCTGTACATTGTTTTCAAAGACATCAATGAACATTCAAAACTATTATGTCTTTTCCTTGTTATACAAGTAATTCCTTAGAAAATCACCTGAGAGATTCCGCCAAACAGGTAACCCATGTTCTATGAAACTGTCTTCCAAAATCTTTATAGCTGATACCTACCCGTAGCAGATCAGGAAGAACTACTTGTGATGCTTGTTTGGCAATAGGCAACAATTTAGATATCCTCATTACCACTCAAATAACTGAGTTCCTGTTTTCTATAGACAGAAGGAAAGGTCATGGGAGACCTTCTGAACTTGACACTGTGAGAATATAGCATTATTTAAAGAGTTCAAAATGTTTCGAAAGTGTGGGCAGCTGCCTGCTACCTGGTGGGAGTGGCTTAGAGTTTACTTCCCCATGGCCTGGGGCAGTTTCCAGACCTACCTTTGGAGTGTGACCTCCAACTAGAAAATCAAGGGAGGATCCTACGCAATAGCCTAGTGGCTAAAGTCCTCCCCTATGGGCGCCGGATCTAATCCCAGTAGCCTTGCTTCCCATTCAGCTCCCTGCCTGTGGCCTGGGAGAGCAATTGAGGACAGCCCAAAGCCTTGGGACCCTGCACCCGCATGGGAGACCTGGAGGAGATTCCTGGCTCCTGGCTTCTGATTGGCTAAGCTCCAGCCGTTGTGGTCACTGGTGGAGTGAGCCATCAGACGGAAGATCTTCCTCTCTGTCTCTCCTCCTCTCTGTAAACCCGCCTTTCCAATTTTTAAAAAAATAAAATCAAGGGAAACATGCACGGAACATGACCTCTGACATGACCTGAAGGTCAAGGGAAATAGACGTGTCATGTAACCAATGACTGTGTCTTTGGCGGGCTCGGGGTAGGGGCGGGTCTGCTGGAAGATGACCTCCTGCCCTCCCCTTTGTTATCATTTAAAAGCTGTGACCTGTGCATAATGAAGTGGGCATTCCTCACCAGCTTGTTTCTGGTGCTTCTTATGGCCGAAGAACACAGTTGCCTCACCCTCAGTGAGGGTGTCCTCAGATTCTGCTGGCAGGCTTAAACCCCAAGACAAAAGAATGTAGCCATTAGCCTTCCTAATCAGAATATTCTCTTTTTTTGGTTTTGATTATCTGCACTGCTTTTTTTTTTTTTTAGTACTTTAAGGGCCAATCTCAATTTAACCCCTCTGATGACTATATCTGTCCTTCATCGGAAGTTTTTCTTCCAGAGAAACTATAGTCTCCTCGCTGTTAGTGCTCCGAGAGTTAATTCGTATCTTCTCATGACTTAAGTGGCTTGTTCCCTAATGTTTATCAAATATACACTCAGTTATTCCAAAAACACTTTTAAGTGCCTAGTGTGGGAGTCTAGGTATATTCCTTGCATGGCTAGAAGATAACTTTATTTTAAAATTTTTCTTTGAGAGAGTGAAAGAATGAACCAGAAAGAGGTCCTCCACCCAATGGTTGACTCCCTAAATGCTCACAACAGCGAAGCCTGTGCCAAAGGCAAGAATCAGAAATTCAATCGAGGTTTCCCACATGGGGGGCAGGGACCCAGGTACTTGAACCATCACCTGCTGCCCATCACGGTGCTCATGGGCGTACATCCCAGTCTAGTACCAGAGCCAGGATATTGACAAGGCCTTCTGATATGAGATGTGGGCTTGCCCGCAGAAGGCACTGTAAACCGCACATGAACCAAACTCAAGGTTTCCTGCCCATCTCTTTTCTCCTAGACCCATCACAGAGTGGTTCAAAGCAGAATATATGAGTCATGGTTGAGCCCTTCTTCTCATTGTTCATCTGTCACAGAGCTCATCCAGCTCTCCCACATAAGCATAGTCACTGCTCTAATGCTAATTTGGACCAACACGGCGCCCGCCTGGATTCTTGCCATGATTTTTAGAAGATGCCCTGAGCCATTACTGCCTTTCTGCAGTGTGACTGAAACTCGGCAGTCTGTCTCCTGCTTCGTCAGTGGTCCCAGATGCTTCTGTCCAGCCCTTCAATACCACCGACGGTCAGCCCTGCCCTTGTCATCGCTCAGTGTTCTTTCTTCCTTCAGGCCATCTCCGTGGCCTAGGTACTCCTCCTTCTAACAGCAACATTCTTCCTCAACTCTTCTGCAGTGTAGCCTGTTTCAGATTTCAATTGAATTATTGTTCAGGTATACTGTATTCACATCCTCAAACTGAATTATCTGCACCAGCTATGGCCTTCGTTATCTCAGTCTTCCGTACTTTGTATTTAGCCTGTAATTCTTTCTGTGATGGCTCTTTCTCATACTCAAAAGAATATCACCCATGGCTGTCTTTTCGGCATCTCGTTTCTCGTTCCTTCCTTTCTTTTTCTAGGTATGTCGATGAGCAAAGTATGCCAAGAGAAATCCCGAGTTAACTCTGCTATAGAATAAACCCTCACTTTAGGCATAAGTTGATGTTGGGTTTTGTAAATGTATTTTTAATGATAATAGCGACAGTTATTGGTAGAGATCTTTATGAGCTGTTGCTGAATTAAGAACGCAATCTTTCATCTTTACCCACTTCGATTGTTGCTTGGATCAACGGATCTCCTTCATCTCCTTTTAATTCCTTGGAAATATTTGCTCTTCTTGGGCTAATCTGTCATAATTGCACTGTATTTATACCCACTCGGTCTTTCTAAATAAGCGCCACTAAGCCTAATTCAGGGGCCCGTCCACACATCACAGTCATTATGTCTACTTCGTTAAATTCTCATGTCTATGGGTCACATGTCAAATGCCACACGGATATTCACTTCATGAACAATGATCTTTTGGATAACGTTTTATTTTTCTTGTTCCACAAGAGGTGCAAGAATTCCAACGACTCCCGCAAGTCACAGAGTTACTGTGAATCTGAGCAGAACTTGGGATCCAAGGGTTTGTCAGCAGCACCTCTGAGTCCTTAGTTTGCATAATGCTCTTTCACTTGCTAAGATAAAAGCTACTTGCTTTCAATGCAGTCTTGTTTAATCATTCACCAGGCTATTATTATTATTATTATTCTGGATGGGTGGCTGCTTTTGCTTGGTTCTGTTTAATGAATTTTGCTCTCTCAGCCGGAAGTTGCAGTGGGGCTCAGAATAGTGGCCAATAGTGCAGGGTGCTTGGCGATCCAAAGTGCCCGTGGGGAGCCAGAGACCAGCCCTGTGTTCTGCGATGGAGAAGTTTCCTCTGGCTTCTGCATTCTTTACTTGGGACTGATACTCGTTTGTTAGTCTTTGGGGTACAATGCTGAGCGCCTAAGCTTTTTGTTCCTTTCACATAGCATTTGCCCCATGTGAAAGGATTACCTTGTGGGAAAGGATTATATTTAAGAGTGACAAGGAAGAAAAGCCGGAGTTGGCCCTGAAGTGCATTTTGATACTGGAAATACTCAATTCAAGTGATTACACGTAGGAGAGGCATGGCTTGTCTGTTTTCCTTTTTTCTCTCCTCCTTCTCTGTGTGTCTTCCCACTCCTCAGTGCCAGGAGGGACACCTCACTGCGAATCTGCCTTGCCCCTACCACGCTGCTGCTGCTGCACTTTCTAGGCCAGTTGCTGCTAGAACTTCGGAACTCCCTTCCTAGGACACAGCACACAGTCACCCTTGCCTCCTCTACCTCCAGCCCAAGAAAGCTGCTGGGTTCTGCATGCCTCCACACTTCCCTTTTCGTCCTTCCCCTAGGCTGGCCCAGAATGACTGCGGACCCAGGATGGGCAGAGGAGAGGTTACAGGAGGTCAGTGGGTCATGACTGCGGTCCAGATCACAGCCCCCAGCGACCCAGAGGGGCTAGCGTGCTGCAGGAGCCACGAGCTGTGTGGCAGAAGCCCCCGGTCTCCGTGGAGACCTCAGGGGCAAAGCCTGAGCAGGCCCTGCGGGAGCGCTCCTCCGGCAGCCACCACAGGCATACGCGGTGCACTCCACCCGCAGCAGGAAAAATTCTGGCTGCCAAGCAAGGCCGGGGACTTGGATCCTCAGCGCTGGTTTTGAAATGCAGTTTTGGTTGTATCCTTTGACACCTAAGTGACCTTGGGTAAGATCCCTTGTGGTCAGAGCCCCAGTGTCGCCATCCGTAAAATGGGGACACTCGGGCGACAGCTGAAGACCGGCACTGCCAGCTTGGAGTGGGTGGAGCAGGATTTACAGGAGGGGGACTAGGGGTCTAAGCGCTGGGGTCTAGAGTGCAAGGTGTAAGCCTGGTTTCCACAGCGATGGGGTTAGCAGCAGGCAGAGCTCCATCGCTTCTCCTGTGTACTCTCTCCTTGCCCACACCTGATAACCTCGGGGACCCTCCCTCCAGGAACCTGTGTCCCGCCTAGGGCTCCAGGCAGCTGCTGCCTGCAGCACGCCTCTGCCTCCAGCGGAGGAATGCTTGTGTGTGTGTGTGTGTGTGTGTGCGCGCGCGCGCGTGTGCACTGAATCACTTCTCCCTCACTCCACACCCCAATTTTGTTGCCTCCTGGGGGTTCCCGGTGGCCGTGGTGAGCCCGACCAAACCTCGGGCGGGAGAAAAAGAGGCAGCCCCGGGGGTGAGGCTAACCCTGCCGGGGACCAAGAGACGAGGAAAGGCGAGGAGGCGCGGAGGAGGCGGGCGAGCGCGGCACGGCGCGCGCGGGCCCGGGACCCCAATCCCCGGTGCTTCCTCTAGGGTCCTGTGGGACCGACCGGGAGCAGCAGCCCAGTCCCGGCCCAGGTGGCGGAGGCAGGGCGGCCGGAGCGGGAGGCGGACTGGCGGACTGGCGGGCGGGCGCGCAGGGAGCGTGGCCCGGCGAGGGGAGGGCGCCCGGCTGCACGTGGGGGCGCGCGGCGCGCGTGCGTCCGAGGGGCGTGGGGCGCCGGCCCGGGCGCGTCTGCGGGCCACCTGCCCTCGGCTGAGCCCCGCTGCCGCGCGCACACACAGACACACGCACAGCCCAAGTCGGCCTCCAGCGCTTGCAACGAGGTCGGTGGTCGCCACAGCTTACCCGTAGGTCCCTCCAGCCGCTTCCTCCGTCCCTGCCCACCCCCGACTCCCGGCCCTTCCCACCGCCCCTTGGCCACACAGGTGGAGTGGTTTGTTCCCCGGGGCAGAAGCCGACTGCAACCCGGGGAGCCGGCACTGCCTGGCTGCTCTCCCTCGCCCTCCCTCCGCCCGTCCCCCTGCTATAAATAACCGGGACTAGCGGGTCAGGAACGTCACACGCCGAGGAGCCAGGACCCCGAGGTTCTCCTCTTTGGGAATTGGGGGCGCGGGGTGAGGCGCAGGAGAAAGAAATTACTCGTGAGTAGCGAGGAGAAGCGGGCGCTCCTCGACTCTGAGAACAGACCCCGCAGCCTTTGGTTTGGTTTTTTTTTTTTTTTTTCATTTTTCTTCCTTTTTTTTTTTTTTTGGTCTTTTTTTTTCCGCTTCTTTTTTAATTATCTCGCCCTCCTTCCTCCCTCCTGCTCCAAATCTAACGGGCTGCTCAACACTGCTGCCATCGGTTTGTCTCTTCCCTCCCCTTGGATTCTGCCCCTCTCCACCTCCGAGCACAATTCCCACCCTCACCCCCTCCATCTCACCCCGGGTGGGGATACCATTCGCCCAAGAAATAAAAGTTCAAACTCCTGGCCCCCCTGCCGCCCTCGAGACCAGAAGTAGTGGGCTCCTGGACACCCCCCACACCTACTCTTGGCTCTCCAGGTTCCTAATCCGGGTGTGTGTATTTAAGAACACACACACACACACACCAAACCCACAAACCCTCGAGGTGCAAAACTGCCTTCTGTAACTACCAAACTTACCAGGCACTGTAGTTGTTTTTGTCTTAACAAAAGGACAACCCCAGACACTCTACTCGGGCGTTCCCGTGGGGTGACATTCCTATCATAGTCAGATATGTATCTGTTCTACATATATATGTACTCCCCTTTTCCCCTTTAATTTTTTTTTTTTTAAACAAGGAAATCTGCTGGGTGCCCGGCAGCCGCTGCTGCCCCTTTGATGTTTTGGTTCGCCGTGCGCATGCGCCTCACATTAGAATTACTGCACTGGGCAGACTAAGTTGGATCTCCTGTCTTCAGTGAAACCTCAATAATCCCACCAAAAAAAATAGAACCACTAAAGGGATGTGGAGAGTATGGAAAAGGGGCTACATTGGGATTTGGTCCTTCGCCTTGATCATCGCTGCCGTGTGCGCGCAGAGGTAAGTGCTGTTTCCCCTTTCTCACTTTGAATGGCTCTGCCTGCATACCTCCGCGAGCTGGAATGTGCAGCCTGGCGCTGCTCCCTCACTGACGCCTGTGTTTGTCATCCCTTTCTTTAGTGTCAATGACCCTAGTAATATGTCGCTGGTTAAAGAGACGGTGGACAGACTGCTGAAAGGCTATGATATTCGTCTGAGACCCGATTTTGGAGGTAATGGAGTTACCTTTGTGATAAGCAGCAGCCCAGCTGTAGCCCAGGCTGTCTTACAGAGCTCCTGGTGTGTGTGTGTGTGCGTGTGTGTGTGTGTGTGTGTGTGTGCGCGCGCCCTGCACCCTGCGCTCTGCGCTCTCCACGCTCGTAGTTGCATGTGTATCAAATGTGTCCCTGTTTTGCCT
The DNA here is from genome assembly GCF_017591425.1 of Ochotona curzoniae. Taxonomy (NCBI): domain Eukaryota; kingdom Metazoa; phylum Chordata; class Mammalia; order Lagomorpha; family Ochotonidae; genus Ochotona; species Ochotona curzoniae. The sequence continues at coordinate 11,750,050 of NW_024464918.1, forward strand.
TCCTGAGAAACTGAAGCAAACTTGAGCCGATCTGTCACTGGCGCTTGGCTGGTCATTCCGAGAGACCCTCTTAGCGTGTACTCACACACGGTGGCTGCTGTCAGTCCTTCGCCTCACTGTCTTTGCTTCCTCCAGATGCCAGACTCTTTAAGGGTAGTCCATGCTGTGACCAGGGAACCTGGCTTAAAGCAGGCCAGGGGGAACATTTGGAGGAGAAGATGTGCAGGCAATTGGTGGAAAGGTGGCAGTAACCCCCCTGTGCCCGCCTACTTTGGAAAGAGTTCTTCTCGCTGGATTTAAAGTGGCTCATGTCTGGATATTGTCCAACTTGCCAAGCTTCCCAGCATAGGAGAAGGGGGAGGGCTAGGGTGGGCGAGTGGGGGTGGGGTGGGGGAGGGAGGACGTCTCCCACTGCAGCCCTAGAGATGCTGCTATGCCCATTTCATTTTGCTGCAGACCCTTAGGAAGCTTCCAGAGCCAAATCCTGGGCACAGAGAGGGGTGTGAATAAGTGAAGAGGAGGGGGTCGCAGTGGCACGGAGAGCAGTCCCACGGGCTGGACACGGTTGCCGAGTTTCTGTGAGTTGTATGCGTGTGTAGTCTGAGCCATAGGGCTGGAACCGGGTCTGTGAGCACACGTGTGTGCCCAGGAAGAAGAGCGATTCCTAGAAGAGTGTCTGACAGCCTCTGGAAAACAAGGGCAGGGTCATGAGAGAGTTCAAGAGCGAGCAGCACACGGGATGCGGGCTGGATGTCCCAGGCCCAGCGACAACTCTTGCTAAGAGTGTATGAAGTTTTGAGAAGTCACGTGGCTGGCCCTGTTGCTTTGCAGGTCCCCCTGTGGCCGTGGGAATGAACATTGACATTGCCAGTATTGATATGGTTTCCGAAGTCAACATGGTGAGTAGTGTGGCTTTGGGGCCATGTGTCTCCAGAGCTTCTGGTGGGAGCAGAGAGGAGGAGGGGGCCAGGTGCTGGGGTAGAGGGTGCTTGGGGGATGTGTGGTGGGTGTTATGATTGGGAGCCAAGGGCACGGGATTCTGCCTCGGAGCTCACTGTGCATGACACACTCTGTTGCCTCATGAAGTTTGCAACCTGGTCCAGGGGAGACCCCGAACTTGGTATGGATTGAGTGAACTGTGTTACACGGGTCCTTTGTGCAATGCAGCCACAGGCAGGACAGCTTCTGCAGAGGCTTCATGGGAAACTCAGGTCATCCAGTGATTTGGGGGCGTTTGGAGTGGAGTTAGGGCGAAGAAGTAGAATTTTGGTGTGACTTTGAACAGAGAAAACAACTTGCCACTGAACTGCAACAGAGAGGCCGAATACATGAGCCTGGAATGATGGCACACTCTTACTGAGTTCAGGATTGGCTCTGCAGCTAGGGGTGAAGGCCCTGCCTGTCCCCACTGCTCACCACCTCCTGTGCACTCAGATAAACACAACAAGCATTGGCTACCTTGTCTCCAGTAAGCGTGTTCTGCTTCTTATGCCACCTTCAGTCACCTTTACAATCATTTAACTCCTATCCTAAGCTGCACAATCTATCAACAACATCACTCCTCAGTGGCTACCTCCTGGGGGTATTTCGGCAAGTACTGAGAGAGAAAACCTGTGTTCCCCAACTGGGAAACACTTGTGGGGGGGATGTTTGCGTCGTGCAGGAGCGCCCCCTGCTGCCCATCCGGGAGCATTGCAGCCATGTAAGACTGACAAGTGTCCCACATTCCCTCACTTCAGGCAACTTAACTTGGGACATTTCTATAGTGATTTTTTTTCTCCTGTTTTTGAAGTTTTACCCTAATGAAAAGTATCCATACACTTTGCCACTTTTTAATTTAAAATTCTATTGTTACTTTCATTCCTGATAATTCACAGCATTTCACAAAAGATTTTAACACATTATTCTGTCAAAGTGAATGAATCGTTAAAAAGAAAAGTGCACTGTGTTGTATTTTCAAGCTATGCAGCATTGAAAATTAGCATGCTTTATTATTTAACTTAAGAAGGCTGAAGAACTAGGCTTAAGTGTGTTCTCAGAAGTAGACAACTTTCCGTATTTCTGTAAGCATACTGCTCGTGAATTGTACAAAGATAACTACTGATCTTGAGATACTGTGAAGGTGCAGGGACTAGTCGTCATTCCAGCAGTGTGTGAACAGCGTGACTCCTTTTGTATTGTGATTATTGGGGTTATTTTTGTCAGGTAGGAAATAAGCCTAGACTAAAGATAACATCGGGTAATTCGGAACCACACTTTTTTTTTTTAAATATATTATGAAATTCCTCCTGTGTGAATAAACAGGGTTTCTTGGGGAATGGTTTGACTTCTTGGACGTTTAAATATTCTCATGAGTAGGATTTGAGGGGTCATTTATCAGTTTATATTTTGCACTTCGGAGTAAAGATAGAAGGTGTCCCAACGTGGGTGCCTCGTAAGTCCCGCATACTAGAATCTAATTGAAACGACCTTTGTTTCTCATGGCAGCATTGTGCAGAGGCTGGTGTGGTCCTGCCTGGGGTCGGGGCAGGCTCCTCTCCTCTGCATGTTGTTGTCTGTTTGCCTAGGCCTTCCGGTGTGTACCGAGTGCTTCTTTCAGCCCTCACAAGAAAAAATGAGGCTCTTTGGAAATAATAAAAAATAAAACTGATGAAAACCCAGACTCCAAAATGATAATGTTGGAATCAAGAGATGACTGCTGGTTGCTGCAGTAGATAAGCCAAGAGCTTGTAAACATCGTTCTTTTCTGGAGTTTTGGTTACTTTTTTTTACCTCCATGCAACATTGCGCAGAGATGTGTGAGGCGGACACACGGACACACCTGAGACCTGCTGGTCAAAACACAGATCCACCCAAGGTGAGGGGTCACTGTTATTCGCAGTTATTCACTGTTGCCAAAAAGTCATGGGATGCTCGAAGTGCCAAAGGAAGTTTCAGGTTGTAAATGGGACAGCATCGCAGCATCAGTGATCAGAACCAAGTGTGAAACATTCCAGGCCAGGTTCCTTTCTTGGCCTGATAATTACACCCATGGATTTTTTTTTCCAGCCACATGTTGACTTGTTAAAAAAATAACATTTATTTCAGCTAGCCATTTAAAGACCTAAAATTATGTCTTTAAAGAAGAGTTTTGTGATGTTTGTGGCTTTTTTTTTTCTTTAAAATATGGCTGAATTTTCTTTGAAGCAACAGATGAGAAATACTGTCCCTGACTCTAAATAATGGAAGTCGTGGTCGATGCCACATTATTCCCCATACATGGGTCTAAAAAGAGTGAAGACATTCTGATTAGATTCACTTCTGAATGACTGACTGATTAAAGTGAAACCTTGAACTGATGGATGCACATAGTTCTGCCTCCTTATCCTTTGTGGACTGAAACCTCTGGTCATTGTGAGCTTCTCTTATAGCACATTTGGCTTTGAAAAAACGGTATGCTCCAGACCACTGAAATTGTCATTGAGTCCTTTGTGTTGAAGGACCAAGTGCCCATGTCTGTGTGATGATGCTCATTGCACATGACAAGGACGGAAGCATCCTTCATGAATCAGGAGCCTTGGGTGCTGGAGGCACGTCCTGGGCTTGATGGCAGTGGGGAGATTCACAGTCAGGGTGGGTTCACTTCCTCACGACTTAGACAAGATGAGGACCCTACTCTACCCGTCCCAGGTGGCTCCAACAGAACGGATCAAATGACACGTGAATGTATGCGTTGCATGAGCGTAAGGTAATGAAGACTGAATACCAGGTTAGCACTCAGGAGATCCAGTGGCCAAGGGGCTGCTGTTGTAAGTGTGGTTGGTTGGCTACTTGACCTTACCAAGGCTGCTTCCCAAGGAAAGGTAGATCCCCAAAAGGAGATGGAGTGGTGAGTTCCTGTGAGGGAGGGTGGCTTTGGTGCCTCAGCTGTGTGATTCAGGTGGCTGTCAGCGCCACGGGAGGGCTGTAGAAGAACCTGATTTCAAGTGGAATGCTCCCCAGCAGAAAGTTTTGGCTTTGGAAGGAAATATTTTTAGAAGTCTTCGTTAAATTGGCAGGAATCTTTTTTGTTAAGATTCTTTGATGAAAAAAAAGCATATAAAGATTCAAAATTGGCTCTGAGTATTATGGATTGAAATAGCTTTCTCTTCGTTTAAAGCAGCTTCCTCTCCATCCTGAAAGAGCACATTTGCCAAGCAAAGAGTGAAGCAATATTTCACTTTTGAGGAAAGAGTTCTAGTAAACACATATACAAATTACCTTTTTTTTTTTTATGGACTAGCAAATGGGGAAAAGTGGTTCCTTTTTTAAAACAGATGTTTTTCTTCCATCACCAGCTGCACACTTTAAAATTCCATTCAACAGATACTTATTTAGCAGCTACTCTGATTCATGCATGTGTTAGACCTTCTGAGCAGAGAGGTGAACAGGACTAACCTCTCCCCAGACCTTAGGAAATCTGATATTCTGGTGCTCCTTATCTTAGACTCTGTCTCAAATTCTTCCTGAGTTGAAGTTTACTTTAAATCTTTTTTTTTTCCCCATCAAAAACCTTTTCTGAACAGCTTAAATAAATGCTTAATGCTCTGTCTCTTATCAATTCCTTTGTCCTTTGCTATTTTACTCATTCATTTGGTGTTTGTATTTCAAATTGCATAATATTGCGTATTTATCCTGACTTCCTCCATCATGCTTGCATGTAAATTACATCTCATCAAAGTCATAGTGTCTTTCCTCATGTGGTTTTCTCAGAATACACGTGAGTGCTTGGATGTTCGATATTGGTGAATGCCACAAATATTAAATGAATCACTTATTTTTATGGTAGCATATCTCAAAGGCATTCATCATTTAAAGTAAGAGCTGCAGCAAGATGCTCCATGGAGGAAGCTTCCATGTTTGAAAGGGGAAAATAAATACACAGAGCGGATTGGAGGTCTAGACTACTGGCGCATTAAGTGGAAATTAGCTAAGTAGAGAATGGTGTTAGGGATTTGTCGGTGTTCTAACCAGAAAGAAATAGCAGATAAGAGGATAAAATACAGGAATGCACATGGTATTAGGGATTTTCAGATGGATTAAAAAGGCTGGAGCACGATTGGGAAAGGGGATAAAGTTGATGTGGAAGCCATATGTATTTGTTAAATAAATATGAGTACCATTTTTTTGCCTTATTTGCTATTTTAATTTTTGTCCCTATGAAAGGATGAATTCTCACTGGGAGATTTGCATGAGGAGATCTGTACCTATAGAGAAAGATACTGAAGTGTGGTGAGTGCATTGAATTTGAGAAAGACCTAGGGTTGGGATAAATTGGGATTTACTTGGTAAATCCAGAAAGACTCGAAGGACCTGAATCAATGAAAATACTGAAAACCAGGTTCATTATGAAATGGAAGTGGCAGGCATTGATGAATGCCAGTTCTCTAATGATGTCATTTATTGGTTAGAGGAAGACAGGAAGGACAGTGTGATATCTGAACATTGAATTCGATCTGAGAACTGCCAATGTATATTCCATTTGGAGATACCGATACGTGATTGGCAAACACAAGTCTGAAGTTGGGGACAAAGTCAAGACTAGAGAGGTAGACTGGCACTTTGTTAGTCTGTAAGAGGTTCTTATAAACTGTAAGAATGTGTGAAATTTAAAAAGGAAAGTGAGAACATAGCTAAAAGTGGAGGCCTGGTGAGCGCTGTGATTGAAGATGGGGCCCTGAGAAGGGCCCCACAGAGGAGCTGAATGTAGGGCTCAGAGGCCGTCGGGAAATGCGCAGAACCTCCATCTCATCCGGTCTTAGAGGCTGAGGCGAAGACGTTCAAAAGGAAACCAAGGGTCATTTCCCTGCTACAGTAAATGGAACTCGGCCAGATACAGCCAAGTAGTCTTTAGGATTGGAGACTTGAGTTTTGAATCTGAAAGGAAATGGGGAAAAGAAAGTTGCTCAAATAAGTCGAACTCAGTTTGGAGGAGCATGACCCAAGACTGAAGACTTTGTTCCTTCAGATGTATCTGTTCTCTGTGGTACAGGATACACTTTCTCCCTGAGACTGGTGGAGGTTAAAATTGGCTACTGTGGGAGGTGAGTCAGAACACCTGGGAAGCTGGAAGCATGCTGGAGGCTGTGCTGAAAGCTCAATAACTTAATTGTAGCCTCAGTTTCAGCAAGCACACATATCCTTTTTTTCCTTCCCTTTCTTCTTTGCATTCTTTTTTCTTCTTCTTATGCAGCGTTCTTTATTCTCCGTTATCATTGTCATCACCGTAATTAAGTATAGCTACTCCTTACTGAGTGATCAGCTTGTGCAGACATCCTGCATTGTTCATTATCGTGACCAATTGTCCCATCAAACCCAAAGTTGCATCCATTTGCAACCCTATTTACAACAAGAGGGAACCTCAGACGAAAGGGTGAGTGGTGTGCTGGTCACAGTTGGCAAACGTTTGCCTTCACACACCTTAGTATAAGCCACCTGGTTATACTGCATTGTCTTTTTAAAAGATGCGTTTATTTGAAGAATTATATAGAGAGAATGTGAGACAAAGATATTCCATCTGCTGGTTCACTCTCTGGCTTCAGGGGCTGAGCCAGGCTGGAGCTAGGTCGCGGGAACTTCTGCAGGCTCTGCTGCAGCACCCTTCCAGGTGTATGCACAGGGAGCTGAGTCAGAAGCAGAGCAGCCACGATGGGAACTGACACATAGGTGGGGTGTGGGCATTGCAGGTGGCAGCTTAGCCTGCTATGGCACAACACCAAGCCCATAGTCTGCATTTTAAAACATATCATAATCTCTCTCTCTCTCTCTCTCTCTCTTTTTTTTTTAGTAATTTCTATTCAAGAGGACTTTATTTTGTTGTAGTTGTTGTTTGTTTACGTTCTTGATTTTGTTTGTTTACATTTGTGATTTTCTGAAAGAAAAATTAGTGGGTGGATGGAATAAACAAATTCTCTGTGAGACGTTCCTGTTGTCATTCTTCCTCCCTGTTTGGAAAAAATATTTTAATGGCACTACAGTTATCTCAAGAAAGTGTATTATTCAGTATGTACTAAATACCCTGTGGTTCCTGTCCCTGGGACAAGTATGTGTTATGCTAAACTACCAAGCTTGTCTTGAACTAGTCATAGAGAAAATTTGTTTAAAAGTTTTAGGAGTTCAAGATGGCTATGTCATACTTTCGTTCAGATATTGTTTCTATTCATTAACTTGTCTGATAATTTTCCTATAGTTTCAGCAAAAATCTATCCAGTAACCATGTTGGACTCATGGTTTTCTTCATGTTGAGGGTGAATACTGTGTGAAAATATGTTGAAAATACACTTTTGTGCTTCCCGATAAATTACTCATATACACAAATTTTTTAAAGATGGTTGGCATTTTCTTCTCTTTTCCTGTTATTTTCTTTCTTTATCCCACATAATAAATGCAGTTCATATAAAGATTACATCTTTGGAAGATGTGTTTTTAAACAACCATGCCACTTGATACTGCTGGTTTGTAAATCTTTTTCTCTTTTCTTCTCTTTGGTTAACTCTTAGATCAAATCTGTTAGTTACCCTTGCTTTCTTGGTTCTCTGAACAAAGTTTGTGCTTGAGACTACATATGTACTTGCCCGGAAAGAGAAAGCAAAAGAGGAAAGTGTATTAAATTTCAGATGCTGAAAGTAGCTCCCTCCTACAAAAGTAACTAAAGTTCTTGAAAATTGCTCTAGGAATGTAAATCCAAGAAAGGAAGGAAGGGCTTATCCTTCTAGGAGGCCTGTGCTTGCTGGCCGTTCTTCTGCATGGTGTGTTGGCCTGGTTAATGTCTGTGGTCTGGTCCAGACACTGCTCTGTTGGGAAGGCCTGACTTGCACCCAGAAGGTTCTAAGAACATGCACACTAGTCCTCTTCAGACTGGGTGCTAGCGGCCCTCCCAATGTTGAAACACTGAAAACCCAACGCATCTCCAAAAATTGCCGGATGTGTCCTGGGGAACAAAATTGTCCCTAGTTGAGAAATACCAGTGTTAAAAATGACTTTTGTCTCTAAGCCAAAAAAGATTTTTTTTTTTTCGAGTAACTGGTTTTTGTGCTTTCCCATCATATTCATTTATGGATAAAGATGCATTGTTATAAAATAATTTTAAAATACTGAAAAATATGTAAGGTAAATATTATCAATCTCCCTAGTTCTTGCTGTTTCCTTGTTAGTCTTTTACATGTTGCATGCAGTATTTGTGTGAATGTCAACTGCATTTTCACTGAACAGACCAGCACTGTAAAGAGGTGTTTGTCTTTCCACATCCTTTAAAAATGTTCATTGATCATGCAGATTTGTATAAACATAGGAACAAATTATAAACATTCTATTCATTGACTGTTTTTAAAAAAGTGAATCTATTGAATATTTTATAGATTATTAGTAATAACTGGCTGAACATTATTTGAAGATAAAGGAGCATATTATTTATTTCTCTGTATGAACCTTTAATGAAGAAAAAATTGGGTTTAAGCAGAGTGGAAAGCTAAAGCTTCATGGATTTACTTGACTTGTGTGTCTCAGCTGTCTTCACTCTGTGGTTTTTACTGATGTTATTCTAGTTTTAAAAGGTGCCTAAATGTTTGGATGACATAGAGACACTTTCAAACTGACCATTCAAATAAGGAAAATGGATAGTTTTGAATTTTAAAAGATCCAAGTATCTGATTTATGTATGCTGCTCTCAGTTGTACATTGTGTTTGAAAAATATCTGTTTTATGAACCAAGGAGAGAAATAGGTCTATATTTTCCTGTAATTATTTGTATAAAGCTGCAGAGAATGGGTTTAGACTACTGGTATTTGCTGCTGTTTTGTTGTCATCATTGTTGTAATATGTGGCTCATGTTGCCACATCTCATTTCCTTCCTTTATAATTTGGCACCTACTGCCCATTTGCCTGCCAAGAGGTCTTAACTTAGAAAGTAATTGTGTGGGCAATTGAAGATGAAATGACTTATCTCTTAACATAAGAGCAATAATTAAATTAATGAGGTTTTTAAAGGTGAATCTTCATATGTCTTAGAGAAGTGACACATGAGTAGGCCAGAGAGGAATATTAAAATTGTTGAGAAGCTTAATTGCAGGGCCACTGTTCATGTGGATCCCTAGTGCCAGTCCAGGCCTAAAAGTTAGGAGGTGCTAACTGAGTAGCAACTGAATTTGTTGGGGTAGTTGAGAACTGTAATGTGTTCGGATACTAGGAAATATACTTATCAAGTGGGGCAGGAGAGTAGTGTAGTCCCAAGAAGAATTATGCTTCACAGCGATTCTCAAAATTTTAGTACGCTTATTCTCTGGGCCTGTGCGACGGAGGTCTTCACTGGGATTTGGGATTCCACATGGTTAAAAGTATGGTCCCAACACAGCTACTGTCTGAGCCCACTGTTTTAGGAACACTAGCTTTCTAGTCAAGTGAAGGTCAAGTGGACTGAGTCAGAAGGATTGGATTGAACGGGAAAGTGGAGTACAATTTGAATCGGTTCTAAAATTAGAAAAAGTTGGGTGGGAAAGTGCCATGTGGGAATGGACAGCATGAAGAAAGTCATCGCATGTTGGCAGTAGCGCAGCAAAAATAAAAATGTTGGGTGTGTGTGTGACTGTCTCGGTGAAGGCTCACGGAAATCCTGTGATCCAAGTCACAGAATTCCCTTTTGCAAATCTGGAAGCTAAGGGCTAGGGAAGTTACATAGTTTCCAAGACTGCTGAGTTACAGGGACAGGAAGGGTTGAGTTCTTTGCGGTGCAGCTTCACTGCGTGCTACTTAGAGGGTTGTATAAGAGAGACTTTGTGCCGTGTTGGTAGATCCTGTGACCTGCTGAGAGAATCTTCTTAACTGGAAATAAAGCAGAGTTCAGGAATACTAATTGTAAGCATGGGGAAAGTGGAAAACATTGTCCAACTTTGATTTATTTTTCAGACCATGTTATTTAAAATATTCAAAAGAATTTCATTGGCATCCAATGATGAAAAATCTAATAATTCTATCATTAGTTTGAAGAAAGCTTTCAAAGGGGAGAGAGAGGATTTTCTCTCACAGTATGTGATGCTATGTATAAATGAACAATTAGTTTGAAATATCTGAAAAATACCAGTAAGCATTTTGGAATATGTGCAGAATGGTTTGGCTTTTCCTTTTGTCCAAAATGGCTGTGTCCCAGGAGTGCTGGGGTCGCTGTTGTACATAATGGGAATATGCTACCAAGGTAACTTCCTGCAAATTACTTTGGCTGCCTAATTAAAGTGCTTGAAGTATATACATATAGTTAATTTAAGGACTATTGAGCATCTTGAACACACTGTTGTTTGTCTTTATTATGAGTTATTTTTTTCATTTTGAACTTTTTAATACACTGTTTCTAAAACTGGTACATTTTGACACCGTAGTTGTTTTGAGTGGAAGAATGAACTGTGATATATCCAGGAAAAAAAGTCTCATTAGTTGAGAATATTGTATTTCTAAAATCAATGTTCTGTCATTTTCTATTTTTGTCTCTGAAACTTTGAAACCGTTGGAAAAGATGTCAGAGCATTGGACTGGGCAAGGGTTTTTTGGATAAGATTCCAATAACGAAGTAATCAAAAACAAAAACAGACTGTTAGGATTTTCTAAAGCCAAAAGATTTTTGCATAGGGTTGGAAGCAGGTAACACCATGAAGAGACAGCCTACAGCACGGCAGAAAATATTTGTAAGCACTACTGTGAAAAAGGGTTAACAACCAAACGATGTAATTACTCAGTTACAATAAATAAATAAAGAATAACCTATTTTAAAATCTAAAGTACATATAAATGTGTCAAAAAGAGCCATGCAAATGCCAGCAGGTACACGACTAAAATATCAATGTAACTAATCATCAGTGAAAAGAAAGGCAGACCCACAATGAGATAGCTCCTCATTCTAGTACATTTGTTACGAAAAAGACAAAATGTAGCAAGTGTCAGCGAAGATGTGGCGAGAACGGGAACTGTCGCACACTGTGGGTGGAAATGCAGATTAGTTCAGCCATGTGTAAACGTGTGGGTTCCTCAAAAAAAAAAAATCTAAAAATAGAGCTACGGCATGATCCAGTAATTTCACACGTGAGTATATATATTCAGGTAAAATGGAATGCACATTGATGAGACATCTGCATGCACATGTTTATTGCAGCTCTAGAAAAGGCAAACAACCTAAGTGTCCGTCCACTGAATTAAAATATGTGATATTTATACAATATAGAATCAGTTAATCATAAAATGAATGAAATCTTTTCATTATTAACAATATGGGTGGAACTGAAGTGTATTATTTTTTCTTAAAGATTTATTTAGTTTTGGGCCTAGTGTGGTAGCCTAGTGACTAATGTTCTCACCTTGCATGCCCCGGATCCCATGTGGATGCTGGTTCCTGTCCCAGGTGCTCCACTTCCCATTCATCTCCCTGCTTGTGACCTGAGAAAGCAGACAAAGATCCAGAGCCATGGGACCCTGCATCCGCGTGGGAGACCAGGAAGAGACTCCTGTGTTCAGTTAGGCTCAGCTCTGGTCATTGTGAACACGTGGGGAATGACTCAGTAGCTGGAAGATCTTTCTCTCTGTCTTGCCTTCTTTCTGGATATCTGTCTTTCCAATAAAAATAAGTACTTTTTAAAAAAAGATTTGTCTATTTTTATAGGAAATTCAGATTTCCAGAGAGAAAAAGAGACATTCCATCCATTAGTTTACTCCCCAAATGGCCTCAAGTGCTGGAGCTGAGCCAGTTGGGTACCAGGAACTCCCTGTGGGACTCCTACTCAGGAGCAGGGTCCCAAGGCTTAGTGTCAGCTTTGGCTGCTTTCCCAGGTCAGAAGCATGGAGCTGGTTGGGAAATGGAGCGGCTGGGACACTAAGTGGCACCCAAATGGGACCCCAGTATCTGGAGGTGGAGGATTAGCCTACTGAACAATCGTGCCGGCCCCCAAGGCTATTAATTTAAGTGAGATAATCCAAGTGCCTACAGGCAAGTATCACATGATCTTATTTACACATAGAGTCTAAGAAAAAAGTTAATCTTTTAGAAGTTTATAGCTGAATTGCTGTATGTCTTTGAGGGTGAGTTAAAGTGGAACTGGTATAAGTATGAAGCTCCTACTGATTGCTATGTTGCAGAGTAAGGTGACTGGGTAATATGAACAGTGCGTTTCTCTATCAATAAACCTAGAAGTTAGTATTTTTGAAGTTTTTACTGAAAAGAAATATTTAGCATTTAACAGTATATATATATATGTATATATATATATATATATAAACACATATATAAGTTATCTTATTGGACATTACTCATGTAATAAGTTATTACATAAATATATTCAATTTTCATGTCTATTTTTTAAATTCAAAAGATATAGGGAATAAAATGAACAATGGAGGCCAATTTTGCATAGAATTCTCCAGTAGAAATCCCTGGGTAGTAAGGGTTGTAGCGTGGTTGCTTCAGAGGTGATGGCTGTTTACAGTGGTGAGAGCGTCATCTCTTCCTGTCTTGAGATCTCTGATGGAATGGCTGGAGGAGTTGGGAGAAGGGACTGTTTGACCCTCCCAGGATAGAGTATGTGATTTCAAGTACAACCTGAATTGCCCTGCTGCTTAGGACCACAAGGTAACTGGATGGAGAAAGTTTCTGTAACAGGACATCTGGATGTTACAGAAATACACAAAAATCATCTTTAAAAATTGTCAGCTTTGTGAGGTCATTGTCTTTTCCACAACTTTACATGCTTCAAGAATGTTTTTTAACATTCATCTTGAGCATAATGATGTATGTAACATTTAAAGAATATCCATGAAGTAAGAAGGAGAAATGTTTAATATTTTTCAATATAAACAGGCAGGTACAAATTATTAGGTTATAAAATGAGATTACTATTTTATCATTGAAGCCACCTTTGTCTAAAAAAGTAATTGGAATGTTAGTATTTTTTTTTTCACTATTTTTTTTTTTTGATCTACAAAGAAGCCTCAGGACTTACTTTTGTAAATACATGTTTGTTTTGCTTATGCTGCATGAATATTTGATTTAAAAGGATCAAGGTCTCCAGCCAGTTTGTGCCTTGTGTTTCCCTAAAGCTTTGTGAAGTCCCGGAGCTTCTACTCTGGTGAGGCTGAGCTGCCAAGCTGTGGACATTCCTATCAGGCTGGTAAACTCCCGTGTCTTTACTTGGATCTCAGCAGCATGCTGGGTGTAGTCAACCCATTTTTAAAACTTAACACACTGGGCAATGACATGTTTATTATTTGAAAGTCATATTTGAAGTCCTTGCCAAATTTATACAAATATCTATAGAGTTATAAACCACAAGAAAAAAAGCCTCATTTTTCCTACAAATTTTGTAGGATTCTTTTTTAACTTTAAATTTTAGAGACCAAGTTCTGTTCTATAATCCACATATAATGATTTTGCTTCTGACTTAGGCTCATCTCAGTTCTGGTTGTTGGGCTGCTTAGGGAGTGAACCAGCGGATGGAAGATCCTTCACTCTGTCTCTCCTCCTCTCTGTAAATCTGACTTTCCAGTAGAAATTAATAAATCTTTAAAGGAAAAACTACTATTTTTGTCAAAAAATTTTGGAGCAGATTTCTCTTAATTGTGCATGCTCTCCTTTTTCAAATAACTAACACCCCGGAAGTCTGATTTTCCATTGCTGTTATGATATTCATGTCTAGCATACTAATTAGGAAAGGCTGCATTAACACACACTATGCTAGTGGAATTAAAAAAAAATGCTTATTTTACTTGGAAAGTAAAGGTTACAGAGAAGGATCTCCCATCCACTGGTTCTTTCTCCAAAAGTCTGCAGTGGATAGTACTGGGCTGGTCTAAAACCATAAGCTAGGAACATTTTCCAGGTCTTCCCCATGGGTGCAGGGGCCTAAGGGCTTCAGTAATCCTCACTGCAGGGAACTGAATTGGAACTGGAGTCTCCAGGACATGAACTGGTGTCCACATGGGATACTGGTGCTATGAGGCAGAGGGTTAGCCAGTTGAGCCATTGCACCAGCTCCACTGTTGAAATTTGAGATAGATTGGACACAGAGTCTCAGGAAGGGAAAGGAAAGAGAAGTGGAGACAGTGACAGACATATGTACTCATCTTTAAGGAGTTTGTAATGTGTCTTCAACATTTGAGAAAGATGGGGCTATTTTTCACATCATAGCTGGGTTTTGTCTACCACAAAAGCTACGCATGTGTGTCCTAATTATTTGTCATGTAAGAATGTTTACATAACCTCATCCTTTCATAACAATTTTTATGCAAAAATCAGAGAGACAGAGGACACAGATCTCCTATCCGCTAGTTCACTCCTGAAGATGCCACAACAGCTGAGGCTGGTCCAGGCTGAAGCCAGGGGGCCAAGATTTATTCTGGAGTTGCAGTGTGGGAAGCAGAGATTCAAGTACTTCAGACCTTGCTTTCTAGTTCCAAGAGTACTTATTAACAGGAAGCTGAAATAAGGGATGGATCCAGAATTTGGGATATGCCCTATTCAGGGTTCTTAATTACTATGCCAGTTGCCTACCCCCATAACATAAAAATTATCAAAGCATCTGTATGATATTTTAAGTTCTTGATATGTTGTAAACACTTGCATTTAAAATATTTGATGAAAAATAGAATTTAAAAACTTACAGCTTTGATTTGTAAGTGGGATATGCTTAGTTATGATGCACAGCTACTGAAGTCCATACCATTTATTGAAAAATATCGATGAAAGTAAACGTAACTCTTAAATCCTATCACATTTTATGTTCCAAATTTCTGTGAAGTGAGAAATGTTGTCCCTGTATACAGGTGGATGGACTGAAATGGGGAAGATTTTTGTGACATTAAAACCAGTTAGACAGATCACGCTATGGCCCTGTTGGTGCTATAGTTAAAAATGTGCTAGACCTGGGGCTTCTGCCTCTTCTTTCTTCTATCCGATTTATTCTGTGGCTTCTGAAAAGTCGAAGGATAGTTTAGAAAAAAAAAATTTGCCTCTGTTGTCATTTGTCAGCACAAATGTTATTAGAAGCTTCCCAGATAACTTTTGGGAAACCCAGTAAAATCAATATGTAAACCATAAAGAAGAAGAAATATAACAGTGCAAAAGTAGGCAATCTTAAGTCATTTAGAGGTCAGCTAGTAGTAAGCACTGTTTTGGGATTTTTAGAATTTGTAGATGAGTTGGAGATTAGGGTTTACTTCTATTCTTTTGTTGTAAATAAATCTTTGCTCTAGGAACAAATTCAGTTCATTTTCAAAATAAAAAATCTGCTAAACAAAACAAACTAAAAAAAAAAAAAACCAGAATCTGCTCTAAGAATGCATGTACTAATCCTGAGAGTAAAGAGCAAAATTAGATTTCGATTAAATTTTTGCAAGATTTCATTTACATTTATTGGAAAGGCAGATTTACAGAGAGAAAGAGACAGAAAGATCTTGCATCTGCTAGTTCACTCCCCAAATGGCCACAATGGCCACAGCTGAGCTGATCTAAAGCCAGGAGCCAGGAGCTTCTTCAAGGTCTCCCACACTGATGCAAGATCCCAAGGCTTTCAACCATCCTCTGCTACTTTCCCAGGCCAAAAGCAGAGAGCTGGATGGGAAGTGGAGCAGCTGGGATACAAACCAGAGCCCATATGGAATACCGGTCCTTGGAGGTGGAGGATTAACTTTTGAGCTGTTGCACCAGCCCTGATTTTACTTAAAATTTGAAACTTTTAGAGAAAGTAGCAGTCTTTCACATCATTCTTGCTATTTTAATGGTATGGTCTCGTCTTCTGAAAACTAGGTCCTAACTAGTGATTAGCATTTGTATGAAATAGCCATCGAGATGTGTTTCAAGATTAATTAAAACTACTCACTCTGAATACATACTTCAAAAAGGAAGGTTTATTTATATTTTTTTATGTCAAAGTTACAGAGAGAGAAAATGTGAGAGGTCTTATATCTGCTGGTTCACTCCCAAGATAGCTGTTGTGGGCAGGTCAGAGCCAAGCCAAAGCCAGGAACTGGGAGTTCTGGGTCCCCCATATGGGTGGCAGATCCGACAACTTGGGTCATCTGCTGCCTTTCCCAGGCCATTAGCAGGAAGCTAGAATGCAAGTGTGGCAGCTGGGACACAGCTGAGCCTCCAAATGAGATGCTGGTGTCCCTGTGACAGAGAGCAGCTTTATCTGCTACACTGTGCCACACCTCACCTTTGCTAGCCTAATGGGTAAGACTGATCTGCAGACACTTTAACACAACATTAAACATTAAATGTTAAATCTTCCTATATAAAAGAAATTTCTTAGTAATAAATCAGAGCAATCAGAAACTACACAGTTTTGTTAAATTTTAGTAAATAAGCGCCACTGTATTTAAAAATATATATATATTAATTTGCTTTAAAGTTTACTGGGGACTACAGAAAGAAATTTACTTCGACATAATGTTGGTTTTCCCTACTAAAGAACATGATGTGTCTTCTCAGTTATACATATTCTTTTTATGTTCCTCAGTAAAATGCTACTGTTTTCTCCATGTAGGTCTTTCAGATTTCTTGTTAAATTTATTCTGATAGGTCCTGCATAATTCTACTTAAATTTAGTCTTTAGCATTCCATTATTTTTGTGGTTATTACGAAGGGGGTTTTTATAGCCAATGATTAGTTTTGGTCTTTGGTCAGAGGAACAGATGTCGTATAACCATCTGACGAGAGTCACTTTTTGACTCTGTAGGTCAGGCTGCCATTTCCATTTCAGTGTGTGCATGAGGTCCTTTGAGTACCATCAGCATGCTTGAAAAATATATGTAGAGAAATTGTGCACTTCTTTGAAATTACTTCTATTTGTAATGTTACAAAGAAAGATTATTTTGTGTTGGCAGACATGTTAAGCCTTTACTTGTGGTTTGAGTCCTGGCATCTAAGCCCCCTGTCTAACCCTGGGAAAGTAGCAAAGAATAGCACTACTGCTTTTGCCCCTGAATCCAATTGCGACTTGGAGGAAGCTTTTGCCTTCTTGCTTTGAATCGATTCAGAATCCAGCCATTGTGATCAGCCAAGTGATATTGGAGTCACTTACTTGGCCCTAAAGAACCAGCATGAATTATTAGAGCTTTCATCTGTTTCCTTAAGTTTATGAATTGAAAGTTAGATTTAAAGCAATAGTTATCCATTTTTAAAGCATTTATTTTTATTGGAAAGGCAGGTTTGATTTATGGAGAGAAGACTAGACAGAGAGAAAGATCTTCTGTCTGATGGTTCACTCCCCAAATG
This sequence comes from Ochotona curzoniae, assembly GCF_017591425.1. Classification (NCBI taxonomy): domain Eukaryota; kingdom Metazoa; phylum Chordata; class Mammalia; order Lagomorpha; family Ochotonidae; genus Ochotona; species Ochotona curzoniae. The sequence continues at coordinate 11,767,310 of NW_024464918.1, forward strand.
GCCGCAACAGCCAGAGATGAGCCAATCCAAAGCTAGGAGCCAGGAGCTTCTTCAGGGTCTCCCACGTGGATGCAGGACCCCAAAGCTTTGAACTATCCTTGACTGCTTCCCCCAGGCCATAAGCAGGGAGTTGGAAGGGAAGTGGAGTGTCTGGGACACAAACTGGCACCCATATGGGGTCCCAGCATTTGCGAGGTGAGGATTTAGTCATTGAGCCATCATGCCAAGGCCACATTATTCATTTTTATTTTGCATCTTACAAGCTTTGTGAAAATAAGAAATTCTTTTTTTTTTTTAGAGTAATAGCAATCATCCTCATCAGCTACATACATTCTTACCCATTGCTGGAGTTACGCCTGACTTCGGAACAAACAGTAAAGTCATTTCATGCTGAAAGCATCTATAGTCAGGAAATACTGCCATGTTTTTTTTTTTTTTTGAATATTGCCACATACCTTCTTCACAGTGATGCCTTGGCTGCATTTAGTACCAAATCAGAACATGCTTTTTATCCCAATTTGATCACTTGAAGATTCACTAGAATAACTTTCGTTCAAGGCTCTTTTCTCATTTCAAGTACAGTGACTTGTCAGTATGCTTTACTGACAATTTTAATGATCAAAATTGATCCATTCTACCAAAACTATTGCAGTTCTACATCAGATTTGATGTTTCCATAAAATAGCTCAAAATATGTTACTGGAACTTTACAAAAATATTTACCTTTAGGTTATTTAGAGACTCTTTAGCTGAAGTGTAACAATTGTGTTATTTACATCGAATACACATTTGAGGGAAAAAAAAAAGATTATAGGAGCAGAAGAAATTCTGCAACCTAGCCCAGCCTTATCAACAGCAGACAATATGTGACACACAGGTAGGCAGGCAGTGGCAGTGTCTAAGGTGCAAAATGGAATATGAAGCTTTAAAGATCTTGTAACATCCAAGCTAAATGAGGGAATACTGATACATTTAAGTTAAATATAGAAGTGATGTAATGGGAAATATCAGTGACACATGTGTCAGCTCGAAAACATTGTATGTTTTTGGAGAAGAAAATGTACTTCCTGTAGGTAGTTCAGTCCAAGCAATTTGGAGCAAAGCTAGCATTTCATATAGGTATGAGTTTCTCAAATGCATCATTTGCTACAGGCAAAATGAAATATCTCAACCAGTTGACTATTTTTATTTTAGAATGAACCTGCAATATTTCAGTGACTCAGTATTTACATGTATCACAACAAATTTGGTCTTTTGATAATAATGTTCTCAGATACTTCTATGAAACATACAGATGCAGGTGGGTGCTTTTATATTTTACATTTCATATGAATTTTATGTGATGCCTCATGTATATGAATTTCAGAGTTTTTGGCCCCAAATAAACTTATCTTTTAATTCATGAGCTATCTGTAGTACATGTTACACAGTATTACATACTACTTTCATGAATATAATATTTACTGAATTATAACTGAAATACCATTTGACTCTTGAATGGCTTGTAGATTTATTTTATCCTCTAAAGGATAATTATTAAATGCTGTCTAAATATTTACATGAGAGTTTTTTAGTATTATATCTTAACAAGGCATGATTTTGATTACTTGCTCATTTTTGTATGATTAGTACTGGCTTTAAGAGTATTAAGAAAATTTAGAAGCAAGATTAAATCAAATTAATCGGGTGTGTATTATGGTAATTTTTTGTTGCAAAATGCTGATACTCATTTGATTAAATGTTGTTGATATCTTATTTTGCATTGATGAATCAAAATTGAATAGTTTTTAGACTATATATCTTCCAAAGTCCAAAATAGAGAGGGTTGGGTTACTATAGAAAAGTTTTCTCTTTTGTAGAGCAACGAGAATGCTATAAAATATGGAGATAATAAAAAGCAGAGGATGTGGCATATGGAATTGCATGTTGTTGCTTGGTTTTCCTGCTGTGATACCGATTAGGACTTTCCTGGAATGAATTATATCAAATGTGTAATTTTATGATAAAATGGAATATTAAATATTCCTATATAAAATATATTTAATATAAATTACTTAATATATTTAACATAAGTATTCCTATATATATTTAGTACAATCTTAAGTATTAAATGTTAAATATTGCTATATAAAAATATCTTAGTAATAAAATCAGAACAGTCAGAAAATAGTTTCTTGCCTCATATCCATTCGTGTGAGATTTGCAGTAATTGCAAGATTGTTTTGCATTATGTTCTATCCATTTCAGCCACTTTTAAAGATATTTAATATTAAGAGATGTTTAAGTGTTGCATTTATTACAGGCTAAATTAGTACTTGCTAGCTTTCCTACTGTTTAACACATTTACCGACTTCTAGAATACAATTAGACCTAATTTTATGTATAATGTAGAATTTTGTCTTTGCACATGCTTTCATTTACTTTTCAACCTTAACAATAATCTTAATGTAGCCTCTCCTGAAATGATGTCTTATGTCTAAGATTTCCAAGCTTCATCTCCTGGCCAACAAGTAAGAACCATTTTGTCACCACTCTGCTGTACAAGCGAGAAAATGAGTGTACCTTATGTTAACACCTTCTTTGTAGTTCATTGTGAAGTCACATGAACTGATGTATTGATGCTTTTGAGCACATTAGTATTGTGTTAATACAAGAATTACAATCCATAAAATATTTTCTACTTTTGATCCCTCCAAGATGCGTTTTGCCAAATAAATAGTCCTATCACCCACCATTTCAGATGCTTGACTATCTCAAGATGGTTAGTATTTTGTTGGCAATTTCTACCACAGGCAAATCTAACTCAAAAGAATCTGAGTCATGGTAGTTACATAAGAAATAACTAATTACCTGTAGTCCCTGTTAATACTGCTTCTTGCTTCTTGCTCTTAAGAAATTATGACACAACAGTATTGTAGTTTTATTCAGAAATTTTTAATCATTGTTTGCATTCAACCTGTAATTTTCACCTGCAAATGTTTCGGTTGGTTTTCAGAATTCGCTCTGGGATTCATGTGCTGCATGGTTGTAGTTGCCCTATGCTTATGTAAGGATCCGTTTATTAATAGGGGTGACAGCAGGATATGCAGAGCTCTTCAGAGAATGAGTCTTATTTCTTGGCCAGCTTATCCAGTGTGATATTTTCAGGCAGACAGCATTCGTTTCTGAAGTTTGTACACTGAAATTATGGCAGGAATTGAAAACTAAACAGAAAAGCAGAGAAATGCAGCAGGACCAGATTGCATATAAAATGAGGTTTAATTGTTCCGACTTAGCAGTTAGTAAATATGTCATAATATTTCAAATGTAAGTAAGGCAGAAAAATCACCAATGAAATCACCAATGAAATTTAGCCTATCAAATAAATAAAGTCATTTTAGTTGCAGTCGTTGAATGTCTGAATATTTATGGCTTTGGAAGTGGCTGAAATTTATTTAAAGAACAAATGCAGTGCAGTCTGCCCTTTATTAGTTGATCAGACATAAATACATTTGAATATTACTTCTTCAACTAATAGAAATATAACACCCCCCCCCCAGTATGGTGAAGACAGGTTTACCTGTGAAAATATGTGGCACATATCTTTCACTTGTTTTCGTAAACATTGGTAACGTAGCATAGCAGTTGAAGATTTGGGTCGTGAAATCTTCTGCCATTTAGTAGTTATATAGTTAGTAGATTTATGAAGTTGTCACTTTCCTTCTCTGTAGAATAAGAATATAAAAGGTATCATGATGTTGATTATTCTGAATACTGAATATTTTGATATATGAGGAAGACTTTTCAAAGATCTCTCTACATAGTACATTTCAATAAATGAAATTTATTGGTAATATTAAACATACACTTACCTGTGAGTGATAGCACAGAGCCTCTGGCATACTCATGATTTCAGATTTATATAGAATGAGCTACAAATCAAGGACAGTGCCTGGAGAATGCATGAAAATGGAATGGTCTGAGAAGCTTATTATAGAGAGAAATACAACAGCCGTAGGCAGCTACTCAGGAGACTGCCCTGCTGTGACACGCCAACTCGTTAGGATGTGAGTGTTGAGTCCTACCTTCCATGCACAGCTTTTTCATAATCTGTGTTTTCCACAACCATTTAAAAATAATTTTGTTAATAATTTTTAATTCTCTGTAACAAATTAAACCCTTATCTTTTAAATTTGATTTTCCACAAGCTTTTTGAAATACCCTTGTAAATCCTTTCGGTTCTGAAATCTTGAAAATCATTGAAAAAAAAAACCCAGCTAGATTTTTATTTCAAATGTGCAAGCAGAGTTGGAAAGAACCAAGAAAAAACAAATTACAAAAAAAAAAAAGCTTGCTCAGTTAGCTAGAAAAAGAGCTGACAAACAGTATTTACTCTGATTAGCAGAAAATGTGCTTTTTTGCAACTAGATATTTTATGCTTGTTTTGTTGGGTTCTTTGTTAACTCCGTAGAGATTTAGAAGTATAATGTTCTCAAGGTGTTCCATCGGCAGGTGTTTGTGGTAGAGTTGTTAGATACTGCAGTTTTTGTGTGATGGTACCTGTATGTATGTCTAAGAAGAGTTGTTTTTTGAAAACCTGAAATGCAAAATGGAATACTGACTATAGCTCAGCCAGTTCTTGAAGGCACTTAGGCTTTGCAATCACGTATGTCCACTCTTAAATGTGTGATAACAACCAAGGGGCTCTTCATGTAGATGTAAGCGTGTTATCTTTAGCAGATCATGGGCCTCTATTCATGTGCAAACGTTACACCTGTTGTAAAGGGGGGACCTAGGATGTCACCTGGGAAGTGCTTGTTCACATACATGGAGTAACAGCTTCTACTTCGCTGTTAGAGGAGAAGTAACGGAGTCTGCAGCTCAGGAACGCTACGGAAGCAACATTGTCTTTTCTGATTCTTTTGGGAGTATTTGCTGAGGTCATCACTGGAGTGTGAAACATAGCAAAGTAAAATACAGATAATTGGAAGACGTGGCTGTTTGTCTCCAAAGTTTAATTTATCTACTTTGCTAAAATAAAGGACTACTTCTTTGATATTACCAAGTAACTTAGATCTCATCCTCTACAATTCAGTTTAAATAAGGTCTTTCAGCTGGTGTGAAGGCCCATCAGTTTGTCTGTCTCTTTCTTTATTTCTTTCTCTCTTCCTTTCTTTCTTTCTTTCTTTCTTCCTTCCTTTCTTTCTTTCTTTCTTTTTCTGTCTTTTTTTTGTTTTTGTTTCTTTTTTTGTTTTTTCTTAATTTCATGGTGTTTGATCAGTGCAATCATCTGATGGGGAGTAAATACCTGTAATAATGACAATACGAATACTAGCATTTCCATCACATTTGAGGATACAAAAAAAGTAATTTAACCCACTCACCATTTCTAGGGGCTGGCATAAGAAATGTTTGTGTTTCTTCCCTCCTTCCTCGCTCCTTTCCCCATTTCTTCCTTCTTACTTTTCCTTTTTTTCCCCTTCTTTTCTTTCTGAGTGTAATCGTTTCTAGATAGTCAGGATCATTTGATTTCAAATGATAGAATCCCATTTTCAATCACTGAGGAGTAGTATATTGAGCAAATGTGCCATAGTTTCCTTATCCACTCCTCTGTTGATGGGCATCTGGGTTGTTTTCATGTCAGGCATTGCAGATTGTGCAGCTGTAAATATAGGATTACAGATCCCTTTTTCATTTGCAGATTTCATTTCCTTTGCATCTTTTCCCAGAAGTGGGATAGCTGGGTCATACGGCAGATTAATTTTCAGTTCTCTCAGCACTCTTCATACTGATTTCCATAGTGGGTTACTAGCCTACACTTCCACCAACCGTAAAGGAGGGTACCTTTCTCCCCACATCCATGCTGGCAGGTGTTGTGAATAGAGTTCTGAGTGTAGGCTAATCTCACTGGAATTATGTGGAATATCAATATGGATTTCATTTGTGTTTCTCTAATAGCTAGGGAGCCTGAACATTTTTATCTACTAGCCATTTGAATTTGTTATTTTGAAAAATGTCTGTTTATTTCCTTTGCTCATTTCTTCATGAGGTGGGTTGTTTTGCTGTTGTTGAATTTTTGAAGCTCTTTGTAATTCCTGGATATTAGTTCCCTATCAGTTGTGCGGTGTGCAAAGATTTTCTCTCATTCTGTTGGTTGTTTCTTCACTTTGTTGATCATTTCCTTTGCAGTGCAGAATTTTCTTAGTTTGATATAGTCCCATTGGTTTATTTTGACTTTGAGTGCCTGTACTTTTGGTAAATTTTCTAATGACTGTAGTTGCACGAAGTTACGTTGTGACCCTCAGAGTAAAAGAGTTCCCCTTTGCCCACGTATGGGAAAGGAGAACATTTGTTCCCTTTTTTGATAATTGGTGTAGTAATGAGAATGAGGTGATATCTCGTCATGGGTTTATTTGAATTTCCCTGGAGGCTAGTGATATTGAGCATTTGTTGGCCATTATGATCTTGATAACACAGTCGTATGGTTACTAAAGAGTGCAGTTTGAACTTAAGTTCAATTTTTACAGAATCAAGAAGTATACCACTGGAAGGATTATCAAAGAAAACATTGCTGTTTTTGTTGCTGATGCTAAGTTAAAACTGTGATAAATATTTTGATGATCTTGGGCAAGGTTCTTGTAGCAAGTGCCAAAACACATTCCTTTGTGAAATTGATTAAGCATAACACTTAATCCTAAATGGCAACCTGAGATTCTAAGAATCATTTCATTTTGATGGCTGGTTAATTTCCGGAAGTCGGGAACACCAAGGATCCTCCAGCTTGTGTGTCCCCAGGAGATCTGTCTAGATGTGAAAAGCTGACACACTTCATCAAGCAATCTAAATTATAGATGTTCTTAGTCACAGTCAAGCAAGTACACCTCCTGCAGACAACCCTCAAACATCAGTAAATATGATTTGTTATACCTGTTTTCTGAGGCAGTATATTTGCAGGAGCTATTGATTGCTTGGCAAGCTTTATTGATCATTGCTGCGTAGTGTAGCCAACTGTGGTAAGGAGTTTGGACATGTTTCTTTTTCATATTTTTGAGTGCACAATAACAATAGCAATACAGAATTTCATCTCTGGCTTCCACTGTAGTATGATATGCACATTGCACATACTCACTTTTGGAAACCCTTTTCACAGATCCTGTTCTGTAATCACACAACTTAGGTGAGTTATTTAATCTATGAGTTGTAATTTCCCCAACTGTAAAATTAGGTAAATCTCCCTTCTGGAGTTCACTGAAGAATCAATATGATAATATATTAATTTATAGGATCTTTTTGTGTAAAGAATTAAAAATAAACCTTAATACATGCTCACGGCCTGGGAAAGCAGCAGACCATGGTCCAAGTCCTTGAGTCACTGAGCCACATGGAAGACCTGGCTCTCAGTTTTGGCCTGGCCCAGATCTGGCTGTTGCAGCCATTTAGGATGAACAGACAGAAAACTTCTCTCTCCATTCCTCTGCCTTTCCCTTTCTGTAATTCTGCATTTCAAATACATAAATATATGCTAAATGTCATTGTGATTTTTCTGACTTAATACCGTTCTTTTAATCCACTTTTATTTTTTAGCAATTATGAGCCATTTATGTTTTATTTAATCAATGCTTATTATAAGGTTTCCATGTGAGCAGATTATCTCAAAATACTGAATCTCTGTAAGGTGAAAATCTTCTAGTGACTTAGTGAATCCCACAGGCTTCTGTGTGGTTTCATATAGTGGTTCCCTTCATCAGCAGGCTGTGTGGCCTCCTTTAGGTACAGAAAATTTCTAATATGTGTAGAGCCAGATAAGAGCAGCATAAAGCCATCTGGAGAAATTCATGACATTCTGAAAATTATGTTTTCATTTGAACAATGGTTAATGCCTTGTTGTAGACCACACATCACTGGACTTTTAAGTAAGGCTGTTATGAATGACAAGGTAATTGAGATGAACATAATGAACACATACTTCAAGCACTTGGGGTTGGTGTGTATACACACATGGGTGTGTATTCTGTTTCCGCGGTGCATCAATTCCACCGTGCTGTGTGAACTCAAGGAGGGAACCTCTGAGCTGCTTATTCGTCTCTTGTCTAATGTTCGCTGGAGGGCAGAGCACTTTTGGAAATAGTGATATCGCAACTTAACCTTTTCCTGCGGTCTCCAAGACAGCCATCTGAACTGTGTTCATTACCACCTCATAAACTCTGCCCGAAGCTACCTGCTGCTGTTTGTCAACCTCATAAAACTGAGGGGTAGCTGTGATGTTGGCACCTAAGAAACAGCCACCACTGCTTTGCACAGTCATTTTTTTTTCAGGTGTTAATGAACTCTACTTTGAACTAAAGTAAAATATTGTAGTTCAAGTCAGTAGCTTGCATTATGGGTATGACATAAAGCATTTTGGTTGAATTTAAAAACTGCATTTGTACTATGTCATTTCCTGCAATTGAAATTAATGAGCATGCTTGAGGTTGACTTCCCACTGTACCCAGTGTCTTTTTCACAGTTTCTTTTCTGTGAATCAACACAGCTCTTTGAAGGTGGGCACCGTGAGGATGTATAGCGCAGTCATAAAAAAGTGTTTATAGGACTCTGCATTTCTTCAACTGACTTGAACAAAATCAGTAGTGAAAGCAATGGTTATCAAGGCTAGTCTTTGGCACAGCAATGAAGCAGTCCTTGGGACACCCATATCCAATATCGAATGCCTGGGTTTGAGCTTCAGCTTTGTTTTTGATGGTGGCCTGCTGCTGCTGCACACCCTGGGAGGCATCGGGTGATGGCCTGCTGAGTTTTGTTCTTACTTCCGGTTAGGCTGAAATTACACCTTGTCCTGGCTGTTGTAGGAAATTGGGAAATGAAGTATTACATGGAAGATTCTTTCTTCCTCTCTCGCTGTCTTCAAAATAAATAAAAAATAAATAATGCAATAAAATTGTTTTCTTGCTACACTCATTTATTTACTTCAAATATAACTTGGATCTTTTTTGTACTGTCCTCATTCTTTGCTGAGAATAATATTTAAAATTTTTTAAAAACAGCAGCATGATATAGGCACAATAAAAGAGCAAACAGCTTGAAAGACTAGGAATATGTGTGAGGCACTAGAAGTTAGAAATAACCTGGCATGCAAAAGTCAGTCAGATTCCACAACACAAATATATGTATGTATCTCCCCTTGAAATCTGCATTAATTCTTGTACTAAGGAGCCATTACAGTCCACCAAATAATGTCATCTATTTCAACAGATATAATTGTAATTCTGGAATGATGTGAGCTCTTCTCTCAGCATTGTTAGTGTATCCCCAAGAAAGACAGATGAGGGGATCATTTATTCCTCCCAAAGATAACATAATTATAGTCATGTCCTTCTGCTGTTATTATTCTTTCCTCAAATTCACTTCCATCTCAGATTTCATTGTGAAAGGTTAGGGTCCAAAACACCTAGTGGATAGTCCATGTGACATGCTTTATAATGTCACTCTCTTTCCCACTAATTTTTGTGTTCACACCATAGAAATGCTCCAGGCTATCAACATTTAGTCAAAGGACAGAGAATGTATAGCATCCTATCTGAAAAAAATGAGCACTGCTTTAAAGATACGAAAGAAATGAAATACCAAATTCCCCTTTTAAAGGATAGGTTGTTGTTAGAACTGAAAGCAGAGACATCATGAATAACAGAGACCTTGTAGTTATGGGGGCAGTGCGTTCGATTTCTTTGATCAAAGCTTCAGTTCCATCCTTGTCTTTGTGTCTTGGGCTGTGGGTATCAGTTCACTGTATGCCATTTCTTTGAACATGGATTGAGCGTGTAAGTTTTGATAACTTTTTGGTTGCTTCTCAGTATGAACATTTCTTGGAATGTGCTGGAGAAGTCCTTTGTATTGAACACTTCCTCATAGACAAGAGGCACATCTTCACGTACTTGGCCAAAGCTGTAGCACTTGTATTAGAATAGTGTGACATGTCAGAAACAGTATTTGCTTGAAGTCACATAATTAAAGCTAATGTTTGTTGAATTTCTTCTTATTGTGTCCCATTAGAGAGGTGTCACTACCTCTCCCAGGTTCTGTTCTCTCTCCCCTTGTATAGGTTATGCAGTCAGAGCTGGGAAGAGTTTGGAATTCAAAAACTCACTTATTAACTCTGAAATTGGTGCCAGTTGGTATCATTCCCTCCCCTGCAAAGCAAGAATGAGAGAACAATAACAACTGTGTTAGTGAGCTTTCATCACTGACAGATACTGGAAGGGAGATGAAAGGGAAAGAAGGAGGTTTGTTTTGATTTGCAGTTTTGGAGAGGGACAGTGGGTGGTGAGATGCAGGTGGAGGAAATGTCACGTGGCAAGCCAGAGAGCAGAGAGGACACTCATCATCTATGCTTTACAGGGTTTCTTCTTAAGAAGCAGTTGGGATTCAGTGACAGGCCACACCCAACAAATTAATCCAATCCAGTCACTTTCCAGAGCGACACCTTCAAAGATAATTAAATTCTATTCTTGATTAGTTAATATAACACATTGGGGATCAAGACCTTAAAACATGGATCTTTGGGGGATAATCTAAATATGGTCTAAACTCTGTGTTGGGCCTTCATTAAAAAAAGTCTATATAAATCCCTTTGCAAAAGGAATTATACTCAAAACTCAGTAAATGTTAAGGAAAATAGTGATGTCAATATGTGCTTAACTGCACACAGTATTACATTTTATTTAAATCTTACTGCAGGCAGATTTACTAGCAGGTATTTTTTTCAATGAGGAAAATGAGGATGAGAAACAAAGTGTAAGTTCTCATGTATGACTACTGAATTCGTGAATATGAGAGTCAAACTCCAAGACTGGGAGGCTGACTCAAAATCTGGGCTCATTTGTTACAGCAGCTGCCTCCTGACAGGGCTTCATGAAAAGGCAGGTAAAAAAAAAAGTGTGGAAGCTGACTGACGTATGCATCTCAGATTAATTATAACTTTTGCTGCCTCACACATATTCCTAGTCTTTCAAGCTGTTTGCTCTTTTATTCTGCCTATGTCATGCTGTTATTTCTAACATTTTTCATTTTATTTGAGGCAGACAGACAGTGATATGCCATCCACTGCTTTACTCCCTAAAAGTCTGAAGCAGGCAGCGTTGCACTAGGTTGAGCCAGTATCCTCAAACACCATCCAGATCTCCAGCATGCATGAAAGGAACCAAGTACTTGAGCCATTTTCTATTACCTCCCAAGATGCGCATTACCAGAAAGATGGGTTCAAAGCAGAGAAGACAGGGCTGGAACCAGGCACTGTGGTGTGGGATCTGTCCTAAGTAGTGACTTACTGACTATACCAGGTTAATTTGTGAAACCTATTTCTTAGTCCACAGGTTAAACTAAGTATGTTTTCTTATCTATCAAATGTGTATGCTAATATGTCTCTTGTGAAGCTGTTTGAGAATTAGCATTTTTAGTATATTGGAAAAAATCCTAGTGGATTCTAGTCACAGAGTAGGAATTAATAATTCATTTTTTGTTACTAACTGAGAATAAAAAAAAAATGCATTCCTTAATCAGCTCTTCTACAGTGCTTCTAACACTGAGCTCTAAGAAGCTTAGTCCATACATTTGCATGGTAATTAAAAATCAGTGATGTTTAAAGAGACTTAAAATCCACACTGGAATTAATGGGATAGGTGAAGCATACCAGATCTTATTTATTTATTTGTTTATTTAGCTAATTGAAGTGGTTAAGAAAAAAACAAAAACTTGAGCAATTTTGAGTTTCTCAGCATTACACTTGTATGCAACATATTCATTTGCTTTGCAAGTTTGGAAGATCTATTTTGCAAATTACCCGCTTGGCAGAGAGAAGATATTTGCTATAATATAGTTGCATTGAAAAAAAAGACCTCATTTTATTTTTGAATTTAATAATATCTATTCCCTTTCCACTCATACTTAAAGTTTTAAATGCAGTTCCAGAGAAAGCTGTCAAAGATCATTAGAATAATATTTTAATTGGCAATGAAAGTCATTCAATAACAATGTTAGGAATAACTTATTTTGAGTAATATAGTTCTTTTCACTCCCTATCTAAATCATATGTCAAATGAACACAAGGAAAGTTAAAACTACCTTGCCCAAGTTATTAGAGCTTTGTTACGTCTATACATGTTGGTAAAAACTGACTAACAGTCTCATGGTTGCTCCTTCAATGAGCATTTGCGTCTTCCAGGACTTGGGTTTTACCTTAATTTTCTAATTTAAAAAATCATCGGTGATGCTTAGAATAAGATAGATGCAATGTTAGGAAGGTAAAAATTAATAAATGCAAACAAGCTTAGGCAGAACTGAGGAAATCTGACTCACAGTTCTTGGATGGCTGGAATCCAGGGTGGTAGTGGGCAGTGATTTGGCTAAGATATCAGGGAGAGCTTATGTAAAGAGCCACGATGCTGCTATGACTGAACTCAGGATGTACGTATCCTCCTTGCTGTGCAGCATCCGTTTTGCATGCACACCGGGGATCATCTCTGGATAGTCTACCTGTAACTCCTGGAAATATGTGTATTACACATAAATATATACGTATTGCATATAAATGTGATCACATATGCCCATATACAGATATGTATTTGCACACACACATATACTTCTGGGAGTGCAGAGGAAGGCAAGTCTTATTGTGTTTTTTCTATGTAATAAATACTCATTAAGCATTTGTGCAGACCTGACATTTTGGAAATAAAAAAGAAACAAATACCAGAGATTTTTTTTTCCTCAATTGGTTATGGGAGTACAGAATAGAGACAGTTGTGAAATCCACACGTAAATCAGAAAATTACAAGTATACTCTACACAGTAGATCCTGTGTAAGATCTACACAGTAGAGGTAGATGCTTTAAAAAGTCACTTAGGGATGGAGCAGCAGTTGTAGAAGCTGAGGTTGCCATTTGAAAGAGGTTGTATTTGAGCTTGCCTTGAAGGATGCAGGGGACTACTTACCCTTTAGAAGAGAAGGGTAAAATGTGGTTCCACCCTGGTGACATAACCAGCAACCCATTTGTAACTGTTTAAGTACATGCATCAGGCACTGAGTGCATTGCTATATTCCCTGGAGCTATAACCATGAAGTGTTGGAATGAAATCACACTTAGCTCATATTTTTGGCATAGGGAGAACACAATTCTATGAAAAAATTCTGCTTTGTTGCTTCATATGAAACGTGGCCAGAGTGCATAAAATTGAAATGAATTCGTTTATGGAAAAAGCCCACAAACTAATAAAGAAGCCACAGTTTGGTAATATTAGATTATCTCCTGCATTATTTTAGCTAGTATTTATAATGAGTGTGATTTCTGTTAGAATTTCTAATAGCATGTATAATTGTTGTAGGTTTGTTTAATTTTTTTATTTTGTTGCGATCGAAAGAGCATGACTCGTCGTAAATCTAAGTGTATTACAACAGAAGGATACCTAAACTTGAACTGGCTTGTGTGATAAGCGTCATTGTCATAGGTTGAAAATTCAGACTCAAGTTCTGACTCCTGATACTGCACAATGTGGCCTTATTTAGAAATAGGGTCTCTGATGAAGTAATAAATTACAGTGAGATTAAGAAGGTAGATCCTGGTGAAGTCTGACTAGTACCATTATGAAAATAGGCACATTCGGACCCTGAGACACTCACAGAGCAAAGAGTAACTTGGCAAAAAAGAGAGAAAGCCTTGAGTGCTTCCTCATGCCACAGCACCCAGGAGGAACCACTCCAGCCAGCGCCTTCATTTCCATCTTGCCTCCAGAGTGTGACACTGTCAATGTCTATCACTGGCAGCCATGCAGTTTGTGATCTTCATTATGGTTGTCTTATAGAACTAAAATAATTGTCAATTACTGAAAATAAGAACATACGATACTCAGATCTATTAAATACAGAATTTGTATATATTACCTTTCTTTTTGCTTTCTTCTTCTTCTTTTTTAAAATGGTAGGTAGTTGGAGAGAAGATGACAGTGAGCTGTCTCTCAGATATGCTATTCATAGCCCAAATTTTGCAACAGCTGAGGCTGGGCCAAGCTGTAACCAGGAGCCAAAACTCCAACTTGGTCTTTTAACTTGGATGTCTGGGGCGCAAGTGCTTGAGCCATCTTGTATTGCCTCCGCAGGGAGCTGGATAGGAAGGAGAGCAGCCAGGGCTTGAACTGACCTGGATACCAACATCACAGGTGACAGCTAAGCTGCATCACAGCACTAGCCCTTTGATAGTTCTTATGTGAGTGTATCATTATTGTGCATCTTCAGTTTGGGTAATGAACAGGTTGTCTTCTCTTTGTTCTAACTAATTAATAGCAACAGTGTGTGGAATCTGTAGCTTGGGTGTAGAAATTATGAATGTTTAAACTTTACATACACACTTAAAAACCTTTCAAAGGCTATATGGAATGGTCTTGGAAAAAGAGATTAAGGATAAATTGCTAGAGGTGGGTGTTGTGACAGAGTGGGCGAAGCTTCCACGTCGGATACTTATATCCTATGTCAGAGTGCCTGATCCCAGTCCTGGACACTCCATGTTCCCCAAACTATTTCATGCCCTTGTGTCTGGTAGGCAGTGTGTACTTGAGTCTCTTGGCCTCTATCGCCCACATAGGAGTCCAGATGCGGTCCTGCCTGGCCTCTTGGCTTCAGCCTGGCTCAACTCTGGCTGTTGTGGTATGTGGGAGTTGAATTTGGAAGTAGAAGACTTCTCCGACTCTCTGTCCATTGCTGTCTGTCATTCTACCTTTCAAAAAATATGATTTTCTAAAAATAGCCTCATACAACTTTAGAGAAAATAGCAAAATTCTGTAGGTGCTTGAATGAGTTACTCATGAGAGTGCATCTATATTTACATATTTCATATGTTTGTGGGGGGTTTTAAAAAGTTCATGTAAAAATTGAGAAAAATGCTCAATTTATTTCGGTGAAAATCATTTTAAAATGCATGCAGTTTTTCCTAATCTGCACTCCATAAATTTTTGAAATCCCTTTGTGATGTTGCTCTTCTCGATTATTTAGAAAAACACTTTTTTCTTCTGCTACTAAACTGTGGTGTAAAAAATAGTTCAAATTCTGTCAGTGTTATTATTTATTCTCTGAGCTGTCCATCGATATCTTGACAATTCTGGAGAAAAATGTATCTCTGAGACTATTTCTATTGGTGATACAGTTTTAAGAGGTGAAGGAAGAAAAAAGATATGAAGACTTGAGGGCATTTAAGATGTCATTAAAACTTAATGTTTTCTTTAACTACTCTTTGGACGCACATCTGGATTGTTTTCATGTCTTTGCTATTGTAGATTGTGCTGCTGCAAATATAGGAGTGCAGACCCACTTCTCATATGCAGATTTCACTTCTATTGGGTATATTCCTAGAAGCAGGATAGCTGGGTCATATGGCAGATTTATTTGCCATTCTCCAAGCACTCTCCATATTGATTCCCACAGTGGTTGTACTAGCCTACACTCCCACCAGCAGTGAAGGAGGGACCTTTCTCCCAACATCCATGCCAGCAGGAGTTATAAGTTGAGTTCTGAATGTAGGCCAGTCTTACTGGAGTTAGATGGTAGCGCAACGTGGTTTTTATTTGTATCTTTCTGATGGCAAGGACGTCTGAGCATCTTTTCATATGTCTGTTAGCCATTTGAATCTGTTCTTTTGAAAAATGTCTTTTCATTTCCTTTGCCTATTTTTTCACAGGGTTGCTTACATGTGGTACACCTATTCCATGGAATACTATTTGGATATTAAGAGGAATGAAATTATACCATTTGCGAATAGGTGGTCTCAACTAGAGACCATTATGCTCAGTGAAATGAGTCAACCACAGAACAAATACTATATGTTCTCTCTAATATAGGGAAACCATCATGGAAAGTGTAACTTCAATAATCCAATCCATACTTTTTTTTTGGCTGCATGTCATGTGTTTTGATGTTTTTGATTTCAGTTTCATTTATTCCAAATACTTTCTTTTATCGAATTCATCACTGGCTCATGGATTACATGGGGACATCATTTTTCCCAAGAGATTTTTGTGTTTCCTTTTTGTCACCCATGTGTTGATTATTTAGTTGTGCATTTTTTTCATGGTGCATTAATTTGTTGTTGTTGTGGCTGTTCTAATTCATACCAGTTGTTGACCTTATTTCATGGGTTCTCATTTATGGAAATGGATAGTGATAGAGTATTGGGAACTACCATATTCAGGTGTAAGGGTACAATGCAACATGCACTCTTGCTTCCAAACAACTCATGGACTCCCAGTGAAACTAGGAAATGTGTAGACAATGGCATGCTGGACTGTCTGCACTGTTTATGCTAGCAATGTTGGGGCACACTTAAATAAGAGACTGATGAAATTGTGACTCCTTATGAAGGACTATACTGTTGTAGCAATGTGGGGAAAATCTGTCTAGGGGTGGGAGTTTGGGGGAATCCAGTCTATACAAAATTGTAACACAAAATTCAAAAATTCAAAAAAGTGCAAATATAAGGAATAGTTATAAAAATTACATGAATAACTCAAAATGATAAATTTATGTATTTGAATGAGAAAAAATTAATGTTTTCTTCCTACTTATTTACTTTTTGTAAACATTTGTAAGTGAAAATGTCAGCTGTGGGGTAGCTGTTGTAGCACAGTTGAGTTAAGCTGCCACTTGGGAATTCTGAATCTGGTATTTTGAACCTGTTCCAGTCCTGGCTCAGCTTATGGTCTGTCTTCCTGCCAAATATGGCTAAGAGGTAGCATAAGGCAGTTTGGGTATGTGGATTTCTGCCACCCATTTGGGAAACCTGGTTAAAGATCCTGGCCTGCTTCCACCTTGCCCAATCTCAGTTGTAGACATTTGAGGAATGAATGAGCAAATGGAAGATTGCGTGCACTCTCTCTCTTTCTCTATCTCATTCTCCTTGTTTCTCTACTTCTCTTCATCTTTCTCTTCTGATTTTAAAATATATAAAAATTCAAAACATAAATGTAAAATGTAATGTTAGGTTGTTTGACTACACTAATACAAAGGCAAACAAAAAAAAAATAAAAAGAACCTTCCTTGAGTTGTTCTCAAGGCTGATTGCAAAATAGAATGCTTTAAAAAGAAATACTGGGGCCTGGCGCGGTGGCGCAAGTGGTTAAAGGTCCTCGCCTTGCACGCCCGGGATCCCATATGGGTGCCAGTTCTAATCCCGGCAGCCCCGCTTCCCTTCCAGCTCCCTGCCTGTGGCCTGGGAAAGCAGTCAAGGACGGCCCAAGGCTTTGGGAACCTGCACCCACGTGGGAGACCCAGAAGAGGCTCCTGGCTTAGGATCGGCATAGTACCGGCCTGTTGCGCTCACTTGGGGAGTGAATCATCGGACGGAAGATCTTCCTCTCTGTCTCTCCTCTCTGTATATCCGCCTTTCCAATGAAAAAATAATAAAAATAAATCTTTAAAAAAAAAAGAAATAGTGAGAAAATTTTGTCCTGTTGAGTTGTGTGACAGAATTTTCCGACATGACAGCAGGTTGGAGGAATGGTCACAGAAGAGGGGCTTGCAGGCTGCTGAGGTAGTTTTGACGGTGGCCACCACTAAGACAGCAGTAGTGAGCTGTGGGAAGAGATTATGTGTATCTGGGAGCCCTGAACTGCTTGTGTAAAGCCAAAATTCGTTGTTATTTGCCTACTGTACTGTTCTGTATGTTAGATGCTTTTGTGTGTGATTTCTGTGGGGAGATGATGTGACCAGAGATTTGAAGAATATTTGCCAGGAGAGTCAAAAGGAAGTAGATGTAAATAGACTATGCAGTGATAGCAGCAGTTGGCAGGAATAGGTGTAAGGCAAGGTGCAGATGCCAAAAGGGAAGTACTTAACACTCCCTGGGGATCAGAGAAGACCTCACAGCATGTGATATATGACTGATTTTTATAATGCAAAAAAATGAAATCGAGGGATTTCAGACAAAAGAAACTGTGTTCAGTTTACAGAATGTTAAAATTGAGTTTGACAGCCACACTGATTGTAACATACAAAATGTTAAGACTTTTAGATGATGATCCCAGAATGCTCTTTTACAATTTAAGATATTGAAGTAAATGGAAACCATTGAGGCTCACTCAGCTAATCATATTTAAAAGTGTTTTGTATATAATATTATATCAGATGTCTGGGTATTTAATCAAAGGGTGAGTTTTCCATGCTGCGCTTTCCACCTTGTTTTTCCCCATGGTAATTCAAAGTGAGTGGACAAAACAGTAAAAACTTAGAGCTCTATGTAGTGCTGCCTTGTTTCTTGTTATAGCTATCTGTAATGGAATTCGGTTATTGCTTGTTTAAAACTGGAGCCACAAAGCCACTCCAAAGAGTTTAGAGGAAATTAGGTTGTTCTGGCAAATTAGTTCTACTTGTACAATGTAATCTTACACATTTTTGTGCCTTATTTTTCTAATATTAGCAGAACGCTTAATGATTCTGAGGTCATGAACAAAGATGACCATCTTTATGTCATGTGAAACAGGAATTGGTTGATGTTGCATACACTGTTATGAACTGGTGTAAGAGTCCTATTTGTCCTCATTCTTTTATCTAGTAACTGCGTGCTTCAAGTCTCTGCTTAATTGGTTCTTATGGAAGCTATAGACCAAACTTATTTTTCCTTTAGAAATCTCAGCAGTTTATTTTCTGTATCATAAATTTAGTCATAGTTTGCTTTTTGGTATCTGTTAAAGTGATAATAGCTGGAGAGGGACCACATCGTGAGAGAAAGCGAATGTGTTTTTTTCTTCAGCATGGTGATGTACCATGTTGTTGAAGAGTTCTGGGCCTTGGGTCACAGAAATTGGGTTAAATCCCATCCTTCCCACCTGAACTTTAATCAATACAGTGGGGGCAACTCCATATTAATAGTTCTTGTCATTTGTCTCCTCAACTATAATGGAAGTTTAAGGTAACAGGGAACTCAGAATGTCTTCCATTATTTTTTTAAATGTTGTGTCTGACACGACAAGCTCTTAATAAATATTTGAGGAATAAATGCAAGAATACAAAATATATACATGAAAGATACTGTCTTTTGTAAAGAGATTTCTGGCCCAAGCCCTCATTTGAATACGTTTCAGTAGATGACAGATATGAGCCTGTTTAGTTTGACTACTACAAACAACATAATAGGGGTTGTTTTGTTTGGTAGACCAGAATGTAGTTCATTAATCAAATTTGACCGTTCAGAAGCAGAAACTGGATGCAGTCCAAGCACTTGTTTATGTGGCAAGAACTGGGTGTGATTGCGTTCATCTGCCTTAATATCCTCCAAGTGCATTGCTTTTTTCAGCTTTACGTTAGTCTGAGAGGAAACATTTTTGCCTTGAACACACTTGGTAACTTAAAAAAAGTTTTATATAGTAACTAGTACATAACATGATGCTTATCTTCAAAACAATGCTTGTTAAAATCTATTTGTGTATTCATATTTCCATTTCTCTTGAATCAGTACCTAGAATTAGGTTTACCGGGCTTTCATAGAGATAAAGCTTTAACTTTGTAAAATAGTACCAGGCTATTTTTTAAAGTGATATTGCACTTTATACCTCCCCCAGAATGTATGGAAATTCAGGCCACTCTACATGCCTGCCAACAGTTGATGTTGCTCTTTATAAATTTAGTCATTTTGGTGGGAGTACAGTGGTATCTCATTGTGGTTTTAATTTGCATTTTTTTCTGATGAGTAATGCTGCTAAATTTCTCATGTAGATAGGGGAGGATTTGAGTATCTTTTATGAATATCTGTTTTAGTCTTTGCTGTTTTTAAAATTGAATAGTGTGTCAATTTATTATTAGGTTGCAGCACAAGTGTGCATATTCCCATTATTGTCCCTTAAAACACTCCCTATTACTCTGTCTCTCACATGTTTTCACGTGCAATCTCACCTAACTGTTCTCTTTCAGAACACTCTTTTATTTTTTTTCTCTCAATACTTTTATTGCATAATTATTTTACATTAATAGAACAGTTGCAACAAGAATACAAAGTACCTAAACCCTTTGCCAGGCTTCCTCTAATGTTGAAGTCTTACATAACCTTAACACAGTGCTAAGTCAACATTGGTACAACGCTGTTAAATAGTCCGCACTTGTGTATTCATCATTTTCCATTGTTTTCACTGATAAACCTTTTCTGTTCCTCGACAATACATTGTGTTTGTGTCTCACCATTCTCCTACATTCTTTCTCAGATTATTTTTTTTTGCCTTCTTGATTTTGATAATTTTTAAGTTATGCTCAATTACTTTATACAACATCTCTCAATTTGAAATTAAGATCTTTTTGATGAACTTAAGTGTTTAAAAAACTTTATGGAGTTCAATTTATCATTTTTTTAAAGAAAGATATTCCAAATTTTTATTGTAAAGGTAGATTTATAGAGAGAAGGAGAGAGAAAAAGACCTTCCATCTGCTAGTTAACTCCCCAAGTGGCTGCAATGGCCAGAGGGAGTTGGTCCAATGTCAGGAGCCAAGAGCCTCCTGAGGTCTCTCAGGCAGGTGCAGGGTCCCAAGGCTTTGGTCCGTCCTCAGCTGCTTTCCCAGGCCACACGCTGGGAGCTGGATGGGAAATGGGAGCTGCTGGGACCAGAACTGGTGCCCATATGGGCTCCCAATGCTTTCAAGGCAAGGACTTAAGCCACTATAGCTTTAGAATACTGGTTGACAAACTTTATCTTAAAGGTATTGATAGTAACTGTATTAAGTTATCAAATCATGAAGCCTTCATATTGTTTAACTTTGTGATTATAGCATAACAATAGCCAAGGATGATATATAAATGAATATCGGTGGTTATGTTCTACTAAAACATTATTTATCAAAACAATAAAAAACCTGCAAGCAATAGTTTGCCAATATATGTTTTAAAATAAGAGTAAAAATGATGTAACATAAGATTTGCAGCAAGGTTTTTATTTCTTATGATTGGTTTGGTTCTTCTAGGCTCTATAAGGATCAAATAAGTTATAAACAAATGTGATTAAATTATATTAAAATACTTACAGATAATCTATTTTACCTTGCACTAATTTTTTTTTAGTTCCGTTTGAGGACTGACACATTAACAATATTCTGTATTCTGATCCTTGAATGAGACATATTTCATATTTAGGTCTTCTTTATCCTGTGAGTATTCATATTAAGATACTGTTAAAATGGTGTCATTTACAAAATAGTATTATGTTAAGTGGAAGTGATAAAAGTAGACATCCCATCTTAAATTCTAATTTAAGGAAGAAATAAGTGAGTTTCTGAATATCACAAGTTATAAATATATTTTTGTATCAAGTGTTTTATCCAAGATGAATTTTAAAATGACTTATTTATTTACTCGTTTATTTCAAAGTCAGAGAGAGAGAGAGAAAAGGAGACAGATACAGAAAGAGAGGGGAGAGAAGCAGAGACAGATCTGCTGATTCACTTTCCAGAGGCCTCCAGTGGCCAATTCTGGGCCAGGCTGAAGCCAGGAGTCAGGAGCTTCATGTATGCTTCCCACATGGATGACGGGGGCCCAGATATTTAGAGGATCTTTCCCTACTTTTACCAGGCCATTAGGAGAAGTGTACTTTGCAGCAGCCAGTCTGTGAACTGGTTCCCCGACGGGATGGGATTCCAGTATTTCAGGGAGCAGCTTAACGCAAAACTGGCCCCAAAAATGACTTTTGAATTTTAAAGTATTTGGTTCATGCATCTGCACACCTGTGAACATGTGCTTTATCTGTTCTAATAATCGTGGCCATATTCAGCAGTGAAAGCACTGATATTTTAAAATATGTATACTTTTGCTCACTTAAAATAGAGTCTACCTGTGATGAGATTCATTGTATTGATTTTATCCAAAACAATTTCATTTTTTTACATTGTTTTGTATTCTGCATAAGATCATGTCCCCTCAATATAAATAAATTACATTTCGCATTTTATAATATGTTAAAGCTTTAAAATTTGCAATTTATGTAGTATATATTATGTAGCATATGATCATTCACATATTTTACATTAAAGGTATAAAGGAATAGGCAAATATAAATATGAACTATAAGATAGAATACATGTATAAAGTATGCTTATTTAAAATATATAATTTTTAATGTTAAAATTTACATTTTTATGCATTTAAAATAATTTAATAAGGTGATTTTTTTTTCAAGATACTTTATAAATCTACTCTGCATCTGATTAGTTTTAATGGATACTTCTTGGAAGTTTATATAATGTTTAAAAATGTAACTGTCACTTAGAAATAAGCATGTAGAATGGCAGATGTCTAAAACTTTGTCATTAATATTGGCATAATTAGGTCACTATCTTTCAAAGGGTCAAATGGAAAAATAACACAATTCATAGTTTTGCAAATGACATGCTGAACAGGCTGCTGCCACTAAAATTGATGAGGGAAAAAGTGCAGTTGATTCAAGATCAGTAATTGAAAGGTAATTCCACCTTGCAAAAGGAAAATTATTTTCTCACCCTCTGATGACTCATAGCACTTTCTTCTTTCCAGGATGCTTGGCACAAAGTATATTTTTTGGAAGGAAGCTCATACTTTTTAGAATGCAAGTCTCATACATGTATACAACTCTTTTTTAAATTATTATTAACTTCAGTTTAGCTTTATAATATATTGTTTGTTTAATACAAAAGTTTTTTTTTAACAGTACCATTTATTCAGGATGTTTTCTGGGGTTCAGTGAAATCCCTACATGCTGAGAATTTATGATATAAAACAATTTTTTGGCTAGATGATGCTTTTCCATTAAAAACATCAAGAATATGTGATTTCAAGTAAAAATTGGTCTTTAAAAGATGCAAAAAAATTTTTACTTTTATTGAAATGTGTTTGAATTTTTTTTAAAGATATGCTTGGTTTTTAATAGAGCAGAGTTAGAGAAGACAGAGAGACTGTGATATTCCATCTGCTGTTTCACTGTCAGGCGGCCTCACCCAGGAGCCAGAAGCTTCATCCAAGTCTCCCACGTGGCTATTCTCTGCTGCATATCCAGGCACAGCAGCAGAGAACTAGATCTGAAGTGGAGCAACCTGGACTGTAACCAGGTGCTTTCATGCAGTGTGTTGGTGTCACAGACAGCAGCCCAACCCACTGAACCACAAGGCCACTCCCTAGCAACTTCTTTTAATAATATTGAATGAAAGTGTCAAGCATTTGTCAATTACCTCCCTTTAATTAAGAGGATTTTTGTTTTCATGTTGTAACGGTGTTATACACAGAGTCTATAATAATTAAATTCATGAGAGGGGCTGATGTTGGTAAGTTCAGACATTATTTGAAAAATTGTTACAGATTAAGAGAAGGCAGCGAAACAGTTAGGTCAACAAACACTAATATGAGGCAAACCAATCTATTAAGCAACTGCCTTTTAAAGAATATCCAAAAAATAGGGAATGTATGGACCAATCGATTCTCCCAACAATCACGTGGTATCCATTTTATCAATGGAATTCCATTTACCGAGTTACTAATACATTTTTCCTTACTTTTGTTTGACATCAGGATCATCACTGCAGTCCCTTTATGAATGCATTTGTAAAAAGAAGGAAAGAAGCAAGGACCATACCTACAAAAAACTGAAATTGAGTCTCAGAAAATTAGAAGTGCTTCTTTTATTATATTTTTAAAAATGGGTTTATTAACTATAAAACAATAGTTTTACAATTATTTCAAATAGATTAAATATTTCATCTTCATTCTGATATCTTTTGTGTTTATGAAGTAATTTTAGTAATCAGTCACTATTATTATTTTTTGATTATCCAACATGCCAATTCAGGTTTATGAATGCACTGTTAATAAATGGTAGGCGTAATACGCATTCTTTTAAAATTTATTTTATTATTTTATGATGTAGTTCCACCGGCTCCAGGATTTCCCTTCCCTTCCCCAAATGCCATTGTAATTCTCATTCTTAAATGTTTTCTCTGGAGCCGTCAGCAGTATTATTATGAAAAAGTCATGTGAGGAAATGGGCTCACAGTAAACCCATCTGCCGCTCTGCACCCACAGGGTCTCCAGGCCTCGGTCCTGAGGATGCTGAAACCACTTGCCCTGTTTGATTGCTTTGGAATGACTTCTTCCTTTCCTTGCTCCTCTCGTAGGCTTGGTATTTGAACCATGAAATCAGTTTTCTCCACCATGGAATGTAAAGGGCTACAGGATATAGTGCTTTTCCTTCAAAAAAAAAATTATTAATAGAGAGAAGCAAGGCAAGCGAGGCAATTAGTGTGTGTTCACGCTCGCCAGGGCTTTGTCCCACTCCAACCCCTCAGAAGGAAAGCACTGGGCCTTTCCATGCTTTGCTGTTACTCAGTCTGGTAGCCATTGTGAGAAACGCTTTAAAAATATTTCCCTCGATGACCTCTCCTGGACTAGAAATGATTTCTGTTATAAGATAATTTGTCATAAAATTAAATAACTTAAGAATGCTGCAATATTATTTGATTACCTTCAACTGAATATTGAATCTTGAACCGTTGAGTGTTTAAAAGGAGGGCCACTGAAATTTAAGAGCTTTAAGGGTGCGAAGAGATGAAATAGCCTAATTTATTCCTGTCACTTTACAAAATAATTTTTTTAAAAAGATGAAAAGAAAAGCCTGAGTTAGCAGCAGGATTTGCTCAAGGTCATTTTGTCTCCTTTGATCTCTCCATGTGTACTGCCTGTTATTGTTATTGATCATAATTGGGGCTACAGGGATTTTTTGCTTGCTTTCTCTCTCCAGTAGGGGAAAGAACAGACACTTCCCTCTTTGGAATTATTTTTGAAATACAGTGATTGATGAACTAGTGTTAGAAAAAGGGATCCTGAATAGCCTATGAAACATTCAAGAAGAACCTAAGGAATTGTTGCCCTTGATTTGTGAGTGTAGCAATATAGAAGGTTTTCAGATACAACAGAAGGTCTATTCAGCCATAGGGTGTTAGAACAAACAAGAGACAGGATATTTTTGATGCATAAATAACTTTAAAATGCAATGCCATTGATATACTTTTATGTATGGGAGGAAGAAATAAAATACAAGTAAGTAAACTGAATGAGTCTCAACATCTTAAAAGCAGTGATTCTAAAAAACACCCAGGTGAGTCAAAGCAGTTTTTTGGCACCTCTGCACTCTGCTATTTCAATACATGCAAAGGTTGATCGTGATATGTTTTAAGTATTGCAGTTTAATCACCCTGATCTTTCTGTATTTGAATCACTTAAACCTTACACATGACAAAAGACTTTAAAGAGCCATGTAAAACCTTGTAAATGTCATATAATAAGGCATTCTCATTGCTGCACTACATTTTTGTTATTCAATAAACATTGAGTTGACTATTCTGCAAATGCAGTTATTTTAAAATGTTTCTTTAAGACAATTTACAGTGTCTCATAGGAAGTAGCTAGTAAATAAAATTTCCTGAGTTTGACCTCTAAGAGTTCATATGAAACATTTTCTGGGCCTGGTGCAGTAGCCTAGCGACTGAAGTCCGCCTTGCACGTGCCAGGATCCCAAATGGTTGCCGGTTCTAATCCCGGCAGCCTCACTTGCCATCCAGCTCTCTGCTTGTGGTCTGGGCAAACAATCGAAGATGGGTCAAAGCCTTGGGACCCTGCGGCCACAATGGGAGACTTAGAAGAGGCTCTTGGCTCCTGGCTTTGAATTGGTGCAGCTCAGGCCATTGCAGCTACTTGGGGAGCGAATCAGTAGATGGAAGATACTGCTGCGTGTCTCTCCTGCACTCTGTGCATCTGACTTTCCAGTAAAAATAAAATCAATCTTAAAACGAAACAAGATTTTCTTTCAGTTACGTAGAGAGTGAACAGTTTCACTCCAAGAACAAAGTCAGAACTAATAGAGACATCCTGAGTCAAGTCAGATGTACAGACAGACAGCAACTAACGAAGAGATGACCATAAAGTAAGTGACTTGTGATTGCCATGAACTCAAAACTCAACTCAAAAAGCTGTGTCGTGTGTCTGCAGAGCTTGAACTGTTGTCATTGTCTTGGTTATGCTGTCTGGTAACTCCAGAACTTCATAGACCTTTCTCAGCATCAGTGGCTGACTGAACTTACCCCCTGAGAAATTTTAATGATATTTTTTTTTCTGAGAAGGCACTGTGTTTAAACCTGTGTGTCCGTGGGGCCTCTTGAGCTCAGCTTAGATTCTGCCTTTTAGAACACTCTGCCTTTTAGAAGCAACTCTGAAGCCCAAAGGCTCAGCTTTGCTTTGTTTAAGGCACTGCCGTTTACCATAACCACACCCAGGGCTGTGTTCTTTGAGCCCACTTCTGTCGGAAGACTGAATGAGCAAGGTTTAGGAGAGGTTTAACATATGTTAAGTGAAATATTTCTAAGCGATCCTGCTGCCTTGTGCACTCAAAGAAGAGACACAGTCATTGGGAAATCACCCCTGAGTTCGAAGCAGTGTGTTTTTGATCTCACTTCTGGGCTCAATGAGTTAGAAGGCTTCTTGAGAGATTTCATAACTTTGAACTCAGTTCCTAAGCAATTCATTCATAAAATACAGAATTTGTAATGTTAAGGATGTCTTCCCTAAAATGTTGAAAGTGTTGGTGTTATGCATTGTTTGAGAATAAGCAGCTGAGGGTTATGGGATTTATAGGAAATCTAGAAATT
Source organism: Ochotona curzoniae (assembly GCF_017591425.1). Taxonomy (NCBI): domain Eukaryota; kingdom Metazoa; phylum Chordata; class Mammalia; order Lagomorpha; family Ochotonidae; genus Ochotona; species Ochotona curzoniae. The sequence continues at coordinate 11,793,963 of NW_024464918.1, forward strand.
ATGATGTAATAGTTTTATCAAATATTAATAGCTCTGATTAAAACATTTTCTGTGCATGTATTTTCACAACTGTAAAAAGATATACCAGTCAAGATTGCCTCTTGCAAAGTCATCAATATTGGCAGAAAATATGTAAGGCGGAAAAAAAATAACATTCTTTAGTATTAGCGCTATTTTAAATTAAGATGAATTCTCAATAGACAGTAAAATATTGATGGGGACTATATTTAAGATATATCTTAAATTTAAAAAAATAGTAAGGAAAGCATGCCCCATGTGGTTTTACAATGTTAATGTTTATTTTGTGGAACGTTATGGGATATGTAATAACAGTAGTTATCTCTAAGTGGTAGATTACGGTTGATTATTTTCTTATTTATTCTTTTCTGCTGTATGTCTTTCTACAGTTACTGCATCTTATTTTTGTAACACTATAAATGCATTTCAATTTTCAAAACAATAGGCCAAATTGAACACTTCATATGAAGTTAAAATGTTACAAACCAGTGAGAAGCTACTTGGGCTCCCTTCGGAATCTTAAGCGATGAACGTGCCTTCATAGCAATCCTAGAAGAATACGGCATTGTGACTATTTGTTGTAGGAAGGGGGAAACAATGAGAGATTACAGAATTAGTCCAAGGTCTCATTGCAAAACCAATAAGGAACACAGTCTGTTTTCACTCCCAAGATCCTCCTCATCTTTCTACCGTGCTCACACCACTTCCCAGAAGGCAGTTTCCAACGGCCTGTTTCCGGTGTCCAAGTAGTCATCACCCCTGTCCGTTAGATGTTTATAAATGTTTCCTGAGGCCGGTTCAGAGAAGCAGGAAGGGTTACTGTGTTACACAAAGTGTGATGAAGATTGGTACCATATTCACTATCTGCTTCCCTCATAGAAGACACAGAATTGAGCAACTGTGAAATCTTTTTTTTTTAAATTTCTTTCTTTTTATTATTATCATTTTATGATACAGTCCCATAGGCCCTGGGATTTCCCTTATCCCCGCCCCAATGCACCCCCCGACTCAGTTTCTCTATATCATTACTATAATATAGTTCTTCATACACAGTCATATGTCCATCATATTATATAAGCCTAATTCTATAGACCTTGAGTTCTTATTCAAATCAAATCAAATCAATGGAGGAAAGATAAAATACCTAAAATGATTACTGATTATATGGTAAAACTAGGAATTAATAAATTAGAAGATTTTCTTTCCTACTTCTTTCTGAAATTAGGAGGAAAATCATGTAGAGCAGTGTGTTATTATCTGTAACAGTAAGTTTCTTGTTGGTACCAATAAGAAAGCAGAAAAATCAGAATAGGTTTTAGTGTGAAAATACCTGAAATGTTCCAGAGCCGCAGAAATAATTAATGTCATTACCAGTTAACCGAATCAGGTAATATCGCCTTATTTTTAAAAATATTTTTAAAATTTTTATCGGAAAGTCAGATATATAGAGAGGAGGAGAGACAGAGATCTTCCATCTGCTGATTCACTCCCCACGTAGCCACAATGGCTGGAGCTGAGCTGATCTGAAGCTCGGAGCCCAGAGCCTCTTCCATGTCTCCCACATGGGTGCAGGGTCCCAAGGCTTTGGACTGTCCTTGACTGCTTTCCCAGGCCACAAGCAGGGCTGCCGGGAATAGAACTGGTGCCCATATGGGATCCTGGTGCATGCAAGGCAAGGACTTTAGCTGCTAGGCTACTGTACCAGGCCCCCACCTTATTTTTGAAGACCTTAAAATATCACTAGCATTTAAAAAAATTATAAATGTTTTAATGTGCTATTTAATTGTAAGTATCAAAATGAAAACTGCATGTACCTCTTGTCACAACTGTGCTTAGAGATCTGTCATTGAAAAACAATACCATTATTGCATAGCTCTAAACATTTGTTAAGGTTTGGTTTAGACCCATTTTTACCTGAACACAACAAAAAAGCCTCCATTGAGAAAGAATGAGTACAGTTTTGTAGATGAGTAGAATGATTTAATAAGTAGAAATAGAAATAGTGAAATAAATTGATGTGCACTTATTTAAAAGTTGTCTGAGATCCATGATGAGGTGAAATTTCCTGTTGAAAATAAGCATTATAATATGATCCATATAGATGTGGACCAAGCTGTCTTTTGGATTACAATTGTTTCCTCAGCAGTTAAGATTATTTTCTTTTTTCTATTACTTTTTATTGTTGTAATTAATGACAATAAGAAGCTATTGCTTGTGTTTAATATTCTCAGATCTGTCTAATTTAGCTCTTATTGCCTGTGTCGTGGGGATCTTATTCAAGAAACCAGCACCTCCATCATGTTTCCTTCCAGCATCTTGGTGGTCTTAGATATGGCTTGAGTAGATTGCTTATACAGGGCAAGAGATATGGCGCTCATTGCATTCTTCTGCATTTATACATTCATTTTTGCAAGTACCTCTCTCCATTGTATGATCTGGGTAGGGTACTCTGTCAAAAATCGGTTTATGTATGTGTATAAAATTTCTGAGCTGTCTATCCTGTTCCATTGATCTGTGGGTCAGTTTGGGTGCTATTACCATGCTGTTTTAAAGAACAGCTTTGCAGTATGCTCTCAAACTACATATTGTGGTGCTGGTACTTTGGTTTCTTTGGTCAAGTTCACATTGGCTCACCTAGGTCCCTGTAATGTTCGGGGCTCTTTATTCTAAATCTGTGAAGAATGTCATTGGCCTTTAATAAAGATTACGTTTAAACTGTGCATTGCTTTAGGTAGTATAGACATCTGGGTAATATTAATTCCTCCAGTCCATGCACACGGAATATCCTATTTTGTGATCTTAGTAATCTTCTCATCAAAAATGATTAACTAAAACAAGAATTGCCTGTGTATCAACACTGTTGCAAAAATTGTTTTAGCCATTTTTTTTTGCCTTTTTCAAATCAATAGTTAAAAATTATGTACTACTAAATTATATACTTGTTTTAGTGGTCTGCAAACATTTTAAAATTTTTTGCAGGTGTGTAAAATGGATCTTTTCATACAATTGTCATTAATAGACCTTGTCTGTGTGTATTCTGAACTATGTATGGCCTTTTAACATTTCATTTGTTGTATTATTTATTTGGTGGAGGATAAAGCCTTTGACTATCAGAGAAATTAAAAATGTTATCTCATAAATTAAAAAAAGAGGGAAAGTTAAAAAGAGGAAGGGAAATATTATATTCTTAGAACTGTAGTAAAAATTATGCTAAATCCTTTCTCTTTAAAATGAACATCACAATAAAGAATACATTCCTATATTAAACTATGTTGTTTTTTCAGTGAAAATAAACACATTCAAAAAAGCAGAGAGCTGACCACAGAGCCATAGTCTGTGGTAGTCATCTCTAACAAGCTGAGACAGGAGGTAAACAGGATGAATAGCAGAAAGACCTTTTAGAAGCTCCCGGAAAATTCCAAGGTATGGATGGTAATGGTTGGGTTAGGAACTTAGAAAAGGGATAAGGAAATTTTACGTTTATAGTTAGAAGATAAGATCACTGTGATTTAGAAAAATAGAAATAGAAAGGGGCTGGAGCCATGGCATAGTAGGTTAAGCCTTAGCTGGTGTTGCCAGCATGGCATTTGGCCATGAGATCAAATCCTGGCTAGTCCACTGCTGATCTGGCTTCCTGGTCGTGTGTCTGGCAGAGCTGCGTAAGATGATTCAAGCATTTGGACCATGAACCTGTGTGTGGATCTTGGTTCCTGACTTTAGACTAGCTCAGCTCCAGCCATTGTGGTCATTTGGGGAGTGAACCAGAAGAAAGATAGCCCTTTCTGCCTCTCCTTCTCTCTCTCTCTGTAAAGTCTGCACTGTAAATAAGACTAAGCAAATCGAGAGAGAGAGAGAGAGAGAGAGAGAGAGAGAGAGAGAGAGAGAGAGAGAAGCAGTAACAAAAATCTAAAACAATAGCTAATTTTTGAGTTAATGAGTTAAGATCCTCTGCCTAGATTGTAGATATGATTCAAGGTATTTTCTGAATATAAGTACATCATGTGAAAACTAAGAATAATCATTTTATAAAGCTCTGAAATACTGATAACATCCTGTGCTACAGGATCTTATAGTAGATTTTAAATTTAGTAAAAGCCAGAAATATGGGCTGTAATTGCATAGAAGTCTGTTACCGCCTTTTTCACCACTGGCGCATGTACTTATTTGTTGATCTGTTCTCCCACATTAGTGTAGTGGCTCCCCCTCCACAGCTTGCTCCTTTCAGTGTTGACCGTTTGGAATGATAGCAGTAATTTTGGCATGTAACCAAATGACATGAAGCTATTCTGCTTCCATTAATGTAGTTGTGCACCTGCTAAACCAATGACTCTTTTACAGAGTGCACTGTGTATGTAATTACAATGACATTTTTGTTCTTTTGCCCTAAAAACATAGTGTGATGCATTTCTCAAAATGAACATTTTCTGACATACTTTTCTTAACTTTAAAATAAAGAACTCATGGAAAGTCTTGGTTTTGAAGATTCTGGATAGGGATTTTGAATCTTTGCAAAGTTACTAATTTTAGACACAGGTGTTCTAGGAAATTGGGGAGATGAGTTCTAATAGCCTTAAATTTGGGTTTGACAGAAGCTAGGGGTTCTGTATGCTTGATGAGCATTTAGGCCATGCTTGCTTTTGTGCTAAGCTGGTTAGTGTTTCACTACACCTTGTAAGAATTCTGAATTGATCATTCATATTTTATAATTAACAAAAAGGGTTTTGAAGGCATCTCTGTGTTATTCAAGTTTGCACTTGTGATGAACTGTAAGTAAATTATTCTGAGATAACATTTTTTTTTCTGGCTTTTAACCTGATTTCCAAGCCAGAGCTTCAAATGTTCATATATATATATATATATTTTTTAGTTTTTTTTTTTTGATGATTTATATTTCCCAAATATTTGGCATACAGTTACATTTTAAAACAACTTTTGGACATAGCATGTGTAATCTAGCATAAATTGGATAATTTATTTGTGAAATTGGTAAGATTCTTGGCAAAGACGGTAAATGTAGGCAAGTGACTGCGAGAGTTACATAACACATCCGAAGCTGAGACTGGATTTTTCCCTTACAACTACTGAAAGCATTGAGTTTCAGGGCAGATTCCATTCACTTTGAAATTCTAGCGACTATCTCCCATGCCTCTAGCATGAAGATTGGATTTCCTGACCTACAACAAAAATTGTTTCCCTGCCTCCTTTCTCTTATGATTTGAAACTAGTTTATATGTGATATTTGGAAATGTTTGATTTAATTTTGTTTTTGAGCCTGTCTGTAGAAAGAGACAAAATCTTGCAGAAAAGGAGCTTGCGCTACTGTCTTCGAGTAGCAAGAATAGGCCAAAAGGTATTAGGATTACTGTTCATAGAGAGCTTCACTTAAAGCTAAAAAAAAAAAAAAAAATGGGGGTAATGTGTATATTCTCACAGACAGATCTTTGACTACATAAGTCTTTTATATAGTTTGTTTAATTTGATGTAGAGGAAAAATAATTTACACTGCTTTTGAAACCTTGCTCAAGAATCCAACCTACTAGACCTTTTCAGTAGAGCCTTGGTCAGTAGTTTCACTAAGATAAAATGCCCCACTTACGTTCTTTGCCTTTTTCCGGGGGTTACCTAAAAAATGGCTTAAAAGTAACTTTGAGGACCATTCTGCAATTGTGCTCTTGTTACTGCATGAAGAATCATTCAAGGCAGCACTGATTGGATCATCTCTGTGGGGAAGAAATTGTAATGAAAAAGTCTCTTACCACTGGGGACTGGCAGTGTGTTGCTGCAGGTAAAGCCACAGCCTGCAACGCTGCTGTTCCATATGGTCTGAGTTGAGTCTTCACTGCTGCCCTTCTGATTCAGTTTCTTGCTAACGTGCCTGGGACAGCAGCAAATGATGATCCGATTCTTGGGGCTCTGCACTCACATGGGAGACCTAACTGGAGTTCCAGGCCCTTAGAGTAGATGTGGCTCAGCCCCTACCACTGAAGCCCAATCGGGATATAAAGCATGCATCCTTTCAAAATTTTTGTAAGCACACTTTTAAAATGTGAAGTAAAGCCTAATGCTTGTAGTTTTGCTACACAGTAACCATAAAACCATTCTGAATATTTGTTGGTGTATTTTGCAAAATGGTGACTGTTTGATTAGAAGCTATGGTTCAAGTGGCCAAATCATAACTACCTTGTATTTAACCCTGCATTTCTTTAGAAGGCATCTCTGTGTTTTAATAATGTGTCTACCTCTTGACACAAAATCAATATGTGGGCATTTAGAGTGTGCAAATAGTCTTTAAATATAGCATAAACAGATTTTGGATTGATGAGCTTATTAAGTTATTTATCCTAAGTAGAAATATACCACCTACAAACCATGAAGCGATGCCATCAATCTATCTTTTGTAAATGTTTTGTTGGAATTCAGACCACACAAAATTAATAGCAAAGAAACAGATAAACATGATTTACTATAGAAGGGAAAGCAGCTCCTTCTGGTAGTAGGAATACTGAATGAATTAGATAAGAATTTAAGAGAAATTAAGTTTAGCACTTAGGGATAATGAAAAGATTACTGTGAAAAATCAGGCATTTTATAGCTGGGACATTCCCTTAAAACATTCAGTAATCAAAAGCCAATAATCATAAAATAGCCAGAGGCAATAACATTTTCCCATCCTAAAGGTTTCACAACTATCTTTCAACCAACCAAAGTATATTTATGCAGTCATTTCTCATCAGAACTACATTGTTGATATAGGGTAAAGAAGAATAGATACTGCAGTGAAAGTGTACAGCTTTTTTTTTGTTATTGTTAAAGCCTATTTATTTAGGGCCCGGTGGTGTGGCCTAACGGTTAAAGTCCTCGCCTTAAATGCACCAGAATCTCATATGGGCACCAGTTCTAATCCTGGCAGCTCCACTTCCCATTCAGCTCCCTGCCTGTGGCCTGGGAAAGCAGTCAAGGACAGCCCAAAGCTTTGGGAACCTGCACCCACATGGGAGACCCAGAAGTTCCTGGATCCTGGCTTCGGATCGGCGTAGCACTGGCAGTTGCGCTCACTTGAGGAGTGAATCATCGGACGGAAGATCTTCCTCTCTGTCTCTCCTCCTCTCTGTATATCTGACTTTCCAATAAATAAATAAATCTTTTTTAAAAAAAACTATTTTTTTTGAAAGGTAGATTTTACAAATAGAGAAGGAGAGACGGAGAATCTTCTATCTGCTAATTTACCCCCTAAATGGCTACCGTGGTTGAAGCTGAGCCAACCTAAAGCCAATAGCCGGAAGCTTCTTCTGGTATTCCAACATGGGGTACAGAGGCCCAGGCTAGAGCTGTTCTGTTCTGCTTTCACGGCCACAGCAAGGAAGCTAGATCATAAGTGGAGCTGCCAGGATATAACGGGCACTCAGAGGGATGCTGGTGCTGGAGGTAGAGGATTAACATTCTATGCCACTGTGCCAGTCCCCATCTTTTCTCAAAAGAGGCTGAAGAACAAAGTTTGCCTTGTCTAAAGTGTCCTCCTCAGTGTGAACTTGCGTCTTCATGTCTTTGCATGACTTACAGGGTTTCTTCAAGCTGTTTTTGTCTGATAGTTAACATCCTTAAAGGACAGTAAAAATCCAGTCCCAAAAGAACAAGTCCGGATCCATGTGTGAATGAGGTTTTCTCTGAGCTCTCTCTAAGGCCCAGCGTTTTGAGTGCAAGTCATGTTGACTTTGGAAGCAGTAGTTCTGTTTACAGAGGGACACAGAAGAAGGGCAATGATTTGTGTGTTCATCCTATCCAACTAGTTGGTTATTCTTCTGTGCAAAGTTATATAGAAATGTTCATGGACATTTAACCGAGGTGAAAAGTCTCTTCTAATTCTTAAGGAATTGTTAACCTGTGCTAATTGATCATCTGGGTTCAGTCAACACTTTGCAGTCTTAGGTATAGCCAAGTTGTTGGTTTAACTCATAGTAGTGAACATGTAACAACGTAAGGATTTAAGAGTACATCAGGAGAAAAGTCTCTTTAACTATTTGTGATTCCCATATTTTAACTACCATTTATTCATGGCTACTCTGCATAAGGCCGTAAGAGTAGTGCTTTTGTTTTTTTTTAAATTGTTTATGACACAGTTTGATAGACATTGGGATCTTTCTTTCCCCTCCCCCAGCACCCTCCCCTCCCGTTGTCCTCCCCTCCAGTCTTACAGTAAGTGTGTTTCATGAATTTTCACAAGTCCATCACGCTGCCATTGAGGTGTCTCCCAACATGTAGGAGATTGTCAGCCATTTCACTGTGAGTCCATCCTTGTACTGCATGCATGGGGCCATACTTCTCTCTGTTTCCACCTATGAACATATTAATTTCCCCTATACTTCCATTATGAATCCCTTTAGATACAATCTACCATGGGGAAACAAAATGGTGAACCTTCATCCCCATGAAGTTGACCACCATGCAACAAAAGTATCAGTGTGACTCTAAAGTGGTGAAAAAGAGTGTCCAACATCTTCCTACAGCAATAAATGCCAGCGTGTGTCCCATGTGGCACTAGTGAAAGCATAAGGACTAAATCATTGTTACTTATGGGCAGTAGCAATAACAGTGATAAAATGACATTGACACTTGGGTGATTATAGTCAGTCTCTTATGGATGATTGATTAATGAATTGCATTACAAGAACTTATTGGTACAATAAGTTACAAAGGTACAAATAAAGTACTATAAGGTACAAATAACTAGGAGATACAATAAGGTAAAATTCACAGGTAAAATCCTTAGATTTGACATCATATAATCTTATATTAAAGCAAATATGTTATATCTGACCTTTTGGTATTGGCTCATTTCCCGTGGCATAATGGTCTCCAGCTCAGCCCATTTGGCCACAAATAGTTTATTTCATTTTTAATTGCTTCTTAGTATTCCATAGAGTAGATGAGCCACAATTTCTTTATCCAGTTCTCTGCTAATGGACATTTAGTTTCCTTCCATGTTTTTGCGATTATTGATTGTGCTGCAGTGAACAAATGGGTGCATATTGTTTTGTCATGTATCATGTCTTTTGAATATATTTCTAGAGGTGGTATTACTGGATCATGTGGTAGGTGGATTTTCATTTTCCTGAGTATTCTCGATGCTGAGTTCCATAGTGATTGTGCCAACCTGCAATCCCACCAGGAGAGGAGTAGGGTTCTTTTTTCCCTGCCACCAATCAACAGGTGTTGTTGATAGTTTTCTGTATGTGGGCCATTCTTACTGGATTTAAGTAGAACCTCAGTGTTGTTTTTATTTAAATTTCTCTTATTGCCAGGGAACTTGAACATTTTTTCGTATGCCTGTTAGCTCTTTTGACTTGTTGCTTTGAAAAGTATTTGTTCATCTCCTTTGCCAATTTCTTGACTGGCTTGTTTGTTTTGTTGTTATGGTTGTCCTGGCGTTTTTTGTATATTCTGAAAGTTAGGCCTTTGTCTCCTATGCAGTGTGCAAACATCTCCCATTCTCTTGGTACTTTGTTGCTTTGTTGACTGTTTCCTTTGCTGTACAGAAGCTTCTTAGCTTTATGTAGTCCCATTTGTTTATTTTGATCTTGACTTCCTTTGCCTACACGATGTCTTGCAGAGTATTTCCAACCTTTTCTTCCACAAATTTGATGGTTTCTGGATGTAGATTTAAATATTTTATCTATTTAGTTTTGATCTTTGTGTATGGTGAAAGGTGTGCGTCTTGCTTCTTATGTCTGCAGGTTGTTAACCAATTGTTCCACCACCATTTATTGAAGAGTGCTTCCTTTTTCCCTGGATCTTTTTTGTTTGTTTGTTTGTTTGTTTGTTTGTTTTTTAGTTTTCGTATTGGAGATTAGATGGCTGTGCATATGTGGGTTCTCTTTTGCTGTATTTGTTCTACTTCATTGGTCCTCTTCTCTGTTTCTGTTCCAGTATCAGGCTGTTTTGATAACTACTGATGTTTTGAAGTCGTCTTCTATTTCTTAATGTTTTGCAGCTTTCCTCATAGAGATCTTCCACCTCCTTAGTTAGATTTATTCCCGGTATTTAATTTTCTTCTCTGTTATTTTGAAGGGTACCATGCTGGTTGGTTCTTTTTCACCCTTGGTGTTGTTTCCGTACACTATGGCTGTTGATTTCTTTTCATGTATCTTATATGCTACCACTTTGCTCAACTCTCATATTAGTTGTAGCAGTCTCTTTATTGAGTCTCTTGGTTCTCCTATGTAGAGAATCATGTCATCTGTGAACAGAGATAGCTTGATTTCCTCATTTCCAATTTGAATTCCTTTGATTTCTTTTATTTGTCTAATAGCATTTGTGAGAACTTCCCATACTATGTTAAATAGTGGACATCCTTGTGTGTTTCCAGATCTTAGCAGGAAGGCTTCCAATCTCCCCCCATTCAGTATGATGCTGGCATTGGGTTTTTCATATTATGCTTTGATTATGTTGTGGATGGTTCCTTCTATGCCAACCTTATTTAGAGTTTTTAGCATGAATTGGATTTTATCAAAAGCTTTTTCTGCATCTATTGAAACTATCATATGATTTTTGTTCATCAGTTTTTTGATGTGATGTGTCAGATTTATCGATTTCCAAATGTTAAACCATTCCTGTGTGCTGGGAATGAATCCTACCTGGTCTGGAGGAACAATCTGTCTGATGTATTTTTGTACTCTGATGGCTAGTATTTTGTTGAGGATCTTAGCGTCGATATTCATCAGGGATATTGGTCTGTAGTTTTCTTTCTCTGTTGATTCTCCATCCAGTTTTGGTATTAAGGTGATGTTGACCTCATAAAACCAGCTTGGAAGAATTGCCTCACCTTCTGTTGTTTTGAAGAGTTTATGGAGGATTGGGGTCAGCTCTGCTTAGGATGCTTTGTAGAATTCTGCTGTGAAACCATCTTAATCTTGGGCTTTTCTTTGTGGTGAGGGCTTTAATTACTGGTTCAATCTCTGCTTCCATTATAGGTTTATTTAAGTTTTCCATTACTTCTTGGCTAAGGTTCGGTAGATGGTGGGAGTCCAGGAAACTATCCATTTCATGGAGGTCTTCCGATTTGTTGGCATATAGCTGCTTGTAGTAATTTCTGTGTGACTGCAGTGTCTGTTGTCATGTTTCCTTTTTCATCTTTGAAACTATTAATTCTTGTTGTTCTCTCACTTTTTTTTGGTCAGTTGGGCCAGAGGGATGTCTATTTTGTTTATTTTCTCAAAGAACCAGCTTTTTGATTCATTAGTTGTGTATATTATTCTTTTGGTCTCTATTTGGTGTATGTCTTCTCTTACTTGGATTATTTCTTGTCTTCTGTTATTTTGGAATTATTTTTCTGTTGTTTTTCTACTTCCTTTGGGTGCATACTTAGTTCGTTTGTCTGGTGTCTTTCTTCTTTCTTGACATAAGCACCAATTGCAATAAGTTTACTTCTTAGCACTGCTTTGGTGTCCCACAAGTTTTAGCGTGTTGTGTTTTAGTCTTAGTTGGTTTCAAGGAATTTTTTGATTCTTGCTTAATTTCTTCTCTGATCCATTGTTCATTCACAAGTATGTTATTCATCTTCCAAGTATTTACAAATTCGCTGGGGTATTTTGATTTATGGAGCAGTGCTTTTTGCGTAAGATTTGTTTTATTTTTATAGATGCTCCCTAAATTGAGCATTAGTGATTAGAAATGAGAGAACTGATAGAAAAGTTCTATCAATCTAAATTCATGCAGCCATGAAAGAGCAAAGTCAGGGCTGCATTGCTGACTCGGCAATGTGCTTTCCTTCTAGCTGCAGACCTCCCTGCATTGACTTGTAGTTAATTGATCGGTGCATTTTTTTCCCCTCATAATTTAGTTCTTTCTCCAAGACTTTCCAATTTTGGGACAATAAACCAAAATTTATTTTTTTGTCTTTTCCAAACATTCAAGTTCAGGAAATTTTAATCTCAAACAATAAAATGTTTAAAATTTGTCATATATGACAATTTTTTTTAGCAGCAGCAATAAGAATGTGGGCAACAAAGAATACTAGTGTTTCCCTCAACTCCTTGCCAATCTAAGTTGTGTTATTTTGTTACCTTGGAAAAATACTGAAGATTTCTGTGAGTTTAACCTATCTGAGAATTACAAAGCATCCCAGGCAGCCAGTATATTCTGTAATAAGCTAAAAACACCAAATTTTAAAAAAATTATTATCAGCTTGTCATTTGACAGAAATGAAAAAAAAGGCAAGGAGGAATAGTTTTACCAAAAAAAAAATGGGGGAAAATTTTTTAATTTTCAGCATCTCAGAGTTCACTAAGTCAGTCAGACAGGAAGGAATATAAACTCTTTGGCTTTTGGCGGGCGTGAGGGTGAGGGTGAGATGTAGTCCACCTGAATTTGCTTAGGGACTTACTCTTATTGCTGAACTGAAGACCTAATTTCTTTGTTTTTGATAAACTTGAGACAGATTTCTTTTCTCTCTGAAATTCAAAGCATACAATAACTGACAGCACAAGAGGGGCTGTGTGTGCTGTGTTCAGTGATGTTCAAAATCATTTGTGTGAAGTAGTTCATCACAGTGACTTTCCTGGCATTTTCAGCTCCGAGTGCCAGAGTGGAGCTGAGACTTCTCAGAATTGAATGTTTATTATCTATTGCTGCAGAGCAGGACTTAATAGGAGGAAAAAGCCTATCTGTCTTTTTCAGGATTGCATAAAGAAAGCCACCACATTGATGAATAAATTAATGTGTTACTCGGATGACTTAGCAGGCCACAAACTGATGCACTTGAAATCAGCATGCCATCCTTTCGTGTTAACCTGTTGTGTGCTCAGGCTAACCTGTGGCGGTGTGCCTAACTGAAGCAGGCTGGAGTGTCATCAGACATGGATTCAAAATCCCTCTCAAATGAATTGGCAATTGTCTGTTCTTGCTTTTCCTTCCCATGTAATGATGCTATTAATATATGACTAAATATTAGTGCCTATCCTTCCCGCTGCTTGGGTACTTTCAGACCATGTTTTAAGCTATTCTTAATGTAATGTGATTTTTAGTTATATTGTCCTTTTTCTATTATATTTATAATTTCTTTAACCGTTCACTCATCCTTCTTTTTACCTGTGTGTATCCACAAAAAATATTTTACATACTTACTGTATGCCACTCATGGCTGGAACTAAGGCATGACAATGAGAACAGTAATTAGAACAAGTTCCCCACATTTATGAGAATAAGTGAGATCAGTTAGAATTATCCATGTGAGACATGACAATAGCCTAAATATGGTGGGATTCTTGAATTAAGCAGAAGTGGATTCACTGTGTGTGCTGAATTTTTACATGAAATAAACAGCTTGGAATCACGATACTTCTTAAGAGTTTGCTTTGTACATAACCTCGCGTTCCTTTAAAACCTATAGACAGTGAACGCCACTTTCATTTGAGTAGAAATAAAGTAAGAGGAATTCATGAATCCATACTCATTCCTTGGCAGGTTTTTCTTCCCCAGCCTCTTTAAGGCTATCCAATCTTTGCACATTTTCTTGCATTTGAAGTGTGGTTCATTTCTTACAGTGAACTATATGAGTAAGTATCCAGAACATGCCAGCAAAGGAAATTTGGTAAAAAGGAGTTCCTGAGAGAGAGAGAAAATGTGTAGAAATTTATGATGTCTTTCTAGCTCAGCTAAGCAATATATACACATTAATGTTTAAGGGAAATAAATATACATCTCTAAATAATATTGTGTTGATTTTTTATTTATTTTTAATTGAAAGAGTTATAGAGAGAAGGATAGTCAGAGAGGTCTTCCATCTGCTGATTCACTCCCCAAATGGCCACAATGGCTGGAACAGAGCCTACATGAAGTCAGGAGACAGGGCCTTTTTCTGGGTCTCCCACATGAGCACAGGGGCTCAGGATCTTGAGCCCCTCAGTGTTAAGCAGTGGTAGCTGGGTTGGAAGTGGAGCAACCAGGGCACAAACCGAAGTCCATGTGGGATGCTGGCGCCACAGGCAGAAGCATAGTCTGCTGTGTTCTGACACCAGGCCTGCACTGATATTTTTCTTTTTTTGGATTTATTTATTATTTGAAAAGCAGATTTACAGAGAGAGAAGGAGAGACAGAGAGAGAGATCTTTTATTCGGTGGTTCACTTCTCATATTGCTATGAGTTGAGCTGGTCTGAAGCCAGGAGCCTGGAGCTTCTACTAGGTCACCCATGTGGGTACAGAGGCCAAGAAATGTATATAGAGTAAATATAGCATAAAATGTATATATAAATATAAATATATATCTGCATATGAATGCAAATATTTGTTGTATAAAGTTGCATAAGTATATTGTGTAATATATATATAGTATTAAAAAAATGCTTCTTCTTTTTCCTCCCAACAATAATTAATGACACATTTCCCCCCACTTTTTCTTAGCTAAAGTTCGAGAAGTTGGCTGTCACATTTCATGAGCTACATATCAGTGTTGTTTAGAGGTAGAATCAGTTCTGGTGTGGGTGATATTCGCAGGGAAGCATGTTTCTCAGCATTGTAACCATCCAACGATGTGAATAGCAGCGATGCCAGGTAGAGATGTTTGTTACTGGAAGTATCCGAGCAGAATTTGGGTTACCATCTGTCAAGGATTTAGGAGAAAGGATTCTTTCATTAAAAAGGAAGATTGAAAAAGGAGAATAAAATCATAATGCTCTCAGTACTTGAAAGATTTTAATTTTTATTTAGATTTTTTTCCTGGCAAAACCATAAGTACATATAATTTATGCAGTATTTTAAATTGCAACAATTTCTGTGCTTCTGTTATATGTATTCATATAACATACCAGTTAAAATTATCCACTGTTTTTCTAACGTAGGGATTTTTCTGAAGAAAGATCCTGAATCCAGGATTACAACATTCATCTGACAGTTATTCATGTTAATTCTGCTTTACTTCATTTCAGTCTCATTTTGGTTGCCCTGTCAGTGAGGATCAGGCCAAAAACTAACGGAATATTTCACCTTATTTATTTTAGCTTTTTAACCGCCCCGCCTACTTCCTCATATGTTAATTTTTAATTAACAGTCATTTACCCTTCCAGAATTATCTACTTCCTTGAGAGGTTGCCATGTGTTAGATCTTCTCTTCGTCCCTAGGAGTGTGTAGCAGTGTGCTGATCCTGGAGGACCCATGTTTTGGTTTAGTTTGAAGACAAGAAATGTAGAGCCAACAGGTCTTCGCTTCGTTACTCAGACGTACAAAAAGGTTGAGCAAAGCTGAAAGATTAGGCTTCTTGCAACGTGGAATGACTTGTGTGTTTTGAGTAAGTTCACTTCTGCTCGTTACTCTGATTCATGACATAGTTGAATGAGTTTGAGAAATGTAAAATGTTCTCCACTCAGATTTGTCACAGCCATTAAGCTCAACTGTATGGCAAATCTTTCAGAAAGATATGAAGGCATGCTGTGGTATCCTATCAGATCGGATCATCATATACTATGCGTGAAGAACACTTTAGGATCCTTTGTTGTCAAGATGGTCTTTTGGCTAGGGTGATAATATATAGGAGAATCCTAGCAAAGTATGAAACATTAAGTAAAAGTCTAACAAACTCAGGGTAAGTGGAATATCAGTGCCTAGTTTGTAAAATTTGCATTGTAATTATCCCTCAAATCCATGGTTAAGTTTATTTCAAGGTATTTACACAGTTCTCTCAGCTTTGTGAATGGGACATTATCAGGCGTTTGATGCGTCTGTTCTCATATTCTAGCACTGGAGAATTGCTGTTCCTTTTAGGAGTCTTACTGACTTCCGTGTTTTTGTTTCTTGTATTTCTGTATTTATTTTTAGGCATATCTAGAAGTACTTTTTGGTTTTTCTCTCTGATGGCTTTTATCTTTGAACTATTCTCTGTGACTTGGCTGCATGACTTCTTCAGTGGCGATCTGGGGGTGTATCCTTGGTGGGGCCGGTGTTCTCTGACCCGTATTCAAATGTGGGGTGGGAGTCCAGTGTACTCCCTGAGTTGGGAGTGTTTTCTCCCCTGTTTTGTCAGCATGGGATTGAGGCAATGATCAAGACTGTTAGCATAATCACAGTATCACATCCTCTTTCCAGGAGACGAACAGCCACGATTAGCCCATAATGCCTACAACAGTCAGCGCTTGCACCACACACAGAACATCAGTGTAGGCCTCTAAGTGCAGAGCCCTACGATGATCCACCTTGGATACATAGAGATCTTTTAGCCTTTGATGTCAGACATGTGGAATGCCCAGAGACCCAGCTATGCACCATACACTGTCATGCAGTCACAGCGTTCCCATAGTCTTTGCAGAGAAGACTCCAACAGTCACAAAATGTTGCAGATTCTCTTGTTTCTGTGAGTCTGCCCCACCTACAGGGTGAGGAGCGGCATTCCCAGTGCCAGTTACTTATGAGTGGCCTGCCTTGGCAGCCTGCACCCAAGAAACTGGGCTCAAAGTCAGTGAGGAACATACATTATCCATATAATACAATCACCTAGTAGTGCTCTTGCAGAAGTAGGTGTGCACCACAGCCACAACAATCCCTGCTGATCTCAAAGTGGTGGTTTCTCCTGCATAATCCAGGGCACCCCAAAGTGACACAATCTCCTACTGGTCCAGGTACTTTGTAGGGGAGTGGGGAAAAGGAGTGTGCTCCCCTGCTGTGATGATCTGGGAGAACTCTCACCCCTGTCTCCCTGGCCCCCATATTCTGAACCCAGTCGGTGTGATTCACAGGATCCTATGTCAGGCAATGTCACCAGTGCCTCTGACTGCAAGGGTCTGTTTCCACCTCTCTCTTCAGATCCGCCATCTTCTCCAGTTCACTGTCGTGCAGTTACACTGTCCATCCTTCTCCATGGTGTGTCTCCACTTTCTATGGAATTTCTGCTGCAAGTTTGTTTCAGCTCTCTCCTGCACTTCCTCCACTTGTCTTTCATTTACTTTTCATGGTCAAAATCAGTATGTCTTTGTTCAACCTTCTTGCCATCTGGGGAAATGCTGTTTTTAAATTCCCGAAAGCAAGGTTGGATAGATTTAGAGTAATTTTGATAATTCTCCTATTCTATAGAGGAGACATCAATGGAACTTTATTTTTTAAATTTCCTAAAGTACAAATGAATGCTTTGGGAAACGTGTTTCCATCACTGCTGTTACCATATATACTTTGAAGGTATTTTAATGCTGAATAAGAAAATTTAAAAGCAAACGTATCTATTTTCCATGATGAAGCTGAGAGTATGGAGGGAATTTGAGACTGTGTGACCCAAACATCCATCCTTTAAATATGTATGTGGTTTTGGGCAGGATTTATATTTTCTTTTTTGTAAATGCAGAGGATTGAACTCCAAAATTAGCGAGCTTCCAGCTCTAAGAACTAAATTCCCTTAGATTATTCAGGAACTCAGGACCATCAACTGTCTTTGTATCATCTCCTGCTATGAAGCATGAGAAAGATGGGTGGTTATTTTGGCTAAGTCATTCTAGCTACAAACTCTGATTTTTTTTTTAAAGCACTAAAGGCATATTGGCAGTGTTGCTGTGAGAGTTTATGAGAATTGGGACCTTTTGGGGCTGTAGTAATTAATACAAGAAGATCCTGTGGTTAATATGGACTCTTAGGCAAATAAAAACTTTTCAAAATTATTCATAACTAAGGCTGAGATCCCAGTTCAGGTAGTAAAGACAATTCAAGAAACAAAACCACTACCACCATCACCACCAACAGCAACAAAGCACAAGTAAGCCCTGCCTTAAGTCTGAGCCAAAATTTCTTGAAAGACTTAATCAAGATAGCTAAGAAAGCCCCTGAAGACATTGACCCATTTCAGCTTTACAACTTGGTGGCTCTGCATCCCTTGCTTGCATCCCTTGACATGGCAATTAATTTTCTGCCGCTTCTTTGAAAGAGACCTGTTTAATGGCCATTGACAAACACCTACGAAGACTCCCATTGCCCTCCCTGAACCTGCGCAAGGGACTGTAATCTGTGATCAGCCAGTCTCAGCGCACAACTTAATGCCTCATTCTCGTAAGCTACTCAAGACTGAACAACCTGGAATCCTTTATTTGCACAGGCAGCCCCTACGTTGTTTCTTGCTAAGGGGATTTTACTTTACAGTGACGGCTGCATTTCCTCAGTGTATGGATTGCTTTCTTTGAATCATAGTTGTTGTTGTTATTTCAAGCTAATTGATATATTATTTTTTTGGTTGACAAATCTTACTATAGTTTATTACTTCATCTTGAATGGGTCTAATTTTAACATAGATAATCCTCCTGATCCAAGAATTTTAACAGGTCAATTCCAGCGAGCTTATACTTTGCGGTATTAAGGCAGCATCTAGCTTCTTTAATTAATTCCAGAATAATTCATATGAAACAGCAGAAGTATGTTTTCACTCACTGAACTTGTCAGTGAATTTTTCATTCTGTAGTGGGGAGGTGTCCTCTGTGCTGTGACTAAGGAACTCTGGCTCTGGCCTTTCGTTTGGGCTCTCTGCCATTTGACAGGCTCCGGGAAGCGAAGTGCAGAGCACTGCGTTCTGAAAATAGCACCTTGTACTGGCTCGCATTTGTACAAGGGGGAGAAGTGGGCTAGGTTTGAGGAAAATAGTCCCGGGGTGTGGCAGTCTCATAGAATAAAATGATCATGAAATTGTTGTGTAAGTGGGTGTGTGATTTGAGGTTCTAAATTTATAATATTGAGAACATTTCATTGGAAATGTTATGTAAATTATCTAAGAGATGCCTCAGTATGTTCAGAGTTACTGTGGTGTTTCGAGCTAAGTTTTCTTTACCATATCTTTTCAAAAAATTTTTCTCTAATTAATTCATGATAATAAGAAACCATAAAGATCATTTAAAACTTACTGAAAATCCTCACTGTGTGTTATTGGGGAATAGTTCTACAACGAGACAAGCAGAATACACACTTAAGGAGGGTTGTATAATATTGACCTTATACTTGTGGAAGATAAGCTGTGTGTTGGATGGTGATCCTGATAAAAGAACAGGATGTCACTTCAACTCCAAAAGTCCTGTTGTTAGTGCCTTACTGGAAATGAAAAGTATCTGAGGGCAGACAGAGAGTGATAAAATTTTGTGCCCAAGCCACTTTGATCTCAACATGAAATATATATGTATATGTATGTATATATATATAGACTTATTTGCCTTTAAAGTGATCATATGCATTTATGTTTCATCTTGGCCCATCAGACATTCCCTTGGAAGCACTGGCTAAGCATATTCTCTTTGTTCCAGCCTGAGTCCATGAATCGGCCTTCTGCTCAGCTTCCACAGGCTTGTCAGAGGCATGAAAGCAGCGATACATGCTTATTTTAAAATGTCCTTCCTTTTTAATACTGTCAGATCTCCTCAGAGAGTGCTGCTTCAGAGAGAGTGATCACAGCCCGTGCTGAGCAGAATGAAAGTAAGCATCTGAAATATTGAAAAGGGTCTCCACAGGACGCCATGTCCCTCGGTCAGCTCCCTCAAACTTTTTCACTTTTTCTATAAAATCTCTACTTAGAGAATAAATCAGCATATTAAGGTTGGGTCCGCTTTACCTGTCGCAGACATGCCTCCGTTCTGATGGCCATGACGAGGCTGGCAGAGCGGATTTGTAAAACTCCACGCCGTAGAGTTTAAAGGGTCGTGTTTGATACCGTATTGAGTCGCAGTTGGTGTCATCGAGGTATTCACTTCTGTCAGAAGTTTGTGAGCTTTGAAAACAGAATGATGCACGCGTGTATGCAATCTCTGTTAGGCAAGGTCAGAACTTTAAAAAAAAACTTATCGGTCTCATATTAGCCCTAGTGTAATAAGAATTTCTTTCTTTCCTTCCTGGATGATATGGGTATTATCCCAAGTTAATTTTTTCCATCCATCAGTCTGTATGAATCTTGTGAAAAGAATCTATGTGCTATTGGATTATTTTTTGCGCAGTGCACTTGTGCAAGAGAACAAGGCATGGATAGTTTTACAGTAATGACTTATTTAAAAGAAAAATGTGTAGAGACATTACTTAAATAACTAAAACAAGAAACAGCTATAATGTGGTCAAAGCCAGTGACGTCACTTATTTCTAAAGCAATTTCTCATCTACTGTACATGGTACCTTAAATAATAGCTGTCTCTAGGTATTTAGTGTGTTTTCTTTTTTTTAAAAAAAGATTTATTTATTTTTATTGCAAAATCAGATATATACAGAGAGAAGGAGAGACAGAGACAAAGATCTTCCTTCCGATAATTCACTCCCAAAGGGAATGCAACAGTTGGAGCTAAGCCGATCCAAAGCCAGGAGCCAGGAACTTCTTCCAGGGTGCAGAGTCCCAAGGCTTTGGGCCATTCTCGACTGCTTTTCCAGGCCACAAGTAGGGAGCTGGATGGGAAGTGGAGCTGCTGGGATTAGAACCGGCAACCATATGAGATCCTGGTGCGTTCAAGGCGAGCACTTTGGCTATCAGGCTACTGCACTGGGCCCACGTGTGCTTTTCTAGTTCTTTGGCTATTGCTGTTAATATCATCATGAACATGAATTTTGAAATATTAAGGTATTTTGGATATGTATTCAAAAATTTGTCCTACAGTTTTCCCATTTCTGCAAAAAGTACCATGGGTATATTGATAAATATTGCCTTTAAATTGAAGATTTCTTGGGCATTCAACATCTTGATAATATTAAGCTTTCTAATTCATGAAATGAGATATATACATATATATCCCTTAATTCCATCTTCCTTAAATTTCTTAGCATCATTGGAGGAGTAGAAATTTTTGCTTTTATTTTGTTCCTATTTTTTTGCCTTATGGATGTTATTTTAAATGTAGGAAATGCTACTTTTTTATTTTTAATATATAGAATAAATGAGATTATAGGTGTTGATTTCATCTTTTGCAGGATTGCTAAATTACTTTATCAATTCAGGCAGTTTCAAAGGAACATTTAATGTTTTCTTCATATGGGATTATGTAAACTAGATTTTATTTTTTGCATCCTGGTTTCTATGCTTTTTCGTTTTCCCTTGCCAAGCGGCAACAGCAGATGGTCATGTCCTCTTCCTGACGTTTGAGGGAAATCTTTTGGTCTTTCATTTTGAGTGTGATATTAGCTGTGAACTATTTGTATAAGACCTTTTTATACTGAAGCACCGTTGTTCTTAGTTGTCTGCTGTTTATGCAGTGTTGTTCACAAGTTGTTTCTATGTCAGTTGAAATATTCACTTAGTCTTTTCCTTCTTTTTGTTAATGTGACATATTACTTAGATTGATTGTCCCATGTTGAGCTATTGTTGTATTCCAGGAATAAATTTCACTGCATTATTGTGTACACTCCTCTTACCTGTTCACTAGTATTTTTGTAAGGATTTTTTGATCAGTTTTCATCAAGGCAATTGATTTCTGGATTTCTTTTCTTCCGGCATCTGGAAGCACTGGTCTTACAGAGTGTCTGGAAGTCTCATTTTTTTAGAAGAGTTTCAGGAAATCTGTTGTTATTCCTTTATTGGGGAGATAGAATTTGCCAGTGTATTCATCTGGTCCTGGACTTTTCTTTGTTATGAGGTCCCTAATAGACCTTTTTGTATTATTCTTTTTGTATATGATAGTTCTTATGATGGGGAACAACAGTAAATTATTACCCTAGTGTTAATAAGACGATTGTTATTCATGTTGGTGTTTTCTTTAAATCAACTTCAATGACTTAATGGTATGCACAGCCTGCTTGCCAGCTTCATGAATTCCTCATCACTATATTTTGGATTTTTAAAAGTCTTTTCATGTCAGCACCCCTGAAACAGTTAATAATATTTCATAGGTAAGGAAATAAAGTTTTATAATCTTAAGTAACATTCCTAGAATTGCACAAGTAATTAGTGTTAGAGATGGAATGTCAAGCCAGGGTGCTGTGGTGCAGAGACCACATAAACATATGCTACACCAGCCTCCTGTGTGCAGACATGCATGAAGGAGGGCTTTCATGTGTGTGTTTAAGAAATGCTTATGTGAAAGAGAGAAGGGAAGAGAGGCAAAAAAAAAAAAGCAGTGTTGGGAAAGATTGGGTCAAATCCACAGTGGCATTGAAGTGTGTGCCATTGTTTGAATACTAAGATCATGGACTCAGTGGAGAGAGAATGCTAACATTATGTAATTGCTTGGAAGAAGCACTAACATCTGTCTCAGACCTATATATTGGAAAATGTTAAAAATGAGGAAAATTAGTAACAAACGTGTGTACAACACTTAATCTGAGCTAATACGCCAGTCATTTAACTTGGGTGAATTCATTTGATGAAAGGAACAATTGTTTCCATCTTATAGAACATGAGATCTTAGGGATCTTAGTTAGCATACCCATAGTCTCACAATAGTTTGCAAGTGGTACCCTGTTTATAACTTACAGTACTGTTGTGGTGCTTAATGCAGTAATGTATGCGAAAGTGTGAGCTTAAAAGTCCATGTTAGGTGTTAAAATTGTGCTCAAATTAGAAGACAAGCTAGAGCCTAACAAATTTGAGACACATTCATCAAGTAATTTGGAAGGACACTTTTGTTGTGTATAGCACACTTCTACTGCTCAGCATCTCAGGGTGAACCTGGGACTCCGATGCTGGGCCTACTGCCCATTAGGACACAGAGATAGCCAGACAGAATGAAGGTATCTTTGTTTCATTCTTATATCTGTTGTCATTTCAATGGACACCTTTGTAATAAAATGCAAACAGAACTATGAACGTAATAGATGATCTCATGGCTTTGACCATGTGCATATTTGTTCCATAAACATGGAAATAATTACTCAAATCTCAATCTGAGTGATTTTAGGGACAGCTCTCACATCCAAAATACGTTCATAGGCGTTACTAACGGTGGCTGCCATGTGCTTCCTCCAAAATGCTGCAATTAAGCATCTGTTGTGATGGCTTCTGTGAAGGTGAGAGCTGAGCTGAGCTTCATTGCATTTCAGTCAAGGAGGTTGAGGATGTGAAACTACTGCAGTGACCTGCAACTGGGTCAGCAGTTTGGAGGATCAGATATGGAAGACAAAAGTAGGAATGCGGTGTCAATTCTGTGGGGCACTTGCATTCCTCTCTGAGTCCTTTCTGCTCTAAGTAGATAAGTTGTTTGTTTCAGAGTTCATTCTCACCAGCCGTATGAACCTCATGTTAGAATTAGAGTAGTGATGGGAAACTTAGGGGACACCAGTAGCTCTGAGAGTGTTTCAAACATGTGGAAAAGGGGGAAATTAAAGCTCTAAGATCCTGGAGGTTGAGGAGAATCAATTCCCGGGGTATTTCTCAATAACGATTGGTGTGGGGGATTAAGGAGTCAAAATTTGAAGTTTAGTCAAAAAGCATGAAAAAAAAAAATGAAAACGAACTTTAGCATCTCATGAACCAGTGTTCATGAAGGGGCAATGATATTAAAGATACGCTGCCTGGGTGCTGGTGTTGCGGTGCATTTTAAGCTGCTCCCGGCAACACCAGCATCCCACGTGGGCATGGGTTCAAGCCATGATTACACCAGCTCTAACCCAGCTCCCTGCTAATATGCCTGGGAAAGTACCGGAAGGTGATACAAGTGCTTCAACCCCTGAAGTGCTTGTGTCAGATCCAGAAAAAACTCCTCGTTTCTGGATACAGCCTGCCCCATACCTGAGCAAGGAGCCCATTGTGGAAGTGAACCAATAGGGGAAGATTCATAGATTCATTCTCTCTCTTTCTTTCTCTCTTTCTCTCTTTCTCTCTCTCTCTCTCACTCTGCCTGTCAAATAAAAAATAATGTCTTTAAAAAGACAAGACACCTCAAAGACTTTATAGTTTTGTGATTATAAAGATATGATGACATCATAAAGACATTTCTCTTGCCAAAAAGTGCAAGAGATTTACTTGAGGAAATTTACTTGATTTATTTGAGGAAATCACCCATTCTTTCATCTAAATGACATAATAAGTAACATACAAATTTAGCAGTTTGGGAATGCTATAGCCCATATGTTGAAGAGGTTGGGGGCTCATAAAATTGAGAGATCCTGCATACAGTATCAGACACGGTCCTGCGTTCTATCTGCTATCATTGACTCTGGGTGAGAAAGACAAGGTGAGGTAAAACTAGATGGTGAAGAGGCTTGTCAGGGTTTTAGTCTCCACAAACAATGAAGGATCTTTGCAAGAATCTTTTTAAATTATAGATGCTTGAACTCCCACTGTGCTATGGACACTTTAAGTGAACAGGTTGTGTGTGTGTGTGTGTGTTCATGTGTGAGTATTAAAACAAAGTAATATTTAAAGGCTTTACACTAGAAATAAAATAACTCTCCAAATCAAGCTAGAAAAACAGAAAGTTGGTTCCAGTGAATCATGAAGCATAATGCAGCAAAACTCAAGATCTGAACACAGCTAAGGGTAATTTTTGAAGCTTAGAAAATGCAGTTCTAAGAAGTAAAGTATATTAAATAACCTGTAACTTTATTGATAAAACCAAATTTTAAAATCTAATCATTAGGTCCCAGCACAGTAGCCTAGTGGTCCTTGCCTTACACAAGCTGGGATCCCATATGGGCGCCGGTTCTAATACCAGCAGTCCTGCTTCCCATCCAGCTCCCTGCTTGTGGCCTGGAAAAGCAGTTGAGGACAGCCCAAAGTCTTTGGGACCCTGTACCCATGTGGGAGACCCAGAAGAAGCTCCCAGCTCCTGGCTTCAGATTGGCTTAGCTCTGACCATTGGGGCCACTTGGGGAGTGAATCAATGCCATTCAAGGTCTTCTACTCTGTCTCTCCTCCTCTCTGTATACTGACTTTTCAATAAAAACATTTAAATTCTAATCATTAAAAAAGAAATG
The DNA here is from genome assembly GCF_017591425.1 of Ochotona curzoniae. Taxonomy (NCBI): domain Eukaryota; kingdom Metazoa; phylum Chordata; class Mammalia; order Lagomorpha; family Ochotonidae; genus Ochotona; species Ochotona curzoniae. The sequence goes on from NW_024464918.1 coordinate 11,818,808, forward strand.
GAGCTCTATAGCCTCAAATGACAGAGGCCAGTGAATGTTGCCCCAACATTTTCTCACTAAAGGAATGGTCAGGAAATAGATATACTCACATCGAGAGCGTATTCACCATACATAGTCATGATGTGAAAAAGAAAGGGAAAAAAATCAATGGATTTCCAATGCTGAGGTCTCAAGAGAGAGAAAAAAAAACTAAAACCAATAAAAGAAGCACATGGAAAATTATAGTAACAAATGTGATGAATGGGGAGACAAACCGCTGTTGAATGGTGACTCACCTCCAGGCAGCAATGTAGGCCACTCCGACTTGGAGAAGCTATGGAAGTATACATCCAAAATGGAAGCCTATAGCTAGAAGTGGCCAGAAGAATGCTGCTAGCTTAGGAAAGTAAAAGGTATATGGAAAGTGATTCTCAACAAGGTGCTTCTCATTATTGGATGAAACACCTTCAGTGGCTTATGTTGGTACATGTCAACTGCTGAGTCCATTCAGGTGGATGAAGAGACATAGAAACTTGGAAGGCATGCAGTAAGCCAATATATTTTAATGCCTTTTGAAAGTAATAGCCTCACAATGGAGAAAATAGCTAATACTATCCTACTCAAGTATTTCAAACTAAGATCACCAGGAGAACTTTCTAGAATGTATTGCATGCCACCTAATCCAACACCACATTGCACAGCTTAGATACATGGAGGCTCTTAACTCCTCCTGTTGGAGGCATATGTCTTGTGTAGGCACAGAGTCATCTCATCTGTAGCTGAACTCTTTCCCCTCTCCACCTGAGATATCAAAGCAGCTCTTGTTTTCCCTGATTCCCAATTTAATTAGCTGTAGTTTTGAGTTGGAAACAGGCCTAGTGACTTGAAAGGATCACTCAAGGGCATTCCTTGAGGAAGGTTAAAGTACTGGAATATGCAGCTGAGTTGATCTGACTCTGGAGGCCATGCTTGCTTTGTTTTTTATAACCTAAAGAAAAAGATGCACTCATGTGGTGCCTGGCTCTGAGTTTTGATAAATGTCTGACGTCATACAAGTACTCCTGCTGTTAAGATGCAAGACACCTCTGTTACTGAAAATAATGCTGTCATGTGGCCCTTTGTGTCAGTCTCCCGGCTGCCTAGAGTCCCAGAAACGGTATGTCTGTTTAATGTCCTTGTAGTTTTACCTTTCCTCCAGTGCCATGTAAGTGTAATCATTAAATACATATTCAGTTGAGTTTGACTTTTGTGTGTCAGTTTCTGTGTTTGAAAGCCACTGGAGATACTCATTCGTGCAATGCAGTTCCTTCTTGGATACAACACAGCTTCTGTACCCCTTTGCTATGAGTTTTAGTTTGAGTGTCCCCAGAAACCCTTGTGTTAAAGGTTTGGTCTCCAGGGACATTACTTCAGTGGCATTTAGAGAGTGGAAACAGTTCAATGATGGTGTCCAATTACAGAGTCTCTTGGGCTTGCCTGGCTTGGATTGGGTTGTCCAAACCAAGGCTTTAACAGGAGAGATGTGGACTGATGCAGCTCCCTCTTGCCAGGTCCTCTGTAGGGCCTCTGGTTCTCTGCTATCAGCAACTCCTACACCAGATGCTCAACTAGAGGAGCCCGGATGATGTTGGAATGTACACCTTCCAAACCATGGACTGAAATAAATGAACCTGTAGATGGAAGATCTTTCTCTCTATATTTCCCTCTGTCTGTAATCTGCCTTTGCAATAAAAATAAATATGTCTCTAAAAATTAGAAATATGGATTAAGTTTCTTACCTGTTTACTTGCTGATCCAATATGAATGTTTCGGTTGATGTAAATTTCTTTTCAAACATTCATGTGTTCTCTTCCCTTCCCATATTTATATTATTTGTCCCCAAATTATTATAATGGTATCGTTTTTGGTTTTACCATTGTAACCTTAACTTTGTGATATATAAATGACAAACTTAGGAAGAGGAAGAAAATATAGTAATGCAATATGGATGTATAATTAAAAATAATGGGAATTCTGTTATTCAAGGTAAAGGTATAATATCTATTATTTCCCCATTTGATACTCTCCTTTGTGCAGTATATAGGAGAGAGTGTGTGTGTGTGGTGTATTACTTGTTGCATTGCAGAGAGAGCATTTTTATCCTTTTTGGGAACAGGCTTATTTCACTAATAATGATGGTTTTCAGCTGGGTCAATTTTGTCACAAATTTTTTTTTCTCTAAGTAGTATTCTATGGAGTAAATGTGCCACATTTTCTTTATTCATTCAGCTGATGATGGGCATCTGGTTTGTTTCCATGACTTTGCTATTGTGAATCGTGATGCTATAAACATGAGGTTGTAGGTAGCTCTCTTGTATACAGATTTCATTTTGTTTGCATATATTCCTGGGAATGGGATGCCTGGGTCATATGGTGGGAATCTCCATAGTGACTCCCATAGTGGTTGCACTGTTTTACATTCCCACCAACAATGGATTAGGATGCCTTTATCCCCACATCCTTGCCAGCAGTTATTGTTCGTTGATTTCTATATGTAGATCAATGTTTCTATCAGTGGTATGGCAGTTTGCAGAATCACAGGCGTCTGTTTGGGAGCATTTCTTAGCAAGCATTATCTTGTTTACCAATAACAGACACGACTGTGAAACAGCATCTTAGAATATTACCATTCATTAAGGCTCGAACTGTCCTTTCCTGTGCCCAGACACAACTCAGCTGACTGAGTTCAACACCTTCCAAAGGGTGTTCTTTCCCCTAATCCTAATGAAGCTTAGCATGAATAAAGTAGCCTTGCTTTTTCTTTTTTTAAACATGTATTTATTTATATTGGAAAGATAAATTTACAAAAGAAGGAGCTACAGAGAGAAAAATCTTCTGTCTGCTGGTTCACTCCCTAGGTGGCATAGCCAATCCAAAAGCAGGAGCCAGGAGCTTCTTTCAGGTCTCCCATGTGGGTGGAAGTGGAGCAGCCAGGACATAAACTGGTACCTATATGGGGTCCCGGCCCGTGCGAGGTGAAGGTTTAGCCATTAGGCTATCATGCCTCTAAGTTATTACAGCCTCTAATAGAGATGTACATCATATTTTCCATTTCATTTTCAGAAATTGGACAGTTGCCAAGCTTTCTCAAGTGCCGTATTTGTGGAGCATGTTCTTTCTTCAGTGTTTTAGGTTGCTTATCATGTACACACATAGACAAAATATATCTAGTCTTTACTTCTTTTAATTCATATGACTCATGGATCTTCAAGGTTGCTTTTATTATATAGATCAAAATGTTTATGTCTGGATCCTCAGAATGGAGCCAGCATTGTGGCAGGGAGATGGCACTGCTTTGCATGATTCTGTCAGGCCCTATGAGAGAACCATTTTGGGTCTTGGCTGCTCTTTCTAGCTTTTCATGATCCTGGGAAGGGTCCCTGCCATCCATGTGGGACAATGATGGAATTTCTCAGTTCTGATTTTAGCCTGGTGCACACCTGCTTTTCTGGCTGTTTGGGGATGGAAGCAGTGGACGGAAGATACCTCTTTCTGTTTTCATCTTTGCCTCTCTGTCACTGTGCCTTTCCAAAATTTTTTTTAAAAAGTATTATTACATTATTCCTTGGCTAAAGCGTAATGTTGCAGGACAGTCTGGAGCACTGAGTAAATAATCCATTAGAGAGAATTTCAACTAAAATATTTGATGTGCCTTTGGAATATTAATTTAGCATTTGTTAGAATAGATGTTGATTGACATCTTAGAAGATTCTGCACTGCTTGCAAAACTGGGAAAATATCATTTCATAAGGAGTTATACATCAGCCAAGAAAGCTGTGCAGTATTATCAGGTAGCATTGTACTAATCATTTTAAAATGCCATCACCACGTTAGGATGTAAGCATTACCCAAGGTTGGAAATGCCTCTCGGGAGGCTCTATGTGCATTGCAGGATGCAGATTTCTTTTGTTCAATTTTTAATTCATAATAGTTTATAATTCACAAAGCAAGTAGTTTTAAATAGTACACAGACTATTCATATATTGCATATCCAGCCTCCTCTATTATTAACCTTTAATATTAGTGCAGATATATTTATTAGCCCAGTAGACATCTGTCATAGGACATTCTTTCACTCTGTGCACCCTACGTAAAAACACTAGCCTCTAATTGCAGAAGATAGAAACAAATGATGCTGGGCCCGGTGGCGTGGCCTAGCGGCTAAAATCCTTGCCTTGAAAGTGCCGGGATCCCATATGGGCGCCAGTTCTAATCCCGGCAGCTCCACTTCCCATCCAGCTCCCTGCTTGTGGCCTGGGAAAGCAGTTGAGGACGGCCCAAAGCTTTGGGACCGTGGCCTGGAAAAGCAGTCAAGGACAGCCCAAAGCCTTGGAACCCTACACTAGTGTGGGAGACCTGGAAGAAGTTCCTGGCTCCTGGCTTCGGATCAGCATAGCATCGGCCGTTGCGCTCACTTGGGGAGTGAATCATCAGACAGAAGATCTTCCTCTCTGTCTCTCCTCCTCTCTGTACATCTGACTTTCCAATAAATAAATAAATCTTAAAAAAAAAAAAGAAACAGATGATGCTATCCTTCTTTTGTGAAGCTTTTAGATATGGCACAGTGAGCTGATCTTAAGATGGAATTGTAATTATTATTCTCAGATGCACATTTGGTCCTTCACTTACTCATTGTAATGAAGGTAAGAGAGCAATCACATTGCACCCGTGGGCCACTCCTGGATAAAACGTGTCACAATACATATAGACAGAAACCGTGTTCATAATGCATGCCTTTTGTAGTTAAAAATGCATTTGAGCCTTAAGTTTTATAATTAGATCAGACATATATTGTAAGATTTATTCATGATTAAGGAATTGAATTGGAGCAGAAAGGACTGGGGTATTTGTAGATCCTTGAAATAGTTGAGAAATGATAGATTCAGATTCCAGCTTCAATAGCCTCAACAGCTAAGATCCTGTGGATCCAAAATCATGGGATTAAAATGTTCATGAAGTGCTGACTGACTTAATTTGGTTTAGCTCATTAGGAAACTTGCGAAAGGCTCAGTCTAATGTCACCTCCCCTGGGAAATGTGCCTTGCTTGGACCAATATTCCAAGCAAATTCTATGATAGTGAAATGACCACTTTCTAACAGATTGGTTTTAAGTTTGCTTTCCCTACTAAGTAATACACTTGATGAGACTGTGCTTCTCCCCTTTGCCCGTTGCTGCCTGCCCTGCATCACTGGGCTTTCAGGAGCAGATACACTGCTTGATCTTTTCCCACAACACCCTTTGCAGGGTCTCCATAAGCTGGAATGTTCTGAAAGCCAATGATTGCTTATTTGGGGTCAGCACAATGCCAACTCCTTGGAGAGATTTTTCTTCATGTTTCTAGTTAAATGTTCTATACCTTGCTTTATTTGCTTTATAGAATGTAGCAACATTTGATCCCTTCATCTTTGCTTTGCTTAAACTTCCTTGAGAGCTGATGTTTCAATCATGTTTTGACTTTTGGCTAAGGTGAAGTGTGTGAGGGCAGGCGTTAGGTCTGTCTTGTTTACCCTTTTATTCTAGCACTTGAGCAGTACCTATCATGTTAGATACATGATAAACATGGGCTGAGCAAATTAATAGAAAAGTGGATACATAAAGCTAAGGTTTGAGAGCTAAAATTACTTTCAAAATCATATTTGTGTCCCACCTGGAATAATCCTGTTTACTGCATTTTTGGGAATATAAATTCATTAATAAGTAACTATTTATTAACATAATTCTTTCTGAAAAACACATTTGCAAACTTCAAGCTGCTGACCATGGTACATGGCACATTGTGTTTAGTAACGATATCAATATTATAATAATTGAGCCATTTAATTAATCTTTGGCCATAGGTGGTAGTGTACATTCATAATGTGTGATCATATACATTTATCTTATTTATTTGAGATGCGGAGACTTAGAATGAGAAAGGCACCCTGGCAGGCAGAAGGAGAGAAAGCTCCCATCCATTACTACAGCAGGTCAAAGCCAGAAACGCAGTTCAGATCTCGCACGCGGGTCTGGGAGACCTTATTGATCCTGAGTTGTGTCTCTGTTCTGTATGTCTGTTTGGGTGCAGATATAACCACTTTTTCTTCTCACATTGACAGGATTATACCTTGACAATGTACTTCCAGCAAGCCTGGAGAGATAAGAGGCTGTCCTACAATGTGATCCCTTTAAACTTAACTCTGGACAACAGAGTGGCGGACCAGCTCTGGGTTCCTGACACGTACTTCCTGAATGATAAGAAGTCATTTGTGCATGGAGTGACTGTCAAAAACCGCATGATTCGCCTGCACCCAGATGGCACCGTCCTTTATGGCCTCAGGTCTGTAGCATCTATGTTAAAATATAACTTTTCTGAAAGGTGGAGCTGTTGGGGTTTCTTGGAAGGGGGTAGTGTGCTGTTTCTCTCTCCTGCTGCAGTCCTGCGGATAAACAGATAACCTGCCTGTCCATTTGGCATCTGAGAGCTTAGGCTAGTATGTTTACCTAGGGACTTACACTCTCTAAGACTGAATTTTTTCTGAATTATCTTCCTATTCAGCTGCTGATCCTAAAGCTGCTTTCTTTAAGGAGTAGGAATAAACAAATCCAAATACTTGAGACACCGGGTTTCTTTACAGTGCGAAAAATATGAATGCCAAATAATCGTTAGGACGTGGCAGATGCTCTGATTTATAAATGGCTCCTGAGCCGCCTGAACTGGGTCACTGTCCTCTGATGAGAGGAAGGCTTCTGTGCCCTTTCCGTGTCCAAGGAGCAATCAGAGGAGAAAATAAACAATGTCGTTTTCTCGTGATTATTGAGCATGAGTTTATGGTCTGAAATGCACGAGCATGCTAGGAGAAGATTGTAATACCCCGCTGGTTGTGGGAAAATAAATGTCAAATGAGACAGTCTCTTAAATCTGCATTTAAAACATTGCATGGTTTCCTTGGGCAGAACAAAAAAAAATGTGTCTATCTTCTCTGAAAACAATAAGATTTCTTTGTTACAGGGGAAGATTCTGATTTTGGCATTTTAGCTGTTTCTAGCCAGTCCTGTTTAAGTATGTACGTACACACACACACACATTTACTGTTGTTGCTATAGAGATAAAATATTAATGTTTTATATATATATTGAACATTTGCTCCTGGCTAAACATTGTGCTAGGAAATTTTTAGATATTTTTATGCCACTGTATTCCTCTTGTCTATAGTTATGCTTTCCAAAGATTCAGCTGTCATATCAACCACAATATTAAAAGAAAATTCCAGAAATGAACAGCCCATTAGTTTTAAAATTTGTACTATTTGAAATACCATGATGAAATTTTTTACTATTCTACTCTAATCTGGAACTTGGATTATCCTCTTGTCCAGCACAAGTGGACAGTTACCTGATGTTCCAGTCAACTGTCTGAGTAGCACAGGACTTGTGTTCAACTAAACTTTGTTTAACATCATGCTGAAACCAAAGTTCAAGAGTAGAGATTCAATTCAGATATGTCAAAATAAAGCTGCAAAGTACTTTTTTAAAATAAAAATGTGCATGTTTCCAACTTATTAAGGAAATAAAATTTGTGTCTTGTTTGCCAAGATCTATGTTCAGAATTTATCTGTGAAATTCTGAAGAAGATAAATGGAAAATTCAAGTTAGTTTTTGCCATTGCACTTAAAAACGAAAAAGGATCACCCTTGTGTATAGCAAGTGCTCAGCTAACATGGAAAAATTCTTAAATTTTTTGGTACAACATGTAAGCAGATACATGTTCTCATTGAAGGGAGTGTGTTGCACCAAAAAGTTTTGAGCTTCTGTTAAAATTTCAGTAAGGAATTCCCTGAAATGGGTGACACCACGCAATTTCATTGTAAGTACGTACGCAGGCTCCATACTAACTATATACTGAATATATACTAAAAGCACATAAAAGATACCGGAGAGGCTCATAGATTGATGAAGGAACTCTTGATAAATTTTCGGTAGATTTCAAAAAGTTGATTAAGGAGAAAGGATGCCATCTACAATAAGTCTGCAGTTACTATGAAACCAGGCTCTTCTGGAACAAGATTTCTGATGGAATGTGCACTAATAAAAATGTAAAATGGTGCCAAGACATGAAACATGGAAAGACAGATCAACTCTTTTATTATGTGGCAATGCTTCAGGTCATATAATAAAATCAACCAAAGTTCACAGAACAGAGAAACCATATACTCTTAGGGGAAAAAAATGATAATAAAAATTATTTACCCAATTTTTTCACTATAATTGGAAAGCATGGCTGACAGCAGTCTTCTTTTGGAATGCCTCACCTGATGCTTTGTCCCAGAAGACTAAAAAAAAATTATTTTTTCAAAGCAGAGAGCTGGAATTGAAAGTCCTATCAGCAGAAAATACATGTGACCTTTTTTTCCCCCTGTTTGTTGTAAAGATGTTAAGGTTATATTTTTTAAAATATGTATTTTTATTGGAAAGCCAGATATACACAGTGGAGGAGACATGGAGAGGAAGATCTTCTGTCCAAAGATTCACTCCCCAAGTGGCCACAATGGCCAGAGCTGAGCCGATCTGAAGCCAGGAGCTTCTCCTGGTTCTCCCACGCGGATGCAGGGTCTCAAGGCTCTGGGCTGTCCTCCATTGCTTCCCCAGGCCACAAGCAGGGAGCTGGACGGGAAGTGGAGCTGCTGGGATTAGAACTGGTGTCATTTTCTCCTTTGTATGGTGAAAAAAATACCTTTGCTGTAAATAACAGCTTAAGAACAGTTGAGAACAAGGAAAGCTTAGAACCAGACAGGAAACGGTCAGCGTGGACTCACATGTACCTTATTAGGTAGGACACAAGGATTAATTAGACTGGGCTAGTCATTTAGCCTAGAGTTTAAGGTATCTCATCCCATACTGTGCTTGGTAAGGTTGTACTGTTCTGCAGACCTCATGTGTCTGCTGCAGTGGACCTTCAGAGGAATAGTTACAAGTTGCTGCCACCCATTTTGGAGTCCTGGATGAAGCTGCTGGCTTCTTTGACCCAACCCAGTCCCAGTTGTTGCATGTGTTTAGAGAGAAGCAGCACACAAAACTCTACATCTTCTATTTATATCTCCATTTCTGTCTTTTGAATAAATATATTTTAAACATGACAACCTTGGTTTGATGTAAAAAAAAAATAACAAGCTGGTGGATAGAGTGGAGAACCTAAAGGTAAAATTATGCATCTCCTGAAACTTTATCTGCACCAAATATGCCAAGAATATTACATGCCTTGGAGAAACAATAGTTTTCAATAAGTGGTGCTAGAAAAATTGGACATCCTTGTGCAGAAGAATGAACCTCAAACTACCCTCCATCTCATGTTTTTTTAAAGATTTATTTATTTAATATTGGAAAGTCAGATATACAGAGAGGAGGAGCAACAGGGAGAAAGATCTTCCGTCAGCTGCTTTACTTCCCAAATGGCCAAATCAGCCAGAGCTAAGCCAATTTGAAGCCAGGAGCCAAGAGTTTCTTCCAGGTCTCCCACACTAGTGCAGGGTCCCAACGCTTTGGGCTTTCCTTTACTTCCTCAACTGCTTTCCTAGGCCACAAGCAGGGAGCTGGATGGGAAGATGGGCCTCCAGGACACGAGCCAGCATCCATAGGGGATCCTGGTGTGTGCAAAGTGAGGATTTTAGCCACTAGGCTACTGTGCTGGGGCCTCAATCTCTTACCATATATTTTTAAAAAGTCAATTCAAACTGGAACAAATACCAAAGAAGTATACTATGAAACCTACATTGATTATTAATGTAAAATTCACAAACATCATTTGATGTTGCCATACATCTATGCTTTGGAGGAAACAGGGTTGCTTTGATACTTTCCAAGCATTTCAATGGAGAAGGGATTTGGGGATAAGACCCTAAAACAATCAAACAAAAGAACAAATGGGCTTTTAACGACTAAAAATCTTCTATATAGCAAAAGAAACAGTTTTTTAAAAATCATGGGAAAAATATCTGCATACTACCCATCTCACAAAGATAACGTATGAATCAGGCAAGTCAGCAGTAAAACCAAGGCACTAACTTTAAAATGGGCATCAGGGTGGATACTGTGGCTCAGCAGATGAGCCTGTTGCTTGGGGTCCTTGCATCCATAAAAGAGTGCAACGTTGAGTGCCTGATACTGCACTCTTCTGACCCAGCTGCCTGCACAAGTGCATGGAAAGCAGTGGATGTGATCCATAGAACTTAGACTCCTGTCGTCAATGTGTGAGACTCACATGGGGCTTCTGGCTCTTGGATGCAGCCTGAACCAGCTCTAATTCTTGTGGGCATTTGAAGAGTAAACCATTGCATGGAAGAGATCATTGCTTCTCCTCCCCTCCCTCATTTTCTTTCTGTCCATTTTGAATAAGTAATCAGTCTTTAAAAAATTGGACAATCGTCTTACGAAGTTGAGAGTATAGTAGTAGTTACTGAATGATGGAAAGAGTTGTAGGAAAGGAAGAAGTGGGGAAAAGTTGATAAGTTGCCAAGTTATAATTAGTTCTGATGTTAGAGTGAGTTCTAAGATACAGTGAGTTGCGATGTTCAGTTGTACAATGGTGTAGCAGCAAATAACACTAATGAACTGTGTATTTCATGGAATGGTAGAAAAAGGCTTCAGTTTTTACTACAAGAACTGAGAGATGTTTAAAGAGCAGATGTATTTACTCTGATTCGGACATTATACAATATATGCAAATAGACCAACATCACATGGGTACTCCAAGTACATGCACAACTTTATGTATCAAGTAAAACCAGAATAGTCAACTTTTCATTTTATGACATCTTTTGTGAATATAATGGTGAAAATATCTTAAATCGTAGAGGGGGCCAGTCATTTTGGTGCCACAGGTTAGGTTTCCACCTGCAATGTCTTGCTCCCATATCAGAGTGCTGGCTCAAATTCCACTTTGAGATCTAGCCCCTTGTTATAAGCCTGGGAAAGCAGGGATCCTCAGTCCAGGCACTAACAACTCCACATCCAGAGACAAGTTCAGCGCCAAGAGTTTGGATCCTTGCTCCCCAGGTGCCCTGGCCGTTGTGGCTGTTTTGAAATGAACCAGCAAATGGAAGATCTCTGTGGACTCTCCTTTCTCCTTGGTCTTCTGCTTTTTTAAACAAAGAAATCAAACAGAAATTAGAGGCAAAACCAAATTTGACTGTATATTATTGATGCCAAATTTTAAAAAACAATAAAGATGAATCCAAAAATGAAACAAAACAAGAAAACATTTATTATTGAAAACTTGGAAAATGCAGTTAGGCAAATAAAATCACGCTCTATTCAGTACATCTAGAGAAAATCAGTAACTGCCCCTTGATTTATACTTTCAAATTATTTTTCTTTTAAAAATATGTAATTTGTTCTAAAATATTAATGGCAGATGTACTATTTTGTGATGTTATTTTTCCTTTAACAATAAGTATATTATAAGGATGTTATCCCTATCAGTAGCCACCTAATTTCATTCTTTAGCCCATTACAGGTTTTATTTAGGTTGTATTTCTTTAACTCAATTGAGGTATGCTTCATAGTTTTGATGTAACATAAAAGATGCACCTCTAATAAAATACAGTATTTCTATTTAAACTTTATTATTTTAGTGAGAATCACAAGTATTTTTGGCAGTTTACAATGTTATAGTTTAGGAAATGGCTCGGCAGATGCTGATGCTGAGTTTAATAGGAGAGTTCACAGGGAAGAAACGCCTTTGGTGCTCTCAGTGCTGCTGGTAATCTAAAAATAGCAATGTGTCTTTTGGTTAAAGGGGGTTGGCCTTGACTTTACATACCTGTATACCTCCCATATGTAACATTAGATCAGAAACTTGTCACTTCTGATTAACTGATCCTATTCTTAAAGATTCACCAGGAAGCAGAGGCAATTCAGCTACCTCCTGCCATGTCTGTTCTGTCATTGGGAAAATGGCAAAGGATAATGTTAGCCTGTAATGAATTTAGACAGGCAGAGTTTTATTAATTTTGTCATCGTTTTTGCTGCTTACATTTTGCACAGGATGACTGAGCAGCTATCCCACACTGAAATAGAATCTTTTAACCATTAACATCAATTTTACCTTGGATTTCCTAATTGGTTTAATTCATTTTCATGGAGGTACTAAATGAATGTATTTTATCAAGTGTAACAAAAACGGTTGTATTAATAATAATATCACTCTTCCTGGCCAGAGTGTGAGAACCTATTCCCTAGTGAAAACAAACAAACAAAAAAAAACCAAAAGCAAACAAAAAAACCACTTTGTCTCCTTCATGTGGGAAAAGAGGCATGCAAGAGAGGATTGTAGAATGCATCCACTTTACAGAACTGCAGTTATTATTTTAAAAGATTTATTTTTGTTGGAACAGCAAATTTACAGAGAAAAAGAAACAGAAAGATTATCCATTTATACCTCAAATGGCCACATCAACTGGAGCAGAGTTAATCCAAATCCAGGAGCCAGGAGATTCTTCCTGGTCTTCCATGTGCATGTAGGGTCCCAAAACTTTTGACCATCCTCTGTTGCTTTCCCAGCCACTAAAAAGGGAACTGGATGGGAAATGGAGTAGCTGGGGCATGAATGCCAGCTCTTGCAGAAGAAAGTAAGCCAATTGAGTAATTGTGTTGGCCCCTGTTGTTAATTTTTAACATAAATTATTTTCTCTTTAAGGTAGAAAAACTTATGTGAAACATAAATATATTTAAAAGTAAATTCTGACATATTAAAATTCTCTCTTTTTCTGAGAAAGAAAAAATAGAAAAAAGCCAAAGAGCAGGAAAGTGGATTTGGGGACAAGATTCATGGGATAGCTGTTCTTGGACTTGGTTGCCCATCCCTGTAGTTCCAACCATGTTCCCATGTCTCACCATCAATGAAATGAAATTGTTAATAAGAAGCAGTGAAACTTATGCTTTCTCTTTCTGTGTGTAACATAGGGAAGCAGTTGTGTATAACATCATACAATCAATGTATGGCAAAGTGTAAAAAACCATCCCAACCTTTCTGTTTCTGTTGGTAGTGGTGTGTTTTAAATGCTTGAGTTGAATTGTCTCATTGACATTAGCAAATCATCTGATTTTACATTACCAAGAAAAGAATGGAAAGCACAGCAATCCTCAGATCTGGGGAAAGATATTTATTGTCTTAGGAAGATAGTCTAAGGCTCTCTTGTTGAACTTTTTTCTACATATTTAATTAAAATAACTTTAACAAAAAAAGCTGCCCACCTCAAAAAATGTTCACCCATCTTATTTTGATAATGAAAGTCTCCTGTGCTACCAATTGGGTGGATCCGTGGGTGTTAGTGTGCGCACTAATACCAGAAAAATGAGGGTGATTGAGACACTGTAAGCTAAGGTGGTAAGGGCACTGCTGCAGGAAGGGGGAATGGCCCAGGTCCTCCTAGGGGATGTGAAGCCTGGATAAAGCCAGCTGCAGCCCCAGGAACCTAGTGGTCTTGTTTTACAGACACGAAGAATGAGTACAGTAGTTTCATTGAAGCAGCTCTTTTCTATAAGGGGAAGAAGCCTTGAAGTGCATTGAGGATATGTTATTCACAGTCTTGTGAATATATCTGTATATATAGCTTGTTAAATATAGCACATTCCAAGGTAACACTTGCATATTCATGATTTCCTTAGAAGTGAATCTTCCATATAATCAGAATACTAAAAAGGGAAGGAAAAAGGATCTTCCTTTTAAACTCTTACTGACGCTTTCCTGCAGTCAGCGTTTGACGTTGTTGTTGTTGCTGCTGCTGCTGCTGCTGCTGTGTGTATGTGTCTGTGTGAGACCGCCTCAGAAAGTTAGCAGAGAACTGAGTTAGGGATTGGAGGTCTGGTGCAGCAGGTCAACCTGACCCTTGCGACATCTCCTCCTGCTGTAAGAGTGCCACTTCAAGTCCTGGCTGCTCAGCTTCCACTCCAGCTTCCTGCTTATGTGCCCAGGAAAGCAGAAGATGATCCAACTGCTGGAGACACTACCACCTAAGTGAGTTTCTAGATGGAGTTTGAGCTTTTGGGTTTGGTTCAGCTTACCATGAGCTGTTGAAGCCTTTCAAATAAATAGGTAAATACATGTTTAAAAAAAAAAGGAAAACGAATAGTTTGTTTTAGTACAAAATTTGGGTACAAAGGGTTTTTATAGATTACAAGGAAAATTTGTAGTATGAGAAACTCTTCATGGATTCCAAAACAATATTTGACACCGAAACAAAACTTTAAATTTCTTTTTCCATGAATTTTTGAAAACACACATGGAAATGCTGATAAACATACATATCTGTGTGTGTGTGTGTGTGTGTGTGTGTGTGTGTGTGTATGATGCAGAGATAGAGCACTTACCATTTGTTTGGGGGGGGGTCTTCTGTTAAAGGAAAAAGAATACCAGGTGGGAGTTCCATAAATTATACTTTGAAACAATGTAGGTTAATCTTCAGATTTTTGTAAAGATTACACTTTCTCCAATCAGAGCTGGACCACTCAGGTCCCATGAAGTTAGCTGATTTAATTGTTAGCTTTTGCTATGATGCTTACATGATAAATAGGCAATGAAATATACAAGTCTTGGTAGTAAAATGATTTCATACCAAGATTTAATTAGAAACATATTTAAAGCCAAATTAAATGAGCAGTCTTTTGGTTGAAGTGGTAGTGTTGTTAGCAGCAGCATTTATCGAGTGCTTTCTGTCTTTCAGTTTTTATGTATCATCTCATGTATAAATTCAACAGTTCCGTGAAGTGGGTTGTGATTATCGATGCTTTATAGTTAAGGAAACTAAGATTTGAGGGGAGTAAGTAAATAGCTAGTGAAAAGTTTGGAACAGAACACAAAGTCCATTGTTCCACTCATATCCCCAGAATCTGAAAAAAATTTGGTCTCTGTCCGGAAAGATGAAGGTAGAATCCCTCAGATGCAGGTATTCAAAAATATTGATGAAAGGAGAGGGGAATACTACATTCTAAGGCATTAGAAAGAAACGTGGTGTCATCATTCATTTTCCTTCTGGAGAGAGAGAGAGATGTTGTAGTTACCACTCAGAAAATTATGAAGGGAGCAGTCAGTCACTTGGGCAAGGTGTTAAGATGTTCTCATTGCGTAGTAGACTTCTCGTTTTGATTGCTTAGCGTCTCTCACAAGTGCAGACAGACTGGGAGGCAGCAGTGCCAGGCTCTTGCTGCCCACTTCAGTCCCAGCCCAGCCCTAACTGTTGTGGGCTTCTCACTGGTGAAGTGACAGATGGGAGCTTTCTGTCTGCCCGTCAAGAGCCCAGTGGCTTAGTGTAGCTCTCTTTGTTTTAAAAGAACTCTGCAGTGGGGACCTACACACTGCTTCTGACTAATGCATAGTGCATTTCAAGGCATAACTCACTATCATTTATTTCACCCTGTAAGAGAAATGCTTACACGTGGAAGGTCATTTCTGTATCATTTTTCTGAACTCTCAAGTTTAAGTACAGTTCTTTGCATTAACCTTTGTCATTTAGGGTAGAGGAGTTTTGAAACTCTGTTCTGCTTCAGAATTATATACTCACAATATATAGTTGCAGGATAATTAAAGACTTCATGGGAGAGTGGGGAGAATGGCCGCTGCATGATTAGATTAAGCTATAGTTGAGTCAGTTAAAGATGAAAATCCATACAGGACATGAGGAGGCCATGTGGAGCGGCCTTCAGGACCTTGTCTCGGGATGGCTTCCAGCTCTCTGAGATGCCCTCTGAGTTCCCTGCTCACCAGTTATCTGTGGGTTGAGAAATCCAATTCATGGTTTGCAATGCAAGAATAATATTGCCAGATAATCTGTAGACATTTATTTCTATAATGTATAAGCCTCCTTCTCCTTTTGAAATAAATTCTTAGTTCCAACTATCTAGTTCTAACTATCTATTGATTCTTGTCCTTAAGCAGAAAGTATAGATTACTTGACCACACACCTTGATGCAAAGCTTCGAGGAAATGTCTACCACACTCTTGGGGAAGATCCCAAATGTGCTAAAATAATGTAAACTTATATTGAACGACAAGTAGTAGATAGTGATTTCTGCTCTGCTCCCCATGGGGAAAAACAGAAAGAAAAAAGAAAACCAATATGTTCAACCTGTAGAAATAACCTCCTGAAATTTTTGTTGAAGGTCTCCTGATAAAAGCTTTAAGTATTTGCATTGCAAAAAGAATGATGAGGAAAGGTTTCTAATCAATTCCTATTTGTTAATTTTGGAGTGCACAAACAAAGCAAACCATTCTCTTTGGAAAATAGACCAGTAGAACAGACTGATAGCTCAGAGCACATTCACCACATTCTGAAATGTTCAGGCTATTTGACTTCTCAGACGTAGCCCTTTACCTTCACTCCTATAGACAGAATAAAAGGCAGAAACATGCTAAATGGACATAAACACTTGGAGAAAGATAGAACTCCATGTTGAATTATTCCCACTGGCCACAATGTGGAAAATAGTTAGGACTTTATGTTTTACCAAGTGTAATAGCTGACAACCAGGGGAGACCCCTTAAAAGGCTAGACTGTCTTCTAGCATCAGAATAGTTGGCAGCATTTTGCATAATTTCATAATGAGGCCAAAAAATCCACAGTGGAGCCATTGGGATAGAAGGATTGCAGAGTGTTAATCACGGATTTGAGTTCGGAAGAGTTTGTTTCACTGTGTTTCTCAAGCACACAGAGCCTATAGTCCATCAAGACAAACTTGACCTTTCTCAATAATCAGAAAGGCCTAATAGTGTGTGCCTTGTGTGATACAGGAGTTGGGGGAATGTGCTAGTAAATCAGTTAGTGAAGTAACCTGTGCGTATTCAGGGTAGTGGCTAACGTGTTCGCTTTGCATGTGCTGGGATCCCACATGGGCACTGGTTTGTGTTCCTGTGGCCCGACAGCTCCCTGCTTGTAACCTGGGAAAGCAGTTGAGGACAACACAAAAGTCCCAGACCTTGGAACTTTGCACCCATGTGGGAGACCTGGATGAGGCTTCCGGCTCCTGGCTTCAGATTGGCTCAGCTCTGAAAATTGCAGACACTTGGGGAGTAAATCAGTGGATGGAAGGTCGTCTTCTCTGTCTTTCCTCCTCTCTGTATATCTGACTTTCCAATAAAATGAATACATCTTTTTTAAAAAGTTGATTTGTTGGACCCAGCAACATAGCCTAGTTGCTAAAGTCCTCACCTGGCATCTGCCAAGATCCCATATGGGCGCCGGCTCATTTCCCTGCCACTCTACTTCCCACCCAACTCCCTGCAGTGGCCTGGGAAAGCAGTTGAGGATGGCCCAAACCCCTGGGATCCTGCCCCAGTGTGGAAGAAGCTCCGGAAGAAGCTCCTGGCTCCTGGCCTTGGGTCATCAGGCTCCTGCCATTGTAGGAGTCAGCCAGCAGATGCAAGATTTTTCTGCCTTTCCTTTTTCTTACAAATCTGCCTTTCCAATAAAAATAAGTTAATCATAAAATGATTATTTATTATCATTTGTGTACAATGTTTTCTACTGTTTCCATCAAGATAAGTAGGAAGCATGCTTTTGCAACAAGTATGGTGATGGTAAATCCTACTGTGTGGCAGCTTCGTGCCCGGTGCTGGGCAGAAAGAAAGAGAAGTGAAACGTTTAATCCCGGGTAATTGGTTTATTTTTAAATTTTTATTGGAAACCCAGATTCACAGAGAGGATGGATTTTTTCCCCCACTCCTTCACTCCCCATGTGGCCACAACTGCCAGAGTTGAGCTGATCTGAAACCAGGAGCCAGGAGTTTGTTCTGGGTCTCCCATGTGGATGCAGGGTCCCAAGGCTCTGGGCTATCTCGACTGCTTTGCCAGGCCACAAACAGGGAGCTGGATGATAATTGGACTATCTGGGACACAAACTGTCACCCATATGGTATCCTAGATAGGCTAGGATTTAGTCACTAGGTCATTGCATTGGGCCCATAGATAGGTAATTGAGAGATGAAGAGTTAGAATGAATAAGATCTGAAAACTAGACTCAAAAGACACATCAGGTTTATTTTCATGGACTTGCCACTGCTTATAAAACAACTAATGAATATACAACTATTTTGTATCTTTTACATCATATTGTATCTGTTTTATTTAAAGACATGTAAGTTTATTTTTGTTCACTTGCTGTTCTTACTGGCCTGTTGCCACTAGAACATTAGCTACCTGGAGCCAGGCACCTGTTTTATCCCCTAATATTTGCATCCCATACACTTGAAGAAAGGCTGTCCCACAAGGCCCAGTTTAGGATTGGTTACTGAATGCCTATCTATGAGTGAATAATTGCCATTTCTTCATAGCATTTTGCGTTGGTGTGAACACCTGGCTCTGTGTGCCAGGTGAGTAGGCTCCACGGTCTCTGCAGGGCTTGCCTCCGGGTGATTTGTCACTCTGTCCCTCATTGTAGGCAAGCCATGCAAAATAGCGGTGAATAGTGAATTTGCATACTGGCACAGATTAATAGAAGTAGAAAGAAAAGCATAAAATCAAGCTGATATAATTTAGAAACCAATTATCAAAGATTATCATGTTTTAAAGAGGTAAAAAATATCTGATTATTGTGTCTTTTATACAGTGTGTGCAGTTTCTGTTTATTGGGGAGGAAAATTACTTTGGCAATGCACTCGCGCTTCAGGTAATCATCATTTCAGCAGATAAGATGTTTTATGCTCGCGCTCAGCAGCATGAGCAGTTGTCATGAACTTAACTTTTGGAATTGTGGCTTAAATGCAAATGTGAGTTGTCTGTGTAGAAAGTCCCACTAACTGTAGTATGTTTTCATTGCTGCCTCCTCATTTGCAGGCAGTGCAACATTTGAAAAGTGATACCAAGTTATACCTTGAGAACTACCCCGAGGTATTTAGGTGACCTATATTAGCTTCCTAGCCCACATAAGAAAACGCTTTCTTTCAAAGATTTGTTTATTTATTTGGAAGTCAGAGCTAGGGGGAGAGGGCGAGAAAGCCCTTCCATCTGCTGGTTCACTTCACATACCCTCATAGGACTAGAAGGCGCGAACTGGGCCCAGGTGAGGCCAGGAGTCAGGATCTTCATCTGCTTCTCCCGTATGGACACAGAGCTCCAAGCATTTGGGCCATGCCCACTGCTTTTCCCAGGCCACTCACTACTGCAGGGAGCCCCATCAGAAGTGGGGCATTTGGGACTCAGCTGGCATCTTTATGGAATGCCATCATTTGCAGAAAGCAACTTTATACACTGTGCAACAACACAAACCGATATGTCTTGGAGAATTTATCGTGGCTAAGTTTAGGGAATGGTGTCTTTCCCCAAGATAAAAATGTTTTTCATCATAGATGTGATATTTGCCTCAAGTTCATCCTCTGCAGTTTTGTAGAATTCTGAAAAAAAAAATAATCTATTTGCTCTCATTAAGTGAGACAACATTTAGCTTCTTTGCAAGTCTTCCGTTTCCATGGGCGCGAATAGACCAGAGTGTAACATAAGCCATCAAGCTCAGTTTACGATGGGGCGTCACACACTGTAGTTTCTGACTGCAAAGAATCAGTGGTGGAGGAAAGAAAGGGAGGGATGTAAATCTGTGGCTTAGGCCGGTGAGCTCCCGCAGCCGTGGTTTGACATTAGGAGGATCTCAGGTTAGGGGCTGACCTGCATGGACAGCATTCACCTCAGACCAGACTCTGCACATGAACACAAGCCCTGTGTGAGCCGTGACATCCCCACACTTCCAAACGTGGCTTCTGTTTGCTCACTCATTTCCCCAGCTGTTTGACGGTAAGGAGAAGCAACTGAATCAGGAGCGCCTTGGGGACACCAGACTTTTTTAATTCTCTGGATAGCACCATCTGCATGAGCAGATGGGAAACATGCCACAGGACCAGAGGGGGACTGGGAAAAAAAAAAAGAAAGAAAGAAAAGACAGAAATGCATGGCTGAGGAAAACAGGATACCATTACCTGGGAACTCTTTGCAGTTTGATGCCATGATCACTCAGTGGCTGCCATCCATGGAATCCAGGAGTGTGTAGGGCGCTGAAGCCCTGCCTGTGCTGCAGGCAGACTGTGGAGCACTAGGAGTGGGCACATACTCCCATTTCTCTGTGCAGGCAGAATGAGAATCTTGGTGTCATTCGTTAAAAGTCTGCATGAAGGGTAGCCTAGCTTACTTGCCGTTAAGCATTACCTGTGACCCCGGGCCATCAAAGAGATGCCAATATTCTGCTGGTACAATATTGAGTGCAAAGTGAGTACATTATACATATAGTGCTCAAAGTGACACAAAAACACATAATTTGCTCACAATATTTTCTAACATGCAGCCCTCCCATTCATTCAGGTACTCATTCGTTCATTTGAACTCAGATGTGTTGAGTAGTCATTTTGTGCAAGGGACAATACTAATTGTTTTAAATGCCTGCATTCCAAGAGGTGAGGATTTTTATTGGAAAAGAAAATAAATTTCAGGAAGTTGAGGTAATGTCCCTAAAGTAACATGAATAGTAATCATAGAACTGCATCGTAGAAGTGAATATTATATCCATAGTTATTTTAAATTGTAACCATTACTCTGCATTGCCCGTCTTGGAGCTTTCTATAAAAATATGGTTTGAAAATATACTTTGTTTTAGCAGTTACAACTATGTTACAGAAAAACAATCTGTAAATTTAAATCATATGCTTTTGGGGTGTGAAATTTTGGTTAGATTCTCTAGTTATTCAACTTAGGAGGAGTTCTCTGGTTCATGTCTGCAGGATACTTCTGGACTGAGAGTGTGTGCAGCATAATTGTTGGAATTCCTGCAAGAGTATGGGTTTTAAAAATATGAAGCATTGGACATTTGAAACATTATTGGGCCCTCTGCCTTCCAAAATATGGGAGCTTATTGGAAGAATTTCCTGTCTCTGTGGCTGTCTCTTTTCCTCTCCCCTCCTGTCTCTGTTTTTATTTTTTCATTTAAATAGAAATGTTTATTTTTTCCTCATATAAATAACACATGTTCATCATAGAAAGTTTTGAAAAGGAAGGATTTTTAAATATCTGTTAAAAATAGACCAATAGCTCAATAATTATGCTTCCAGTGATATTCATCATGAATAGATGAATTGGCAGAATTTCCTTTTGCATTCACTAAATATTGGTATTTCCACAGCACATTGTGACTGTGTTGTATGTCCTTTATGCAGTGTGCTTTGTGTGCCTGATATTATGTGGGGATTTAATTTGTCTGCCATTTCATAACACTCACAATTTTCTCATATTTGTGTGTAATGCAGTATTAATACTCGTCTCTACCTGGGAATATTTAGGTATATTTCAGCTTTTCACCTCTTACATGCTGTTATTGCCATGTTTTATATTGATTTCACTTATTCAAACTTCAATTATCTGAAAGTCAAGACTAAGAGAGAGGTGACTAAAGACAGAGAAGTGAGGAGAGCCAGGTCAAGGAGAAAATGGTAAAATGTTTTCTAAGTGCAAAAGGACATTGGAGCAATAAAAAGTTGGATTGTAAAATGTGCTCTAATGCTTTGAGCACATGAGTGCATGAATGATATGACTTCATTAAAGCTGTATTATTTATGACTAGAGTAACAATTTTCTATTTATACCTTCAGTAAATAGAATAAGCAGAAATGTTGTATCAAGTAACGCTCTCCATGGCAACAGGAAATGCCTTTACAATACCCCTTGTTTTGTCTAATAATTGCAAAAGCTATATGGACAGAACACATAACAATAAAGGATATTTTCCAGGCTTCTCATAAATATTCATTTTCTTAATAATGGATTCTCATTAAGAAGAGTTATGAAACACAATGAGATAGCACTACCTCAGATTCATTTGAAAATAAATATCTCCAATAAATGACTTCCTAAGTTGGTTGATCAATTTTTTCCCAAAGCTGGAACATATGATTTTATACAAAAAGTAGAACCAGAATAGTATATGATTTAAATTGATCCTAACTTGCTTTATTTCTAAGACATGTGTTCATTAAATTACAAAATAGTCAATAAAAATTATGAAGGGCTTAACCTGTCTGAAAGGCTAAGACATGGGCTTTCTAACAGCTTAATGCATAGGATTAGTTGGTAGGGGTCGAACTGTGGATCAGAGGATGAATTTAACCAACATGTTTTTCAGTTAGTCGGCATATCATTCTTAAAATGTAAGCCCAAATACTTTTCTAAAGGACCTGGCTTCTCCAGTTGCCCCAAGTTTCCAGAATTTTTGTTTCATCTCCAAGGTCTTCTTCATTTGATAATTCAGCAAGCCTGAGTTACCTGCTTTTGTGACCCTGGAACACAGGTACTAGGCTCAAATAGAATTGCAAGAGGCGTAGTAATTAATGGTCTGATCATTGCTCTCCTCCACATGCATATAAGAATATCTTAATTTAGGGGCTCATACTGTGGCACTGCAAGCTAAACCACCAACTGCGGTGCTGGCATCCCATATGAGTACAGGTTCAAGTCTCCCCAGCTGCATTTGTGATCCGACTCGCTGCGAACGTGCCTGGGAAATCAATGGAAAATAACCCAAGTACTTGAGTCCCTTGTACTCATGTTGGAGATATAGAAGAAGGTACAGGCTCCTGGTTTCTGACTGGCAGTGTTTTGGCACTTTCTGCCATTTGGGGAGTGGCACAATGGATGAATGATTCTCTGTGTCTCTGTAACTCTGACTTTCAAGTAAATACAGACTTTATAAAAAGTATATCAAATTGCACTGAGTCAATTTGTATACAAGCTCTCCATTTTCAAGCAAAACATCTCATTTGAAAGTCAGATGAGCTAACTACATATTATAATATGTAGTTATTTTATATACATATATATATATATAAACACATATGTGTATACAATCAATGTGAACCAGTACTCTCCAACTCAAAGGGATGGTGTGTAGGCTTTTACTATAGAAGTCATAAACATGATCTGCATATGCCAATTTTTAGTGTCACCAAACCTATAGGAATGTATTTTTTTTAAAGATTTGTTTGTTTTTATTGGAAAAACAGGTTTACAGAGAAAGAGACATATCTTCCACCTTCTTGTCCACTCCCCAATTGGCCACAATGGCTGGAGCTGAGCCAATCTGAAACCTAGAGTTAGAAGTTTTTTACAGGTTTCCCATATTGGTGCAGCAGAAGGACTTGAGCCATCCTCCACTGCTTTCACAGGCCACACGCAGAGATCTGGATGGGAAATGGAACGGCTGGGACAGAAACTGGTACCCATATGGGATGCTGGTACTTCTAGGTGGAGAATTCGCTGATTGAGCCGACACACCAACCCCAAGAGTGCATACGTTTAAACTCTTCATTGTAATATAATTTCACACAGGTTTTTGAAATGTATGTCTGCAAAAAAGTTCAGTTTCTAAGCTTGATAAATTTGGGAGGACCATAGGTGAGTAACGGTATACAGATTAAAGTGCACGTAGTTTGAAGTTCCTTGGCCCTTCTGGACACTGTTACGCTGCTCTGTACTGACCTTTAGTTAGCTCCTCTGCTGGCTTCTATCACCTCACCTATGTTTTGTCCATCTTTATGCTTCGTATGAAAATACACATTATTTTGCATCTAGATATTTTTTTGTGTGCGCATTGGTACCTTTAAGAATCATGCTTTTATTTTATGGGGATTAAGATATCACGTAATGGGGAGGAGAAAAGCTGTGTAGCTAGAAGATTGTATGATAGCAAGTAGTAAGAACTTGGGAGCCATGGGCTGGGTTACGCACGGAGCACTGCCCTTTCACTTGGGTAGTGAGGCTGGTTAAATGAGGCAGGAGGCCTAGAATTGGAGCCTGTCCCACCTGGGAATATCCCACCTCCCTTTCCAGCTCCCAAAGCATCTGTGCAGAGACAGGCTTTTAGACAATTTCATATTTTTTTCAATGGTGCTGCAGTGTAGCCCTCCACCTAATTTCAGTTTTCATGAAATAAATAGGTGCTACATGTAAAAATAATTATAACAATTAAAAAATAAAAATACTTAGTTTTGCAAGGATGAAGGCAGCAGTTACAATGTATTACAGAACATTCAGTAATTTAAGTGCTGTGCTCAGCTCCTCACAGACATCATCATTTGATTTCTCAATGAAACTGATATAACATTTCTCACTAGCATTAATATAAAAGAATTTTAGCCAGATTTTACATAAAGGAAAATGGAGAGCTGGAGGAATTAATAATGTTTCCAGTTTTACTGAGGTACAGGTGAAAATCATTGCACTTACCACCCCCCCCCTTCCAGAATGCTGCCTCTGTGTCTTTTGGAGATACAGTTGTAAATCCAGAACTCGTGTTACTACAAATCTTGCTTAAATTTGACCATACTCAAGTTATTGAAAATTTATCGTAATTCAATCCATTTCATTTGTAAGTTTGGAAATTGACTATAATTTCCAATCTTGAATTCTTTAATGCATTATAAAAGCAATTTGCCTTAATAATAATACCATTTGCAGTGTATCAGTTCTTATTTCTGTTTTATCATGTTGTCATTTTGCCACTTACTTATTATTGTGGGATAATAATTTATATGTAGTTTAACTGTTAGGTTTTGGGTTACGTATTCCAGGGAGCTTGACTGTAAATACTTACGGAGGATATCCTTTCCACATTCTTCAATCATTTTTTCCTATCCTCACTTTATTAAATCAGTTTTTTAAACCAGTTTTCATTCCTTATCATTTAAATAGTCATTTCCATTTTAAAGACAAACTGACCATCTACTAGTCTACTTGTATAACTAAAAAATGGCAAATATTGGTGTTTGTACCCAAGTCTGAAGGGTTGAATGAATCGTCAGGACAAGATCTTTTCGTTACTGAACCAAGAAGTGTAACAGTCACGTTTGGTTTTTATTTGTTATTATTTTTAATTTGCCACATTGTTTTCTTTGAGGCTACATTTAAAGAAGAATCTAACAATGAAATGAAGATGGTGCTGAACCTTCTTGCATGCTTTGGCACTAGGCGTGTGTCACATGGGTCAGTGCTGATAGGAATAAATCACCAACAATGAGTTCTCTTGATTTTCAGTGGAGTTAACTTTGTAGTTCTGACTGTCTCTTTGTATCAGCTGGGGAGATTAACTCAGTGTCTTGTGAGCTTGTTTCCCTTCCACATTTATAAAATCACAGGTTCTATTAAGGGCTTCTTAATGTCACTCAAGATAGGTATAACTCACGGGAGCATTTTATTTGGACAACAGAGTGCTTTTAGCAAATGCACTTTTTTCATTCTTAAATTTTTATATTGACTTAATAATTCTGTTGATCAGAAACATGGGGTCCTATTTTCCACACAACAATAAGCAAAGGCTAAGAAACTGATACCTGGTGGATACTGCCCATGTTCTCACATTGACTGCCATTCGCACTTTTCTGTGCTGTTTGGCGTTGGATCCTCTCAGTCTATGGAGGCTGAAACTGTCCATGTCCAAAGCATCTGAGTTTGTGACTCATTGATTGAACTTGATTATCCTACAACTTTCATGTTTTCTGTTCTGTATTTTGTTATAATCATGCTATGCAATTGTCAGAGGAAAAAAGGTAAATTAGTTAGCATGGAACTTTTAAAGAGCAATCACAGTCTCTTGATCCACTTTTCTTCAAGTTCAAATGTCAACGAATTTGCACACCAGTCAAGTTGCTCCATTCGCTTAACCAGTCTTTACTGGCTCATATTTTCATACTGCTCCATTCTGCTTGGGAAATCTTACAGCTACAAACTTTGTCTAGTAAAATCTGGTGTATTGTTCATAATCTTGTATGTATTTCACTGTCTAGTTTATAGCTCACTTTTTTTTTTTGCAATAACTGCTTCAAGTTCCAATAACTTTCTCTGTTGAGGATCTTATTATGCTATTTTTACTTAACATATGGTGTCAAATGCTAACTCACGTGAGTTAAAATGTATAATTTTATATGTATAGCTAAACTATTTCTTTGCATTGTTTCAGTCCTTATGCCAATATTCAGAGGCAGATGCAGTTATTGTTGTGCTGTTATAACTGAAGCTCAGAGAGAATACATACTGTTTTTGCTGCTGGAAAAATTAATGTCTTCCTAGGTTAGTTTCTGTTGCTTCTCTATTTTTATTTCAAGGTTTACAAGGTGAAATACCATAATTATTGACCATGATATGGAATGAAAACTTTCCATGAATAATTTCTGTTGGTCAGCTCACTTATTGTTATTGAATTTTAGGTTGTAATGTTACATATTTTTGGGGCAGGCATTTGCCCTAGTGGTTCAGGTGTTTAAGATTTCCACATGCCATACTGAAGTCTCTAAGTTCTGGATCCTGAATCTAGAAGTTAGACGTGAGAAGTTTCTGCCATCAGTGTGAGAGATTGATTGAACTCTCAAATTCAGCCTGGAAATTCCATAAATGCCCAAGCAAATATCAACTCTTTCTCTCTTTCAGATGAATAAACATTAAGCCTACTTAAATAAATGCATATGTTAGCTGAATCAACACCTAACACTTGCTTTACCTTCTTAACTGGTACAGTATAAAACTGGTTCCCAGGGTTTCTTATAGCAGTGGGAATGGGGAGATAGAGAGCAAAGGATGCAACGTAACAGATACACAGGAGGAGCAGGTCTAGAGATCTTACATACAACTTGAGGTTCACAGCTAATAGCATTGTTTTGTGTTGGTGATTGTTGTTAAGTAAGTCAATTTTATCTGTTTTTACTTTTTTTTTGTCACAAAGATCTAAAAGTATCTATGTGAGATGTGTGGCTTTATTGAACTTCAATAACCATTTTAATATCTGTTAATCTCATTATATAAAGATACAAACAGCAAATCCACACACAAACTCTTCATTAAACGTTGGAGGCCATTAGCATATTGCCTTGTGTTTCCCTCAGGAATGGCACACATTTGCAGATTCTGTCTTTCCATCTCTGAGTTTTACAGAGTCTAAAATGCTTTCAGATGCCGTAGGAGGGCTTGAGAAATTCAGGAAGGCTGTTCGCAGGCCAATGTAAAATCAGTTGTGTCACAGTGTTGCAATGTATCTTAATAATAATTTTTAAAAATTGCTTTAGAAATAATTACTCATTAGCAGCATTGTAGTATTCTGCCACCATGAACGCCTCCACTAATGTGAACACAGAGCATGGAAATTATAACTAACATGTCATGCTGCACCTCGCGCTCTCAGGATGCTCCTGGACCATTTTGTTAATCACCTGAGAGAACTATCCTTATTCCTGGCCTTTGGTATAATTAAGCATGTATTGACATGCTTTCATGTTTATGGGCTATATTAGAACCTCTTAGATTTGTAATTACATTTAGAAACCGCTATCATTAGTGTCTGTTTTATTAAACTAAAAATCCATTACAAGACAGATCAGCAGAGGTGTGCTGAGAGCACAGATGGATTAGACATTTGCTTCAGTTGCTGGGAATGGAAGAGCACGGCTGCTTTAGGGAACCACGGAGTTCACACTGTCACTGAGATGGTACTGTGCGTGGGCCCTCCTGCATCAAGAAGAAGTGAACCTTTGCTTTACACATCTCCACAAAGGGACCTCTACCATCTGCCCCAGAGAGCCATCTCATTGTTTTATAGCCTTCACTCTCAGCCCAGCCATCTTTCCATTTAACTTTCATCCTTTATGTCCTTCTTGTTAGGATTTATGAGTGAAGTGCTCTGGTCCACAGGAGAAAATTTGAGCATTGTTCTTCTCTTGAGCTTTCCATTTAAATGGAGGCTATTATTACATCTATTACTTTGTTGTTTTTTTTTTTATTTATAACAACACAGCTCATCCTGGAGCTGCCTACACTCAGGTGCCTAGGCAGAATATTGGCATTGAGAGTAGTTGCCTAAAATCTTTCCTTCAAAACAGCCCAAATCTCTTTAATATACCCATTTTATTGCGCACTAGTTAATTATTTAATCACATTTTACTTTGGTTTGTCATTTGGAAACAAAGTTGTTTTCATCTGTTTCTATTTATGTTTATTTTTAATTATTGAAAAATCCAAGGGAGAAAGAGAGAATGAATAGCAGGGCTGAGTCGTGCTGAAGCCAGGAGCCAGGAACTCCATCTGAGACTCCTCTGTGGGTGACAGGACCCAAGTACTTTAGCCATCATTTGCTGCCTCCTGGGATTAGTAGGAGGTTGAATGGACAACAGAGCAAGGATGCAAACACGAACCAGTGATTTGGGATACAAGTGTCCCTGCCAGATAGCTGCCATGCTACGTGTTTTGACATAACTACGAATTAAAGTTGTGTTTTGGGAGAAATTTTTAAGTGAAACATATTTCTTTTAACTTCTCTATCTCTGGTTTTAATCCGTATTTAGTTATGAGGGACTCCCAGTTTGGGTGTGTAGTTGCTCTTACCCACATGCCTTCCTCAACACCATTGAATTATTGTTCATATATTTGGACAATTCTGTCCAAATATTATATCCATAGAATTATATATAAATCACCATCCAAAATTCAGAAGCATCTTTTACACATCAGCAGCTCCTCTTTCTAGACTGGCTGACACCGTACAACATGAGGTAAAATCAAGGCTCTAGTCCAGTACTCCCAAGCCTGTGCATAACTCCTGCTGGTGACCTCTCTGCCTGTGCATGTGTGGTGGGCGTGTCCTATGTCTACTGTGCATCACGAGTCTTGCACTGATGACATACTTGTCACGCATCTGTGTCTTTTGTAGTTTTGCATGGATAAGTTGCTTCTGAACTTAATTGGGAAATGTGCTTGATAATCCCAAATACGCTTTGTGAAAGGTTAAATCGATTTATTTTCTAGCCAGCGATTATGATGATCCTGGTTTATCCACATCTTCACCATTTATTGTATTTGGAAATTGACAATTTAGAAAGCCAAAGAGGGCATTTCATTGTTTCCATGGAAAATGTAGACTATATCCTACAGTATGTCCATATCAGTTATTGATGCATTCATGAAATTTGAAACTGCTGAATGGTGAATTTTTTTATATGTCAGAAGAGTTTTTTTTAGATACAAAAACAGTTTAAGAAATAACAATGTAAATGATTACTTTAGTGACAGAATATGGAAAACTACCGAATCTCTAGGAAGAAAAAATCCTTAGACAAAAAAGCTACATAAAAAATTTAGAATTTTCAAAAAATTCAAAGTGATGTAAAATATAGGAAAAAAATGGCGATCATAGCTTTCCAAAAATGGAATAGATGCCTTTCAAATGAGTGAGTTGCAAATCATTGGAAAGATTCATTAGAACAATAATTATAGAGGTCTTATGGAAGGAATTAAATCACCAGGAAGATATTTGAATAGATATCATTTAATCATCTTTCTACTCTGAGAATGCATAATGAAATGATGATATTTCCACTAACATTTTAGTGGCATTTGGAGCTTATTTGAAATGTTTACATTTGACACAGTTAATGCTGACCAACAGTGTTGGTCAGGAATATGAGTATCTCATGCATTATTAAATGCTGTCATTAAGAGAATAAACTGGGTTGAAACTTATGCAAATAAGGAGAATTATATTCATAACATTTTTCAGAGAGAAGAATATATGCAGTAATTATTGAAAATATGGAAGTACAGAAAGTATTAAAATAAAAACCAGTGATTTTCATTGCATATTCTAGTGTACTTATGTAAAATATATATTTTAAGTAATATGCCATCATGTGGCACAAATTGCTTTGTAACATTTTTATATGTTCATTTCTCTTGTTAAGAAAACTTTCCCCTGTTCTCAAACTTTCTATTCAAAGTATTATTTTTAATTTATCAATTTACTTGAAAGGCAGCATTACAGAGAAAAGGAGAGATTGAGAAAGAGAAGGAAAGAGACCTTTGATGTGCTGTTTCACTCCCTAAATGGGCACTAAGGTGAGAGCTGGGGCAGGCTGAAGCCGGAAGTCAGGCACTTCATCCGGGTCTCCCTCATGGGTGGCAGGGCCCGAGGCGTTGGACCAGCCTGTACTGTATTCTCAGCAGGGAAACGGACTGCGAGCTGGTGGGATTCCAAGAAGCACTCATGTGGGAAGCTGTTGGCACAGGTGGTTATACCACCATTTTTGGCCCCTACTCAAAGGATTATAATTGTGTCATGTGACCAGATCATAATTCACTTTGGCATTGTTATATATCAAGGGGAATTCAAAAAGTTCAAGTAAATTTGAATTACGATACATTCATTTTGTTGCAAAAAGCTTTTGAAATTCATACTTTTTCCCATAGCCTCCATATTCCATTAACTGAAAATCTTCATGTGTAGATTAAAAAATTTTTATCAAAATATCTTTTAATTTTATTTCCATGAAGTTTTTTAAGTTCCCTGTCATTAGGCATATAAAAATTCTATTTAATTAGCTGGAAAAATGGTGTATATAGTATTTTTGTTTTTGCCTAATTATAAATAGAGTTGTGCTTATCACCATTGTGCTATATTTTTATAATATCTTACTTTCACAGTAGCTTTGAATAGTAGGATTCGGGGAGCCGATTTCATATATTTAGTGAGCTTTGACTAATGTTGCCAAATTGCCTTCTAGAAAGTCTCGATCAATTTCTCGCTACAACCTGTGCATTAGGACCTGTGTCCTGCACACTCTGCTGCATTGAATGTCAGAAAGTTCTTCATTTTCTTGCTAACTAGATAGGCAATAATTATCATGATTTAGTTTGTACTTCTCAGGCAAATTTGGGGGTCTCTGAGAGCATTAAGTGTTTTTGCATATATTTAATGCTGGTTTTATTCAAGAAACGTAATGGTTAACTTGTGAAAATGACTTAGAAATATTTTGCCATTCTTGATCCAAGTGGCTGAAAGCTGGGGGACTTGGCATTTGTGGATTGTGTTGATGCCAGAGGTACACTCTGTTTCCAAGATGTACTGGGAGGGAAGGGGCAGCTTTGAGTAACTTTTTAAAAAAGAAAAGTGTCAGTAACAGCACCAACAAATTTATTTTATGTTAATGGTTAAGATAAGAGTTGCCAGCATGGACTGTATGGAAAATGTGTGTGAGGCTATATGAGTGGCTGATCAACCACAAGGCGCATTGTATAATGAATTTCTCATGTGTTCTGTGGTTATAAAGGGTGAGAAAAACAAAGAATTCAGGAATTGGGTTTATTTCCTCTTCTGTCATCTGGTGCTGTGCTGCCTGAGACGCTTCATGAGTATGTGATGGCAATGAGAGGTGCTCCAAAGGCCATACGTGTTCATCCCATGGGGAATCTAGCAGCAGCCCTCGTGCCAGAACTCCCATGCTGGCATGAGTGAGGCCCCACTGTTTGGCATCTTGTGTTACAGTTCAGCATCTTCTATCAACTAATCCACCTCTACTCCCTTCTCTTAACAGCTGATGAGTTTTAATAAGCAGCCTTTGCAATAAACGAGGTTTGAATCCACAGAAGAGAGTCTTAGACCATAAGTCTCCCGGGGGAGACAGAAAGTAGCTATTAAACAAATACATACACAGGATATTCTCACATAATGCAAAGCATGAAGAAAATAAAACTGGGGAGGAAAATAAATCAGGATTGGGAGCTGCTGTGGTCAAGATTGTGCGGCTAGGCTTTGTAGGGTAGGCGCTGATGACACTGAGAGCAGGATGATGATAAAGAAGATGCAGTTCATTTGAAAGACCTCTTTTCTTCTTCCTCCAATGTCCCAAGACAAAAGATGCAGGAAATGCAGTGGGTCTTGTTGTTTGTTTGTTTGTTTGTTTGTTTTTGGCAACCTACAACAACCTGAAAGAATCTCATATTTTAAATATTTCTCTATAATGCATTCTACCAGCCAGGGACATGACAGGAAACAGATGGCACAGTGAAAATGGGATAATTTGTATAGAGTGTAATAAAAGGGCTTTTTGACAAAGAAAACAGCTCCCTTTTCTTCCCAGAGACAGACCAGCAGGATCCCCTGGCTGTCCAGTTTTGAAAAGAAGTGAGGAAATGGTGGTTTCAAGAAAGGGAACATGGAGAGAAGTCCCAAATATTTCCTCTGCCTGCCCCCCAAGCTCCAGCTCTTCTCTCATTGGCCAAATCCACTAGGGTGTCATAGAACCAGGGAGCCAGTGTGGGAAGGCCCAATAGATGAGGTCCAAGGGGCTTGAGACTCAGTGTTGGAGGGAGGTGGGCAACTGGAGAGACAGAGGGAGACATGCAGTTTGTGTCGTTTATATTTTTAATTAAAGATATTTGAGAAAAAAAAAGGTTAATTAAAAGAGTTTTGGGGAAAAAGAGCAAAGGAGTTCAGCTGAAATTCTAAGTCTGCCACTGTTTACCTGTGCAACAATATCTATGAGCTGTTCTTTAAAATGTTTGTTGATGTAAATGAAAAGAATAAGCTAAATCTAATGATTTATTCTGAAATTTATTCTGAAATATTCAAAATAAAATATTGTGTATGCTTTAATGACTGCAATGAAAAACTGTCCAGCATATTGAAATACTGTTTTTCATTGAGGAAAAAAAATCATTTTCCTGTCCAATGAGAGAATCTCATCTTAGTACATGGTATTCTAGTCTGTGAGGGACTATGGCTCATTGCCATTTCTTATAATGTTTCCAAATCATAAAATCTTTCTTAGATAATCAATATGTAAAACAATTTCTCGACACAGAAATCAGGCTTCTTTGATGTCATACCCTAGAATGGGAGATAATTTTACCGAGATGAGCGTAAGATTTCTAGATGAGAGTAAAAGGAATAGATTATTTGGAAGTATGGCAAGGTAAAGGTTGGACAACAAGAGTAATGAAGACTTAGGCTGGCATGTCTGTATCTATTAATATTTTTGACTAAGCAGGATTTACACACTCACAAGATAAGATTTTATTAGATAGTCCTGTTTGAAGTTCATAAGCATGCGAAGTCAGAAAATGTCCCGCACAGCAGCGCCTGCGCTAATGGCTTAAACCTGAGCAGTGCTTTGTCTTTGCGAAGAAGATCCCGGAGACTCAGAGTCACAGAAGGCCAAACAGCTGCGGAAGAGTACAAATAGCTCTAATCTGAAATGCATGATTTATCAAATGGGAACATGATTGCTAGCAATCTTACTTTTTTGGGTGATTACAAAGTTGAGTATAGTAGTGCATGTGACTCTATATGAGGACTTTTCAAGAGCTTTTAAAAACAATTATGTATGAGTTTAGAGATTTTAATTTAAGCAGAAGTCCTCTGTGGAGGTAAATCAAGAGGATAGGATGGTGAAAATGCCGAGGGAGACCTTCAATCAGGGGAGAATATTAAGTGGGACTCCTCTGGGAGAGGCCTGAATTTGCTTGTCTGGGGTGGGCTAATCTACATAATTGACTAAAACAGAATGAGCAGCTGTGAAATACAGCATTTGAATGTGTGGGTAAAACAAAATTACAAAATATACAAGGTCACAGACGTGTAATGTATTTTCATAGGGTTATAGAACTTGTATGCTTGTTTGAAATATAAAGTTGCCCAGTCCTCTAGAGGAGCAAAGTAACTCTATCAAGGTCAACCAGTTACTTGGTTATGTAGTTATAGGATTTTGGATAAGCCATCCTAGGTTCAAATCCTATCTCTACTCTTTCCTCTTAGGGAAAAGCCCCTCTCCTTTTCTGGGCCTTCATTTCATTATCTATAGAATAGGAATAGCACAGGGTTATTATGAGAAAGATTTTGGTAACACTAGAC
This sequence comes from Ochotona curzoniae, assembly GCF_017591425.1. Classification (NCBI taxonomy): domain Eukaryota; kingdom Metazoa; phylum Chordata; class Mammalia; order Lagomorpha; family Ochotonidae; genus Ochotona; species Ochotona curzoniae. Next base: position 11,852,487 of record NW_024464918.1, read on the forward strand.
CTTTGTAAGAGATTGATGGATAGTAGCTGTGTGTGTGGTAAGTGAAAAATGCTAAAGCTTAGTCAACCAGTTTCTATAGCAATATTTTACCTACTCTGCCAGTATGTAAGGGCGTATTACAAGAGAGGGATACGTGTGCTATATCCCTCAAAGCTAACTTAAATGGTTTTGAGATAGTGAAGTCAAGACTTCTTGAAGAGTATGAAAGCAGCAAGTTTCATTTAAGGGCTGTTACGGAAGGAGACTCAGATGAGCCCTTTAGGAGTTTCATGTTTTGAATATGTTCTGAACATAGTTAGGGATAAGATACCTTATTTCTAACATGCAAAAGATTGTGAAAACAATTTTTCTCTTGTGAAATACTTGAATTGGTTGTCTAGATAAAGAATTCAAAGGAATAAGTTATTAGTCATTCCAGGGAACGATATTTGGCCTACTGGTTAGTTTACCAGTTAAGGTATTTGTTTGGGCTAGCTTTATGACTATACTCTTGATCCAGATTTCTGCTAACAGACATCTTGGAAGACTCTTTGGTCTTGGGAACTCAAATGGGGACCTGAATGGAAATCTCAGCTCCCAGCTGCCACCTGACTCAGTCCTGGCTGTCTCGGGCATTTGGGGAGTATACCAGTGGGTCGGGATCACTTTCCAGGCTCTCTGATGCTTTCTCCTTCTCATTCAGACTCTCAATTAGACATATTTTTAAAGGCTTTTATTCATTCATGTATTTATTTGAGAGACAGAGGGAGACATCTTCTCCCTTGTTTGCTCCCCAGATATCAACAACAGTTCAAGCTGAGTCAGGCCATGTTAGGAGCTATTGAGTCAAGCAGGTTCTGAGACGTGCATGGCAGGACCCATCTACTTGAACCATCACAGGCTGCTTCCTAGGCTGTACATTAGTGCAAGGGGGAAATTGACGTAAAAGACAAAGGCAACCGCAGTTCCCCTTTCACAAGAAACAAGGATTTTCACATGTATGAATTCAACGAGCAAAGCAAAATTTACTGAAGATAGAAACCCCTCATGGTCCTATCAGGGGAGCTACTCTATGAGAGGAAAACTCAAAAATTTGGTTAAAGTGGAATCTTTCAAAAAGAATTTGGAGAAAGAGGAAAAAAAAAACAGAATAGCAGCTAGAATACCAGCAGAATAGCAGCTAGCAATCCAGAGGCTAAAAACACAAAGCTCAAAAGGACAGAATTCTAATTCTGTCTAGTTTGCTCAAGACGAAAAGCCATCAGAAGGGTATGATTGGTAACTTCTTCCAAACTTCATCATCAGCTGAAATTTCAGTCAACCCTGCAGTGTGGGTTGACCTGACCTGGTGGACTGTAGCTTTTGGGGAGACAAGCACTTGGCATTCTCGCAGAGAGACTTCCTTGATGTGATCAAAAGAATTGTGCACTCCACTGACCAATCAGGAGTTGGACAAAACTGAACACAAACCTCTCATCCCCAATTTTAGCTTATAAGAACCCATAATCCTAACTCTTTGGGGAGCTTGGGAATTAAACAATAGCTTCCTTACTCCTTAGGCTGTGTTTTGTATTAAGTACTACCTTCTTTTACTGCCCCAGTGTTGGTGATTCACTTTCTGTTAATCAGTTGAGTGGACCCAGTTTGTGGTTTCTACAACAAAGTATCCAACCAGTTTGTTGTTCAGCAACACTTATATAATGTTTTACTTGATCCATTCTAAAAGCTCTTAATATTGATGTTAAATTTTTTTAAACTTTTTTTTTTTTTACTAAAAAGCAGATTTACACAGAGGAGAGACAAAGAGTAATTCCATCCACTGGCTCACTCCCCAAGTGGCTGTTATGGATGGTACAGAGCTGCTGCAAAGCCAGGAGCGAGGAGCTACTTTTGGCTCTCCCACACAGGTGCGGGGACCCAAGGCTTTGGACCCTCCTCTGCTGCTTTTCCAGGCCACAAGCAGGGAGCTGGAAGAGAAGTGGAGTAGCTATTTAGATATGAACTGGCACCCATTTGGGATCCTAGCACGTGTAGATGGAAGATTAGCCTGTTGAGCCATTGCAACTGCCTCCAGTGTTGAGTAATTGAAGGCCTGTTAAAGATCTCTGTCAGGATTCACATGTTCATGAAAATCTCGTTACGTGTGTTTATTGTATTAACATTCTTGTAGAAACCCAGCCATGTTTTCAGTCAAAAATCTCAAAGAACAGATGTAAGTACTTGATTACTGAGTTTTTCCAAGTAAGATTCACTCCAGTGTCGCATCTGTAAACATGATTTTGAATCTCAGATTAATTTGATATTTTGTTTTAACCAACCACCTAATGGGGAGCATTCTTTTCAGTATCCTTAGTTTAAGAATATTTCTGAATGTAGTTCTCTTTGTCCTTTTCATCCCTATTAGTTTAATATTGAATTAGTGACATTTTCAGGCAGGTAGCAAGATGCTGAATGTGCAACTATAATAAAAATAAACAAGGTCTCTCATCTCTAAAGGCACCTGGGAAAATTGTAGTTTTCCTTCACTTCTGTACTTTGTCTTACAAAGTTACATATTCACATATGTCATAATTATTTTGCATGATTTTTGGTTGGTAGGCTATTTACATCTCTGCTTATAAGTATCTTGAATGTTCTATTTCTTTGTGTGCTCAGACATACACAATCAAGTAACCTATATTATAATGAGCTTTTCCTGTATGTATCATCAGTAGCTAGACATAGCTTCAGAAATAAGTTCTTATGATTTACAAATATCTTCATACTTTTGTCATCTGATGATGAACTATGGTGGCAAGACAAGCACAGAGGGTGTAAGGGACATGTCTCAGGTCATTCATCCTTGTCCATGTGGTCAAGACACAAGAGAATTATTCTGACTCTAGAGCTTCCATTTAATTCAACAAAAAACACCTACAAGGATTTTATACTGCCTGGAAAGCACTTAAACTGCTTTTTTTTTTTAACTTTGTGAAGTGTAAAACAGAAAAACTACTGTCATAAATAAGAATATTGTGAGAAAAACACTTTCTTCTGTTTTATTTTTAAAATGAACAGAAGTCACTGCTCCTATGATAGCATTTGTTGATTTGTTTTCTTGGTATTCACAGCAATGCTTCACAGATACTTTCAGAAAGTGAACTACAGTGTACACTAGCAATTTCAAACTTCACATCATTTACCAAACCAGACCATTTATGCTCAGCTCTCCTGAGTCATGTGTGCCCCTGTAACTTATATGTCTTTTGTATTCATCCTGTGGATGTGTTAATTTTCTTTGTTTCTGTTTGGTATCCCCATCGTACTTAATGTTATTTGCTTTATCATTTCTGTTCTGTGCCACTAGTTTTCAGGTTGTCACTGGCAGTTGAGATTCTCAAAATAATAAACAACAATGAAAAAAAGTTACTAGGTTATTTGCTTAGCAGTTAACTTGGGAAGTCCGAGTTCCATATCAGAGTGTGGGGGTTCAAGTTCTTATACCACATCCTATTAATGCCTGCTCTGGAAATAACAGTTGATGACTCAACCAGTCGGGCACATGCCACTATCATGGAAGACTTGGATTGAGTTCCCAACTCTAGTTTTAACCTATTCTACCTCTGCCTGTTGTGGGCATTTGGGAAGTGAATTTTCTGACCAGAAGAGCTTCTTGGAAGATTTGACATTTGAGCTGCAGGATCAAAAAAGGAAGAGAGAGAGAGCAAAATAATGATGTTTGAAAGCAATGGAGCAGTGGCACAGCCAGAAAGGCCATTGGGAAATAAGACTTGGCACACAACCTTCAGTACAAGCAAGCCATAAACAAAATTTGAGATTCACAGGGAAGATCACCAAAAAACTCAGTCGAGCAAATGATAAGCTCCAAGGTGGTTTTGAGATCATAATGGATGGTATTGAGAGAAATAGAGAGGCTAGGAGACCAAGCTATTGGCTGACTTGGATGTGAGACAATGGATACAGAATGCCAGATGGAGTCATGGGTACGGTAATGCAATGAGGCAGAGTAGCCAAGAGGACTTAATAAAGAAAGAAAGGTGTAAAGATGAACATCAGCCCCAGGAGAGTTACTTAATACAAAATACAAAAAGTAACATAGCATGCGGCTTAACAGTGTGAAGCAGATATGTAAAGCAGTGGCTGTGAGCAGCTAGATCACTACTGCCCATGTGAGGCCTGCCTGGAGTTCATGGCACCTGACTTCACCCTAGCTTAGCCACAGCTGTTTGGGGCATTTAGGAAGTAAGCCAGGAAATGGAGTATTTCTCATTTTCTCTCCTTCTACTGTATAACTAAGGAGTGGGACTCTGAGACCTAACTGAGGAATTCCATACACTATTCCTAACCGAGGAATTGCATTCACTATGTCTCCCAAACTGAAATCAGCTTTTACTTCTGTTTCTAGCACATGGATGACCTCCCACAGTAAAGAACATATAAGCTGACTAAATTTAAATGTAATGGTGTCTGCTCCTAGTTTTCTTCAGTAGATGTATATTTTGCTAGGCATTCTGTTAGATACTTTAGAAAACATTGTAATTTAAAGCTACATCTGTTATATGAAAGAATGTATGCTTTTTCATGACCTCACATCACCTAACTGATGGGAAAACATGTTGATGAATCATGCAGCACTATTTACCTCTGGGTCCAGGATGTTTGCTACATAGATTAGAGGGAAAAAAAGATCCTGGAAGAAAGATAAAAACACAAATTTAAGAAGACAGATTCTATTCTCCTTGATAAAATAAGTAGCACATGTTCTAAAATAGTAAGTGTGTGAAGCCATAGAATGCAACTGTCTTACAGGTCATAAGAATGTAAGATTATACAGAATTGATCAAGTGATGGCTAAAATGATGCCTGTGACTTATAGTACAGCACTGACAGAATGCTGTGCTATGTACAAAAGATAAAAAGGAAAATGGTAGGTCAAAATTCATTTGTGATTGATAGATTATTTTTTAGGATTTAGGGAAAGGTAGTAAAAAAGTAATGTGGGAAGAAGTAGATCCCTACTTCTACCCCAAATGTGGCTCTCCATTAGACATTCTGGAGAGATGGGAATGATGGGTATGATGGCAAACATTCTCCCATGGTTTTGGTAAAAATTGTTCACAGATTACACCTTGGAAAATACTAGTTTAGTTCAGTTTATTTTGCAAGTTAACATCAGACTGTTAAAGGAAAGTGGCCATTGAGAGTTACAATACTTTTGATAGAGCTTAGGCTACATTTTTCTTCACTGCTTGGGTTTCCATGGTAAATAGAGCAATGGACCTGCTAGTAATATATATCATTGTTTATTTTCTAGAATCACAACCACAGCTGCCTGCATGATGGACCTAAGACGGTATCCACTGGATGAACAGAACTGCACATTGGAAATAGAAAGCTGTAAGTCCCTTTTAGAATCTAGTTGGGTGAAATTTCTGCATTAAGATTCTTCTTAATGACTGGTTCGTATCTACACCAACACTTGTGCTTACACCCTGAATTTGGAGGAGAGAGGAACCAGTAGCATGTTCCCTTGATAATGGATCCAAGCTAAGTCTTTTCGCTCTAACTTTGGCAGTTAGAGAAGAATCTGATAAAGTTTTATAATAGTCTGAAAAGAGATGGAAGATAGTTCTAGGCATTCGAAGTATGGAATTGTTGAAAACAGTTCCAACCAGGCTTGCAAGAACAGGTGAATGTGCCAGAGGTAACAAACTAGCCTTTGTCTTTCATAAACTTTATCTGCCATTACAAAATAGATAGATGTTTTTATGTTAAAATCTTCATAGATTTTAGGTTGAAGGGATTATTTTCAGTGTCTATCATTTATATTTTTGGTGAAAGCTATATAATGACTGTGATTTATACAGGTGCATGTACACTATTCTATTTGCTCTGCTCACCTTCGTTACAATGTTGTTGCTTTTCTGGACTGTGATGTTAGTGTCCATGTGGAAGACTCAGTCCCCTGCCTGTTTGGATGTGCTGTAATGTTGATTACTTAACTTGTCTCCATGTCAGAGGTCACAGGTGTAGGTGGTTCATGACGGAAGAGTATTTCGAATCTTTTTCTCTGTGAATACTTTGCAATGCTTTTGTAACTGGCTGTACCAAACAATTGTAAGCTGACAAGTTTATGTCCAACATTCTTGGTAATAAGTAGCTAGACTGCTATTAGTATATCTTAGCCTTTGTATGCATCTTAAATAACTGCTCTGAGTAGAAATACAGCATTTATAATGTATTGTGGACATTTGTACCTGCTTTGAAAGACAAAATGAAGGGATATTTAAATTGACATGTATTTTTAAAGAAAAAATGTGTATTAATGATATTCTAAATCATTTTTATCTAGATTTTTTTCTTATAAGACTAGTGAAATTGATCTTTTGTATTTCCATAATTATGTTAATAATTTCATGTTAATATCTTCAGGATAACTTGTATGTGCTTATTTTAAAACTCAGGGTACAATTTAGACTGCAGGATATATTTTTCAATGATTACTATCTTCAAGTGTCTGATGTAGGTTTTATGGCATAAGTATCTACATTTTTATTCCAAGTTCTTGTCCCCATAGTGACAAGAATTCAAAGCACATGCATAAATAGAGGGAAAAAATGAGTGCAGGGTTTATGTAAGGGAGTGAATATGGAGTCAGGCAAGAGTGCAGCCAACCCCACTTGGAGACATACTGATCATGAGCGGATCAGAGAAGTATCCATGAGAAGAGAGCATGGGAGGAAAGAAGCTTCAAAGGGCTTCTCCTCTCTTCTGTAAGGTGTGGAGTGAGTATTCAAGCAAGAGGAAGTTAGGTGTGTGAGACACTCAGCGGTTTCATAGTGCCTCAACACTGAGCTTGATGTCCATGTTCCCATAATGATTTCTCCTTTCTGGTCCCAGATGAGACAGGTGTTCGGTGGGAAATGGGAACACTGGATTGGCAGATAAGCGCTACAGTTACAATGCCGGGCTCGTGGAAATTGTGATCCCAGCCTACCTATTTTTAACTGATCTTACCATCTAGTTCTCTCTTATGAATTTATTTGATCGGGGGCGAAGTGGAAGGAATTCACATTCACACACAGAAGAAACAGAAAGATCTTCCATCTGCTGGTTCATTCCTAAGGTGCCAAAACTGCCTGAGCTGAACCAGTCCAAAGTCAGGAGACAGGAACTTCTGTCAGGTCTCCCACACGGGTGCAGGGTCCCAAGGCTTTGGGTCGTCCTCAACTGCTTTCCCAGGCCACAAGCAGGGAGCTGGATGGGAAGTGAAACAGCCATGGGGTACAAACTGTTGCCCACATGGGATCCCAGTGCATGCAAGGCAAGGACTTTAGCCACTAGGCTACAGCGGTGGGCCCTCTCTCGTATTTTGAAAAATAAGTTATGACTTTATAGTACTCATACAGGAAGGTTTTAAGAAAACTTTTCAAGGTAAACTTTGATTTGGCTTATAAATCACAATATCTGTGTAGGAATGTTGCACACTCACTGATAATACTTCATTTGGTTCTTGCAGTTTCTCACATAATTAAACAAAGGCATTTGTTAGTAAAGTATAATTTTGATGTATTCAAAAATTAATATGACAGTGCATTAGGCTTTGTACATCTTCAATTCATAGTTATCGTCTTAAAGTGAGTTAGATATCAGTATTCCTTCCTCTGCATTTAGAGAAACAGAATCGAAAGTGACGGGTTCAAGATCGTCCCTGCGTGGTTGCACAATGGCTCTGTGCTGATGCCATAATGAACACTGAGCCGCCTTCCCATTAGATACTTGTATCCGAAGGCCCAGACTAACGCATCTCTGTTCTCGGGAAAATAGTCTGTGGTTAAGGGAAACGGGCGCTTTCCCCTGTTTAGTCTGACAGCAGATCATAGCTATAGAGAGTGAAATATAATGTCGTATTGGTAATATGCGTGGTGCACAGGCCCTGCTATGCATAGGAAGTTCACCAGGCATATCGATACGAGCTTACCATCCTCTGCCTTTCACCAGAGTCTCTCAGCTCAAGGCTGACTGCCTACCTCATTCATCCACTCTTTGCCCTTAAGACAATCACCAGCATCCATGTATTCCCATTCTTTCTTTCTCTTTTCTTCCCTCCCTTCTTTTTTGTTTCTCTTATTCCACTCTCAAATGCAAATGGCGTTGTTGAATCTTTGACAACTCAATAACATGTCAACAGTAGCTGTCTTGGTTTAGATTCAGAGAAAATCACCTAATCTGATTCTAGGCAGCTTGGGGTGGGCACAATGACAATTGAGCTCATTGTTCCTTCATTTAATCATTTATTAATTCATTAAATATTGATGCCCTGATTATTAAATATGATCATATACTCTAGAGGTAGAATAGTTTGAACTACAATACAGAATAATTTTAACCTCTTTAGTCATAAAGGAGATGGGTGTAATTTAAGTAAATACATATGAATATAAGAATGCATTAGTGACTAGTGCGGCAAAGATTAAACTGTTAGATTTATAAGAGTTTAGGGGATATTTGGAGCAAACAATGAAGTGAAGTGCTGAGGATTCTAGAAGGTCTAGAATGGTGTGAACTGCTTACTTTATACCTTTTCTTAAATTTGAAATGATGGAAATGTTTCCTAGAACTAATAAGATGTTAGGAAGTAAACTGACGCCGTAATATTTATCACTGTGGCAGACCATGAGACTTAACTGTCAAAATAGGAAGGAGAAACCCAATCCTGGCTTTTGAAGCTACTTTCTACCTCCATGTTCCTATCATCTGCTTGGTCGGAGGCAACGTGTTACATCGTGTCTACATAGCACCTATATGTACAGATAGCATATGTATATATATGCACACAGACCATCTGTATACACACATGCACATGCATATCTTGACTATATATTTGAAATTTTCAATGAATTCCAGAAAAGCCATGCTAGAATATTTGCTTGTTTTTTTAAGCTTAATAACTTCTTAAAGCACCAAATAACAAACTTATACACTAGCCTATGTTAACCAAGTTCTTTATCCAAGTTCATATATATACATATAAGCAAATCTATTATACATGCATGTATACATATGTAAACATATAACACATATATTGAAAAGTAGAGTTAGATGGAAAAACAGAAAAGGAGAAATCTGGTCTGCTGGTTTACTCTCCACATGGCTGTAGTGACTGGAGCTGTGCTAGGCAAAAGTCAGCGACCTGGAGTTTTTTCCAGGTCTCCCACAGCGGTGCAGGTGCTCAAGGATTTGTGCTACTTTCTGCTCATTTCCCAGGCGCACCAGCAGAGAGCTGAATCGGAAGTGAGAAGTGGGATGCTGGTGTCGCAGGCTGCATCTCTACCTGCTAGGCTGCAGTGCTGGACCCTCAGCTTCTTTTGAGAGTTCTGGACACTTAGGAGTGAATTCTAGTTCCCAAATAATTGCTCCAGATGTGCCAAATCCTTGAAAATCTGGTACTGCCAAATATGGTTTAAGACTGTTAGGACAGGTCAAGTGTTTGTTTCGTTTTACAAATATGTGAAACTCAGATCATATTGTTGTGAGGGCACAGCATTTTCTTATACCACAAAGCCACTTCATGTGCTTCTTCCAGAAAAATGAGCATAGGTAATATTATGTCTGTTTGAAGTAGGACTAGGAAGGTGTTATTCTGTCATATTGCGGAACATCTGCTTAGTTACAGCGTTAGCTACAGGCCTCCCTCCCCCGGAAGAGTCAGGTTGCCTGAAATAGTCCTCAGTCCTGATGTCGGCGTCCCCGCATGGAACGTGCGCTATCAGAGAGGGACTATGGAACTCACTCAGGTGGACCCACTGATTGTCTGCCCCAGTCACATCCAATCCTATGTTTCTGGGAGCTGTTGTGACCCGCCTCACATCTCATTCTCAAGACTGTTGCTGTGTCAGTTAATGTTAGCCCTAGTGAGGTGGGATAATGGGAAGGTGTATAATTTTGTAGCAGATTTACAGGGCATGACAGGTATTGACAGAGACAGCCAGTCAGGCGTCTCCTTAAAAAAAAAAAAAATGTGTAACAACAGCAACAACAAAAATCCCACACTCTGAACTTTGCATCAGCACCAGAAATCAATTCTTGCTAGCATCTCAGAATCACTGGTTCCCAAGTGATGTTGAGCCTTTTGTTCACATGGGTAACATGGAAATAAAGTTGCCTATCATATGAGGTTGTTATGAGGATTAAGCCAAATAATGCAGAAGAAAAATCTAGCTCATTGCTTAAAAAATGCAGATATCTAATAACAGATGCTTCAGTAATGAATAAAGTTCAGAGTGTGGGACTTTTGTTGCAGACCACCTGCTGATGATGGCTGATGTAGCAGAAAGTCCCTGTGAGAATGTGTTGGAATAAGTGTCTCTGCTTAAACATGTTTGTCATGCTTTAGGGATATTTGTCATGCTTTAGAAATATTTGTAATTTTGCCTCTTGCCAGAATCCCAATTAGTACAATATAGGAAAACAACTTGTTATTGTGGCATAAAGACTGTATTTTCCATATTCAATAGTTTTATTCTAAGTTGTCTCATTGGAGATATCACGTTGGCTATACTTAAGCATATATGGTTATACTTAAGATATACTTAAGCATTTGAAGTATTAACTCCAAATTTACTGATAGCAAATGGTTCATATATTGGAGATGGGGTACTTACTGGCTAATATTTCAGTAAGCATAAATTAATATTTTTATGAAGTTCCAAAATAGAAGAATTACTTGTATTTTTCTGTTTCCAATGTAAGAAATGGTGGTGCCCTTCTTTGTCAGTAAATGCAAAACAGCTGTAGAGGAGGACATTATGGCCTGAATAGATCTACACCCTTTGGGTAGAGTGAACAAATAAAATAACGTATTAAAATATATATTAAAAATATAAAATATAAATATATAAATGTATACATAAATAAATATATAAAAAATATATAGTTAGACCTGTAAAGCATGGGTTACTCACTCTAGGTAAACAGGTCACTTGGCTTCTTCAAACCGTGATTTCACTTTTGTGCAATATTCTAATAGGCAATAATATAAACCAGACAGATCTTTGTGCAGTGTTTGGCACTGATATTTTTAGTAGCAGCTGTTATCATTATAGTTTCATAATTATCATTATTAAATTACACCTGGCATATTGAGAGTCACGAAAGTCTGGAGATATAGCTAGCAATCAAAATGAATGACAAGTGAGACGGAATTTCAAGAGCCAGAGACGCGGGAGCTGTGGGTGCAGGAGTCACATTTACCTCGAAGAGGGACAGTCTACTATGGGAACGTGATAATGTGTGAATAGGAGAGCTATTTTGAAGTAACTGCAGAGCTCCTTTTAAGAAATGAGAGCAGACCATATCTGCCTTAAGGAAAAAACGACAGTAATGGTAAAAGATGCCAAAAGGCAATTTTATACTAAAAAAATTAAAAAAAAAAAATCTAAGTCCATAGCAGTTACACTTGCTAAAGATTCATATGGCTTTCCATGTGCCGTAAGACCTTTTGTTGGGAATGAAGGAATTATGTTTTGAGGGAAAAGGATGGATTTAGGTAATTTTTGAGTAGCTCTGAGCTGAGGATTACCTTGCAGAGGCAGTGTGCTCAGTTTTAGTTGAGGGACAATTAGACACACACTGCTGTATGTGAGGATGAGGATCACATCTGCACACACCTCTAGGAGCCAGGCTGTTTAAGAAAAGGTGAAAATCACAACCCCACTGAGATCGGATGTACACGTGTGTGTGTGTGTGTGTTTCACTGATGGTCTGTTACTTAGTTAGCTATCTGTCTTTTCTTAGATTTTTCTCATAAGAATACATCTTACACATGTGTCCAAAAAATAAGGCTAAGACCCTAAGTTTTTACTGCTTTTCAAAATAGCCTGAGTGTCTGAGTATTTAGACCTTCTTAAGTCTCAGCAGAAGAGGACAAGCTATGCTTGTGTCAGTGCACTCCTGTAGCTGGAGGAAGAGGTGGTGCTGCACAGATGTTCAGGGGTGAAGCTACCCAGGATCTGAGTTGATCCTAGAATTATTTTGAATTAGAAAAATGTTCCTGTGAAACTCCAGTGAAGCTAAGTTATACTTAGGTTCATGGGAAAAGCAAAAAAAAAAAAAACATTCCAGATGCTTCATGATGTCGGTGCATAGAAATTTAATTTGCATCGCTGTCCTATTTTGATAGATTTTTTTTCTAGAATTATATCCAGCGTTGTGGAAATGAGGCATTTATTCTTCCATCATTGCTAAACTGGACAATTTTCTTGGAATGTTATCTTATCTCAGTAAGTGTTAGTTCCTTGTGACTACTGACAGGGGCTTCGTTGTCCTCGGAGCCTCGGGCACCACGTGCAGATACTGTGTATACAGATCCGAACGCTGTGCTCTTCTCAACTGTCTCATGATTCAAAAGGAAAGCGGGGCCTTGCACACAGTGCATGTGTCCTAACAGTGAATATGGACAGCAAAAATAGTGAGTGCTTTTTATCTACATTTGTTTCTTACCCTCCTCACTCTGCAGAGGAATTTTACTTTTTAGTCACCATTTTCATTTCCTCTTTAAACAGTTTCTGTTTTCTTCTTACTGGGATAGATTTTGGCTTGCTCACATGAATTTATGCTGGATCAGGTTTAATATTTTTATTTTTATCTTTCAAATGATTAATATTTTATTCTACAGAGTCGTTAGTAAACATGTTTTGGCTGAGCAGGCGTGTTTTAAATTTTTAAGTACTCCTGCTTAGTCTTGGATTACTCATCTCTCATAGTCACCTGTTCCCTCTACAAGTTAATCTCCTGCCTTCTTCCTCTTTTGTATTTCCTTTTGCAGAGATATAAATTTATGTTGGTCTTCTGTCTCCATTCTGACAATGTTCCTAAGACATCTTCTGATCTTAAGAAATGAATCCGTTTGTATAAATGGAAGATTGATTTGATCATAACAACTATCTGAGGCACGTTTTCTCAGCCCAAGTGGATTTCCTCGCCTTTACGTATCCTTGATTCTACCCTCGGCCTCTTTGCTCATCACTCACCAGCCTTCCTGTTGAGAAGAGTAGAGTAGGGCCTTTCACAGATAGCCAAGCCTTTCTCTGAGATTTGTGCATTTTCAGACATTCCATGCTTCGATTCCTAAGAGAAACTGGTGAAATGGTTCTTTTCCATGTGTTGGAGTAGCCAGGGCCCCCCAGTGCCTTGCTCCGGTGCTCTCTTCAAGTCAGTATCGTACCTAGGAACTGCCATAGCTCCTACAGGATTTAGGAGAGGTCTCTTCAACATCATGTTGGTTCAGTAACCACAGCCAGAGGTAAGAAGACTGTGGTAGCTCCGTGAACAAGCTCCCAATCTGTGAGCTTGATAGCTGAATTTACAGATTTTCAGAGAATAACATTTCACCTGTGTTGAATATTACATCACAGGAGATTAAAACACACATCCAGGTAACCAGGCACTCCAGAGACCTAGTGATTCGTGATTCTAGATATGGATGATTGTGATCAATAGTAAAACTTAGGAGTGAATGTTCCAGCAGACGGGGCAACTTATTTCTACCAAGGGCCATTTAGATATTTATAACATCATCGTTCATGGGCCATAAAAACTTATCAACTCGAGGATTAGCCCACCTACAGTTACACTGTCAGGGCCAGGCTGTCTGTTTAGCAAATAGTGAAGCCCAGTAACAATTTTTGGATATCATTGATTGTTTTAAAATCTGTCTTATGAAATTGATCTATCATTCTCAAAAATGCAGAAGAGGGGGAGGGACATAGTATGCCATTTAAAGCATATGTTCCTACTTGACGAAGTTAGTTGAAGCAAACCTGTCAAATACCAAGTTGTAGAGTATTAAAATTTCAGCAAAATGTCAGGGGAAATGGGAAAAACTGGTAAATTTAAGAAAATCTGTCATAAAGATTGCATCACATGTTTCATTTCTGCCCAAGTTTGGGTGACATATGGAAGTTTAAAAATATAACCTAATGATATATCTTTATGGTAACACGTTTACATAACCTAATTGCTGTATAGCTGTCATGGCTAGTTAATTCATTACGATAATAGAAGTTGTTGTGTGCTTAGAAACAAGCCACAATGAGTTCTGTCCAACAACACTAATGGCCCTGGACCATAAATGTTCTGTTTTTGGAGAATTATTTCAAACCTAAGATGATACACGGAATTTGGTGTGCCTGAAGTATTTTTAATAATTCCTTGGCATACCAATATAAACACTAAAACATTAAAACTTAGGGATGCTTGAAACACCATTGAAAGACTTTTGTCAGGGAAGGAACTTAGATATCAAAATTTAAGACAAGGAAATTAAAAAAAAAAAACAAGTGTACATTAAAGGGCCCCATCACATTTAAGACAGAATAGCCTGCAGATTCCATCCTGACATTGAAACACTCTATTTACAGGTATCTTTCTTTGCAGAAACGTTGAGGTATTTTGCTTAGGTTCACTTGGGTTCATCACCCAACTTCCCCAGTGTTACTGTTTTGCATAACCATAGTGCATTTATCAAAATTAACAGTAGGAGGTCTTCATCCTCTCAGAAAGGCAACCTAAGGTGTAGTGGTTAGTTATCCTGCGTTGTTAGTCTCCTTCAACTTGTGAAATTCTCATTCTGTTTGTTCTGTGACCTTGATATTTTTACAGTAATAGCTAACCCTTTTTAACTAATATCCTTGAATTTTAGTGTGTCTAGTATTTCTTTATGACAAGATTAGTTGATTTATTTCTTTAAGAAAATACACAGAATCTAGCAGACCTGGCTTGAGGGCCTGGGAGTAGCAGAATTACAGTGGGATGTTTGTGTATGACCATGGAAAGGCTAATGTAACCAAATTATTACCAACATAGGTTGTATGTGCCAATATGGTATACATTGTCTAACTTTATTGTGGACCAGTCATCTCAAATAGGTATCACTATTATTATACTCAAAATTATCATTAATATTTTCTTTGAATTGAGGAAGTTTAAGCTGAGTGAAGTCCCATTGTACAGCTCACATATCTGTGGAGAGCATCCTGAAATCTATTGTTCTGATCCCAAAGCATATTCTACATATTGATCAAACCGCACAAACTTAGCTCTTATGTAATGTTGCCTTTCTACCCAGAGGAACTCATAAAAATGCTAAAATCAGGTTATATTGTGGAAGCTTTTGAATTATCCCATATACGTGAATTGTGTTAGTGAAAAAAAAAAAACATTTGAAAATTCTTTTTAAAAGAACCATTGGGCCCGGCGCGGTGGCGCAAGTGGTTAAGGTCCTCGCCTTGCACGCTCGGATCCCACATGGGCGCCAGTTCTATCCCAGCAGCCCCGCTTCCCTTCCAGCTCCCTGCCTGTGTCCTGGGAAAGCAGTCAAAGACGGCCCAAAGCTTTGGGACCCTGCACCCGTGTGGGAGACCCGGAAGAGGCTCCTGGCTTCGGATTGGCATAGCATCGGCTGTTGCGCTCACTTGGGGAGTGAATCATCTGATGGAAGATCTTCCTCTCTGTCTCTCCTCTCTGTATATCCGCCTTTCCAATTAAAAAAATAATAATAATAAAAATAAATCTTTAAAAAAAAAAGAACCATTAATTGGAAGACATAGTAACAAAGTGGGGGATGGGTGGACAGAGAGGGAGAAAAAAAATAGAATTTTTGTTGTTGACTCCCCAGATGGTTACAATAGCCAGGCTTGGGCCAGGCCAAATGCAGGAATCACAGGTCCTATCATGGTCTTCCACGTGTGTGGGTTTTTTTAAAGTGGATAGAATATCAGAAATAAATTTGTAAAATGCTACATCTGTAAGAGTAAATTTATAGGCATTTTTTGAAATCTTTCAGGATTATTGCTTTGAAAATATTTTCTGCTGGATCTTTCATAAATATTTTCACAACTTGAAACCAAGGAGAAGGCAGCTCATTAATATGACATTTATGTGTATATTATGTACTTAATAAAATAACTTTGGATGGATCTGTATGAAATATAATTTTCCATTACCTCCTGATTTTTCCTGAATTCTTAGCACAGTAGTCAGCTAGTGTGCTGTGAAGTTAGAAATCATAATTTATGTTTTCGTCAAGTTGTTCCTAACATTCTCTTTCAAAACCTACTATCGCGTTTTGTGCCAGGTTTAAAAAGCTTAGTTGAAATTAAGTCTTAAAGCTGGTAGGATTTATATGTTAATATAACTTAGATTTAATTATGTCTGGTTCATTTTAAAAAGCACGACATTTTAAAAAGTTTTCAGATATGTTGATCCTATCTGAAACTATTTAAACGAACAATTTTGGTATTATATTGCATTTGAGCTTCTCACTCCCAGTTTTAATATTAAAATTTATTCACGATTCTTTCCATCAAACATCATAAAACTGAGACACACACACAAAACAAGCATGTGAAAGATCGGGTTGCTCAGATGTGTTAAACTCGAGGTCTATTAATTGTTTCAGCATGAAAGCAGAAAGACGTGAGCAGATGTTTGCTTTAAACAGTAGGTGGACACTGGGGGATGTGGAAAGTATTTGCAGCAATTTATTATTTGAGTATATGAAGTCCAAAATATTAGACTTTAAAAAAGCTTAATATTTAACATAGAAACCTGAGAAAAGTTTCAAATCATGAAACCTCAAACAGCACGCTGTCAACAGAGAAGGCAGGAGATAGGAAGTTAGGGGATGCTAAGCACATCCTCTCAGTTCCCTGAGGCAGATAGGATTATTTTGGTTCTTTTCTGTCTTGCATAAGAGCCTGCTCAAACACAATCTCACCACGCAGTCTCGCCAGGGGGATGAAC
Organism: Ochotona curzoniae; assembly: GCF_017591425.1. Classification (NCBI taxonomy): domain Eukaryota; kingdom Metazoa; phylum Chordata; class Mammalia; order Lagomorpha; family Ochotonidae; genus Ochotona; species Ochotona curzoniae. Next base: position 11,869,269 of record NW_024464918.1, read on the forward strand.
AAAGCTTTTATACCAAGAATTCTAGCATCATTAGCTTCCACTGTCCGAGTGCCTGGTCTCCACACGCTCCCTCTGCCCTAAACAGACCCAGTAAATACCTACCACAGGACTAGAAAATGGACGGCTATTTCATTTTAAAGTACTGTGTTGGTTGTCATATATGCAAATACAAAAAGTAAATGTAAAATTAACTTCATCACTTTGCTCTCCCTTTCCCCATGGATAGCCAGTGATAATAGCTCATGTACCCTTTAGAAAAATATTGTATATGTCTATGTACTCTTTAGAAACATATTGTATACATCTCCGCCGCCCAGTACTATTTCATGGGCAGCTATTAGTAATTCTTTCAAAAACTTGTCTAACTCATATTGCATTAAATGTTCGTGAATTGCTTAATGACTATGCTGTTGATGAACAAGTTTTCTTCAAGTTGTTACTCTCATATAAGGATACAACTTTATTAAACTACCTGAAATTATTGATTTAGTGGAGGCACTTGTGTCTACCATTTTTATAGACAATTATATGCTATGTGAAATAATGTGTAAACCACAAACTCAGAAACAGTGTATTTTATCAGTAACGTTTTGCTCATCTTGTTTATGGAAACTCTTTTCTCCATTTAGCATGCATTTTAACCAATCACTTGTGAGTTTAAGCATTTCTTCAAATAGATATCAAATCATGGGGCATTTATAGACAGCATCATGCTACATTTTTTCTCTTTAAAAATTATCACTTTATGCACTTTAGGAATGCTGATCCTTTATTCCATATTTCAGGGGCTTGCCATTTTATTATATAATTTTTATTATATAAAACATTCTATCATGGAAAGTTATATTTTAAAGGGTCAAATTATGAAATGATTTGCTTTCTGATTTTGGGTTTTGTGTTTTTCTTCTGAAGGCTTACTGCAACAAGACAATAAACAGGTTTTTGTATAGTCATATATTCTTTTAAAAAATTACTATTACACAGTATTTCCATAATAGGTTGAACTCCTTGAGTTCTTTGGTATAATTATTTTTAAAAAAGAAAGGATTTATTTATTTATTGGAAAGTGAGATATACAGAGAGGAGGAGAGACAGAGAGGAAGATCTTCCTTCGGATGATTCACTCCCCAAGTGAGCCCAATGGCCGATGCTATGCCAATCCAAAGCCAGGATCCAGGAACCTCTTCCAGGTATCCCACATGGGTGCAGGGTCCCAAGGCTTTGGGCTATCCTCGACTGCTTTTCCAGGCCACAAGCAGGGAGCCGGATGGGAAGTGGAGCTGCCGGGATTAGAACTGGTGCCCATATGGGATCCTGGCGCATTCAAGGTGAGGACTTTAGCCACTAGGCCACGCTGCTAGGCCTGGTATAATTTTAAATGCTGGTCAGCTTTGTAGAATATGCAAAGCATAAGACCTGTGTATTATTAATTTAAGTAGTATAAGGACTTAGCAGCACAAATTCACCAAAATATAGAGGTTTCTGTGTGTCAAACTAATTTCATATGTTTGCTTCTGGATTGTCTTTGTAGTGGAGATAATTACATAATACTTAAAATGACTCAAGGGATTCCTCTGGCATTCAACTGTAATATAGGTCCCATAGACTGGGAGATATTATAGGGAAAATCATGCAAATATGTAAAATGCTGGAAGAGGTGAAGGACTTAAATCAATGTTTAAGGGTTAAGTGCTAACCTCAGATGGATGAAAATGATGCTTGTGTCTATTATATCAAATCACAAAGTTATAAATTCTGTCTGCTGGTAGTTTGGGCAGAATACTATTGACATCAGTGGAAACTAGTAGAAAATAAGTTAGTGAGGGTATTCAAGAAATATTCAGTGAAATGCAAGGATCCACATGTTTTTTGAATGAGTATTTCTAACATACTACCTTAGCCTACACACACACACACACACATACACACACACATCCAAATATACAATAGGTAGTAATTATTCAAGGTTAATTAATAATTCAAGACAGTGCTCTAAATGTTTCATTTGACTTTATTCTCTTAAGTGTGTGAAGTAGGGATTGACTTTTTTCGACTTTTCTGAATAAAGAAACATGGGTGTAGATCGGTAGGTTATTAACCTAACCTAGCATAGGTAGAAATAGAGAAGGCAAATTGGACATGGACGTATGAATTCCAGAGCCCAAGTATGCAGAATACCAATCTCTTCCTCACAACCCTGTTCCAGAATATTCTCATGAGGAACATTTATGTAGTACTTCATATTTTTAAAGATAATTTTGCAATCTTCATCATGTTTAATTATCCTAGCCATCTGGTAAATTCCCCAAGGTGAACTTGTACATTCTGGCTGACAGAGGAACCAAGGCAGAGACTTTTTAAGTATGTTGCCAAAGGCCGCTCAGAAAGTTAATGAAGGATCTACCACAGAATTCAGATTGCTGGATCTTTTTCAGACCACTCATTCCATTGTGTTTCCCAATAGCAAATCAAATCAAAATTGAATATAATAGGTTAGAACTCAGCGGTGCTTTTAAAACTTACTGATTTATCAGTGCTGTTGTGATATGTAATTTAAATAGTCTGTGTTTTAGACTGACCTGCCATCTTATTAATTCCCCTGCCATTTTTGTTGAAAGATACCCTGAAGGATTTGCCTTACATATTGACACTAGTATTCACCTGAATAATGTCAGCTTCCACGTTGGAGTGTCAGTGCCACTGGACCAGGCCCATAGTAAAGCACTCAAAATCCTGTGCCTCGGGTTAGGGTAAGGCATACCAAAGATTAAAGAATCAAGTAATATTCATGGATGTTACCAGAATAACTCTGCTTTCTAATTTTGTAAGCATCGTGATTCTTAAACCATTGAATTCTTACAAACCAATACCAAATTCCTGAACCCCCAGAACCATTTGTTTTCACCTAAAAAAAAAAAAAAAACCCAACCAGCCTTGAAACACTAAAGAAAACCTAGAGTGACAATTTTAAACTTCAGTCAACAGGACTATTTCTGTTTGTTCTATTAAGAGTTTTAGAAATGAGAGGGCTCTGCGCATTATCAGGACTTTGAAAGACGAAAAGAAATGTTTCCTGAGAAGTGTTCACAGGAAAATGTTCATGAAACATTCTCCCATAAACAACTTCAAAGAACAATTGCTGCGCTCAAGCTTAGCTGGGAGTGTGCATAATGTGTAGAGATGGAGACACAAGGACATATTTATATCCACAGTGGATACTCATCACTGCCTTTGTGAGGGGAGCTCTTAACTCCAGAGGAAATCAGAGACCTGACACTTGGGGAAAGACGTCAGGAATGTTCCACAAAGAGATGTCAACATTTTTCTCTTCTGCAGTCTAACTTGATGACCCATGTCAATAACAAAAGGCTCTGAGAATCTCTGAGACAATTTGAGAGAAAACAGGAGACTTGCTTTGTTAAGAAAAATAGAGTTATGAGACTGGCATCAGTGTAAACATGGAATGACGATTTAGGTTTGAGCCATGTTATTAGCCCTCTAATTAGGTGTAACAGACAAAAATCTAGTCTGCCAGATATACTAGAAGATAGTAAATTCAGAGGAAACTCATGAGAATGTAAATGTATCTGAGAAGGCCCAAAGTCTGGAATCAAAAGGGAACGATGAAACAAAATATCCAAGTGATATGCAAATGTTCATTTGCCTAGCAAGGAAACATAGTGACTTAGAATTAGCAGGCATTTTCATCTTTTATGTGGAATCATTCACTTGCAGAACTAAAGTTCATTACCTTGGTAGAGTTCCAATTGTGGTGCAATGAAGAAAAATAATTTATACTGCACTAAAATAAAGGAATCTTCAATTTTATATCCCATAAGTTTGATGAATATCAAAGAAATCCTTGATGATGTGGTTTCTTACAGCATCATAACACAGTCTCCAGAATATTCAGATTGCCTTAAGAGTATAGAACTTTCCCTGGAGCTCGAGGTGCTCAGCTATGGACCACACATGCCTGTCTTGTTCTGCCTTTTGGAGGTTCTCCCCTCTATTTCTTTCCCCTTCTCGTTACCTGTTTTCTTCATTTTCTCTTCAAAGTCCTGAACAAAGGAAATACTTTCTTCATTTTCACAAGGCTGAGATTAACTCAAGAGTATTTCACTGGAGGGATGGTAATATTCAAGTGAAAATGAGCAGGAAACATGCAGCAAATTACCATAATTTATTAATAATACTAGTGGACTAGTATGTGGTTGTACATATCATAATTATCTGCACACAAGACTTACGAAATAGAAATCATTCTCACTTAATGGATGAAAAAACCGAGCACAGAGGGGATTATCTTTTAGTTTAAATTCTGGTGGACTAAAAAATTAACACAGAGCAGATTGGAAACTGGATTCACCCATCCTAAAGCTTACACTCTTCACCACTTCCGTACACCTTGCTATTTCATCTTTTGCTTGGACATCTATTGAAAACGTGAACCTCCACTGCTCTAAGCGGCAGTGGGCATTCTTCCATCCATAAATACTGCCCTAATTGTTAGCCCATCCCTCCGACAGGGCTGTGGGTTCAGCATACGAACGTAAGCAGACAGGTAAATCTTAAGGTGCCCCTGCACAGAGTCATGGGTTATTCACGTGGTTTACTGATAAGCCCTGCCTTCATGTTTTGGCCTCTATCCTGCATCTTATGCACAGATCACAGGGTCCAAGCTGATTTCATATTCTTTTGTTATGATCCTCATTTTACAAATGTAGAAACTGTCAGAAAGTTAAGGAAATTGCTCAAGATTACTTAACTTGATAAGCTCCCATGTTGAAGTTTGAACCCATTGCGGCCAGGTAGCACCCCCCGCCCCCATTTTCTCTACTGAAAAAAAAAATTAATACATAAAAAGGGAAGGACCGAAGATCTTGAATCTGTCATTTGAATAAGAGTTCTCTGTGCTCTGCTTGTTCTGAAGCTTCATGAAAGTCTGATCATCTAAAAAATGTGTTTTTTTTTCTTTTTCTGAGCTGATGACATTTTTAAGAGTGTAATTTTAATTGACAATAGGCACTTAAGTGCAATGCAGATACAGCTAGCACAAACAAAAAAAACGCTTTAATAATTTGCATTATTCGCAAATGCATTATTCTTCTATTCTTCTGTTCACCTCCATTTTCAGTAAAGGCCATTTCTTTATTCCTCATCAAATCTTGAGAAATTTTATCTCCCACCCTGTCCTCTTGTACCAGTAGATGCCCATTGAATTTCATTGAATCCCAGTGGGGTGTCTCTCAGGTTTCCTGTAATGATTTTTTTGTTTGCAATTTTGTTTGCAGTATTTGTGTTATGAAGTTGTGCTTTACCTAAAACTTCACTGAACTCATCTCTAAAATATCTCTGCTTTATACTTTTGATAAAGTCAGACTGTTTCTTCTCTAGAGCACTTCACGTCCTGGTCAGAAAGGTGAGTGACTCAGCATTGTTCCTGAAACTTTGCACAGCTAGTTGATTCCTTCTCAGCAGCCTCGGTGCAGCTCAAAACTCAACTCCAGGTCGCTAGTTGTTCGTGGCAAGCCCATCAGATGTACAGTTAGTACCATCAGGATCTAAGTAAAGGTTTGAGCATCTTATTTAGGAAAAGGTAAAAGAATTTTAAAACTCTGGATTTAAGTAAGCTACAATAAAGATGACCTGGATTTTCACAAAATAATAAAAACTTTTTCCAGTGCTCAGACCGCACTTCATACGCTCACTGGCCAAGCAGACTCCCAACAAGGCCAAATCACATTGTCATTGTAGACTCAGGAAACATGACAAGCCTCTTTCTCATAAAGGGCATACCTATTAGTGTGTGGCTGTTTGGCCATTCGTATCAAAAGTGTTGTGATATTTGCTTAAAAGTTAAAATTCCAGACTTCAAACTTAATGAATCAAATACTATGGAGATAGAACATCAACAAAAGTGTTAAAGATGGATATTATCAGTCCTTTGTAAGGGTATTAAATGAAGCTATAAGCTGATGTATATGGAACACACAGTCTATGAAGGGGTTTTAAAAAAGTTCATGGGAAATGGACCCGGCACAGTAGCCTAGTGGCTAAAGTCTTCACCTTGCATGCACTGAGATTTAAAATGGGCACTGGTTCATGTCCCAGAGGCCATGCTTTCTACCCGGCTCCCTGCTTGTGGTCTGGGAAAGCAGCAGATGGCCTTTGGTCCCTGCTCCCAAATTGAGAGACTCAGAAGAATCTCCTTGCTCCTGGCTTCAGATCAGTTCAGCTCTGGCGGCTTGGCCACTTGAAGAGTGAATCAGCAGGCAGAAAATCTTCCTTTGTGTCTCTTCCTCTCTCTGTATATCTCACTTTCCAATAAAAACAAATACATCTTTAAAAAATAAAAGTTCATGGAAATGTGTATTATTGAAAAAATATATACATATTTCAAAATTATTTTATAGAAAAATTAATTTTCTTTAATTCCATTTCCTATGAATTTTTGAAAGCTCCATACTTATTCTTACATTTTGTTGAATGTACTTCAGAGCTGAAAAAGCTCAACTACCATGTAAAGGTGGATGGCAATGACATAGCATATATTTGTATCTTATTCTAATTCCCAGGGAAGTTATCACCAATCAAACTTGATAGTCTTTTATGATAAGCTCAAAGTTAGCCTCATAACATTTCTCAGTTTTATATTCACTTTAACTTTTTCAAAGCTACTATCAAATGAATGTAGAAGACTCATCTTTCTTTTTTAAAAAAATATGTTAATTTGAAAGGCAGAGTTACAACAGAGATGCAGGGGCTCAAGTGCCTAGGCCATCCATCAAAATGGCCCCAATGGCCCGAGATGGTCTGTTTCATATGGTGATATGGTAAGTGGGAAGCCTAACCTGCTATGCCATGGTATCAAGTCCCATAAAAATCATCTTTGAATCTTTATGGAACCAATGTGTTATAGAAGTTACGCGCTTAACCAAGTTCACATAGCTGAGACAGAATTGGAACCAAGCGTTATTTAGCATAAAGTGTAAAACTATCCCAAGAGGATATGGACAGGTGGGCAAAGGGAAAGCTATACTTACCTCCCAAGTTGGAAGAGACTGGGAACATGCGATTGGAGATACAGTTCTCCAAGGAGCTGGCTTGTACAAGTTTCTGCAAAGCTCCCTCCTATCCTGGTACCTTGCCATAGGATCCATCACTATGATGCCTGTCTTTGATTCCTCTTTGAGATGGCTGAGCTGGCTGCAGCGGTGTCAGCAGTTGGCTACTGGTGAGCATCCTGATGACAACTGACCAGCATCTTTTCAGTAACTGAGTCAATGTCGTTGACATTGCGTGAGTGATTAGCTGGTGAAAGCAAAACAGTCTTTTTCATTTGCTACTACCAACAGATGTGAGGCTCCTATGCTTGGTGGAACTCTTTAGAAGGTGGCTTATGCACCTCTATTTTAGCACATTACCCCTTTCTCCTTTGGGACTTTCCCTGCATTTTATATCATTTAGTCTCTCGAAAGAATACAGTCATCTCTTTCACACTGTGACCAAAACAACTGATAGTGGTTTCAAGTGATATCCGTTCTGGAAACTGCATTTACAACTTCACAGGTGCTAAACTCTCAGCTTCATTCCAACTAGAGGAGCGAAGCTCCACTGGTGCAATTTGAATTGAGTCAGAGAGAGGAGATAATTGGACGTAGGAGGCAGTGAAGTCTTATTTTAGTGGCTACCAAAGTTAGTGTTTGAAAGTCTGCTCCCTGGCTAGAATGTATTAACTCACTATCAAGAATAACGTAATACCTCAAAGAGGAAAATTAGTAGAAATAGAATGAAATCTGAAAACATATTCTACTTTTGGTAGCCCTGATGTGAGATACATGGGCCAGAAAGGTTTCAGATTCGAAGTTTTAGATTTTGGAATATTTAAGTAGAATGTGCCACTTGAACATCCCTGACCTGTAAGTCTGAAATCTGAAATGCTGCCAAAGCAGCAACTCTCTAGGTACCAAATGAAATGATTATTCTTCTGCCTTACAGATGATGAAGTGTAGCTTTTGCAAGGTTACATAAGAAGCTGGAGATAAAGCACCATACTAGCAATCCCGTAAGGTTCACTTCCCAAGTACCTACAGTGGTGCAGCTGGGCCAGATCCAAAGCTGGGAGACAAACCCAAGCCAGGTCTTCTATAATGGTGGCAGGAACTCAGCTACTTACTCCATCACCACTGCCTCCGAGGGTCTGCACTAGTTGGAAGTTAGAGTCAAGATCTGAACCAGGTAGTTTATCCAAGGTACTTTGAGGGGCGGGCGAACTCTTCTACCTTAATTATCAGGCTAAGTGCTATTCCTATAACTAAATAACTGGGTTTATAAATTTAACAAATGTCTGTTTTATAAGGAATAAAATGGATATGTATTTGGTATACATCTACAATGTGTATACCATAATCAAAAGAGTTAATCAGCGAGCATTGCTCCTGGAACATTGTGAAAACTGCTTCCCAACTTTATTTGGCCCTTGCTATGGAATAACTTGGTAGTCTGTAATTCTTGCTCATCTCACCTTATCAATCAGTGGCAACTTTATTTTGTTTATCAAAATCTTTGAGGTAGCTAAACAGCAGAAAACTTTTGTAAGAGTATCAATTGTATATATTGCTGGGAGCGCCCATTTCTCTGTGGGAATGAGTCTAATTGCTCAGCAATGGCATTTGTGTTACCTGATTTTTCCATTAGTAAATGTCTTGAGCGAAAATGAGACATACTCTGGAAACTTGTGACTAAGACCTCAAGATAAGCTATGGTCATTAACTTTAGAGGTTTTGTTGAATTCTACTATGCTTTAAAGGCTAATTCCAGAGTATCATCCAACAACTACAAAGACACTTGAGTCATTCAGAACTCCTTGAGTGATTCTTATGTTCACATATATCAGGGTTGGTGCCAGTGTTGTGGCTGAACAGACTGATCCCTCACCTGTGGTGCCAGTACCCCATGTCAGTACCAGTTCTAGTTCCATGCTTCTCCATTTCTAATTCAGCTCCCTGCTTGTAGCCTAGGAAAGCACTGGAGGATGGCCCAAGGCTTTGGGCACTTGCACTTATATGAGACATGTGGAAGAAGCTCCTGCTCCCAGCTTCAGCCCCGTTCTGGTCACTGTGGCCTTTTTGGGAGAGAACCAGCAAGTGGGAAATCTCTCTCTCTCTTTCTCTCTCTGTAACTCTGACTTTCAAGTGAAAAATAAAGAAGTCATCTTAAAAAGATAAATAGATGAGGATATATAAGTTTATAGGAAATGGAATTTAAAAAATAAATGCACATAATAGTTCTTTAAAATGTTTATGAAAATGTGCATTTATGAAAAACATGATTCTCAAAAAGTGTTTACACCAACATAAACTTACCTCTTAGTTTCATGTGCCACAAACTTTTGAAGTACCATTGTTTTTTTTTAAAAGATCATTTACTGAAACTTTAAGATATGCCAATAATAACTTAATTTTTTAAAATATTACATTACTAATATAGAACATAAATAGCTAAAATGAAAGTTTTCAAGTTTTAGGTGTTTTTACATGGACACAAATATTTAAACAACCTATTTTATTTTAAAATTCTTACATTTTATTCCTTTTTCTGTTTTTTCTTTTTCTTTACTTATTTAAAATATTGTAAAGTCTTCTTGCTATATATACTAAAGCTAAGTTTTTAATTGTTTGAAATACAGAGTACATTTGCATTTATTCAAATAATTTCCTCCCATTTTTATCACATGACTGCTTTGCACCTATAATGAAATTCATCATGATGACTGCAATGAGTATAATGTAAGGCAGAAAGTAAGCTATATAGCAATTTATATTAATTTTAAGCACATATTGGACGTTAGTATTTAATATTAATTAGTGATAATACAGGTAATATGATTTACCATTGAATATAAGGGTTTAGTTATATATTTATATTTAATAACTCTGGTTAATTCTTTGTAAATTTCAGTACAACAGGTATTTTTATACAAATGCTTGATGAGACTAAAACCTTAAGGATTTCTACCACATCTTCACTAACAGAACTTTTGAATATTTAATTTTATTGAAGTTCAAAATATATCCAATTTAGGATAGTTCCTCTTTTCATCTTTCGTGGTGGTCTTCCTTTCCTACATTTATCTCTCTTGGTCCTATTGGTATTTGGCAAGGTCAGATCTTACAGAGATTACTCCTTAAATTATCTTGCCATTGTGGCTGATTCAAGTGTAGCCATTTCCATGTAAGGGGGTTGGCTCCGTTACTATTATTTCTATCACTACCTGAACTAAATTTAGTTACTGTGTGATTCTCCAATCACTTGTAACTCCCTCTTCCCCTTTTTGTGTTTTTATGTCTGTGGTCAAGATGGCAAAGGTCATGTTTATGTGATACCCAATAAAACACTTCTACTTTTCATATTTTATTGAATTTTCAGTGAAGTTTTAGTGATTAGTGTAGACCCATTTAAGTTTTTATTTTTAACAAATGAATTTTAGTCTATATAGACAATTTCTATGGATTTGACAGTGGAAACAGAAATATATCAAACAGAAATATATCCAAGGATATATTTCTTCATGACTATGGATAAAATAGAAATAGCAAATCAGATTCTGAGCAGTGAGAAAACCCAAAAGTTATTTTTTTTCTAATAATAAGCTACATATAGGGCTATTATTTTCTGGCTTGTCAAGACTTCATATTCAGTATCGTTTTTCTCATCATTGTTACTAATATTACAATGGATATAATTGAATGTTTTTTAAAATGCCATGGTATTTAGAAGTATTATCTCATTTAAAATGTATGCTATCCTGTGTCATTCCAGTTTTTGTGTAAGAAATTTACACATTACGGAACTCAGATAAAAGCTACCCTGACATCACAGTTAGAAACAAAGGGGATGATTCAAGCCGATATGCTCAAAAACTCTAGTTATAACATTTTTTCCCCTAGGAACTATTTTTAGTTGCAGAATACTGGGAATTGTACAAGGACAGGATTACAAAGAAAAAGTGCTATGGGGGTCAAATGGGCAGCATCCATCAGTGAAACAAAAAATGCAGAGCCTGTGTCATGCACTGTTGCTGAAGAGATCAGTTCTTCAGCTCCCATTGCTGATTTCAGGAAAGACAAGCCAACCTCTGCTCACAGGCATTGCAGCAAAAGAGAAAAGAGAATGTCTGCATTTTTTATTGAAAATATTTGTAGGCGACACTTGTCTATTCTGAGAGCTAGTCCCTCAGCCACTGATTAATTACATGCATTTTAAAGACTTAAGCATGAGCTCCTCTTGCATGGTGACCTTGAAGGAAAGGTAGAGAAGTAGTGATGAGGAAAAGGTTGTTAGTTTATGTATGATTAACATGAAAGACCATTCCAAAATGGCTGGATTTGAACAGAGACACACGCAAATCTTGGGGTTCAGTTATTTGCCTATTGAAGACAGGGCACACGTAAGCAGAAGGGAAAGAAATGCAAAGGCCCAGGGAACAACCCTGGGGGTCTTACTGCTCGCCTAGAGAAGAGATTAGATAATGCGGCCAGATTGAAAAATGACTGTAGGAATCTATTTTATATTCCAGGGCAGTATTTCAGGAATATATTTGAATGGATTTAGTAGGTAATCTTGAGAGAAATGGCCAAGATTGAACAATGCGAAAGAATGGAAGTTTTATATACCAATATAGAGAATTCTATGCAAAAAAAAAATGAGTTTGTTGTAGATGTATAGATTTTCATTTTGAACATGTTACAGTTGAGATGCTTCTAGACATTAAATCCAAATGAAATTCCAAGCTATTTCAAAACAAAAGGGAAGAGCTCTAGAGTTGACTCTACTAGAGATGGCAAGAAAGAGGGGATTAAAGAAGGAACTCAAGAGAGTAGCAAAGACTTGAAGTGCTCTCACTGGGCGAATGAAAACGTTGTTGTTATTTGTAAAAATTTGAAAAAACTCAGTGAAGATGCAGATAATAAAAGGCCACATAAAAGGAGCATCAATAGAAGAAACCAGTTAAGGCAGCAAAGCCCTAACATGCGGAGAGAACAGAGGTGAGAATGAATTGAGTGGTATGTCCAGGTTTCTTTGCCCAGGACAGTTTTGGATACTCTGACATGGGAATATGTTCCAAAAGGTGGTCTGTAATTGAGAGGTAGCAGGGACCAGGAGGGTGAGGAGAGGGTAGCTGCATGAAAGGAGGGATGAATAGCTTGAGATGCTGGTTAAAAGATTCTTCCCACAGCAACAGATGATAGGTGACTGTTTCAAATGAAAATCTCCTTGGATGTGTGCTTCAGAGTAGCACAATCAGAACTGATAGAAAAATCATCTAGATTTTTTTTCTCCATTGAAATTGATTCACTTGAAATATGTTAACTATTTGAGATGTTCTGTTAGTCACAGCATCAGTGGCAATCTGTGGAGACATTTAGCCAAGAAAGAAAATGTGTGTGTGGTTCGAACTGTCTTTGCTGTAAGATGAGATGAGAAGGGACTTGACTTTTAAAAGTAATTATTTCACTTGAGTTTTAATTATCCATAATTATTGCAGTCGGACACTCAAGAGATATCTTTATGTGACATATATTTGCATATGGTTAGGAATTTCTAAGAAGGGAAAAGATAGTGTAGGTATCAGCCTGGAAAGTTGGGACTGAGTTGGTCTGAACTGTTAGCTACCTCAGCACTTTCCCTATAAGGAAGTGTTCTGTGTTAGAACTTTGTTTCTAATCCTGCTAGGAGTGACACACCACATGAATGGTGAACCCTGCTCTGCTGTTTGTTAATGCTGTAGAGCCCGGTGTGCTGTCTGCAGCCCACTCCGGTGTAAGCTCTGAAGACACACTGCCCCAGCTAGAGCCTGACTGCCACTGCTCACGTATCCAGTGCTTTAATCTCTTCATCTGTTAGAAAAGTTGGGGGGTAGGGGAGAGGGTTATGATATCCAAATGGAATGTATATGAATTTTAAAGGAATTAGTGAATCATGTAACAGATTCAAACCATGTATGGAACAGAGTTAATGATAAATATTAACTGCTTTTTTTAATTCATGTAATCTAAATGATACATGAACTCCTTATAATGCTAAGAGCTATGGAAAAAGGAGTCACAAAGGTTAGTATACCTTATAGATGTTAAGTTATTATAGGTCTTAGAGAAGACGGGTATAACTGAGTTTATTTCCCAGACTTAAGGAGATATTTTTAAAATAGCCCAAAATAGAGTCTACAATGTCAAGTAATCTAAAAGTTATGAAAATGAAGAAAAGCAGTAAAACAAACTAAGCTTACAGCAAAGTGGGAGCAACAGAGACTCCGGAGAACTGGCCTAGTACCTCCTTCTAGGAAAGAGGCAGACAGCGTGAACTGCAGAAAGTCAAGACTGCACCAGCGTCTATGCAGCGACGTACAGCGACCGGGATCGCTGTGATATGTTAAGTAAGATTTAATTGTTGAAGACATGCAGACATTGGAACCCCAAAGTCTTACATTTATAGTTACCAGAGTAATCCTTTGTGGGTTATGGCAGAGGCTTGATCCAGTCATTGTGTCTGAAGGAGGCACCAGTCGGAAGTGACTGGATCGGATTTAAAGCCTTGTGACTAGACCATGGTGGCTTTAGAAGCAACAACACTGAAGTTAGAAGAACAGCTAGCCTCCTGTTTCTCTCAGCTTCCTGTCTCACTGTCTAGTCCACCCTCTCCCCAACTCCGATCAGCAGACCCTTGATCTCCAATCATAAGCTGAAATACACCTTCCTTCTTTGTTGTACCTCTCAGGTGTGTTAAATCTAGCAATGCCAAATTGACTAGTAAAGTTGTATTCTCTGGTTTTTAAAAGAGATTGAGAAGTTAGAAATTAAGACACTAAATCTTCAGCAAGTAATTAAAAAACATTAAAATAGACATAATCTGAAACAGTGCATTTACGAATCTCATGTGACTTGTTTGGAAACTTAGTAAAATACAAAAGAAACAATTCTAAGAGAAAGAGGGGATGTGATCAACCAGGTACATTTGAAGACAGTTTTATGAATGATCAGTTTGGTACTGGTTTGAATTCAGTAACAGGACCTAGGAAACCCCAGCCCTATCTTTAGACTTTTTGCATTGTTATGTGCATTAGTCATCTTTTCATTTCTGAGAAAAAAATAATCACTGTGGATAAGCTACTTATCAAAGAAAGACTTATTTGTCTGTCAGTTGTAGAGGCTGCAAATACAGCGTGATGCACACTTTACTAAGTTCCCAGTGTAAATGGCAGAATGCATGCAGAGAAAGGGTCACGTGGCAAGCCGTCTAACATGACACTCACCAACCACCTTTTCCAACCACCTTGCTGCGAGAACTCTCTGAGGGCATAGCTTCAGTGACCCGAGGACCTCTCACTGCTGCCACTTGTCAAAGATTTGACTACCTCCTTGTTGTGACACCCCGGATCCGAGTCATGGACCTTTGGGGAACATACAACATCCAACCAATAAAAAATATACTAACTCTCTTTGCTTTGTCTTCTAACGAAAGAAAAATTGTTAGCTGCTGTCAAACTTACTACTGACAAATAACTGTGGAGGCAACCTCTTTTTGCTATTTTCCCATCCATGCTTTCTTGACATAGAAATTTAAATCAATAGGTTTTTTATTTGCCATGGGATTCATTGTGGTCTGTTGAGAGAGATTGGACTGTGTATGTGGAGATTAGGTAGATAAGAAAACTGACAGATACACTCACATGAGATCATATTATAAGAGAATTCTTTAACCTCTATTATGTGTATTTAAATAGTAATTATTTTCGCCCTGTTCTTTAACTTTGAAATGTTTCTTCAAACCTACTGCTAAGACTTTCTGTCAATATCATGGCTGAGAAATACAAATACTGTTAAAACAGTTTCCACCCTCTTTATCCTGGAAATTGTTTCTTATTAGAAGTTAAGAAGGTTAGAGGAAAAACACATTTTTAACATTCCCTTGGTACCCATTCTGAGCAGCTGTCAGACCTAAGCAGAGGAAGAAGTAAGAAAAGGTAGGAATATGAACCTCAGAACCCTTAAATAACTCTGAAGTACTGTTAATCGTTTTATTTTTTTTTTCCCTGAAAACAGAGCAGAAGCGTTGTTTCATACACTCTAGGAAATCTATCAGCAAAGCAGGTTCTGACTTTTCTGAAAGCTGAACTCCTGGGTGTCTTGTTTATATCAGTTGTCCTTCCACTCACCTAGTCATCCAAGGGACGTGTTAATGGCGGCTTGGCTCCGCCTACAGCTAGCTTTTCCTCCCGTGAGTGAAAGCAGCGGCTCTGGTTATTGATGTCAGCTTCCTCATTGCCTTCTTGCCAGGAGGATCTTTAGACCGTGTGGACTACTCATTTATAGGCAGCAGAAGATTTTCATTCTTCGCCCATAAAACCCTGAGTGGCGCTCATCTGAACAAAATGCCTCTTTGATGCTGAAAGAGAGCAAAGACTGTTCACATGATGGACAATGATGGGAAGTTAGGGAACACAGTTTCCTCTAGGTAAAATGACAGATTTATAGGTTTTGACCCTAACAGCCCTGCCACATTTTGACAAACAGCAATGGTCAATCGCTTGACATTTCCGTTTCAAGGTAGGTCATCCCAAGTCATATAGTTCCCCTGAGTAACTATCAGGCCTTTATTAATGTAAGCTAGCTCCTTCAGAATTGGAACTGAATTCAGATTTATCATCACAAATTTAATAGGTTGAGCTAAACCTCAACAAAAACAGGAAACCAAATATCACTCACTCTAACCTACTATATTTCTTCTATGGAGTAAATAATTTCATTATTTTCTTGCGGTAATATGGATTGTTTTTAACTCTTCATTTTTTAAAAATACCATCTAATAAAGGACTTACTCCAATGCCAGGCAGCACTGACATTTTACTTGTATTTATTTTTCCTCGGTAACTGGTATTATAATTTTTAACCTAGACATAGACTTGATTATACTGACCTTTGGCCATCACTTATACAGTAAGTTAAATTTATCAGTCACTCTTCGTAAACTTGTCTTCTTCAAGTGGAAAAGAACCTAACAAGCAGAAAAGAGCTTATTATAAAAATAATTATTTAAAGAGGTCCTCAGACACACTTCCTTGATGCCATGAATTACCTTCTCATATTAGGAAAACATTAAGAGAGTAATTGTTTGGGGATAGAATTTCATTCTAAGTGGGAATGTAATATTTCATGAAGTAGATGTACCACAGTTTATCCATCCCTCTTTCAACTGGCACCTGGGTTGTATCCATATCTTCACTATTTTGGATTCTCCTGCTACAAAAATATAGTGATGCAGGTTGCTCTCTCATATGCAGATCTTACTTCATTTGAATATATTCCCAGGAGTGAAGCAGCTGAATCCTACCTTAGATCAATTTTCAGTTGTCTAAGCACGCTCCATACTTCTACCATTTGCAACAAAGTAGGCCCAACTGGAGACAGTTGTCCTCAGTGAAATAAGCCATCCCGAAAGGACCAATACTGTATATGTTCTCTGTCATATAAAGCAACCTTCATACAAAATTCAATGACACATATGTCATACAGTAGCATCATTAGCTTCAAGAAGGCACTTTATTTTCTTTTTCATTTCTTCAACATCATGTTGGTCATTCGGTATTATGTTATTTAACTTCATGTTGTTGTACATTTTCTATTTTACTTCCTGCTGATTTTGTTTTGTGGCTTTTCATTTAAGGGGATGGTATAGTAACTGTGTAATAAGATTATCATATCCAGATGTGCAGATACAATTCAGTCCGCATCTCTACTTCCAAATAAAAAATGGACCCCCAGTGAAACTGTTACGTGTATAATAGTAGGGTGCTTGGCTCTCTATCATTGTCCATACCTGCAATGTCAGGGTACACTTAAATATTGGATTTATGGACTTAATGACTATCTATGAAGGAATACATTATTGCAACAATTTAGGGGAAATCAGCAGGGGGAACGGAGCTGGTAATGGTAAGGGAATTCCCAGAGCCTATCAAATTGTATCATAAAACAGTAGATATATAGGTATATAATTATATACATATGTTCTCATAGGTGAACTGTATACTGGAAACTAGCATACTGCAAAATCAAATTATGTTGCTCTACATATTCTGCTGAGTAAAAGGACGACTCCCAATGAAACTGCTAAATGTATCTCGACAGTTCGATACTACATTTTTTTTTGCCATTGTGTATTCCTACAATGCCATAAAACACTTACACAGCAGAATGTTAAGCTTGTACCTGTTACTAAAGGACAACACTGCAGTAATAATATGAGAAATAAGGGTGAGAGGCAAAAATAGGGAAGGAGGAAGAGGAAGGAAGAAGGGGGAATCTGTATACCTACAAAACCTTTTCATGAATAAAAATAATGTAAAAATGAAGGTCATTGTTTAGCATGAACCCTAAAAAACATTGAAAAGACAGGCAAATATACTGAAGGAGAGTGTCTTGCAAGTTTTAGATCAGTATTAATATGATTAAATTTATAATGAAAATGTTATTTAGATTTATTTAATTTAATTAGTTATTTGTAATTAAACTTGTAATGAAAATGTTATTTGTAGTATGGATAGTCAGTACAAAGTCGCTTTGTATTTTCCCTTAAGGATTATAGCTGTGTATTTTCTGTGGATGTCTTGATGAGTTTATCCAATGTCAAGGATGAATGTCCATTCTTTATCACTCCCTCTCTGAGGAATTAAAGTCCAAATTATCTCATATAAATTTTATTTTGTAAAAGAATAGATGGCACTCACGTGTATTTATGAGAAATCTGCACCGTGTGCATATTTTAATGCATGGTCCTATCTACAAAGTCAAAAATAGAACTGCCATTTAAAATATTTTTAGAAAAAAAAAATGTGGCTCTTAAAGCTTCTTAATTGAGAACAATTCAATAGCCTCACAGCAGGAGCTGCCAGTTTCCCTGTAGGAAATCTATTTCCCAGCATAGATTTGGACATGCTAATCTGTTGGCAGCCATGTGAAAGAAGCCAGGGACTTCATCAGAATTTCTATAGCAAGTTGTTCTAATAAGACCAAAAGAAATCCAAAGAGAGACTGCCTAGGGTTGACTGTTTGCAGAATGTAGACCTGCAGATTTGGTGCCTCATATTCATCGCTTAGTTATGAACGTGAATAATTGAACCAATTCTGAGTTTCTCTTGATTTTTCAGTCTATTTATTTATTTGAAAGACAGGGAAAGCTTCCACCCGCAGCCTATTGCCCAAATGCTGCTAACCAGAACACAGTTCAAGCCCCTTATACAGGTGGCATCAATTCAATCCCCAGCAGCATCAGTGGCCCCTTTAGGGTCTCAAGTGACAGGAAGCCAGAGTCAGAAGCTGAGCCAGGCCTTACAATCGCAATGGAGGCATTTTGCATGTTATACCAACTGCTTGTCCTTTAACTCTGAAAAAAAAAGATCTGCAGCGGTGTTTTCTATGCCTGCTTCTCATATTATAGCACTTGGGTTCCATTCTTAATTCCACCCTTGTATATCTGCATCTGCTAATACAGCCTTGGGAGTGATGGTGCAGACACTTGAGTCCCTGCAGCATGGGACAGTTGCGTCCTTGCAGCGGGCTCCTGTTGGAATTCCAGCCTCCCAGCTTCACCCTGACCCAACCCCTCTTAGCGTGGGCGTTGGGCGAGTAGATCAGTGGATGGAAGATGCCTGTCTCTGTCTTTGTCTCTTTCTGTCTTTGTCTCTCTCCTTCTGTTTCTCTTTCTGCCTTTCAAACAAATAAATAACTGAAAATAAAAGTATCTACCAACAGATTCTTACATGAGAAAATTTTAAAAATATACAATTCTAAATGTAAAATCTTTACCTCAAGTAGAAATTGAATAAGCAGGAATCTTTCAATCTAGAAATTGAGAAGAGAACTGAAATGATGCTTCACTCTATCCTTCTAAATTCTAGTAGGTTTTACAACTCCTTCGTTAAAGCGTCTCTTAACTTCTTTCCCACTGAACCACTCCCCCGCTCTCCCTTAAAAAAACAACAAGCAAAAAACTAGCCTTTCCATTTGATGGAATGGTAGCATTTTGAAGGCTGGAAACACACCCCCACATTTGGGTCGATGGTGGCTTCTGCTCCAGGAGATTTATTAATCCCTTCACATCTAGATTATTTATTTTCCAAGAAAAGTAAGAAAGTCCCCATTTTTCAAACTGTGAAGTATATTAACAGGTTGTGTCTCGGTAGAACTGTGTTGATAATTTCTGAATTGACAAGTCCATGTTCGATTTTTCTGTCTTTCCATGTATCCCCTAAAGTTTCACTAGAGGAATCTTCGTGACGTTCTGCTTTGTTTCATACCTTGCTTCACCATGTAAGGAGGTGGGGTGGGGGAGGTCCTCATTTTGGCAATAGCAAGTTAAGCCTCTACCTGATGTGTCAACATCCAAGATGGGCATCAATTTAAGCTCTGGCTACTCCAC
The DNA here is from genome assembly GCF_017591425.1 of Ochotona curzoniae. Taxonomy (NCBI): domain Eukaryota; kingdom Metazoa; phylum Chordata; class Mammalia; order Lagomorpha; family Ochotonidae; genus Ochotona; species Ochotona curzoniae. The sequence continues at coordinate 11,888,748 of NW_024464918.1, forward strand.
TTTCAATTAAGCTTCCTGCTAATGTGCCTAGGAAAAGCAACCAAAAATGACTCAAGTGCTTGGGCTCCTACACCTATGCGGAGGGGCTCAGAGGAAGCTCCTGGCTCTTGGCCATTGTCGCCGTTTGGGGAGTGAACCATCAGATAAAAATCTGTGTGTGTGTGTGTGTGTGTGTGTGTGTGTGTGTGTGTTTGTGTGTCCATCTGTGTCTTCCTCTCATTCTGCATTTCAAATAAAGATCTTTTTTAAAAAGGTATGTAAGGTAATTTTCATTGCCTACGTAAAACAAGAATTGCTTTTCTCTTAGCTAAACCTGTGTGTTGTTTCATTTTAAAATTGCTTAGAATTTTTGCATTGATTGAAAATTCTCACAAACATTTCACGTTAAAGGTAGTCAGGTTTTTGGTTTGGGGTTTTTGTTTTTTCATCTAAGCACCTTATCTGTTAATTTGGAGGCTGTGGTTTTCGAATATTGCCATAACACAGGTTTGAGAATAACCTTTGTAAACACAGGGAAAGCATCTTCAGACTTCAAGAAAGAGATGGAGAATATCAGAAGTGAAAAGTCTAGTGCAGTTTAGGATATATTACGATGTTAATGCTTTTCTGTTTCAAAGAAATTTTCAACGCATTTTTTTTCACTTCGCATTGTACTCATCTGTCATTCAGAACAAATATTGTGTCTCTCATTTTGTTTATGAGAAATATATATCCAGAAAAGATTAAACCTTATCTTAAAGATATCATTTTAGCTGGTAATTGAATCTGAACAGCTAAACCTATTTCTCAAACCCTTGTCTAGGAAGATTTCAGCTCACCAATTCTGTGAAGACAGATATTAGGGACATTATGAACAGACACCGTATTTGTCATCTGATCCCCTAATCTATAACAACTTGCACAGTGACATGTCACTGTCACATTAACTGAATTGACATTTCAGCAATATTGCTACCTAAAGGATTTTTTTTTGATACCTTATGGATCTTTTGTTTTGTTTTTAAGTTGAGACAGCTATAATTTCTCTTCTTTCCGGATTTTTTTTCTTCTCTGTCCTTAACTCGCTGAGAATATTTTGGGAGAAAGAAGCACAGATGTATAGATGTGTGTACATTTATTGTATCTGAAATTTAATGATGCATTTGCATAAATTGAGGACACGACATTAATCACAATTTATGGAGTGCTAACCCCATCCATGCACATAAGAGAATTCACTTGGGGTTTCTGCATCAGGTACGCTATGTACAGGGAAATTAAATCCTATTGATGTGTTTGGGTGCAGATGGACTTTGAAAATTCCAAATTCCATTCCAGATGAACTTGAACATTTCCCATCAGTACGCGTCCCTTACTTTGGAGGAAACATGTAGTGCTGTGAAATTCTGTTGACTGTTTGCGAGTGTTAATGTTTCAAAGATAAACTTGTCCTTTAAATGTGCATATGATTCCAACTCAGATTTGAAACGTGTGGTAGATAACATTCTCTGACACTCGCAGTGACATTTCTTGGATGGTTTGAAGATAAGGGAAATTACAGTTTAAATAACTGAGTAGATGCAATCTACAGCAAATACGTACACGCGTGAATTGTGAGATTACTGTGAAGTGAAGGAAAGGGCTTGCATTAAGTGCCAGCAGAAAACAAATTTTCTTGTTAATTTTTATTTATTTATTATGTATTTGAAAGGCTGAGTGATGCAGGGAAAGGGAGAGACAGAGACAGAGAGAGAGAAAGTGAAGATAGAGACAGAAATCAGAAATACAGAATATCTTCCATCTGCTGCTTCACTTCCCAGGAGGCTCCTGGGCCAGGGCTGAGTCAGGCTGAAGCCAGGAGGAGGGGCCTCTGCTGAGTTAGCCCTTGCTGCTTTCTAATGCACAACAAGGGAGCAGGATGGGGAGTGAGCAGCTGAGGCTTGAAACCAGCACTCCAATAAAGGGGTGAGAGGGCCCCCAGGAGTCTGTGTAGTAAAAATGGGAGTGGTCTGAAAAAAGCTGATAGTTTCTAGTAAATGGTTTTAGAAAAAAAAGAAAAGAAAAAAGAATTAACTCAAGAATATATAAGCAAAATTTAAATATGCGATGGTCTAGTTTAGCATTGTCAGTAATAATATGTAACATCAGTTAGGCTTTTAATCTGTGTCAGACTTCATGCTGAGAATTTCAGTGTGCAATATATCATTCATTATCAGCATCCTTTGTGATTGAACTAAATTGTAGACTTTTAATGTCATTTTAAAATGTGCATTTTCTTTTTTTTTTTTTAAAGATTTATTTTTATTATTTTTTAATTGGAAAGGCGGATATACAGAGAGGAGAGACAGAGAGGAAGATCTTCCGTCCGATGATTCACTCCCCAAGTGAGCGCAACGGGCCGATACTATGCCGATCCGAAGCCAGGAGCCTCTTCCGGGTCTCCCACGCGGGTGCAGGGTCCCAAAGCTTTGGGCCGTCCTCGACTGCCTTCCCGGGCCACGGGCAGGGAGCTGGAAGGGAAGCGGGGCTGCCGGGATTAGAACCGGCGCCCATATGGGATCCGGGGGTGCAAGGCGAGGACCTTTAACCACTTGCGCCACCGCGCCGGGCCCAAAATGTGCATTTTCTTAAACAGGAAATGCCCTGCCTGCTTCAGTTTGAAGTAGTATTAGATGAATATAAAATTGTGATTTAAAGAAAATTAAATAATTGACTTTAAATTGATAACTACTGGGATTCTTAAGCAAGACATTTAATTATTCATAAATGTAGAAAATATATTCATTGTATCTCAAAAAGATTATGTTTTTCTATCACTAGAATACAATACAGTAAGGCCAAATTTCTGAAGAGTAAATTTTTCCTTAGATATAATTTTGCTAATCTTTTTTTTAAAAGATTTATTTATTTTTATTGGAAAGACATTTACAGAGAAAAAAAGAGACACAGAAAAGGATCTTCCTTCTGCTGGTTCACTCACCAAATGGCCACAGTGGCTGTAGCTGAGCCCATCTGAAGACAGGAGCCAGAACCTTCTTCTAGGTGTCCCATGTGGGTGGAAAACCCCAAGGCTTTGGGCTGTTCTCCACCACTGTCCTAGGCCATAACAGAGCGCTGGATTGCGAGTGGAACAGATGGGACGTGAAGGGCGCCTATCTGGAATGCTGGCGCTTCCAGGTAGAGGATTGCCAACTGAGTCACTGGGCCAGCTCTCATGTTGCTTTTCTTGCTCAGTCACAGAAGAACTAAGGATCAGTTTATCCCAGAACCAGGATCTGATCCTTTAAATTCAAAATAGAGCATCATTCATGCCTTGTTAGACACATTGCATTCTTTCAGTTAAGTGTTAACTGAGCACTTATTCTGGCTAAGTAGGACAATGTTGATTATATTTCCTGCTCTCAAGGTGCCCAGATAAGTGGCCTTTGAATACCATTTATTTTTCTTCAGTTAGATTTCCTCTGATTTAGTTCACATAATGTCAGTCTTTGGGTTCTAAATTTAAATCCTTTGTGCACCTTTACGTGAACGAGATTATCCAGCATCCCAGTGCGGAGAACAATCACTTGTTCCTTCCGTTGCTAAGACCAGTGACAGCACAGAAACCCGTAGGCGAGGGGCGGGTAGTCGGGGTTCTGTGGTCACTGCTGCATCAGCAGCGCCCCGCCTCGGAGCTGGCGGTGCCAGTCATTTTAGAGATGCGGTTTTGAAAGAGATTCCCTTTCTTAGGACTGTCACTTCCTTTTGAAATGGCTTATTGTGTTCTTCAGAATCTAGGTCACTTTTTATAACGTTGAATCTCTGGGGAGCTCAGCAGAACAAAACGCTTTCTGGCATCAAAGCGCCTGATTAGCTGGATTTACAGAACTCGTACTAGATGAGTGAAGAACTTTTAGTTTTCAAGGAAGTTCTTATTAGGAGAACAAATAGGTAGCAGCCACGTGTCCCTCACTTCCCTGTCCCCAGAATACTCCTCTGTCCCTCAGCTCTTTTCACCAGTTTTGCAAAGGTGTGATTTAAATACACAAATCATAAAGTCAACAAGTAACATGCAAGAACTTTTTTTTTAGATTTATTTATTTTTATTGGAAAGTCAGATATATAGAGAGAGGAGAAGAGACAGAAAGGAAAATTTTCTGATGATTCACTCCCCAAAAGGCCATAATGGCCGGAGCTGCACCAATCTGAAGTCAGGAAGCCAGAGCCTTTTCTGGGTCTCCCATGCGAGTGCAGGGTCCCAAGGCTTTGGGCCACTTTCTCAGGCCACAAGCAGGGAGCTGGATGGGAAGCTGGGCTGCCGTTGTTGGAATCAGTGCCCATCAGGGATCCTGGTGAGTTCAAGGCAAGGACTTTTAGCTACTAGGCTACCACACTGGGCCCCAAAAGCAAGAACTTTTGCCAGCTGTAGGTGGATGTCTCCTTTACATATAACTCAGCATTAGGGTGGTTCTTTGTTTTATACCACAGTCAAATTTCAGATACAAAAAGAGAGAACTTTTCTGAAATCCGACCATGCAACAGGAATAGAAGTGATCTAACGAAAATGATCATCACAGACATCTTCACTGAACTGTTACCCAAGAGGCACATGCTTATCTTACTTTGATAAGGCAGTAAGAGAAGCTTCAAACAAGTGAATAAAAACCATTCAGAGATAAACAGGTGAAGAAGAAAATCATGGATTTGCCACTTACTGGTGCACTGGAAGAAAAAGCCCTTCGTATTTCTAACTGCTCTCTGCAGAACAGTGATAACAATATGTTTGTAATAGGTTTGCTTACTGGGCATGAAAATATACCTGGCATTTAAGTCTCTACAATTTAGTGATGATGGTGGTAATGGGAGCTGCAGCAGTGCTGGGGAAGCGTACGTGATGGGATCAGAGTGTGTGTACCTGTGAACGGCTTCAGCACTCTCCACCTCTGTATTAAAATATATTTCAGACAATCGGGCAAACAGCAATGAGGGCATAATTATCAGGAAAATTGTAACACATTGTAAACATGCCAGACTTTTAAAGATTATTAAGCAAAAGGCAAGTTTGGCGGGCACTGGCATGCCTGCTCTTCCTAGAACAAGTCATTTATTTCATATAAGCCTCAAAAGTTAAATCTTACTGACGCTTTTTTCAAGTGGAATAAACATTATAGCCAAAGCTTGCAAATAAATAAGCTACCTAAAATGAAATCTGTGATCAAGAGAACTGCTTTTACTTTCTGCTGTTCTTAAGCATTTTCCTCTTAACTGGTACAAAGCCTCTGTTTACACTAGCAATTTGATTAAGCATGTCTAAACCCTACTTCATTCATAAAAGCATATATTTATGATAAATGATTATGCCAGAATGACAATTGCCCAAAATGACAAAAGTCCAGAAAGATTTGCTTGGTGGATTTTAAAAACTACATACTGAATGGTTCTTCCAGAACAGTACCTTATCATATAACATAAGCACTATAAAGGGTATAAAAATTACTCCATAGTTTAAATGTAATTTTCAACAAATCCGGCTGATAAACGTAATATGATCTGAATGCTAAAAAAAAGTTATATGGCTTTGCTTTATATACATTTGTATTGAAGGAACACTTAGAACAATACTCATTTTTTTGTAGAATAATAAGATAAATGCCATATTATCAGTCAAACTGCAGGACAAATGGTTAATATATCAAGCAAAGTTATATCACTTTAAAAGCTTTTTCACTGTAAAATATCCTACAAGTATGTTTACATAGAAATCACAACAGATTATAAAATGAATAGATGGAGTAAATAAAATTTAAGATCCTGTTAAATCCAAGTGTTAAATTTAAATAATAATTCTGTGTGTGATAATTTTAGGATATTGTCATTGTAGAAAAAAATATATATATACACACACATATATGTATATATATATATACATTTATATATCTTTTTTTTTTTTACCCTTGAAACTCGGAGTTTCAGAAAGAGAAGTAGACTGAGTGACATCTTCCTTCTGCTGGTTCACTTCCCAGGTGGCACTACAGCCAGAAACGGGCCAATCTGAAGTCAGGAGCTCCTACTGGGTTTCCATTGTGGATCCAGGGGCCCAAGTCCTGAACTTTTTTCCATTGCCTTCCGAAGCCACAGGCAGAGAGCTGGATGGGAGGTGGAGCAGCTGGGACTCTAGCCGGTGCCCATATGGAGTGCCAGCACCATAGGCAGAGGATTAGCTTGCTACGTCATTGCACGGTCTGTGTTGTTTTGAAATTTATCATAAGAAAATTTAGCCTAAACTTTTGTCAGTAACCTGCTGTATGTTCGCAGTAACCAGGCAGTCGATGCAACCTCATGCTCTTGGAGGGTATTTAGATTTCAAACTTAGCTATTATGCTATTTTAAACAGTGGAATAAACCTGAAGTTTATAGAAATTTATCAGTTGTGTTTTTTTTAAGATATATTTATTTTTATTGCAAAGTCATATATACAGAGAGGAGGAGAGACAGAGAAGATCTTCCATCCGCTGATTCACTCCCTAAGTGGGCCTAATGGCTAGGGTTGAGCCAATCGGAAGCCAGGAGCCAGGAGCTTCTTCTGGGTCTCTCATGTAGATGCAGGGTCCCAGGGCTTTGGCCGTCCTCAACTTCTTCCCCAGACCACAAACAGGGGGCTGGATGGGAAGTGGGGCTGCCAGGATTAGAATTAGCTCCCACATGGGATCCCATCGCATGCAATGCCAGGACTTTAGCCACTAGGCCACCGCACCGGGCCCCTGTCAATGTGGTTTTGCTGGAATTCCAAAAATGCATATCAGCTATACAATATATTCAAAAACTAGAAAATAGCATAGGAAAAAAGAAGTGGAAAATATTTCAACGATTCATGATGTTGAATTTTGAATATGTCTGTTTTTCTCAAATACGTCTTGTCCAGGATTCCATGATTTCAGCAGCTTGGACTAAGTGTACTTTGATGTGCTAAGATGAATAAGTGTTTCTTCCGGTTTGAGAAAAAAAAAACACATAATGGTGCCCTAGATTTTTCATCACTAAAACATCAAAAATAAAGAAGTTGCCACCCACAGATTCCCATAAGTTAAAGCTCTTTCCTTGTAATTCTTTATGTTGGATACAAAGAACAAAGTCCAGTTAAATTAGCTCCAATGAAGATAGTGCCTTGTCTCCCATTACGTTTCCAGCCACACACTACAACTCAGTGTTAGTGCTAAAAGCTTGTTCTATTCACTCTACCTCTTTCCTAAATGGCTGTTTTACATCTTCCTCCCTCAGTCGCAGATGATGGCCCTTCATACCCCCCCCAAGACAACCGAGTCATCCTAAGAATTCAGAATACTGTCACTACTACGTCTACTACAACAAGCACCCACAACCATGCAGCCCCCCTCATCCCTGCTGTTACTCAAATATAATTCTTCCACCTTCCCATTCACGGAGAGATCTACAGCCATTCACCTTTCCCTTTCTACATCAATTTTTATTTCTTCTTTTGAAAAGATTTATTTGTTTTTATCGGAAAGGTAGATAGGAGAGACACAGAGAAAGATCTTCCATCCACTGTTTCACTCCCCAAGTGGCTGCAACGGCCAGAGCTGAGATGATCTGAAGCCAGGAATCCCGACCTTATTCCAGGTCTCTGATACAGGTGCAGAGTCCCAAGGCTTTGAACTGTGCTTGACCGCTTTCCCAGGACACAGGCAGCAAACTGGAAAGGAAGAAGAGCAGCTGGGATATGAACCAAAGGCCACCTGAGACCCTGGCACATACAAGACAAGTACTTCAGCCACTAGGCTACCACACTAAGTCCTCAATTTTTATTTCTGTGCTCACAATATTATGAGCATGCTGTTGTTTCTTATAACTTAAGGAAGCAAGAAGAAAAACCTTTTTACTCAATACGCCATAAGCTACCGTGCTACTTTTGTTCTCATTTGTGGAATTCTTTCAGTCGCCTATTTCCCTTTATCGTAAATGTATTCCTGCGCGTCTTTCACTTTCACTGAAAATATTTGTCATATTTGCCATTGACCTCAACATTAATTCAAGTGGGTGCTCTTCTGTTCTTGTCTCTTGACTTTACTGTTAGGTTTTTTTTCTGTCTTCTTTGCACTTTGTTTCTCTTCAGTCTGCCTTGTATTTCTTTAAGGTTTTTATTACAGCACGAGAGGAGGAGGTAGTAGAGATGTATGAAAGAGAATCTTCCATGCGCTCTGCATATGGCCACAATGATCAGGACTGGGATGACGCCAGGAGCTTCTTGGTCTCTTCCGTGGGTGCAGGGATCCAGTCATTGGGTCAGTCTTTCACTGCTTCCCCATGTACGTTAGCAGGGAACTGAGCAGAAGTAGAGCCGTCAAGACTCAACACAGAGCTCACGGGCTTGGCGCGGTAGCCTAGTGCCTAAAACCTCACCTTGCAATTGCTAGCATCCCATGTGAGCACTGGTTCATATCCAGGATGCTCCACTTCCCTTCCACACCCTGCTTGTGGTCTGGGAAATCAGTGGAGGATGGCCCAAAGCCTTGGAACCCTGCACCTGCATGGGAAACCAAGAGGAAGCTCCTGGCTGGATTTGGATCGGCTCAACTCCGGCCATTGTGTCCATTTGGGAGATGGAAGGTTTTTCTCTATGTCTCTCCTCTCTGTAAATCTGACTTCACAATAAAAATAAAGAAATAAATCTTTGAAAACAAAAGGGGGAGGGCATGTGGAATGCTGGTGTTGCAAGAGGCAGCTTTGCTTGCTGTACCAACAACAGCCTCCCAACCTTGATTTTTTTAATGACTACACCAGGACTAAGCTCTTGAAATTTCTAAAATTCGTTCACTTTTTGAACCCCCTTACAGAGTTGCATGAATTTCCATGCCATCGTATCAATATGCTGATTGGGCCCAAATATTTATTTCCATTTTAGATTTCTTTCCTAAATGCCAGAATTTGTATGTCTATTTTTGCATGTTGAAAACTAAATCTCTTCTCTTCAGATCCTACAATGTGTGTAGCGTGCATTTTCTCACCTCATGTCGTTCAGTATCTCAGGACAGGAACACTTGGTCATGATTTCCAGTCTCTTTTACAGTCTAGATGCAATTCCATTAGCTACGACTTCAAAAGGTTTCTAAGACGTCATCACTTTTTGAATTTCTCTTTTATTTTCACCTTGCCATAATGCATCACTGTCCAGTGTTTACTTTACTACAAGAGTCTTTGACTTTTTCCCTTCTAAACTCTTCATGATGCCCCATGTAGGCCCTTCTCAGCACAGGACGTTGGAATAATCCCCTTAACACACACGCTATGCTCAAAGTACCGATTTAGAGTAGAAGCCATGTGCGTTGTTCCATGGCGTCTGTGTACCTTGTTCTGCCTTCTATGTGGCTTTCTCCCACTTTGCCACACTCTGTCATGGTGTCTTTATCCCTATTCTCCCTGTCCAAACTATAAATCATTCCCCCAAAAACGTGATTCCATATTCTTAGCTGAGCATTATGATATAAACAGTCTGAAATATATAGCCACACACAAGTATAATTAACCATGGTGATGACAAAGAAATAACTACCATCCTCCCCAGTGTGCTGTATCTCTAATGTAATTGTGAAGAACTCCAATGTTGAAGGCATTATTGAAATAATGCAGAACCTTGCAGGCCATACTGCTAGTTAAAAACAAGCAAACACACCGATTTTGATAGTTTCACATTAATTAAATCTTACATAAGGTATCTAACTAGCCTGTTCAAACCACTGTTTGCATAAATATGAGAAAAACTACAAATCTGAAATATTGTAACAAAACATCAGTCTACCTTTAATTTCACTTGATTTTGTGTACCTAAATGCCGTTGGAAAGGCAGAGTTACAGAGAGGAGAGACAGAGCTAAAAATCTTCCATCCACTCATGGGATTCCTCTCCAAATGTCCACAGTGACTAGAACTGAGATGATCTAAAGCCAGGAGACAAGAGCTTCTTTCAGGACCCCCACATGTTTTCAGGGTTTCAAGGACTTGAACCATCCTCCACTGCTTTTCCAGGGCATAAACAGGGAGATGGAAGGGGAGTGTGGCAGTTGGAACATGAACTAGCGCTGATGTGGCATGCTGGCACTTGGAGGTAGAGGATTAGCTTGTTGAAGCAAGGTTGTAGCCCCTCAATTTTTAAAAATTTATGTTAAGAATAATCTTTATCTTAAAACAAGTGTATATAGTCAATATTTTAGAAACTAATATATTTGTGTAACGTTGTTCAAGGCTTTATGCTTTCCTTGTGCTGGCTTCTGAATATAACTATTTTTCGGATAAAAATTAACATTTTATTCCATGCTGGAAGCCCCAGCTGTGAACCCCTTGGCTTGCAACAATGAAATTATTTTCATGGTCTTCTTTATGTAAATTAATTTGCTTAGACATTTAATATTTAAAGGCCATTCTGAAAGAGTCTGCACTTCAATTCTTTCACATGTGTACCTTCCACTGGGTTGGTAGTCTGATATGGATTAGACAGTAGCTTCCATTGTATACCAGTGTATTTTATTCCATTTTTAAAATCTACAAGTTTCACCTCAACAGCAGAGTACCAATGATACATTAAATATTAATCAGTTCAAATTTACACTGTTGTTTAGCCTTAGCCTGGCATAAAAATAACTTTTAAATCCCCAGCTATTCAGAAGTGAATTGTTTTTATTTCTACTATAGAGATTGTTAGTTTTTTTAATTCTTAAAACTTTAAATTTCAATGAATTGTTTATAGTTTTATGGAAAAATCAGAATTTCAAATTACAGATTCTGAAAGGGTATACAGAATTTCCCGCCAATCCTTGGGGTACCTGAGACGTTCTAAAACGTTGTCAAGGTCAAATTTGCCTTCTGTTTTCAAAAGTATTGTTTATATATTTGAAGGGGTAACACATAGAGAAAGAGAGAATGAATGAATGAATGAATGAATGAATGAATATGTTTCATCTGCTGTTTTTTAGTCTGCTGGATCACAATGCCCTGTGTAACCAGGGCTGACCCAGGGCTGACTGGATGCCAGACTCCCATCTTCTCCTTTTTTCAACCTCTCTCCCTCCCCTTTTATATCTAAAGTAAATATTTAGTGATAAATTGCTAATTGAATATTTTATTTTGCAGTATATTAAATATGAGTAGCTTAAGCCTACAAAGGTAAATACTTTTTAGGGTCCTGAATAATTTATTATCATAAAAGTGTTGTGAAAGCAAAAATATAAAGATTGGTGTTTTAGGAAAACTGTATTGTTCAGATAAATGTTCAGATATAGAATGT